>NC_058095.1:25030000-26280000 GCF_020171115.1 Neogale vison | reverse complement strand
TCTTTTAGAGAAGATTACAGATGTCGGTGATGAGAAATTAAGTAACAAAGAGATGCCAGATTATCCAAGAAAAAAAAAATCAGAAAGAGCTCTGTCCATTACGTGGCTTCTGTTCAGAAACAGTGCCTTCCCCAGGCCACGAAAGGCACCCTGGTGGACGGAGAAGCTGACCTCATCGACACACCAGACATCTGCTTCCTTCAGACAGTCTGATTTCCTTTTATTATTATTCTTTGGTAACACAAAAGCTGGTGGTTCGGGGAAAGCGTCAGGCTGGATTTTCACTCTGGCACAGCAGCAGCCAGGTCAGAGGGCAGCAGCTTGGGAGCGAGGCTTCCTTCAAAGCAGGGCCTGCCATCTGAGCTGCTGTCTTTATCGCAGAGGTACAGAAGGTTCTCAGGGCTCTCCTCGCCACCCAGGTCAGAGTGGAAGCCCTTGAGGGCTAAAATGCGGTACCGCTTCCTCCGGTTCAGCTTGTATAGGCGAATCCTTTCTTTTTCTGCCTCTGGGTCAGCGAGAACTCCGTCCCAACGCAGGCTTTCGTTGATGTGGTTGGAGAGGTTCTCTTCTACTTCAGCGAAATGGGGGAGATTTACAGTGGAGTAAGGCGGGATGGGCTTGTTTTCACCTTTGTCCTGTTTGTGCTCTTGCCTGGGGCCATGATCTTTGCTGGAACTTAAGATGTCTTGAAAGGATGAGGACAGCTGCTGACTCTTCAGGCATCGACCCTGCTGTTTATCTGCTGAGCAAATCAAGGGTGTTAGCCTGTGTGGTCAGGCTTGCCCTCAGCCTGCTCAGGTGTGATGCTCAAATCCTCAGAGATGTAAGGGCATGGAGACCCTTCCTGACCTAGGGCTCAAAGAGCCAAGCCCAAGGGCTTCCTATATACCCACTGGCTCTAGGCTTTCGGTCAAGTAATTTGGGGGAAAGATGAACGGTTTACTGAGAACACACTATAGGCCGGGTCCTTTGGATAAAGGTGATAAGTCTTATTTTCCAGGTGAGGAAACTGAAACTCCAAAAGTCTACCTTACCAAAATTACAGAGTGAGAGGTAGGGGCCAGGATTTGAACATAGGCCTGGATCCCCGTGCCCTGTTCCTATTCTTTCCACCGTGCCATTCATGCTCTTTATCTCACCCAGGTACCGAGCAGTTTAAAGAGTCTATGACTCCACCCAGAGTCTGGACTTGTTTACGATGGGAAGAATGGAGAACAACAGAAAAGCTTCCTAAATCTGATTGTGGAAAGCAATATCATGCCCAGCCAGGAACTATTTCTGCTGTGTGGCCTGTACTGAGGTGGTTTTTTTTGTTTGTTTGTGTTGTTTTTTACATTAATACCATTTCTGAATTATAGAGCCCTTATATAAAATATTGTAAGCTGTGGTTCTTTCATCAGCCTATCCTTCTGCTTTTTGGGTAGACAGAAATCCGCCCCCCTGCAAAAAAAAAGAGAAAATAAGAAAACAATCCTCTCTGGGCATTTCTCTTTCTTCCTATTCCTCAAAAACTATTTGGTATCCCCTGCTGACCATAAGAGTTACATGCCACCATTATTTCCAGAGTCAGAAACTAGGCCAAAAGACAATAAGTTTCCTAATTTGGTTTTGCAGATACACATGGGGTTTTCTGACCTCAACTCCAGAACTTTTTTTTGCCTATGAAGATTCCACCGGAGGAAGTCATTATAACCTTCCTATTGCTCCCTTTCGCAAACCACAAGGATGACGTGGGGAAGGCTGCCACTGTCCCTGCCTCCAGCTTACGAGCAATGCCAGCTCTACAAACAACAGGCCAGGGCCCAGAAACTTGAACTAAGGACTACCCGTGCTAGATGTGAGAGCCACCTCCCTGACAGTCAAAGGCCCAGAAAGGGACCACACCAGTGGAAACAGCACTCACAGGCAGGTGCCTTCTATGTCATCATTGCACTCACTCTCCATAAACTGGGTGCTCAGTGCCTTTGTCAAGAAATCCAAAGGCTGCTGAAACAGGAACTTGGTGAAATATTGGTACTCTATGGGCTTGTGGCAGGTGTTGGCGTGTGTATGAAGGGTTTGTGGGAGGTGGGGTTTATGCACCTGAGTGTGTAGCCAAGTACCCATATGTGTGTGTCGCCTGGGAATATGTGTGCTGGTTGAGGTATCTGTACTTTAGTTATATTTGGTGGTTATAATGCTATGGGGGGTGTTGCTGAGGGTGTTGGGGATTATGTAGCAGTGACTGGTGTGATGGTGCATGTGTAGTCGAGGGCAGGAGACAGCCTGTGCAGGAAGGATTCTTTCTATGCATTTACAGTAAGTCTACATAACATCAAGAGGGCAGGTGCCCCTAACACATGGGGCAGAAAGCAAAATCCTGTGTTTCTGTGACTGTTTGTCACCAGTGTCTTAGTATCTTGGGCTTGGGATAAGTCTTTGTGAAGATGAGGGTATCTCTGTAGGAGGGCTTGACATTTCTTTGGGGAAGGTGTGGTTATTTAAGATTCTGAATTTTAGCTGAGGGATTAGGAAATGGAGAGGGTGTCCATGCAAAGCTGAGTTCCTGTGTGGAGCTGGGAAGCTCTGCAGGAATAACGCTGGGGATGCTGGGGATCTCTGTGGGGTAGAGGGTCTCCATGAATGTTGAGAATTCTCCATGCAGGACTTGGGGTCCTGTGGTCATGTATGGTTTTTATGGGCAGGGCTGGGGCATTACTGTGTTGCGTTAAGTGGTATGTGTGGGGAGCGGGAGGACCTCTGTTTGGGACTGGCGAGTTTCTGTCTCTGGTCTGAAGTGGTCCCCAAGTAGATGGCAGTCTCTGTGAGGAGTGGGGACAGGTGACCTCGGAGAAGAAACTCTGGTACTGGAGCCTAGGCTGCTGCTCTAGTTGCTCCTCTTACCGTCCCCCTTGCCGGACCCTTTGGTCTTCTTCTTCTTCTTTTTCTTCTTCACCTTCCGTTTGTTCAGTTCTGAGGCGCTGCCTGCGATGGGGGGCAGTTTGGCCCCCAGGCAGCCCACAGTGCCACCCTCTCGCTCCTCCTCGTCGTCCTCATCGTCCTCGCCCTCTTCGCAGTACCCCGACGCCCCCACCACACCGCGGCAGTCCATCAGCCCTCCGCGCCGCCACCTGCGCCAGGGACAGCCGGAGACCCCTGCCGCCGAGCCTGCGGCCGCAGGAGCTAAGCGCCGGGTCAGCGCCACGCGTTTCCATGGCGACCGCCACACACCGCGCGTGCGCAATCCAGGAGCTGCCGCTCGGGGGGTCGCCCGGGACTGTAGGTGTGCGCATGCGCCCTTCAGCCTACGGGAGACCTGCACAGTCCTAGGTGCGCCGGGGAGGAGTGAGGGAAGAGTTTATAAAACTTGTCCTGACACGTAAGTCCACCTCCGTGCATTTTAAAATGCTGTTGGTCGTCTCCCTAAATTTTTATGTCCCGAGTTTCAGTCTCAAGCGTCTACCCTGGCCTTTCAAGCCCAACACGTTTCCAACAAACTTACTTCTCCGTGGTTCTCAGTGATCAAAACAGCTAGACCAGGGGAAACCTGGTGGCCCTCCCTCCCCGACACTCATCCTGGCGGGGACTCACGGCCATGCCTGGCACTTGAACTTCTGGACCCCCGTCCTAAATGGTCTCTCTGCTTCCAAAAGCCTCCTCGCAAGTTCTTTATCCGCACACCCGCTGCCACGAACTTTTAAAGACAATTGGCTGGCGAATTTCAGTCTCTCGCCTAAAGCCTTCCAGTGGGTCCCCGTCACAATACCTTACAAGGCCTGGTGTGATCTGTCTGCTTTTCTTGACAGGTTTATCCACCACAGATTGTATTTTCCAAAAACGGCTGCAGGAATAGCGCCTTTCCCGCCGTGCTCTTCGAGAATTTTGCCACTTCACATCAAGTGACAGAGTCTAATTCCACTCTCCTTCAGTCTAGGTGGGTTTGGTCAACTCACTTGTAACCCATGGGATGTGGTGAAACTGATGCTGTCCCTTCTTAGCTAGGTCATAAAACGTAATGCAACAGCATCCTTGTTAGCTCTGGAGACCTAAGCCCCCAGGAAGGAAGTCTGAGTACCCCGATGCTGCCATGCTGTGAAGAAGCCAAACTAGACCACATGGAAAGACCATAAAAAGGAGAGAGACCATGAAGAGAGAGAGCGCGAGATGCCCCAGCTATCCAGTCCCTGATTTCCCATGTCCAGCTAGAGTCTGAGTGCAACAGCAGGAGCGACCTCCCCTACCCCCCTACCTCTCAGCCAAGCCCTTCCTGAGTTCCTGACCCAAAGAAATTGTAAGAGATAATAAAATGATTATATTGGCTGACATTTCTAAGTTTTGGGGTGACAAGATACGCAGCGATAAGTAACTGGAGCATCAGTTTTTTATTTTAGGCATTCTAGTTTATATGAAGTCATATTTCCCTGTGGTTGTACGGACCATTTCCCTGAGGACTAACGATGTTGAGTACTTTTTCAACTGTGTGTTGGCTGCCTGTGTATCTTACTTTGTGAGGTGTCTGTCGGAAGTCTTTTCCCATTTTGTAACTGGAATGTTTTTATTTTTAGTGTCAGTTTGTAAGAGCTCTTCACATGTGTTGCATATAAATCCTTTGTCAGTGTTACGGCTGCAAAGATATTTTTCCAGATCTGCAGCTTGTCAGTTATTTTCTTCATAGTATCTCTTGATAAACAGACATTTTAAATTCTGCGGAAGCCATTTTTTTGTAGCCTGCCTGAAGAGTCTTCCCTTATTCCTAATCACAAAGATAGTCTTCTGTTTTCTTCAAGGAGCTTTATGGTCCCGGAGTTTAAAGTTAGGTCCATGATCCACCTCAAATTAATTTTCTGAATAAGGGTCAGATAAGGCTCAAGATTCACTTTTTCCCAAATGGATTTCCAGTTGATTCAGCAATTTCCATTGAAGAAACATTCCTTTCCCCATTGACTTGACTTGGCACTTTTTGGGAAAATCAACTAACTATATGAATCCATTTCTGGGTTTTGTTCTGTTGTATCAATGTATTTGTCTCTCTTTCCACTGATACCACACTGTCCTGGTTATTATAAGCTTTTAAAAATTTTATTTATTTATTTGAGAGAGAGAGAGAGCCTAAGTGGGGGGTGGGTGAGGAGGGGTAGAGGGAGAGGGAGAAGCAGACTCCCCGCTGCGTATGAAGCTCGACGTGGGGCTCCATCCCAGGACCCTAAGGTCATGACCTGAGCTGAAGACAGACACTTAACTGACTGAGCCACCCAGGCATCCCTCTGGTTCTGGTCAGCTTTGTAGTAAATGTTGGTATCAGGTAGTTTGTGCCCTCTGGCTCTGTTCATTTTGAAGATTGTTTTGACTATTCTAGAGCCTTTGCTTTTCCATCTACATCTTCCAAATCATCTTATCTATTTCTTCAAATAGCCTGTTGGGATTTTGATGGCAATTGCATCAGCTCTGTCAAGCTTGGCACTCTTCTGCTCAGTAATGACAGTCATTAATACTGACCCACACACAGGCATGTGTGGCCACATCACTCTGTAAAGGACCCTTCTGTTATTCAGTCCTCTCAGACACTGGCAAGCTCTCAGTTTTGTCCAGCACAACTCTCTACATGGTGAATGCTTGGAATCTGCCCCTCACCTATCTGCTTTTCTCCTTAGGAGCTAAGTGGGGTGTAAATGACAGAGATCCTTTGTGCAGATGATCACCTGCTGGATGAGATGTCCGGGTTTACTTTCCAGGTACACTGCTCTACTCCCCCTGGTGCTTGCAGACAGGTGCTTGGAAAGGCTATCTTTTCTCCCTTTCCAAGAAAGGCTGGCATGTCTTCCCTCTCAGCTGGTCCTCCTTGCCTGGGTGCTCATCTGGCAGGAAACAGCTTGCCCACATTTCTATTCTTGATTTTGGTGAAGGTTGCATTGAGGTTATGCTGAGCCAGCCAGTCAGCTTTGAAAGAGAAAATTCACATCCAGCAAAGAAATACATTATTTTAAGAGAGTTTATTTATTCATCTATTTGAGAGAGAGAGAAGGAGTGTGAGTGGGGGGAGGAGAAGAGGAAGGACAGACAGATTCCCTGCTGAGTGGGGAGCTCAATTCAGAGCTCAATCCCATGACCATGAGATCATGGCCTGAGGCAAAATCAAGAGTTGGATGTTTAACTGACTGAGCCACCCAGGACCTCGGGAATGCATTTTTAGTATATTGGGGTTTGCATTTTTTGTTTTTTTTTCTTTAAGATTTTATTTATTTATTTGATAGAGCGAGTGAGAGAGAGCACGAGCAGGGGTGAGGGAGAGAGGGAGAGGGAGAAGCAAACTCCACGTTGAGCAAGGAACCCAATGTAGGACTCCATCCCAGGACCCTGTGATCGTGACCTGAGCCAAAGGCAGACACTTAGCTGACTGAGCCACCCAGGCATCTGGAATACAGTTTTGAATGATCATAAAAATCTCTTGCAAGGGGTGCCTGGGTGGCTCAGTGGGTTAAACCTCTGCCTTCGGCTCAGGTCATGGTCTCAGGGTCCTGGGATCAAGCCCCACATTGGGCTCTCTGCTCAGCAGGGAGCCTGCTTCCCTTCCTCTCTCTCTCTGCCTGCCTCTCTGCCTACTTGTGATCTCTGTCTGTCAAATAAATAAAAATAAAATCTTAAAAAAAAAATCTCTTGCAAATAGAGATTGGGGAAGTATATCCCAATTTGATGGATGAAGAATCAGAGAGATGCGAAGTGACTTGCTCAGGCTCTCTGTGTTAATTAGCTACCAAATCAGGCCTGAAATTGCAACTGAACTAATGGGAATTCCCTCCTTGGTGAGTTCCAGGTAGAGACTACACCAGGTGGAGTGTCAGACAGAAGAAACTTTATTTGCAGCAAATAAGGAGATCACAGGGAATAACTTCCAAAGCTATAACTTGCCATACTATGACTCCCCGAGCAGGGGTGAATGGGTTTCTTTTATTTGGTTTAGGATCAATATTCAGAATATTGTCATTGTATGTAGAAGAGAGCATCAGGTCACAAATGGGTCTTAAGGAAATGTGCCTAAGCATGCATATGTTGTATGTTACGTTAATGAGGTTCAGTTCTTGACCTTGGGGCTGTGAGTTCTAAACCCATGTTGCAGGTGAGTTTGCTTAAAATAAAAAAGCTAGGGCGCCTGGGTGGCTCAGTGGGTTAAGCCGCTGCCTTCGGCTCAGGTCATGATCTCAGGGTCCTGGGATCGAGTCCCGCATCGGGCTCTCTGCTCAGCAGGGAGCCTGCTTCCCCCTCTCTCTCTCTGCCTGCCTCTCTGCCTACTTGTGATCTCTCTCTGTCAAATAAATAAATAAAATCTTTAAAAAAAAATAAAAAATAATAAAAAAAAAATAAAAAAGCTAGGGAGAACTTGAGAAAACCAAGGTGAATGGGTACATGCACGTGAGTGGTAAATGTCAGGTCTTGGAGTCTTGCTGGTGACCAAACCCACATTCCTAGTTCTACATCTCTTGCAGGAAAGCAGTCAATTTTACCATGATCTTCACCGACCAAGAGAAGAGATGACAGTATTTTTTGAGGTCTCTTTGTAAGAATCAAGTTTTCCCTTTGGCCAGAGCTTTCTGTGGGCCTGCCTTGGAGAGCTTGTGACTTTAACCCTTACTGCTACCTGCTCAGCTAGGTCCGTGCGGCTGGCTGGGCTGCTGGTTCCTACTCCCTACTCTGTCTTGCCCACTGTCTCCATGCTGTCAGTTTCTTTCCCAAGGCCACCAGGCAGTTTCCACTGTTTAGCAGCACCAGCCTTAGACTTGGGCAATGGGAGATTCCATCCTGGGTCTTGTGCTTCATGGGACCCCACTCTGACTCTCCTCTAGCTCTCTCCCTCCGTAAGTTACAGGAAGTCTATGGAATCAAGTGCTCCCTCTCTCCCGTCCTTTAACCCACAATCTGAGTCCC
The DNA here is from genome assembly GCF_020171115.1 of Neogale vison. Taxonomy (NCBI): domain Eukaryota; kingdom Metazoa; phylum Chordata; class Mammalia; order Carnivora; family Mustelidae; genus Neogale; species Neogale vison. Next base: position 26,272,101 of record NC_058095.1, on the reverse strand, counting down.
TAACATCTTGGATTTTATTGGGCAAATGACCCAGCCCCTTTGTAGGACCTGTCTGGGCCTCTTTCCTGAGTCTGTCCTCCTGAGTAGCTCTGGGCCAAGGGCAGCATAGCTGGCAACTCAATAGGCAGACTGAGGTGTCCAGACCTATTCATTCAAGGACCTTGTCAGTGCAGGACGGAGCTGGGAATGGGAAGGGAGTGGCAAGCCATGGGCTGGGTGCAGAACCCCAAAGGCACTGAAATTTTAAATTAAAATCTAGCCTCCCAGATTGTTATGAAGGTCTCTTTGTCAAGGTGGGAAATGGTACATATTTTATTTAACAGTATGTCAGTATAATTTATAACTTTTAATATTTAGACATTCGGTATGTGGGCCTCTGTCTCTACGCTTGCCCCAGGCTTTGCAACTGTTAAGAGCAGGTCTGTTCTTTATCTTTCCTCCTTTTATTACCCACTCCAACTGTTTCCTGATTTTCACTTTTAAATAACAAAAATTCAGCTGAATCAATTTGAAGATCTAATTGGCCTTATCAATCTATTCATGAGTTGAGCAGCATCCCGATATCTAGCAAGTGGAGAGATGCTCCGCTGAGCCAAAGGAAAGAAAGGTTTTTAAAGACAGAGAGAGTAGAAAAAAAGAAGGGAGGAAGGAAGGGATGTGGGAAGGACAGAGGGAAGGAAAGAAGGAAAAAAGGGAGGGAGGGAGAGAGGAGAAAAGGAAATTATTAGTAAGGAATGCTTTGTTTAGGCAAGATTGCCCTCCTGGGGGAATAGAAGGGTTCTATCAGTAAATTTCCTAGCATTGACTAGTTAATTCCATGTTAACTTGTTACAGTTAAAGGTTACATTGCTGGGGGTTTGAAACTGCAGTTAGGTTAGGTATGACATCTTGTTAGCTGACTGGGCCCAAGTGGTGCCGTTTTGGGCCTGTGGTTTTCTTTTATATACACTTCATACCTCCTGTTACCTTAAAAAAAAAAAAAAAAAAAGAGTTAAAGGAAAACCCTACAACCAGTTCAATAAATTGCACCATATCCATATGGTGGAGTCCCTGGCAGCTTCTGAAACAGAATAAGGCAGCTTTATTTAGACTGATTCAGCACAGAGGCCAAGAAAGTGCTCATGGAGGAGAATAGTGCAGAGCAGTGGAAATGGTTTGCTAACACCTGCTACCCCCTCCCTCACTTCCCGCCAGCCCCACTGAGCTTGCTGCTTCTTCAACACGTTGAGACAGCTCAGCTCCCATCTTCGTGCTTGCAGCCCCCAGAACACACTTGCTCTAGATGTCCTGCCTTCATTCTAAAGGGTACAAGAATATGCCACCCCAAAATATACCTCTTTGGAATATGGTTTATTTTGAGCGAAAGACCACTGAGAACTAGCAGACACAGGAAAAGCTCTAAAAAGCTCTTGTAAAGGAAATTGACATTTATAAATGAAATTTACATTTGTAGAGACTTCTCCCTCTGCCATACCAGAAGAAGTGAACTCTTACTTCCAGAAGTCACTGACTTAAATCTGCATAACAAACCTTACTAGACAACCCTTGCTTACCATACTCCCCCTGGTCACCTTCCCCTGTTCCCTGGCCACCTAGAAACCCCAAATCCCTCTGCTTTTGTTTGACTTAAGGTAGTATACAAGCCTCAAGCACCTAGCCCTCCTCCTTGACCACATTTTTTTCTCTGTAAGCTCTGGCATAAGGTATTTAAAACTTTTATTCTCTTGAAATCTGTTTTCTATCAGTCTAATTCACAGATCCTAGCTACCAAACCTTGGAGGATAGATACAGTTCAAATATTATCTTTGAGAAGCCTTTCCTGACTACTGTCCCTGACTGTCCTTTATTTTCCTCCAGAGTGCTTACCGTTCTTTGACATCTACATCTAGTTGTCTGTGTGTCCTCTGTCTGTTTCTGCAAGAGAATAAGCTGGAAACTTTGTTTTGTTCGCTGCTGTACCTCCAACACTTAAAGCAGTGCTTGACATACAACAAGCACTCAATAAATACTTACGAGGGGCTCCTGGCTGGTTCAGTTGGAGGAGTGTGCAACTCTTGATCTTGGGATCATGGGTTTGAGCCCCACATTGGGTGTAAAAATTACTAAAAATAAATAAACTTTAAAAAATGCTTATTAAGTAACACATGTGCGTGAACAATATATGCCATATATAGGGCGCCTGGCTGGCTCAGTCGGTTGACCATCTTATTCTTGGTCTCAGCTCCAGTCCTGATCTCAGGGTTGTGAGTTCAGGCCCTGCCCTGGGCTCTATGCTGGCATGGAGCATACTTAAGAAAAAAAAATTTTTTTTAAATATATATAAACATACACACACAGAAATATATATCTCTATATATATTTATATATATATCTGGCAAAGTGCTGAAAGGATATATAAATATCAGGTAAAGTGGTTGTCTCTTTGAGAGGAAAGGAGAGACTGCTTTCACTTTATCTTCTTTTGTGATGCTTAACTTTGTTGCCCAATGCATATAATACTTATTTTTAAAGTGATTTTTTAAGGGCGCCTGGGTGACTCAGTGGGTTAAAGCCTCTGCCTTCGGCTTGGGTCATGATCTTAGGGTCCTGGGATCGAGCCCCACATTGGGCTCTCTGCTCAGTGGGGAGCCTGCTTCCTCCTCTCTCTCTGCCTGCTTCTGATCTCTATCTGTCAAGTAAATAAAATCTTTTTTTTTTTAAATATTTTTATTTATTTATTTATTTGACAGAGAGAGAGATCACAAATAGGCAGAGAGGCAGGCAGAGAGAGAGAGGAGGAAGCAGGCTCCCTGCTGAGCAGAGCCCGATGCGGGACTCGATCCCAGGACTCTGAGATCATGACCTGAGCTGAAGGCAGCGGCTTAACCCACTGAGCCACCCAGGCGCCCGTAAATAAAATCTTTAATAACATTTTTTAAATGATTTTTTAAGTTCTATAAATTCATCAACAGGAGTAAGAATTTTATTTTACTTTATTATTTAAACAATTTTTTTAAACAAAATTTTTAAGAGGAAGAATTTAAAAAATGTGGTTGAGTCCCATGATGGAATTGATTTTAGTTTATGGGAATGAAAATAAATAAGCTATGGTCAAATGGGACAACATGGATGTTGAACAAAAAAGTTGCCAAATACAGATAAGCAAATCTATAGGGACAGAAAGCAGATTACTGGCTGCCAGAGGGGGTGGGAAGAAGGGGGAAACAGGAAGTTATTACTTAACAGATGTGGGGGTTTCTTTTAGTGTGATGAAAAATTTTGAAATTAGAGAGATGTGATGATTGCATAACTGTGAACACAGTAAATGCCCTGCACTGTACACTTTAAAATGGTTAATTGTAGGGGCACCTGGGTAGCTAAGTGGATTAAGTGTCTGCCTTTAGCTCAAGTCGTGCTCTCAAGATCACAGGATTGAGCCCCAAGTCAGGCTCTGCGCTCAGCGGAAAGTCTGCTTGAGATTCTCTCTCTCTCCTGCCCCTCCCCCCTCAAATATAATAAATAAATAAAATCTATAAATAATAAAATGAGTTCATTTTAACTGAGAAGTTTTGGGTCACCTGGGTGGCTCAGTGAGGTAAACATCTTCCTTCAGCTCAGGTCATGATCTTGGGATCCTGGAATCGAGTCCCAAGTTGGGCTCCCTGCTCAGCAGGGTGACTGCTTCTCCTTCTCTCCCTCCCCCTCCCCTGCTTTGCTCTCTCTCTCAAATACATCAATAAAGTCTTTTAAAAATAAATAAATAAATAAGCATGGAGAATGCTACCATTTACGAAAGTTTGAAGCACAAAAAACCAACATTATATTTCATTTTAGGATGTACAGGTATATAGAAGTATAAAGGAATGCAGGGAAACCAGAAACACTAAATTCTAGAAAAGGTTACCTCTGGAGGTTGGGAGATGATCAGGACCAGAAAAGTTATACAAGGTGCTTCTACTGTGTTGGGAACATTTCATTTTTTAAAAATTTGAAATTCTTTTTTAAGTAGTCTCTATATCCAATGTGGGGCTGAAACTCATGACTAAGATCTTGATCACGATCAAGAATCACGTACTCTACCGACTGAGTCAGCCAGGTACCCCAGAAACATTTCTTTTCTTTTTTTTTTTTAAGATTTTATTTATTTATTTGAGAGAGAGACACAGAGAGAGAGAGGGAACACGGCAGGGGGAATGGGAGAGGGAGAAGCAGCATTCCTGCTGAGCAGGACTCTGGGATCATGACCTGAGCTGAAGGCAGACACTTAATGACCAAGTCACCCAGGCGCCCTGAAACATTTTATTTCTTAAGCTGAGCAGCAGGTACACTGTGTGTGTGTTTGTGTGTGTGTGTGTACATAACTTATTTATTTTGTTTTTAGAGAGGGAGATGGGGGAGGGGCAGAGAGAGAGAGAATCTTAAGCAGGCTCCACAGCCAGCACCGAGCAGATGTGGGGTTGGATCTCAAGACCCTGACCTGAAACCAAGAGTCGGATGCTCAACCAACAGAGCCACCCAGGCATCCACATATATGTATATTTTATATGGTTCCTTATACCTTTATGTAGGTCTAAAATACATTTTTAAAGTTTTTATTTTTATTTATTTATTTATGTATTTATTTTTAAAAAAGATTTTATTTATTTATTTGACAGACAGAGATCACAAGTCGGCAGAGAGGCAGGCAGAGAGAGGAGGAAGCAGGCTCCCCACTGAGTTGAGAGGTCCATGTGGGGCTCAATCCCAGAACACTGGGATCATGACCTGAGCCGAAGGCAGAGGCTTTAACTCACTGAGCCACCCAGGCACCCCTGGTTTTAGCCTTTTAAATACTCTCTACACCCAAAGTGAGGGTTGAACTCATGACCCTGAGATCAAGAGCCAGCCGGATGGCCCTTGTTTTTAACATTTAAAAAACCCATCTTCAGACCTGAACCCAGACCCTGTAGGAGCTGGGGTCCCAGAGGGAGAAACTGGCAGGGAAAATTCCAGGAGTTTGGAGAACTGTTTGGGCTGACCTAAGGCCTGGGATGGGGGGTTTGGGGAGGACCCATGTGCCCCACCTGGCTGGCTACGTCTTGTGCTAGTTTTACTTGTAGGGGTTCTGGAACTAAACTGGTGGGATTGCAGTCCTAGCTCTGCTACTTATTTGCTATGTGACCTGGGGGAATACTTAATCTTTCTGTTTCTCAGTTTTCTCATCTTTTGAATAGTTACCATAATGAATACTTAAATTCTAGAGCTGTGGAGAGGATTAAGTGAGTTTTTGGAAAACCCTTTAACCTAGTCCCTCATGCCTGTGAGATAGGGAAACCTGCTTTTTGCTCCTTTTCCTGCTTTGTTCTTTTTCTTTTTCTGAAGATTTTTATTTATTTGACAGAGACAGCAAGAGCGGGAACACAAGTAGGGGGAGTGGGAGAGGGAGAAGCAGGCTTCCCACAGAGCAGGGAGCCCGATGCGGGTCTGGATCCCAGGATCCTGGGATCATGACCTGGGCCAAACGCAGACGCTTAACCCAGGCACCCTCCTGCTTCTGTTCTTGCTAGGACCTGCACCCTCACTTTTACACATGCCTCAGAAACCAAATAGTGTATGTTCTGCTTATAAGGGACAAGGAGTTAATGATTTCCTTAGGGTGGATAAAATCTAAAGAAGGACCAGGTGTCAATGACAGGGAAAAAACTATCATATGTGTAATTCAGAGCACCAACGCTAGACATCTGGACCCCCGGTCCCCCCCCCCCCCCAGCTCTAAGGAATAACACCTGGGCCCTCATCTTTGTTCTGACCAGTTCCTGGATGCCTTAGAGGACATGTATGTCAGGCCACCATGCTCAGTTAAAAACCCCCAGACCACAAACAAAGAGGAGACTCCCTCCCTTCCTTTGGGTCACCCAGCACACCTGCATTCTTTCTACACGTACAATAATCTCCACGTTTACCTCCTGCTAGCTCCCTTCTGCTTTCTATCCTGTGCACACCCAGGGACCCTCTTGGCTGGTCCTGCGGAACCCCCTCCGGGTCCCCAGAGCCAGCCTGCCTGCCTCACATATATATCGTATTTTGTTTGGTCTAGTCTGCTTTAAACTTCATGAAAGACGGGACACCAGGGTGGCTCAGTTAGTCAAGTGTCTGCCTTCAGTTCAGGGTCCTATGATGGAGTCCCCTTTGGGCTCCTTGCTCAGAGGGGGAGCCTGCTTCCCCCTCTGCCTGCCACTCCCCCTGCTTGTGCTCTCTCTCACACATAAATAAATAAGTAAAACCTTAAAAAACAGAAACAAAAAAATTCACAAAAGAGGACTTTGGCTGCCCCGTTTTGAACTTCCTAGTTGGGTTCTTCTTGCCTTCTGGTCTCCTTGCTCAGGTGGAAGACTCTGCAGGCAAAGCATCCCCTGAAGGGTTCAAAACTACTCCTTCAAGAGCTAAGGACGGCCCTGAGCCAGCAAAGCCCCACCTGTGATTGACTCTACAAGGCAGGGATGGATTTGACCTTGACTTCGTACCTGCATGTACCCACCCACTTTGCCCCACATTTTCCTTACATAACCCGGAAGAATTTTTGGCACTCTGGAGACAGTATTTGAGACTTTAGTCCACTGTTTTCCCTGTGTTGGCCTCAGGAAGTAACTTCCTTTCTTGTTTTGTTATTCTGACTTTGGTGGTGCTGGGCTGAACCTCGTCTGCTCGAAACCCTAGTATGCCAGCTTCATTCAGATCAGTGTTTATTTCTCTAGACAAAAAGGCCTGGGTGAAGTAGCAGTGATGAGACGTTCTCAGCTCCTGGCTGACATTTATTCCTTGAAAACACAACTTTCAGAATATTTGATGCAATTCGTGGAAGCCAATGAGAATGATGCTTGTCAGGGCCATACCTCCAGGCCCCAGCACCAAAGGTGCTTTTTTCAAAATTTTCCCTTACAGATTTAGTGACCGGATGAATATTTCAGCCTGGTTCAGAGGTGGGGACCTTGGATGTTCCTCTAGTATTTCCCTTCCTGTAAGTGCCTGGGAGCATTGAAATGACACCTGCCATCGACTGGGCAGCCCTGAGCCAACAGCCCCCATGGGGACCTTGGCCTCCTGGAGATCCCCAAAATCCTGGATGTCTGGAAGCCCAGGAGAGGGGCTCTGCTGGCGGAACCCACGGAGGTAGGACTAGAGGCCTGACGAAGGCTGAATGGACTCCACTCTACCAGCGGCAGAAATGGGGGAACTGAGGCACCAAGCAACCTTTGTGTTGGAATGGAGAAGAGCCAGCCCTAGAGATGAGATGTTTTGCGTTGGAATCCTGGGCCAACCGCATGTTAACTCTGTGACCTTGGAGAAGTACGTTTAGCTGTTCTAAGCCCTGGTTCCCATGCCTGTGAAATGGGGACTCTCATAGTACCTATGAGATAATGCACAGAAAGTACTTACACTGGGTCTGTGTGCTCCATGAATGTAACGATCTGTGGCCTGGGCCATTGTTGGCTGTCTCTTCATGATGCAAGTCCCAGGAGGTTGGGACCCACCAGCTTATGGTTTTGTTTGCATAGCCCTTCCCCACACTGTGTGTGATTAAGTGCTGGGGCCCTTCTGAGGACTGTAGTTTCCTTTAGAATGTTAATTGATTGTATCTACACTTCCGCCCTAAGGCTGTTTCCAGACTTCTAGAGATCAAAGTTTGTTTTTATTTTTTTTCTTTTAAAGATTTTATTTATTTGACAGAGATCACAAGTAGGCAGAGAGGCAGGCAGAGAGGGGGGTGGGGTGGGAAGGAGGCTCCCGGCTGAGCAGAGAGCCCCATGTGGGGCTCGATCCCAGGACCCTGGGATCATGACCTGAGCTGAAGGCAGAGGCTTTAACCCACTGAGCCACCCAGAAACTTTGCCCCTCAAAGTTTCTTTCTGTATTAGTTGTTGTTGACTGTGCTGCCAGCTCTATAGGAAGGCTGTTGCCTCTCTAGGGCCTCCCTGACCAAGCAAGGGGAGATTTTTTGTGTGTGTGACCAGATCCAGGCCTTATTGGCTGACAGCTGAGCAGTTTGCCCTCCAGCTTGCCTTTGTGAGCTGCTGTTTAACTCTGAGTCACAGGCCTGTTGGCCTGAGGTGGCAGGAGGCCCCAGGCTCCATCTCATCCAGAACATTCCTGGGAGGTGTTACAAAAACACAAAACTAGTTATTAGATGATGGTGGTAAAGACAGATTTTATTCAATACTATAGCAACAGGGGAAAGAGACTTCTTTAGTATAGAACTGACATTGGTTCTGCACTGTGTGGAGCGGAGTTGGCCTTTTAAAGGGAGGATGAGGGAATAGGGACGGGGAGCAAGTAGGGGCTTGAGCAGTCAGGAAAGTGAAAAATTACCAAAGCCAGGTAAGGGGTCAGTGTCAAAGGGATTAGGCCATTAATCTGGCACTAACACAGTTCGGCACCTATCATCTTGCAGAGACTGAGACACAGGGGCCTTGTCATTGCTTCCTTCCTGATGATTATATTATATTTTATTTTTTTCAAAGATTTTATTTATTTATTTGACAGAGATCACAAGTAGGCAGAGAGGCAGGGAGGAGGGAAGCAGGCTCCCCACCGAGCAGAGAGCCTGATGCAGGGCTCAATCCCAGGACCCTAGGATCATGACCTGAGCCGAAGGCAGAGGCCTTAACCCACTGAGCCACCCAGGCATCCCTGATGATTATATTTTAAAGGAATGGTTCCCAGGTCCTTGAGGAATATACTCCTAGGTTTTAGGATGTACATGTACCTCTCAAAGGGACACAGAAAGGATATGCAATACTAAATTTTTTGATTAAATGCCCTAAGAAAATGGAGGTCGGGGGCTTAAAGACAAGTGTTAGCTGGAACAAATGGTAGATCCTTTTGGCAGCCTTGAGCTTTTTCAGACAGGAACTCAAGGAAGGCTGGTCATCCTGGTGACATGGTGACATTAGGCTACTAAAAGCCATACTAGGTTTTTTTTCTTCAAGTCTCTGTATGAGGGGAGTGAACAAAATTGTTTGTGTTCAAAGTTGCAGCTCTTATAGGCCAAAATGGAGGCCCAGTCAAGAAGTGGGATCAAAGGAGGTGTGCCTGGATAGCTCAGGCAGTTGAGCATCCAACCCTTGGTTCAGCCCAGGTCCTGATCTCAGGATCATGGGATGGAGCCCAACCTCGGACTTGGCAACAGAATGAAGAGTCTTCTTGTCCCTCTCCCTCCCCTTCTGCCCTTCACCAAGCAATCAATCAATAAAATCTTTAAAAAAAGAATAGAAGTGGGATCAGAGGAACCTGATAATTTTGGCCAACATGAGAGTCTTTCTCAAAAGGAAGGTCAATGAGACTGTTCCTGCTGAGGTTCTTACGGGCTCAAAATGGAGCAATGTGTTTGTTCCAATGTTCTACATGTGGGCTGAAGAAGAACCAAGGTTGGCATCTGCAGAAAGAGGACTTTGTCTCTTAAGTGGTATGATGGTGGATTTCCACTCCTTCCTGAAAGGGTTAATGTTGGTGTACATCAGAGTCCTTGGGAGAACATGTGCAAATGTGATTCAATACCAGAACCTATGAGTCTACATACTTACCAAGCCCTCCTGTGCTTCTGACACAAGAAGTCCCATCTGAGAAATTGGCTTAAAGTATAAACATGGTCTTTTAAACAGACACACACACAACGAGAAGTCTTCTTCAGCCTAACCCCCACGGTGATGGTCTCCTGCCCCAGAAACTCCGGCGTCTTTATGTGTTCCCCAGGCAGCATGATCTGACAGAAACCATTTCCATGCTGTTATGGAAGTCTTCTGGGCTTGGCCATCATCAAGGGAGTGCCTCATCTGACCTCCCCCAAGACATCTCACAGACTTGAGGCGTCAAGATTACTTCTTGTCCTTTTGTCCTAAGGGCAGTTTCAAATGGAAATTTGAAATCCCCTTCAAATGGAAATTCTCTGGTTCCCGAGGCACTCACTCACAGGCTTCTACCCAAAGCCCCAGTCTATACCCTACACAGGGGTATGACACAGAGAATTTGTCCCTAGCAGGGCCCCAGCTTCTATTTGACACTGTGTGGGCTCAAACAGGTTACTGGTTCCCATTTAGCATGTCCAGGGAATATTGCTTGAGGGTGAATTAATTCCCTTCTTTTTAAAAATTTTTATTTATTTATTTTAAGGGGAGTATGTGGCAGAGGGAGAGGGAAAGAGAGCTGTAAGCAGACTCCGTGCTGGGTGCTGAGCCCTACATGGGGTTCAATCTCACAACCCTGAGGTCACGACCTGGGCTGAAAGCAAGAGTCAGACGCTTAACCGACTGTGCCACCCAGGTACCCGGGTTTATATCCCTTCTATTTTACAATACCAGGTAGGGGGAATGCTTCCCAGTCAGACACAATGTGCATCTGTTGCTGGGTGGGCTGGGGAGAACTGCAGGCTCTGGAGAGTCTTACTCTTGTGACGAGAGAAGAATTCAAGGACGAACCAGACAGCGGTTGAGCCGCACCCGTGAAGAGAGAGAGAGTGGATTCTGGAGATGCGAGAGAGAGCAAGCCCAGAGAGGGCTGTGCCAGGGCTTTAGGTCTCTATCTTTTATTGACAGTTGTTCACGAAGGTGTGGACTATTTCTTACTTGGGGAGGGGATTTCTTTGGGAACAGGGTTTTGTGATTTTTCTTCTTACCTGGTCAGAGTCTCAGGCCTTCTTTGTCTGGGGCCTGTCCAGTTTGGTCTGGCTTCTTGTGGCCTCATGTGTGGAATGCCGTCAGGGCAGGTTGGAACCTTCTTGGGAGTGGGCCTTGATTCCCCCTTTGCTGGCCTCCAGGCATCCTGTTAAAGCCCAACTAGATTTCTGCTCTAACACATTCTCATTATAAATAATCAGGTAAGGAGATGTAACCGGTTCACATAAAGCCTGTTCAAACATTCCAGTTCCACAAACTTTTACCTTAGTTCCAGCAATCCTTCTGTGCCTGACTGTGGCCTCCATTAGGATTCCATCAACAGGTTTTGGTTTATAGGTAGAAACGTTTCCTGGGCAGATATAATATTCATTCCCATAAAACCTTCACATAAAGAAGACACAACTGCTTTACATAAGAACCTGTTTAAATATTCTGACTTTCATAATCTTTTGTTTTTTTGTTTTTGTTTTTGTTTTTGTTTTTTTAAAGATTTTATTTATCTATTTGACAGAGATCACAAGTAGGCAGAGAGGCAGGCAGAGAGGGAGAGGAGGAAGCAGGCTCCCCACTGAGCAGAGAGCCCGATGCGGGGCTCTGTCCCAGGATCCTGGGATCATGACCCGAGCTGAAGGCAGAGGCTTTAACCCCCTGAGCCATCCAGGTGCCCCGAGACTTTCATAATCTTACCAACACTTACGTACTTCTATGTTCTCCATCTCTTTGCGGCCCGAATGGAGGCTTTGTCAATGGGTTTTGGCACCACGATTCGTGGGGCTCTCATGCAAAGGGGTCCCAGGAACTTAATTTCTTCACCCTCTGACCATTTACTCCCTAATGTGCAAAAAACTTTGGGGGCAGGGGCGCCTGGGTGGCTCAGTGGGTTAGGGCCTCTGCCTTCGGCTCAGGTCATGATCTCAGGGTCCTGGGATCGAGCCCCGCATTGAACTCTCTGCTCAGCAGGGAGCCTGCTTCCCCTCTCAGTCTCTGCCTGCCTCTCTGCCTACTTGTGATCTCTCTCTCTGTCTGTCAAATAAATAAATAAATAAAATCTTTAAAACAACAACAACAACAACAACAACTTTGGGTTCCCAATGAGGAGTTGAGCCAGCCCAGCCCTTTTGTCATTCTTAATCTTGATTATTCTACCTAACCACTGTGCTGAGTAGAACTGGTTAGGTATCTTCTCCAAACGGGGGTAAATAGAGTGGACTTTTTTTTTTTTTTAAGATTTTATTTATTTATTTGAGAGAGAGAGAGAGAGAGAGAGAGAGAACATGAGAGGGGAGAAGGTCAGAGGGAGAAGCAAACTCCCCACGAAGCTGGGAGCCTGATGCAGGACTCGATCCCTGGACTCTGGGATCATGACCTGAGCTGGAGGCAGTGGCTTAAACAGTGGAGACACACAGGTGCCCCAATAAAGTGGACTTCTTTGGGGCCTTTTAACATTGGGAGTCCTTTTGGTCTACTCAACCTTTGATAGTGCTGTATTAACACCTTTGTTTTAACCCCATCAGTGTCTGCTTCATTCAAGCATTTCTTAATAGCCATCTAAAGATTTCCACTCTGCTGAGTCCCATGATTTTCCTTTCTGTTTCCTCTTTGTTTTGCTCTTTTTTTTTTTTTTTAAAGATTTTATTTATTTATTTGACAGACAGAGATCACAAGTAGGCGGAGAGGCAGGCAGAGAGAGAGGAGGAAGCAGGCTCCCTGCTGAGCAGAGAACCCAATGTGGGGCTCGATCCCAGGACCCTGAGATCATGACCCGATCTGAAGGCAGAGACTTAACCCACTGAGCCACCCAGGCACCCCTGTGTTTTGCTCTTAATCAATATTTGCTTTTTTACCCTTTTTCTTTAAGATTTTATTTATTTATTTGAGAGAGAGACTGAGGGAGAGAGCATGAGCAGGTGCAAGGGCAGAGGGAGAGGGAGACACTGGCTCCCTGCTGAGCAGCGAGCCCAACGCAGGGTTCAATCCCAGGACCCCGGGATCATGACCTGAGCCGAAAGCAGACACTTAACTGACTGAGCCATTCAGGTGCCCCTCACCTTCTTTCTTAATAGCCATTTAAAAATTTCCACCATGCTTAAACCGGTGCCTAGGCTCTGCCTGTCCCCCATCTCTCATTAATTCACCTACTGTTTTTACTAATATCAGTAAGACCCATGAGGGGAAGCCAAGGCAGCAAATTTGATAAGGATTCCAGAACTGTCCCTCAGTTTTAGACAGCAGTAAGTTTATATGGGGTGCCCATGTGAAAGGCACCCCATTAACCCTGGCATTTATCATGATCTGAGCAATGGACATATACAGCAGTGATTATCTGGGTCACCGTAAAGCATCCCTCGTGCCTTGCTACTTCATCTGGGGTGCTCTACCTGGAGGGTGGGGGCACAGATTGTCCCTTTCTCAGGATAAACAGACCCTACTGTGGCTTTTATCCAGTCCCTAAGCTGGCTGTTCCCTTGGGAAGAAGAAGCTATGTTTCTGGGTTCTGTACACAGTAGTCTGTGCTTGTTCCCTAGTGACCCGTGGGTCCCGCATCCACCAAACGTGCTCTTCCACTCAGCAGCATTCAAAACCAGAGACATAGGGGCCCCTGGGTGGCTCAGTCGTTAAGCTTCTGTCTTGGCTCAGGTCACGATCCCAGGATTCTGGGATCAAGCCCCACGTGGGGCTACTCCCCTGCCCCCAGCGCCCCCCTACCCTGCTTGTGTTCCCTCTCTCACTGTTTCTCTATAAAATAAATTAAAAAAACAAACAACAACAACAAAAAACCCAAACAGAGACATAGCCCCCAAATTTGTTACTTTCATCATCCATTTTATTTATTTATTTATTTATGTCATCCATTTTATTAAAGGTTTCCTTCCCAGGGGGCGCCTGGGTGGCTCAGTGGGTTAAGCCTCTGTTTTTGGCTCGGGTCATGACCTCCGGGTCCTGGGATCGAGGCCCACATTGGGCTCTTTGCTCAGCGGGAAGCCTGCTTCCCTCTCTCTCTGCCTGCCTCTCTGCCTACTTGTGATCTCTCTGACAAATAAATAAATAAAATCTTAAAAAAAAAAAAAAAAGTTAAAAAAAAGGTTTCCTGGTCAGCTGACACCAATCTACAGGATGTAACCGCTCCTTCACACCATTACCTCCTGGTTTCACCAGTTTCTTGATTTTGCTCTCCCCCTACGTTGACTACCTTCCTGGGGACTAGAGAGGTCTTAGAAGTACTTTCTGTTGTTGCTGCATACTTTTTCCCTTGGTGGATGGCTTCCAGGCCAGTAACTGAACCTTAGACCCAAATCGGAGTTTAGCCTAGCATCAAAGTCTAACCCAGAACTCTCTTCTAGTTTCATTTGAGCTATTACCAATGACAACCAAAGGACTATTTTGCCTGTTTTATTACTGGTTTGCATTTCCTTCTACATCCAGGGAGCTAAGTCCTGGGATTGGAGCTACCTCTAAATTCCCCAGGGAACGTTTACCTTGAGTAACTGAACACAGCTGTTGCATCAGAACTTCGGGGACCACCTCGGAATCCACAGCTCCTCACTCCTCACCTTTTTATTCATTTTCTTCCCAAAGCACACCGTTTTCACAAGCGGGGGCCATTCCAGCCCAATCCCACTTTCCTGACATGGACTGAAGGAAAATTTTGCTTTGTTCCCTTTTAGACACATAACACTTCTGGCACCAGCTGCATGGGTTTTTCCACAGCAAGCTAGTCTCCACTCGTCGCCAGACGCCAGCTGAGTGTTTTACAATTTAATTCAATTCTGACACTAATTGCCCAGAGGTAGCACAGACTTCTCAAATTAAGGGCTCAATCCCACAACGCCTCCCCCACCCTCACGCCCATTCAGCTGCCAATCACAGGTCCGGGCCTCCCACGCTTCGAACTGATTGGTTATAAATTAGCGGGGGCGGGAGGTGTTACCAATTTATTACAAAGGATATGTTAAGAGATGCGGACGAACGGCGAGATGAAGAGGTGCATAAGGCAAGGTACGTGGGAAGGGATGCAGAGCTTCCGTGCGGTCTCTGCGGCGTCACCTTCCCAGCGCCTCCATGCGATCACCAACCCCAAAACTCTCCCAACCCTTTCAGTTAGGATTTTTGTGGAGGCTTCCTTCTGTCAGCAATTTGGTTAAATCCTTGGCCATTGACCAGTAAGTCAAGTCCCAGCCCTCCCCCCCCCCCCCCCCCCGCTCTGCTCCTCAGAGGTGGGGGCTGAAAATTCCAACCCTTTAAAACACAGCTAGTTCCCCCTGGCAACTGGCTCTCCCATCTTTTGGGCATACTTTGGGTCTTTCCAAAAGTCACTCCTTAATACAGACTCAGGTTTGCTTGATAGGAGCTTGTCATGATTGAGAAAAGATGCTCCTCTCACTTGATCACTCTGGAGCTGTTTTAGGAGTCTGGGGCAAAACCTGAATTTTATAACAAAAGATGCCCCTATTGTTCTTACCACTAGGGAAATTGGAAGTGTTTTAGGAACTCTGGTTAGGAGTCAGGAAGAAGACCAAAATATATATTTCTTGTCCTATCACAGTATCACAGGGGGGAAGAGACAAGTCTCCCATAAAGAAAAATTCCAAATAAATTATGTAGGTACCCCCCCCAAAAGGAAGGGAAACATAACACCCCACTCCTTAAGTGTGGTCTGTGCATAGTGACTTCCCTGGAGACAGTAACTTTGGAGTGAAGAAATCTTACAAACACTACCTCAGTTTGGTAATCAAAGCCAAAACTGTGATAAATTAGGGCAACAGTTGTAAACTCTTGATATTGATGTGGGAAACAAAGGCAAAAGAAAACAATTATTTAATTTCCTTACTACCTGTAGCCCATTCACAAGTCCCTGAGACTGACAGAGTGACATTCCTCTAAGGACTCAACTGCCTCAATGTTAATACTTTGCTAAGGGCAAAAGGCAATCCTAGCCTGACAAGTCCCCACTCCCCACACCAGGATCCTATAAGTCTCCTTAAACATGTAAAAATTCCTTTGGAAACTTCCTTCATCTCTAAACCCCCCAAGATCTGTTTTGGCAATCCCCCAACCATATGGCCCATGAGACCCAGAAGGGTCTCATGACTCAGGTTTTATTAGACAGTAATAAATAGCATTTTCCCAACAATAGCTAGCCATCTCAAGGTCCTGGAAACCTTGCTCCCAAAATTCCTTAGAGACTTCTGCTACCCCTAACCCCCTCCCAACTTGTGAGTACTCCTCATGACACCGGTGCAGCTCTTTCTGCCCACGTGTCCTGTCCCCGTGCTTAAAAAAAAAATACCTTTTTGCACCAAAGACATCTCAAGAATTCTATCTTGGCCCTCCGTTTCGAACCCTAACATCTTTCCTACATCAGTATGATGGGAGGAAAATGGGTCCTTGCCTATCCTTACCTCCTATCCTCAGCCCCAGTGTGACTGTGAAAAAACAGAAAAATCCCAGTAATGGGGCATCCTCCAACATACCTGACAAGTATATGTAGACTTGAAATGAAAGCAGGCTCTGTCCCTAATTTAAGGCACTGACTCTTTCAAAGCTGTCTTGGGCCTCACCCTGTCCTTGGCTGTTGAGCACTCTTGAAACTCAACACTTCTTTGCGTCGTCCACCAAAATCTACTCACACAGAAGTGTTGGGGATAAATCTTCTCCAGGTGGTCGGCAGTCCAAAGAGAAACTAGTTTCCCCCAGAGGGGATAAGTGCTCTGTCACAGGCTATTGCAAAAGCAGGAAGGGCACACCTCCTGGAGGGTGGATTTTGGGCGGGTAGCTGGGGTAGAACCTGTAGAATCCTGGCAGCCTTGAGATTTTAGGGTTAGTGAGGTGATGGTGATAAAAATTATGTTAACAACTCCTTTTATTTATTTATTTGTAAGATTTTATTTATTTGACAGACAGAGATCACAAGTAGGCAGAGAGGCAGGCAGAGAGAGAGGAGGAGAGAGCAGAGAGCCTGATGAGGGGCTCTATCCCAGGACCCTGGGATCATGACCCTAGCAGAAGGCAGAGGCTTTAACCCACTGAGCCACCCAGGCGCCCCCCTTTTATTTATTTTTTAAAAAAGATTTTATTTATTCATTTGAGAGAGAACGCGCAAGCATGGGGGTGGGCAGAGGGAGAAGCAGACTCCCTGCTGAGTGAGAGATCTCAGCAGGACCCTGAGACCATGACCTGAGCCTAAGACAGGTGTTCAGCTGACTGAGCTACCCAGGCATCCCTGATTTTTTACAAAGAGCCAGGTCTTGGGTCATTTGATCCTCACAGTAGGACTGTTATGTCCGTTTTGCAAATAAAGAAACTAAGACTTAGCCACTAGCTACCATGGTGATTTAGATTTAAATTAAGGAAAATTAAATGGAGTTTAAGAATCCGTCTCCTACGACAAGTAGCTAGTGGGCAGCCCAGCAGTATGTGATTTCTTTCTTTCTTTTTTTAAGATTTTATTTATTCATTTGAGAGAGAGATAGAAAGAGCATGAGCAGGGAGGAGAGGGGAAGGCATGCTCCCCAGTGAGCAGGGAGCCAGACAAGGGACTCAATCCTAGGACCCTGGGATCATGACCTGAGCTGAAGGCAGATGCTTAACCGACTGAGTCATCCAGGCACCCCGAGTATGCCATTTCTGTAATTGTGGGAAGTCTGGTGGATGGTGCTAGCTTAGAGACATTTGCTCACATGGTCAAGATCACATCTCCCATGGGGAAGATCCATATCCCAAATGGAGGTCTCCCTCTGGTACAGGTTGGGGTTGCTGTGTGTCTGGAAAGCAGGGCTCTGATTTGGTGATCATTTAACTACTGATTTCTGGCGTTCTCTCAGGAAATCATTTCATAAATTTTGGGAGGGTAGAGTGGAGGGTTGAAGGACTTTAGCATAGCCTTCCATTCTTCCCCCTCCCACCTCAAGGCTCAGAGTGGATGAAGATAAGATGGAGAACATTGCAGAAGTTCTTAAAATGGTGGAACCAAGTCATCAGGCTGTTGAAAGCTTTAGCTTTTTGTTGCTGCTTCCTTGAGTGACTGTAGCATTGTCTCCATTTGCCCCTCCATCAGTGGAGGATTCGTTCATTGAACAAATAAGATGCTGACCTCCAGCGGGTCCTGGGTTCTGTTTCAGGCTCCAGAAACCATACCCACCTTTCGTTTGCGTCCAGGGATTATTAGATTAGGTCATTTTTGGCTTTGGGGACTTGAAGCTCCTTAAGAAAAGAGTGATATTTGGAATCCAATATCAAAAAGAGGCCATCGACACCCGTCCTATGGAGAGAGCTGCTGTGCAGTGGGGCCCTCGCCTACCGGGTGACCTCAGGCCCCACTCCCGGCACGCGGCCACAGGTCCTAGGGCGGCGAGGGGCGGGGCGGCGAGGGGCGGGGCTGGCGCCCGGGTACCTGCGGCGGCCGGCAGAGGGCAGCCAGGGAGCGCGCCCGGCGGCAGGGCTGAACCGCCCCCCCCATCCCAGGTGAGTGTGGCTAAAGTGGGGCCACCCCTCGTCCGGGGCCCAGTCTCGGAGGGCAGGGGGTGGGGGTGTGTGTCTGGCTCCCAGCAGGGCCCAGGCGGGCGCGCGGGGCGGCTGCGGAGCGGCGGGCGGGACCCGGGAGCTCTCGCCTCGCGGGTGGGGGCGAGCCCCGGGGGCCGGCGGGGCGTTCCAGGCCCTGGAGCCGCACTCCCGTCCCCGCCGCGCCCGCCTCCCGTCTCTCCAGGAGCCCAGGCTGGACCTGAGCGGCCGCAGGCAGCGCCCCCGGTCCCGGAACGGCGTGCGCCCCGGGCCTGGCCTGCTGTCTGCCTTGGGCCCGCGGGGGAGCGCGTGGTGCTCCCAGGGGTGGGGCGCCGCGGGGGGCGAGGCGGGGGCGGCCGGGTGGGGGAAGGGAGTGGGCGGCGAGCGCAACTGCAGACGCCAGGCGGCGCTGGGGTGAGCGTTCCCCGCGAGCGAGTCAACAAGTGCCGTGTTTACCGAGCGCCCGCCGCCGGCTGCCCGCCGAGGCGCTCACGTGCGGCAAAAGGGGCCCGGGTGTGGCGGAGCCGCCGCCTCTCTGTGCTCAACCTGCCCTCGGTGTGAGGATCCCACACTCCGGGTGATTGGCTTGGGGCGCCTCGGTGGGTCCGGGCCTGAGCTGTTGCCCGTCGTTAGGTGGTCGGGAGTGGGACTCCTGTGGCACGTGCGTGCCCAGGAGCGTGTGAGTGCGGGATGCGGGTATTTCTCACTGGCCAGACGGGATTCCTCTGGTTCACTCTGCCCACGTCTTTCAGTGTGGGAATCCTGCCCTGGGTTTGTTTTCTCGCCCTCCGGAAAGTCACTTCCAGCCATCAGGCAGGCCCTCCTGTTTTTCCCAGGCAGAAGACTTGGAGAACTGTTGAAATCCATCCAGGGTGCCTTGTTGCTTTCAGGATGCAGGCTCGGGGCTCCTAGTGGTGCCCATGACAGTTGCGCTGTTGGGGCAGAAGCCCCCTCTTTGGGGTTCAACAAGGGCTCTGCCGGGAGGTCTGGGATTTTTGTCCCCTGCCTGGCTTCTGGGAAGGCTGAGGACCTGATTTTCCCATCTGGGTGGTCTTTTACGCCCCCCCCCCCCAATTCGTTCCCCTGACGTCGTTCTAGGGAGAAGTGTGATGCAGAAGGTGGAAACCCATCCTCAATGAGATCAGGGCCAGGGGGATTCTGCTGAATGATCAGGTTCCACCTGTACTGCTTCATGGGACTCTTTCATCTTCCTAGCAGCTGGGGGCTGGGAGAGCCAGGGGTGGCCCTGGGCACCCTGCTAAAGAGCATTGTCAGATCCAGGGCTATGGTCCAGTCTCTGCACCTTCTATTCCCTCCCCTCCACCTTGAGCGAACGTGCTCTTCCTGTCCATGCCCCTCATCCTTTTGCCTGTGACATCCACTTGCCCTCTCATCTTTTGGGTGGGGGCGGGGAGGAATCATGCATCAGAGGCCTAAGCTTCATTTCTTCTTTTCTCTCACTGTCACATTTTCCAGACAAGTGCTCTGCACTTGGTGCCGGCCTCTCAGCTCCAAGCTGCCCTTCTTAATCCTCTGCAGCCTGGTGCAGCCCAGCCCCACCACCGCTCCGCTGGAACTGCTTTCCTGAAAGTCATCTTGTTTCCAAACACTGCTCGTTTGCTGCCTTGGTCCTTCTGCCTGGGGAGTAGACCCTGTGTGCCTGCAGCCTGCTCTGCAGTCTGCTTTGCTGTGATTTCTAGGGTGTCCTGCTCTTCTTGTTTGGTTCTTCTCCATTGTTCTTTCTCTTTGGAACCCCCCCCCAATAGCGGGATGTTTTTTCAGGTGCTGTGTTTAGCTTCCCAGAAGCTTTCTTCAGCAGCCCTATGGGGCAGTCCCTCTCTCTGGCTTCTAGCACCAGTCCTGGCCCCGCTCGGATGCTCCAGTGATCCCCAAACTTGGTGCATCCGAGTCTGGCCTCCTCCTCCCAGGAAGCTGCTCTCACTTGCTTCTCGGGAGTGGGGTTCCCTTCTCCGTTATACTCCCTTCTCCCTGAAGTATGTCTGCCTCTCGCCGCCCCTCTCTGAACCGGCTACCACGGCAGGCCTTGAACATCTCGGGCCAGGCTCTGAGGCCCTTTAGTGGGTCTCTCTGATGCCAGCCATCCAGTCTGGCCTCTGCGGTCCATCTGCTGCATCACCTGTAGATGGATGGTCCCTGACTCCTGCTTTTGCCCTGTGGCTGACCCTCCTCCCTCAGATCTTCAGAGGCTCCGCATTCCTCCCACACAAAGCCATTCCTCCCACACAAAGCTGATCTCTTCCTCTCAGAGTTGGAAGTCTCCTCCTTTTTGGGCCCTTACTCTCCCCAACCAATTGCCAGGCCTGCAGCTTCTTCCCTCCCTACCGTGGTCAGACCTTTTGTCCTTACCCTCCGGGACCCCCAGCTGAGTCCTGTGCCTTGGGAAAGCTTCGTGACTCCTCTGGCCACACTGGGGGCCCTTTTCTTGGCTTTTCCTCTTCATCATGCCTCTGGTGAAGCTCTCTGCTGCTGATCTCTGGCTCTTTGGGCCCCTGAGGCCTGTTCCCTTTCTCCTGGATCCCCAGGACACAAGCCCCTGCAAGCACTCGAGAAAGGACTTCCCAGCCCCAAACATCTGGGCATACCTCCCTGTTACCCTTCAGAGTCTGGCTGAAACCACACCTCTGGCCTAGACTCTTCCAGCCTTCCGGATCACCATCTGTCTATACCTCCTCTGAGTTATGAATGGATTCATTACAGTTTGTGTCACCCAACTGAATGCTTTGTTCTCTGCCATCAGCCTCCAGTTGTATCGTGGGTGTGAGAGAGGATTTTCTGGCCCCACACCACAGCGGCTGTTTACTAAGTGGTCATAAGGAGTGGGGCAGGGTGCTGATCTTTCCCGTGTGTGTGTGTGTGTGTGTGTGTGAGAGAGAGAGAGAGAGAGAGAGAGAGAGAGAGATATTCTCCCAGTGCCTAGAGGGGTGGGTGCTTCAATTCTACCATCATTGTCTCTTCCTGCCCATGAGCACACCAGCCCAGAGAGCCTGAGCGACTTGCCTTCGTCGCACAGCTTGTGGGTGGGCAGGGCAGAGGCTGGAACTCCAGTCGGCCTGACTTCCAAGACGTTTCCAGTGCTAGGATTTGCCATTTGGGGAAGCGTGTGCTTTCGTCCAAGGAGTCTTCTTTGTCCTCTTGGCACCTGGCCCAGGTGCGTGGGCTGTGCCTGTGGTGTGGTCAGCTGGTTGCTTTGGGACTCCAGGAAAAGACTTTGTAACAGAACAGATGGTTAATGGCTGGGCAAATGACTCAGGGAGGCTGTGACATCTGCCCTGAGGCCCTAGAAACAGGACGGCTGTGTGTGTGTCTTTTTTTAATAAAGATTTTATTTTATTCATTTGACAGAGATCACAAGTAGGCAGAGAGTCAGGCAGAGAGAGGAAGAGAAGCAGGCTCCCTGCTGGGCAGAGAGCCCGAAGTGGGGCTCAATCCCAGGACGCTGGGATCATGACCTGAGCCGAAGGCAGAGGCCCCAACCCACTGAGCCACCCAGGCGCCCTGTGTGTGTGTCTTAAGTAAAAGTTGTAGTACAGAGAACCCTGCAGGGCCCTCTTGTAGCTAGGGTCATATCTGTCCCCTAAGGCACTTTTACCTTTTTTTTTTTTTTGGTCAATAAAATTAACTCCCCCCCTCCCCCTCAAACTGTACCACCTTCAACCTTCAACAGAAGAAGTTTCCTGGTCCTTCCTTTCCTCTGCAGGTCACTGTCATATGAAAATGAGTTCCAGCTGTGAAGTACGGTTGCCATGGCAACCACTAGCGTGAGGCCCTGAGTCTCTTGCTCCTAAGTCTCTGTACTGTAAGCTCTGAGGGGCTTTTTTCCATCTCTGTCATCTAAAAACACAAAATACTACGCTTCGCTCTCTTCTTTTGCATAAACATTAAAAAATGTGTTTCTTGGGCAGTGGTTGCCACTATCACTGGACTGCTGGCACGTGCCGTTAATAATGACTCTGGAAAGGTGCCCCCGGGTTTAGGCCATATTTTGAGTGAAGGCCATCGCACCGTGTCCTCAATGACTGGAGAGGTGGAGGGGGGTAGTGGTTTGGTGCGGTGGGGACAGCTTTTTGGTGCCACTCTGCTCCCCTGGGAGATGGCTGAGATTGCCTTCAGTCACTGCCCTCTTCTGTGTTAGAGTCTTGCTAGTCTTTCCTGGGGGGTGGGCCTCCCAAAGCAGGGTGCATCACGGGGGCTAAGAGAGGGTGCCTTTGGCCGTGGTCGGAGCTCCTGACATTGACTAAGACACTGTTCCCTTATTTCATCCTCATCCAGGTGAAGGGCAAAGTACTTTTATTATCCCCATTTTATTTTGTTTTTATTATTTATTTATTTATTTTCAAAAGACTTTATTTATTTATTTGACAGAGATCACAAGTAGGCAGAGAGGCAGGCAGAGAGGGGGGAAGCAGGCTCCCTGCTGAGCAGAGAGCCCGATTCGAGGCTCAATCCCAGGACCCTGGGATCATGCCTTGAGCTGAAGGCAGATGCTTAACCATCTGAGCCACCCAGGCGCCCCATCCCCATTTTATAGGTAAGGAAATTGATGTGTCGGAGAAGCGAAACGCTTGCCGGAGGACACACAGCAGTGGTCCTAGAAGGTGTGGCCCCTGTGGCCAGTGCCCTTTACTTGGTGTAGCCCATGGAAGGACAGTGTTTAAAGACCGAAAGGGTGAATTGACAAGGTATGCTATGTTGGCTTTCTCAAGACTGAGGCTTAAAGTGGTGGTTTTCCACTTTTTATTTATTTATTTATATTTGCAGTTTACCTCTATTTTTTAATTTTTTTAAAAGATTTTATTTACTTATTTGACAGACAGAGATCACAAGTAGGCAGAGAGGCAGGCAGAGAGAGAGGGGGAGGCAGGCTGCCTGCTGAGCAGAGAGCCCGACTTGGGACTCGATCCCAGGACCCTTGGACCATGACCTGAGCCGAAGGCAGAGGCTTTAACCCATTGAGCCACCCAGGTGCCCCAGTTTGCCAGTTTTTATGTCTTAAGGGCAAAAGGCTGTGGTGAGGGGCACCTGGGTGGCTCAGTGGGTTAAAGCCTCTGCCTTCAGCTCAGGTCATGATCCTAGGGTCCTGGGATCGAGCCCCACATCAGGCTCTCTGCTCAGCCGGGAGCCTGCTTCCCTCTCTCTCTCTCTGCCTGCCTCTCTGTCTGCTTGTGATCTCCATCTGTCAAATAAAAAAATAATAATAATTTGTGGCTCAGTTGGTTGAGCAGCTGCCTTCGGCTCAGGTCGTGATCCCAGCGTCGTGGAATCGAGTCCCACATCGGACTCCTTGCTCAGCAGGGAGCCTGCTTCTCCCTCTGCCTCTGCCTGCCATTCTGTCTGCCTGTGCTCGCTCTCTCTCTCTCTCTGATAAATAAATAAAATCTTTAAAAATTTAAAAAAAAAAAGGGCTGTGGTGAAAAGGCATGTACTCAAATGTTTGTAACAGCGCTGTTTGTAATCGCCAAAACACTGGAAATCACCCAACTGCAGTAGGATGGACAAATAAATTGGGGGAAAATACACAGGCTAGAACACTTGACTATAGCGGGGATGACCCATTGACAGGCACACGGTACACAGATGTATCACACAAACCATATGATTGAGTCTGTTTAGCTGTTCAACCACCTGTGAATGTTCAGACTATACAGTTACTGGTGACTCCAAACTGCCATGAAGACTGTTTCAGAACTTTCCACCTGTGCACACAGGCTGGGGTTCCCTTAGGGCAGACCCTGAGAAACAGAATCGTTAGGTTATAGGGCAGATGCATTTTTTCTTTTAACAAATTGATGTCCACGTGACATTCCTTTCTAAGCCTCAGATCCCATGGCTTTATCAACCTGGTCCCTGTGAAATTTCCTCTGGTCGGTTTTGGCCCCGCGGAGGTTGTTCTCCCTGGCATACCCTGTGCCCTGGCTTTGTCCCATGGCTTTTCCTTCCTACTCACACCATCACCCAACAACGAGATGGGCTGCCCCGCTCACTTCCACGCACAGGCCAATCGGCCACTCCTCCCGGCTACTCCGTGAGGGGACTCTTGGGTGGGGAGAAGACCCTTTTAAATCCAAGACACTGCATTTCTGGGAATCAGGATGTATCCTCGGTGAATGAGAAGGGGATTGAGGGCAAGCAAGAGGCCACTTTATAAACCCCAGCATCAGCCCAGCTGCTCGGATGGCCAGATCTAAAAACGAAAATTGCCAATATGTTGCTGGCTTGCGCATAGCAGCGTGAGTCAGGCTGGGCTGAATAGTGACGATCACTCACCCTCCTCGCCAGGCAGACACACTGTAACTTCGTAACACTGCCCACAGTCAGTCATGGCATCCCCCAGCTGTTGGGCTGCCATGGTGTACTAAGTGCTTTACATAAGGTCCTCACCGCGTAACTCTGGTCTTACATAAGGTGCTCTGGTATTTTTAGCAGCATGCAGCTCCGTATGAAAGGAGATGCTCTCCCATTGAATGCCGCTCCCTTTCCAGGCTGGCCTGGCTGTCAGAGGGTTGAGGATGTCTGTGCTGAGGACTGTAGCACCTGCTGGATTCTGCAATTTCTCCAGGTCCGCCTGATACCCCACAACCAACAGAAAGGGATGCACGTCACCTTGATTGCCCCCAGGCATCACAGCAGCAAGAAAAGGACCATTACACTGACTTGGCCTATTCCCCACCAGCTACATCCGAGCTTAGCGAGTGCTCCCCAAACCCAATAGAGTAGAGGGGGACAGGAGGAAACCAGAGCTGATCTGGCCCTGCTTCCACATCCCCAGAGATGGCCCCCCAGAACCTGGGCACCCAGCCTTGTGTCACCTCCCAACTGTCACCAGAAGTCTAAGGTTCCAGGTAGAGTGAAGTCAAAGGGGTGGCATGTCTTTATTCATGTCTTGGGTCTAAGGTCACTGCTGCCTTTATTCTGGTTTTGCTAAATCTTTTTGTTGTTGGTGGTGCTGTTTGTCAGAGCAGGGGCCCAAGTAGGGGTGCAGCAGACAGAGGGAGAAGCAGGGTCCCCGCTAAGTGAGGAACCCCATGAGGGACTTGAACCCAGGACCCTAGGATCATGACCTGAGCCAAAGGCAGGTGCTTAACCCATTGAACCACCCAGGCGTCCTGTTGCTAAGTCTTGAAGTATGACACACATACAGAGAAGGACATGTAACAAAATTGATGAATTTTCACAATATGAACTCACATGTGACCAACACCCTGATAAAGAATACATACCATTACCAGCCTCCTAGGAGCCTTCCTTATGCCTCCAGGAACCTATGACACTGACTTCCAACACCTTCTATTTATTTTGCCTTTTTTGCACTTTATATAAATGGAATCATATGGTACCAGGTATGAGTAGCCGGGAGTGCTGGCCAATTGGCCTGTGCGTGGAAGTGAGCGGGGCAGCCCATCTCGTTGTTGGGTGATGGTGTGAGTAGGAAGGAAGAGCCATGGGACAAAGCCAGGGCACAGACTATGCCAGGGAGAAAACCTCCGCGGGGCCAAAACCGACCAGAGGAAATTTCACAGGGACCAGGTTGATAAAGCCATGGGATCTGAGGCTTAGAAAGGAATGTCACGTGGACATCAATTTGTTAAAAGAAAAGATGCATCTGCCCCTATGACCTAAGGATTCTGTTTCTCAGGATCTGCCCTAAGGAAACCCCGGCATGTATGCACAGGTGGAAAGTTCTGGAACAGTCTTCCTGGCAGTTTGGAGTCACAAATAACTACAGTCTGAACATTTACAGGTGGTGAAACAGCTAAAGAAACTCAAATGTTCATACCCAGCAGTACTGTGCAGCTTTGAAAAAGAAGTAGTTAGAGGCACCTGGGTATCTTCGGTCATGATTTCAGGGTCCTGGGATCAAGCCCCGTGTGGACTCTCTGCTCAGCGGGGAGTCTGCTTCTTCCTCTCCTTCTGCTCCTCCCCCCACTTGGATGCGCTCTCATTCTCTCAAATAAATAAAACCTTTTTTTAAAAAAGAAAAGGAATTAGATCTTTATATAACAATATAGATGAAGGGCCCCTGGGTGGCTTAGTCAGTTAAGCATCCAACTCTTGATTTCAGCCAAGGTCATGATCTTTTAGAATTGTGAAATCAAGCCCCAAGTTTGGCTCTACACTGGGCATGGAGCCTGGTTAAGATTTTCTCTCTCTCTCCCTCTTCCCTACCCCCCTAAAGCAAAACAAAACTATATATATAAATATATATACATATGAAATAATATAGATGAATCTCTAAGACTATAGGGGGAAGAAAGCCAAGTTTCAAAGTGGTAAATAGATTATGATGCTATTTGTAGAAATATATACACATAGTCCTTTATACTTTATATGAGTACACATCCATGCAGCACACATCTATATGTAAAAGCATATAAAATGGTCTAGAAAAATATGTTCCAAACTAATAATAAAAGATGTTATCTCCAGGGAAGGGAGAAGGGGACCAGATTTGTGTGTGGTGGGGGTGGGGATGATCAAAAGGAAATGTATCCTTCTCTGATATTAAAATTTTTTTAAATTATATTTAAATTGATAAGTTAATTCATATACCTCAAATAATTCACTCATTTTAAGTATATAATCTATTTAAATCCATAAAAGGAAGAGTACTTATATAATTAGAGGTTAATACTAGTCTAACCCCCTTTGTGATAGGAGACTTTCCTCAGTGCATCTCTGAGCACTGATGGACCGTGACATGCTCACTGTTTAGTGCTTGGCTTTTTTTTTTTTTAAAGGTTTTATTAATTTATTTGAGAGAGAGAGAGAGTAAGCATGAGAAGGGGGAGGGTCTGAGGTAGAAGCAGACTCCTGCCCAGTGGGACTCGATCCTGGGACTCCAGGATCATGACCTGAGCTGAAGGCAGTTGCTTAACCCACTGAGCCACCCAGCGTCCCTAGTGCTTGGCTTTTAAGGGCAACTGGCATAGGTGGAATGTCTTCTGTTGTTTGAACTGAGGTAGCCTCTTTGTTGCTCTGCCTCTGAATCTGTCCCTTTGGAGCCATCTCAAATCAGCCTTTTCCATGGGCTGGGATTTTCACTGGTGCAAGATCCCTGTCATGCCCACCTGCTCGGGGGAGAAATACTCCCCTCTTAAAGGGATTCCTTGTAGCGTCTGTAGGGTCCCAGAGATCACGCATTCCAGATCCCAGACTGTGCTGGGCACCTGGCTCGAAGCCGTCCTAAAGTTGTGCAGAACAGGACCCTCTGCCCTGATGTTGCTTAACCACGACCTAACACTTTTTCAAAGTAATGGTCTTTTGAATTATAAAAATAACTCACATTCCCTGTGGAAATTTAGAAAACACACAGAAACACAAGAAAGTAAAAGCCATTGATTCTCAACCCCCAGAGATAACTGTTGTTTAACTGTTTTAAAATTGAGATCATTCTATATACATGATCTTATAACCTGGATTTTATTTAACATGTTTGCTTCTCCGTAAGAATGATGATTGACACATATGCAACACACTTTTTTCTTAGTTCATGGTTTTTAAATTATTTTTATGTTTATTTTTTTTTTAAGATTTATTTGAGAGAGAAAGCGTGTACATTCACTCACATGTGGACAAGCTATACACATGTGGATGTGTACCTCACATGTGTACAAGAAGGGGGAGGGGTGGGGAGAGGGACAGAGGGAGAGAATCTCAAGCAGATTCCCCTGTGAGCACAGAGCTGACAGGGGGCTTAGTCCCACGACCCTGAGATTATGACCTGATCCAAAAATCAAGAGTCGGACTGACCAAGCCACCTAGGTGCATCTATTTTTTTTTAAGATTTTAAAAATTTATTTGAGAGAGACAGTGAAAGAGAGTATGAGAGAGGAGAAGCAGACTCCCTGTGGAGCTGGGAGCCTGATGCGGGACTTGATCCTGGTACTCCGGGATCATGACCTGAACCGAAGGCAGTTACTTAACCAACTGGGCCACCCAGGTGCCCCGGTGCATCTATTTTTAAATTTTTTTTAATATTATATTTAGGGGCACCTAGGTGGCTCCGTCATTAAGCAGCTGCCTTCGGCTTGGGTCATGGTCCCAAGGTCCTGGGATTGAGGCTCCCTGCTCAGTGGGAAGCCTGCTTCTCCCTCTCCCACTGCCTCTGCTTGTGTTCCCTCTCTCGCTGTGTCTCTCTCTCTGTCAAATAAAGAAATACAATCTTAATAAGTAAAGATTATATTTATTTGAGAGAGAGATTGAGAGAGACAGAGGGACAATAAGCACAAGCAGGAGATAGGGACAGAGAGAGAAGTCGAAACAGGCTCCCCCCTGAGCATGGAGCCCAATGAGGGACTCAATCCCAGGACTGTGGGATCATGACCTGAGCCAAAGGCAGATGCAAACTGACTGAGCCACCCAGGCACCCAGCCCTGGGATTTTTTTTTTTTTAATGTTTCTTTTCTTTCTTTCTTTCTTTCTTTTTTTTTTTTAAGACTTTATTAATTTATTTGACAGACAGAGATCACAAGTAGGCAGAGAGGCAGGCAGAGAGAGAGGGGAGAAGCAGGCTCCCTGCTGAGCAGAGAGCCCGATGTGGGGCTCAATCCCAGGACCCTGGGATCATGACCGAAGATGAAGGCAGAGGCTTTAACCCACTGAGCCACCAGGTGCCCGTTAAGCATTTATTTTCAATTGGATATGTTGGAATATAAGAGGTTACTGACTTAAAAAATTATTGTGAAATGTATGTATACAAGAACATATAAAACATACATGTACAGTTTAAAGGAGAATAATGAAACCGATGTTTGCCTACCTAGCTTAAGAAATAGAGCACTGCTAGCCCTTTAGAATTGCTTTTCTACCTCTCCTTAAATGGCTCTCCCTCTTTCCCACCCCCAGGGGACGCACTAACCTGGATTTTGTTATAATTATTAACCTTCTGTCCTTCATAGCTTCACCATACAGGTTTATATCCTTCAACGATATATTGTTGGATTTTTGTATTTTGAGGTATTGGCAGTGGACTCGGGCCGGATCCCTGTTTAAACCGATACGTGTGTGTATGTGTTGTTGACATTCACCTGTTGTTGCATGTGGCTAGTACTCAGTTTATTTCTCCCTGCCACTTGTTGATGGGCATTTGGGTTGTTTCTGCTTTTCTCTACTATCACCAACATCCTCTCCATGTGTAAATTTCTCTAGGATGTTTACTTGGGAGTAGAATTACAAGGCCGTAGGCCTGTGTGCTCCTTCACCTCCTGTCCTTTTGAAGCCACGTGTGCTCCCCGAAGCCCTGGACCAGAGCATTGGTTGCTTGGTGTCTTCACCAATCCTTGGTATCATCCACTTTCTTCGTTTTCGTCGATCTGGTGAGTAGGAACTGGTATTTTACTGTGGTTTAAATTGGCGTTTGAAGGGGCGCCTGGCTGGCTCGGTTGGTGGAGCATGTGACTTTTGATCTTGGGGTTGTGAGTTTGAGCCCTACATTGGGTATAGAGATTATTTAAAAAAAATAAAATAAAATCTTGGGGTGCCTGGGTGGCTCAGTTGGTTAAGCATCTGACTCTTGATTTCAGCTTAGGTCATGATCTCAGGGTCCTGAGATCGAGCCCCACGTTGAGCTCCATCCTGGCCCTGGAGTCTGCTTGAGATTCTCTCCCCCTCCCCCTCTGCCCCTAACCACTCCCTGCACTCATGCTTTCTGTCTCTCTCTCGTAAAAAAAAAAAAGCAATAATAATAAAATCTTTTTAAAAATTGGCATTTTGATAATTATGGCTAACACTGAATATATTTATGAGTGATTTGTGCTTCCTCATTTATGCACCTGTACTTTTATCTATTTCTTTCCTATTTGACTTTTTGTCTCTTCCCTCCCCCTCCTCCAGGTGGTGCCCTATTAGATTATTACTGTTTAAAAAAAAAATATTGGATTCATAAGTGATCCTCCCACATTCACATTCTGGTACTAATTCTTTGTTTATTATGTGTAATAAACACTTCTCTCAGCTTATGGCTAGCTTTTTCACTATCTTAATCGCATCTTTTCTTTTTCTTTTTGAAGATTTTATTTACTTATTTATTTGTCAGAGAGAAAGAAGAGCACAAGCAGGGGGAGAAGCAGGCTCTCCACTGAGCAGAGACCCTGATGTGGAGCTCAATACCAGGACCCTGGGATCATGACCTGAGCTGAGGGCAGAGGCTTAACCCACTGAGCCACCCAGACATCCCCTATCTTTTCTTTTTTTGATATATTTTATTTTTTTATTTATCTTTAATTTTTGTATCTCTTTTGAGAGCGAGGGAGGGGGACTCCCTCAGAATCAACCGCTGTTTGGATTTGTTTCCACCATGGACCAATTTTGCCTGTGCTAGAACTTCTTATGAATGGAATCATACAGTATGTACTCTTGTGTCAAAGGCTTCTTTTTGTTTTAAAGGTTTTATTTCTTTGGCACAGAGAGAGACACAGCATAACAAGCAGGGGACACAAGGAACACAGGGAACACAAGTAGGGGGAGTGGGAGAGGGAGGAGCAGGCTTCCCACCGAGCAGGGAGCCCGATGTGGGTGGGGCTCGATCCCAGGACCCTGGGATCAGGACCTGAGCCGAAGGCAGATGCTCAACGACTGAGCCACACAGGTGCTCCTTTTCAAAGGCTTCTTCCTCTCTCACTTGACATAATGTCTTGATACTTGTTGTTGGTGTGTGCTTCCTTTTGATTGCTGTCATGCTCCATTGTATGGATATGTACCATTTACTTACCCACTAGCCTATGGATAGACCCCTGGGCAGCTTTGAGTTTTTGGCTGTTGTAAACAGAGCAACCCTGAGTTCCTTGTTGACATATGTTTTCAGGTGCCTTATAGTGTATATTATTTCTTTTACATGTTTTACCTCCGTAGGGAGTAGTAGAATTGCTGGGTCATAGGTTAGGCCTAACTTTTTTTTTTTTTTTTTTTTTTAATAGCATAAGATCCGTTCCGAAAACTACTCACATCCTAAGTATACTGCTTGAGTCATTTTTTTTTTTTAAAGATTTTATTTATTTATTTGGCAGAGAGAGATCACAAGTAGGCAGAGAGGCAGGCAGAGAGAGAGAGGGGAGGAAGCAGGCTCCCTGCTGAGCAGAGAACCTGATGTGGGGCTCGATCCCAGGACCCTGAGATCATGACCTGAGCCGAAGGCAGCGGCTTAACCCACTGAGCCACCGAGGCACCCCTTGAGTCATTTTTGAAAGTGTACGCTGTCATGTAGCCATCACCCAGGTCAAGGGGTGGGATCTGGGCCCACAGTGGGCGGGTCAGCGGGGCTGCCATTCTGGGATCTGACACTTGTACTGAGTGAAGCAATCAAGGAAACTAGTGGAGTCACTGTCTTTGCAGTGTTGCTGAAGAGACTTTGCGGCCCGGCTTCTTGCCGCTACTAGAGTTCCTGTTTTTTTTTCCCACATCAGCACCTTCAGCCTTGCCATCAGTTTTGAGCTAGGAGGTATCCCTCTGGTGAATTCCTCTCTGCTCACGTCAGCCGCCCTGGCTTCTGTTGCTTGCAGCCAAACGGCTAGCCCCCATATTTTAGCGGATTGCACCCCTCATCTTGCTAGAACTCTCTTAGCAGTGGAATCTGCTTTTAACCAATCCCTATATTTTTCTATGACCCCATTTGAACCCTTGGACTCCTGGGCTAACAAGGTGAGCTCTCGGACAGGTAGTCACTTTACGTCTAATTAAAAAGTTGGTGGCAAAGCTACTTCAAACGTTTGGGCTTGGCAAATCTTTGTTTTGTTTTGTTTTGTTTTCTTTCCCCTCTAACTTTAAATTTAGTTTGGAGTTTTGGAACAGTTTTCTCTCGGTCCCCGGTGGGAAGTTAATGGAGAACACTGGCTTAATTTAGAAGATGAAATGTAGGAGTGTGTATGAGTTTCTGAACTTCATTTTTGGAAACCAGGTTCATTTCTCTTGCTCCTCCAAGTGGAGCGCTTGGGGGGACAGAGGAGGGGGAGCTCGGGGCTCTGATCAGAAGGTAGACCCAGAGTCGGGGTTCTTCCGCACCATCCCTCAGGGACCATTTGCCTAAGAAGGCTCAACATCCAAATCATTCTATTCTAAGTGGGGCCTCCTTGAAAGTAAAAAAGGAAATGAAGTCATTTCTGGTTGCTCTTTTAATGTCATTGAATCACACCGATTAGTGATAGGAGACGACCCAATTCCAACTGGTGTCTGAGTTGTCACAGTGCTTGTCCTCCTTAATGTCAGGGTCTGGGAAAGTGTTTGATCAAGGGGCAGGGTCCATGGGTGACGTTTGCCAAAAAAAGGTCAGAGACAAATGTGAAGTCCTTTCTAACCTCAAGTGATAAAACCCAGTCCAGGCTGTGTCTCGGGGCAGCTGCCTGAGCGGCCCGCATTTACCGTTTCCATCCCAGGGCCCTTCTGGACGGCCGGTTCCTGCAGCCATCTCTTCCTGCCAGTTCTAATTTTTGAGGCGCTCTCCTCATTTGTGGAAGCCTCAGCTTTGGGGTCTAATTATCCCGGCCTAGACGTGAAGAGCTTTCTCCCTCTGTCTGGGCTTGTTAGGACCTTACGCTTAAGACTTGAGCTTAGCAGAAACAGGCCCTGGTCCTTCCCCACGTAGCCCTCCCCCCGCCTCTGAAGGGTGCTGCCAGGCCTCTCACTCAGCTGCTTGGAGCATCTTGCTTGGCCTGAGCTGCAGGTAGCCACGGCTGTGGTGGGTTTGCTAAAGTCATTTTTGCAAGCTGAGTGTCCCATGAGGGCACCACACAGAAGACGGCTTCAACTTACGTAGTTGATGACAGTGATTTTCCAACAGATGGACATTAAGTCTCTTGTTTTCATGTTACCAGTGTACTGTAATAATTTTCCAACAGTGGGGAGAGAAGCACCTCGGATAAAAGGAGCCTCCTCTCATCCTGCACAAAATGGGTCATGGGCTGGGATGGCCTCAGACTGCCTGTAAACCTGTCTTTGGATTTGGGTCCCATGGTGAATTGCATTGCCCTCGACAGGGTGACAGGGGATAACTTGGCAGGGGAGGGACTTTGGGACCAAGCAGGCCTCGTGTGGCATGTCAGTCGCCTTCACAGAATTGAAACTTGGTGCCTGGGTCCCTCTCTGGGGTCCTCGCGGAGAGGACAAGCCAAGGGAGCTGCCAGAATTCAGTTAGGGGCTGACCTCACTTTGCGCAGGCCTGTCTGGAGTGTGGGTCGAGGAGCTTCTTAGGGTTTGAGGGTTTGCCGCCACAGGTCCCTTCCCTGGAGCAGCCTCCCTGACATCACTCTGAGTGCTGAGCTCTGCGGACTGATGAAGAACATGGGCTCCTAGGGCGTTAGTGTTGGAGTCTAGGGCAGGCATGTGGGACGACCAGCACGCTGAGATAGCTTGGGAGCTGCTGTGCTCAGAGGAGGGCTGGGCGGCAAGGAGGGCTGTGTGCTGGGGAGGCAGGGTTAGTGGGGGTGGGAAGGTAAGGTGCCCCAGAGGCTGGCGGGGGGCGGGTTATCCGCAGGAGGCTCATGGGCAGTTCTAGGGTTCTGACACATAGGCGAGGCCAGCAGGTTGGTAGAGCTTCAGAAGCTGGGGGAGTGAGGCTTCAGCAGAGAGGAGGGTGGCCTGTAGCCGGCCCAGAGCCAGAAGTGCCCGGCGTCTGTAGGATGTGGTGGGGACCTAGCATGAGCAGCGCAGAAGCTGGATTGCTTCCTGGGTAAGGGGCAAGGGGCTCTGGGTTCAGACTTAGAGGTTTCATCCTGCCTCTAGCACTCCTCCCTCTGTGACCTTGAAAAGTTGCTTTGCCTCTCGACCTCAGTTGCCTCATCTATAAAATGGAAACAATGAGTCCCTGTATTGCTGTCGTGAGGACGAAACGAGAAGTCTTGGACAAAGCATTTAGAACGATGCTTGGTATGTGGGTGAGTGTGATTCTTATTGCTAGTAACGAGTTCTTGGTTTGGCCTGTGGGGTGTCCTCTGGGCCTGGACCCGCCTGCTGGTGGGGTTCATACTCAGACTTCAGTGCTATATCAAATTCTGGAACCCACGTACCTGCTCCCTTTCTGTGGAGCTGTGAGCTCAGTGAGTTTGATGTGTCTCTCAGTTTAATCTTCAGATTTCTGGTGGCATCTCCTCTTTCTGCTCTCTGCCTGGCCTCTGTTCTCTTTGATCCCTAAGTATATTTGTTATTGTGTTTAGTCCCCAAGCTGCCTCAAGCCCTCCTTGAAAGAGACAGTTATACATTTTGAATGGATGAGTATAACCTTAGATTATACCTTGAATCAGGGTAACAATGTAAGGGGTAGGCTCTGCCTGCCCATGTCCCTGCCCACTCCTCTTTACCTGAGTTTGGGGGAATCAGTGGAGGCCCTAAGAAGGGTCAGTCACTGGGAATGCCCACCCCAAACCCACTGCAGAGAAACCCAGATTTTTCTGGCTGTGAAGATGCACTCTCAGGCCATGTTGGGTGTTGGTGAGAGGGTGGTTGGAGGAGGACAAAGACGAGCTCCCATTAAGCTCCACTGTGTACTGGTACTGTGCAGGTGCCTAATCCACTTCGGGCTTCTCCAGCAGCCAGAAGGCTGCCACTCAGGATCATTATCCCAGCTGTGGGACTGTAGAATTCTAGAGTGTTTATTCTGTAAGTCTGGAGGAGGGAGGTGGATCTACCATAGAATCAGTTTGGACCTAGTCGTGGGCCATATGAAGGACCAGATGGAAGACCTTCCCCAGGACTTCCTTGTGCTCCTCAAACTTGCCAAGACATATGTCTCAGTCATCTCTCGCCACAATATTGCCACATAACAAACCACCCAAAACCCACCAGCATATGTCAGTAAGTGGTTATTCCTCATCATGGGTCTTTGGGTTGGGTGGAGTCTGGCTGACCTAGGCTGCGCTCAGTGGGATTTGTTGACTTCATGCTGGGAGTTGGGTTTAGGTGTGTTCCATGTGTCTGATCATTTGGACCAGTGACCACCAAGGTATGTTTTTGTCATGGTGACAGGCAGTAGTACAAGAGAGCGAGCTCAGGGGCACAAGCACATTTCAAGCCTTCTCTCACATCGTATCCGCCGACATCCCATCAGCCAGTCCCAGGCCATGTGGTCAGTCCCAAGCCAAGGGACAGGGAAGTACACTGCCCACCACGAGGCCATGGCAGAGTGTGGCTATCTTATACAATGACTGGAAGTAAAGAATTGACCCCAGTAACTCATTCTACCTTGGGATGACTTTTATTCATTCACTCTGTAAATATTTTTTTTGAAAGACTACAGTGTGCTGTCACTGTGCTGCCTCTGGGGATAGAGCAGTAAACAAAACAGTCCTGGTTCTTGCCTTATGGAACTTCTAGTGAGGGACACACACACACACACACACACACACACATGTGCATACACACAAGAGCTACTTCTGTTGTTAATTGTTTAATTACAGTTGTAATCATCCCTACAAAGGAGAAGTAAAGAGCCCTGGGGGGCATGTGCAAAAGGGCCTGACCTAGTCCAGGGAGGAGGAGATGGTTGAGCTCAGAAATGAAGGGCAAGACTTAATCTGGCAAAGGATCCCTGATAAGACTTACGGCTGACTTCTCATCAGAGACCATGAAAACCAGGAGGCAGTGGGGTAACAAAGTGCTAACACAAAAAAGACCGTCAACTAAGAATTCTACATCCAGAATCAAATCTATCCTTCAGAAGTGAAAGAGAAATTAAGACATCTCAGATAAATCAAAACTGAATTTGTTGCTGTCAGCCATGCCCTACAAGAAATACTAATGAGAGTCCTTCAGGCTGAAATGAAAGGACACCAGACAGGAACTCAAATCCACATGAAGAAATCAGGAGCACCTTTAAAGCTATAGATGTATTTTTTTTTGTAACTCTTTTCTTTTATCTGCATAAAGCAATAGTTATAAAACTGTGTTGACAGGGTGATAACCTTAAGAGATGTAGTTTGCATAGCAATAACAGCACAAAGGAAGGGGGAGGAGAGAGAGCTATATCATAGTGGAGTCTTTGTATGTTGTTGAAATTGATTTGCTATTAATCAGAGCTAGATCATTTTAAGTTAAAATGTTAATTGTTATCTCCAGGACTACCACTAAGAAAATAATTTAAAAATATGTGGCAAAAGAGAACTAAAATGGTATGCTGGAAAATCCCTATTTAACATAAAAGAAGGAAGTCATGGAAGAATGTAGGAATAAAAATACATGACATAGAGAAAACAAATAGCAAAATGGCATAAATCTTATCCATAATTGCATTAAGTGCAAATGGACTAAAAAGTCCAATAAAAGACAGGGATTAACAGGATGGATAAACCCAACTCTATACTGTCTACGAGAAACACACTTTAGATTAAAAGGTACATGTCAGTGGAAAGTAAGGGAGTAGAAGAGGATATACCACATTAGCAGTAACTATGAGCGAGCTGAGATGGCCACGCTATAGCAGAAAAAATGTTTAAGACAGAAATAGTGACGAGAGACAAACAAGACATTTTGTAATGTGCGAACATTACTGTTAACTGATCAGGAAAACGTCAATTATATATGCACCTAACAAGGGACCTCTGAAATACTCAAAGCGAAGACTAGCAGAGATGAGGGGAGAAGCAGGCAATTCAACAGTCATAGTTGGAGACTTCAAGGTTGCAAAGTAATAGATAGACCAGGGCAGACCAGACCCGCAAGGGAACACAGGGCTTGAACAACCCTGTCAGCCAGGTAAGACTGACAGATGTCTACACAGCACGCCTCCCAACAGAAACAGAGTCCATGTTCTTCTCAAGGGCTCATAGAGTTTGCTCCAGGAGATAACTGTATCCTGAAATAAGCCTCCTTAAATTTCAAAGGATCAAAATCCTTCAAAGTATATTTTCTGCATACAGTGGAATGAAATTAGAAATCAGTAACAAAAGGGAATTTGGGAAGTTCACAAACAGATGGAAAGTAAGCACGGCTATCTAGCCGATGGGTCCAAGAAGTCATGAGAGAGATTCGAAAATACTTCGAGATGTAAGAAAATGAAAATACGACATGTCCAAAGTTCTGGGATGCAGCTGAAGCCGTGCTTAGGAGGAAATTTACGTTAAAAGTGCCTGTATTGGGGTGCCTGGGTGGCTCAGTGGGTTAAAGCCTCTACCTTTATCTCAGGTCACGACCTCAGGGTCCTGGGATCGAGTCCCGCATTGGGCTCTCTGCTCAGCAGGGAGCCTGCTTCCTCCTCTCTCTCTGCCTGCCTCTCTGCCTACTTGTAATCTCTGTCTGTCAAATAAATAAATCTTAAAAAAAAGGTACCTGTATTAATAAAGGAGAAAGACCTCAAATTAATAATCTTCTATCTTCAGAAACTAGAAGAAGAACAAACTAAATCCAAAGTGAGCAGAAGGAAAGAAATAATAAAGATTGGAGCACAGATAAATGGAAGAGTAGAAAAGGCCACCTGTTACATGGCCCCATTTATATGAAATGTCCAGAATATGCAAATTCATAGAGAAAACAAGGGGATTAGTGGTTGTTGGGAGGTTGCTGAGGGGAGGGAAAATGGGGAGTGAGTGCTGGTAGGGGGTGGGTTAGCAGGGAGGATTTTGGTTTTATCTTCAGAGCAGTAGGAGGCTCCTGGAGGATGGACCTAGAGAGTTCCATTTTGGGTTGCATTTTGAAGAGCTCTCTGGGACTTTGGAGGAGAACGGATTGGAGAGGGTCATCGGTGGGTTTGGGGAGGCCTCTGCATTTCAGGGAGGTTATTGTTCAAGGTTCCCCCCGCTAGATGGAGCCAGACCTCCCCGGCCACTGACTGGAACCCCCCTGGGTGTTCTTCATCAGCTCAGAGACTGGCTGAGATCTCCTGGCTTAACGTGTGGTCAGGAACGGACCTCATATTCATCCGGCTAACGAGGGCTAGATGGTTGCAAGCAGTAGCCATTGAACAAAAAGGGGAATTTCTTGCCAGGTCACTGGAGTATCTCATGGAAGCTCAGGCCGCTGGAAGGGCTGAATCAAGCCCATGGACCCGAGGGAAACACAGCAGCCCTCTCTCTGACTAGTGTTTGCTTCAGCCTCGTGTGGCCTCTTGTTTCCCACCGCACACGATCCTTTTCTTTCCTGGGTACCCACATGGGGAAAGTGGACCCTCCACCAGCTCCTGGGTTTACAGCTTACTTTTCCAGAAAGCAGTTGAGACTCAGCTCATTTCCCAGATTTTTTTTTTTTTTTAAGATTTTTTATTTTTATTTATTTGAGAGAGAGAGAGACAGTGAGAGAGAGCATGAGCGAGGAGAAGGTCAGAGGGAGAAGCAGACTCCCCATGGAGCTGGGAGCCTGATGTGGGACTCGATCCTAGGACTCCAGGATCACGCCCTGAGCCGGAGGCAGTCGTTTAACCAACTGCGCCACCCAGGCGTCCCTCCCAGATTTTCAAGGGGAAGGACTTCAACATCCCTGCTTGCTCGGGACGCACCCCCCAGAGGGTCCGTTGGGCCCGAGGAAGGAGGCTGGTTACAGTGTAAATGCTGGGCTTCTATAGCGCCCCCACCCCAAAAGACAGTTGGGCAGCAGTGGTAAGGTGGAGGAGGGGAAGGGACATCAGATAAAGGCCAGGTTCTTTTATGGCAGGGTGTCCCCCCAAACCGGACACACACTTGGGGTAACTCGCTGCCTAGGACTGGTCTGCCCCCAGGGATAATCTACACGAGACCTTCTTCTGTCACTTGACCTGGTTTGCAGATTCATTCTTTTTTTTTTATTTTATTTTATTTAAAGATTTTATTTATTTATTTGACAGAGAGAAAGATCACAAGTAGGCAGAGAGAGGGGGAAGCAGGCTCCCCGCTGAGCAGAGAGACTGATGCGGGGCTCGATCCCAGGACCCCGAGATCATGACCTGAGCCGAAGGCAGCGGCTCAACCCACTGAGCCACCCAGGCACTCCTGCAGATTCATTCTTGATTGTCCATCTCCCCTACGCTTTTTGGCCTTTACTTTCAGCCTCTGGCTGGGCCCGGAATGTTCCAGAATTTAGAATTCGTCTTACCACCTTTGTGAATTCTGTCTGTTCCCACAGTAAAGAAAGACCTAACCGTTCCCCGCTGACCAATGTGTTGAAAAGGACCCCGGTTATTGTCATTGTCTCGTTTTCACCTGCTACTTGAAACTCCGTGGCACTGACTTAAGGTACCTCCAAACCCTGGTGATTGTGGAGTAAATGGGCCTCTGATTGCAGACGGGAGGCCAGAGGAAGTGCATGTGACATCCGGTGGGAGGTGTGCGTGGGGGTCGGCTGCCGGTGACCTCACACTGCCCCATGGTTTCCAGCCTCCGCTCATGCTCTTTACCTGGCCTGCAGGTGGTGCATGGGGCCTGGAGCCCTGGTCCTTGGCACCAGGGGGAGGTGGCAGCTGCCAATTCCAGTCCCAAGGAGTGTGATTGATCTGCATGGTGCTTTTTCTCTGGCTGTGCGAAGCAGGGACTTGAAGTCCTTCAGTCAGGCATGGTTCTCAGACACTGGGGTAGAGGGAAGGGAGGGACAAGGAAGGACTCTGCATACAGATGTCGGCTCCAAAGGCTCAACTCTTGTTGAATGCCTCCAGCATTTGTAGGAAGCCGTGCAGCGTGGCGTTTTCTTGCTCATGGCTGGGTGCTGGTTGCCCAGAATATTCTTTCCAGTGCTGATAATGATGCCGGTGGCATAAGCTGGGGGCTTAGCGCTGATTAGCAGTCAGGAACCTCTCCATTTAGTCTCTGTTACAACTGAACAAAGTAGGATAGATTGTTTTATATGCATTCAGTAGTTGGTAAAAC
This sequence comes from Neogale vison, assembly GCF_020171115.1. Lineage (NCBI taxonomy): Eukaryota > Metazoa > Chordata > Mammalia > Carnivora > Mustelidae > Neogale > Neogale vison. The sequence continues at coordinate 26,232,209 of NC_058095.1, read as the reverse complement.
CTCATGTTGCCCAGCGAGGGGTGGGGTGGTGAGAGTCGTTTTTCTCCTGTACTTCCGTCACTGCTGGCCCGAGCTGGGACTAAAGGCCCAGCCTCTCCTCTCTAATCCCAGACTCTGTTCACAGCAGGGCGTGGGGGTGATCTGAATGCTTTTGTTCTTCCTTGTTTTCTCCGTCTTCTGCCCATCTCTCCCTGTAGGCCTCCATCTGGCTCCATGAAGGAATCCAGATGCCCACGGGAATGTAGCTTTCTCTCTAGATCTGGAATATAGACAACATGTAGGAATATGTCTTTACAACAGAAACATAAAATAGGTATTATATGTCAGATCTAGAAGAGGTTGTTTTCTGTATACTTAGGTACATATGTTTGTGTCTGTGTGTATGTAATTAAATTGAAAACTGTAAAAGCAAGATCAGGAAAAATGTAGATTAACCAGAAGGTCAGAACCAGGGAGAGAGAATACAGGCTCAGGCCAGAGAGCTGTGCACAGTCGGCTGCCTCTGAACCACAAATTTAGCTCTGAACTCGTGAGTGGTCGAAGCAGGAAAACAGTATTATTCGCACGGTCCATGTGGTCCATAAGGAATAGGATACCAGTCACGGGGGGCTACTCCAGGCCATTAGATCTACAGGAAATTTCTTGCTTGCATGGTCCTCTATGGGACCGCAAGTGGCACAGAAAATATGGGACATGATGGCGTACTCCTGCTCCCGTGGGCAGATGTCACTGACCGGTCGTGGCCCTTGCCTGCAGAGGACAGACAGAACCTTGCCATCCTTCTAGCATGTGCTCTGGGCAGCCATTGCCAGGGCTGTGCCCGCACCGGGCATGTTGGCGGTGTTGGGAGCCACGAGAGAGCTGTGAGCGGAGAGCCACATGCTCGGGCTGAGCGCTGCCGAGGTGTGACAGAGGTGGGCCTGTCCTGTGTGCACCGCAGATCTGTTTGCTGCGAAAGCCCTCTGGGTACCAGTGACCTGTCGGGGTGAGAAGAGGGGATAAATGCATTTGCAAGGACATGGACACACCAGCAGTTCCTGACTCACTCTAGCCACTCACTCGTTCCCCAGGTGTTTAGCAAAGTGTGCCTGGCCCACCGTCCTCTCCCTTCTGGGGCCCGTCACCACTCCAAGATGCCCTCCTCGACTTCCTCTACTTTGGAGCTCATGAACCGTGCACTTTTCTCTCAGCCCCCATCACAGCTGGTACCGATGCATTTATTTGCACTGATTTGTTTGGTGGCTCTGTTGCCCTCCAAGACACGAGCTCCAAGCCAGGGACGGGGTGTGTCTTGCTCACGCCCCTCCTATGCCAGCATAGGCTTGGTACATCATAGGTGCCTGGTACATAACTGTGGCGTGAATGAGTGAAAGCACAAAGGTGAAGCAGGTGCAGGCTTTTCCGGGTGAACCGGCATAAGGGAGCCAATGCCCAGCCCTGAGGGGGGTGGGGACGGTGTTCGAGGGGGCAAGGAGATCAAGGAAGGCTTCTGGATGTACCCCACTGGCTGAGGCTACAAGGATGAGGTGGAGGGAAGGGTCATCCAAGGCCCCGGGGGCAGGGAGCTGAGGCACAGAGGCAGCGCTGGAGGAGGGAAGGGCCAGGATTACTTTGGGGTGCTGTAAGGGCAGTGGCGGGGGTGGGGTGGGGAGCTAGCTGCTGGAGCAATGCGCAAAGGCGACTGGGGCAGCAGAGGGGAGGGCAGCAGGTTTGTGGGTGGAGCAGGGATGGGGTGGGGGAGGGACCTCAGGCAGGCAGGGGCAGAGGGGAGAAGGGCAGGGGAGATCAAACCCAAGTGGATGCAAGAATAGTGGAGGGAGCCTTTGCTCCTCAGTCTTTACATCCTGCTTCTCCTGTGCCTGTCAATCCTTGGGGAACCCCCTCAGGCAGGCTCTGGCTCTCCAGACCCCAGCGCAGCCCTGGTCATGCCTGCCGCCCCTGCTGGCCTGGCCCCACTCTCTGGAGGCGCTTTGTGCCTCTGGTTCACTGCATAACGCTTCTGCCCACACATCCAATTTTATCTTATCTATTGCTTTTAAAGATTTTTTAAAAAATTATTCATTTGAGAGAAAGAGTGCGCGTGAGAGCATGAGCCAGGGGCGGGGGGTGGTGGAGAGAAATAGAGAAGCAGACTCCCCCCTGAGCAGGGAGCCCAACACAGGACTCAGTCCCAGGACCCCGGGATCATGACCTGAGCCAAAGGCAGACGCCTAACGACTGAGCCACCTGGCCTCCCCACCCCACATTTCCAGTTTTAAAATGGAATATGTACTGATCATATTTGTAGCATTTTTAAAAAATTTATTTGTTTATTTATTTGACAGAGGCAGAGAGGCAGGCAGAGAGAGAGGGAGAAGCAGGCTTTCCACCGAGCAGAGAGCCCAACACAGCGCTCGATCCCAGGACCCTGAGATCATGATCTGAGCCGAAAGCAGAGGCTTAACCCACTGAGCCACCCAGGCGCCCCTGTAGCATGTTCTCTTGCAAAGTTCTCAAAGTTCTCACGGCTTTTTTTAAATGCCTTTATTTTCCAGGAACAGATTTATTTTCCCCCTCTTCTGCTTTTTAAGGTGTTTTTCAGTCACTTACATAAAGAACTTTTATTTCCCATTTATATTAAGTATCACCTTACCCTCTTTCATATACGAGTCACTCACTTTGTCAGTTGGGTTCCTACTTTCATGCTCAAGCCTGTTCGGTGAGGTTTTGACTAAAGAGGGTGGGGACACAGCAGTGATGGGGGCCTTTTTGCTTGGGATTCCCACATTGCAGGATGATGCTGGATTGAGAGAGGCCAGAGGGGGCACACATGCCCCACATGTTAGTGTGGAAGGTTCTCGAGTCAACATGCAAGACTTACTTCCTTGCTCTTTGTTCTAGCTGCACTAGTCTGGTTGCCCTGGCAAATCTGGGGCTGTTGGGCCTGGCAGGTGAGCCAGAGTCTGGGAAGATCTGGGACAGCCTCACATAGCCCTGGGGCATGCAGAGTGGGTGAATCTCCTGTAGTGGTTTGGGTGGATCCCGAGGGGGCAGTTCAGTTGTGGGGACAAATGGGGAGGCTGTCACAGCATCCAGGGTCCAGGGAAGAAGCCCACAGTGGGGTGGAGGGCTTCCTCTGGGCACGCGGCTGCTGTAAAGGGCCCAAGTAGGCCTGGGAATGAAGTCTGGGCATTTCAAGAGGAAGCAGCCACTGCCCTGGCATCTCCAGGCTAGATTGCTGCTGGCACAGCCCTCCACAGGGGTCGGTGATCTCTGGAGCAGGAAGCTCCTTTCTAGGACATTTCTGTTAACATGTTAACATGTTAATTCATGTCAAGCTTACTCAAATTTGTGATTACGTTTCCGCTCCTTCTCATTCCTGGAGAGGTGCTTTACTCAGGACTCTTGATTACAGCTGACAAAAACCTGACTTAAACTCGCTTGAGCATAAAGGAGACTCTGTGGACCCGGCAACTTGGAATCAGGGTGGTGGTTCAGGCATGGCTGGATCCAGCGACTGACGATGCCATCTGGGTTATTTACCTCTATCTCTCAGCTCAGCTTGTTTTCATCTTAGGCTGTGGTGGCAAGATGGCCACTGGTCATCCCAAGCCAACATTGTCCTCACAGCTTACTCTCACTGGGAAAGAGTGTGCTTCTCAGTAACTCTTGAGAGAACCCTGGGGAAGGACCCACAGGCCCACCCAGTCCTGTGCCATTCACTGTGCTCAAGGGGTGGGGATATTCTATTTGGTTGGGCCCAGTCACGTTCACCCTGAGGAGGGAATGTGGGGCCATATAGTGTCTGTGCGGGCCGCTCCCCCAAGGACTTGTGGGCATGATTTTCCTTGGCCTGGAGGAGGACTCATGCGCAAAGACAGAAATGCTGGACAGACGAAATGTATGCCTGGGCCAGCCTCTGTCTACCTTCAGGATGAAGGACCAGCTGGTTCCCAGTGTACCTGGGGATGTGGCTGCCAATTCCCACAAACTCAGAGACAGCTGTGTCCCGTCCTCCTGCGTGATACCACCAGTGTCACATACTAGCTTTCCCCAGCATTGTTAGCTATGGGAGCTTTCCTTGAAATGAAACCATCCCTGAAAGTCCAATATAGGAAGCAGAGGAGTGCCGTGTTGCTCTGGGTTGGGTTGGAACACACTCTCTGTATTCCTTCCATTCTCTATCAACAGCCCTGAAGAGGTGGTGTGACACCCCAGGGCTCCTTGGAACCCAGTTTGAGAACCTCTTCATGATGCTATCCAACCATCCCTTTCAGTGGCGTCTGTTTTTGTTCTCCCTGAGGGATAGGTTGCCAGACATGGTGTTTTTTTCTTACCAAGACAACCTTTTTTCCTGTTGTTAACTTGTTTGCATTATGAAAAGGTCAAAAAGGAGATCCTCGTCGTCTTCCCACTGTAGGCAGGTGTCAGCATGTAACAGCCCCTGGCTACACAGGGGCTCACTCCGTAACCTTGTCTTCCTCAAGCTATATTTGGGAGGCTGTTCCGTTTATGGCATTGGTCAAGTTATCTGTTCCTCAGTTTACCTTTTTCTTGGGGAAATACACCCATACTTATGAGATGTCTCATGCATGACACTATCTAGAACGAGTTTTTGTTATTTATTTATTTTTTTTAAGATTTTATTTATTTGACAGAGAGATAGAGCACAAGCAGGGGGAGCAGAGAGAGAGAGGGAGACACAGGCTCCCTGCAGGGAGCCCGATGTGGGGCTTGATTTTAGGACCCTGAGATCATGACCTGAGCTGAAGCCAGATGCTTCACTGACTGAGCCACCCAGGTGCCCCTAGAATGCATATTTTGGCTACCTTTCCATGAAAGGTACCCTTTCTAACAACAAGAACAAATCCTTGAAATTCATAAAAGTAACCAGACTACAAAAATAATACAAAAAAGACAAAAAGATTATAAACATTCCCAAAGGAGGTCTCCCTCTAATAGGAAGTGTCCCTAGTCTGTTCACAGAAAAGACTGTGTTGTCAGGGAGACTGGTCACCAGCAGACCAGCCGTGGGCTGCCTTTGTCCCAGCTTCAGTCCACTGGGGAGAATCCAGGCCTTGGTTTGGCTCCAGCTGGGGCCTCCCTGCGGCTGCCACTTATTGACTTAAGTCTGAGTGATTCAGATCTTCCTCTGGGGTCACCCCTGACAACACGTGGTGGGAGGGAGAGTCACCTCCCGCGCCCCAGCGCCACCAGGGCCAGGCGTCCCCTGCGAAGCCTCTCCGGCTCCTGGTAGGTGTTTTGGGGTCTCTGGCTCTGAGGGGACAGGAAGAGGACTTTTGTATTTCCTGGAACCAGAGGCTCAGCTCATACAGGGCTTTTCCCAGAACTCTGCTAAGTCCCAGGGCAGGGTGTGTGTGTCTGGGCCGGAGAGTGTGGGTTAATGGTTAATGGGAGACTTGCTTTTCCGGGTTGGGTTGCCCAGGTCCTGCTGCTCTGGAGAAAGAGACAGCAGGGGTCTTGCCCAACTGCCCCCAGTGGTGCTGCTGTGACCGTCACGGTCTATACCATCGTCCAAGAGACCCGGCGGACAGGAATTGATTTGGTGGGCAGAGAGGATGTGTGTTGCAGTAGAGAGTTGAGCAGCAGTGAGCCCAAGGCGAGGCAGAAAATGGGACCCATTAATACGACTTGAGCTAATTGAAACATTTGGTTTGATAAAATATCTTTATTGCACATGATGCTGTCCATAGGCACCAGGAAAGAGGCGGTAGGCTCTTTTCCCCCAACGTGCTCACATTTGGGGTCAACCAGGACAGGCCTAGAACAGGTCCCCAGATAACTGTGCGACAGGGCCGGAAAAACCAAGGGCCATGAGAGGCAAAAATAAACCGCCAAGACAGCATTTCTTGGGTTGTGATTGTAAGTACATAGTAATGTTAAGTACATTATGTAGATGAGCATTTGAAACACTTAATGGATTATGTATTTATTTTCATGTCTATTAGAATATAACTTTGTTTTCTTCAGTTGCCATCTGTTCACGGCAAATGATATGGTTTTCTTTCCTTTTTTAAAGATTTATTTATTTATTTATTTATTTAAGATTTTATTTATTTGACACAGAGAGAGAGATCACAAGTAGACAGAGAGGCAGGCAGAGGGGTGGGGGAAGCAGGCTCCCTGCTGAGCAGAGAGCCGAATGCGGGACTCGATCCCAGGACCCTGAGATCATGACCTGGGCCAAAGGCAGAGGCTTAACCCACTGAGCCACCCAGGCGCCCAAGATTTATTTATTTTAGAGAGAGTGAGTGCACATGTGCGCGAGTTGGGGGGGAAGGTCATGGGGGAAGGAGAGAGAGAATCGAAGCCGACTCCACAACTCAGCGCAGGGCTCGATCTCATGACCCTGAGATCATGACCTGACCCAAAATCAAGAGTCACACTAGGCACCCTGACATGGTTTCCTAGTTAAGGTGGAGATACAAAGTTTTTTTTTTTTTTTTTTAAAGATTTATTTATTTATTTACTTGAGAGAGAGAGATCACAAGTAGGCAGAGAGGCAGGCAGAGAGAGAGGAAGGGAAGCAGGCTCCCTGCTGAGCAGAGAGCCCGATGCGGGACTCGATCCCAGGACCCCGAGATCATGACCTGAGCCGAAGGCAGCGGCTTAACACACTGAGCCACCCAGGTGCCCCCAAAGTTTTTTTTGACAAGAAGTAGAAGGGAGGGGCGCATGGGTGGCTCAGTGGGTTAAGCCGCTGCCTTCGGCTCAGGTCATGATCTCAGGGTCCTGGGATCGAGCCCCGCATCGGGCTCTCTGCTCAGCATGGAGCCTGCTTCCCCTCTGTCTCTGCCTGCCTCTCTGCCTACTTGTGATCTCTCTCTCTGTCAAATAAAATAAATAAAATCTTAAAAAAATGAATAAATAAAAGAGCCAGCTCGGAGTGGGTATTCAAAGGCATTAATAAGGTCCACAAAAGACCAAAATTAAAAAAAAAAAAAAAAAGAAAAAAAAAAAGAAGTAGAAGCGAAAGAATGAGTGGATGTTAAGGAAAATATTAAGTAAAGGCTAGTGCAGGGGCTGCGTGGGGATAGCAAGTGGCACTAGATGCCTGAGGTTTTGGGGACAGTGTGCTAGCGGACTTCAGAGACCAGGAAGGGAAAGGGCTTTCGGGAGAGTCAGGAGGCGTGGGGGGAGGGTGGTGGAGGAATAAGATCCAGCTAGGGCAAATCTGTTCTCCCAGGTCCAGAAATGTGTGTGCAGATCTTGGTAGAATTCATTTCATTATGAGCCCTTTGGGGACTGGAGGGTGGGTTTGGCTTATGCCAGAGAGAGCTGTCAATCTGGGTGTGGTCTCTGAACTTCATTCAGGAGGCAGTGGGAGACATTGAAGGTGCTTGAGGAGGGGAGTGGTTCATGACTGCCCTTGAAGAGACTCACCTGTAGTAGGTACCAGAACTAGAGGTAGGCTGACCAGTCAGGGACCTAAGTAAAGAGAGTATAAGAGGCCAAACTAGGGCCATGGCTGAGGGCAAGCAGCCCAGCTCCCCAGCCTGTCTCCTGCTGTTTCTGGCCAGCAGCCTGTAGAAGCCAGAGAGAGACAGGTCTAGGGTGGACAAACCAAGGCTTGGTCTCTGTGTGGGGAGGCAGAGGGAGCCGGTGAAAGTGCAGGTCGTGTGCATAGAAAGGCCGGGAAGGGGGGTTCAGGCCACCCCTCCCAGTTGGTCCCAGTGGCCTCTTCCTGGTATGTCCTGGCTGAGCATGGAATGTTCTGGAGGAAATGGGTGGGGACAGCTGAAGGAAGCTCCTCTCCAGGCCAGAGCACTGAGTTCCTGCAGGAGAAGGAAGTGAGCATTTTCCTGGCCTCCAGCTTGGCCCAGGCAGCATGGCCGATAGCCCTGGGCAAGGGTTTCGTTCAGCCTGCGGTCATCTGGGCCAGTTGTCTTATTTAACTCTCCCATTTCTTCCTTCTAGTGCAGAGAATCTCACCAGGTGTTCAGAGACCAGCTTGGTTTAAAAAGCAAGGGTTTTTTTCTTTTCTCCCTTGAGGACCTACTATGTTCCAGGCACCATGTTTGGAACTTTGAGTTAAACAGAGTTCATCTGGGACAAAACCTGTTGAGAAAGGATGACTGCCTTCTTCTTCTTCTTCTTCTTCTTTTTTTTTTTTTTTAAAGATTTTATTTATTTATTCAACAGAGAGAGATCACAAATAGGCAGAGGAGGCAGGCAGAGAGAGAGGGGAGCAGGCTCACCGCTGAGCAGAGAGCCCGATGCAGGGCTTGATCCCAGAACCCTGGAATCATGACCTGAGCCGAAGGCAGAGGCTTTAACTCACTGAGCCACCCAGGCGCCCCTGGATGACTGCCTTCTTTGTGCGAAAGAGGGAAAAGAGTGTGGGGAAACTGAGCTGGTCCCAAATGACACAGGCTGTTCGCTGCAGAGCCCGCTTCTGTATACTTGCTGGTGAAACTTTGGACAGGATCTGTAACTTGGGAGAAGCCAGTCACTGTCTACGTGGGGTACAGCCCCCCACAGCGTCCTGGGCACATCTGTGAAATCCAGCAGCGCTATAATGGGGATTCAGGGAGTTATGATACAGCAGAGGTGATTGTTTTCATTTTAAATTAATTTTAATTAAAAAATTTTAAAAAATTATTTTAATTTAAAAATAATGAGTATATATGGCCTAGCATGGGGATTTGACATCAGAGGTAGTTCATCTTTGAGCTGGCTGTTTCTGGCCACACTCCCTGACCTTGGATGGCAGGGGATTGCAGGGGGTTGGGGGGTTTGGGGGTCTACGTTCACTTTCCTCTATCATTAGCTTCACTTAGGTGAAGGCCCAAGAATCAAGGTGCACTTTGCCCTTTTCCTGGGCTCCTAGGAGGTCCTGGGATCTCACCTGCTCTGACTTGGTACCCAAGAGCCGTGTGTCCTTAAGGCCTGTGATCTTAAGTAACAATCTCCTGAGTGACTTTCCAGCTCTGAAATTCACAGAGGCCTCTTCCTTTCTGGCAGTCCTACCAGGAAGATTGTCTTCCTGGAATGCCGGCCTCATGCCTGCCAAGTCCCTGCTTTTTCCTTTCTGGCTCTCCACCTGACTCTTCTGTCCGAGGCCCTCCGGGGCTGCCACAGAGGACCCCAGCAGCCCTGCTCTTGCCTCTGCCGTTCTTTGTGCGGCCCCCGCGTTTGTAGAGTCCTTGTCTGGTTCACTCGGGATTCCTCCTGCTCAGGGGCAGCCGCACTGGGGATTTGCAGCAAACAAAACGGAGCCACCCCCACCCCAGGATCTTACAGAGATTAACAAACAAAGAAATGCACACGTTCAAATTGTGATACAGGCGGGGAAGGAAAAGCATTGGGAGCTAGCGTCTGTCAGCCTGGCAGCCGTCTGCGATAGGGCTGTGTCCCCATGTGGTGGGGACACAGAAGACATTCGCGGAATAAAGGCACGAACAGTACGTGCTTTCTTTCCTTGTTTGTGATCGGGGATGATAGCAGATCCTTAACTGACACAAAAACATTTTGAAGGGTCTGACGTGGTCTACCAATTTAATTTTAATCCTAGTAGCAGATTTCCCACAGATGAAGACCGGGGTGTCATATTTTTTTTCCCTCTGTAGAAGAAAAGTAAAAAAATTGTTCTATTAGCATTTGATTTTAATGGTTTTAAGTTTACAGGAAAAAATTGAGTGAAACATAGGGAGGGTTCACACATATCCCCTTTCTGCCCCCAGTTTCCCCCTCTTACTAACTTCTTGCATTGATGCGGTAGTACAGTTGTTACAATTGAGGAGCTGGTATTGATACATAATTATTATTTTTCATTTTGTTTTAAAGATTTTATTTATTTATTTGAGAGAGAGAGTGAGAGAGAGAGCACAAGAGGGGAGAAGGTCAGAGGGAGAGCTCCCCGTGGAGCTGGGAGCCCGATGTGAGACTTGATCCTGGGACTCCAGGATCATGACCTGAACTGAAGGCAGTTGCCCAACCAACTGAGCCACCCTGGCATCCCTTGATGTATAATTATTAATTATATGCCTGTATTTTACATTTAGGGGTCACTCCTGGTATTGTACCTTGGGTTTTGACAGTTGTATAATGACAGACGTGAGTACATCCACCATTACAGTATCCTATAATAGTTTCACTGCCGTAAAAATCCTGTGTTCTACAAGTCCATTTCCTTTCTCCCCCAACACCTCTGATCTTTTTACTGACTCCATAATTTCGCCTTTTCCAGAATGTCACAGAGTTGCAGTCATACAGCGCGGAGCCTTTCCAGACTGGCTGCTTTCACTTAGCAGTATGCTTTAAGTTTCCCCCATGTCTTTTCATGGGCTAAGCTCATTTTTATTACTGAATTTTATTTCATTCTATGGATGTACCACAGCGTATTTATCTCTTCACCTATCAAAGGACGTGTGGGTTGCTTCAAGTTTTGGCAATAATGAATAAAACGGGCATAAACATTAGTGTGCCCTTTCGTGTGTGGATGTAAGTTTGTATTTCTTTGGTAAATACCGAGGAGTGGAATTGTGGGGTCACGATTATAACTGAAGAGTATATTTAGTTTTGTAAAGTAAAGCCTCCCAAAGTAACTGGACAGTTTTGCAGTGAGTAAGATTCCTGGGGTGCCAGGTGGCTCAGTCAGTTAAGCACCCGACTCTTGATTTCAGCTCAGGTCGTGATCTCAAGGTTGCGAGATGGAGCCCTGCATCAGGCTGTGCACTCAGGACGGAGTCTGCTTCTCCCTCTCCCTCTGCTCTTCCCTCGGTTTGTGCGTGTGCTTTCTCTCAAAAAATAAATAAAATTCTAAAAAAAAAAAAAAAAAAGAGAGAGTGTTTCTGTTGCTCTGCATCCTTGTCAGCATTTGGTGTTGTCAATGTTCTGGATTTTTGCCATTCTAATAGGTGTGTAGTGGTATCTCATTGTTATCTTAATCTGTGATTCCTTAAGGACTTGATATTGACCATGTTTTCGTATGCTTATATTTGCCGTTTGTGTATCTTCTTTGATGAGGTGTCTGTTCAGATCTTGTGCCCATTTTTTAACTGGGTTGTTTTCTTGTTTTTGAAAAAAATAGTGTTCCCCCATTTGGAATCTTATTCATCATCTCTGACTTACCTGAAAGGATAAAGCAAAAAGACTGTGTGTGTTTATGTGGGAGTGATTGACTTCAAAACACATGTAGTTGGGGGCGCCTGGGTGGCTCAGTGGGTTAAGCCGCTGCCTTTGGCTCAGGTCATGATCTCGGGGTCCTGGGATTGAGCCCCACATCGGGCTCTCTGCTCAGTGGGGAGCCTGCTTCCCTCTCTCTCTCTCTCTCTGCCTGCCTCTCTGCCTACTTGTGATCTCTACCTGTCAAATAAATAAATAAATAAAATCTTTAAAAAAAACAACACCATTACATGTAGTTTTGTTTAGTGTTGAGCTGTTGGGATACCCTTGAAATTAAGAGCTTGGGCTTAAAGTTCGAATTCCGGGCTTTGCCACTTATTGACTGTGTGCCGTTGGGTAAATCATTTGTCTTTATGAGCCTCAGTTTGCTCACCTGTAAAATGGGCATGTTAAAACCTACTGTGAGGGGTGCCTGGGTGGCTCAGTTGGTTGTGCATCTGACTCTTGATTTTGGCACAGGTCATGAACTCAGGGTTGTGGGATCAAGCCCTGCATTGGGCTCTGTGCTTAGCGTGGAGTCTCCTTGTCCTCCCCCCACTGTACCCTCTTGCTCACTGTCTGTCAAATAAATAGATAAATAAAATCTTATAAAAAAACAAAACCCTGCCATGATTTGCCAAAGCACTTGGCACCAAGCCTGACAAATAAGTAAATATTCAGTAGGTGGTGGTTCTTCTAACAGGTAATCAACAAGCATGCCTTTCACTTCTCCTGTATTATGTTTTGTGTTCCCTTTGTGTCCTAGTCTTTGAGACCCCAGAGCAGGCAGGGTGTGTGTGCGTATGGAATGCATGTCATGCCCCAGCAGGCACCCGCTTCTCGGCTCAGCCCTTCCCTGGCCTCCTCTGACTTCCCTCATTCCAAGTCCCAGACTTGTTGCACTCACCTGCTCTTGACCATACCTGCTATGGGCCCTGTCCCCTGAGCTGCTCTTTCTCCAAGCCTGGCTACAAGCCTAGACACCCCAGGTCCTCCTCCTTCTGACTTCTCTGGGGATGAACCTCAGGTCCGTTTCGTCTGAGTGAGTTCCTGCGGTTGGCAGTGAGAAGTCAGGAGGAGTGGGAAAGTGACCGGGTGGACGGTGGTGTCCCGGCAGCGGCTGCAGGCTGGCTGGCTCCTGGCTCCCTGAGACATGGGCGTTGGAGTTGGCTCCTCGTAGGGCCTCACCAGTGGGTCCCGACAGGTCTCTTGGAGAGGCAGTGTGGCCTTTCCCTTCCTGCTGGAGGGGGACTTGCTGTTCCCCAGGCCTCTGCCCTGCCCGGAAATGACATCCTCTGGACATTTCCCACAAAATGGAATGGAAGGCCTGGGAACCATCTACCTTCTGAGGTTCTTTGTGCAGAGGTCAGATACGTGGAAAGACTGGCCACAGGCAAAGGGCAAATTCTGTGAAACGTTGTTCCTCCCTGCCAGGGAAACACCGCTCCATAGTTGCAGTCATGGTGGGGAGGGTGGACATATTATTCTGTTACGAAGTGACCTCCTTCGGTCTCTGAGAGAATTGAGTTAAGGTTTTTGTGGATTTTTGGAAAAGATTTATTTATTTTTTATTTTCAAAAGAAAGTGATAGTGAGCCAGTGAGGGAAGGGGCAGAGGGAGAGAAAGAACCCTACAGCAGACTCCCTCCTAAGTGGGGAGCCTGACACAGGGACTCAGCCCTGGGACCCTGAGATCATAACCTGAGCTGAATTCAAGAGTCGGACGCTTAACCAACCACGCCACCCAGGTGCGCCCTTGGTCAGTGTTAAATGAGGGTGTCAGCAGGCATCATTGTCATCTGTTCAGACCCCTTCCCCAGAGTGCCCCACTTGCACGCCCCGTACCCACCTCCACTCCCTGCCCCAGACTGCTTCAAGTCACTCAGATGAGCTCAGCCGCTTGAAGGGGCAGGTCCAAAGATGGCAGTCCTCCACCCCAAGGAAGGACCTGTTAGTTCTGTTTGGTACAGTGGCATTTCTTGATGCCCCCTCCCTGCATTCTGCTGGGTCCTGGGATCTCAAGGCTGCTAATAATGGGCCATGGCAGTGACGGTGAGGGTGCTGGTGGCCGAGGTGGTGGTCCATCGAGTGTCACGGTCCCGTGCTGGATGTCTTATCCGCAGCATCTAAATAAACCAGAGCTTCTTCAACTTGTACTTTGACCTTTTCAGCTGGATGATTTCATGTTGTGGGGGGCTGGACTGTGCCTTGTAGGATACTGAGTGGCATCCTGGCTTCTGCCCACGGGACTGTAGCCAGTGGCACCCCCTCCCCCTGCCTTGTCTCCAGAACGCGCCAGATGTCCCCTGGGAGACAAAATCACCCTGATTCAGAAGCGCTGATCTAATTTCTCAACAGCCCCAGGAGACAGCTCCTCGTTTTACAGATGAGGCTGCTAAGGCCTGGAGAAATAAAGGAGCTGTCCAAGGTCACCGAGCTCATAATTCACAGGGCAGAATGCAAACCTGACACCTGATCCAAAGAACAGACTTGTAACCATTGCCCTTTATTGCTCGGCAGAAAAGGCAAATTTGTGTGCCCTTCAGTGGGACTACCTGGGGGTACAGGACCAGGTTGGGCCTGCGTGGTCAGCCTGGGCATTTGTTGTCGAATTCATTTGGAGCTAATAAAAACAGTGGGCTGCTGCTCATTTTCTGCCATGGTTTGGACCCAAAGAGCTGAATGTATTTACAGGGAGACTGTCTCCACAGGTCCCAGGCCTCTGCCGTGGCAGGGAAGTCCCACTGCTTCTCCTTCCTCCAGGCAGCCCCGTCACCTGCAGACCCCTGTAGGGAGGAGGAGGGCATACGGGTATAGTTTTCAGCAAATGGGGCCCCCTGCGCTCCTCTGCTTTCTCCCACTGAGGCTGTGAATCTGGGCTTATGGGTTGAGTGCCCAAAATACTCATTCGTAATTTTTCCTTTACTTTTTTTTTTTTAACAACAATTTATTCTGAAAAATTTTAAATGTAAAGCTGAGTTGAAAGACTTTTACCCTGAAATCTGACATACCCACCATTTAGATTCTATTATTAATATTTTACTTCTCTTCTGGTTCCCTTTTCTGGAACTCGGGTCCGCGTCATCTCTGGCTGGTGGGTCAGTGAGTGCAATATGAATTTTCCATGAGGAGAATACATTAATAGCATAGACCGGGGTAATGAGACAAAGATGGTCTTCATTAACCAGGTTTTTGGAGGAGTTCAGGGCCATGGATGACCCTACTCACTGTTAAAGAAAACTAGTTCAAACTAGTTACTAAATAGATTGGAGCATTATTTAAAAATGCCATCTGGGGGCGCCTGGTTGGTTTAGGCCAGATCCCGAAGTCCCAAGGTCAAGCTCCCCATCAGGCTCCCTACTCAGCTGGGGGTCTGCTTCTCCCTCTGTCCCACCTCCCCTGCCCTCTGCTTGCTGTTTTCTCTCTCTCTTTCAAGTAAATAAATTAAAAATCTTTAAAAATAAACAAAATGTCATCTAGTTTTTAATCCGTGTTATCTTGAAGTATAGAAATAATACAAGTGTAATCGTTTCAAACAATGAAAGTCCTAAAAATTGCCTGACACAGACAAGGAGCCCCTTCAAGTTTTTTTTTTTTAATGTTTTATTTATTTAACAGACAGAGATCACAAGTAGGCAGAGAGGCAGGCAGAGAGGGAGGAAGAAGCAGGCTCCTTGCTGAGCAGAGAGCCTGATGCGGGGCTCGATCCCAGGACCCTGGGATCATGACCTGAGCTGAAAGCAGAGGCTTTAACCCACTGAGCCACCCAGGCGCCCCCAAGTTGTTTTTTTGTTTGTTTGTTTGTTTGTTTTTTTAAAGATTTTATTTATTTGTTTGACAGAGATCACAGGTAGGCAGAAAGACAGGCAGAGAGAGAGGAGGAAGCAGGCTCCCTGCCGAGCAGAGAGCCCGATGTGGGGCTTGATCCCAGGACCCTGAGATCATAACCTGAGCTGAAGGCAGAGGCTTTAACCCACTGAGCCACCAGGCGCCCCCCCCCAAGTTGTTTTTTAATTATGAACAGTTTAAAAGCTTTTTATTTTGAAATAATTTAAACTCATATAGAATTTGCAAAAATGGTTCACAGAGTTCCCGTGTCCCCTTCACCTTGCTTGACTTGCTTATGTAACAATATGACCACTCCTCATTCATTTTTCCCTTCTCTCTCATGATGGTCACATTTTTGAAGAGCTCTAACCAGTTACTTTTAGAGTGTCCCTCCGTTTGAGTTTGTCTGGTATTTTCTCGTGATTCATTTGGGGCTGTAAATTTTTGGTAAGACTCTCGCAGAGGGATATGTCTTTCTCAGTGAACTGTATCAGGAGGTTCGTGATGTCTAAATATCTTATCACTGGTGGTGTCAGTCTGGATCACTTGGTTCTGGTAGTGTCTGCTGGTTTCTCTCCTGTAAAGTTACTATTTTTTTCCTTCATAATTAACAAATATTCTGGGGGAGATACTTTGAGACTATGCAAATAGACCCTGTTTGTTCTCAAACTTCTGCCTCCTAATTTTGGGATCCATCCCCAGATCTTCCCTGTAATGGTTATTACTGAGATGTTTTATGGTGATTCTTCGGTTTCCTTAATTCCTTCTACATTTGTTAGTTGGAGCTCTTCTGCAAAAAGGAACTGCCCTCTTTAGTTATTTGCTCAATTATTTATATAAGGACTCATAGATATTTACCTTATGGGTTATAGAATCCGATGTTAGTATTCTTTATTTTGTTGTCCACATCATTCCAGCTTTAGCCACTGAGAGCTCACCATGAAAGTTTTTACTATGAAGGTTTACAACCATTGCAGAAGAGCTAGCAAATAGTACAAAGGAGACCTGTCGTCCCTCCCCGAAGATTCAGTAATTCTTAGCATTTGAATGTATTTGCTTTCTGTCTCTCTCTTTCTCACCCCTGCCCCTCTCCTGCAGTGTTTCCACAGATGTACCATCTGTTGTGTGATTTGGTTTTTTTGAGGTTAATTTACAGTTAAACTGGCCCCAGACCATCAGGGGTTGATGGTGAAATATAAACAGCCACTTCTTTGCCCGCTGGAGACTGTGTACCTGGTTGTCTTGTTCAGACCCCAGTTCATTCTTCACTGTGCCCCGTGATTTTTTTTTTAAACAGCTTTACTGAGATACTACTCATATACCATACAGGTCACCCATTTAAAATGTACAATTCAGGGGCGCCTGGGTGGCTCAGTGGGTTAAGCCGCTGCCTTCGGCTCAGGTCATGATCCCAGAGTCCTGGGATCGAGCCCCGCATCGGGCTCTCTGCTCAGCAGGGAGCCTGCTTCCTTCTCTCTCTCTCTCTCTGCCTGCTTGTGATCTCTCTCTATCAAATAAATAAAAAAAAAATCTAAAAAAAAATTTTTTTTTAAATGTACAATTCAAAAAAAAAAAGAAAGAAAAGAAAACGTACACCTCTGTGGGTTTTAGTATATTCATAGATGGGGCAACCGTCCAACAGCCAGTTTTTGAACATTTTCATCCCTGCGAAGGTAAACCCTGTATCCTTCCACTCTTAGTTGCTCTCTTCCGTGTAAGCCCTGGGCAACCACCAGTCTACTTCCTGTCTCTATAGATTTGCCTGTTTTGGACATTTCACATAAAGGTAGTTGTAGGCCAGGCAGCTATTTGTGGCTGTCACATTTTCAAGGTTCATGGAGCATGAATAGGAACTTTGTTCCTTTTTATGGCCAAGGAATATTCCACTGTACAGTTTTGCCATATTTTGTTTCTCCCCTCATTAGGTGATGGACACTGGGTTGTTTCCACAGCCTTTTGGCTGTTGCAGACAGTGCTGCTACGAACATCTGTGTACAAGGTTTTGATAGAACACCTCTTTTCAGTTCTTTGGGGAACACGTCTAGCAGTGGGATTGTTGAGTCATATGGTAATTCCACGTTTAACTTTTTTGTTTGTTTGTTTTAAGATTTTATTTTATTTATTTTATTTTTTAGATTATTTATTTATTTATTTGACAGAGATCACCAGTAGGCGGAGAGGCAGGCAGAGAGAGGAGGAAGCAGGCTCCCTGCTGAGCAGAGAGCCCGATGTGGGGCTCGCTCCCAGGATCCTGGGATCATGACCTGAGCCGAAGGCAGCAGCTTTAACCCACTGAGCCACCCAGGCGCCCCTAAGATTTTATTTTTAAGTAATCTCTACACCCATTGTGGGGCTCGAACTCACAACCCTGAGATCAAAAGCCATTCTGTCTGCCGACAGAAGCAGCCAGGCACCCCTCTGTGTTTGACTTTTGAGTACCTGGCAAACTCTTTTCCACAGCGGCTGCAACGCTTGACATTCCCACCAGCAGTGTAAGGGGGCTCCGATTCCTCACATCCTCACCAACACTCACTGTTTTCCATTTTAAAAAATGTTCGCCGTCCTGGTTGGTGCGAAACGCTGTTTTGTTGTGGTTTCGGTTTGCGTTTCCCTGATGGCTGACAGTGTCCGACATCTTTTCATGTGCTTTGGGGCATGTGTATATCGGCCTTGGAGAAATGTCTATGTCAGTCCTTCGCACATTTTTAAATTGAGTTGCCTTTTACTGTTGAGCTGGAAGGGTTCTTTACTTATTCTCAATACTAGACCCTTACCAGATAGATGATTTGGAAATATTTTCTCCCATTCTGTGGATCATCTTTTCACCTTCTTGAGAGCATCCTTTGATGCACTGAAGTTTTTAATGCCAATGAAGACCAAATTATCTGTTTTTTTTTTTCTTTTGTTGTTCATGCTTTTGGTGTCGTAGCTAAGAAACCGCTCCTAAGTTTGAGGTTGCAAAGATTTACCCCTATATTTTCTTCTAAGAGTCTTATAGTTTTAGTTCTTTGATCCATTTAGTTAATTTTTAAAAAGACTTTATTTATTTATTTGACAGAGAGAGAGTGCACAAGCAGGGGGAGTGGCAGAGGAAGAGAGAGAAGCAGCCTCCCCACTGAGCAGGGAGCCCCATGTGAGGCTTGATCCCAGGACCCTGGAACTATGATCCAAGCTGAAGACAGATGCTTACTGACTGAGCTGCCCAGGCGCCCCCATTTAGTTAGAATTTTTAAGTGGTGTGAGGCCAGGGTTCAACTTTATACTTTTGCATATGGCTCCCCACTTGTGACAGCAGCATTTGTTGGAAGGAGTCTCGTTTCCCCATTGAATGATCTTGACCCCCTTGTCAAGTGCATCAGAATCACCCGGTCATAGATGCATGGGCTTATTCCTGGACTCTCAGTCCTGTTCCAGTGCACATTTGGAGCATTGTCCAGGCACAAGGCTTGTCCTGCTCCCTGGGAACATTTGGTCCAATAGGAAAGGTTTGACACATTCAGGAGCCATCAGGAATTTTCAGGTGCTAGGAAGGGGTAAAAAGTGTGTATGAGGATGTCAGTTGCTTCAGGCTGGGGCAGTGGGTATGGAGTTGGGGGGCAGCAAGAGGGCTGCTTGGAGGTGGTGTGGGTTGAGACATGAGGAAGAAGGCCAAGTGTTTCTGCGTGTCTGGAGACAAATTTGGCAAGATGGGGTAGAACCTGTGGATGGCCATGAACTTCTAGGTGAGGATGTTGGGCTTGATTTGGAAGTGTCTGAGGAGAGCCGGGCCTTTGTCAGGCCCATCTGATGGCAGGGTAGGCTACGTCTGGGCGGGCGATACTGGAGGCAAGCAAACCACTTAGAATCACAAGGTGCCTGAGGTCTGGGTGAGCACCTGGGTCAGGCAGTGGGAATGGCAGGGAACAGGGGCCATCAGAGACCTGTGGCTTCATGCCTCACTGCTCTGAGGGCTCTGGGGCTGGCCAGAGCAGCCTGCAGGTGCGGCTGTGACCCAGATAACCCCAAGCCTTCCCAGGACTATTTGGCCAGTTTCTGTGCGTCTCAGTTTCTGTGAACCCCCGCACGCTCCGTGGTTCTGGGAGCACGGGACATGGTGGCCGGCTACTCCAGTCTTTGGCTTTCATTAGATGCTACATGCCATAGCCAGGGCTCCTTGGGGGACAGAGAAGGGGACCAAAAGTGCCAGCGGCCAGCTGGGTGGCCTTGAGGCTGCACCTCAAGCGTCAGGTCTCAGCTCCTTCTCTGGAAGGAGATGATGGTCAAACCGTCCCCTTGGGATTGTGATGAACCTCAGTGGATCAGCCTGGGGCAAGGACCGGCAGGTAGGTGGTGCCCCGTAAAGCCAGCGGCTTTCTCTCTCCCATGGGATAGCTTCAGGGCCAGGCTGGCCTTTCTCCTGCTGTCTCCTCTGTGCCATGCCGCATGCTGGGCGTGCTCCCTCCTCTCATGCCTGAGTCCTTGGCAGTCCTCACCATGGACATTCAAGATGGGCACCCCCATTTGTTTGGGCTCTTCGCCTCTACCAGGGGAATGGGTGCAGAGAAGTTGACAGCTGGCACCTGGCAGCGCAGTACTTAACCTTGGATTCGGAACAGAGAAAGGTCTGTTTGTGTTTCCATGACCAAGAGAGGACAGCTGGCTAGCAGATAGCAGGCTAGGTCGGCTGCGGCTTGCCTTAGCTGCTGGCTTTAAGCATATAGCAAGGGCCAAGGTCCCTGCCCAGGCTCTGGTCGAACTGGGTGGAAGAAGAATGGAGAAGTACCTGGCAGAGCCTGAGAAGAATCCCCCGAGAGCCAGTGTCCTGGCAGGGCCATGTGGAGGCCGCTGGGGGCAGTGACGGTGTTGAAGCTGCCCCCCAGACCTGGGGGACTGCCCCTGTCTGCATACCTGAGGATTGAGACTGTACCAAGCCAGTGAGCTGGCGTGCGCCTTATTTCCTTCCAGAGGTTTCTCTGCTTCGTGGAGAAGTTTCTGCTGGGCTCCTCTAACGACGACTCCCAGGTGTGAACTAAACTCAGATTTCCTTTGCAAAAATTGTTGGGCTACAACTTTTCATACCCACACACATTGCACACACAAAAGCAGGCTTGTCTTTCTGCACTAAAAGACAAACAATGCTAACACCCCTTCCTGTGTGCACCCTTAGTGGGGTGCTTGGCAGCCCCGAGAGGACTGGGGATTTTCTAAACAGAGTCCCAGGGGTCGCAGACACATATCACACTGCAAACCTGTTTTCTTCTGGTTACCTTAACTGAGCTCTGATTCCATCTCCCATTCTTTTTTTTGTGCCATCGACCCTTTTTTTTTCATAGCCTGGTGAATCCTGTGGTAACTTTCTCAGGATAATGATTTTAAATGCACAAACAGGATTACAGAGCAACCAATTATATTGACTTAGAGTTATCTGAATATTTTTTAAAAATGAGCTTTTGATACAGTAATCTCTGTCCTTTGAATCATTAAGTAAATCACCTTACAGTAGGTCTAATAACTATTACAATTTTGAAGTAGTGATGAACATAAATGATATTTGGGGATATCTGCAATTCTGTGATATGTAAATATCTGTTGGTCTATTAGCGGCCAAGCCACAGGTATACTGATAATATGACTATGATGTGTTGCCTACATTCATAGTGGAAGAAAATAGATAATGTCAGTTGCAGGTTAATAAAAGTAAAGGTATAATTTATTCCCATCCGAGTCACGACTCCCCTGTTAAGAGCTCCCAAGAGAAGCAATGACCAAAGGAGATTGTTGTGTTTATTATTCACAGATTATTCACTTGTCAGAGAGAGAAAAAGAGAGAGAGAGAGAGAGCAAGCGAATGCACAAGCAGGGAGAGCGGCAGGCAGAGGGAGACACAGGCTCCCCACTGAGCAAGGAGCCTGATGCCTGACTCGATCCCAGGACCCTCGGGTCATGCCCTGAGCCGAAGGCAGACCCCCTAACCGACTGAACCTCCCAGGTGTCCCAGAAATTGTTTCCTTGAATCCTCTTTTTGCATCAACCATGACAACTCTCCTAGATTTAGGGTCCTCTCCCAGTTTCCTGCACCTAGGAGCTCCAGGGGGCATTTTAGACCAACTCATGCATCTGTGCATACACATCAAAGGGTCCTCATAGCCACTGTCTGCATCCCCAGTATAGGGCTCCAGTTTCTGTGGTTGCCCTGTGTTTTAGATTGAATCGTGTCCCCCAGAGGGCTATGTTGAATTCCCATCCCCCCCAGCACTTCAGGATGTGGACTTATTGAGAATTAGGGGCACTTTGGCTGTCCTTGGTTCCAGTGAGGTCATCCTGGAGTCCCCTTGGTCTCAGTCCAGGACAGTGAGAGGCACAGGGAGACAACCATGTGAACACGCACAGGAAGAATGCCACGTGAAGAAGAAGATGGAGATTCGAACGATACAGTATCAAGCCGAGGAGCACCAAGGATTGCCGTGCGAACCCCAGAAGCCAAGAGAGGAGCATGGGACAGATTCCTTTCTAGGTCTTTCAGAAAGAACTTGGCCCTGTCAGCATCTCAGGTTTGGACTTCTGAGCTCTAGAATTGTGTAAGCCCCCTGGTTTTTGGTGAATGGATCCAGCAGCCCTAGGAGACTGATGCCACGTGGTCTGATGGGGAATAGACCACTGCTGGTGAGGCCGCAGTCCCTCCTGTGTGTGTGCAGGTAGAGTCTGGCTCTGGGGGTCTGGACCCCCAGGGTGGAGCTCCACCAGCTGTTACTGCCTGGAGCTGGGACTTGTCCCTGCCCTGTTTTAGGCCTTTCAGAAGTAACAAAAGCGAGCTGTGCCTCTGGGGACATGTAGGCAGAGCATGTGGCTGTTAAAATTGGAGGGCTGGCGCTCGAAGTGAGAGGGGGGAAGAAGTGGGATGCTTTGCATCTCATTTTGATTGGAGGCTTTCCACAGCATTTCAGCCTGGGAACGAGAAAACGGATTCAGTTAGACAAAGAGACAGGCAGGGGTTTGGGCCCAGCTGAGTGGGCAGCATGGGTGAAGATTTACTTCCCTGGGGAGAAGACCCTGCCATGGTAAGGGAGGCCTCCTCCCCCGGGAAGCCTTCTGGGGGCACAAAGAACCATCCTAGCTCGCCCTGCAGCAAAGTCAGACACACGGTCCACACTCAGTGCTGTTTTGTTGAATGAATGAGGCTGACGGAGCCAAAAGTGGCTGCTGCTTGCCTTTCGGAGGGCCACAGCAGACTCTTCGCTCTGTGACTCAGTGGGGCTGTGCCACGGAATGGGCCACGGGGTGTCCAGGATTGGCTGGCCTGGTAGACAATGGACAAGAAAGGCTGCGGGAATCCGAGCAGGGGCCGTGGGGTCTAAGAGAGCCCCATGTGAAAGGAGGACAGTGAGCCGGAGCCACGAGGACAGGTAGGGTGCCTTCCGTAGCCTTAGAAAATGATGATGGAAAGAAATTCACCCCCAGTGCCGAAGCGTATTGTTAGGCGTGGACTTTGCATTTCCCGCGTGGGCACGCAATGGGTCCATCCTGCCATCATTGTGTCTACTTCTTGTACAGAATCCTGCGTAAACCCTTGTCCAGGTCATTTGTCATTTGTGATATCGACAGTGCCTTTGTGCTTGGATGTGCTGTTGTTGACCATTCCTCAGGAGCTGGGGTCCTTTCTAGATTTCCTATGGTTCTAGTCGGTGGACACCACTTTGAAGGGTGGGCCAGAGGCAAGACCCGTGAGGCCTGTGCGGGGGATGGGCCTGCGCGTGGTTAGGGAAGTGTGAGGGTCACACTGTGGGGCCTCCGGTTGAGGCCGGGGGGGGGGGGGGCGGGGGCTGGGCGTTCATCCACGGGCTGCGGTCAGTGTTCGAAGGTTAGTTAGTATTAGGTCCGCAGAGGTGGACCGACACCCGCCGTGTTCTGAGCACCGTGCTGGGGCCGCCAAGGTGCGTCCTGGTAGCTGCGGTCTTCATATGGGTAACAGAGGTGGAGCGCCCCCCCGCCCCCCATACAAAGGGGGATGAAATGCTGTGGGGAGGCCTGGGGGCTGGATTCCAAACAGGAGCTGGGTGGGGAGGAGTAAGGGAATTCCCAGACAGGCCAGGCCAGGCCGCCTCAGGTAGATGGTGTGCAGGAGCCATGTTCCCTGAGAGGCAGACCCCCGCGGCCAGAATGCTCCCAGGCTCCCGGCTGCTGGAGCGTGAGTTTCATGGAGAGATGCGGTGGCAGGTGAGCTGGAAGAGTGCTTTGGGCTAGAGCACGGATGACCTTGAGTGTGGCATTGGGTTTTGTTTGTTTGTTTGTTTCTTCCTTTGGCAGTGGGGAGCCCTTGGAGGTTTTTGAACAAGGGAATCCCACGTCCTGACCTGAGCTTTAAGGATGAGCTCTCTGGCTGCAAGCAAAGGGCGTGAGACCTCAGGAGGTCCAAAGGCCAAGTGTGAGGCCTAACAGGAGAGGCGGAGAACAGAACAGGGCGGGAGGGAAGAGTCACCCGCGGAAGCAGATCTGTGAGGACGCCTGCTGACGGGGTGGATTCTAGGGACGTTTGTCAGGCAGTGGCTTCTTCAGGGCACCTCTTCTCCCGAACCCTGGAGCCCTGCCTCATGCGTAATTAGCCCAAGACACCACAGAGAGGTTCCCTCTGGCTTCAGACAGGCTTCTGAGGCTTCCTGTCTGGCTCTTTGATCCTCCCGGGGCTGCGTGACAGGTGGAGGGAACGTGGATGTCTCTGCTCACCTTATCTTGCTGTTAGCATGTTGCCCGTATCATGGTAACCGAACAGATGTCAGGGCCTGTTGCTAAGGGTTCCCTGGAATATTAATACCTGGGCGTAGAACTGAGGGCTCTTACAGGCGTCTCGGAGGCCTTGGGAAGCACCAGCTCAGGAGCAAGTATTTTTAATATTCATCCCTGCTTTTTCTCCCTTCTTTAGACCCTCGCCACCTCCTCCCCTGCCACCCCATCCCCTCACAGCGAGCTTGTCTCGGGTAGGCAGACTGGTGGGTAGAGGGGGAACGGCCTCTCTGCCCTCCCGCCCCAGGCAGGCATGGCTGAAGGCTCACAGCAGTGGGGCTCCCGGGGGCTAGAAGCAGGCTCTGAGGCCTCGCGGGTGCTGCCGTCTGGGTGTCGGCTCAGATTTGGCACCAGGATGAAGCCTCTTTCCAGCTCTGTACAGGCCACCCGAGGAGGCTCTGGGCCCTCCCCCAGCACCTCCTCCTCACTCTGGCATGGCGCTGGGGGTAGGCTGCTTCTGTTTGCCCTTTGTGTCTGTTTGCCTCCCGTGTCTGGGCTTTTGGCCTTCCCATGGCTCACAGGTTTGGAAGTCCAACTCCACAAATAGCTGTGGGAGGGGGTTTGGCAGAGGACTGAGGCTGGGGTTGCGATTTTATTTACCAGGTATCATTCATAACGGTTATTCGTTGCCACAATAATGCTGCATAATAACCACCCCCAAACTTGGTACGGCATTTATTTATGGTTCCTGAGTCCATGGGCCAGCTGTGGCCCTTGGCTGGACCATGTATTCCTTTCATCATGCTTCAGAAAAAACCTCCTGCGCTGCACACGGAGGGATGCATGTTTCTTCTTCTCTCTCAGTGGCTCTTTGTAGCCAGAGCCCTGTACTTGCTGGTGACTGTGTTGACCTTTGTACACGGTGTTCCCTCTTTGGCCCCGCAGTTTCTCTGAGCCCTTCCGTTCAGCCTGCTTCATTCCCACTCTTTTCTCTGTATCAGTTCTTCTCTTCCCACGAGGTTGTCGATGCACACCATACCCAGGGGAGTCATTGTCCCAGTCATCTCTGTGGAAGTCTCCCTAAAACAAAATCAAGGAGGCGGAAAATGCCAGGGTCTAAAGGTGGGAGACGGAACCACACCAAAGAAAAGGTCATTAGCTTTGGTAATAGGGCAGTTGCCTCTTATACCCACCTTGGCCCCTGGCAGGCAGAGCAGAGAGCCCCCCCACCGTGTGTGTGTGTGTGTGTGTGTGTGTAATCCTTCTGAAAGGGCTGGTGGGTTTGCAGCTCCCCACCCTCTGTGACCTCAGAGACAGCCTGGGCTGCAGCGTGTCCCAGTGCAGTGTTAAAACAGTTAAAGCGGTTTGGAAGGCTGGGAATCTGACCGCAGTGTTTTCTTGGATCGGAGATGATTTGGGCTGCTCAGTGGAGTCTATAGGAACGTGCTCTCATCTCATCCTCACCTGGGATGGAGGGGGAGCCCCCACCCCCGTTTGGAGGAGAACATTGGCTGGAGGGGAATTACCTGACCACCTGGGTCACTTGGGGCTCTGGGTTCACATCTGTGTTCACTTTACTGGATTCTGAGTGCAGGAAGCCCTTTAAGGGGACAGAAGGTTTCTTTCAAGTAGATCTGAATGTTTGTGGAGAGGAGGCCTTGTTTTAGTGATTATGGGACTGTGTACATCATGAAACCAAATTGTTGGAGATTTCCAGATAGGTTTTAAGTTCTGGGATCAAAAATACAAAATCCACATGAGGCTAATGGGACACTTCAAAAGTGCTGCTGTCGCTTCAAAAAGTAGTAGATAATTCTAGAAGCACCTTGGAGAGAGTAGGCCGAGACCAGCCCCTGAAAGCGTTGAGAGACTGAACGTCACTGTGATAAAAGTTGTCTCAACAGTATATGAGAAAAAAATGTGCTTTCCCTTTGGGGAATTTATCCTAAGAAAACAATCAGAGATAGGCACAGAGGTTCACCCCCCAGAGATCCATTTTGCTGTTGAATATAAATACAGTAGAACAAAATTGGAAACGATCTATGGGCTCCCAAACAGGACAGTGATAAAATATATCCAGAATGCTAAACCAAATGATTAAAATCCATGTTTTTGAGAAATTTTAACAACATAGGAAAGTACAATGTGATAAGAGACCACCAAGCAGGATGTGTGGCAAGAATCCAATTTTATTTGAAATCTCTACGGAAGTACCTGGGGGAAAAAAATGGGAGTCCTTACATTGCGACGTCAGGAGTCTCCATGTAGGGGCAATGAGTGAGTGTGGGCTGGTTTTGCTTGTGATACCCTGCTGTGCCCAGTGGAGACAGCCTGGCAGTGATGGCAGGGTTTGTCTGCAGTGACTAACGCCCAGGGTGAGGGGCTCTGGACTTTAGGGAGAGGAGAATTGAATCTCCCTGGAAGCCCAAGTTTGTTTTCACAGATCTGCTTCCGAAAGTTGCCTGAGGCTCATGAACTCCTTCCCCACAGAATTGTCTCAGGAAATGATCACCAGGCATTTCCACTTCCCTGTTCCTGGTACCCAGAGTGAAGGTGTCCCTTGAGCCTATGTGCTCCTGAGGGCATAGCCTCCAAGGGCTCAGTGAGCCTTGCTCTGCAGGAAGGAGGCCCCACTCGCAGGCCCGGAGTCCCAGCCTTGGGGCACACTGCCTTCTTGGAGGGGACGTGCTGACTACCCTGTGGTGAATCCTGAGGAACAGACCATTTTGTGAGTGAGCACGTCGAAGAGCATGGTTGGCCCAGCTCTGCTCTGGGCACGCTTGGCTTGTTATCTGCATTGCTCCTTGTCTGGGAGCACCTGTCTCTCTGATGAAGTCAGTTCCACTGAACAGAGATTCACTGGGCACCTGCTATGTAGCTGACCCTGTGCTGGGCTCCAGGGATGGAGAGGGGAGGAGGACACAGGCCCCTGGAGAGTTCCCGGGCCCCTGGGGGAGGATATGGGAGCCAGTCCGTCAGTAGAGTGGGGCGACTCTGGGTTCCCAGGTCTGAGCCCGCCTCCTGCAGGACCAGTCTCCTTCATCGGTGGAATGCACATATGAGTGTGCACACACACACTGGTTACTCTCTCCTTTGGGTCTTTGCCCTCACAGCCGGACGGACTTCAGAGACAGACCTGGCCCCTACTGCCTGTTATCCCCTTGCTTACAGAGGAGGCCAGAGCTCTGTGCAGCCCTCTTTCCGCAGACCCTGCCACCTCGCTTCTCTCTAGGCCCTTGGCCCAGTCCCTCTTTCCTCCTGGAGAACGTGTGGTTTGCATTTCCTGTCTTTTTACTTGCCTTCTCTAAGCCCCTGTTTGGTTCCCTCTTTAGCTGATTTTTGACCTGGACTGATTGGAGTTTGTTCATATAAGCGTGTAGTCCATGTTCAACTCCCAGGGCCCTGCTCTTTGGAATCTTTAAGGACCCAGCTCTGAAGTGCACACGGTCCTTGGGAAGGGGCCCTCCCCGGCCCTCCTTCCGGAGCCCCCATTGGAGGGGAGCAGAGCCCTGGGAGGTGTGTGTTGGTTGGTGGTGAGCACACAGCTCGGCAGAAGGGCCCCCGGATGAAGAGGGTTCAGGAAGGACAGGGCTGGAGAGTCAGGGAGCTGGCGGCTCAGACTGAAGAGCTTTGGAGAACCTAAGCTGGCTCCATTGGCAGTTTCCTAAAATGTGGCTCCTCAAGCTGCCCTTCCTCTCTCACCATCTGTCCCCATCTGTCCCGAGGTTGCTCTGTGTGGGCAGAGGACAGCTGTGCCTTATGAGATGTTCGAGGCAGCCTGGGTGGAAGCCCGAGTTCTCTCCCGGAGCCACCCCTGTGGACATGCTCAGCCGTGATCTTAGCAGATCTTAACATCGATGAGGACCATGCCAGCCAGCATTCACAGCCTGAGACCCCAGGAAGTGACATCTGTCTGCTTGCCTTCCCTGAAGCTGGGGGACAGGGGCATGCCTTTCTGCTCCCACCCCGGGAGGACTAGGCTGGGGTGGGGCTCAGTTCCCACCTCCCGGGTTAGAGCAGCCACCAGTCTCCTGTTCCCCACCCCCCTGCCCCTACTACCACCTGTCCCTCCCTCCCTGCTTATCGGAATTGCTCAGGGTGGTCCCTCCAGCATGTCTGTCTCAGCCCCTTCGGTACCTGTGAGAGAACGCAGGCCCAGGGAAGATCACTGACTGGTTCCTGGCCTTCCAGTAAGTTTGCATAAAAGCCAGACTTTCTCAGGTCTTTTCTGTCCTTGAGTCTTTTCCCCTCCTCACTGCCCCGGAACCCTTCCCTCTGCCCTACGGTGGAGGGTGACCCCATGCAGAGACATCACTATGGAACAAAGGGTTATTAGACCAGCGCTGTTAGCTGTGTAACCTTTCCTCAGTCTCTTAACCTCTCTTGTTTCTCTTCTGTCTAACAAGAAAAATAGTGATGAGATTTAGAAAGAACAGAACAGAAATGCCTGTGGGTGGTTGCAGAGTTGTTTCAGTTAAAGTTTTAAAAAGAGAAGAAGAGGAATCGAATTCAAATGGGTCAGAGGAAAAATTAATGTTAGCTAGGGGTTTTCTTGCCCGTGATCCCCAAGGATCTTGCCTCTCTAGGAAGTGACCCAAAGGGGACAAAAAGGGGTTCATTCCATAAAGATTGATTTCGGCTTGTGAAACTGCTGCATCTTCTTTCCATTTATGCTGTCTTCTCATGGATGTCCCCACCTGTCCTCACCATAAAGGAGGTGAAGGTTTAAGCCTGAGAGCATAGGACCCTTTTTTCTCCTCAACCCCCCCCCCAAATCCATACACTCTAGGTTTAGAAGTTCTGCAGAAGATGGAGTTCCCACCCTGAAGTTCCCTGGCTTGCTCCAACCCTCTGGGGTCACCACTGGTGTGCCGCTGCTTCTGTGGGGGTGACTGGTAGAGCAGAGGGGCCACCCCCTCCTCACTATGTCCAGCTGCCCCTGGACAGGCAGGAAGGCTCAGGACCCTCATGGCCTGGGACATGGCGCCCCCTGCAGGAGCGGTGGCACCTGGGAGGTGATCCCAAATGACCAGCGGGACACCCACTTTACCCAGGCACGTTCTCTCCTGGTCAGGGAGACCCCCATGACTTCCATTTCCTGAAGCTCCTAGAGTATTCTTTGAAACAATAATAAACAGGGCTAATGAACTGTGGTGTGGTCTGCACGTTCACTTGGAACAGAGTAATGCTTTTCACAGCCTTGGGGCAGTGTGATTGCGCTGTTCCCAAGATAACAAGTTCTGAAAAGCAACAAAACAAACTGCAGAGCACTGAAGGCTAGAAGTGGGACGCAGGTTTACAGGTGTTTGATGAGTGTGTCATTTTTGTCCTGGTCTGTGTTTTCCTGGATCATATGTTAGCCTCATTTGGGGGAAGGTCAAGACTTTTGATTTGAGAAGGCCTTTGGTGATGGTGGCATCCTAGTGCTGGGCATGGCCATGGGGTCTCTGCAGGTGGGTCTTTTAGGGTCTGGATGTGCATTGGGCTCTCTCCCAAGGTGGCCCACAGTGGAGAGAGAGCAGGTGCTTGGATGTGCCAAATGGGACAGAGAGACCACTGCAGTCGGTCATGGGCTTGGTCTCTGTGTGGGTCAGTTAGCTACAGCCAACTCACTGCCCCCTGCTGGTCATCATAGGAATCGGTGACGTTACTCTGGAACAGCAGCTCTCAAACCATGATATCTGGATCTGGGGAGGGTGTCTCCACCACCTTTCAGGAAATTCACAGGGTCAGAACTGTTTTCATAATAATAATGAAATGCTCCATCCCATTCTCTCACAAATGTACAGAAAAGGAAGAGTTCATGAATATGGTTTCAGATGCCACATTAGCACTAAATCTTTAAGAAGCTACCATCTGTTGAACCTGGTACACGAGGAAAAAATATCCACGAATATTTGGAAAGACTGTTAAAATACTTCTCCTTTTCCCAACTGTAGTACGTGTTTATGAGAGTCTAGATGTCCGTCACGTGGAACAAAACCACAGAATCACAAAAGATTGAACGAAAAATCAGATATCATCCAGCTAACTTTTGTTAAACCAAACATTACACAGATCTTTAAAAATGCAAAACAAAGCCATTATTTTCACTCGTTTTTGTTCTGAAAATGCAACTTTCTAAATGAAACATGTGAATGCCTAATGGGTTTATTGTTTTTCGATGAATCTAAATTAATTTTTTTCTCAGTTTTAATTTCTAATGTGGTATCAATAGATACAGCCCACATAATTTGGTGTTCTCAAAAACTTTTCATGACCATTTAATGAGATGTAGTTCATATACCATAAAATTCACATTCTAGAAGGATTCAATTCATTAGTTTTAGTTTATTCTCAAAGTTGTGCAACCATCACCACGACCTAATTGCAGAGTATTTTCATGACCCCCAAAAGAAACCCTGAACCCATTAGCAGGAACTCATTCCTTCTTGCCTCCGCCCGCACTCCAGCCCCTGACAACCATTAGGGTTGCTTTCTGCCTCTGTGGATTTGCCTGTTCTGGACATTTCTTGTAAATGGAATAATACAACATGTAGGTCTTTTGTGACTGGCTTTATTTTTTATTATTATTATTTTTTTTTTAGTAGGCTCTACGCCCAGTGTGGGGTCCAATGCAGAGCTTGAACTAATGACCCTGAGAGCAAGACGTGGGCTGAAATTAAGAGCCGGACATTTAAGCGACTGAGCCACCCAGGCTCCCCTTTTGTGCCACCTTCTTAGACGTAGCATAATGTTCTCAGGATTCAGCCATCTTATAGCTTATAATGCTACTTCACTTTTAATGGCCAAATAATATTCTTTTGTGTATGGATAACTCCATATGATCTCCATTTATCAGTGGGCGGACATTTGAATTAGTTCCACTTTCGGGCTGTTGTGAATAATGCTGCTATGAACATACAAGCTTTTTTTTTTTTAAGATTTTATTTGTTTATTTGACAGAGAGCACAAGCAGGGGGAGGGGCATGCAGAGGGAGAGGGAGAAGCAGGGTCTCCACTGAGCAGGGAGCCCGACCTGGGGCTGGATCCCAGGACCCCAAGATCATGACCTGAGCCCTTGAAGGCAGACGCTTAACCGACTGAGCCACCCAGGCTCCCCACCAGCCTCAGTAGTTTTTAAGAGTAGGAAGGATACCTCTGTTTGAGATCTGTTGGTCTAGATGGGATTGGACGAGGGCAGTGTGGATAACTCAGTGCAGCCCCTCATCTTTGCTCTGGGATTGAGTTACAGCTGCCATTCTCTCCACCCAATACACACACACACACACACACACTCCGTTCGGCATACATGCTCAGTACCCTTATGCTAGATCATCAAAGAGCTGGTCATAGCCTCGGGGGCAAGGAGAAAGGCAGCTGGACTAGACCATGCACATTAAGCACCAGGAAGTTCTGAAGCAGAGTGGCCTCCCTGCTGGATTCCCAGTGGTGCCATCTTCCTTGTCGTCCTGGCTGTAGCTTTGGCTCCCCACCCTCCTTCCTGTCCTGGGGAGCATTGTGATGGTCAGCAGAACATGTTGGGGAGCAGAAGCCGTGAAAGTGGCCAACTTTAGCTGCGCCCGTGGGCCTGGGGTGACCCTGGTGGGTCCCCTAGGCTTGGGAGTGGCATACGGCTTCCCTGGGCCATCTAGCTGTGTGCCCCACAGCCCCAGCCCCTCCTTCTTGGCACTGTGCTTCATCGGTAGGGGCTGTACTTGGGAGCGGCAGGAGTCAATTGCCCTCCTCTTTTTCCTCTTCCTTCCCTTTCTGCTTCTAACTCCGGATGTCCTGCCAGTCCTGTTCAATCTGGTCACTTAGCTGCATGAGCTACCTAGTTCCCCCTCCCCAAATTATGATCCTTTTGAACAATGAGTTTTGAGGGAACAGAAGCCAGAGGATTCTGATGGCCAGGTACAGGGCGACCGGGTACAGGGACATGCCGGAAGTGCCAGTGCTTTGTGCCTGACGATCCCTGGCTGCCACCTGCACCCCAGCTGATGGCGTGCTCTTGGTTGTTCCCCCTTCTCCCTTCAGATGTGACTCCCTGCCCTGCCCTGGACACTCCGAGCCATGGCCGACACCATCTTCGGCAGTGGGAATGACCAGTGGGTTTGCCCCAATGATCGGCAGCTCGCCCTGCGAGCCAAGTGAGTACCTCCAAGGCCCTGCCAGCCCTTCCCTTCTCTCCTTCTCCTGCTTCCCTCCTTTTGGGGGCAAGATTCAATATCAGGGACCCAGAAAGAGAAGTTTGGGGACAAGTACATGTCTAATGCCTGCCACACTCCAGGCCCCAAGGTTGGTGCTGAACAGCCATTCATTCCTTTAACTGGAATGTACCCTCATTTCTCCAAGGAGGAAAGGGAGGCTGGGCTCCTTGCCCAATGGCAGACCTTGGGACCCACGCCCAGGCCCCCTGACTCCCAGGCCTACAGCAGGCTGAAGGGGATCAAACCACTTCATCTGCTTTTTCTGGTGAGAGTGTACATCCCCCTGTCACTGAGCCTTCCAGTCCCTGAGCCCCTGGAGGTGGGGAGCCTTTGATACCTGGATGCCCCTTCACCTGAGGGCCTCACACTGAAAGGGCAGAGCAAGTCTGGGCAATGAACCTCGCCGGGCTGCAACACACAGCCAGCCTCGAAGCCTCCCCAGTCTCCTCCAGTACCCTGTCAGGGTCTCTCTGGTTCTGGTTTGTCCCCTCCAGCTCCCAGTTTCCCTGTTATCCCTCAGCCTGGTGACCCCTCAGACCCAGTTAGGTCAGGCCATCTCTTCCCACCTCCCCGCTGTGGCCAGAGACCGAGAACCTCCCAGAAACCTCTCCTGCCTTCCAGGCTTCCCTCCCCATCCAGGGATTTGGAGGCCCCTGGTGTCTGATAAGCCCCAAGAACCCCTCTTCATCTGTCAAACCATGCCAATTATGGGCGCCAACATTTCTCATAGGGGACCAAGTTCAAGAAATTTGCAATTAGATGTTACAGGCCTGCAGGGGGACAGAGCTGAAACATCAAAGAGGGCTAGAAAAATTAATCCAAAATACCCAAGAGTGGAGTCCTCCGTGATTGGCAGGTATCTCTGTGCATCGGTTAATTTGTCCCTCTCTCCAGGATGGCTTGGCTCCCTTCAGTCCCCTGTGCAGCCCGTGTGGGGGAGACCAGGGAGGAAACCAGTCGCTCTCCCTCTCTGCCCTGATGCTGGGCATGACGACGTGTCCTCCTTGGCAGGATACAAGGAGCTGGGACCTGGTGTGACCCCTCATGACCCCCCTGGCATTTCCTTCAGTTCTCTCTGACCTTGTCTTGCCCTCAGCAGCAGCCAGAAGCTGTTGTAGCATTTTTTTAGTAGAGCAGATGCTTTTATCTCCTCCCCAGGGTATGCCGCCTTGTAATGCCAGGCTCCTTGTAATGCCAGGCTCTGTAAAGGAGAATACTACAGATCTTGCATCCAGGTTCTGTGCCCTGAAGGTTCCTCTGGGAGGCCTGGGGAATTTGCCTTCCCTGGCTTCGGCTCAGGTCTGTCCCCCAGCACTATAGGATACTCTCTAAACCCCTACTAGGGGCCAGCACTGACTGCACAGCAGTGAATAGGACTGATGTGGTCCTTTGTCTTAAGACCCTGGTGAGGAGAGAGGAGCAATATACATGGAATTACCCCTGCACAGCTACTTGGACAGCAGAAACAGGCAGTGGGGGTGAAGGCAGGTGCTAATTGAATCTGGGAATTTGTTGAGGCTTCCCTGAGGATGTGGTTTATGTTGAGTCCTGGAGTAGCAGGAAGTGTGAGATGGAAATAGGGGGAAGGAGCTTCTAGGCAGAAAGAACAGCATGTGTAAAGGCCCTGAGGTAGAAGGAACAGGACATGTAGAGGGCCTGGCAGGAGGCCGGTGTGGCTTGAATGCAGAAGGAGGTGATGAATGGGGTGAAAGGAAGTTGGGGAAGTGGGCAGGGGCCAGATGGTATAGGGCTGGTCCTCCAGACTCACATTCAAGGGGAGGGGACAGAGGATCCTACTTGGCCTTAAAATAATGTTTAAGCTCCATGATGGAGCTATGCCTGGGTTGACTGGGAATTCTGAGAATGGACTCAGCCCATCTTGGAGGAGATCTTCACCCAGAATGTGAAGCAAGTCCTTTTTTTTTTTTTTTTTTTTAAAGATTTCATTTATTTATTTATTTTAGAGGGTGAGGGCATGAGCGGGATGCTGGAAGGAGGAAGAGGGAGAGAATCTCAAGCAGATCCACGTTGAGCACGGAGCTTGATGTGCTGCTTGATCCCAGGACCCTGGGATCATCACCTGTGCCGAGACCAAAAGTTGGACGCTCAACCGACTGAGCACCCAGGCGGTCCCTAAAAGAAGTCTTAGAAAGGAATAGGAGTGACACAGTGGAAAGGGGATTTAGGAGGTGGGCAGGCACTGCAGGTGGAGGGCACAGTGTGAGCAAAGGCCTGGAGAAGACAGCATGCAGCCCAAAGCACACTGTGTGAGGCCAGGGCAGCAGAGGGGTGAAGGTTCCGTACCAGGGGACCCTACTGACGGGTGCCAGGGGCCACTGAAGACTCTTCCTTGGGGCTTACGATCACAGATGCATTTGGCAGCCACAAGCAGTCCACCTTTGTGGCATCGGGTTGGGGGCATTCAGGGAACAAGAGGCTCCGTGTTAACCAGGGCCATCGTGGGAGTTGCAACCTGACCAGATAGGGGCAGTGGGCCAGGGGAGGAGTTTGTCTGAGGGGACAGGTTGTCAGGGTTTGGTCAGTGACCAGATGGAGTCAGAAAAGGAGGCCAAGAAGATGCCCCAGAGAAGCCTGGCCGGACTTTCAGCAGTCACGGGCCCTGGACTCCATCTAATCGCTCTCAGCCTCCTTACTCTGCTGAGAGAAGGGGAGGCCAGCCTTATAGGATAACAGGAGGGTCTGGCGTGAGGAGGTATGCCATGCCTGGGGCTGGCGCCAGGCCCAGAGCTAACCGGGTAGGTGTGGCACCCTGCAGGGCAGATGATGGTGCTGGTGCTGTGCCCTCCCATTTCTGTGTTCCCGGACCTGCCTTTTCCCTGTGGGGTGGGAGGCCTGAGCTTGGGGACCCTGTTCTCCAGTTCTCCTTCGCTGGCCCAGGGACTCAAACCTGGAGGGTGTCCTGGCCAATCCCTGATTACCTGAATCCCAGAAATGCTCAGGTGGAGAAAACCTGCAGCTTGGGGTGGCCAAGTGTTTCTTTTCAAGGCCTAAACCCCTTGAGTCTGCTTGATACACAGAAGAAAGGTGGGCCTGTGCCCCTGCTCACTCTAAGGACTGGCCTCCCTTCCTCTGTCTACCGGTCCTGCCCCTTTCCCGCTGTTCGCTTCCCCCGGCCCTGTGAGGACCTCTTCCAAAAGTGTTGCTCTGGGCAGTACTTCTTTTTCACTTGGAGACATAGGCAGTCTAGAAGTCTGGAGACCCTTGGTACGGCACCTTACTTTATGTCTTTGCACCTTTGCACGTGTGGCTTTCCTGCCTGAACACCATCACCTTCTTTCTCTGGGGGAAGCACCTTTCATCCTGCAAAATCCTGTAGGAGCACTGTGTCTCTGGTCTAGCCATTACTGATGGTTCTGCCCATGAGAATGCTAGTCATCATCAGGATGAAGCAGTTGGGCATTTGCTATGTGCAGAGCACTTTGTGTACCCTGCCCCATTTACTCTGCGTGACATCCCATAAAGGGACAGCTCAGGAAATCCGGGATGAGCAGCTGCCCACATTCTCATGGTTGGGAAGGGACTGAGTTAAAGTTAAGACCACCTGGTGGACACCGATCTGAACCCTTCCCCTTAACAGGCTTGCTGGACTTGCAGAGGAAGGACATGTTCTTTAGCTCTCCTGATGTGCACCGCATGGATAGTTACAAGAACCATTAGCTGCAGTAGCCCGGACGGGGCAGTGAATTAAGACCACCAGTGTCCGTCCGTGTCAGGGAACCATCAAGAAGGCGTCCACATCCTCACCCTCCTGCCCTGTGTCCTGCATCAGAAACTCTTGCTTGCTGTCATTTCTTTAGGGAGGCCCTTCTAGAACCTTACCTCTGATCGGGTTAGGTCCCTGATTTATACAGCCTCCTAATGTCCACCTGCATGTACCCCCCCCCCCCAGCAGCCTGTCCCCAACACCTACCCAGCCTGGCCTCGCAGAGGACGCCCAGTGAACAGCTCACAAACGAATAGCTCTTCTCGTTTTACATTAAGTAAATATTGGTGTCAATGATGGGTTGTCTTGTGTCCCCAAGCCTGTTGTCATTCTTCGGGGCGGTCACTTTGCTCTCTTGCCCACCTCTGTGTTCCTAGCACCTGGCACAGAATATCTCGGACAGGCTGGGACCCTGGGCAGAGATTTGGGGCTTGGTCTGTGGCGTCCTTCCACTCTGCACTCCTGTCTGTCGCCCGCCTGCCCTCAAACCCTCTCGTTTCCCAACTGCTAGTGCACCTCCTTTTACATTCAGGGTTCATTTTTTATCTAATTACCATTCTTATCCATGCCACAGTGAGCTCCATTCACTTAGATGCCACAGGGCTCAGTCTTTTTTTTTTTTTTTTTAAGATTTTCTTTATTTATTTGAGAAAGAGAGATGACAAGGGGGGAGAGGAGCCCAGGGAGAGGGAGAAGCAGGCTCCCCGTTGAGCAGGGAGATTGATACTGTACTCCATACCAGGACCCTGGGATCACGACCTGAGCCGAAGGCAGAGGCTTCACTGTCTGAGCCACCCAGGTGCCCCCAGATCTCAGTCTTGCTGATCTTCTGCACTCTTCCCTCGCAGCCCCCTGTGCTGTGGCAGTGGCCTTCTCCGTCTGTCCAGTGGGTCATACCCACAGTGCTAAGGTAGCCCTGCCATCTTTGTGGGGTCCGGTGGCTGGCAGGCGTCAGAGCCAGCATCTGAAGCATCTGCCCTGTTCCCCGAACCCCTCTTCTGCACATATAGCACTTGGGCTGTCCCCAGACAGTTCTTGGCGGTGGGAGGGCTTTGTGATATGGAGGGGCTGCCTGAGTCTGCCCTGCGGTGGCATCAGGGCCGGCCATGTGCTCTCTCCAGGCTGCAGACGGGCTGGTCTGTGCACACCTACCAGACAGAGAAGCAGAGGAAGAGCCAGTGCCTCAGCCCTGCTGAGGTGGAGGCCATCT
This sequence comes from Neogale vison, assembly GCF_020171115.1. Lineage (NCBI taxonomy): Eukaryota > Metazoa > Chordata > Mammalia > Carnivora > Mustelidae > Neogale > Neogale vison. The sequence continues at coordinate 26,195,456 of NC_058095.1, read as the reverse complement.
TGCAGGTCATCCAGAGGGCAGAGCGGCTGGATGTCATGGAGCAGCAGAGAATCGGGTAAGGACTGCTTCTGAGCTGGGGCAGGAACAGAATGCTTGAGAGGAAGCAAAGTCATTTAGTGTCAGATCTGTGGGCTGAGAGTGGCGCCCTGGGTCCTAGCGCTGGCATCAGCCCTGGGAGGGAGTCTGCTTTGCCCGAACACCCCTGGGGTGTAGATGTATCACCCAGCCCCACAAAGTCTCAATATTCTCCTCTGTAAGAAGTGGATTGTGGCTCCTGCGTGGGCCCTCGGCTGTGCGGGGATGAATGAGCGTGGTGAAATGCATTTGGAGCTCTTCAGCTCCCTACACGTGAGGGTCTGCTCTGGTCCAGCCAGAGGAGGGATTTAAGGGGAAGTTGAACCTGGATCGTCCTGCCCCAACAAGGACTCCAAGAGAAGATGCTCTCCAGCTTGTTCTAAGCTCTTCTCCTGGACTCCAGGGTCCAGAGCTGACCTCTGTCCAGCCTTCAGACAGTTTGGTGGTGTCTCTTTTCGTTTGTTGAGTTGAGAAAGCAGTTCATACCGCCTAGAAAATTGAAAAGACACGGAAAAACACAAGTAGGAAAACAAATACGATGCATGGCATTGAGCAGGATTTAATTTGATTCTGATCTCCTTGTTCTGTTCATCTTTTTTGTTAAAATATGTGATCATTTAAAAAGTCAGACAGTGTAGAAATGCAGTTTTGTTTCTTGTTTTTTTTAAGAATCTATTTATTTATTTTGTCAGTGAGTGAGAGAAAGAGAAAGTAGCACAAGCAGGTCGTGGAATCAGGACCCGAGCCAAAGGCAGACGCCTAACCAACTGAACCACCCAGGTGGTCTATTCTCCCCTGATCACCTCAGGGGAGAGTATAGGGAGAGGGGGCCTAGGTGTTGGGCCCTGGGCTCTGCCTCTTAGGAACTATGTAACGCTGGTGGGAAGTGACTTTACATCTCTCAGCCTCAGTCTTCTTATCTTTAAAATGGGGGAAATAACATCCTCCTCCCTGGGAGGTTGAGATAACATACCTGCACTCTGTCCTGTGTTCCTTCATTCAAGAACTTTCCCTGTGTGTCCCCTGGGGACTGGAGATACAGTGGCCAACAAAACAGAAGTGGCCACTAGTTTTATGAGGGTTGTAGTGTTGCCATGAAAAGAAGGGGTCATGGTGGGCTGAGGGGCCATGGGAGCCTGAGGAGAGCCCTCTGTCCTAGGCTTAGTATGGTTCAGGGATGGCTCCTGGACACCTGACATCAGAGGTTCGAAGGGAAGATCTTTTTCTTTCTTCCTCCAGCTTCTTCATTCAGCCACTTGCTCAAACCAAAACATCTACATCATTCCAGGTCTCCTTCTCTCTCTCTCTCTCTGACCTCCTGTACTCCATTTCCATGAATGCTGCCTCAGTGCCCCTTCGCTGGGCCTCCCAGCATCTCCTGTTGGCTTCCTCACCTGCACTCCCTTGTTGTAGTCCTGGATTTCTAGGAGTGAGCTTTGAAAACTGCCACTCGGGGGGCACCTGGTCGACTCAGTTAGAACCTGCGACTCTTGATCTTGTGATACTAAGTTTGAGCCACATGTCAGATTTAGAAATTACTTACATAAATGAATAAATAAATAAGAATTTTAAAGAATTAAAAAAAATTCAAATGTCCCTTAGATCAAATCCCTCCTCTACTTAAAATTCTTCAGTGGCTTCATGTTGATCTTAGAAAATAATCCAAACCCTATTTTGTGTCCTACAAAACCCATGTAACCTGCCCCCTTCTCACCCCTCCAGCCTCCTTTTATCCCAGGCTCCCGCAGGCTCACAAGGGAATGGCCACACTGGGCTCCTGGCTATTCTCATATGCCAAGGCCTTTGTCTTTGCCACCCCCGCCCTTGCCCAACGCTCTTCCCTCTACCTGGAGTGCCCCCCACCCTGCCCTGCTTTTCGCCTGGTTTTGCCTTGTCATTCTTTAGCTCTCAGTTCACATGTTCTCACAGTGGCCTTCACTGATCACCACCAGACATGCTCCCTCTCAGTCTTCTCCCTATACACTTACTTGATTTCATAGCATCTCCCCTGTCTGAAGTCAGTTTGCTTGTTGACTTTTTATGGGCTTTCTCTTTATTGTTCTGTGAGAGCATGTCTGTCTCTGGCTTGTTTGCTACAATGTCCCCAGGGCGTGGCACATTGTAGGTACTCAATTAATAGTTGGTGAGCAAATGAATGATTAGAAGGTAGCCTGGAAAAAGGGTGGGGAAGGGAACAGTATCCCAGGTGAGGGTACAGCACATGGGCCCTGGTATAGTGCTGGGGCCCTATGGCAGCCATACTCGGTCAGGTTGGAAACAGGAAACACATCCATCTGACTCTGTTCTGTGCTGCAGACGGCTGGTGGAGCGGTTGGAGACCATGAGGCGGAACGTGATGGGGAATGGCCTTTCCCAGTGTCTGCTCTGTGGGGAGGTGCTAGGCTTCTTGGGCAGCTCATCAGTGTTCTGCAAAGACTGCAGGAAGGTAAGACCCTGCTCTGGCTTCCCAATCTGGATCTGCTCTGTGACTTTACACCCTGGCTTCTAGGAGTGTATGTTGTACATGTCAGTGTGTGTCCTTGTGTGCAGATGCGTGCACACACCTGTCCTGATATCCTGTCCTTCTTGGCAAGAAGAGTTAGAACCTATGGTTGAATGGTCTGACTTCTAGGACCAACTCTGGGGAGTGGACCTCTGGGTCTCACAGGCCTGGGTATAAATTCAGCTTTTCCACTAGCTGGATGATCTCAGAAAACTGGTTTAATATTTTGAGCCTCATCTTCCTCATCTGTAAAATAGGGATAATGTACCTTAGAAAATTGTGAGGATTAAATATTATATCCATTGGGTCTTAAAAATCTTGTCTGGCACAGAAGTACTCAGAAAACTTTATTAGTTATTAAAGAACTAAAATTCTCCTCAGGGTGAAACAGTATGCTAGGATTATACTTCTAATTCTTTTGATCTGCTCTCGATCCCTGGTCCCTCAAATGAGAATGATCTTTGCTGCAAAGTCAAGTGGATTTTTCCCTTTTCTTATACTCCACTGGTTACTTAAATGGTGCCACATATTAAATTGTTTCAGATTGAGTCCCAGACTTCTTAAAATAACTTTTCATTTTTCCTGGAGTTTCTAATTGCCTTTCTTTTCTTACTGACCCAAGAATAATGTGCCTTCCATCCTTAGGATTATTTAGCATCCCAATTTTACTGTTTATTGCATGGAGCCTACATTTTTCCCTCTTTTGGATCTTTAGTCCTACTCCAGTGTAAACTTAACTGCTGCATAGCTGTCATTATGGGACTTCCCTTTACTACCCTCCTAGGTTAGAGAGCTGTTCCCAAGATACCATATCTCCCTCTTTCCTTTGTTTTTCACTCTAGTTTTACTGGTACTTATCTTCCATTTGTTTTAAGCCTCAAGTTATTTTAGTCAACAAGACAGAGATAGAAACTTCTCTCTTGAGATTATATTGGATGAGGGAACAAAAACCAAATAATGATCAAATAAATCATAATGTTTCAGGAAGCAATACATTCTAGGAAGAAATAATAGGAAATAGAAGATTGGGGATGGGGTGGAGTGAAGTGGCTAGAGCAGAGAGGACTGTAGGATATAGAGAAGTCAAAGAAGTAAACATGGACTTAGCCGCGTGAAAGCTGTTGGCAGCCTTGATAAGGTCATTTTGAGTGGCATTCAAAAACTGGGTTAGGGAACCTAGATGCAAAAGGTTCAATACACTGAACTAATAAGTGGAAAAGTCAGGATTTCAGCTAAGGTCATTTCCTCTCCCGTTCTGGGACATGTGGTGACCTGGGCTAAGGACTGTGGAGTCACAAGGGTCTCAAGAACAGTGGAGATGTGGCCGGGGCCTGGGTGGCAGGATAGGGGCGGGCACTCGTGGGCCCGTCTCTCCTTAACCCTTCCATGGCCCCGGGCTAGATACCAACAGAGGCAGTAGGCAGAGGGACTCAGAATGTCTTGCTCCCAGCCCTTGGGCAGATAGGGTTGTACTTTATGACTTCTGCCTGGGACAGTGGGGCCCAGCAGCCCATTTCCCCTTTCGCCCCCTCAATCCACAACTGCTATTAATGTTCAGGTTTACAGGACGATGACGAGGGGGCAGAGGCTTTTCTCTTCGCCTGGAAAAGTATGGGACCTCTGCAATTGGGGCAGGATGCTGTCTTGACTGGTGAAGGGTCCTTGGAGAGCCATGTCCTAGACAACAGTGGCAATCCCAGGGGAGGATCCCAGCTGCTTGGGGAGGGGGGGTAAAAAATGTTCTTCTAGATGCTCTGGACACTCACCACCCCATTGTACCCTGGAGTACTGGGCTGTTCCAGGTTTTCTCTTTTTAAAGGTTTTATATATTTATTTGAGAGAGATTGAGAGCTAGAGAGGGAAGAGAGCACACACAGAGGAAAAGGGAGAGAGAGAGTTCCAAAGATGGAACTCCTGCTGAGCAGGGAGCCCTCTATGGGGCTTGATCTCAGGACCCTAGGATCCCAGTGTGAGCCTAAGGCAGAAGCTTAACCGACTGAGACCTGGGCTTAACCCAGACAGCCCTGGGCTGGTCCAGTTTGAAATTGTTCATATTTTGCTGTGGGCTGAGAATCTGATCTTGGCTTGGGCAGCAAGGTGAAGAGGCCTTTGGGTTTCCAAGGGAAGTTGCTCCTGGGTAGAAGTGGGAGGAGAGGGTGCAAGTAGGCATTTTTTGTGTTTTCTTCTTCATCCTTGAGAAGATGGTGTCATCCATTTGTTCATTCATTCATTCATTCATTCATTCTGCAAATAGTAGAGGGCCCACTATATGCAGGCCCTGTTCTAGGTGCTGGCAATACCATGAGCAAGAGAGACAAAGCCCTTGTTCTCATGGAGCCTTTTTCCAGGGGTGGGAGAAGGGGATCAACAAACAAACAAAATACTATCCTGTAGACTAAGGGCTCTGTAGTGAGTTAGAACAGGGCAGTGTGGTAGTGTACAACTAGGAGGGCCTTTCTGAGCTTAGACCCAAGCACAAGCAGGACCCAGCTCTGGGAAGATCTGGATGGAAAAGTGTTTTCCAGGCAGAGGGAGCAGCCAGCATGAAGTACCTGAGGGGGAGAGCAGCTGGGCATGTTCAAGGAACTGATGAAGGCCTCTGGGGCAGAGGTGGACATGCCCATCACATGAGAGCTTTGTAAGTCAAGGTCAGGAGTTGAGATTTGATTCTAAGTTTCATGGGATGCCAGTGGAGTGTTGTGAGCATGGTGTGATGTGATCTGATTTGTCTTTATAAATGATGAGCTTCTCTGCTGTCTGGTGAGTGAATGGCAGGGGGCCATAAAGCGACAGTGAGTGGCGAGTTAGGCACTGCCTGTCCTTGGGGATGAGACAGTGGGGCTGGAGATGAGGCAGCAATTGCATGGGGGCCATGTTCTAAGAAAATCCATCTTTTCACTGTATCGAAGCAGGTGGGTGATGGAGGGTCGCAGGAGGAAAAGCAGGTCCTAGACTGCAGCCAGGCCAGAGTGAGAGGTTACTGGGTCTGTCCTGCGTGATGGGGGGCCGTGGGCCCCCTGCCTGCCTGCCAGTGCCGTTACTATGCACACGCATGGGTTGCAGTCCCAGTGTAGGGGTGGGGGCAGGCTGCAGAAGGGACACTGGGAGATCTGGGAAGTGTCCAGATCTAAGTCTCAGGTGCTCCTGGCCACATGGAGCTATCCCCAGGAAGATCCCTGGTACATTCAGCAGCCACAAGCTAATGAGCGTGCCAGCAGAGCCCTTGATGCTGGGCAGGCCTTGGTGCGGTGACCCCCTCAGTAATTGGGCCTGCACGCCTGGGCCACCAGCCCTCATTATGGGAGGGCTGTGGTGGGAAGGGAGAGGGGCTGGCTGCTAATTAGAGAGGCCTGGTGCTTCTGATTGCTTAGCAGCTGAGTCAGCCAGCTTTCGGTTTGATTGAGAGTCTTGTCTGCACCAACCATGGGGGAGGCCAGACGGAGCTGCTGGAGAGCCAGCCTGAGCCTGGGATGGCACTGTCACCGTGACAGGGAAGCAGTCGCAGCTGTTCTGGCCTCAGCCAAAATGTGTTCCAAGGTGTGGACAGAGGGGCCTGCCCGGAAAACAGTGGTCGCCACAGTGTCTGCTGAGTCCCCGGGGAAAAAGAAAGCTTCTGCTCTAAGATCCCAGCCCCAGCACTAGCCCCCACCACCAGCTCAGACTCACGCCCTGGCCCTCTGCTCGCCTTGCCCTCCACCACACCTCCCCACCCCCATACCACACACACCCCAGCTCAGGGTCCCCACAGCCTCCCTCAGGCCATCCTTTCTCTTGCAAACAGTGGACACCAAACCTGTGGTCTTTCTTACCTTACGATGTCCCTTGGGCTTTAGAAAACTCTTTCACAAAACTCCTTGTTTGATCATCAGGACGAAGCTATAGGGAGAGCGGGGGTGGTGAGTTCCCCAGTCACAGCTGGAGAGAAAGGGTTCAGTTGAGGTCACGTGGCCTACTTGGGTCACCTAGCCGGGTGATGGGGAGCTGGGTCCCCCGGGGGTGTTTGCTGAGCCATGCTGGGCTTCCTCTCCTTCAGGCCAAAGCAGTCATAGCATTTCCCTTCCTTGGAGAAGCAGGGTTTCATCTTTCTTTCCTTTTTTTTTTTTTTTTTAATATTTTATTTATTTATTTGACAGAAATCACAAGTAAGCAGAGAGGCAGGCAGAGAGAGAGGTGGGGAAACAGGCTCCCAGCTGAGCAGAGAGCCCGACAGGGGGCCCAATCTCAGGACCCTGGGATCATGACTTGAGTCAAAGGCAGAGGCTTTAACCCACTGAGCCACCCAGGTGCCCCAGGGTTTCATCTTTCTAAAGAATGCAGGAGAAGAAGCATATTCACGGGTTAAATATCGAGAACTTTCCTTTAAAATCAGGAATAAGGCAAGTTCTATGTATGTTTATCACTGCTTCTATCGAACATTGAACTAGCCCTGGCCCAGTGCAATCAGGCAAGGAAAGAAATGTATGGTGTACATTTTGGAGAAGCAGAGCTAAAGCTGTCATCCTCTGTGAATAACGTCATTATGTAACGAGAGCATCTGACAGAATTTAAATACAAATGGTCACAATTAGTAGGTGAATTTATTAGCAGGGTTGTTGCCTACAAGTTTAATACTACTTGTCAGAAAATCAGTATTCCCATAGACCAGAGACAAAGATGAGAGAAAATAAAAAGTGTAATTTAGGGCAGTGGAGCCACTGATGGGCAGAGAATGGTCTTTTGAATAAATAATGCAAAGCTCTTTGGATATTCATCTGGAAAAAAAAATGTATCTTGACTTACCTCACTCTGGGCACAAAAGTCAATTCTACTTGGATCTCAGATTTATTTATTTATTTATTTATTCAAGCTTGTATTTATTTGTCAGGGAGAGAGGGAGGACAAGCAGGGGGAGGGCCAGAGGGATAAGCTGGCCTCCTTCTGAGCAAGGAGCTCTATGTGGGACCCCCTCCCAGAATGGGTGTCTGTGTCAACATGGACGACACTTTTGGGGACCCCCCCCACCCAGATGGCCCTGTCTGGAGGCTGCCCTCCCACCTGTGCTCGTGGGGCTGGCTGGCTGCCCTCACCACCACTGAAGGAAACAGCTCTTCTAGCCCTTTTCCCAAAACCTTCCCAAGCAGCCTGCATGTTCTCCGGATGTTCCCAGTGTGAAAGCTAAATACCTGGGGCCGGGTCGAGCCCACCTTGAGGAGCCAAGGGCTGATGCGGGCAACAGAATGGAGCAGCCCTCTTGGGGAACTTTCACTTCCTTTTGGGGTCAGCTCTACTCCCTAGGCCTTGCAAATGAAACGGACTTTCATGAAGGGCTGTCTGTCTGCAGAATTCTGTCCTCCGCTCATTCTGCAGTCTTTATTAGGCACCGACTGTGTTCCAGGCCGTGGCGGTACCAGCGATGAACAAGAAAGGAGGCAGCCCAGCCCTCGGAAGCGGGGCTAGTAACTCCTCTCACTGGCCGTGCAAACAGTGTTGTAAGCGCTTTTCACGCATGAATGTACTCAGTCCTGCTAACAACCCTGGGGGGTCAGCACTGTCCTCATTGCCCTTTTAACTGAGCGGTTAAGCCTCACCCAGGGACCCTTAGCAAGTTAGTTGGGGAGCCAGGATTTGAAACCAAGCAGGCCGGTCCTGAACATCCCAGCTACACACTGGGGCTCTGCCTCACCTCCATGGAGTGGATGACCTAGAAAGGCAAGATGGGCAAGAATAACTAAATACGCTAATCCCAGAAAGCAGCAGACAAAACCATGGGGAATAGGGGGAGGCACAGTGACAGCCAGTGGGGCAGGAGTAGTAAGGAGCTGTTTTATTTTGGATGCATGGTGTGGGCCCCTGTGAGATGACATTGAGCTGAGACGGTGACAAGAAATTGACGTTGGATCTGAAGAAAGCGTCCCAGGCCCAGGGAAGGGAGGGGTGAGTGGACAAGATGCTGAAGAGCGAGACACAAATGAGAAGCAGAAGAAAGAAGGCCGGGGAGCCTGGGGAGGGAGAGGGCCCCACAGATGACCCTTCAGATCTCTGTAGGCTGCCCCTTGTCGGGCCTACGTGGTGGGGGCTGCTCCATCCTGCTCCTTTGATGTGCTTGAGTCCCCCAAAACAGGAAGCAGTTTTTAGAAATGTTGTTTTAATTTGTGGTAAAATGTACATTCCATAAAATTTATGATTTTAACTGTTTTTAAGGGTAGAGTTCTGGGGCATTAAGTCCATTCACATTGTTGTCTACTATCAACATCCATCTCCAGAACCTTCTCATCTTGCAAACCCAAAACTCTGCACCCATTAAACACTAACCCCATTCCCACCCACCCTAGTCCCTTCCACCCGCCAGCCTACTTCTTGTCTCTGGGAGTCTGACTTCTCCAGGTGCCTCATATAAACAATCCTGGAGCATTTGTCTTTTTGTGACTGGCTTCTTTCACTTAGCATGATGTCTCCAGGGTCCGTGCATGTGGGAGTCTGTGTCAGAATTTCCTGCCCTTTTAAGGCCAAATAATACTGCACTGGGTGTACCTAACCCACTTTGTCCATGCGTGCATGGGTCGGTGGGAATGTGGGTTGCTTCCACATTTTCGCTGCTGTTGAGTAGTGCTGTGAAGAATATGGATATGCACATCTCTCTTCAAGGCTCTGCTTTCCATCCTCTCCAGAAGTGACATTGCCATTGTGATTCTGTGTCTCCTTTCCTGGGGAGCTGTCCTGCAGGTCTCCATGGCACCCACACTGTTTTTACAATGCCACCAAAGGTGCAGGAGGGCTGGGAGGGGGTAGGTTTTCATGGGTCCGCCTCCTGGATGGCTGAAGGTCATGCCTGAGCCCTACCCCCATGCCCGGTCCAGCCCCCTGCCCTGCCCCCATCTCCAGTGGCTGTGCTCTGACCACAAAAACAGCAACCTCCTCCAACATCAGCCACGTCCTCTCCTCTCCTCTCCTCGCCTTGTCCTTTCTCCTCCTCGACCTAATTCAGATGTGGAAGACGTGTGTTTGTGCCTCATTACCAAGATGAATTTTTTTCATTCAGCTACTCATGTTTCCTCAATTCCCAGGAAAAGTCACTTAATTCGTCTGCCCTGTGGGCCTGCTCTGGCTGCTTGTGTGTTGCCCAGGCTGCTTGGCAGGAATTGACTTGGCTGCTGTTGCAGGACGGACCAGACACCACACGCGCGCACACACACACAGGAGGCAACATTTGCCTCCCTCCAGCATCTAAGGAACAGAATATCTCCACGAGGGCACACTTCTCTCTTGCTGTTCCGGTGCCTGTGGCGTGGCTTTTCTGCCCCCACGCTGGCTTCTTTCTTAGCCATTCTGTGCAGTTCAGAGCCCATTCTGTTCACTCCGTTGTGCCGCTGACCTTGAACTCAGGGTCATCAGGACAAAAGCAGCAGAGGAGCTGACAAGCTAGGGTGGCCTCTGGGAAGCACGCAGCCTTCCGAGATCAAGGCCAGGAGCTTCCCAGAGAGAGAAGGCGGGGGAGTTTTGGCCACTGGGTCACTCCCTGCAGCTCTCTGGGGACTCTCCGCCTAGCTCAGCTTCCCGCCAAGCCCCGCCACCCAGAGCTCACCGGTGGTGACCGACAGTGCGGGGCTGTGTGAGAATGCGTAGCACAGAGGTGTGTTGTGATCCAGAATCTGGAGCACAGGGCCCCAGGAGAGCTGGAGGGCTGCAGAGAAGAGCTGGTTCTCAGCCAGCTGCGCCCAGGAGGGTGGGCTCTGAGGTCCCAGGGGAGGGCGTTTCCGGAGACACAGCTGTGTAGAGGCAGGATGAGAGGGAGAGCTCGGACTGGTGGCCCATGGGCCATAGCTGGCAGTTGAGGGTGTGGGGGAGTGCCGGTGGGGGGCAGGTGGACGGGGAGAGACAGGCTGGGGGAGGGAAGGAATCTAGCGGGCTGCTGAGGATCCTATAGGCAGCAAAGCCATTGAAGGGTGTGAAAAAGGGAAGGACAAACAGGTGGGTCTTTGGGGAGGTTCCTTCCAGAGACAGATTTGGAGGAGGGAATGCATAGTGGGTTGGGGAGCCTGCTGGATGCTGAATTATCCAAGTAGTAATAACAGGGGCCTGAATTCAGAGAGGAACAACCAGGATGGAGACTCAAAAGACAGAAAGGAGTTGTAAATAACAACTGCCAGTGATTGAGAGCCCACTGAATTACCGTCCGCCCTGGGAGGTCATGGTCCCTACTTTGCAGGGGAGGAAACAGGTGTGTGTTTGTCCCTTGCCTGGCCGCACGAGGGTCAGTGGCAGGGTCAGATGGCCTTGCCCAGGTGCTATGCTTGTGCTCAGGGCCTGGCATGCCGGGCTGGGGCAGGAGCAGGCCTGGGGAGTGGCTGGTGGGACCAGTTGGGGCATGCAAGATCTGAGGTCGCAGCATCTGAAGAGGGACCCTAGAGGGAGCCGAGCCCCCCAGAGGTGGATGTTGCGGGGGTGGGGCGAGACTGAAGTGACCTGGGAGAAAGTGAAGGTCTGGGTTGAGTCGAAGACTCCCATCTCATGCGGCGTGTTGGGAGAGTAGGGGGCAGCTGTCTTCCCCCTTTGACCCTGCCTAAATGACTCATCCAGAGACATTTCTGTGACTTACTGTCCCCACGTGGGTGTCCTGCTTTTGAAGTGTCAGGGCCTCTCTGTATAGCAAGTGAGCCATGAGGGGTCACTGGGCACCTGCTCCATACAGTCAGGTCACCCAGGTGTGACAGGGATCACCCTGAGAAGGATGGATCCATGTTAATGTCAGGGGAGCTGCCCAGTAGGGTGCTGGGGGACAGAGACTGTTGGAGAGAGCTCGGCCACCAGGGAGGGCTGGTTCTCCTCTGCTCTGGGGTAGGCGCTGCCCCAGCCTCCTGATTGTCCCTTATGGGGCCACCTTCTTGTGCTCCCTCTTGACAGTGCCCCTACTCGGGCTTCACCTTGAGCCCTGACTCTGCCAGCACCTGCGCCTCCAGCTCTGAGTGTGGCATTCTGGGGATGCTGCCTGCTCCCTGTTCCTCTCCTGCACCAGGGACCCAAGGTCTGGGAGGCACTCCATTGGGGCACTCCATCGGCACTCCATACCAATTTTTGTACAGCCTTTGAACTGGAATGGTTTTTACATTTGTAAATGGTTGAAAAAAATCGAAGATAGATATCTTGTGACACATGGAAGTTACATGAAATTTAAGTTTCAGTGTCCATCACGTTCTGTGGGAACAGGCTCTGCCAATTCATATACAGCTGCTTTGACTTGACAGTGGCACCCTTGAATCATTGTGACAGAGAGCCTAAAATACTTACTTTCTGACCTTTTGCCAAAAAAATGTGCCAACCCTTGTCCCAACCTGTTAGCATCCCCACAGGGTGCCAGGCCCTCAGAAGTGAGGAGGGGTGTGTGTTGTGGGGGGCTGGGGTGTTGCTGGGGCCCAGAGTATTAAAGGATTTTGTAAGATAGCCTCCCCTTATTTGTATTGGTTTTCTTCATCTAGAATTTATTTCCCCCCCTTGGAATTTCAAAAAATACTTTTCACCTTTGCATAGAGGTGCTGCTTCTGTTCACCATCTCCCTTGAGCGAACTGCCTCTCCCCTCTCTGCCTCAGTTTCCTGACCTGGAAATGAAGACTAGGGATAGCACCTACCTCACACAGGGGCGGGAGGGGCGGAAGGAGTGAGGTATATGGTAAGCTCTTAGAAACAGTGCCTGGCATATGGTAACTGCATAATAATTCTAGAAATCAAACAGTACAGAGCATGTAAAATTCAACTCCCCACCCCCTATCCTTCACAACCTGGGCATTTGTCCTTCTGCCCCCTTCTGACTCCACATGTGTACAAGTAGGCATAGGTGTGTATACATACATAACTGTAAATGGGACCATAATATACTCTTTACTCTTTGGTTTCCTTTTTTTTTTTTAACCTTTTTTTCTTTTTTCACTTAATAACATCAAAGATATCCCCCTTCAGGTCCATACATGGAAATCTAATTCCATCTGTAGGAGCTGTACGATGTAAGAGAATATTTCACACTTCCCTGTGACCCTTCTCTTCTGGGCTGCTCACAAACACCCTCGGGGTCGGGACTGGGGAGGGACGCGGGGCCCAACCCCTGTCCCTCTTAGGTGTGTCCTCTCCCCCCATTCCCACCTCTCCCAGGGCCACAGCCCCACTCTGCAGCTCAGGCTTCTCTGGCGCACATGCGTGAGCACACTCACTCCTCTCCTCCACCAAGACTGCAATCCAGCTGGGGCCGCGAGTCAGGTTCTTTCCCAGAAGGGAGTGCGAGGATGGACATATCTACTGGGGTGCCTACGTCTGTAGGTGCGAGCCATCTGCATCTGTCACCAGTAGCGGCCAGCCTTGCCCACACCTGCAGCAAGTGGCCCTGCAGTCAGGAGAGCCTGCCATAGGCACATCTCTGTTCCAATCTCCCCAGGGGACCCTGGGGCAGCATCCCAGGGCCTCGGTCTCCCCCTCCCCTACCCCCGCCCCAGCAGAGGGAAACCATGAGGTAAGAGGGTCTCTCGGGCCCTTCTAGCACTTTCCTCCTGTGAAGCTCAGGCTGTGTCAGCCTTTGCAGCCTTCCTGCCCCAGACCTGCTCCCCAGGGACCAGCACCAGCCTCACAGATCACGGAGCAGCAGCTGAGAGCTAAACCTCGTTTCTCAAGCCTCCGGAACGCAGCTGGGTTTCTTGTTTTAAAGCCGTGAGCAGTTTGTTTCCCAGTGTGCTTTGGCTCTGGCTGTGGTTGCTTCCCTGTCCGCTCAGCAGGAGGAAGCCAATGTGGGGGTTGACGTGTGCTTCTGAGAGCTCCTTTGCCTCCGATGTTTCTCTGATGCCACACGACGCTCACAGCCCCTCTCAGAGGTAGGTAGGCAAAGGGCAGTGATTATACCCATTTTCCAGATGGAGAAATAGGCTAAACAAGAGCTACTCTCACTGCTCATTTCAACCCTTTGCCCATATATCCTGTGGGAAGTAGAGAGAGCTAAAGACGTGTAGGAGACCCTGCAAAGGAAGGTGCTGTCTGGTGCTAGCTTGCCGGTGGGATACCAAGGCTATTGACAAAGTGCATTCCCCTTAGAGCCCACCATCACAGGGTGCAGTGCCCAACCCTAGCACTTGCCCCCCCTCCTGAAGCAGACCTATTACCGAGTGAGCCTGGGGACTTACCATGATTTGTCACACCCCTGAGGTATCTGAGTGGTTGGACATGTGTTGGGGGGGAGGTCTGCTGGGGGTTCTTGAGTGGTGAACCAGAATCACTGGGAGGCCAGCTCCTCACTGAGCGGGCAAAGGCTTCTGCAGGCTTGGGTTAGGGTGTTGGGGACCGTGGTTGGGCCTCGTCCCTGAGGACACCTGTCTAGCATGCCCTCAAGCCCCATCCAGGCTTAGCAGCTCTTTTCCTGGGGTCTGGTCAGGGTAGCTTTGAGAGAACACGGACAGCAGGAAACAGTGTTGGCAAATCTGTTTAGTGGCTGTTACCAGGAACAGTAATTTCGTGCAGCCTCTTGTCCTCTGTTGTGGTAAATAACAGATAATGATATTTCCAGGCAGTGGTGTGGCCCTCACCTCTCCGGCAAGCTGCCACACTTCAGAGGGCCTGCGATTCTTCATCACTCTCCAATGGCCTCTGTTTTTCCCTTCACGACATTTCCCTCCTGGCTGTTTGCTGTTCGCTGACCTTAACTCAAGGTGGATTTAGCTGGTTCTCTGTTCCCTCACTGTGAGGAGCATAGGGCGCCTCTCCTGCTGAGGGGAGAGCAGGGAATGCACTCTCCTCCTAGAGCTGCCGTTAGCCTGGGCTTCCAAACCAAGAAAGAACCAGGCCCTTCTCAGAGACAGCTTGGGGACTCTGTAAGGTTCCTTCCAAACCCTTTCCTTACCTTGGTCATCCCACCTTCTGTGGGAGGCTTGTCTTGACAGATGGAGAAGCTGAGGCCAGGAGGCCTTCCCGAGACGACTCCTTTCTGGGAACCACACTTGCCTTGCTGAGCTTCCAGGTGTAGCCAGGAGTGTGGCTTGGGCCCTCCGGGGAGAGGGGCCTGAGCACCCCGGAGCCCCTGCAGAGCCTCCCCACCTGCAGTGGAGACTCATTCCCTTTCCAGCTCATTCTCTGCTCAGGTGTGATTGGTGTGCTGCTCCCTACGGCCTACAGCATCAAGTCTCACTGTGCCCACATGGTACCCATGGCCTCCTTTCCATTCCCTGGGCACATGCTGGGAACGTCAGCAGCATAAATGAAACACCTGGGCTGGGGGGCCTGACCTGACTCCACCCTGCCTAGACCGGTCACTGCTCTCCTTGGTGCTCTGTTCGGGCTCATCAGCAGGGCCCCTCCTTGACCATTAGTGCTGCTGCTCCTGGAATGTTCTGAAGCCCTAGGGTGTTTGTCTAGTCTGCTGTGTTTTTCAAGTTTAGGAAAAAAAAAAAAATCAGTTCCAACCGGGTATTTTTTAGCTCCAAGAATGTTTACTATGTCCCAGGCACTGGAGGGAGAGGGTATTTTCACATAAACTGACCTTTTGAGAGTAATGATAATCCTGTGAACTCAGAGAAGGCAGTGCTGACCCCGAGGACAGGTGGGGGTCCCCAGGGGTTGTAATGTCCCATGCTGAGGTGGTAGGCGCAGGAATGGGGGATTGGAGGGGTCTCCTGACTTGAACCAGGCGGACCCTGGTCTCATGACTTGGCTTTTCACAGACCCAGGTCTCCTGATTGGCTTCTCACAGACCCCAACCAGCCACTCCCAGTCTCCCCAACCCTCCCGTTTCCCAGCCTTGTTCTTTGGCCAAGCAACTTGAGGTCGTTGGAGAGTTGGCAATCTTGTCCAGCTTTGGGCCCCATGGTTGTGCTCCAGGTCCCCTTCCGCCTCCTCCAGGTACTGGCCCTGGTGACAGCCCCTTGTCCTTCTGTGCTTTCTCTCTCCACCAGCTCCATCCCTAAGAATCCAAGTGTTCAAGTCCCCTTCAGACTAAGCAAACATTTATTGAGCACCTTGGGCACCATCCAGGGTTCTAGAGCTCCCTCAGGGCACGAGATGGTCAAAGCTTTGGACTTCCCAGAGCACCTTCCAGGGGTGGTGAAATCAACATGGAAAGTTCCCTGATCTGCAGCCAAGTTCCCCAGCTTTAGTCCTCCCTCTTTGTCTGTTGCTTGGCCTTCCTCCCCGGCCCTGGTCCCATGTACCAGCTACCACAGGCAGCTCTTCCAAGGGCGTCCACTCACACTGCAGGCAGTAGCATGTCCAAAGCCTGACCTTCTTCCCGCCCTGTTTACTTCACCACCATACAACCTGTTGTCCACGCTAGCAGCCCGGAATGACCCGGCATCCTTCCTTTGCCTCGCCTCCCTTACCCAACCGGGAGCTGGAATTCCATAGGCATTTGGGAATGTTCTGGAAAAAGAACCTTTGCTGAGAATGTGGAGGACAGATCGACCAGGAACGTGACTGAATCACTCAGCAAAAGTATTTTTTCTGAAACCCAGATCTGATCTGTCCCTCCTGTCCTCAAAACCTGTGGCATCCCCACCTTGCTTATCGCTCGGCCCCTCCCTCCTTTCCTGGCTGACTTCATGCCAGGGACCTGCTAAAGTTGGGCATTTGAATGCAAGCGATGTCCTTTTTCTCCAAGGAGTCATCCATAATCTTAGAGGGGGCACAGTCCCAGGAGAGACCATTTCAGTATGATGCAGTCAGCACTCTAGAAATGTCTACTCATTGTGGAAGTGCACACGAGGGAGTAACTAGTACTTCGCTGGGGTGGGGTGGGTAAATCGAGGAGGGAGCCTTGGAGGAGGAGACATTCGCTTTGTGCCTGAAGGATGTTTGCCAGGCATGAAGCAAGCCTGGGAAAAAGCTTGGAAGCATGGAAGTACCTAGAGTGTCGGGAGCAGACAGTGGGGTGTGGATGGGGTCCAGGCTGGGAGGGGCCAAGGATCAGGATCCTCAAGTGTGGGTGTGTATGTTTTCTTCTCTCTCTGCTCCTCACCTAGGAGCCTTGCTGGGCTTGCAGCCTGCTCCAGAACCTGGGGTTAGCGGCCTTCAGGGGTGTTTACTGAATGTTCTGGACCTACATGAGCTCTGGCCTGCAGCTAAGGTTGCTGCCCACCAACTTCTAGGGAGAGGGATGGTGGAGGCTTAACAGAGCCTCTTGCCTTGCCTCTTCCTGTAGAGATTTCAAGTCTTCCAAACATGGGGCTGTAAGGTCAGTGTCTTTGGGGTCACAGACCCTGGAGCCGCAGAGTTTGTGCGCTAGGGTCTGTTGGGCAGACCTGGCCAAAGGCTCCTTGCATGGCCAGCACTGAGACCACGGTGAGTGTCCCCCATCCAAGGTGTGGCTTTGTGGTGGCCCCTGAGGGGCCAGACTTACTTGGAGCTGAGTGCTGAGAGGGGCAGGGCATTTTCAAGATACTGGATTGTGAGGACTTAAAAAAAAAAAGAAAAAAAGATCCAGTCTTTTCTTCAGCTGTGGTTCCAAGAACCAAGGTGCCTGTAACAGAACCCAAGCCAAATTTCTACCAGGTGGCAGGTGGCTCTTCCAGTGAGAAATTATCTGTGAGAGGCCTAGGCTTCTGAAAAGCAGAGGTTGATGGCTGCAGCCCTGGCTGGGCTGAGGGAGGCCAGAGCTGGCTCTGGGACTTTCGGTTCCTTGTGTTCACATTCCTGGCACAGCCAATGTCTGTCTGTTCATTTCCTGGGCCCTAGAAGCATCCTTCTTAACAAGTGGGGGGTTGTAGAGGGCCATGGGCAAGAGGCAAGATCAGGACTGGGATCCCAGTTCAGCTTTCCACTTCCCTTGTGTGACCCCAGACAAGTTACTGAATCTGTCTGCCCTGTTCCTGTCATCGTTAAATGAATAATCCGTGTGAAACCCCCATGCTGTGCCCAGCACACGGGATGGATTATATAAGCTCTTGATTTTATTATTATGGACCTGCCCCCACCCCCAACTCTGCCACTTTCTTGTAACACGAACTTGGTCAAGCCACCCCACTTCTCTGGGTTTCCAATCCCTCATCCACGACATTCAGATCATAAAACCACCCTCGCAGGGCTGTTGCGAATGTAAACGAGATTGAATATGATGATGATAATGTGTGTTGAACGCTGAGCATGGTGCCGGGCTCAATAAATGGTGGCTATTATCATTATTATGAGTTGTAATTCTAAGTAACCACGCAGCAGGGAGCAAGATGGATGGAAGCTGGCTCCCTCCACCACCTGGGCTTTTGCCTGCCCTCCCTCCTGACAGAGTAGAGCTGGAGAGCGACAGGCCACTGTGTGACATGGTGGGGGACACCATGGAGACCACTGGTCCCAGCCTCGTCCCCCAGGGACTCCAGTGGAGTCCGCTGGACCTGCGGCTAGGAGTCTGGGGGACAGGATGGCCTCAGCCATTGCTCAGGCACCATCCATTCCAGGAACCCAGGCTGGCAAGCCAGGTGCAGAAGCAAGGAGTTCTTCCCTTTGGCTGGAAGGAGCTAATCCAGGCTCAAGGATTCTAGTTCAGGACTTGTCAGAGCCAAGCCAGGGGAGCAGCAGGCTGCATTCAGAGCTTCTGGAAAACTTGAAGGTGGAACCCATTGACCGCTATATTCTTTCTCCCTTGGCCCATTGGCTCAGTGACAAGCAAGCCCTGAGGTGCACACCAGGCCCAGGAGATTTTAGGAGGGTTATGTTCAGGCATTTGATAGAACCGTTCTCAGAGGAGTGGCAAGTTCTTATGCATGTTGATTCCCATTTGTCTGGAAAAGAGGCAAAAACCAGACACAGTCTCTGGTCCAAGAGGTGATGCTGAGGAGAAGTAGGACCAGGAAGAGTTAGTGGGGTTGTGGGGGAAGGAGGTGGTATCCACCCCCGCTCCCTGCCCCAGTCAGCCTGGCAGCTTCATCTTGCCCAAAGTAGCCTATGACCCTGTCAGATGCACACAGTGGGGCACGAGCACAGAGATGATCCAAAGTCACATCCAATTACAATTTCTTATCATCTGCTTGTGAATGTCAAAAAACCCAGACTTTCGTCAACTTCCCTCTCCACTCGGGGCTCAGTGCTCACTGGCTGGAGTGAGGTGTTTTGGAAGCTCGTCCTGAAATCTGTGGTGCTTCTTTTCAATTGGGAGAGGCGTCTGGGGGGTGGGCGGGCGGTGGGGGGGCTGATGGGCAGATGTCAGTGGCTCATCTGATGGGGGTGGGCCTGCTGCAGTCTGGCTGTGCAGCCTCCCAGAAGTCTGGGTGAAGAGGGGAACTTGGCCCTGCATGGTCATGCACCTGCCACCTGCACCCAGGATGGAGAGAACTGGTGTGTCCCTGGGCCCAGCGTTACAGTGGGAAGCACAGAGAGAGTTGACTTCCTTCTGAAATTCTCCGGTTGCTTCCTGGCTAGTGTCTTAGATGGAGCAGCAGATGGCTGGTGTTCTCGAGGCTGCGCGTCTTTGGGCCCCAGTGACTCGGTACTTACAGGTAATCAGGGCTGAGGTCAGCGTGCCCGTAGCCCCACTGGCCCTGGGTGAATGGGAAGGAGGCAGTGCCCGGCTGTGTCCTCTCCCACTTGAGGCATGACCTTGTCTACAGTTTTGGAGCGGGGCTGGCTCTGCCATCACTTGGAGGTGCGGGGGGTGGTTGGGTTGGTATCTGTCTGGGCAGCTGCTTGGAGCTCAAATTCCATGGGGTTCCCAGCCCCGCTGTCCATGGCCAAGTTCCTTAATCTCAAGCCTCAGATCCCTCATGTGTAAAACCGGGACAGTAATACCCAGCTCCTAAGTTATTATGAAAATTGATAAAGTTCTACATAAAACACCTAATTTGATGCCTGCTGTCGCATAAGTGCTCCATGGACTATATAAATATTTATAATATGTACATGGGTATCTCAGCTAGGTGAAGTCACCTGGCAGCAGGTTCCTGATATAGAAACTAGGTTCCTGGTACAGAAACTGGGAGACAAGTCCATCCCCAGCGCCTGCACTCCTGGCCCACGGGGGCTGGTGAAGCCCCTCCAAACCTGGCTCATGTCTCCAGGGTTGAGCAGTGCTGAGCCTCGGATCTGGGGGTCAGGGACTCAGTGACATCATCTGGGAGAGGCTGAGGGACAAGGCTGATGATCTACATTCGAGCCACAGTCAACCAAAAAGTCCTTTCTCCTGCCTATTTGTGCTGTGCTTTCGGCTTCTTGAATCCATCCTGACCCACAAAAATCCAGATCTGGCCAAAAAATGAACTTAGGGTGAGTGATTTCCCAGAGCATTTAGCATAGGCTTCCTTTAAATAGGAATTCTGCTTATCCATTGGAAATAGAATTTGACCTAGCATGATGGGATTTACGTTTGGGTTACTAACCTTCCATATATTTTTCTGTGCATATACTGACTTCTAAATAGATACAGGCACTTATGCATATTTATACGGCAGAGTATCACATTCTGCATACTGTTTATAACGTGCTCTTTAAATTTAATTTATTGTGAGTGTTGCTCCATTTCAGTACAAATACAGCTTTGCTGGGATTGTTTCCACATTTTTTGGTTTCTGTCGTCAGCATTTTTACTGCTGCATAGCTTTCCCTGAAATGCGATCGAATGGTTCCTTGTGGAGAATTCAATCTCTGGCCCTGGGAGCACATCCTGTGGCAGGAGGGGCATGCTTGCTCCTCCTACTGCTTCCCGCAGGTGCTGCCCACATTCCGCGGGGGGGGGGGGTGCTGTGTCCTCTCACTCCCCGGGGGTGGGACAGCTGCTCCGTGAGCATCACAGCGGCATGGGTCCTCACAAGGGTGTCTCACCTACAGATTACCCTGAGTCACCTTCGGATGATCAGAACTCTCCAGGAAGTCCTTTTCTAGATGAGTGTTGCCAGTTCATAAACTCCTCTGTTCGGAGGGACACCGAGTCACTGAGGACAAGGGGTCATGCCTTGTTCATCCCCTTCCTTCCTAGAACAGAGCCTTGTGTCAGGTATCAGATGTTTGCTGAAGCACCAGATATTTTCAAATGAACCATCTTCAATATTCATGTCTACTGCCCAGCGTACATGCCCCGGCCTCCTTGCATGAACCATTTGAGCGCATTTCCATCTCTCTCTGCTTGACTGAGCATCACGCACAAGGCTTTCTCAGGGACGACTGATGGTGCCATGAAGCCCTCAGGAGGTGTCGAGGGCCGTGTAGCTGTGTCCCGTTAGCTAAATGCTCTCCGACCTCTGGTCCTATGAGGCCTTGAGGTCTGCGTGCCCAATGGTGGCATTCCTGCCTGCTGTGGGCCCTGCGCCCCCTCCCTTCTCCTAACCAGCAGGAGCTTGGGAAGCCCCACAGACCGTGGGTTCTCCCTGAAATGGGTTGGGGTGCTCACAGTGAGAAGGTAAAGGCCTGGCCTGGGAATAAAATGCTTTAGATCCGGAGCAAGTGGCCTCCCAGACCTTTTGTACTTCTGCTCCATGCCATGGTGTGGGAAGGTGAAGGTGTTGGATTGCAGTGCGGGGGTTTGAGGAGTAGAAGGGTGACCCAAGTGGCCTGGACGATGATGATGTCCAAGAGGGCACCTGATGGGACCATGGAATGAGTCTGCACACACAGGTGGCCTGCAGAATGTACCCCTAGGCATGCAGGAGCGGTCACAGGGAGGCAGGGAACACATCCCTTCTCTTCCCCATCCCCCACATCCTTTACAAAGGACCCTCAGTGTCATTTCCTCTGGGAGTGGGCCAGCCTGGCTGGATTCCTGCCCCATGCCCTGAGGCAGAGGCCCACCTGGCCAGCTATCCTGCCACTGCAGACACTCTGTCCCCTGTCCGGGCTCTCCTGCTGCCCTGCTGGTGAGCACCACGTGGTGTGGGTGGGAGCGCACCCTGGCCTGTGCTGCAGACTGTTTCCTGTCTCTGGGTGTCTCAACTCCCCAGCAGTTCGGCATGTTCTACAAAGGGCTATGTCTTGGCTTCTCAATGATAATACTAAACGTATCTCCTGTTTATTTGTTCATGCATTCCACAAGTATTCATTGTGCTGGTCACCGGAAACAGGAAAGTGAACAGAAAAAGGCATGGCCTCTGACAGCCTAGTAGAGGCAATGATAGTCACCACACCTAAGGGTAAAAATCTTGACCTGACAGTGGAGGAAAACAGGAAAGAGACTGTTACAGAAGCTCCACTGAAGTACGAAGTCAGGGAAGGCTTCCTTGAAGAAGTGGTGCTTTTTGCTGAGGTCTGAAGGATGCATAGGTTAACAATGAGAGAGCATGACCAAGTATATCCCAGACAGAGGGAGCAGCACTTGCAAAGGTCCTGTGGTGGAAGAAGCAAGTGAAGACCAGGGCCTGAAGGCAAGCCCACATAGCTAGGTCTCAGAGCGTGGAGAGCAAGGTGGTAAAGCTGGGGGGAAGGGTGTGAACTGAGGCAGACGAGGCGGGTCCAACCCGGGAAGGCATGGCACACCATGTAAGAGCAGGTGGCCTCCATCCAGAGAACAACAGGAAGTCTCTGGAGGTTTTTAAGCTGGCAGGGACAGGAGAAATGACATGATTAGATTTGCATCTTGAAAAGATCACTCCTGCTGCTATGCCGGAAGCAACTGGAGGCTGGCCAAAGTGGGGGTGAGGAGATGTGCTGGGAGGCCACGGTATAGGCCGGGGCACTGGAGATGGCTGCAGTGTGGACTGGGGCGGGGTGGGGGCGGGCCACGACGAAGGGGAAGTGACTGTGCCAAGGGAGATGTAGAGTTCTCAGCGATGGATTATTTGGTGGGAATGAGGGAGGGTGAGGACCAAGGACATTTCCAGGTTTGGGCCCGTGTGACTGATGGGTGCTGGCATCCTTCGCTGAGACAGGTGTGCGGGGAAGAACCGTGGTTGTTGCTGCTCTTTACCACATAGTACGCTAAGCACTTTCATGAATCATCTCCTCGATCCTCCCAACAGTGGGAGTCTGCCAGTTACCACCGTTTTACGGGCGAAGAAGTGCGGCTCAGAAGTCCCAGTTTGCATCTATGTGGCGGATTGTACTTTCCTGCCCAAAGCCTGTGTCCTGCGGCCTGAGCCACCCCCTCTGAGCTGCAATACATATTTGCAAAAGGGAAAGAAGGAGAGCACATGCAAGGAGGGAAAGAAGAGAGAGCACATGCAAGCTGAAGGCCTGGAGCTTTGTTGATTCTACTCCGAGGCTGACCCAGGAGCTAGACTTGTACTGTTTAACGCCCACACGGTTGCAGCTGCAGGAAGTGACAGAGAGCCACGGCCCGCAAGCTGGAGCTCGCTCCCCCTGGGCAGTTCCACTCCTGGAAACCCATCTCAGGCAGGAAGTAAGGGACCACCCCAGGCCCCTCCCCCTGACACTTGCCCGTGACATAATGGTGCAGTGTTTCCTTTGCACCGAGTTGGTATCATGGCTGCCTTGTCCTCTCTGTCCTGGGCTTTTTAAAATGCCACCTGCCTAATTTTCTTTATTGGAACCTTGGAGCAAAGACCAAACCCATAAGGAGAAAAGGCTCATTATTCTCTTATTGATCCAAGATTTAATAGAGCAGCCATTGTGTATTATTTGAACTGGAGCATGTTATCTTTTTGCTGGCCCGAATTCCCCAGCCAGAGACGCTGCAGACCCATGAAGATGGCAGAGGTGGCGAGAACTGGGGTTCTCTGCCAGTGATGGCTGTTAGCTTGAAAGCAGGCTTGTGCGTGGGCTGGGGCAGGTGTGTCCTGTTGTGCTACCCCAATCCCTCACAGCACCCCACAGGACAAGAGGCAGAGGGCACACTGGGGACATGCAACCCATCCCTCTTCCTGGGAATTGACCAACAGCCTTTGACGCAGCTTTTGGAGGGTGGCTGGTCCATGCCACTCCTGTCCCCAGGCTGGGTGGTCTGTGTCCCACGGTCTGCGGGGAGAAGACAGCACGGCCATTCTGCGCTCTCCCCCAGTTTCTTGCAGTGCCCCCAGCAGCGCAGATGTTCATTCCACCAGATATTTATCGAGGGAATGTGTGTGCCCACCCTCCCAGCCTCACTTCCAAGTGTTCGCTCCTAGAACCCGTGTCCTGCAGCTGGGGAGCAGTGTGGCTGCTCCCCCACCCCCAACAGAGCCTTGACCCAGGGTCATCCTGCGTTGCCTTCTCTGCCTCGTCAAGAGGCATCAGCCACACTCCTGGGGACATGAATCAGCTCCCTGGAGAGCCATGGGCACCTGCTGGGCACCTGAGCTGGGGAGGGAGTTATCCAGTTTCCTGGGTTCTAGAAGAAGGGAGCCTCCTAAATCCTGACTGTCCCCCACTTGCTGGGGGGCCTTGGGCAGTCGTAAACACTTCTGAACCTCAATTTTCTCATCCTCATAATGGAGAGCATGACCCTCCCCTCGTTCATACTTTGTCACCAGGGCCCTAGTGTGTGGCCCCTGCCATTGTCCAGTAAATGGGAGTAACTGGCCCTCTCTCCTCTTGTTATTCCTCACACATTCATTTCACTGGGAGGGGCAGAGTGAGCTTAGAGGGAAAGCTGTCATCCTACCTGCTCAGCAGTAGGAAGATCTCACCACGCTGGGAGGGCCTCACTTACTCTCACACGTGCCATTCATATGGGATGGTGGGAAACAGCAAGGAAAACAGCCAACTGGCTTCAGGGTTTCCTTCCTCTCTCTTTACCCCCAACAAGAAAGGCCCGTGTTGTGCTTTTCCGAGGCCCATCTTGTGGGCTTATGGGGGCCCCTGTCCTTGTGGTAGAACGGTTGCTGGGAAGGGTAGGGAGAGTCCCCAGACCAGGTCACGAGAGGCAGCTCGGGCCTTCTGGGAGACAGGCCGCTGGCCCCAGTGATGCTCTGCCCCAGCCTGTCACACAGCCCAAACCCAGGCCTGGTATGAAAGTAGCCAGGCCTCCATCCCCCTCTGAGGGACCACAGTTGCTCAGAGGGAGAACAGCAGAGTAGTGAGCACCCCAGATAGCACTCGCTGACCCCTTCCCAGATGGTCTGCACCTCCAGAGACCCCCCAGCTCGGGGCCTTCGCAGGAGCTGCCCAGGGGCCCCGGCTGTGACTGGAATGGACTTTCTTCCAGCCCAGACCGACGAAAGCTTGAAGCAGGTTGCATTTTATTTGGAGAAGTGGATGTGGCATTTCTCATACCTGAGTGTTGAATGGTAGCAAATGTCTTACCACCCCCCCACCCCCCTATGTATCCAAGCTTTCCTTCTGCTGAGAGCTGGCTCCTGCCTCCCGCGGTGCTGGGCTCATCCGCCTGATTGGGCAGTGACGACATGCTCTGGGAAGCCAAGTCGGTGACATTTCCCTCTCTGAGGAGAGTGTGCTCCTTGCTCAGTTGGCAGCCTGCAGAAAAGGCCAAGCTACAGATCTCACCTTCCCCTGGTGGCGGGAGGCAGGAGAGAGCCCCCAGCCTGGCAGGGACAGGGCTGCTTCCATGGGGGTAGAAAGATGGATTGGCAGGTGGGGCAGCTCTCTGAGGACGACAAACGGCCGCTGAGTCATACTGTGCCTGGGTTAGCGGGAAACAGGTCCCAGCCCCACAAAGTCCCCCTCTCCCTCCCTGCGAATTTCATCTGGCCTTGCCCAACCCCGTTTGCTGCTTGCAGCTGCGTGTTTCAGAGAAGCAAGATGTGGATGCAGAAGTCATGAACTTCAGCAGCACTGTAAAAGGAAAAATACTAAGGAAACTAGGTTCGGGCTACTTACACGTCTGGAGAAAATTATATAATGGCTCTAGAGTCAGACCTGAGGCTATCTAACTCACCTGCTGTGTGAACTTGGGCAAATTTTCCAAGTACTCTGACCCCTGGGTTGCTTGGCCTCCTACTTACATAACAGGGTTCCTGGAATCATCCCGTGGGCAATGTGGCATAAACCTGCCACCGGTGTTTCTCCCCAGATCATCCTCTTACCTCATCAGGCACGCATGTGAGGTGTTTGTGCAGTTGTGTACAAATGTGTGTGTTTGTCGTTGAGCAATATCATTTGCTGTCCTTGTTACCCGGTAGCGACATAATCTGCTAAGTCAAGGCCACATCGTATTCCGTTCTGCTGGCCTGGATCTTCCCCTGGTATCAGGGGTTTGGGTGGCTTCCAGCTCTTTACTGTGGAAAATGATAAGCCATGAATATCAGCCAGCTTCCTTTTTTATGGGACCCTAACAGAATGCAGTGGGGGCGTGGTGGGGAATTTATGTCGTGGCGATCCACGGATGGGTACCCCTGTCGTGCCCTAAAGCCAGCTATGGGTTTTAGGTGATCTGTGTCCTTTGAGTTATATACCCTGCTGGTCTGAGTCTCACACCATTCCCTTGGAAGATGCCAGTGGGTTCCTTGCATCAGTTTGAGTTTCTCAGCCCCTCAACCAAGGAGGAAGTAGCTGAAGTGCTTACATTCCTGTGTCCTCTCTCTTGTAGAAAGTCTGCACCAAATGTGGGATCGAGGCCTCCCCTGGCCAGAAGCGGCCTCTTTGGCTGTGTAAGATCTGCAGCGAGCAGAGAGAGGTAGGATGCCCAGGGCAACAGGTGGGGGTGGGCTGGGGTGGGTCCAAGCACACTTGCAGTTGGGGAAATCCATGGTTGGTTGCTGGGAGGGCCTTCTCTAGAGGCCAGGTGGGACCACTGAGGATGGCCAGGAAGAAGGGTGGGGAGGGTTAGCCTGTCTGCTTGCCTGTTCCGTGTGCAGAGGGGGTAGGGAGCCCTGGTTCTGCTGTGCCTGGGCCCCGTGGTTTTGGTGGGAAGTCCCTCACACCGAGCACAGGTGCGTATAGCATTTTGGGCGAGGCTCTTATTACAGTAACAACAATGGCTATCCTAGGCTGTTAACTATATGCACCCAGCACTGCACCAAGTTCTTTATATAGATAGATTCCTTCCATTCTGACACCACCCCACGGGCGGTTGCTATGATTACCCCCTTTTACTGGTGGAGCAATGGAGACACAAGTAACTTACAGGCACACTAGTTGGTGGGAGAACTGGAAACCCAACACAGCCGTGGTCTGCCGTGATGATACCACCCTAGAGTCCCTTCTGGTACGACGTTTCCATACTTCTAGTTCTAACCCCATTTGAGGAGAAGAAATCAAGGCTCAGTGAGTTCTCTGAGGCAATCACAGGTGGGGGGGGTCGAACTGTGTCTCTTAACCCCAAACCCTAGGGCTCCCTCCACTGTACCAGGGTCGGGGCTGAAACAGAGGATGTCAGCACGAAGCTTCTCTCCGTGCAGGGTCATGGGGCAGGGATCTGCTACCAGAATGAGCTGGGCACAATGCAGCATACCCCAGTTTTCCGGGTGTGGGTTTATTTTTTTACTTACCTTGCTTGGCAACTGATATGGGCTTTTAATTGGAGGATCCATAAAAGGCCTTCAGTTGTGGGAAATTTTCAGCTGTGCTGTCCTTGAATCTTGCTCTCCTGCTAATGCGTGTCTCCTCTCCTGGAAATCCCCTTGGATCCATTGCCGAACCTCAATCCATCCTCCAGGGGCTCCGAACTGCTCTTTCTTGTTTCTTCCTTTATCTTTCTGGATACTTTCTGGGGAGAGTCGTTAGTACCGGGTAGTCTTTAGTTCATTAAACCTTGGGACCGTCTCCCAACTGTTGGTTTTGTCCTTTGTCTTTCTTAGCATCCGCTTTCCTCAGGTGTCTTGGAATTTGGGTCTGTATGCTCAGCTTGAGTGGGAGTCAGTCTGTCTCCCTGCCCCACCACCTCCAGCCAGATCTCCTGCCGAGGGGTCCTGCGTTTCCTCCACGCAGGGCCTGGGTCCCCCCTCGCCCCTCCCCCACCCCCAAGTGCAAAGCCATGTATCTTGGGTTAGTGATTGTCCACAGTGACAGTGGGGATTATGCCCAGAGTTGATCATCACTGGCTTGGGCAGGGCGGACATCTGTGCTCTTTTCAGCCTCCTTCCCCAGGTGGGAAGTCCCTTCACCGGCTCCCATTTTCCGTGGCTCCAGTTCTGGTGCTCCACCTCAGAGGTGGCACTTTTAGTCCCCGTGGCCTGCAAGGCTAAGCTCCCAGCTGCCTCCCTCCACCTGCTTCTGGACTCAGAGCTCAGTAGGCTGTGCCTTCAGCCCCTCAAAATAGTAACTGTTTGGAGTCTCCAATCCATTGAGATAGGTATAGAGAATATATCTTATTTTTTTTTTAAGATTTTATTTATTTATTTGAGAGAGAGAGACAGTGAGAGAGAGCATGAGCGAGGAGAAGGTCAGAGAGCGAAGCAGACTCCCCATGGAGCTGGGAGCCTGATGCGGGACTCGATCCCGGGACTCTAGGATCACGCCCTGAGCCGAAGGCAGTCGTCCAACCAACTGAGCCACCCAGGCATCCCAATATATCTTATTTTTAAAGCACAGATAAGTTTTCTTGTTTTTAGAATAGTCTCATCGGTCCCTGCTGTGTTTTTGGAACAAGGAAGGTCCTCAGAGTATGAACTATCATTCTGTCTTGCCTGGAGGTCCCTGATTTCTCATCCATTGCAGGGTGAAAGCACCAGAGGTGCTGTGGGAATCGAGCAAGGTCATTAAAGTGTACAAAAGGCACATAAATGTCTGTCTTGAACAGGAACTTCGTAATATCAGAGGCCTTCCTCTCACCCAGCCGGAAATCCCCACTTTGAACCTGAGGTCTTTCTGGTCTTCAGGGTTCCCTTTTAAGAGGCAGGGATATCCACTGCCGCAAGAGAGGAAATTCCTTCAAAGAGTATCTTGTGGCAGACACTTAGCAGGATGAAATGACAGTCACCCCCCAGCTGTGGGAGGACAGAGAGGAAGGAGCTGCCAGGGAAAAGGAGGTGGAGGATGAACTCAGCAAATGTAATGATTTAGTGGAGCAGTCAGGAGGCAGCTGCCCCTGGCCAGCACCCCTGAGCTGCCTTTTGCAGGGCCCACCACCGGCCCCTCCTAATCTCCAGAGCCCAGAAAAGTCCAAAATAGCTTAGGATGAATTTTCTTATCTCTTCTAAGGCAAAGAATATGAGGCTGTGCAGTGTGCTATCAGTTTGTCCTTGAACTTCTGGAGGCCAATACAACTTAGCAAGATCAGGAGTGCTCCTCCGTTCCCTGTCTGTGGCACCTGGCATACCGCAGCCAGTTAGGAGGTGTGGCTGGGCCACAACAGACAGTACGCAGGTCTTGGAGGCTGCGTACCCATGGAGGCTGTATCCAGGGGCTGCTTTGGGGGTGGGAGAGTGACAGGGTAATTGGTTTCCTCATGCCTTTTTGTCTTAGAAAAAATTATCTAATCACAACAAAGAGATAGTTAAATAGAAAGCATTTAAAATGTCATTTTAAGTGCCACTTAGAGCTGTTTCTGAGCCTGTGATAAAAACGTGGAATTCTGTCCTGCGGCTCCTGATGGGAGAACCTGAATTTTCTGGTGGAGACTCATATTTTTGTGTCTAGACGCTCAGATCTGCCTCTCCTTTTGACATGTCCCTCCTTGTCCTCTCTGGCTGTAATTGTCCAGATTTTTTTCCTGGGTGCTGGTTAAAGGTCCCGGGTGCTTTCAGGTTGGTGTTGCTACCTGCTCTGTGTACTTCAGCCCCACCAATGTGAACTTCAGCCCCAATTTAATGCGTTTATCCATTTGAGCATTCAACATGTATTTACCGAGCATCTTCTATGTGCTAGGCAAAGTAGCTCCTCTCGTGGGAGAGGGATACCACCGACATCATAAATCCTGCCATGTCACAGATGGTGACAAGGTGCTCAGGGTAAAGGGGAGGGGAGGGTGCTGGGAATGTGGCAGGTAGCTGCTGTGTTTTATATGGCGGTCAGGGAAGAGTTCATGGATGAGATGGCATTTGAGCATACTATGTTGTTCTGTGATTGGAAAGTATTCTAAGTGGAGGGTATAAGTGAGTGCAAAGGCCCTGAGGCAGGCAGTCCTTGGTAGGCTTGAGGAACAGCAAGGAAGCCAGTGTGACTGGAAGAGGAGGTCAGAGATGTGGCAGGGAGTCAGAGCACGTTGGTTCTTGTAGGCCGGTGTAAGGACTTTGGCTTTTGCTCTGAGTGGAAGGGGCAGCACTTGGAGGGTCTTGAACAGAGTAGAGACATGACCTGAATCCCCTACCTCTTTTTTTTTTTTAAGATTTTATTTATTTATTTGACAGATCACAAGTAGGCAGAGAGGCAGGCAGAGAGAGAGATTGGAGGAAGCAGGCTCCCCACTGAGCAGAGAGCCTGATGCGGGGCTTGATCCCAGGACCCTGAGATCATGACCCGAGCTGAAGGCAGAGGCTTTAACCCACTGAGCTACCCAGGCGCCCCTCCCCTACCTCTTTTTTTTTTTTTTTAAAGATTTTATTTATTTGACAGAGAGAGATCACAAGTGGGCAGAGAGGCAAGCAGAGAGAGAGAGGAGGAAGCAGGCTCCCCGTGGAGCAGAGAGCCCAATGTGGGACTCGATCCCAGGACCCCGAGATCATGACCTGAGCCAAAGGCAGAGGTTTAACCCACTGAGCCACCCAGGTGCCCCTCCCCTACCTCTTTTTAAAGGATACTCTGGCTATTGTTTTGAGAATAAATGGTGTATTATAATGTCAAAGTCAGTATGACGGTATTTCAGCTCTCCTAGTTAATATTATCCTAGATATTTAAATTCTTAGCTGTTGTTTCTCCTTGAAGTTTTCATTTCTTATTTTTATTTTTTTTAGATTTTAAAAAATTTATTCATTTGAAAGAGAGTGTGTGAGCGAGAGCACTAGCAATGGGGAGGGGCAGAAGGAGAGGGAGAAGCAGGCTCCCCACTGAGCAGGAAGCCCGATGGGGGGCTCAATCCCAGGACCCTGAGATCATGACCTGAGCAGAAGGCAGACGCTTAACTGATGGAGCCACCCAGGTGCCCCTGTTGTTTTTATTTATTTATTTTTTTAAGATTTTATTTATTTATTTGACAGACAGAGATCACAAGCAGGCAGAAAGAGAGAGAAAGAGGGAAGCAGGCTTCCCACCGAGCAGAGAGAGCCCGATGTGGGGCTCAATCCCAGGACCCCGAGATCATGACCTGAACCGAAGGCAGAGGCCCAACCACTGAGCCACCCAGGCACCCCTGTTGTTTTTATTTTTAAGTAATCTGTATGCCCAACGTGGGGCTCAAACCCACAACCTCAAGATCAAGAGTCACATGCTCCACCAACTGAAACAGCCAGGCGCCCTAAAGTTTTCATTTTTTTTAACATTACATACTTTACTCTTTTCTGATTATGAAGTTAATGTGGATTATTGACATTTACAGTATATCAAAAGGCATAAAGAAATACACTCCCCCTCCCCCAGAATGGAAAATCTTAGGATCCAGAGACAATCACTGCTAACAAACATCTTGGCATGTTTACTTCCGGTCTTTTTTCTGCCTTATTTCTTTATATTATTGAACCTATGTTTTAAAATTAACATTGTATCATAAGTAGTTTTCAGCATAGTCATTAACTCTTTGAAAACATTCTGCATATGGCTACATTTGGTTATTTAAGATATCTAAGTTATTTCCTTTTTTCCCCCTTATTAACAACCACGGTATATATCTGTACATAACTTCTTGCCTGCATTTAAAATTATATCCTCAGAATGGATTCTTGGAAGAGAAAAATAAATAGCAGCATTTATGTTCCCTCTTTTCTTTTCTTTTTTTTTTTTTAAGATTTATTTATTTATTTGACAGAGAGAGATCACAAGTAAACAGAGAGGCAGGCAGAGAGAGAGAGGGAAGCAGGCTCCCTGCTGAGCAGAGAGCCCGATGCAGGACTCGATCCCAGGACCCTGAGATCATGACCTGAGCCAAAGGCAGTGGCCCAACCCACTGAGCCACCCAGGCACCCTCCCTCTTTTCTTATAGACCTTTACGTTACTACTTTTGATTTATTCCATAATTAGCTGGCATATAATTTTGTGTAGTCATAAATAAGGGCACATGCATGGTATGTCTTTTTCTCTCTAGTAATAACCCTTGCTTTTATTTTTTAATTTTTGAAAGGATTTATTTATTTACTTATTTGAGAGATGGAGAGTAGGGATGGGGTGGAGGGAGAGGGAGACAGAGAATTCCAAGCAGACTCACCACTGAGCACAGAGCCCAACATGGGGCTCGTTCTCACAACCCTGAGATCATGACCTGAGCCAAATCAAGAGTAGGCTGCTTAACCGACTGAGTCACGCAGGTGCCTCACTAGCTCTTGCCTTTATACAAAAAAGACACTTGACTGATGGTAGAATTGATAATCTTTCTCACTCTGAATTCTGTGGATTTTGTCCCTGTTGTCCGCCAACCATATGTGGAAAGAATCACCATGAGGGAGAGTCAGCAAATGCAACAAGTAGGACTGGTATCCAGAGAATGGGAGAAAATAGAGAAACTAGAAATATAAATACATTTTTAAAATTAGTGACATAAAAGAGATAAGAGAAGGAAGAGAAACCACATCAAACAAACAGGTGATTTGAGAAAGGAATCACCAAATTTGAAAAATAAACCAAGTGAAATTCTCTTCCAAGAATTTCAGATGGTTCATTTGAAAAAAACCGAACCATTTTCATTTCTAAAAAATGAAAAATGTGGGGTGCTTGGGTGGCTCAGTTGGTTAAGCAACTGCTTTCAGTACAGGTCATGGTCTTGGAGTCCCAGGACCCAGTTCCGCATCGGGCTCCCTGCTCAGTAGGGAGTCTGTTTCTCCTTCCCTTCTTATGCTCTCTCTCTCTCATTTTCTCTCTCTCTCTCAAATAAATAAAATCTTTAAGAAGTAAATAAAAATGAAAAATTTTATTAATAAATTTAAAAACTCATTTGAACCTAATTTGGTAGTTTTCTAGAACAATAATTTAATGTCATTCCCATTAACAGCTACATAAGCTTCCTTATCATTTGCTTTTTTTTTATTTCTTTATTTATTTGACAGACAGAGATCACAAGTAGGCAGAGAGGCAGGCAGGCAGAGAGAGGGAAGCAGGCTGCTCACTGAGCAGGGAGCCCGATGTGGGGCTCCATCCCAGGACCCTGAGATCATGACCTGAGCCAAAGGCAGAGGCTTAACCCACTGAGCCATCCAGGCAGCCCCATATCATTTGCTTTGTATCAATTGTTTTTTATTTTTGATCCCTGGTTGTCACTCCCAACAGCCTGGTGTCCCAAGGCCCTATTTCTGCTCTACCAACTGTCATGAATATGATGTCTTTATGTTTTTGTGACCACACAATAATATATCTTTACCCAATTAGCCTTTTTTCAACTTGCTGCTACATAAGCATTGGATTTCCCCACTCCCCACTCCCCTCCCCCACTCCCATCTCCATTCCCTCCTTGAACAGGCACACTCTGTAGTCACTTTTCTGATTTCCTTGTTGGCAAATTAATAAACTTGGACATGTGTTCGAGATTTAAAGAACCAGAAAGAGGGGGCACGGCTGGCACCTGGGGGTTGCAGTTGATTCTTGGTTTCATCTCAGGTCATGATCTCAGGGTCTTGAGGTCAAATCCCGCGTCAGGCTCAGCATCAAGTTGGCTCGGTTCTCTCTCTTTCTCTCTGTCTCTCCCCTCCACTCTTCTCTTTCTCTAAAATAAATAAATAAATAGAAGGGAAGGAGGGAGGCAAGGAAGGGAGGGAAGGAAGGACAGACAGACAGACCCGAAGGGAACGTGAAGTGGCCCTCAGTAGACTGGTTAAATGGCACTTCGGGCACGGCTGTAGAACCCCAAAGAGGACCTCGGGAGCCAGAGGATCGTTTCGAGCATACAGCTGAGCCTCCAAGTAGATGAAGCCCGTGAAGGCAAAACTGAGAAAAAGAGAAGGCGGGATGACAGGATCCAATGCACAACAGAAAGTAGTTTTCACGGCAAGCACAGACACGGGGGAGAAGTCTGAAGCCAGACTTTGCTTTTATTCCTTTCTAAATAACCTGGAGGTGTTACTTATATGTATATATTGGGAAATGAAAATTTTTGTCTGGATATGCCTGGGTCATTTTCATTGATTGTGGTCTAGAAAAGATATACTTGGATCTAGGACTCCAGAAAGTGTTTCAACTATGTTTTTGCTTGTTGCTTCATTCTCAACCATTCTTGTTTCTTCTTGGGGGCACTTTTAATTTGAAGGGTGCATTTCCATTCTCTGTCTTCTGTATCCATGGTATTCTACCAGATCATTTTCAATTCCCCCGTTCTGACTTTGGTGTTTGTCTTGGTGCACACGCATCCGTCCACCTTCAAACGCTGTGAGTGCTGCAGACTCGGGATTTACCTGAGACAGCACATGCACGGCTAGCAAACCCTTTCCTTTGTCAGGGATTTCACTCCCCCCAAGGCGGACCATGGCTCTCCTGTGACCTGGCCTTCTGGCCATTGGGTCTAGGGGGGATGGAGAAATCTGCAGGCCTAGTTTGTCCTTCCTGCCTATTCCTGCTCTCCCACTGTTAAGCCTTAAAGAAGCACACCTTCCCAGATGCAGCTCACTATGCCAGCTCCTTCCCACACCTGGTTCTTTTCTGGGAGTCTCTCTCCCATCAATGAATACAGGGTTGGGGGAGGGAGACAGCTCCTCCACAGCACCAGAAACCCACAGACATGCCGGGAAGGCTGCCCAGGGGGCTTTGGACCCTTGCCCCCCACCATCCCTGCCAGGTGGACCAGTGATGTGCTTCCCATCTGGCCCACTCTGTCGTCTGATGGGGGACCAGCTGTATGTAGGTTGACCGTCAGATTCCTCCT
Organism: Neogale vison; assembly: GCF_020171115.1. Classification (NCBI taxonomy): domain Eukaryota; kingdom Metazoa; phylum Chordata; class Mammalia; order Carnivora; family Mustelidae; genus Neogale; species Neogale vison. The sequence goes on along the minus strand of NC_058095.1, from coordinate 26,161,259 downwards.
TGGCTGGTGTCCTTCTGCCCTTTCTTCACATGCTTTCCTGAATGTGTTAGTGGGCTTTGAAGCACATGACGTTGCAAGGCGGAAATCATTTCATTTCTTGTTTAGCCTTTAATCCCAATTCATTTAAAAAAAAAAAAAAAGAGTGACTCACTCAGAGTTCTACTGTAATCCATGGAAAAGTTAATTAGACTCTAAATTCCCCAGGATTCTAGAATCCATTCCTCTAGCCTCTTTTCAGAGGCTATAGCTTTGGAGTAAGGCTTTGAGAATGCAGGCAGCCTGCAAGGGGGCTGAGCTAGGAAGGGGAGAAGACCAATTTGTAAGCAATTGAAAGCTGATTAATACAATTAGAGCGTTTGCTTTGCCTTCGCAGTTTCACTCTGCATCCTGATTATAACTCAGTGGAGTCCGGGCCACACCAACACTTACTCCGTTTCCTGCAGCGCTCTGCATATAAAAGGGGCTCGGGAAATGTTTCCCAATTGAAAGAGTCGTTTGCAAAAAAGGAAAGCGGGTTCCCTGTTCAGATCACTTCAGAACCTTTTCCCAGCAGGGTGCTTTTGATTTCCCAAAGTCTCATCACAGCTAGCCTTGGCTGGGGTCCCACCTGGATGCCCGTTGGCACTGAGTCTGTATTCTCACCTCCTGGTCCCTCTCTCCTGTTTGTTGATTGACTGGAAAGGTGTTTTTGAAGTAGGAAAGTGGCTTCCCATGGTGGTCCTTAAATCATCTCTAAATTGGGGTACCTGAGTGGCTCAGATGGTTAAGCATCTGCCTTTGGCTCATATCAGGATCCCAGGGTCCTGGGATTGAGCCCCTTGTACAGCCCCGCATTGGGCTCCCAGCTCAGTGGGGAGTCTGCGTCTCCCTCTCCCCTGCTTGTGCTATCTATATGTCTCTCTCTAATAAATAAATAGAATCTTTTAAAAAAAAATCATCTCTAAATTGCCTAGCCTGACCAGTATAGGCCAGATAAGCACCTGGGAGAGGGTCCACCTTGGCACAGTCCTGTGGGAGGCCAGGAGAAGCAGGGGCTCCCCTCACTGCCAGCCAGTGCCAGTGGGAGGCAGCCCAGCACCCCCATGGCACCTGCCTCCCAGGCCGGCAGCCTGCGCTCCCTGCAAAACTGCCATCTGCTTCCCCACGCTGCTTCTCTCCCGGTCCTGCTGTTGCTTGCAGTTTGGATTTTTGCTGCAAACAGCTTTGCCAGAGGGCCCCCTCCAGAGACCCATGGGTGTGCTCAGGAGTGGGTGGCTGGCACTCGAGGAGGCAGGCGGGTGGCTGCTTGAGGGCCCCACCATCTGTGTCTGGCTCTGGGCTGCTGTCACCGCGTCCCAGGGGGACCCGGATGGTCATACTTCCTCGGTGTGTTGGTCGCCTCCCACACTCTGTGGCTGTGCCAGGCAGACCGTTGGTGCAGGCTCCTGGCCTCCCACACACATGGAAGTGGCAGAAGAAGTAAGATCCTGGGGTCAGCTAGCCCCGCCTTCCTCCTGTGGGGAAAGGGCAGAGTCATCTCCCACCCTCTTCCCCACCCCTTATTTGAGGTTCCTGCCTGCACCTGTGTCTGTGCACTGCAGAGAGGACTTTATCACTACTGTGATTGGCCACTGGCCCCATTGTCCTGCTGGTGCACTCCAGAGGAATCCAGTCCAGCACTGAGTATGGACATTAACTGGGCTCCCACTGTTGTCCAGACAGTGAATATCTAGCTTCAGCCTCTCAGCAGCCTGGTGAGGTACTCATTATTGTCCTTGTGGGAAAGATGCTGGAACTGAGGCTTAGAGAAAGGAGGTCACTTGCCCAAAGACACCAGGTGGTAATTGATAGGACCAGAAGTTAGAGCAGGAGTGTCTGCCTCCAGAGCTTCTAACAACTCAACTTTCTGTTCTTTCGTTTGTTCATTCATTCATTCACTCATCACGGAGGACTCGCTATGTGCCAGGCACTATTTTAGGCCCTTGGAACATAGCAGTGAACAAAACAGCCAAATACCTGTACCTTGAGTTTACATCCTAGCAGGGGCTGGGGGAGAAGAGAGGGAACAGGCAATGAATATAACTGAACTAATCGATAAGCAATTATATAGGCTGTCAGATTCTGAATGGGAAAAAAAAAAGAGGAACAGAGCTAAGGATCAGGAGTGGTGGGTGCGGGGTGGGGAGGGCGTCACCACCTAATTAGGACAGCTGATATTGAAAAAGCAGGAATTTGGGGTGCCTGGGTGGCTTAGTCGGTTAAGCGTCTGCCATCATCTCAGGTCATGATCCCGGGGCCCTGGGATCGAGCCCCAAATCAGGCTCTTTGTTCAGCGGGGAGCCTGCTTCTCCCTCTCCCTCTGCTGCTTCTCTCCTTGCTTGTGCCTTCTCTCACTCTGTCAAATGAATACATAAAATCCTAAAAAAACAAAAAACAGAAAATAGTATGTGTTGGTGAGGATGTGGAGAGATTGGCCCCTCGCACACTGCTGGGGGTAATGTGGAACACTGGAGCCTTTGTGGACAAGTGGCATCTCAGCAGATTAGTGACCTACCAGTTTTCCTTCTGGGCATATCCCCTAAAGAACCGAAAGCAGGGATTCCAACAGACATCGTGCACTAATGTTCATTGCCACATTATTCACATCAGCCTGCAGGTGGAAACAGCCCAGGTATCGGCTGTTGATGAATGGATGGACAACATGTTATGTGTATTGATTATTGCTTATAGTGCCGAGTCTTAAAAAGGAATGGAATTCTGACACATGCTACAACATGGAAGAACCTGGAGGACATTATGCTAAGGGAAATAAGCTAGAACAGAAGGACCAATATTGTAGGACCCCATGTATGTGGGCTCCTTAGAGTAGTCACACTCATAAAAGGTAGAATTGTGGTTGCCAGGGCTGGGGGCTGGGGGAAGGAGGAAGTACTCTTTCATGGGCCAGAGTTTCAGATGAAAATGATAAAGGTCTGGAGACAACGGGATTGGTAGTAACGCAGTCATGTGAGTGTACTTAATAGCCCTGGACTGTGTAGCTAAAAACGGGCAGAATGGTAAGATTTATATAATATATATTTTAACCACAGTTTTAAAAAAGGGGGGAGAGGGGCACCTGGGTGGCTCCCTTGGTTAAGCATCTGCCTTCACCTCAGGTCATGATCTCAGGACTCTGGGATTAAGCCCTACATTGGGCTCCCTGCTCAGCGGGGAGTCTGCTTCTCCCTCTGCTGCTCCCCCTGCTTGTGCTCTCTGGCTCGATCTCTCTCAAAGAAATAACTCAATAAAATCTTAAAAAAATAAAAATGTAAAAAGGGGGAAGGGTGGAGACAGACCGGGATGGACCTCTCTGAGAAGGTAAGATGTGAGCAAAGACCTAAAGAAGGTAGAGCCGGGAGGCCAGGGGCTCTGGGGGAGGAACTGTCCAGGATGGGGACACGCTGTGCCAACGTGTTCACAGAGCAGCATGGAGCTGGTGAGATAGCCCCCCTTCCAAATTCAAGGTCCTGAGTTCCACTCTGGGGGTGGGGGAGGAAGGGGGCTTGACAGGAGGTGGGGGGCCTTTTACCGTAGGAAGTAGGGAGAGGGGTTGACGTGGCCTACGTCACGAAGCCTTACCAGGAGCATGGCCCATAGCTTGGCTCTGTCACATCGTGGGTGCCCCCCACTTATTCAGCCACCTCATGGTGCTCAGTGGTCTGTGGGCTTAGGAACTTTGTGATCTGTGTGACCAGCCTCATATATAGCGTAACATGGTACAGTCCAGCTTCACTGTCCCTGTGGGTATGTGGGTATCGTGACACCACAACCCAGCTCTGCTCCCATGCCCCTGTTATTAGACCTCTATGACCTGGTTTTCTTTGCTTCTTTGCTATGATATCATCATGTATGTGTCCCTGGGAGGTGGGCGAAAAGCTAGGGAGAAAGAATATAATTTGGTTGTTTTCCTGCATTAATTTGAATAAAAATTTGGATCATCAGATTTTCCTGCCCGTTTTTCAGATGCCAAATGACATTGGCTGGCACGATTATGCCCCTCCCCCAGCCAGCTGTCTTGCAGATGGAGACTAGGGAGTAGAGTGTGACTCCATCCTTCAGGAAGTATTTATTAAGCTCCTAGGTGGTGCCCAGCCCTGGAAAAACACATCCATCCCCTCTTCTAACGAAATAACTCAAGTCACATGACCTGCCACAGTGCCAGAAGATCCCTCTGTCAAAAAACAAAGCAGAAAAGAATTGGCCTTTGTTGGGATCCTCCTCTGGGCCAGGCATGGGGGTCTGTATCCCCACTTTCCAGCCAAATGGAAGCTCTGGGACCTCAAGTGACAAGTCCAAGGTGACACAGGAAGGACACAAATAGCTAGCATTTGAACCTGGCTGTCTCACAGGCTCTTACAACTAGACCAGCTTTTTGCTCCTGATTTTCTACCAGACCAGTGACCACTGCTCTCAAGAATAGGCCCTCATCCCTCCTATTCCAGGACAGCTCCAGGGCTGGAGGTAGACAGGATGGATGAATAGAGGTGGTCCTCAACCTCTCTCCGCTTCATTCCCAAAGTAGTCATCCCCTCTGCCCCCCGAGGGACTCCTGGATTCCTGCCCTTCTTCTTCTTGTTTCGACTTTGTAGGTCATTACATCCCAGACAAGGCTGATACACCCAGAACTGAAGCCCAGCCTGACCCTGACTGCTTTCTAATAACCATCTGCATCTCTGAACCTGGCTTTGAGTCCCAGCACCTGGTTGTCCCCTTGACCCTTGAACTTTGCCGGCTCTTCCAACCTGCATCAACTTGAGGGTTTTGTCACAGTCATGGGCCAGCTCCTGATGCTCCCTTGTCTACACACTAAATCAGAGTAGTCCTATTGGTAGGAGTCCCGGCTGGTTCATCTCCACACTGCACCTGGTACCTTTTGTATATCAGCTCCTATGCACGATGTCCCACGTCACCCCCAACTCCTGGTTGTATGACCTAGAGACACTCTCACAGTGCTCCTCAGGAGACATGACCAAGAGTGCATGTAGCAGTATATTTTGTTACAGCAAAAAACTGCAGACAGCCCAAATGGCCTTTCACAGAGCAGTGGATAGATAAATCGTGGCTATGGACTAATATATAGCAGTGAAAAAAGAACAGCAGCTAAAATCATCAAAGGATGAATTAGAAACACAATAAGCAAAAGGAAAAAAGTCACCAAAGAATACACAGTGATCCAAGAATATCATGTTCAGAAACAAATAATAGTAAATACTGTCTTATTTAGAAAGGCACACATAGGTGGTTTTTCATTTTTTGTTTTGTTGTTGTTTAATAGAAAAACAAGGGATTGCTTAACACAAGGGTTTTTTTTTTAAGAGAGCCGGTCTCGAGATATTGGAAATTTTTTCTCCTCCCCCGCCCTTTTTTTTTGACAGAGACAAGAGAGGGAACACAAGCAGGGCTAGGTGGGAGAGGGAGAACTAGGCTTCCTGCTGAGCAGGGAGCCTCATGCAGGGCTTGATCCCAGAACCCCAGGATCATGACCTGAGCAGAAGGCAGACGCTTAACGACTGAGCCACACAGGCGCCCCAACACAAGGTTCCTAATGGCTTCCTCTGGAAGACAGAGAGGGCTTAGAGGGGCTTCTCAGATTCAGTAATACTTAATTTCTTCACCAGTTCACAGGTGTTTACTTGAGTATAGTTGTATGAAATATACTGTGTTTTTATGCTGTTTCGTGTGGATGCTAGATTTCACAGTACACCCCTTAAAGATAACAAGGGATTGCAAAAGCCAGACCCCAAAAAGCTTGAGTCGGTGCTAAGAACAAAAACTTTAAAGATCTCTCAGAAGGCAGGAGGGGAGAAAGCTGCAAACCATAAGAGAAACCACCGTGTCTCTGGAAGACAGACAAGGTCATGGAACCTCAGAATTCTCGGTTTTCCCCAAGAAGGAGCAAGAGCCATTGGAAATGAAGCAATAATCAGATCCGTAGCTGAGGAAAGCATTCCTGAGAGGCCTACCAGTCCTGCTGGGTAGCGGTCAGCCCAGAAACACTTTCACATTGGCCGTGGAATATGTTTCTGAGCCTGTGTTTAAACACAGTCATGTTTGTTGTTCTGGGAATTGAATCAAAATCACAGAGCTCCTCTGAAAAGACCTGGCTGGGTATAATTGGCCTGTCCAATTTTCTGGTTCCAGCTCTATTCATTTCCCGCGTGCGGCCCACTCCATCTGGGGACAGAGGCGGGCTCCGTGGCCAAACACCACCACAACACGCTTGCCCTCTCAAATCTGGCTTAGAACAGGCAAGACAGTTAAATATTTGGGGTGCAGAGGGATTTCAGGCTGCCGGCAAATGAAGAGTAAGAGCGGGCCGGCAGGCTCTGTTGACAAAGCAAGTAATTAACCACAGTTGTGAAAGCGTCCTGAGCCTGCCTCGGATTTGGTGACCTCGCTAGACCACTCCATGAACGGGGACAAGATGGCCTGTGGAACCCGAGAGAGAAGGAAGATGGGGGAAGTGTTTAACTATCATATTAATATTAATATTTAACTATCTTGCTGCACGTGGGGAATGAATAGAGCTGGAATCAGAACGTTGGACAGGCTAATTATACCCTGTGGCGGGAGGGGTGGTCCCTGTTCTCAGTGGCTTGCAGGGACCTTTCCACCTCACAGGTGATGGGGAGATGCGGGGGGCCAGGACGGCACCCGGGGGACACACAGCCCTAGAGCTGAGGCAGTGAGGAAGGGGTGAGGCCCCAGGTGGAGGCTGGCCCATCCCACACAGCCCCGCCACAGCCACAGAGAGCCACCTCCCTCTGAAGCTGGCAAACACTTCTCACCAGGAATTGTGCGGAAGCCTCCCAGGAGCGAGCCCCTTGCCAGGGGTTAATGGAAGCCAAAGCATTTCCTTTGGTTCTGAAATAATCTAGCCAAGGTGTTTAAATTATCTGTCAAGAAAACAGATAGCACCCTCAGAAGAGTCTTTCTCACTGCATTTTTTTCCGTTCCACTACGCTGCCAATTGCTTGCCTTCCAGACTGATCTGCTTGCTCAAAAACCACTTGAAATGAGAAGAAAATTCACAAGGGCTCCCTCACACTCTCGGGCTGTGGTGGGGTTGGCAGAGAGGTCAGGTGTGAGCTCCATCTTGGCTGAGGCTTGATTTCCAGCCTGTCTCCTGATGAGGCGCAGGCCTGGCTCCAGTGTGGGGAACCCGTCAGCCCCCAGCAGTACCCAGGAAGCAGGAAACTGTCCAGACGGGATGAGCTGGGGCCTAGAGGATGGGGAGATAGCCAGACTCCCCAACACACACACACATACACTCTGGAGGTTATAAAGTACTATCCTTTATTTTTTATTTTTTATTTTATTTATTTATTTGACAGAGACAGAGAGGGAATACAAACAGGGGAAGCCGGAGAGGGAGAAGTAGGAGCAGGGAACCTATTGTGGGGCTCAATCCCAAGACGCTGGAATCATGACCTGAGGCGAAGGCAGACGCTTAATGACTGAGCCACCCAGGCACCCCAAGTAGTATCCTTTAAAAATAACTGCTGCCTTCGGCTCAGGTCATGATCTCAGGGTCCTGGGATCGAGTCCCGCATCGGGTTCTCTGCTCAGCAGGGAGCCTGCTTCCTCCTCTTTCTCTCTCTGCCTGCCTCTCTGCCTACTTGTGATCTCTCTCTCTCTGTCAAATAAATAAATAAATAAATAAATAATCTTTATCCTTTAAAACACAAATACTGCCAGGAGGGGTTTCACTTAGCTTTCTGGAGCATGTCAGTCATGAGTTAGCACTTCCCAAGGCGTAAGTGGAGAGCCTACAGTAGGAGGAGAGCTCTGTCCCGCGGCTCTGGGGCTTCTCAAAGGCCTTTATTGGTGCAGGATGGCTAGGTTTTACCCTCCAGGCCCTTGGGGGATGGATATAGGGAAGACCATCAGAACGGAACGACTCCTGAAGGCAGGGCATGAAACATCGTCTCCGGTGGTAGAAAAACTTGGCCGTGGCCCTCAGTCTGGGGTGGCTTTATGCCACGGGCCACTTATTTGCACACACATTCAGTTTTTAATTCCATGGCTCTGTCTTAACACAGAGGCGGTGCTGAATGAATGTTGTTTGAATTAATATCTGCTCCGTCTTCAGAGGCTGATTGTAAGCGTCATCTTTCTGACATAAGGGAAGCCAGCAATGAGGAAAGATGGCCGCTCTAAACTCAGTTTGTACAGAGCAAAAATGGCAAGGAAAAGGAGAACATTTTCAAAATAAGAGAGAGAGAGGGAATGAGGGAAGGAGGAAGAGAAAGAAAAAGAATTCAGAATATCATGTATTTTGGTATGACAAAACTTTCCCCTAGTTTTAGTTCTGTTGGTTACCTTAAAGGGACGGATAAGTGTGTACTTACCTATAGAAGTTTTTAAATATTTAAGGCAATATTTGTCTAATTGCTTACGTTACAATAGACAGAGTGTCTGTTAACACCCCTTGGCCTCTGAGAATGAGGAGCCCAGACATGAGCAGACATATCAGCCACTTTTTTAAAACTTATTTAAAAATCAGTTAATTAACGTACATTGCATTAGTTTCAGAGGTAGAGGTCAGTGATTCATCAGTTGTAGGCAACACCCAATGCTCATCGCATCACATGCCCTCCAAATGCCCATCACCCAGTTACCCCCATCCCTTCCAGCAACCCTCAATTTGTTTCCTATGATTAAGAGTCTCTTATGATTTGTCTCCCTCTATGATTTGGTCTTGTTTTATTTTTCGCTCCCTTCCCCTATACTCTTCTGTTTTGTTTCTTACATTTCACATATGTGTGAAATTATATGATAATTGTCTTTCTCTAATTGACTTATTTCACTTAGCATAATACCCTCTAGTTCCATCCATGTCATTGCAAATGGCCAGATTTCTTTTTTTTTTTTTTTTTTTTTTGGATGGCTGAGTTGATATTCCATTGTGTATATATACCACTTCTTCTTTATCCATAGTTTGGCTATTGTGCACATTGCTGCTATAAACATTTGGGTGCACGTGCCCCTTTGGGTCCCTACATTTGTATCTTTAGGGTAAATACCCAGTAGTGCGATTGCTGGGTGATGGGGTAGCTCTATTTTCAACTTTTTGAGGAACCTCCATACTGTTTTCCAGAGTGGCTGCAGCAGCTTGCATTCCCACCAACAGTGTAGGAGGGCTCCCCTTTCTCCACACCCTCTCCAACACCTGTCATTTCCTGACTTGTTAATTTTAGCCATTCTGACTGGTGTGAGGTGGTATCTCATTGTGGTTTTGATTTGTTTTTCCCTGATACCAAGTGATTTTTCCTGTGTCTGTTATAGCCATTTGGATGTCTTCTTTGGAGAAGTGTCTGCTCACGTCTTCTGCCCATTTTTTAATTGGATTATTTGTTCTTTGGGTGTTGAGTTTGATAAATTCTTTATAGATGTTGGATACTAGCCCTTTATCTGATAAGACATTTGCAAATATCTTCCCCGTTCTATAGATCGTCTTTTGGTTTTGTTGACTCTTTCCTTTGCTGTGCAGAAAAAGCTTTTTATCTTGAAGAGGTCCCAACAATTCATTTTGCCCTTGCTTCCCTTGCCTTTAGTGGTGTCTCTAGCAAGAAGTTGCTGTAGCTGAGGTCAAAGATTTTGCTGCATGTATTCTCCTCAAGGATTTTGATGTTTTCCTGTCTCACATTGAGGTCTTTCATCCATTTTGAGTCTATTTTTGTGTGTTGTATAAGGAAATGGTCCAGTTTCATTTTTCTGCATGTGGCTGTCCAATTTTCCCAACACCATTTGTTAAAGAGGCTGTCTTTTTTCCATTGAACATTCTTTCCTGCTTTGTCGAAGATTAGTTGGCTGTAGAGTTGAGCATCCATTTCTGAGCTCTCTATTCTGTTCCATTGATCTATGTGTCTGTTTTTGTGCCAGTACCATACTGTCTTGATGGTTACAACTTTGTAATAGAGCTTGAAGTCTGGAATTGTGATGCCACCAACTTTGGTTTTCCTTTTCAACATTCCTTTGGCTATTCAGGGTCTTTTCTGGTTGCATACAAATTTTAGGATTATTTGTTCTAGCTCTGTGGAAAAAGTTGATGGTATTTTGATAGGGATACACTGAATGTGTAGATTACTCTGGGTAGCTTAGACATTTTCACAATGTTTGTTCTTCCAGTCCATGAGCATGGAACGTTTTTCCTTTTCTTTGTGTCTTGCTCCATTTCTTTCATGAGTACTCTATGGTTTTTCTGAGTGCAGATCCTTTATGTCTTTGGTTAGGTTTAGTCCTATGTATGTTACAGTTTTAAGCCATTTTTTGCTTTTGTTGAGACAGTCTGGAATTTTGGGTCAGAGTCTCTTTTGTTAACTGATTATTTTATTTTTTTTAAGAGATTTTATTTATTTGTTTGACAGAGAACATGATCAGGGGGGAGGAGCAAGGGAAGAGGGAGAAGCAGGCTCCCTGACCCCGATGTGGGGCTCCATCTCATGATCTCCCGGATCATGGCCTGAGCCAAAGGCAGACTCTTAATCGATGGAACCACCCAAGCACCCGTTAGCTGATTATTTTACATCTATGTTTTAAGCATCATTTCCTTCACATTTTTATCATTTTGTATTTATACATACCCAGTTACTTAGACTGAATTCTGTCTTTATTTCATTGATCACTGTTCATTTTCTGGTACCATAAGTTCCCCACTCAGGAGCTTTTTATTTTAATTCATTTGTTGATCAAATGAACTCTCCTTTTGAGCAATTTTTTTTTAGGAAAACTGGATGCACCTGTTTTCTATTTTTTGCTGATGTGACCCACAGTACCTTTTCAGGGTAAGAATCACAGCCATACTCTGGATCAAGAGACACCCCCTTACCTAGGGCAGGTAGAGGTTGCTGTTCTAGGGTTGAGGGCTGGCAGATACCACGGGGCTCCTTGGGCTGCCTCTGTGTGGACACAGGCCTAGTGGCCTACTATCTCCCCCCACTCGCTGCTCACGCTGAGCAGACACACAGTCAGGTCCATGCCACAGTCACACACGCTATATAAATGCCGAGTCTCCTTCCTCCTTGAGTAGGGCAGCAGGTAATCAAGCCGGTAGCCAGAACTTTAAGGTGTGATGGTCCCAATCTGGTTTGAACTAGTACTAAAAACACATTTGTGTGTTACATCAGCACATCTCATGTCAACTTGCCTTGCTCAGTATCAGCTTGTCGCTGTTGGCTATAATTACAGCTTTTCATACTCAGCTTGTCACCACGGAAACCTGGTTAGAGGGTCCTGGCCAGCTGTCTTTGAGAGCAGATGCATTCCAGCCAATAGCACATGATGCCCCCAGCCCTTTCTGCTTTCTGAGGGACCCAGTGCTAGAAGCCCCGGTTCCCTTTGGAAAACCATCCAGGTTTTCCCCATCATCAAAATTCCGACTCCAGGGGTGCCTGGGTAGCTCAGTCAGTGAAAAATCTGCCTTTGGCTCAGGTCATGGTCCCAGGGTCCTGGGATCGGCTCCCATATCTGGCTCCCTGCTCCATGGGGAGCCTGCTTTTCCCCCTCCCTCTCCCTCTGCCTCTCCCCCCTGCTTATGCGCGCTCATGCTCTCTTTCTTTCTCTCTTTCTCCCTCGCTGGGTCTTAATTTACAAAAGTGACTAAGTGACAACACAGAGGCAAATGCCCTTGAAAGAACAATCTATTGCATATAGTTCCCAAGAGAAGGGGGCATGCCACCCACAGGTTTGGTCAGGAGGCAGGAAAGAGTGAGGGGAAAACCTAGGCCAGGGCCTTTACTGGGGTTTCTACAGGAAGGGCAAGGCAGGGCAGGGTAACTGTCTTTGGATTGGCTAGTTGAAGCAGTTTAGGGAGGCGTTGGGGCATACAGGGCGGCCCTGACTTGATTTAGGGCAGGGGGATACTGGCCGGGTGGGTAAGGGTCAGCTAAGGCAGTGTTTGGCGGTGTGGGGATGAGGGCTTGTCACATGACCTGCACGTGCCTGCAAAAACCACATCACAGGGCCAATAGCAACGTCTTTGGCCTGTAGTTTGGCCATGTGATGAATGGATGCCAAATAGACAAATATAGAATCTAAGAAAAGTTAGAACACATTGTCCCTAAGTTAGTTCAGGTTGAGAAATGCAAAAATAGCATTTGATTTAGCAAACCTGTGCATGATTTTTTAAGAAGTTGAAGAGGGCAGGTCCCAGGCCAGACTGCATGGGCTCCAGTTTATGTTCTTGTCTTCCCTGTTCTCTCTGCACTGGGTGTGTCCTTGTCTGTAAAATAGAGTTATGCTGATACCGACAGGACGGGATATTGGTGAGAGTTAAATAAGTTACTTTATATAAACTCCTAAAAACCGTCCCTAACACATACATAGTGCTCAACAATTACTAGGGATTTAACTTCTTAGTTTTTTGTAACAGTTAAACACCTCAGGGTCAGATGGCATATGAAGATCACATTTTTTTAAAGATTTATTTATTTGCCAGAGAGAGAGCACCAGCAGGGGAAGCAGCAGGCAGAGGGAGAGGGAGAAGCAGACTCCCTGCTGAGCAGGGAGCCCGATGAAGGACTTGATCCCAGGACCCTGGGACTATGACCTGAGTAGAAGGTTAACGCTTAACCGGCTGAGCCACTCAGGCACCCCTGAAGATCACATTTATGATAATTATCTTGACCCCTACATCCCCCAAATGAAAATTACCATGATCCGATTAATTCCTTTTGAATTTTTCATTTCTGTGCCATATTTTAATTGACCTGGTATTTAGATCGTGACTTTCTGGTCTGAGATCAATTTTCCCTGAAGGTTTTTACTGATTTTTTTTTCCTCAATGACAAAAGAATAATGAAATGCTATGCCCTTTTTTAAAAAAATCTTACTAACATGGTATTTATTTGCCTCCCCTCTGTCAAACCCTAAGCCAACCACTTTCTGCAGGCTACCTGGGGAGGTATAGGAAAAGGAACATACAGGGCAGATGAGACTCAGGAGAAAGACTTATGGGAGGTGGAGACAGCTCCTTCAGATAGTGAAGAGGATGAGAAAGGCCACCACTAGGCAAAAGAACCTCATGGCCTCCAAGAACGCAAAGCCCAGAATGGCATAGGAGAAGAGCTCTTGCTTCAGAGAGGGATTCCTGGCCTACCCCATGATGAGGCTCCCCAACACAGCAGTCCCAGTCCCAATGAACTTGGCTTCCCTGTCAATGTTCCTTGAAATGCACTGGTTTAGAAGCTATGGCTGGGAATAAGTGAGGTCAGGGGATGTGGGGCTGCCAAGCTGCTGAGGTTCTTATAGGGTACCCCATCTGTCGGTGTCCCTTGTGCTTTTAGCCCCACTGCAGACAGTGAGAGGTGAGAGGTGCTCCTGTCCAAGAAGGGGGTGGAGATGAACTTTGCACAGGCAGACATCACAGGGAGTGAGGGCTGTGGCAGGAGAGCTGCTCCCAGGGCAGAGAAGACAAGAGAGTGAAATGTTATGCCCTTTTACAGCTTTTTGATTTTACCTTCTGTTGTGCAGAGCCTTCTCTTTTCCTGTCAGAAACCCCTGTAAACCCTCTTCGGGCTCCAACCTGCACTGGTTACTGAGAGCTGACCTCATGGGACTTCCTTCTACCACCCTCCAGAGTTGGAAACACTGTTTCTAGGAGCCCGCATCTTCCTCTTTTTTGTTTTTCACCTGCATTTTGCTGGAGCCCATCCTTAAATAGCCTCTTTTTTTTTTTCAATTTTATATAAAATATTTAAAATTTTTTTCCAATTTATTTATTTTCAGAAAAACAGTATTCATTATTTTTTCACCACACCCAGTGCTCCATGCAAGCTGTGCCCTCTATAATATCCACCACCTGGTACCCCAACCTCCCACCCCCCCTAAAATATTTAATTTTTAAAACACAGGCTATTCATGTCACATAAATATCTTCAATTTTAGGTTAGCTGCTATGGTCAGCAGAATTATCGACTGTGACTATTAAGAATAACTTAGATACTGTCACTTATAGGAAAGTCTAAAGCGCTAAGACTCACCATATTAAAATTTCAGATACTTGAATACTGTAGCTATTTTGCTAAATTTCAAAATATTTCTTCACTTCCTGCAATGTAGTTTTATTATAAGTTGTTAGTACGCAATATTCAAATAAAAGCAAAATAATTTTTCTTCCATTCATTTCTTTCTCCCCAACAACAAAAAAAAGTTCCATCGAAAAAATAAAATGATCAACTGAAATCAACTCATTTTATAGCAGTAAAATGGTAAAATATCCACTTTAAAATATCCTTATTGTCACCAAACTATAATGTTTCCCATATACTGTTTTGAAGTGAAGGGTCACAAGTCAATAGAGGGCGTGGGGGTAAAAAGACTGAGTTTAGAACTGGAGCAATTTCCATTCTAAAACAGTTCTATTAAGTAGCCTCTTAAAAAGAGAATGTGTAAGGAAAACTTGGAGTCCTTGCAGATCTAAAAAGTCTCTACTTTGCTCTCATGTTCAATTGATAGTTTGGATGATAGAACGCTGGATGCATACCTTTTTTCAACCTGTGTTGTTGATGATAAGTCTGATACTGTTCTGATTCTGGTTTCCTCATAGGTCTATTTCTTTCTGGAAGCTTCTAGGATCTTCTTTTTTATACTTGGAACTAAATGATTTTATGAGTATGTAACTATTGCTTTTTTAACTTTTCATTTTGCTACCTTATATTCAATAAAAATCCTTTAATCTGAAGACACATGTTCTTCTTCAGGTCCAGGAATTTTTTTTTTAATTTCTCTTTCTGGGAAGTCTATTATTAGGAGTTTAGATCCCTCCAACTGAGCATTTTTGTTCCCTATCACTTCTTTTACATTTTTCTGTTTCATTCTGTGTTCCACATTCCAAATTTCCTCATTTTTCTCTTTCAGCCTTTATTTTATTTTATTTTTTTAAAATATTATTTATTTATTTGACAGACAGATAGGCAGAAAAGCAGTCAGAGAGAGAAGAGGAAGCAGGCTCCCTGCTGAGCAGAAAGCCAGATGCGGGACTCGATCCCATGACCCTGAGATCATGACCCGAGCTGAAGGCAGAGGCTTTACCCACGAGCCACCCAGGTGCCCCGATTTTACATTTTTATATTTCCACTTTGTATTTTTAACTTCTAGAAGCCTATTATTCTCCAGTTGTTGCTTTTAAGTCCCTGAGTTTAGCTTTCCTACTTTAGTCAATTAGTTATCAACATACCTGATTATTTATTTTTCTAGAAGTGTCTAAATAGAGATGGACCTCCTGCTAGAGGCCTGGAGCCTTAAATGTCTTAAAACAACAATCATTTCTTTGCTCTTGAGTCTGCAGTGTGGGCTGGGTACAGCAGGGAGGTTCTTCTGCTGAGACCTCCCAGCGTCATCCGAGGGCTGCAGTCATGGACCATTTAACTGGGGGAGGGGTTCGAGAAGGCTCCCTCCTCTGCAGAAGGTGCTGGCTATGGCTGGGGTGTCTCCGTTCTTCTCCATGTAGCCTCTCATCTTGTACACTGGACAAGGCTCTCTCACAGGATGGCCACAGTGTTCCAGACAGTGAGAAGGGAAGCTGCCTGGCCTCTTGAGATCTGGCCAGAAGTCCCGTGTTCCTACCACCACGATCTGTTGGTCAAAGTAAGTCACAAGCCTAGAACAGATGTGAGGGATGGGGAAACAGACCCCACTTCTTGATGGGAGGAAAGGATAATAATTAGGGGCCATTTTTTAAACTTCTATAACCTCCCGGCTTCTCACTCTATCTTACTCTGCTCAGGCTGCCATAACAAGAGAGCACAGAAGGAAGGCTTAAACAACTAGAATTTACTGTTCACACTCTGGAGGCTAGAAGTCCCGGATCAGAGCTCCGGCAGAGCTGGTTCCCACTGAGAGCACTCTTCCTGGCCTACAGATGGCTGCCCCCTCCGTGTGTCCTCCCACAGAGGCCAGAGAAGCAAGCTCTCTGTTGTCTCTTCTAAGGACATGAATGCCATCATGAGGGACCCACCTTTACGGCCCCATCTGGCACTAACTACTTCCCGAAGACCCATCTCCAAACACTGCCTCCCAGGACATCAACATAGGAATTAGGGCATGGGACCCACTTCAGTCCATGGCACCCTCTAAGCCAGGGCTTCTCTTAAGGAACTTGAGTTACATAAAACCTTGAAATTCAGATGAGCTCATGGCCTCAGCCGGCAGATTTTGGTGTGCTTGCAGGCACTGGGGCCCTATGTGCATCCTACTGTTACAAGATTTGGAGCTTGCAATCTGGTGCAGGAAACAGGCATATACATGGATAGTCAGAACTGTGTGTGCATTGCAGTGGGAGACCTGCACAGTTCTGTGGAAGCTTCTGGATAAATGTCATTTCCTAAAGGCTGGATTTCTTCATCCCAGCCCAGGGAGGAAAGAAGGAAAACAGGTACAAAGGCCTGGAAGCAAGAGACAGCTTGATGTGGCCAGGGAGTGGGAGCGGCTCTGTCTGGCTGATCCCGAGGGCAGGGCAGGAGGAGGCAAGAGATGGGGCTGGTGAGGGAGGCAAGGCTGGTAGAGTTCTGGGGTCCTGTTGGCCATGCTGTGGAGTTTAGCTTGCCTGGTGGAGTTCCCAGGAGGTTGACATGCTGTGTGTGCGTGCATTTGTGTGTGTATATGTGTGTGTATGTGTGTTCAGGTAAAGGGTTAGGGAAGGCTGTGCAGCCTCTCTGCCAGGTGGGTTGACTCCTTAAGAAACTCTTTTTACAAGACCAAAGTGGAAGCAGGAAGACGTCTCTGTAACAGGCCATTTCCTGTGGCTTTTCAAGACCAGGCCAGCCTGGAGCTTGTTAAGCAGACAGAACATGGTCTCCCTAAAGACAGAGCCTGAGTTCTGTCCCCTGAGGATGATTCCTTTGCTTTGCCTTCCTCGTTTATTCGTTCAATTTGTTAGTCGGCAACATTCTTGCCACGCTGCGGCTCCTCGCGGGGCCCTGGGAATACAGGGGTGGCTCGGGCACAGCCTTGCCCTTGGGCTCCCAGCTCCCTGGCTGGGCAAAATGCTGGAGCTGCTGCATTTGCATGTGGCCTCCAGGAGCATGGCAGACGTGCTCTGCCTCGGCTCGAGGTGGTGCGGAAGACTTCTGACGGGCAGTGTCACTGCCTTGGTGGGAGACGAGGATGAAGGGCATGTCAGGTGGAAGGAACAGCATGTGCGAAGGCCCCAAACTGTACCTCTGCGCAGACCCAGTTGCCTCACCTGAATTCATTCAAGGGCACTCCCGAGTTGTTTGAGAGACAGGAGCACATGGAAGGGATGGGGTAATGAGCAGGGACAGAGGTCTTGGGCCATCCATTGCCCATCCTCCCCAGTGGCTGGTCCCCTAGGATCCTCTTCTTCCTGACAGGGCTTGGCACTCACCGCCTTCTCCAGCCACAGCCATTTAGGAAACGCCAATGATTAGCGATCGTTATCATGGTAATTAAAATTCCCTGGGAACAGCTTGCCTAATATCCATCAGTAGCTGCAGTCAGATTGGCCGTGAGCTGAAATCCTAATGAAAACCTCGAAGCAGAGCACAAAGCAGTGCTATACGGGGAGGGTTTCATGCCACTGGCCACCCCTCCAAATGCTGCTGCGTGGGTCTTTTCTTAGCTAAAGGCATTTTCAAGGCTGGCCGCCGTGCTGGCCTTATCACTGCAGACCACACATGGGGAGAGGACTAGGGCTTTGCAGAGTCCCACGGGCTCTCCTGGAAGTGGAGGTTTTCCAATCTGTGGAGGGCTTCTGCTGCTGCTGTTCTTAGGGCAGGCCAGGGGTGGGGGGTGCTGGGCCAGGCCGCAGGGCATGGGCCTGGATGCTCAGAGCAGAAAAAACGGGGTTCAAAGTCAAAGCTCCGGTCCTGCATTTTTCAAGGCATGAGAAGGTCTGAGAATGGGCAGGGATTCACGTAGGGGGAGGAGGCACCCCTTAGCCAGCTGGGATCCCTCCCACCTCAACTCATCAGTCCTGCTCTCCCCTGTGGAAGGCACTTTCCAAAACACTGCATTTCACATGCTCCTTCCCAGGAGTGTCCTCCACAGTGGGTAAGGCCCCTGTGTGCTCTGGTCACCCCTGCTGTGGGGGCTCAGGAACTGCGGTTCCTCGAGCCGGTCTGGGATCTCTGGCCTTTCTGGTCTTCTGGTCTCTGTCCACTGCGGTGGCGTCAGAAGTAGGCAGACCCCAGGCCCGAGGATTATGAACTCATGTGGAATGACTGACCCACTGGACCCCAGGGTAAGCCCATAGGGTCACTCCCTGCTGAGCATAAATGTCAGAATGAATTATATGAAAGTTAATGGGGGGATTTATAGATCAAAAATAATTGAATACCAAAAAACTACTGACTGTCCACATGTTCATGCAATGGAGCCTAATAACTTTGGGCTCTTTATCCTATTTTGGGGGGTGAGGGCAGCAAAGCAAAGCAAGCTTTTGTTTTGTTTTGTTTTAAGATTTTATTTATTTATTTGATAGAGATCACAAGTAGGCAGAGAGGCAGGCAGAGAGAGGGGGAAGCAGACTCCCCACTAAGCAGAGAGCCCAATGCAGAGCTCGATCCCAGGACCCTGAGATCATGACCTGAGCCGAAGGCAGAGCCTTAACCCACTGAGCCACCAAGGCACCCTAGGTTTGTTGAGCAATAGCGAAGTGATGGTACAAAGCTCCCAGAGAGTGAGGGGACCCAAGAGGGTTGCCATCTTTATCCTATTTTCTAAAAGCACTTTACTGATCAGTATTTTTTTAAGCATGGGGTCGGGGTGGAAGTGGATCATTGCAACAGGAGATGAGCCTGAGGCCTGGGGCCTGTTGGCTGTGATGAGCCAGGGGACCCAGGAACAGCCCCGGCTGTGGGTGGCACTGGCGCTCTAGGAAGGGCTGGGAGGACATAGTCAGGGAGGTTTGCAGGAGAATGCTGGACACTGGTACACCCTTCTTCTTTTTTTAAGATTTTATTTATTCGACAAACCACAAGCAGGGAGAGTGGGAGAGGGAGAAGCAGACTCCCCACTAAGCAAGGAGCCCAATGCAGAGCTCAGCCCACAACCGTGGGATTGTGCCGTAAGCCCAAGGTAGACGTTTAACTGACAGAGCCACCCAGGCACTCCTAAACACTTCTTCTTTATCCCTCTTTAATCTGAAACAGTTAATCCACTTCATTAATTACAAGGACTTAGGTGAAACCCTCGGGTCACATCTCTAGGAAGATGACAGCTGTATGGATTGGGATACTTTCTGGCAAACTACCTATAGCTGCCAGTTCAGCCATGCCGCCTGTTTGCTGAGCATCTACTACTGTGTGTCAGACACGTGCTAGGAGTTCGAAGATACAGTGGTGAGTGCCCTGTCCCTGGGCCCCTTCCTGGATGGTACAGCCTTGTGGTCTCTAAAAGTGAAAGGACCAGGGGCACTTGGGTGGCTCAGTTGGTTAAGCATCTGCCTTTGGCTCAAGTCATGATCCCAGGGTTCTGGGATCATGTCCTGCATCTGCTTCTTCTCCCTCTGCCTGCTGCTCCTCCTGCTTGCGCTCTCTCTCTGTCAAATAAATAAAATCTTAAAAAAAATAACATGAAAGGACGAGTCAAAAGGCAGACATGACTCAAGTGTCCATCCATGGATGAATGGCTAGATAAAATGTGGTGTAGACCTACCGTGGAATACTAGTGTTGAACCTCAAAAAGGAAGAAAATTCTGACACAGGTTGTGACACCTTGAGGATCTTATGCTTAGTGAAAGGCCAGTCACAAAAAGATCAATACCCCAGGATTCCATTCATATGAAGTACCTAGAGTCATCAAATTCTTTCTGAGTCAGATTCTCAGAAAGTAGAATGGTGGCTGCCAGGGGCTGGAGGGACAGGGGACTAGGGAGCTGTTGTTCTGTGGGTGCAGAATTTCCACCTTACAAGATAAAAAGTGCTCAGGAGATGGGTTATACAACATGAGTGTGCTTAACACTACCGAACCATACACTTAGAAATGGCTAAGATGGTAAATTTCACGTTATGGATTTATGTTTTAATATTTTAATATTTTATTTAGTTGAGAGTATGCAGGAGCAGGGTGGCGGGTGGGGTGGGCTACAGGGGGAAAACCAGACTCCATGCTGATCAGGGAGCTGGACAACAAGACAGAGGGCTTGATCCCAGGACCCAGAGATCATGACCTGAGCCCAAGGCAGACACTCAAGCAACTGAGCCACCTATGGACATTTTTTAAACTAAAATTAATTTTAATTTAAAACAAAAAAGGAAAGTGAGGACTATGCACATGCCTGGGCCAGAACCATGGTCCCAGCTCTGGAGGAAGAACCGAGAAGGCCACCATGAGGCCTCAGTGAGGATCAGGCATGCGTCTGGCCCTGTGGAGTCTCCAAACGCAACTCCGCATCATCTCTTGGTCTGTCCCACGGAAAGCCACACAGCAGTAACACATAAACCCTGTCACTGAGTCACCCTTGGTGTTGTCCCCTCCAGTCTTCTTCAAAGACGCCCACACAATGTGCCCCAGAGGGGACCATGGGGCCCCCATCCTCCCTCCTGTGGTACCTAACTCTGATAGCTGCAGGTCCCGACATGCATGTCCCCCACATCCAGCAGCCCATGGGAACTGCTCTGAGCTGGTCCCCAGACCAGACCCTAGATCTCACCGGGAAATGTAGTGCAGGCTTCCCAGCCTGAAGGCATTTAGCACTCCACTGGAGACTCAGCTCTTCTTCCTGGAGGGCGGTCTGGCAATGGATGTCCCCATCTAAACTTAGACGCATGCCTTGACCCAGCAGATCCGCCCCCAGGGTGTTTTGGTTATACCCATTATGGGTGTAAGGCCATAACGGACACCTGACTGATATGTTTGCAAAGATGATCGCTGCAGTGCTGTTCACAAGAGTGAAACTTCGGAAACCAGGTAAATGTCTATCAGTGGAAGGCTGGTTTAATTACGTTTCATAAATCCAAACTCTGAAGCCATGGAAAAGGGGTGGTGGAGACACAGAACAGTTGCTCTGATGCAGGGTTAGGTGGGAAGCAAACACAGGGTGCGTCTACAGATCCTTTAGAACAAATTGTGTTCATGCCCTGGGCATACAGTTGGTTCTTGAGGGCTTGCTCCATTCGATCCCCCCGAGGCCCAGCCCATGTTGGGGGGCAGGAGGCCGGTGTGCTCAGGGGAGGCAGGCAAAGCAGAGGCAGAGTGAGCCCCTCGCTGGCCACCTGTGGCCTCTTGGGCTTGGGCCGGTGTTCTCAGGAACCACGTAGCAGCTGCGCCAAGACAGGGTGGCCTTGGCAGCCACTGCTTGAGCCCCCTTCCCTCTGCCTATACGGCAGCTCCCTCCCCTCAAGGCGCCCATTCTGCAGGACACTCAGTCCCCGATGAGGTCTGCCTTACTGAGGCTTTACTCACCACTTAGCCACACTTAGTGAGCATCTACTTTGCATCTGTAAACTGTTGGGATGAGACTCTGGGGCCTCCACTGTGGAACAGAGGCCAGTAGAATGAGGGCTGGCCTTGGGCAAGTTGTTTAAGTTGTTGGAGCCTCAATTTTCCCATCTGGAAAGTGGGGATAGTAACAGAGCTTCTTCAAAGAACTTATCACCAGATGCCTCTGGCAATGGGGAGGAGACTTAAATTTTGCACCACGTCAATTTTAGACTATGTGTACACTCTGTCAATTCAAATAAATAGTTACTGTAGGAGGGCTGTGTGAGGATCAGAAAGGGTTTTTTAAAGGGGTCTCCACAGGCATTCATCCTACCGGATGGATTCTATGTTATTCAAGAGCCACACGAAAGCAGTCCCTTCTGCAAGGGTACCTGGGAGGGAGGGGTGAGTGATCTGAGCCAGGGACAGGGTTGGGACTCAGTGGCCCCAGGCCTAGCACTCTGGAGCATAAGAAGATGACTCATGATAGCTGAATGATTTCAGTGCTGCACAGTTAGGTGCCGAGTCTGTGCAGACCAATTACCTGGGTTGATCTTCTCTAGGAAAACCTGTTGAGTAGATTCTGAGTGGGAAGCACTGTATGTTCTTTGGCTCTGTTGGAGAACCCTATGTACTTTGGTATCTTAAAGGCTCTGAGAAATCCTGCAGTAATGCTTTGTTTAACCTAGTGCTTCCCAAGTGTACATGATTAGAAACTTTTTTTTTTTTTTGGTCCAGCCTGTGTTAACAACCCATAGAACTAAGGTACAGAGGAGGCTTGGGGATTAGGAAACTCTGTCCTAGAGAAAATCAGGGCAGCCTCTGGCCTTCTGATTTTAAATTCTCTCTTCTGAGGGGTGCCTGGGTGGCTCAGTTAGTTAAGCGTCCAGCTCTTGATTTTGGCTCAGGTCATGATCTCAGGGTTGTGAGACGGAGCCCGCCATGGAGCTTGCTTAAGGGTCTCTCTCTCCTGGGCACCTGGGTGACTCAGTGGGTTAAGCCTCTGCTTTCGGCTCAGGTCATGATCTCAGGGTCCGGGGATCGAGTCCCACATCGGGCTCTCTTCTCAGTGGGGAGCTTGCTTCCCCCAGTCTCTCTGCCTGCCCCTCTGCTTACTTGTGATCTCTCTCTGTCAAATAAATAAATAAAATCTTTAAAAAAAAAAAAAAAGAGTCTCTCTCTCTTCCTCTACCCCTCCCCTCGGGAACTTGGTCCACTGGTTTTAGGATTTCCTTGTCTGTCAGATGAGAGGAAGAGGGTGGCAGTGACGGCCATAAGCATCTCATCTGTCTGGTGGCGTCTTACATTCATTCCAGAGTCTGGTCCTCGTGGCTGCCCTGTGAGACAGGAACTCTTCCTACATTTCACCTCCTGGTGATGAAACTGGGAATCTGGAAGGTCCATGTGTCCCTATCTCACAGCGGCCCGGTGACAGATCCAAGGCTTGGACCCCAGCCATCTGCTCTCAATCGCCAAAGTCTTCTCTGAGAAGGTCACGTTCCTTCAAACTCTCCCCCACCCCCCTTACTGAATACCCTGAACGTATAACCTTCGGTGGAAAAGAGATCAGGGAGTACTTGGCATTTCTTGAAGTAGGCATGGAGAGTTTGATGACCGTATCTCAGTGCTGCTAGGAATTCTAACCTGGGGCTCTCCAGGACAGCTTCCAGTATTGCACCGTCCCCCAGCCCGGTCCTTCTCCGAGCTTCCTGCCACTCGCTCTGCCCCAGAGCCTCGAGGGAAGGGGCAGAGGGGAGGAATGCAGGTAGCATATGGAGCACCTTCTGGGCACCCACAGCACAGAGTCCTTTCCAACAGGAGAGAAGGGCGGGCCAGTATGGGAGTGCAGTACAGGGAGGGCTGCCCTGCGTCCCTTGCTCTAAGCAGATGTCACCCCTGCCAGGTCTGGAAGAGGTCGGGGGCCTGGTTCTACAAAGGGCTCCCCAAGTACATCCTGCCGCTGAAGACCCCTGGCCGGGCCGATGACCCCCACTTCCGACCTCTGCCCATGGAGCCCACCGAGCAAAAGCCCAGAAGCACTGAGACTAGTCGTGTCTACACGTGGGCCCGAGGGAGAGGTAAGTCCCCTTTGCTGCCTGTCACAGTCCTGCTGTCAGCCAGCTGGGCAGTGCTAAGGCACCAGGCCAGGGTCTGCCACACCTGCATGGGGCTCACCCTGGCACATCGTCCCTCCCTGGGCCCTCAGCTTGCCACCCACGCCCACGTGGGCGGCTGGACCTTAGCTCAGGGATCGCTTGGAGCATGGGGTCTGCTGGGGGGCCATTTCACAAGCAAAGGCTTCTTTGGGGCTAGGCATGCTGTGAGCGCTATGGATCTTCGCAGGAGCATGATACCTACTGAGGTTTCTCGCAAAGTATGAAAATGCAGCTTTCCAAAGCTGGCCTGTACCATCTCTTCTTGGTGCTTCTGTTGCATCTCTGGAAGGAGGACACCTGGCTTCCCTGGTCCTAATGAGCAAGATGACTGTGCCTGGGGCCCTCTGGGTCACATGGAAGCTGCACTGCTGTGGCAGCCGGCCAGGTGGCCGCCATCGGAAGGGAGCTCAGCCCCACTGGTGGTCACAGTACCTGGTATGGTAGACGGCCCTCCCCGATTTGCAGGATGCTTTAATGTTCGTGATCTGCATTTTTAAAATTCCTGGTCTCACATAAGGCTCCAGAGGTGATCAGGGTGGGTATTTAACCCCTGTTTTAGAGACGTGTAGCCTGAGGCCCGGGGAAGAGGTTGCACTTACTGAGCTGCTGTGTGGCTGAGATGGGACCAAAAGGCCCGGTCTTATCTTCTGGGTGGCCGGGTCTTATCCTCTGGGCCCTTGCTCCTTCTGGCCTAAAGGGTCCAAGTTTAGGGTCTGCGTAGACATGGCAGCTGTTTTTGTGGGGCTCTTAAAGATCTTTGTGTTTGGTTTAAGACCTGGCATCTATCTTTTGGGCTTTTTTTCCCTTGTTGCAAAATTAAGGTATGTTTATTACAAAATATTGAAGGCTGCCAAGTGATATCCTGTGGAAAGTAAACGTCAGCTGTAGGTCAGCCTGTCCAGCCATGACCAGCATTAACAGCGGGGTCTCTGGTCTCCTGAAATCCTCTTCTAGGCATCCCCTGCCTCTTTGTCCAGAAGGCCTTCCTCACAAATTCTGCTGGCCTCTGTTTGCACTTCTCCTTCTCACAAGTTCGCCATCACTGCCACAGCAAAACCCTTGTAGGGACCGTGGGCAAGGGCAAGGGTCCCCTGGGAAGATGGGCAGGGGCACAGGCTACATGGCACTGGCCTCAGGGAGGAGCCCAGAATGGGGTTTTTTGGAGAAGTGGCTCCCTCCTCCACTCGGTCCCTTTTCCACCCTCCAGCTGAGGCTTCCTCATGCCCCTGCCCTGTTCAGGGCACACCTGTGTCCCTTGGGATGATGGAGGAGTTACAGCTGGGGAGACAGAATGTTGTTCTGATGGGCCCCAGGGGTCCTCACTGCCCTGTGTGCTCAGCATTCACGTGGGGCACATGTTCATACACACTCATGTGCTCACGCACACCCCGGGAAGGACAGGGCCTCCTTCCCCGAAGTCATGCAGACACAGATGGCCTTTTGATGATGCGGGTGAGGAAGCCAGCAGCCCACACACACACAGGTGGCATGGTTTATTAACTGAGTTTGCACTGTGGCCAGGCCGGACCATGTGGAGGTCCTCCAGGTGAACTTGGGCTCCGTCTGCAGACTGGGTCGGAAGCTTCCAGGGTTCTGGAGCAGGAGGCAGCACATCCTTTATGCAGCCCCCGGGCCAGGCATGTTGCAATTCTGTGATGATGATCCCCATTTTAGTGACGAGCAGGAAGGGGGGTCCAGGCAGATGACTTATGTGTCTTGCCCATGGGCAGCAGAAAGGTGACAGTCGCTGGCTCCAGGCCGGTTGGAGAGGCCCAGAGGGTATCTGCATACATGCAGAGATGGGGTACACTGGGGGGTGCATGGAGTACATGGTGTGGGCAGGCCTGAACTTGAGAAAGCCCACAGTCGAGAGGGAGGAAGACTAGGAGCTGGTGGACAACATGGAGGAGGCATTGCTGGGGAGGGAGGACGAAAGCTCAGAGGTTCTCTGCCACAGGAACCAAAGCATCAGGGGTTTGCAAGGAGGGGGTCACAAGCCTGATCCTGTGGTTGTCCTCTTTGATGAGCCTCTGCAGAAGTGGGATCTGTGCTTCCTGATTGAGTTTGGTTCCCCTGGCCATTGCAGACCCTACCATGTACTCACAGAGGCATTTGGTGGCTATTGGACCCCCGTGGGAGACTGGAAGCCCAGGCCACCTGGAACCATCCTTGTGATGGGCCTGGGCCTGGGACGAGGGGAGGTCAGCCCCACACTAGCCCTTCTGTGGCTTCCTGGTGGTGTACGGGTCTGGAGGTCAGGCTCTGCCTAATGCTCTGCCTTGCCTGTCTGGAAGCCTCCTGAGCTGCCAGGGGCTACTGCCTCAGTCCCAATTCCTTCTCAAGCTGTTCTCCAGGCTGTCAGACTCCTGGCAGCAGACAGCCCCTAGCTGGCAGCCTTGGGAGTCTGGCATAGGAACCTCATGGGGCCTTTCCAAACCACTGACAACTGGAGAACCAATTAACATTTTTCCAGCTCCAGGAGTGGCTTCCCCTCCCCAGGCCTATCATCAGCCATACCCAGGTGCCTAGTAGTTGGTTGGGGTCAATACTATAGTTTTTAGGCCAAGTGAGAGCCTGTGTGGTAAGCCTAGCCCTTAGAGCACCCCATTCAACCCAAACTGAGCTCAGGGCCAGGCAGAAATAGAGGGACCAGCACTGGGGTGGGGACCCACCCCCACCACACTGGAAGCTACATACAGGCAGGGCCATGTCTGTCTGAATAGGCCAGTTCCTTACTACCTAGCATGGGAGAGGCATGGGATAGAGACTTCTTAGGTAAAAGAGTGGATGAATGAATGAATGAATGAACTACCCATACCCCACCAGGATATTTGAAAAACAGTGGAAGGATTTTCCCTTGGGCCTGCAGACTCCTCTGGGTCCCAGTTCTGTTGGACAACCCCAAGAGAGACTTGAGGACTATGAAAACCACCCCTACTCTCATGAAGCAGCTCTCCTCATGAAGCAGATCCCTTGCCTCTGGAAACCCCAGGACCATCATCCCCCTCCTGCCCCACAGTCCCTGCTTCCCAGCATGAAAGCTGATCCTAGGGGGCATCTGGGGGGCTCCATCGGCTAAGCATCCCCTCAGGTTGTGGTCTCAGGGTTGTGGGATCAAGCGGGGAGTCTGCTGCTTCCTCTCCCTCTGCACCCCCAACCCCACTCATGTGTCCTCTCTCTCTCGCTCTTGCTCTGTTTCTTAAATAACTAAATAAAATATTTTTTAATAAAGATTTTTATTTATTTATTTGATAGAGATCACAAGCAGGCAGAGAGGCAGGCAGAGAGAGAGGAGGGGAAGCAGGCTCCCTGCTGAGCAGAGAGCCTGATGTGGGACTCGATCCCAGGACCCCGGGATCATGACCTGAGCCGAAGGAAGAGGCTTAACCCACTGAGCCACCCAGGTGCCCCAATAACTAAATAAAATCTTAAAAAAAAAAAAAAAAAAGCTACTCCTGGCATCAGATGCTCTCTCTTCTCTTCCCCTACCCCTGTTCCTCTATATCTCTCTCCCTCTCTCTCCCCCCCAAATACATAAAAAAATCTTTAAAATGGTACTTGTTTTGTGCTTGCTACAGTAGCACATACACTAAAAATTACCCGTTTGAACCCATACCCCATCTTTTATTAAGTGGTTTATTTTCTCGTATCGATTTGTAGGCGCTGCTTATATGTTAGCGATGGTAGATGGCTGGCAAATGCTTTCCTCCTTGACTTTCCATTTTGTTTGACCTTGGTCTTTACTCATAGTATTTTACCATTCAAAACCTGTTTCTTCTCATTTTTGTGAAGTCAAGTATGTCTTTTGTTGGCTTTGTGGTTTCTAGGTTTCCTATCTTGCTTCAAAATGTCTTCCTCTCCAAGGTTAAAAACAAATACATGCTAAATTAAAATTTTAATATGAGAATAAAAGGAAATTGCTTAAATATGATACAACTACCAAGGAAGAAAAAATATCCGATACCAAATATTGCATTCACTGATAAAGAACCGAAGCCATGCTCTATCAAAATGCAAATCAAGAATACCCCTATCGGGGTACCTGGGTGGCTCAGTCGGTTAAGTGTCTGACTTTTGCTCAGGTTGTGATCCTGAAGTCCCAGGATTAAGCCCCAAAGTTAGGCTCCCTGCTCAGTGGGAGTCTCCTTCTCCCTCTGCCCTTCACCCTGCTAATGCCCTCTCTTGCTCTCTTTAAAAAAACAAAACAAAACAAAAAAACAGACATCAGTTGACAGTGTTTTGTAGTATTTAACTAATGAAATAAGGCAAGAAAATAATCTGTTGCTATTGGAAAAGAGAAAAAATTTTATTATTTGCAGATGATGTGACTGTATACTAAGAAAACCCAAGAGAGCCTGCTTAGACAACCCATTGGGATTAATAAGACAGTTTGGGAACCAACAGGATGCAAAGTAAATTGATCGTTTACACACCAAAAAAAAATGATAGTTTTACTCTCTGCTAATTAGAAGGAACAATGGGGAAATTAACTCATAATTGCAGCAAAAATTATAAAATACCTAAAAGTGAAGTTGAAACGCAATTGTAGGTTCAAATTGAAGAAAATCATAGAACTTTATTACAGGACAAAAAATAAAAAGCAAGAGACAAACAGAGAGGCAGACAAAGATCTGGATCCCTCTAAATTAATAAATGTAATAATTTCTATCTGATTTCCCAGTGGAGTTTTTAGGAAGGAACAGATTCAGACATTTCTCTTATCCACTGGATAAACGAAACATGGCTTAATCATACAGTGGAATATTATTCAACCTTAAAAAAGGAGTGAGCTACTGACATTGGCTATGCCATGGATGAACTGTGCACACTCTCTGCTAAGTGAAAGATGCCAGAGACAAAGGTCCTAACAGTTGTATCACTCTGATTATATGAAATGTTCAGAACAGGCAAATCCATGGGGCACCTGGGTGGCTCAGTCAGTTAAATGTCTGCCTTCGGGTCAGGTCATGATCCCAGGGTCCTGGGATCGAGTCCCAAGATGGGCTCCCTGTTCAGTGGGTGTCTTGCTTCTCCCTCTCCCACTCCCCCTACTTGTGCTCTCTTGCTCACTTTCTCCCTCTCAAATAAAGAAATAAAATCTTAAAAAAAAAAAAAAAGAACAGGCAAATCCATGGAAACAGAATGTAGATTCATGATTGCCAGGACCAGGGAGCTGGGGGGAAGGGGGAAGGATTGCTAATGGGTACAGAGAACATGTGATAAAGATATTCTGGAAAAAAAAAAAAAAGATATTCTGGAACTGAATAGTGGTGATGGTTGCACAACTTAATGAATATACTAAAACCATGGAATCGTACACTTCCAGAGGGTGAACTTGATGGCATATGAGTTATACTTCATTTTAACATAGTGTTTTGGGGTTTTTTAAAAAGATTTTATTTACTTGACAGAGATCGCAAGTAGGCAGAGAGGCAAGCGGGGGGTGGGGGGAGCAGGCTCCCCGCTGAGCAGAGAGCCCGATGTGGGGCTCGATCCCAGGACCCTGGGACCATGACCTGAGCTGAAGACAGAGGCTTTAACCCACTGAGCCACCTAGGCGCCCCCAAAATATTTTGTTTCTTTTTTTAAGAATGGCAAGGTATAGAAGGAGTTGCTTACTCTTAAGGCTTACTATAAAATTACTATAATCAATAGAAATAGTAAAGTATTGGCATCAGAATAAATAGAATATTTATTTATAGGATAAATAGGTAAGTAGAACAGAATAGGGAAATAATAGACCTAAGGAAGTATGGAAGCTGAACATAGGTAGTTTTTCAATTCAGTGGGAAAATAACAGGTTTATGTAACAACCAGAATTAGCATAATTAGATTTCCACCCGTTCCATATGTATTCAGAAACATGCCACAGAAAGATTAAAGATCTAAATGTTAGGAGCGCCTGGGTGGTGCAGTCGGCTGGGCGTTCAACTCTGGATTTCGACTCAGGTCATGAGCTCAGGGCCGTGAGATCGAGCCCCATGTTGGGCTCCTTGCTGGGCATGGAATCTGCTTAAGATTCTCTTTCCCTCTGCCCCTCCCACCCCTCTCTCAAAAAAAAAGTTAAAAATAACACAAAGAGGGCGCCTGGGTGGCTCAGTGGGTTAAGCCTCTACCTTCAGCTCAGGTCGTGATCTGCTCTCTGCTCAGCTGGGAGCCTGCTCCCCCCACCTCTCTTCCTGCCTCTCTGCCTGCCTGTGATCTCTCTCTCTCCTTCAAATAAATAAAATCTTTAAAAAAAATAACACAATATATTAGAAAAGATCCAAGATATTTTTTTCTGCTGTGTTATCTCAAAGAGAGCTGGTAACGCTCCTGCATGTGCAGAACAGGTTGGCTGACTACCCGGGTTTACTTCTCTCACCCTTTTCTGTACCCTGGGTGTTGATTTGGGACAAGGATTTGCCCACAGACCACCAGGCGAGACTTCTGTAAGCTTGCTTATAGCAGGTCATTCATTCTTTCCCCAGGATGGAGGAAGGAACAGAGTGACCTGAGTGGCCTTGGGTCTGACCTGTTTGTCTCTGAGAGAGGTCCACCTTCCCACCTAAACAATCTAATCTTTTTTTTTTTAAGGTTTTTATTTATTTGAGACTGAGACAGAGTGACACAGAGAGCACAGCAGAGTGGAGAGAAAGAAGCTGCTCCCTGATGACTGGGGAATCCCGACACAGGGCTCGATCCCAGGACCCTGGGATCATGACCTGAGCTGAAGGCAGTAGCTTAACCCATTGAGCCACCCAGGTGCCCTGCACCTGGTAGATCTAAATGGAGTGTGTGCTCCACACTGCTTTTCAGTGGCAGATCATTGCTCCCAGTTCATGGCAGTAATGACTAATGCCAGTTTGCACACTCCTGCTCTCTTTGCTCTCCTGTGAAAAAAAGGTGTAAATTTGTGGAGCCAGTACTATGCGTTCTTGGGTCTTAATCCCTTTAGAGCTTAGCCCACCTCTTTAGCAGACTTCTTTCCTTTGAGCTGGATTCTCACCCGTGGGCTATGTACAAAGATATTTGCTGGCCGTAGGGGTGGCCAATACCATATTAACCTGGAATATCTGGGTAATAACAGATTATCTGTTTTGTCATATGCTAGAAAGTTTAGGGAAGGCACCTGAAGCTGTGGTTCAGCAGCTCATTGATGTCAGGAGAGGTGTCTTTATAATTCTTGCTCTTTCCCTCATGGTCACAAGATGGTTGCAGCAGCTCCAGCCATCACTATAAAGAATGCAAGAAAGTTAAAAGGGGAGGCTGAAAAATCAAGCCTTTAACTTCTGCAGCCTTGCATTATGATAGAAGCAGACAGTGGGGAGGAGGGCTTGTCTTGGATACTAGATGAGCCTAATTCCCTACAAGAGCTAGAGAGAGAGCAGAATTTATCTGAGTGAAGTCATTACATCTGAAAATTATTCTCAGGATTTTGTGCTTCTCTCCCTCCAGTGACAAGGATCCTTAACATGATGGGGCTTTTTTTCTTCAGCCCCCAATGCTCTGACTGGAGGCAACATTGGGCAACATTGCCCTATCTACTGGATGGTTGGTCTGCCCCAACTGGCCCAGCTGTGGCTGAGCTCCTGAAATGGGGGCCTGAAGCCCTGAGTCTTTAGTACATACACTGTTCGAAGGGCATTCTAGGATGTGTCTGCTTTTCTCAGATGGGAACCAGAGAGCTGGGATCCCTTGGAGACCAACCTGAGCTTGGTAAGGCTTTGCCGTATTGGCCTTTACCTGGAGCCTGGGGCTGGGCAGGTAGGAGGGGACAAAAGCCCTCATCACTGCTCTGTGGCCTGGCCGGATTAGGGAGGCCTTTTCATTTTGTCTTCCACCACAGACCCATAAAGCCCTACCCAAGTGTACAGATAGCCATTTCCTCCCCACTCCTCCTCAGAGATAGCACAGAAGCCACGGTAGGCCAGAAGGTCCCTGGCTGCGGCACAGGAAGGTCTCTAGAGTTCCCATAGTGGTGGGGCAAGTGTACTTTCCCATCTCTGCTGAGCCGGTGTCACTGTCCCTCTGCAGGGCCCTCCCATGTCCTGCCCTCTGGCAGCCCCGTGAGCAGAGCAAGGGCTTCGTGGAAGGATTTGAACAGATTTACACACTGGGTGATTCAAGGTCTGTTTCAAAAAAGTACTTCAAGGTTTTGGATTTGTTCCAGTCGGATCGTTTTGAGAAAAATAGAGGGGTTTCATTATCGCTTCCTTGGTTCACTAAATTTTAAACACTTTTTAAAAAATCCTCAGCTGTGGTTCCGTTTGCAGTCCAGGGAAAGCAAGTGTCAGGATTGTTTGGGTTGAGCGGTCGGGTTCAGGTCAGGCTACAAGTGTTTACCCTGGGCCAGCCTTGCTGAATGACCCCCGGCTAACCCGCCTCCACCCCGACACCACCATGTCCAGTACACGGGGCGCCACATTGGCAGCAGCCAGAGCTCTGCAACTCATGGTCATTATCTCATCAGATGCTCAGACAGCCCATGGGGCAGCTTCAGGAAAGACGAGGAGGGGGAGGCTGTCCTACACACTTGCAGCCAAGAGGCTTCTGAAGCACAGGCCATTCCTCTCCCCTCTGGGTTCAGCATAGAGTAAGCTGTTGCCCAAATCACCACGCACAGTGGCTGTCCCCTTTCAGTTTTGGCAGGAGGATTTTTGGTTGCGAGGAATGGAGACCACCAAGGCCAGCTCAAGTACAGGGGTTGCTGCCAGGCTTCTGGTAAAAGTCTTCCAGAAGCAGAGGAGACAAGGCTTGTGAGACCTGGGGGATGGAAGAGTATGGGAGTGGCTGCTCCTCGGGTCAGCTCCATCCCCTGCATCTGGCGTGCCCTTCCTCTGGCTGCACTTACGACCCCACATCTGCACTCAGGGAGGAGGTGGTTGGCCCAATTCATTCCTACTCATGGCTGTCCTTTTCACATCTAGCCTGTATCCCTTCAGATGGCATGGATACTTAGGGCTGCTTTCCCTTAAAGCAGGGCTGGGACAGCACAGGGGGAAATTTGTATCTCTTACTCAGTAACCACAGAATTAGATGTTTTGGGTCTGACATAGTAGTGAGTTCCGTGTCACTGGGAGCATTCAAGCAGAAACTGGCTATTATAGGGAGGATAGTGTGCTTTAGAAATTGAGGGAAATTCAGTACAAGAGTTGTTACTATGTGTCCAGAGTTTGCCTCCATACTGGGATCAGGGCTGGGGAGATGGGAATACATGCTATGGCCCAAGATGGAGAAATCCACATGGCCCACAAAAGCTTGGAACCACAGACCTCTGTCTCGTTAGTGCAGAGCTGCAGCCAACAGAACTAATCAGCAGTTCGGTGGCAGCCGTTTTTCCATCAAACCCATATGCTGTTTCCTGACTTCTTAACGCAGCGTGCTATTTATACCACTAGATCCATTCATTCTTAATGAGCCACGGTTGTGGATTGTAAAATGTTTTATTTTCATACAGGATTGCTCACTGCCCAGAGCCAGCTGTTGCTATGCCACCTTCC
Source organism: Neogale vison (assembly GCF_020171115.1). Taxonomy (NCBI): domain Eukaryota; kingdom Metazoa; phylum Chordata; class Mammalia; order Carnivora; family Mustelidae; genus Neogale; species Neogale vison. Next base: position 26,128,219 of record NC_058095.1, on the reverse strand, counting down.
TTCTTTCTCTGTTCCTAAGAAATTAGCATTTTGGAAGCTCCTTGGAGCGCTCAGCTGCCCTCTCCCACTCCCTACTCACCAGCCCCCCCCAAATATATCCCCAGCCAGACTCTGGACTTGCCATTTCTGTCACGTTGGCTCAAACATGGCCCATGAACTCCCTGCAGCCTTCGGAGCAGCTGGGAGGGTGTGTTCCTTGCAGGGGGCCAGGCTGGCTGAGGCTTGAAGAAAGAGGCAGAGGATGGCAGAGCAGGAGGGCTTCCATGTTGGGAAGTGGGATGCCATCTGTCCTCTGAGGGTTGGACATTTGCCTGTGTCTGAGGTTGCAACTCGATCTGGCTCGCTGGTTTAAGTTCACTGACAACTTTTTTAAATGTGAAGAATTCTTATTATTTGAAAAGATATGGAATTCTGGCTGTTTTGAACATCAGAAAGTCTGCGGACTGCCCCCTCCCTGGACAAATTGAACAGGCTGAGGCAGCTTCCCTCTTCACACTGGGCATGCTTTCTTGGCTTGGCCGAAGTCCCCACCCCTCCTTGTTGTCTCTTGCCACTATGATTACCACCCTTCCAGCGTTATTAAGAAGAAACTGAAATAGTTCTTGTTTCCGCATCCCTATTAAAAAGAGAGAGCCTAGGAATTAGACCAACAGGAACATCTGTTGCAACAAAAGCGGGCACACTGCTCTGCGGAAATAAATACTCATATCCAGAAATATGATAAATATATCAAAATAAATATCATGCCCAGCCCACCTCACCCACTGACACTGCCAGCTGACCTGTGGAAAGCAGAGCTTGACAGCCTCACATCTGTGCCTCCCCACCCCCAATCCTGGCCCCAGGCTAGGGAAATTAGTTTTTGGAAGTCTTTCTTCCTCTCTGGGCTCGGGTTGCCCCAGGAGTAGGATGGAGATGAGGGGGCCGGGACACTCTGTTGTCTTCCAGCTTTGGTATCTTACTGTTCCAAATCCAAGGGAAGGAAACTTTCTGGAGAAATTTCTGGCAGGTGGTGAAGGAGCTCACAGATCTTACGCTGAGGCTGCCCCTCCCGCAGAGACCAGCCCCATCTCAGCACCGGCCCTGCCCTCCCTGTGCATGCACACACAAGCACACACGTGCAGGATCCCGGGAGCTTTCGAGAAGAGGCTGGAGACACGGTCTTCTGAGTGTCTGAGAGGGCGTCAGGCGTCCCTCACTGCAACCCGTAAACGCCTGACTCCGGTCTGCATGGTGTAGGTCAGCTGTCTGGCTCCAGAAGACCAATCAACGAGAAAGGGTCATTGTGCTGTGTGGAGCTCCCCCCAGCCATTTGGGGAGCTAGATGCCTTCCTTCTCCACAGGCAGGGAAGACCAGGGGGTTGGCGCTCAGCTGGCAGTCTTCCCATGTGGCTGCCATTCCTGCACGCTCTGAGGGCCCGGGGACTGTTTGCCTGAAGGTCTGTGCAGGTGAAAGAGGCTGGCCTCAGGCTTCGGTGCTGAGCAGCCAGATAAAACCAGCAAGGATGGTCGCTGCCAAGGCTTGCTTGCATGGTTTCTCACCGCAGCCTGTGCCAGGCGGGGGGCATTCCTTGTTTCGTGGAATCCCCTGACAGCTGGGGCAGAGTGAGCCATGTCCTACTGTGGTCCCATGTTACAGTAGGGCACCGAGAGGTCAGATAATCTCAGTGTGGACAGAAAGATGCCCTCCGCATTTAGGAAACTCTGCCCTTTCCCTAAATCTCAGGGAAGTAGAGGCCCGGCCACCTTTTTTTGTGGCTGTTTTCAAAGAGAATCCCATGCATACTAATTTGTCCTGACCTTCAGAGCCCTTGGTGAAGCCAAACGCTAGCCTGATGCCAGTGGGTGTGAATGGGGGGGGGGCTTCCCCAGAACAGAAGCCCAAAACTTCAGTGAACTATGGGTTCCCGCTGCTGTGCCCCACCCCTGCCCCAGCAGCACCCCCTGCCCGTCCTGGGCATCCTCCTTGGCTTGGGGATTGACTTCCCAAGAGCAGAAGGTCCTCATTAGCCACACCACAGAGGTCAGGGGCATGGCTGTCCATTCTCATTTGTCCAAGCCCAGTGTCAGCCTCAGCTGATTGGATGATTCCAACTCCAAGGCAAGGTCTTGGGCCTCCTTGTCCCCACTCCCACCCCATCTGAGCCAACCCCGGGGAAGCAGTCAGCCTCTGGCTTCTGTTAATGGAGGTGTGCTGAACTTCCACTTGGGGGGCCTGGGTGGGGCTCCACCGTGTACCATGAAGCACACCCTCTCCAGCCACTCACCTGTGTCACTGCAGAAACCTACAATTCAACTCTGCCCACTCTAGATTTCTCAGCCTCTAGGAACCTGGATGACGTGAATAAACCCAGGCCCGCCTGCCCTGTCCGACACCAGTAAAGCCCAAGGAGATAGCTGTGCCATCATAGGTGAAGGCTGGCCTGGCACATAGGCTGAGCTGATTCCCCACTGCTGGCCCAGGAGCCGCGGCAAGGATAGGAGAATCCATCTACCCAGATTTCCATACAGGATCGGGGGCCAGGCCTCTCCTGCCTCACTTGCTTCTGGGTCCACCTGGGGTTCAGGTAGTCCTGGCAGCCCATCCCCCACACTCAGGCTCTGAGCACAGACCCCATGGCCCTGAGTCTCTGCTCAGGTAGGGGAACTGGAGGGATGAACCCAAAAGCCAAGAAGGCTGGACCCTGAGGGAATGGGAGAGAGAGGCCTGGGGAAAGAAAGAGACACAGACCCAATGACAGATGGGCAGAGATGCTGAGAGATGAGACTGAAGAGTGAGAACCTGACCAAAAACAGAGGAACCAAGGGAAAAAAACCCAGGAAGACCCAGAACACAAAGACACACAAGACATATAAGACAGGAAAGAAAGATAAGAGAAGCAAAGGCAGAGAGAGATTTTTTTTAAAACATCAGCAAAAAAGGAGGTCCAAAGAGACAAAAGACAAAAGCCCAGAGACCCATAGAGACAGAAGGAGAGAGAGCTGTGGTAAGGACAGAAGCAAGGCACATGTTGGATCCCAGCAAAGGCAGGAGATATTCATTCGCTTTGTTTCATCTGTGCTATAAATCAGCAGCAATACCCGCCAGAGAGAAATAGTGCAGAGCACACCCAAAGCCAGACCTCACCCCTAAGTGCCTGAGCCTGAAACCTTTCTGTTGAGCCAGCGGGGCTGTCCAGGCCCAAAGAAGTCCACTGCCTGGGCTTTGCCTTTCCTGTTCTCTGTCAGGGATACAAGACACACCCTAGCCCCAGCATTTCTGTCCCAGCGTTTGTGTCTAAACTCTGCCTGGTTTTAAATTCCACCTCTTCCAAGAAGCCTTCCCTGACTTCCCTTCTTCTTGAACACTCTGCCTCTGCAGAGAGTATCACGTTTACTCTGGAGAGCGCTGTTCTTATCTTCCATCCTCCGCCTCCCATTCTATCTGGAGCTCCTCCACCAAGGGCAGGACCACAGGATTTCAATGCTGGCGACCACATCACTATTGATTTGAGGATTTGTCTTCATTATCCAGCGCCTCCTGTCTGTGAGCCCAAAGAAAGGAGTTAATTAAAATCAATGATGAAGGAACAAGCAAGCACAGGAAACTCTCCACTCCCCAACTCTCAGTTCCCAGCTTCGTCTGTGCTGTCCCTACTGATGTCCCTGGTGGCACCCCAGACGGGAGACCAAGGAAGAAGGCCTCCCTGAGTACCATATGCTCACCCCGCTCTCTGAGGTTATCCTGTGATATTTCCACCTCACAGATGAGGAAACGAAGCTCAGGGCAGTCAGGGACCTGGCAAGCAAAGGTCACAGATCTCCTGACTCTGAGGTCTGGGAGAGAGAGAGGTGGGCTCTGTCCCTTTCTGGCTTCCCAGGATCTATCCCTATGAGGACAGGTTCCCCTGGACTTGGATTTTTTTGTTGTTGTTGTTTTAAATATTTTATTTATTTATTTGACAGGCAGAGATCACAAGTAGGCGGAGAGGCAGGCAGTGAGAGAGGAGGAAGCAGGCTCCCTGCTGAGCAGAGAGCCTGATGCGGGGCTCGATCCCAGGACCCTGGGATCATGACCTGAGCCGAAGGCAGAGGCTTTAACCCACTGAGCCACCCAGGTGCTCCTGGACTTGGATTTGAAAGAAGAGCAGACTGTGTGTGAACAGTGCCTCAGGCCCGCCACCCATCATCTCCTGCCCAGGGCCTACCCACCCCATGTTTGCGACAATCAGCCTCTGACCGCCCCCCACCCCATCTGTCTGTCCCTGGCTCAGGCTGAGGCCACCAGCAGCCTGGCTTGGCCCACCTGAGTGTCCTTCAAGAAGGGAGGAGGCTGTGAGGAGGCGCCTGCTGGGTCCACCCCTTCTGGAACTGGAGCTGGCTCGTCACACCTTGCTGACCACCATCCAGTCCTACTGTCTCTATTCACTGCTGCATCCTCTCCTGGGGAGGATTTTCCAGGAAGCGGGCCGGTATTTCCTGCGTGTCTGCTTGACCCAAATCTCAGTGCTGGAGGCCGAGGAAAGGAGGCAGATGCGGATTTTGAGACGGGGCCCTGACCTCAAGCGGTTCCTGGTACAGTTGGGGGAATCAAGACAGTCATTCATAGGAAAAGAAATGCAATGCCGGGCAGTGTCTGAGGGGCCTGGAGAGCTGCCCCAGCAGTCATAGGGAGAGTGAGGAAGGGCCTGTCTCCCATTTCCCCTCCCCGCAGGGCCGAAGACACTTTTCAGCAGAGGCACAATTTAGCTGGGCTTCTGGGGGGATGAACTGGAATTGAATTTTTAAAAAATATTTACAGGCCTGCATAGCTTGTTGAACTTGCAGTGCCTTTTGTCCTACTCGATCTTATTTCCTCGGGGTTGCTCTTGTCTCTGTTTCACAGAGGAGAAGATTGAGGCTCAGGGAGATGAAGGTCTTTGCCCAGGAGTGTCCAAGGCAGGGCCAGGACTCAAGCCTGGATGTGGGGAGGGAGCTAGAAGTCTGTCACTCACATCACAGTGCCTGCCTCTGACAGTTTCTCTGGAGAGAAACCCAGAAAGCGTGCGTTGGGAAGACAGCGGAGGAGCTGGCTGGCCTTGAGGGGAGGACTCCTGAGGGAGCAGAGCACGGAGGGCAAGGGCAGACTGGTGGGTGCCCTGCCTGCTGGGAGGGGAGGAAAGAGCAGAGGTCTCAGAAGGAACTAGGCCTCGGCTCAAATCCTAGCCCAGCCTGCAAATGGCCTCTGAAACATCTCGTCCCTCTGGCACAACCTAGGAATCCACGTCCCCCTCCCCCAGAGAAGGTGAGTCCACCCCTGTGAGGTTGGTCCTGGCACCAAACACAGTAAGGCCAGTCCTGCAGCGGGTGGTGTGGAAGTTGAGTTCCGGAAGAGTCCCTCAAGCAAAAGGCCCCTCCCATGTGCCAGATTCTGCCTGTGTTACCATGTGAATGCTCACAAGAAAGCCAGAAAAGGACCCAGCAGAACCAGTGCCCCTTCACCACCCCATACCTCCCCCCTGCGACCACCAGACAGAGCCCCAGACTTGGGAGGCCCCTCAGTGGGATTTCAGGCTGCAGGCCCCGCCCTCTTTGTGGGAGATACAGCTTCTCTCCTGTCCCAGTGGGGATAATTCCGCTGCTGCCCTCTGCAGCCTGGTAGGCAGGGTAAGGCTAATTGGGGACGTCTATGCATTCCCCGGGGCCTTCTCATCTTCCCTTTACATTAAAAAAAATTATTTTGGTTTTAGTATGCAAAATTTTCCACCATCTGCTTTGCCTTGGCAGAATGTTTGCTGAAAATATCTCTCTTCCTCTCTAATTCCCATCATTTCTGGGGGCTTTGGAAGCCTCCAAGTGGAACAGCAGCAGCTCGCTAGTGCCTCCCAGGCTCACGGGCTGTTCTTGTGCCAGCAGGCGGATGTTGTGGCCCAGAAGTCCCATCTCCCCACCTCTCAGCCAGAGAAGGACCCTGGGGGCCCTCCACCAAAGAAACACAGCCGACCTGAGGTTGAATCCTAGGGTTCAGACTGAAGAGCTGTCCAGGTTGGTCTCTTTGTGTGATAAAGCCCTGAGAAATGCCCAGGGCCACAAAGAGAGGGGGTAGCCGAGAAGAGCCAGGAACTATGTCCCCGCCGAATCCCAGTGCAGTACTTGGAGGTCAAGTGGCCAGCATCCTGCCTGTCGCCTGGACCATGCCAGGCAAGGTGTCTTCACAGGACAGCAGCTGCTCCACGTGTCCTTTGAGGCAGTCAGGAAAGACTTTCCAAAAGGGAAAACTTCCCCCCACCTTCATGTACCAAAACTCTGAGTTTCCATGGTGACAGTCAAATTGCAAATCCATCCAAGAGTGAGCCGGGGAAAAAGAAAAAGCTGGCCTGTCCCCAGAGAAGCTAGCCACTGCTAAGGATGAGAGCTGAGCAGAGTGGGGCAGCCCTTCTGGGGCATGATGGGAAAATCTCAGGGATGCCAGCTCCCCCAGCAGAGGGTCCTGGGTCTAGGGCCGCTGGGGTGGGGGAGGCCCTCCTTCCTCCCTGCCTTCTGGCAGAGCCCAGGTGAGTCCATTTGGTGACTCCTCCTTCTCCTTGGGCAGATGAGTGGGACCGTCTTGTCCCTAGTGCTTTCCCATCTTCGATCTGAAAAATCAGGCGTGGGCTGAACACAAGCACTCATCAACAAGCCATCTTAGACTGTCTTGGGGGAATTAGAAGGGAAAAATCAGCCTTCAGACACACAGAGTGTTTTGTTGAGGATGGAAAAGCAAGGGCCAAAAGATTTATGAGCCTAAAAGCTTCTTTAATAGACCTGGAAGATTTACGATCACAGCTGCTATGCGGAGAGAAAGGTGGCAATCGGCAGTCGAATGGCAGATTAGCCAAGATTTAGGTTTTATGGCGACAGTCAGAGGGGGAGGAGAAAGAAAAACTTCCTCCCCTGCTGCAGGAAGAATGTTGGGGTACATAGTGTTTGCCCTGGGTCCTGTCCAGGTACATTCTCAGCAGTGTCTTCTTGGTGTGTTTCTTTCCCACCGACAGTAAATCCCAAGGCCAGATGTGGACACTACTAGCTTCCTTCGGTTTCTTTGTTTCAAGTAGAGTTTATTACAGTGGATTAGAATGGGATTGGGTTTGCACTACCAAGACCTCTAAGCTGAGGTCTGGCCCCAGTTCAGAGTTCCAGACACAATGAGCCAGGGAGGCATGGCCTAGGGGGATGAGTCTTGTCGACTGGCTGGTTCCCTGCCCTGTGACACCTTTGTGAGCTCAGTTGTCATCTGGAACTGTTTCCCCTTTCCATGGCTATGGCGATTTGAGGTCTGTAAAAGGAGACAAAGAACAAGTCAACCGCCTAACTTGCCTAGCTTGAGGAGGACTTATTTTTTTGTAGAACTTGAACAACCTGGGCACGTGGGACTAGGCAACATGGTGCCCAGACCTGGCCTCTAAGTTTGGGATGCTTGGGACAAGACCCACCCCTCACAACAAAATCTGCTCCCCTGGTGTAACACGAGACTGTCTTCTTGCAATTTAAGCTCACTCTGGGACCTGCTTGACCCAACACTGCATGTGCAGATGACAGGCCAGGGAGGAGGGTGAAGGAGCAGGATAAATGAGCTTGCCACCAAAACCTGAGTCTGAGACACCTTCTCCCATCGTTTCCTTCTCCAGAAGCCTAAGTAAGATTGGGCAGGATGGGGACACCTGGGTGGCTCAGTCGTTAAGCATCCAGCTGTTGGTATTTTGCTCCCTTGGTCACCTACACAGTAGCGCAAAAGGACCCCGGTATTGTTTCAACACTGGAGAGCTGCCTGTTCCCCCCTGCCCCAGCCCCAGGCTCACTCCCCTCTGGCCCCAGAATTATGAAGATTGACCATAGGGGAGACAGAGCATTCCAAGTCAAGAAGAATGACTACATTATGCATAAGCAGAGACTCAGGGAAGCCATTTGGAAATCAACCCCAGCTCTCCTCAGGGACTCCCCTCTGCTTAATAGGCTGCCAGTCCCTCTTCTATTGGGAGGACACCACCCTCCCTGATTTCTTTGCAGCTGCCCCAAGGGAGACCTGGGGAGCTGCTCTCAGCCTCCTGCCCACCCCCCACTCCCTTTGTCCAGGGACCCCCAGGGCAGATGCCTCATCTGTCACCAAGTGAGTCAAAAATATGTCAATGCTTACAAAACCAACACCCGTGAGGTCCTGTAGATGGAGTCATGATCAAAGACACCCCATCTGGGACCTGCAAAGCAGCTGCAGAATAAATCAGGCCTTTGCACTTCTCAAATACTATAAAGGGGCATATAGACCCCCAGCCCCTCCGAAACCCAGGCTACATCACAAAAGCCTGCAAAGCCAAACCAGAACTCTTTTTCTGGGGAAGGCCAGGAGGGAAAGAGAGCAGAAAAGGCAAAAAATCCTTGAGCAGCTAGAGGAAGGAAAAGCTGGGAACAGTCACATTAGCATCACTGTTGTCCCACCCACTGGGTCAGGCTGTGCGCAAGAAGTGCTCCAGCCTCATTCACCAGTGCACTTTGGCCCTGCCCCCCAGGATCCCAGCAGTCTGCTGGGGAAGCACATGCACACACACACACACACACACACACACGTATGCACACACATGCACACTGAAAGCAGACAGTGGCTATAGCAGAATACCTAGAGCATTCAGCCAGCCGGTCTCAGGTGAGAGGGAAGTCTCCCTGGAGGAGACAGGCGCCTGGCTGGCTCAGTCGGTACAGCGTGGGACTCTTGACCTTGTACGTTAGAGCCCAACGTTGGGTGTGGAGATTACTAAAAGAACAAATCAGTAAACAAAAAGTACCCAGGAGAAGAGGCGCGGGCAGGGAATTCTGAGCAGTAGGAAGTGAGTTGCTGGAGGAGGTACTAACCGGCAGTTTGGTAAGAACCCAGTCGTGTGGAGAAGCCTGAGTAAGATTGGGCAGGATGGGGGCGCCTGGGTGGCTCAGTCATTAAGCGTCTGCCTTTGGCTTAGGTCATGATCCGGGGGCCTGGGATCGAGCCCTGCATTGGGCTCCCTGTTCAGCAGGGAGTCTTTCTCTCTCTCTGCTGCTGCCCAGCTCATGCTCTGTCTCTTTCTTTCTAATAAATAAATACGATCTTAAAGAATGAAAGGGTAGGCTAGGATGTTCATGTTAGCTGGAGCATTCCCCTCCGTGCCAAGAGAGGTGCCCACAGGTGGGGCCCTGGTGGGAAGCGAGTGTAGGAGTCCGGACTGGAGACACGGAGGTTTGGAGCTAAGCAGGCGACCATGGTGAGGAGGCCACTGGTTGGAGAACCGCTCAGTAGGCAAAGCGGGCAGAATGTGGGGATGGGGAGAGGGAAGAGTCAAGCAGTCATCAGGACTTCTTCCCGAAGCACCTGTGTGCCAGACGCTCTGCCAAGGCCGCACGGGGTAGAGAATCTCCTAGAGCTGGAATGGTTGGCCAGCTCCATCCCTCCGGTTGCCAGATTCAGTGACCTGTGACTCCTTTTGCTAAAGGCACAAAGGCTTTCCAGAAGGCCCTAGAAGCTCCATGGCCTGGGTCCTCCTGCGGCTGCTCTGTACCCCAGGGGATTTCACTGCCTGACCACTGTCCTTCCTGCAGGATGCTGACGCTGGCTCAGTGCTTTCCCCTGCACACAGCTCCACAGGGAGCCTGACCCATCACATGAAGCCTCTCAGCCACCCTGGGCATGGACTGACTTGATTTCCAATCTTGTCACCCACCCCACCCCATGGGTCTCTGGGACTCGGAGCTTTTGGGCAGTCGTGCTCTCTGGGCAGCTGACACTGTGCCGGGCCGAGTGCCCAGCCTCTCCTCCCGTTCTTCCGGACCCAGCACGTTGCCCTCCCTGGCAAGGCACATGGACTCACACCCCATCCACCGAGTCAGTGCCCCGTGAGAGTGGTGTACCCATGACCCCAGACCTTCTGTGCTGTGTGGTACTTGGTATGAGGATGACATCACCTAATTAAATGTTACGTAAACTGCTGGAAAGAGCCAGGAAAAGACAGAGTTGTTTCATTAAAACCAGGACTTCCGAAAGTCTTGAGAGAAGCGACGTTGCTTAAAAAAGCTATTGAATCAGGTGTGGGCAGGACAACTGTAAAAAGCAAGAGAAAGAAATGGAAAAGCAGAGAAGGATCATGCACTCATCCCGCTTTGCTAATGTCTTTAAGCTATGCTCCAGTGTAGAGACCCCGTGCCTGGGGAGAACAGACACTGCCATACAGACACAGCTTAGACACAAAAGACCCTGTGGGCCCGATCTCAAAGGAGTCCCCCAGTCCCTCCATCAAAAGATGGGTGAATGGGTATACATTTCTATGCTTAAAATTAAAATAGAATGTTTAATCTATGAATATATCCGGTATTATGACTCCCACTGTTGATCCACTGGCCAAATGTGGTGCCATGTAGTCCAGAAAAGAAGGTTTCTACCACAGCAGGTGTTTGCCGGGAGCACTCCATCTCCTCCCCTCTCCTGGGACTCCAGCCCCACCAGCCCAGCTCCCGTCTGTGTTCACAAGACCCCACTGTACATTCCTGGATGAACTGGGACGAGTGCCCAGGCCTGCCGGCTCCCATTTCATTTCTCCCAGTAAAATCAGAGTGGTTGCAGACACAGAGGGGTAGAGCCATCCTGCCAGGGAGTGACCCCAGCCCTCCCACTTAGCACCTTGGGCAAGTGCCTTGGCTTCCTCACCTGCAAGCCCCGTGTTCGGGGTTGTCCAGAAGCCTGAGCAAGCTAGCAGCTGTCAAGTGCCTGGAGTGCTCTATAAGGGTTGGCGAGGACCGGATATTTTGTACCTGTAACACAGCCTCAGCACAAGGGAGAGGGGCGTGGCCTTACACCCTGAGTGTAGCCGGGGGCACGTCTCAGAGCTGTTGTGCCTGCAACCCAAGGGGATAATCGGCTTCTACCAGAGCAAGAGGATCCCGAGTCTGCCAGTGGGACAGGGTCACCTATGGAGACAGCCAGCTATAGGGAGGTAAGCCTGAGGCCCAGCCTCTTCACGCCAGCACTCACCTCTTTGGCTGACAGAACGGAGTACCCTGCCATTCCGCTCCTCAGGCCACTGTTTCTGTATCCCAAACACAAGGACCAGCCAAGGTTCCATGCCAGTTTGTCCCGACAGAAGGGAGGCCTGCCCCAGGCCCTCTGTCTGATGTGCCTACTGGTAGTGACCAGGAAGGGTAACCTCTCATGCTGGTGTCTGTTCTTTCCAGTGGTTTCCAGTGACAGTGACAGTGACTCAGATCTCAGTGCCTCTAGCCTGGAGGACAGACTTCTTCTGACAGGGGTCAGGGAGCCCACAGGTGCCAAGCCCTTCGGGGAAGCAGGTAAGCAGAACAAGGACACTGCTTGTTCCTGAAGCCCCTGGTGCCGATGGCATGGCTGCTTCCTCAGCTCGTGGCCACCCAGCTGGTGTCTGTGGAACTGCTCTTGGCAGGGGAGGAGGGGGGGCGTGGGGCTGGGATGACCAGAAGCTAAGCATTAGCTTCTCTGTAGAGCGGGACATAGAGGAGACCCAGATGGATTGGCAGGGGTGAAGGGAGGATGGCGGATCTAGCACACCTGCCTGCATACCTGGATTCCCCCCTAGGCTCCCAGCGAGCATTCCCAGGGTGAGATTTTTGTTGTCTCATGAGTGATAAGATCTGTGAACATCAGGTAGAAAGTGCCTTGGTCTAGCTCGGCTCTGCCGTGAAATCACGGTGGGGCCCTGATTAATACATATCTTTACCTCTTGGGCCTCTGTCTCCCAGAGCTTGTGGTCCCCAAAGTGTTTTCTGAGTTTGACCTCTCTGAGCTGGCCTCTATGACCTTGTCATATGAAAGAGAGTTAATGGAGCCTGGAGGCTACTGCAGAGAAGACCTGGGGGCACACTTTTCTTTCCTTTAAACCCACAGAGGGCCTTCCTGGGAAAAGGACCAGGTCAGTTAGAATTACTCCAGAGGGTAGAAAACTGGGGTATTTGAAAAACATTTCAGGGAGGCTGATTTTAAGGCTGAGCTTTATAATAACTGTCCCAAACTGAAAGGACATGCCTCAGGGTGTTGTCCTGGGACCAAGGTGGGGTGATCTGCCAGTGCCAATATGGAGGAAATTCCCGATGGGGATGGCAGTTCAGGCTGGATCAGAGCCGGCAGATGCCTGGCATGCACATTTCCACTTCTGCTCCAGTGCCCCTAACAGACATTACTAGTCGATCTCAGGACTCTCCCACAGAGCCTGATATGGCCTCAGAAGCCTCCTCAGCACACTGTTCCAAGTGGTCTATTACCAGTAGGTGGAGACCACACAGGAGACGACACTGGTTTCTGGACTAGACAATCTCTGAGCCCTCTCAGTCTAAAGAGTCTAACTTAGAAGAGTGTGAAGAACACTCACCTGCCGGCCTTGGTTTCTGGGGAAGATTTTATACGCCCCCGCACCCCCCACCCCCCACAGAGCACTGAACCCTGCCTCATACCAGCTCTCAGCCATGACCAAGGGAGTGTGGTAGGTAGGAAGAAATGGAGCACAGAGTAGTACAGGCCTCACCTCTGTGCTCTCTGCTTGGCCATGAGGTAACAGCTATACGTAAGGGAAGAGTACTTAGTTAATAAAGGCAGCAATTAATAACACCACTGGGGGGCCCCGGGGGGTTCTTCAGTTGGGCGTCTGCCTTCCTTCCACTCAGGTCATGATCCCAGAGTCTGGGGATTGAGTCCCGCATCAGGCTCTCTGCTCAGCAGGGAGCCCGCTTCTCCCTCTCCCACTGCCCCTCCCCCAACATGTGTGCTTGCTCTCTCTTGCTCATGCTCTCTCTCTCTCTCTCAAATAAATAAATAGAGTCTAAAAAAAAACCGAAAACAAACACTGGGGAGCACCCGGCTGGGTCAGGCCATAGAACATGTGACTCCTGATCTCAGGGTCAAGTTCAAGCCCCATGTTGGTGTAGAGACTACTTAAATAAACAAACAAACTTTTAAAAAAATCCCATTGAGTTAATGAATATGTACACCCTTCCCCCTCAATCGGTGAAGGCAGGAAAAACTCATCATTGCTAGTTTTCATGCTGGTGACTTGTTCCTTGCTGAACCCACCTGAAGGCCTAGGCAGTGACCTTTGTATATCCTGGACCAGCCAGTACTGGTCAGAGGGCAGGGTCTCCTGAGAACATGGCAGCTATGTGGGGCAGCAGGTAAGGGACTATGAGCAGACAATCCCACAGACACCTAGCACAGTTCCAAATGAGAGGATTTTATTTTATTTTTTTAAAGGTTATTTTTATTTTTATTTTTTATTTATTTGACAGAAAGAAATCACAACTAGGCAGAGAGGCAGGCAGAGAGAGGGGGAAGCAGGCTCCCTGCCGAGCAGAGAGCCCGATGTGGGGATTCGATCCCAGGACCCTGGGATCATGACCCAAGCCAAAGGCAAAGGCTTTATCCCATTGAGCCACCCAGGCACCCCAAGAAGATTTTATTTTTTTACCTATTTTTAAGTAGACCGTGCTCAGCGTGGAGCCCAACATGGGGCTTGAACTCATGACTGTGAGATTGAGACCTGAGCTGAGATCAAGAGTCAGACGCTCAACCAACTGAGCCACCCAGACGCCCCCAAACTGAAATTTTAGATCAACTCCTTATCAGGCTGAGATTATCCCCATCTCAGTTCATGGTCCCTTGCAGGTGGCAGCATGGAGTCCCCCAAGATGGGGCCCCCCCACCGGCCCAGCCCCCTCTCCGGGAGCCAGAGCAGCCTGGCCAGTGAGACTGGGACCAGCTCTGCAGACCCGCAGGGCACCTCACCCTGGCCAGACCCGAAGAGCCCCGGTGAGTACCAGGCTGCTCCTTCTAACACACCCATCTCTCCCTTTTCTGCTTCCCCATGGTCCTCCTTCCTCACTCAGTCCACCCAAACCACAGTGCTAGGTGACGTTCGCAATTCTCTGTTTATTGAGCGTGTGCCGGGCACGGGGGATCCAAGGTGAGCCAGACCCCTCTCCTGCCTGCAGTGAACCAACCCGGGCAACTTGGGAGCCTCATGCAGTGGGTTCAGGCAGTGTGAGGGACCTTGGTTCTGCCCCCAGTCTCCTTCAAGAAAGAAGCCCCAGCTGGACTTGGCACCTCTGGGCCAGGAGCCGTGGGCACGTGGCCCATGCATTCATCAGCTGGTAGCTGACCCCCCCCCCGCCGCCCTGCCCAGTAGGGACTCTCCCACAGGCTGTGTGTACTGGCAGCTGCCCCCGCCACACTGGGAAGCCTTGTGGGAGCTCTCATCCTTTCCCTGTCTTCCCTCCTACCCTTTCTCCTGCCTTGATGGTGCCAAGAAGCTACAGGAAAGGGTATTTAAGAGAGGGCCCAGGTGAGCAGATCTCTGGAGAGGGAGGCCCCGTGGCTGTGTATGTGGAGTGTACCCTCTCCCCTCCTCCTGAAATCCCCCGCAGAGGACAGTCTGGAATCAGCCACGTTTTAGTCCCAGCCGTGCCACCCACAGACACGTGAACCTGGGCAAACCATCAGATTCAGCCATATGAAATTGCCTCTTTATAGATCAAAAATAGTCAGATGTTGGCATCGATATGACTCAATCTAATATTTGATCTCTCTGCACCCAGTTCCATGATTGCTAATGTGGGGACCATGCTGTGTTCCTCGTGGGGCTGGGGGTGGGTGGGAGAAATGCAACATTCTTGTGCAGTGCGTCCCCTAAGTAGGTCTTCAGCAGATAGCCAGTAAGGCTATCTGTGTGTCCCAGGGCATAGAAGGGGCCCCAGGGCTTGCGGAACAAGCTGGGGGAAGTTTTGCATTACCACACCATTCCCAAAGTTCAGGCTGTCGCCGGGGAGGGATCCAACCTCTGCTCACCCTATAGTGGCCTTTTTTTTCCTCTCCCCTAAAGGCAAAAGGCCTGCCTGGGCAATTCCCCGTTGCTGACACGACCTCCGAAGGGCCCGCCTGCCTGCCCCAGCAGAGACATGTTTGGTGCACGGAGCAGATTTTGCAGTGGAGGAGTTCGAGAGAGAAAGCGAGCTGGGAGGGTCTGGTGAGCAGTCTGGAGCCCTCAGCTGGCCAGTCCTGTCGGACGTGACCTCCGACTCAACCAACCAGTGTTTGGGGGGCTGAGTCTCCTTCCCCCCACTCAGTGCCTTTCTGCCCCCTTCTTCCCTGGGAGCCCTCCTCCCTCCCCCCACCACAGCCATCCCACTCAGCCCTGACCTTTATTTATTGCCCTTCCCTTGCACCCTCCCCCAGTCTACCTCCATATTCATTTTAAGTTTGGTCTTGTCTTGGGGTGGGCCGGAAGGGCCTGCAGACCGGCCTTATGGGGCCCTCCCATATGCACTGCAGCAGGCACTGGGCTGGGCTTTCTCCTATTAATGGAAGAAGAACCCAGCCCTGAACATTGCCCTTCAAAGCTGAGCTTGGGCCCTAGAGATGAGCAGTGGGTCCTAGAGGGTGCAGGGTGAGAGGCTTGCCCACCCTTCCGCCTCCCGAGGGCTCTGGAAGCAGGAGCAGCACCCTCCCTTGGCTCAAGATTGGCTCAGGTGCTGCTGTCGAATGCTGGCCCTTGCTTGGGTTTCTGGGGAGCCCTCTGATGGCCTCCCCAGGTTCTGCTCAGTCTCTCTCCAGCTCGTGGAGCCTGGAAGGGCTCTGGGGGATATGGTGAATTGCCTCATTGAAGAGCAGTCTTCAGCTGCATCCCCAGCTGGGGGACAAGTCTCCCCTAAGCCTTTAAAATTCACTCCTCTTCAGTGGCTTCGGTTGGGCATGAAAAATAATTTAGACGGTGAACAAATGCTTCTGGAAAACCCTTCCCTGAAGACAGAGCTTGAGAGAGAGAATGTGTGTGTGTGTGTGTGTCTGTGTGTGTGTGTGTGTGTGTGTGTGTGGTGGTGGTGGTGGTATCCTCATCTCTCCATCCGGCCACTCTCCCACTGCCCTGTACTTCTGTTCCTTGAAGGGCCTTCTCTCCGGGCTCTCAAGCACCCACCATTAGCTTTTTTGCCCTTGCCGCTGGCAGATAGTAAAAAGACATACTGTTTCTCTGTGACAAGTTATGCTTCAAAATTTGTAACAATAAAGATTAGAATTTGCATTGAGCCAGTGTGTGGCCCCAAAGACCACAGTCACTTGTGTTTCTGAGACGCATCAATAGAGAAATGGTTGGAGAAGAATGTAGCATGTTGCCTGCAGTGAAAAGAATGAGCTCAATCTCTGGGTGGTAGAACTCACAACCCTCATGTTGAATGGAAAAACAAGGCCATTTCTGCTTAGAAAAAAAATTTCAATATACATACAAATAATCAAAATGAGTTGTATGAACTTTTTTTAAAGCTTTTATTTATTTATTTGACAGAGACACACACAGCAAGAGAGGGAACACAAGCAGAGGGAGTGGGAGAGGGAGAAGGAGATTCCCCGCTGAGCAGGGAGCCCGATGCGGGACTCGATCCCAGGACCCTGAGATCATGACCTGAGCCATAGGCAGATGCTGAACAACTGAGCCACCCGGGTGCCCCAGAGTTATAAGTACTTCTGTGCACAGATGTGAAAATGCTTGTAAAATGGACAGGGACTTGTGGTTCAATAGAGAAGACTGAACACATTTTTATTTCTTCTTACCCCCAAGCTCCACCAGGACGACCTAAAGGAGTGAAGTGGCATAAATTATAAAGCCCTAAAGGAGAGGAGAGGGATGGCAACAGAGAGGAGAGGTCTGGGAATTTTGGGAGTTGGAAGATACACTGTCAGCTTCCCCAGCTCCCCAAAATGTCTCCAAGGGAGAAAGCCAGCCATGAACAAGCCCATTTGCTTTGCAGAATCTGCCGAATTCTCAGAACTCGGAGAGGCCAGGTGTCCCTAAGGTGAAAGTTAGGATGGGTATGAAAATAGTATTGTTGGGAAGATGTTAGATCCCCAAGTCCCTTCTCATAGCCCACATGGCCCTTTCCTGACCCTGGTAGACCCTAGAAGACCCAGGTTTACTGCTGGCCAAGAGTGCACTAGAAGGATTTGGGACTGGGGACCCCAAGCCCAGCCAAAGACTGGAGTGAGGCAGTGGTTAATGGAGAGACTCTCCAGCCCCTTCCCCACTAACAGCTGGCTTATTCTCCACCCACCTGCCTCCAAGGCAAGATGTTATTCAGCCTGTCACTGGGGAATGAACTGAAAAAGTTGACAGATCCTAATGTTGGCGATTTCCCTTCTCTGCCCAGTCACCCCCGTGAGGCCCCTTGTATGCAGGCCCTGCCCACATGTACAGTTTCTAGTAGCTTGGCTGTGTGGCCCTCAGCTGGAACAGGCAGAGGTGCCAACAGTTGACCAAAACCAACAAACCAAAAATAGAGATTCCAGTACCCAGGAGAAAGGGGTCAGGGAACAATCCTCTGAGGATACTCACCCATGAAACAGGAAAAGAAAGTTAGTTAGTTATAGAGAGACAGCAAGCAAGCAAGTCCAGGGGCTCGATCTCATAACCCTGAGATCATGACCTGAACTGAAATCAAGAGTGTAATTTTTTTAAAAAGAAGTGTTAAAATAAAATAAAAAGGAAGTGCCAAGGCTCTTGAAAATTAAAACTATAATAGAATTTAAAAATCCATTAGAGGGGTGCCTGGGTGGCTCAGCGGGTTAAAGCCTCTGCCTTCGGCCCAGGTCATGATCCCAGGACCCTGGGATCGAGCCCCACATTGGGCTCTCTGCTCAGTGCAGAGCCTGCTTCTCTCTCTCTCTCTCTCTCTCTGCCTGCCTCTGTGCCTACTTGTGTTCTCTGTCAAATAAATAAATAAGGTCTTAAAAAAATTAAAATAAAATAAAATAAAAATCCATCAGAGGGGAGCCTGGCTGGCTCAGTCAGTTGGGCGTCTGCCTTCGGCTCAGGTCATGATCTCAGGGTCCTAGGATTGAGCCCCACGATGGGCTTTCTGCTCAGCGGGGAGCCTGCTTCCTCCCCCCCAACCCACCCCACCCTCTGCCTACTTGTGATCTCTCTCTCTGTCTCTCTCTTTGTCTCAAATAAGTAAAATCTTAAAAAATAAATAAATTTTTAAAATAAATAAAAATGCATTAGAAGGGATGGAGATGAGAGAAGAATCTCCCGGGAAGTAAAACACAAAAAGAGATGTGAGCGTACAAGGAAAAAGTCAAGAAAATTGGACAAGCCAAAGGTAAGGCCCATGAACAAGGCCCAACTTCCAACGGATAGGCATTTCAAACCAAGAAACACACACACAAAAAAGGGGGGGGGTTGAAAAGTGTTGAAGACGATCTCTCCATCACCTGAGGTCTCCCGAAACAGACTCTCATTCACGGGGCCAGGACCAGGGTCTGTGAGTGTCCGTCTAACAAGCCGCTGGCTGGAGGACCACACATGTGGGCCGGTGGCCCCCATGAAGCCCAGTAGTCATCACCATGGGCGAATACGAATACCCATTGAGTTTTACAAGCCCATCACACCGGACGCCATCCCCACCTCCCCCCACTCTCCGAGATTCTAGTTTCATCAGTTTGGGGCTCAGCCTTGACATTCGGATTCTGTAAGCCACACATGACTCCAGTGTGCTGGCAGAAATGGGAACCATTTCACTACAGAAGCTCCTCTGAGTGGGCTCCGGGAGACGCGTACAGAGTGTCAAGAGCAGTACCTTTTTATTAGCCAAAAATTGGAAAGGACCTACGTAGTGTCAACAGAAGAACAGATACATAAGCGGCGATCCCGTGTAGTCCAACAATGAACTATCCTGGTGGGAACGAGGGGGTACTCAGATGACTCGAGCAAGCAACCAGGAGCAAAGAAACAGATGGCAGAAAAATACATACTTTATGACACCATCTATATAGAGATTTTAAAACGGGGTGAAATGACATACATTCACATATATTTTATGCAGTGAAAGAATAAAGAAAGGCACAGGAAGGATAAACAACAGATCTCAAGGCACATCTCGAGAAGAGGGGGCCCGCTACAGAGGGGTTTCAACGTGTTAGTAATGTTTTAACGTCATTGATGGATAGATGGTTTTACAATGTTTATATCATAGTATTTCGTTATGTGTTATATTTGCATTATTTTATAGTTCTGAAATCTTTCAAAATAAAGCAAGGAACTATAGCAAGCTTTCTTATCATGAAGTTTCAGGATCCCCGGATTAAAAATCCTAAAGGGATAAAAGAAAAAAAGCAACAAGTCACATACCAAAGATCAGGGATTTTAAATGGCATTGAAATTCTCAAACCAGATTTTTAAAAATATTTTATTTATGTATTTGACAGAGAGATAGAGAACACAAGTAGGCAGAGCAGCAGGCAGAGGGAGAGGGAGAAGCAGGCTATCCATGGAGCAGGAAGTCCGATATGGGACTCGATCCCAGGACCCTAGGATCATAACCTGAACTGAAAGTAGAAGCTCAACCAACTGAGCCACCCAGGCGTCCCTCTCAAAACAGATTTTGAAGTATTATCTTCTGAATTCTGATAGGAAACGTTTTCTTTTTTTTTCTTTTTTTTTTTTAAGATGTTATTTATTTATTTGACAGAGAGAGATCACAAGTAGGCAGATAGGCAGGCAGAGAGAGAGAGGAGGAAGCAGGCTCCCTGCTGAGCAGAGAGCCCGATGCGGGACTCGATCCCAGGACCCTGAGATCATGACCTGAGCCGAAGGCAGCGGCTTAACCCACTGAGCCACCCAGGTGTCCCGATAGGAAACGTTTTCTAATCTAGATTTGTACCCAGCCAAATCTCAGTGATGGTAGAATGAAGATATTTTCAGACATGTGAGATTTTTAAATAATTGACCTCCCATACATTCTTTCTCAGGCAGCTAAAGAATGTGCTCCAGCCAGACAAGGGAGAAAACCAGGAAAGAGGATAGCGGGGACAGGAGACTGGAGATCCAACACAGGAGAGGGGCAGAGAGAGACCCCAGGATGATGGTAGTGGCTGTGTGGCTGGGCTAGAGGCCAAGATTGGAGAATGAGCACATAGGCAGTATATAAGGATATACAGAAGGGTAAGAAGCATATGTGTGTTGGGGAGCATGTATATGGTATGATATTTTATATTGTGTTATATAATATGTAATACCAAAAAATCAAGAAATCGAATTCGATACCGAATTGAATTTTGGTACAAAAGTGAATACCAGCAGAATGGTTAGGGTTTCGAATGGCTGCCTGGAGTGGGAGCGAGGAGGCGTGGGAGTTCTGCCCTATTTTATAAACTTCGAAGGACAGTTGTTCTTATTTCCACAATATACTATATCACATTTCTTTTTTTTCTTTTTTTTTTAAGATTCTATTTATTTGACAGAGGGAGAGACACAGCAAGAGAGGGAACACTAGCAGGGGGAGTAGGAGAGGGAGAAGCAGGCTCCCCGCTGAGCAGAGAACCCGACGTGGGGCTCGATCCCACGACCCTATGATCACCACCTGAGCCGAAGGCAGACGCTTAACGACTGAACCACCTACGCACCCCTCTATCGCATTTCTAACACTGAGCTCTTATTAAAGGGGAAAAAAAAAAAAAGAAAAAAACAACTCAGGATAAACCCGCAGGGTAGGAGTGAGAATCCTGAGCCATAACAGGTGAGGGAGAGGGAGCAACAAGGACCTGCAGGACAGAGAAAACACAGCCCAGGAGGTCTCTATCTCCAGATCCTGGCCTGTAAGGGCTGTTTGTCCTGCTTCCTGGCTGTAAGCTACCCCTCGGTAGAAGGACTCCCCCTTAAACCTCTCAGACCTGATGCAGCACAAGCCCCCAGACTCAGCCCCTACCAGACCCCTGTGCCGGGGCCAGACCCAGACCCCGGAGGGACCCGATCCTGCAGTCCCCAAGGTAAACTCCAATTGAGTACTCCAGAGGCATGTCACAGGGTCGATGAGGCTCTGAAGCAGTTTCCTCTTGAGTTAATCTGGAAGTCCTCAGCTTTAGGTGGGAAGTTGGAATGTGGAGGTGGAATGTGGACCCCAAGGGGCCTGGGAGCTGCCAGGAGTCAAGGGTTCTTTGTGGACTGGTCTGGGAACCAAGAAATCCTTTTTTTTTTTCCTTTTCTTTCTTTTTTTTTTTTTTTTTAAACAAAAGTGCTTTTTGAGTCTCAAACAGGCAAACTTATGAATTAACTTTTGGAGCTGAACCTTTCATGGCAGCGGTTGGAGAACGTCAGGGAGTACAGACATGATCTGATTGGTCCCCAACGCTGGATAACCCAAGCAGTCCCTAGAAGAGATAGCAGGTGGAGAGCTCATAAAGTTCAAACACCTTGTGTCAAATCCCAGCTCCACCACTTAGTACCTGAAATTATGGTTACATCTCTGTGCCTCAGTTTCTCAGCTATAAGATGGGATAGTACTTCCTTCATAGGACTATTGTGGAAATTCAAAGCCTGAAAGCACGTATAAAACTCCTACCACTCCTAGTAGTTAGGACTCCCATAGAATTCAGACGTGGTGCTTCAGAAGATGCTCCGATGATGTAAGAACATAAGGGCAGAGTGCCTGGGCGACTCGGTCATTTAAGCATTTGCCTTCAGCTCAGATCATGAACCCTGGGTCCTGGGTTCAAGCCCCTCATTGGGCTCCCTGCTCAGCAGGGAGTCTGCTTCTCCCTCTGCCTCTGCCCTCCCCCCCCAAACACCGAGCCACCCAGGCACCCCCTTGAAATTCTCAGTAATTTTGAACAAGGGCCCATATTCTCATTCTGCACTGGGCCCTGTATATTATGTGGCCGGTCCAGGCCAGTCCTGAATGTTCCTCCTGGGAGCACACTCTGTAAGGACGGCCAGATCCTCTGTCAAGACCTGATGAAGAGAGTTCTTAAACTCTCCCCCCTCTGTCTTTGTCACTCCCCATCTATGAGATGGGGGAATGGAACTAAATAGAGAGTTTTCTTCTTTTTTTTTTTAAGATTTTTTTTAAAAGATTTTATTTATTTGAAAGAAGACAGAGATCACAAGCAGACAGAGAGAGGAGGAAGCAGGCTCCCCGCTGAGCAGAGCGCCTGATGCGGGGCTTGATCCCAGGACCCTGGGATCATGACCTGAGCCGAAGGCAGAGGCTTTAACCCACTGAGCTGCCCAGGCACCCCTAAATAGTTTTCTAATTGTGACCCCCAGAGCTCCCTGAGTTGGGGGTGGGGAAACAGGAAGTCCCAGGGGGCAGTTTGGGACCCATGCCCATCCCTACTGCCAACATAGGGGCTCCCCTTTGACCTGTTCTCTGCTTCATTCATAGCAGGCAGAAGGATGAGATGGCTAGAAACTGATCTGTCTGGATCACCCACCCCAGGCTGCCCACGCAAGCACCCTGCCTCCCGGGAGGGAGGAGAAGCCTCCAGCATGAGGCTACCAGGTGGAGGGCCCAGCTGCAGGAGAGATGCCCCAGGCACCAGCCAGAAACCCTTGCCAGGGGAGATAGACACCAAACACCCACACACGCGCACACACACACTCACTAGTGCAACAGACACAGAAAGATGCGCCTGTTTACAAACTGCGTGACCGGTTGGTTCAAATCGCTCATCCACGGTGCCAGCAGACCAGCAAAGGCTCTTTTGCGCAGGGGAGGGATGAGACCAAAGGAAAGCCCAGCACTGGCCTTGCTCAGTACCTCGGAGATGGGGAGGGGAGGTGGATGGGAGCTGGAAGAGCCCTAGGAGCCCCAGACTAGCTGGCCCCCTAGTCTTCAGCCAGACAGGCGAGCTCTGAGCAGACCCGGGATGCCCGCAGCTTCCTCAGTGCCAATTACTGGAGAGACAATTCGGCGTGCTCACCCCCTGCCTCTCAGCAGACACTCTTTGGGGACATTTTAAATCTGGCTGTACCTGCTGAGCCACTGACAAGTGAATCCTTTCCCTCCCTCCTTCCCTCCCTTCTGACTGCCATCTCTCCACCTCTCTGTCCAGGCTCATGCTTTATGAGGGAAAAGGAACAGAAGGCTAGGTGTTGTCATCCTGCCCCCCACCCCCACCGTGCAGAGCCTGGGTTCTACCTCCAGATGGGGTGGGGCAGGGCTGGGCTCCCAAGTCTGTCCACCCCACAGGCTCCATCAAAGCAGAGGCCGTGTCTCGTTCATCCTGGGTTAGCTGTCAAGGGATGTTGCAGGTGGGTGAGTGGGCAGACAGGGTGGATGGAGGGAGGGAGGCAGGGAGGAATGGAACAGAGCCCAAACGTGGCCTTTCCTGATGCTTAGGGCTTTCCAAGTCTAAACAGATGACTCAGCACCGGTCCCTGCGAAGCACAGCTGCTAATATCTGGGCCTGTGGCCCCATGAGTCCTCCTGGGGAGGAACTGTCTTTGTTTAGGAAAATACTTTCAATAACTAAATAAAATCTTTAAAGAAAAAAAATAAAAAGACTGTTTAGGAAAATACTTTCAAAGGCTGATCACAGATGATTGCAAGAACACACTTCACCAGGGGACCAAGGCCACACAAAAGATGCCAGAAGTGAAGAAGGGAGAGAGGTGACAGACTCTCCCCGGAGAGATGGGGATCCCTGACTACAGCCCCTACCGCCCCCCGCGTGGCCACGTGCCCCCTTGGGGTGGCTGAAGCATAGGCTGCCGTGTCCTGTTGGGTGCCGTTGGCACCACAGGGAAGGAAGCAACTCCTCACCCCGCCCTGACCGTCCCCAGGGTCACCTGCCTGCCCAGATCCTTATGCAGATGGATTTGGGTGAAGAAGGGCCTGAATTTTACATCTTTCTGTGGTTCAAAAGTTAGAGTATGGAAACTCAAGTCCGAGTTAACTCAGCCAAAGTAAGATCTCAGAGTCGGAGCAAGCTGACGCACAGGACGGTACAGGGCCCCTGGCAAAGGCTCTGGCCTCCCCCAGGGCACTGGAGTGGACTCTGAGGGCTCCCGCCCTAGATCTGAGGAGTGTGGGGACCACAGCCAGCATCTCCACAACTGAGGGGCTTCCCAGAAGTGCCCAAACCAGCGAAGTTCCCAGGCCAACTGGGCAGAGCCCATCTCCATAAACAGCTGACATCTAGGTCACACGTGCCCTGGCTGGCGGCGAGGCGGCAAGACTAAACTCTTCACACACTTCCCGTCCGTTCATCCTCACAACACTGGGAGGGCGACATTATTCCTCCCACTCCGCAGATGAAAAAACTGAGGCCAGGAGAGGGCAAGCAATTTCCACGAGATAACCCTGCCAGCAGGGGGCGGAGCGAGGGTGTGCTGGGGAGGCCCCAGCTCTTAAACTGTGTGCTCCTGACCGTGGTATCCTGAGGACCCTCACCTTGTGCAAAACTGCAACCAGCAGCCTCAAGCAGCCTCACTCTGCACCCTGGTCCAGGGCCACGTTCTCATTTTCTAGAACCATCCCCATTCCTGCCAGGGCCTTGGCCTTCCTAGGCACCCCCAGCTGTAGATCCCAGAAGGTCTCTGCCACCCCTGTGGAACTCCAGCACACACCTGTGGAGTCAGAAGAAACCAGAACGCCCCCGCTTCCTGCCCTGGTTTGTAAACTCAGCCCTGTCCCTGCTACAGTCCACGCCCTGTCCCCCCGTCTGACAGCAGTACCTCCTTCATCCCCTCCGAGCATGGGAGAGCATGGGAAGCAGCATTTCCTGCCCAGCCCAGGGATTTCCAAGCTGGGAATTCAAACAGCGCAGCATGGAATAGGCTCAAACAGAGTCAGCTAATGGAAATAACAAGATGATAAATTATTCCAGGGAAAGGGCTATTTTCCTTATACCCTGCTTGACTCAGAAAACACTGTGATCACAGTAGAAATTGGAGGTGTCAGAGCTGGTATCTGGGGAAAGAGAAATGAAAGCATTCTCCTTTCCGCTGGTAGTACAGCCCTGGGGAGTGAGAGTGAATGTGAGGTCAACCCCAGACCGGGCACACGGCTGCCGCCAAGCAGGCGTGTCCTCCCTGGAAGCCCCAAGCAGCAGAACCTGCCACCAGCTGGCTGAAGAGGTTGGGGAGTCAAGGGCAGAAAGCCCAGGCCCTGGAGAGAGGTGAAGCTGTATCCTTTTCTTAACTCTGGTGTGAGCTGGCTGTGTGATCTTAGGCAGATAACTAAACCTCTCTGACACTCAGTCTTCTGGAGAGAATAACCGTGAGGATTACATGAAATAGGGTATGGCACATGCTTCAAACATGGCCTCATTCATGTAAGGGCAGTAAATGTCCTGAGTTACCCACTCTTTCTGGCTACACCCACCTCCCAGGATCAGAGGGGTCCCAGAATAGCTACCGAGCTCTGGGGGCAAGCTCTGGGAGGGGAGGACAGCAAATGCAATTGCATCTACAATCCTGGGGTACCAGGCCTGCCCCAAGGGCCAGCTCCCAGAGGGAAGCTCCTGCCCCTGCCCAACACTGTAATTTGCAAGGGAAGAGGGGACGGTTTGCTCAGATTGACCCCTGCTTCCCACCTGCCGAGGCACTCTCCCTGTGGTGCCCCCCACTCTCCCTGAAGCTTCCAGATAACCAGAGTGCATCGTTTCCCTTGTCAGTTCCAGTCTTGTTTTGGTTTTATGATTGCTTTTTAGCCAGTTTTAGGAAAATCATCCAGATATGTAGTAGGAGCACCTTTTTCTCCAGATCAACATAGAAGTGCCTTGTCAGTTTTGCTTGGCTACTCAGGGTACTGCAGAAAGAAGACCACTCCGTCCCCTTGGGGCGGCGGCCTTCCCCATGAATGCCCTTGTTAACTCGGCCAGCCCCCCACAGTCCTCCCAGCTGCCTTTGGAACCCACTGCCCACTGCCCTGGGGCTGCCACAAGGGAGATAAACAAGCTTTACCAAATCATTGTTCTTAATTTGCAGTGAGGCCAAAGCTTGGGCTCCGAACCCAGCTCTGTTCTAAAGACATTTATTTTTTATTTTATTTTTTTACTGTTCAGAGGCCTTTGATTCCTTCACTTCCCCAGAGCTGGCTGAGTTCCCAGGGTTGAGGTTGCCTTGAAATCTGACTGCTGAAGGAGAAAAAGAATTTCCGTCCATTTTGTTGTTAACTCGATCCAGAGTCTGAGCTGGTAACACAAAAATTCCAAACATCCTGGATCGCCTTTCCTCGGCTAGGTTGTCTTGGTGCAAACAGATATGAAACTGGGGAGGACAGAGAGAAACCAAGTCCCAGTTGCAGGCTGAGGCATGCCAAGTGGGGGGCACCCCAAAGAGGTCCGAACTTTAGGAGGGCCACGAGCCAGAAAAATCTCCCCCGGATTTGGGGGTTGGCATGCAGCTGCCATTATTTTTATCTTGCCAAGTAAGAATACAAAATCATAGCCACCATACAAGATCACTCTCATTTCAGAAAAGAAAGGAAAAAGAGGGGTGCCTGGGTGGCTCAGTGGGTTAAACCACTGCCTTCAGCTTAGGTCGTGATCTCAGGGTCCTGGGATCGAGCCCTGCATTGGGCTCTCTGCTCAGCAGGGAGCCTGCTTCCCCTCTCTCTCTGCCTACTTGTGATCTCCCTTTCTGTCAAATAAATAAATAAAATCTTTTAAAAAAAAGAAAAGAAAGGAAAAAGAATCAAGAAAAAAGCCATCTTTCTCAAATGAAGTGGATTTAATTTTGTAACGACAACAACTTACAATGCGGTCCTCTGCTTTTCTTCTTTTGCCATGGCCACGGAAAACCTGCTTCATGAACATGTCAGCTGACCAGCTTTTGCAATCCCCAGGCAGGATCAAGACTTGGGAGCTGGATGCCAGCACTCCTGGGTCTGTGTCTAGGGCAGCCCCTGTGCTGTTGCATGGGAGGGGTCGGGTATTTCCAGGCCTCTCAGAGCAGACACACAGCCTGGCTTTGCATCCCGAGCTCACTACCTCCTGTTAGTCGTAGGATCCTGTGGAAGACCCACATGCCTCAGTTTCCCATCTAAAATGGCAGCCATGGGGCACCTGGGTGGCTCAGTGGGTTAAAGCCTCTGCCTTCGGCTCAGGTCATGATCTCAGGATCCTGGGATCGAGCCCCACATCGGGCTCTCTGCTCATCAGGGAGCCTGCTTCCTCCTCTCTCTGCCTGCCTCTCTGCCTACTGTGATCTCTGTCTGTCAAATAAATAAATAAAATCTTAAAAAATAAATAAATAAATAAATAAATAAAATGGCAGCTGTGACTATGCACACCTCGTGGGTCCATGATGAGGCCATGTACCTGGCGTCCAGTGCTTGCTCCCTCAGTGTTTGCTAGTGCTTTTTACGGGGCTCCCACAGCTCCGTGCGGGTCTGTGTATGTTCAAATGGGTCCAGGGACAGGAGTGATCTTTGGGGAACAGGAAGCATTCCAGACCAGGGAGGGAGCAGAGACTCCGTGGATTGGACCCCTGGCAACGCAAGGCTGGGCTGGCCCTATGGCTCCAGAAGCTCAGCAAAGTCTCCAGAGATCATACCCAGCTCTGTTTCCCAGGCGCTGAAGCTTTATTTAGTAAAGGTCCTCAACAGGCACCCAGGCAAAGAGGGGGCTGTCGGAACAGTGGTAGGGTTGAAACCCCCACTCCCAGCGCACGCGCGCACGCACACACACACATACACACACACACTGACGTTCTTTTCCCTCTGAGCACCAGAGCATCTCTGAACACCGACTCTGGTCAGCGGTGCTCGTGTGGTCGTGCGTGCATGTGAGCATGGATGTCTGCCTCTGCACGGGCGTGTGCAGATCTGCACACACACATGTGTACACATGTCGTCCCCTGTGTAAGTGCAGGAGTGCACACACAGACGCAGGTATGTACGTGTGTCTGTGGTTCTAGGCATGAGCACAGAGGAATTTAAACAATGGTTCTGACCTCTCTCTCTTTTTCCACCTGTTCTCCCCTTCCTTCTTCTCCCTTTCTCCCTTTCCAGTAATAAAAAAAGACAAGTTGCCAACGGGTCTAGAAGAGGGTCAGGGGACCTGGGAGCCATGCAGATCTGGGTCTGACTCCTAGCCTCAGTGTCCCCTCCGTGAGATTCGAGCGTCCGCCTACCAGGCAGTTTCTCACCCTCTCTGTGCCCTGGGTCCCTGTCACTTGCGGGGGCTGTGAGGGCTGAGTGAGTGAGGGGCGGGACGCTCTCAGACTGGTGCGGGGTACACAGTGGGAGCTTTATGATGGCAGCTCTTCAAAATTTTTTTAGAAAAAAAGGAAAAACAAGCATTTAGACTTCTCAGGGGGGATGGAACGATTCTAAAATTGGATTGTGCTGATGGTTGTGCCACCCTGTAAATTTGCTAAAAATCATTAAGTCCTACACTTAAAACGGCTAAGTTTTATAGTATATAAATTATACCCCCAATAAAGCTGGTTTTTTTTCCATAAAACATTCAGAGTCGAGTTGCAAAATAATACATGCAGTATCAGTGCCATCTGTGAGAAGTGTTAAACTGTATAAAACAATACCTCTCTAATATAAATATGCGTAGTAAAAATATCAAAGGCGGGTGGGGAGGCCACACCAGCTGCATAATTATGCTTGCCTCCCCCTGGGGGGGTAGGCATGGGACCCGAGAAGGGAAAGTTTTATCTGTGATATTTTATGGTATTGATATTTTAAAAAAACCCAGGAAATCCAGGCCATGGTGTCACAGAAACCAGAGCACAAAGGGACAGGGGATGCGAGCAAGTGAAGGACCCGCTCTGGAGGCTCATTTCTCCACTCCAGGGCTGAAATGTGATTATGCATCATGCCTTAGGCAATTTTCAAGGTTATAGTTCACTTTTTTTAAGTTAGAAACCCTCTCAAAAAAAAAAAAAGATGAAAATGTTCTTTTTGTTGAGAATGCTTTTGGGTTTGTTATGTTAATCTCTATACTCTTATGCATTGAAATTCAAAATAGTTAAAACAAGATAATAGCCTGCCTTGCGGGCTAGGGTGAGGGCTGGTAGAGGGTAAGGAGTCGCCTCTGGGACCACAGACTGAAGCGCGTGCGGGGGGGTTGTGGGGCGGGGGGGGCGGGGCCTGGAGCATTGCCTTGGTCCTCCTTCCTCAACCAGGCCTGGGGTGGCCTTGGCTGTCCTCAGTCCCCGTGGGGGCGACTGGGCTATAGCCGCCCCTCAGCCCGCCTCCCCCCCCACCCCACCCCCAGCTCCCAGACGCCCTGAGCGCCGGCAGACAGTTGGCAAAGGGGCCTCAGACAGCCTTCCTGATTTACCAGGCTCTCCACGTCTCCCGGCTGATGGATGACCTGTGCTTTCCCTCTCTCCTCCCTCTAAATGCTTCTGTCTCCAAGGCCACCCGCCCAGAGTAGGAGCGCGTGCGCAGGTGGGGAGGAACTGGGCCCAGGGCCTGGCAGGGCCTGGGCTGGCCTTCCCTGCCTCCTTCCACCCCCTGGCCCTGCCTGTAACCCCGAGGTCTCGCCCACAGCCAGAGCCAGGCCTGCTTGGTCTGGGTTGCCTAGGTGCTCAGATCCCTCCCCTTCGAGCACTGTGAATTGAGCTCCACCAGCCATGGGCCAGACTCCACGCTAGATCCCTGCCCCCAGGGAGCTCCCCGACTAGAAACAATAAACAGGACCTGAACACTGCAGCTTTGGTAGGGTTGTCAGTCTCTCTAGGAGAAGGTCTTGAGCCGAGATCTAAAAGTGAGAATGAGCCACCCATGGAGGGATTTGGTGCAAGGATATTTTGGGAAAGTAGCTGACTGGGGACCCCTGGGTGGCTGAGTCTGTTAGGCGACTGACTTCGGCTCAGGTCATGGTCTCTGGGTCCTGGGATGGAGCCCCGGGCAGGGCTCCCACTCAGCATGGAGTCTGCTTGTCCTTCTGCCCTTCCTCCTGCTCGTGGTATGTGCGTGCTCTCTCTCTGACTCTCTCTCAAATAGATATATAAAATCTTAAAAGAAAGAAATGAAAAGAAGGAAGGATGGAAGGAAGAAAGAAAGAAAGAAAGAAAAGGGAAGAGAAGAAAAGAAAAGACAAAGAGAAAAGGAGCAGGCCAGTACAAATGCTCTGAGGCAAGCCCTTGTTTGTGTCCAGGGGCAGGCGGACAAGGGGAGATCCTGGGCTCAAGCCCTGACCCTGACGCAAAGTTACCAGATGACCTTGGACAGGTTGCGTCACCTCTCAGGACCTCACTTTCCATGTTAATCAAGCTGTGCTGGGCTTGTGATTCCCAGGTCCCACTCCAGGCCTGCAGCCTGGGCTCCCTGGGGGGTGAGTCCTGAGACTGCCCCAGGGGGTTCAAGGTCATCTCAAGTAAGATCCCACACTTCGAGGGCCACAAAGATGGAGCAGTCTCCTCCACGTCTTCAAGAAATTTGACACTATGGGGAGACAGACTCTTAAACCTAAAATCCCAACCTGTGTGACAAGCCCCGGAGCGTGTCCTGGACACGGCCCTATGGGGGTATTGTGGGAAGAACCCGAGCAGCAGGGTCAGGGAAAGATGAAGGCGGCAGGCAGTGGTGCGGCGGCCCCACCAGTGGGTGTGACTGGGCACAAGCCCGTGCCGTGGGGGAGGCGCCGGAGGAGCTGGAAGAGCCCTTCGCTGTCCCCAACTCTTCAACTCTAAATACAGATGCCGCCAAGTGCTCCACACACTCGCCCAGAAGGCAGGCAGAACCGCCTTTGGCATCCAGGGTCCAGGGGCAGTGTGACACTCAGCAGGGCATCAGGCCTCCACCTCCCATCCCTGGGGAACTCCTGCACCCTGGAAGCTCCTGCCGGCTGAACCACAAACAGTTCTGCAAACAGCCACGCTCTCCCACCCCAGCTTTAGTGCGGACCCTGCCCCCTGCAAGGACCCCACCATCACCACCACCTTGGCTGGGCTGTCTCTTTCTCAGCCTTGGGTTTCAGAGACCCAGAAGCTAGGGCAGGGATGGGGGCAGAGCTCCAGTCCCCCGCCAAGACCCTGGGCTCTCTCAGGAGGGCAGGGGTGAGGCCTCGAGCCTACCCCACAGGAGTGTGGGCCCCCAGGGCGGGTGTCCTATGAACAGGGAGGATGGACCCAGAGCTGGCAAAAACCATGGAAGATGCTAAGCAAACCTCGCCCAGCCTCGACACCCCTCACACGTCTGCAAAGCACTGTGCTCCATTATCTTCAGCTTAAATATGTGTGGCCAACTTGGATTGTCGATGGGAGTTGGGGGAAGAGTCACTGTCACGGTCAGGGTGACAGGGCTGAACACATTGAGCCTGGTGATGGTCAAGGGCATGGATTCTGGAACCAAACTGCTGGGCTCAAATGTTGGTTCTGGCTCTTTCGAGTTATGAAGCCTTGGGCAATGGACTCAACCTCATGTACTTAATGAAAACCATTTTATTGTAATAATTACAAGTCTCTAAAAATCTTTTTTTTTTTTAATTTTATTTATTTATTTGACAGAGAGAGATCACAAATAGGCAGAGAGGCAGGCAGAGAGAGAGAGAGGAGGAAGCAGGCTCCCTGCTGAGCAGAGAGCCCGATGCGGGACTCGATCCCAGGACCCTGAGATCATGACCTGAGCCGAAGGCAGCGGCTTAACCCACTGAGCCACCCAGGCGCCCCTAATTACAAGTCTCTATCCATGTACAGTAGAGAAATATAACCAGAACACCGATTGCCGTCCCAGATTCTTCTGTTAGGACGAAGCGAGGCCCAATATTTACAACAGTTTTAAAGCAAGTTGATTTATAAAGAAAAATGTAAAGTATATAATGCAGATCATAGTCTTGGGGCTGGCTTTTAAGTTACAGAGCTTAGGGACTGCCAGTTCAGGGAGCTGCTTGGCTCTGCTCTGGGCTTTCACAGGGGACCCAATGGTTTTCAAACTGCTCTTCAGACCCCGGGCCCCCCGGAAGGCTGGGGCAGGTGGAGATGCACAGCTCTCGGGCGACAGAGCCGTCAGTAGCAGCAGGGGACTATGAAGGAAGCTACTCTGCCCTGGGAGCTCTGCACCCCCACATCTGGTGTCTGGTCCCTGCAACCCTGCCTGGGCTGCAGACTAGCATGGTCACAGGGCATGGCAGGGCCCAGGGTGAGGACATGGGGGATGGTGGGCGCAATGAAGCTGCAGGGAAGATGGTTGGCAGTTGAGGGGTCCACGACTGGGTCCTTGGTGTTGGCTGGCAGAGGTGTCAGGAGCCACTGGAACGACAGGGGAGGGACAGGGTGTATGTCGACGGGGGCTGGGGTGCAGCACGGTGGTAGGAGCCTCAGAAGGGTTTGAGGGGGCTCCACTGCCGAGGGATGGAAGGGGTTGGTGAAATGGTGGGGGAGGCCCGGGCCAACAGAAGTCTTGTTTCCAGAGAAGCAGAACCGTCTGGGACATAGGGACAGGGTTGAGAGGGAAGTCAGCGGTGGGAGGGAGCGTGTAGCTAGGGAAGCTCAGAGATGCATGGGCACTCAGGGCCCGCAGGTCACTGTGGACGGGAGTCCTGCTGGAGAGTTAGGCGGCGCTCAGCCAAGGTGAGGCCTCAGCAGCGGCCCCCTCTGCCCAGCGGAGGACCCGGGAAGTCAGAGCGCCCTCCCGTGGAGAGTCCTGCCTCCGTGGGTCCAGGTGCTGGCTCGCGGCTCCCGCCATCCCAGCCATGGAACAGGGATTAGGACTTGCCTCCAGGGCTGGAAATCCAGACAGTGGCATTTTAAATAAGTATTATTTTTTAATTTTTTTAAAGATTTTATTTATTTATTTGAGAGAGAGAAAAAGCCCAAGAGGGGAGAAGGTCAGAGGGAGAAGCAGATTCCCCATGGAGCTGGGAGCTCAATGCAGGACTGAATCCTGGGACTCCGGAATCATGACCTTAGCTGAAGGCAGTCGCTTAACCAACTGAGCCACCCAGACACCCTAAATAATTATAATTTTTAATTGAGGTACAATTGACATATATTTGTACAACATCATGATTTGATGTTGGGTTCAAGCCCAGAGGTATCTTACACACACATGAAAATATGCATGTATATATGTATCCTCTTATTTATATACTGTTTATGCCTCTTTTTTTTACTTAACCACACTTCTGAGGTGAAAAGGTTTTTAGTGCCTCAGAATATCAATAGATCTTCCCAATCCGTGCATACGAGCTGCCTTGTCCTTCCCGATGGCTGCACACTATTCCACCACACAGGTGACTCCTTCTGTATTTGACCTACCCCCTTACTGATAGAAACTCTTCAGTTTTCAGTTTTCTACATTTACTATTGGCAGCACACGCCCACCCTTCGCAGCAAAGGTCTAACAGCACCGAGAAGCGAGGAGAACAAATTCAATATAATGAGATGTCCTTTCTCAGCAGTCAGACTAACAAAAAGTCAAGTCTGGAAACACCACATGTGATGCAGACGTGGAGAACGAAGAACTCTCACGTGCAGCTGCTGGGAATGGAAATGGTCACAACCGCTTTGGAGAGCATTCGGGCACTAAAGTTCTCTCTGTCCTTCTGCCCAGCCACTCTCTCTCTCCGAGGGACTGTAAAGGCACTGTCACATGTGGGCCAGGAGACAAGAATATCCATGACAGGGGATGTCAGGGTGGCTCAGTCGTTAAGCGTCTGCCTTCGGCTCAGGTCATGGTCCTGGGGTCTGGGGATCAAGCTCCATATCGGAGGGAAGCCTGCTTCTCCCTCTCCCACTCCCCCTGCTTGTGTTCCCTCTCTTGCTCTCTCTCTGTGTCAAATAAATAAATAAAATCTTAAAAACAACCACAAAGCAAACAAACTGAGCTAGATGCACGCACCCACAGGAGTCAATCTCACAAACCATAGGAAATGGAAAAAATCAGCTAAATAAGGCTATGTACCATATATCATTTACATGAGATTTTACAACCAGCAAGACAATACCACACCTTGTTTACAGATGCATATGTATTTAGTAAATGTAAAAACGGACACATGATGCAATGATAATCAATTTTGAGACAGTGACCTCCTCTGGGGAGAGCAATGGAATGGAGGAGGAATATCGGGGCATTTCAAATGTGTCTGTATTTTTTTTTTTAATTGTGGGAATTGAATGTTTAGCTTTCTGGGGAGCCTGTAGTGTTTTATTTGTAAGCTGGCGGTGGGTTTAAGCAGTCTTTAGATTATCCTCCGGGCCTTTCTTGTATGACGGAACTATTTCATGAACTATAAAAAGTAGAACGAGGGGCTCCTGGGTGGCTCAGTGGGTTAAGCCGCTGCCTTCGGCTCAGGTCATGATCTCAGGGTCCTGGGATCGAGTCCCCCATTGGGCTCTCTGCTCAGCAGGGAGCCTGCTTCCCTCTCTCTCTCTCTGCCTGCCTCTCCATCTACTTGTGATTTCTCTCTGTCAAATAAATAAATAAAATCTTAAAAAAAAAAAAGTAGAACGAGTTACCTGAACTTTAAAAATAGAATGAATTAAAGTTGGAAGCCACCATTTGCACTGTGAACCCTTTCTGAATTGCATCATTAACATAAAGCTGTTTAAGGGAACATGTGCGGCTGTTGACCTAGGCTTCAAAATTGACAGAGCTCCTGCCCATTCTAACCTCGGCTAATGCTGATGTGGCCACGCCCATCCTACAGACACTCAGACAGGACCCTGGGCTCCAGTAGCTCTGGGGCCGCAGGGGGCAGGGCCCTGCCTCACCTGGGCTGTCTCCCAAGCCTCAGACTACACCCCTGTCCTCCAACAGGTCATTTCCGGATCTGCCCCTAAGAATTCTGTCTTATCCTTTGCTGGCATCCGATCTCCCCCAGAGGCAGCCTGATCCCAGGCTCAGTCCCTCCAGGCAGGTAAGCCTCTCCCCTGGGTCGCTTTCCTTCCAGCAGCAGAGACAGAGCTGTGGTCCTTCCACCCAACCCCTGGGTGTGAGTCTGGGTTCTGCCTCCTGTGACCTTGGGCCAGGTCCCCCATCTCGGCAGGCCCATTTCTTCACAGGGGAATTAAGAGGGGCAGGTGAGGGGCTCACACATCCGTGGTCTGCACACCACTGGACAGGTGTCCCAGAAGGAGGAAGGCGACGAGCATCCCTAAGCCACTTAGCCCTTCTCTGCAGCTCAGGAGCATTTGAAACCTACAAAACAACGCCATCAGGTAAGTGTTACCTTTTCCCCGCTGGTAGGCGTAATGCTAGTAAATGCATTTATGCATTTAAGGTGTTTATGAGAGTGTGCATGCATAATAAATGATCACATCCAGCGTGCCTCTCGGCAGCCACAGGCTACCTTGCAAACACTTACGGGGCCTCGCTTACTCGGTATTGCATCACGCTTCCCATGCTGAGGCCACTGTGTGGGGCAAGGAGGAGGCAGCGGTCTGCTTTCCATCACTGGAATCTAAAGAAAAGGGGGACAGGCCCCCTGGAGAATGTAACACAGGGCCTGTCACAGGGGAGGGGCTCAATATATGCTTGGGAATGTATGGATTCTCAAGAGCCCCTGGGAGGCCTCTTCACCAACCAGCCGTGGTGCCGAGAATTCCCCCATCAGCCCCTCCTTTAGGTAAAAGATTCCTAGGAATATAGAGAAGGTTCTTTCAGCACAACATGCCAAGAGCTCCTCCAGCAATCCGGGAAGAGTGGAAATTGGGGTACGTGTCAGGGCAGGGCCAGGGAGGGCCCTTCCTCCCCGGGCCCATGGACCGCAGCCAGCCAGCCAGAGATGCCAACCAAGAACATCTAACCAAGTGCTTGGTCATTTCCCCTAAGATGTCTGTCACCTTCTGGAAGGAAAGGCTTTAACTGGTCATTCTCAGCCAGGAAAAGAAGTCACAATGCCCAAAGTGGTGTGTGTGGGACTCTGCCAAAGCACTCTAGAAATTCCAACACCTACCCCCGCCTGGGTGTTGCACATTGGACAGTTTCGAGGCAGCAAAATGGGTGGAGAATCGGGGTATTATTAAACCTCAGCACCTTCTAATCCAGAGATTCGCATAAAAATAATTTTGCATAAAAATAATTCAGGGGTGCTTATTAAGATGCATCCTGAGTCTTCACACACATATCTGAGTCAGTGGGTGTGAGGCAGGGATCTGGAATCTGCGTTATTAACAAGCTTCCTGCTGGTACAGAACCCTGGGCCATCCTTTGAGGAACCCACTTCTACTTCATTGGATGGAGGCCTTATGGGGTGGGGGTGGTTCTCAGAAGCCTGTTAGGAGAAGCAGGTGGGGAGGAAGTGTAGGCCCAAGGTTCCTGAAGGCTGTGACTGAGGGCAGACTGACCCATTAACTCTGTTAAGGGCCGATCCAGCTGCCAACATGGAAGGCGATGTGGCGGATGGGGTCCGGACTTAAAGATCCTCATTCATGCCAGCCAGCACCCCAGCCTTGGCAAGTACATTCACTTCTCCCTGCACTTCGCCCAGCATCCTCACCTGGTCCTTCCAGCAGACAAGAAGAGGGTGGCCCACTGCACTTCACTGGTAGGGAAACAGAGGCAGGCACAGGGCATACAGAGACGGTTTGCCCCAGGAAGGTAGGGGAAAGAGAATTACAATTGACCTTGAGTGCCTGTTGCATGCCAGGCACTTTATATCCCTCCTTTACAGCATCTCTCACAAAATTGTCTGTGTCCTCCCCCATGCCACCAGTGAGATGGACGAGACTAAGGAAGCAACTTGCCCAAAGTCAGACATAGTTAGGAGCTGGGAGACAGTGGCTTTTGAATCTAAATCTGCCTGACTCCCCAGCCCATTCTCTTTCTAGAAAATGGACACCTGCTCAGATAGCACCAATTCTATCCCTCCAGTGGATTCTATCCCATCTCATCGTGGCTCTCCATTTTGCCCCTTGCTGGAGTGGAGGCTGGTCCACATATGCCATACCTTTCTCCAAGGTGTATCCCAGGGTACCCTGACTCAGTGCTGTGGAGGCTGAGCCCTCCCCACTTCTTCTAGGCCCTCTGAGAGCCAGTACCTGCAGAGCTGAAAGCTGTGAGCTGATCTTCCAAAAAGCCAGACTCACGGAAGTTCAAGAAGCCAGAAGGAGAGGTCAGTGCCCTTCTATCCCCACCCCAGTGAGCACAGAAATAGTCCTTTTCTTTTCTTTTTTTAAAAAATTTTATTTATTTATGGGGCACCTGGGTTGCTCAGTGGGTTAAGCCTTTGCCTTCAGCTCCGGTCATGATTCCAGGGTCCTGGGATCAAGTCCCGCATCGGGCTCTCTGCTCAGCTGGGAGCCTGCTTCTCCATCTCTCTCTGTCTGCCTCTCTGCCTACTTTGATCTCTGTCAAATAAATAAATAAAATCTTTTTTAAAAATTTCTTTTTAAATTTTATTTATTTATTTACTTAGTTACGTATTAGAGAGAGAAAAAGGGTGAGCACAAGCAAGGGGAGGGACAGAATGAGAGAGAGAAGCAGACTCCTTGTTGAGCAGGGAGCCCCACATGGGGCTCCATCCCAGGATCATGACCTGAGCAGAAGGCAGATGCTTAACCAACTGAGCCACCTAGGCATCCCCAGAGGTATACCTTTGACGTCAAAAGGACACAGGGTCGGGGGTCAGGATATCCACTCTCATTCCCAGTCACTTGACTTCCTGAAGCCTCAGTTTCCCCAATTATGAAAAGATGACAGCACTCGCTCTCTCCTCAAGTGAAAGAATTATGAAATGATGCTTCAGTGTGTCTGTATTTTAATACCCGTATCATTACATAATCACTTTGTGAAGTAGCCACCTTGGGACAGAAGTCACTCTGTGCCTGTTTAAGGACGAATCCCGTTAGCATTCCCAGGAATGAGAAATCCACTATGTTAGGCTTCCAGGCTCTTCTTTCCCTTGGTCTTTGACTCCTCGAAGGCTGAATTTTTCTCCTACCAGGATCCCAGATGGTCCTTAGGGCCCCCCCCCAGGCCAGTTCATGAGATTATTGGCCCCTCCCACTTCCCCTCTTCTTCCTCCTGAGTTCTGGCTGTTTCCATCCCGGAAGCTCAGAAAGAGCTCTGGGGGACAACATTTAACCTGTGTTTCCAGCTCTGCTCTGACCCCTGGAGCTTTGTAGGGGTGTGGGAGGAAGAGACAGAGGAGGGGGGTGTCAGGACAACTGGGTTTCTCATCCCAGCTCTGATACAAGCCGGCATCACTGTGGATAAGTCCGTGCGCTGGAGCTTTGATTTCCTCACCTGAACATGAGAACAGTATATCCTGTTTACAACGTGGCGGAATGTGAAGAATCAATGCAGTGAGCGCTGTGACCGTTCTTGATACAGCGCAGTGACTGTCACCATCCAGGGCAGAACCGACCCAAGACAGCATGTGGTTCTCCATCCTTTCTCACCAGTGAGACTTGTCTTCCCAGGGAAGGGAGAAGAGAAAGCCAACCCTATCGAGCACCTCTGTTCAGGGTCTTACCATAAGGCTGGTGGGTTGGAATTAGCCCCATTTCACGGATGAGGAAACTGAGGTTCAAAGACATCGAAGATCTCAGAATGTAGCAGCTAGAAGTGATGGGAAAGGGCCTCTTCTCTCTTCTCTCTGCTTCTCACCCTTTCAAGGGGTTATGGTGGAGGGAGGGACACAGGCTTGGGACTCCTCATTCAGACTCGTGGAAGGGATCCAGCCGGTACGTCCCTAGAAACCAGGGAGTAAACAGGATTCTGCCCTGGCCCAAGGCTTTCCAGAGACACACCTGTATAAGCAGCAGCCATTCCCAACAGAGCTCTGCTCTCGGAAAGCACTGGGGCTAGGCTGTCCAGATTTGTTTAGTTCTCTGAGAGCCTGAGTCCTTGTGCAGGAGAGGCCCTCCCTCCCCACCTCTGCATCATCCATCACTTACTGGGAAGGGGTCTTCTGCCCAGGACCCTCTCCTGACCACAGCCTGTGTTCAAGGTTTTTACCCACCCTGTCCCCATGGGGAGAGGGGGAAGACAGGGCCCTCCACCGACCAAGTGAGGGACTGACTCGGGGTTACAGAGAGTGTGTGCTTGTATGTGACCTGAGAGGAAGTGTGAACAGACTGTGCCTACAATGACCTTGGACCACCGAGGATGTACATGTCCTCCTAGCATGTCAGCAACCTGTCCCCACACTCCTAGGAGGGTGGCTGTGAGTTCTGTAGATGTGGGGAAAGGGGAGGGCTGTGCTCTGAGTTCCTCATCACTTCCAAAGGTGTGTTTGCGTATCCCGTTAGGCAGGTGTGTGCTGGGGGCGGAGGGTACCACAGCAACCTCAACCAGCCCTGTACGGATACATGTTCCTGTATGTGTCCTGCAAGTGTGAGCCGGTGAACGCTTCTGCCAAGCGTCTGCACACGCTCCTGTGTGCTTGGGGTGAGATCTGGCACACCCGCCTGTGTCCTGTGAGAGCGAACAGAACCCCACAGGAAGCTGGCACAAGCGGGAACGTGCGAGTGTGCGTCCGGCTGCTCCCCGTTCGGCTTCTCGGCGGGCCTGCCGGTGTGCATGAGTGGAAGGCGCCCGGTGCCCGCGGGTGTGCGCGCGCCGGTGCCAGCGCGAGTGAGTGCGGCGCCGCTCGCTCCGCTCCGCGCCCGCCCGCGCAGCCCGCACACTCACACTGCTTGGTTGCTGCCGGGTGACGCGGGCTGGGCCCGCCCCCCGCCTGCCGGCCCCCGGCACTCACTAGCCGGCCGCCGCCGTGCAGGCAGCAGCCGCATCAGGACCGTCCGGGGGCGCCGCCGGCGATGCCCTCAGCCCTCGCCGCGCCCCACCGGGCCTGCTGAGCCGCACCCCCTCCTACCCCCCACCCCGGGCCGGGGCCGCGCCGGGCCGGGGCCGGGCCGCGCCCGGGTGGGGCCGCGCTGCCTGCATGACCCTCCGGCGGCGCGGGGAGAAGGCGACCATCAGCATCCAGGAGCATATGGCCATCGACGTGTGCCCCGGCCCAATCCGGCCCATCAAGCAAATATCCGACTACTTCCCCCGCTTCCCGCGGGGCCTGCCCCCGGACGCCGGGCCCCGCGCGGCTGCGCCCCCGGACGCCCCCGCGCGCCCCGCCGCGGCCAGCGCGGGCCGCCGAAGCCCCTCCGACGGCGCCCGCGACGACGACGAGGATGTCGACCAGCTCTTCGGAGCCTACGGCGCCAGCCCGGGCCTCAGCCCCGGCCCCAGCCCCGCGCGGCCGCCCGCCAAGCCGCCCGAGGACGAGCCCGACGCCGACGGGTACGAGTCCGACGACTGCAGTAAGTTTCCAACTCGCCGACTTCCCGTCCCCTCCCCCGGCCCGGCCTCTGGCGCGCTCCCCGGACCCCGCGGGTCCCCCGGCCCCGTGCGGTCTCCCTTTTCGCAGGTATCCACCCCCGCCTGTAGCGGCCCCTCGCCTGCTCCGTGCGCCCTCCGCGCGCCTTGCAGACCCAGCCCCTACCCTTCCCTGACCCGCACTGGAGAGGTGGGAAGTTTGGGGGCGCCCCCTGAGGGCGTCCCATTTGCGGGGCCCCGTTCTCCGAACCCGCGCCGCGCCCCCTCTCGGCCCGCCTGCGGGGAGCTCCGGTGCGGGCGGCGGCTTTTGTTCCCGGGAAGGGCGGAGCTGCGCCCGGGGGAGACACCAGTTGCTGCCTGCCGCGCGGTCCTCCCCGCCCGGGAGCCCGCTGCGGGCCGGCCTCGCAGCGGAGGGACCGGGCTCGGGCGGGAGGCGGCGGGCGCGGGGGCTGGGACTGGGCCGGCCTCCCGAGTGGGCCCCGCGGCCCGCAGAGCGCAGTGGCTCGGCTGGCGCCCGGGCCGAGCACCGGAGGACCGCGGGGCCGCTTGTCCTTTGGAAAAACCTTGGCGGTTCCTGCTCCCGCGTCCGTGGAACCCGCCGCGGCTCTGTCCCGGGCCGCCGACCTTCGCCCACCTGTTACGCCCGCTTTCCACCTCCAGGAAGGGCCCCCAGCCAGCACCTCCTCCTTCCCGGGCTGAGCCCTGAGCCCCGGGGAGGGGGCAGGCGCCAGGGGTCCCCCCGGGCTAAGGCCGGGCAGGGCCAGCGGGCGTTCCTCGCCTTTCCGGTCTCTAAGGTGCCTGCCGCGCCGGAACCGGGAGTGGAGGGGAAACCGAGGCCAAAGAGGCTGCCGCCTGGTTCGGAAGGGGTTGGCGCGAGATGGGGGTGGGGCTGGGAGGTAGCGCTGTTCGCTAGGGCTCCTGCCCCGCTGGAGCCCTAGCCGCGTCACTCTCAAATCGGCCACACCAGCCCGGCCCGGGAGGTGGACCTTTCTGGGCAGGGGTCTCTCGCGGGTTTAGCCGAGGGACGCTCGGATGGGTCCTCCCGCGTGCAGTGCAGCGAGGGTGGCCGCGCCCGGTTTGAGGACTCCTGTGGGCCTAGGGCCAGGGGCCTGGAGCAGATCATGTGTCTCTGGAAGCTGAAGGTGGAGATTACCAGCACCACTGGGGAGGAGGCCTACCTCTCATCGTCCTACCTAGGGAGGCCTGTCCTCCCTCCGCCGAGGGGACTGTCCCTTGTGCACTTTCTTTGGGCCTGGATCTCCTCACTCTGGCCGGCACCGGGTGTATTGAGGCCTTGCCCTCCCGAACAGTCCTCTCTCTTCACTTCCCTGCCAGCTTTGGGAAATTGGGTCGGGAGAGTTTATGCCCTCAGGGCTGTGCCTGGATCTCTCCCACCACACCCCCTCACCCTGCTCCTAGCACCCTGGGCACATAGCACCCCCTCACCTGCTGTGCATCTGGGCAGGCCCTAACTGGGAACCAAGTCACCCCTTTGGATGCCCTGAACCCAAAACCACCTCCGGAAGAAAGGGTAAGGAACTTGCTACCCTTCCAGCATCTTTCCTGCTGGACCAAGAGAGTGAACGGGGCAAGACAGAGCTTTCACAGGAACTCCAGGCACCCCTTCTGGTGCCACCATGGCCCTCTGATGACACACTGTTACATGGTGAGAAATCCTGTCGTTTCTTTGGACTCTCCCTAAACAGCCCCCCCATCCCCATAAGAAGGAGGCCCAAAAGTCCCAAACTCCGGCCACTGCCTCATCTCCAGCCCATCAACTCCAGTCCTCCCTTCCCTGAGCACTGTCCCAGCAGCAGAGAGTGGGGCAAAGGGGAACAGGACCGGGGCTCGGGACCCAGGGAGCTCACCTGTCCTCACAGAGAACAGACTCACTTGAGCTTGGCAGCGCAAGGCCATGGGGGAACACAGCCTTGCCTGCTCAGACGGAGGGCTGGCCACACTCATATCACCAGGCATCTGCTGAAAAGAGCTAAGGAGGAGGGCGTGTATCTGAGCCAGGGCCAGCCTGGGCCCCCTCAACCCCTTCAAGGAGCAGCCCGCCCCAGTCTTGGATCCCATCAGCAGCTGAGCAGAATTTGCAGGCACGGGAACACAGAAATCTAGGCTCCTTCCTGTGGTGGGACCAGGTTCTGCCACAGAACCGCTCCCTAGCCCATACCTGGGCCCAGGCCCCCTCTAGACTCTGACAACCAGATCCCTAGAATTAGCCTAAGTGATTCAAGCCAGATGGTTCCTTACGGCTTTAGCCAGGGTTATGCTATTTGCTGCCCTAATTATTGGATTATCTCTATTCTAACAAAAAGAAATTAGGGCGGTTGCTCTGTTGTCCAAGGTTGAGAATGAAAGACTTTTTCTACTCGACCTTTTCCCCCACCTTCTCTTTAAATCTCGTCCTTTATTAAGTCACCTCAAGACCCAAGCATCAAATTCACATGTTCCAAACTGATCTAATAGGGGCCAAAGGCAGTCAATGTCAGGGTTAGACATGTCCTCCCTCCCACTGGTCTACAGTATGAGCTGGCCAAGCTGGACTCCGCTGCCTGCTGTCCCCCAGCCGGGCCCTGGGCCCCACCATCTGCACGTGTCCCTCCCCTGCCCACCGTCTCCCGCCCAGCCTCCACCTGTGGAAACCCAGGTCCTTCTTCCAAGCTGTAAGGACTAGAATGTTTGGGTTGCAAGTAACAGAAAGTTCCAAGTGTGATAAACAGTGGGGACATTTGGGATCATGTGACACCCAGATAAGCGTAGGGAGTGGCTCATTGGCATCCTCAAAGGCGATGGCTCTGTCTGCCTCTCCCCTCGGCCATGCTCTGCTCTCCTTAGGGTGTCCTCCCTCCTGGTCCTGGATTCCCGTTTCAGGTCCAGGTGTCACATGTAACCATAAGATCTTCAATTTGACAAGGACAAGTTGCCTTGCCCATATCTCAGTTGAAAAGCAAGGAAAGCTCTCCCAGGGTCCGCAGGAGACCTGTCCTTCCGTCCCATTGGCCAGAATGGCATCACATGCCTGTGCGGACACCTGCCTCTGCGTGATT
Source organism: Neogale vison (assembly GCF_020171115.1). NCBI lineage: Eukaryota > Metazoa > Chordata > Mammalia > Carnivora > Mustelidae > Neogale > Neogale vison. The sequence continues at coordinate 26,085,242 of NC_058095.1, read as the reverse complement.
CATGCTGGGTGGGGTCAGGAGTGGTGCCGTTGGAGGCAGGGATGGAGTGAAGGAAGTGTTGTCCCCAAGGCCCTCAGCTGGGAGTGGTTCTCAGTCCCTGCTGGCTTTGCATCCCCTTCCGTGGAGCCCAGACATGTTGCTCTCAGACCATAATTTTAGGTACTCAGCATTATAAGACCAGCTGTATGTCAGGTACTATTCAAGATTCACGGATGCCTGAGACTTGGTCTCTGACAAGAGGGAGTTCAGGGAAACCGAGATGAGCAAGTAGCCCAGCGGTGACAACAGGGAGGCAGGAAGCCAAATGGGAAGTGCTATTTTGCACAGAGTTTACCCATAGAGAAGGCTCTGCTCTGAGCCTGGGAGAAAGGAGGAAGCAGGCTGGCTGAGTAGAAGGAGGAAAGAGAGGTGCTCCTGGTGGGGGAACTGCTGTGTGCAAGGGTAGAGGTAGAGGAGACAGCCCAGCAGAGGTGCCGTAGTCAAGAGGCTGAAGAAAGGGGAAAAGATCCATGATGAGGCCAGAGTGGTCATATCATAGAGGCCCTTGGATGCTACACCGAGGAGGTTAAACTGAGTCCAGGAGGCAGTGGCGAACCTTTGAATAATTGAAAGCAAGAGAATGAATAGACTTCTGAGGGCCCTAAAGTTCTAATTCTCTAATTCTCTCTAAAAAGAATGATGACTCGTTCTTTTTTGTACCCCCTGCAGTGCTTGGTTTGGTGCCTCAGTTTCCCCAACTATGAAATGGTTTCAACTCAGGCTTGACCAATTTTCTGTGGTTCTGTGCCACAGTTTTTAAAAACTACTTGTGAGGCTGACATTTTTCTTAGGGAGAGAGAGAAAGAAAGGAAGAAAGGAAGGAAGAAAACAACCAGCACCGATTTCCTATTCCCAAGGGTATACGGGTGAGGAAGGTTCAGGTGCAAACCAAGGTCAGAATGATGCTGTCAGTCTCCATCAGCAGAGTAAAGGAGTGTTTGGCCTTAGAGGAACCAACCGGGGCTTGAGCCTGATTTTCTCTGAATTAGCCCCATTAAAGCTCTATAATTATCGACAGGCGGGTGACAACTCTCCAAGGCCCATTAGTGACCAACCCTCATTATTTTTCCAAGGATGTAAACTTTGGCCAGGACACGTGATTTCTGTGGGCGGAGGGCAGGACCCCGTGTCTCATGCAGACAAGCCCCTTTGCCTGCCCTTAGGGGCCTCCTCACCTGCACCACAAGCCCACAGCTGCGTTTCCAACTCAGAGACCCCTCTAGGATCGCAGCCCAGCCACTGCCCCTCCCCCGCATCCCTGAGAGCAGCTTTGCTTTTCTCTGTTTCTCTGTGGCATCCCCCTAAGATTTCAGCTTTACAAAATAGCAGACAAAAAAAAAAATGTTGGAAGGCACTAGGCTTAAGAAAGGAACTGTCAGGATGGAAGTGAAGAGGCCTGGATTCTGTGTCTAGTTCTGCTGGGCCGCCCTGACCAGGTCACCTCCCCTCTCTGAGCCTCATTTCGCTGAATGGGAAATGAAGACATTGGACTGTAAGATCCCTAAGAGAGCTCCACCAACAGCCGATCTCTAAAAATGGTGACCGTGCTTCTATTAATAAACTATTATTTCTTACAAAACCTCCATTGGAGTTTAAAAAAAAAAAAAAATCACACATTGTGTGAAGGGGCGCTGGGTGCGCTGTTCCTTCCTGGGAATGGATGACGGGTGTTGGTTTCACCGAGCCGCGTCAGCCCTCCTTAAACAGGGATGCCTGCGGCGCCAGCAAAAGGGGCTCCTCTCTTTTCCAGGATCTGAGTTTCCCAGTGGGGAGAAGGAGGTGACACCCACCATCTGGCTGGCTAGCCTTCTCTGAGGGCGGGAAATGGGCAGGGGTTGGAGGGTGTGTATCTTAACACTTGGGCATCACCAAATCCCCAAGCCTGTGAACAGCTGGAAGGCAGAGTGGTTTGACGGGACCGGCCGTGTGGACTGAACATGCCCTCTTCACTGATGTCACTGGTGTGGCTGAGGCCAGGGCCCTCCTCTCTGGAGGCAGACGTCTTGAGAGAACAAGCCGTGGGTAGGCCTGAACGGAACCGCAGACCGACCGACTGTCAAGCCAAGCCGACAGCTTTGGAAAATATCGTCAAAGCATGGACCTGGAGAATCTTGAGCCCATGGCTGTGTTCGCTGTGACAGGCATGGTGAAACCTACCTCCCTTCCGGCACCCCCCATCTGCCCGCCTGCACAGGTGGGAGCCCTGATACAGGCCACAGAGGGCCAGGTACAGTTGGCACCAAAGCACATGGACTCGACTCAGGAAAAGCAACGTGGGCTCTCCTCGAGGCCTATTGACTCAGAGTTTGGGCACAATTCTGGCAAGTATTGGCACCTGGATGTGTAGAAGAAACAGGTGACTATTGAAAAGGCAGGCGGGCTACTTGTACAATCAGAGGCAAGTAGTCTAAGAGGAGTTTCAAGCTGATGGCAAAGGAGGAGGCAGAAAAATGGAGAAAACCTCGGAAAAACCTCGTGCTGGGGATCCCTGGATCTGGGCTGCCACCGTGATACCCAGAACGGTCGTCGTGGTCATAGCGATGACTCAGGTCATGCAGAAGGGTGTAAGGGACCGTTTGTATTGAGGGGAGTGATCCACTTTGTAATGAGTTCATTCCAGAAGGCGTCTCAGGGGGCAAGTACGGTTATCTAGGAAAATCCCCTGGATGGATCTGCTCCTTCTGTAATTACGTACTGAGCATGTTCTGTAGCCCAGGGGCTGTTACAGCGCGATGCCGTGAGGCGGATACTATCGTGTCTCCATTTTGCAGATGAGGAAACTGAGCACAAATGCTGTCTAAAGTCACACAGCAAGGAGGCATGCAGCCAGGACTTGACCCCTGCCGGGGTGAGGTGTCCAAGGGCCGGTCTCGGTACCCCACATGTGCAAGGACAGAGATGAGCCAGGTGCCTTCCTAACCCTGTCTCAGGAGCTAGGGAGCAAGACACGCAGCTCAGTGCCCGCACCTCGGAATGAAGGGCAGCTCCACCCACATGGGCCTTCACTTGCCCATTTCTCCGCAAAGCCAAATGCTGCCATGCTAGCACCACCCCCTCCCACCCCTCCACCCCCACAGGAGCCCAGGGATCTGTGGGCCGACAACTCAGCTCTGGCCTTGGCACGCAAAAGCAGCCGCGGACCAGATGTAAAGAGATGAGTGTGGCTGAGCTCCGTGTGAATCTAGAACCATGTTGGGTGCCCCTGGCCTGAAGAACAGCACCCCGCCCTCCCCCCGGCCTCCGCCCAGTGCCCAGCCCCCCTCGTCCAACCAGCCTAAGGTCTGATGCCCTTCCCCCTGGGCACCCCTGTGCACTGGCCGACTCCTACCCATCTTTCATGGCCCAGATGAAGCATCACCTCCTCTGGGGAGCCTTCCCCTGGTGGCCCCCATTCACAGCCAGGCAAGGCGTATCCCTTGAACCCCTTTTACTCCTGGTTCATCAGCTAGGGCTGATTCTTTTCATCTGTTTCTCCCATTACGCCATGGGGCAGAATAGCATAGGATTCCTTGGGGCAGGAACCCGGCCTTGGGGATGTTTTCATCCCTGGAGTCTACCTGATTATGCTAAGGCTTGGTAAAGAAGAATGGATGAATGAATGAGTGGATGCCAGTTGAGCAGCCCAGCAGTCTGGCAGGATCTGGGTTTCTAAAGACTTCCTGTCAGTGCGCAACTTGCTGTCCAAGACTTGCCCCTGAGGCCTGACCCCCACCTGCAACCCCCGCCCTTACGCCAGGAGCCACATGAACAGGACTGGCCACAGCTGCCCTGTGTGATTGCCCCCGAGGGCTACAGGTGCACCCAATTACCACTGAACGCTCCACCCAGCCCTAGGGAATCGACTGCTGCCTCTAAGAGGCTGGCCGGGAGCAGTGCCAGGACCTAGCTGCCTCCTTGCTGCCTGCCCTGGATCCCCCAAGGGACTAGAGAGACTGGGGAGCTGCAGTCCTGAGGGTTGCTGGGGGTGGATCAGCCAGTCAGCCCAGCTAGGGCCCCAGGCCTTCTCTCAAGGCCCTCTCACACAACCCTTGTGACATTTTTTTTTTCCAAAATATTTTATTTATTTCTTTGACAGAGAGAGAGATCACAAGTAGGCAGAGAGGCAGGCAGAGAGAGAAGGAAGCAGGCTCCCTGCTGAGCAGAGAGCCCGATGCAGGACTCGATCCCAGGACCCTGAGATCATGACCTGAGCCGAAGGCAGAGGCTTAACCCACTGAGCCACCCAGGTGCCCCAACTTGTGACATTTAATGGGTCAGGGAAACCAAGGCATGGAGCCAAGACTGACGGTTACACAAGGAGGGCAGGAGGACAGAAACCTTTAGCTGAGTGTCCTCTACGGGGAAGTACAACATTGGACCAGCCACAGGCCAGGCCAGGCTCAGCACCATGCAGGGGCTGAGCCCCCCTCACTGAGCCTCCACTTCTCCTTCCTCTGGAACCTGAGGGGGCTAGTGCTCACTTCCCAGGGCTGGTGGGACTGGGGCACTGGGTGGAGGGATTGCATGCAGTAGGTGCTCTGCTAATGGCCGGTGCTGTGCGGCTGTGGGTGGGTGACCCTCCCCCGCCCACTGGCTGGCCGACGAGTTACCTGAGCCCTCTGTCCGCAGCTGCCCTGGGCACGCTGGATTTCAGCCTCCTCTATGACCAGGAGAACAACGCCCTCCACTGCACTATCAGCAAGGCCAAGGTAGGCCCCCGCCGGCCCCCACGGTCCCCGGGGTCCAGGGCCCTGGGTGGAGGTGAGGGGCTGAGGTCCGAAGGCCTGTTCTCACCACTGGTTCCTGTCCAGGCTCTGTGGCATCTGCTTGTGGGTGCAGGGCAGGGAGGGAATTCTTGCCCAATTCACTGCTCTAAAACAACCCCTGCTGGATAGACCTTCAGGGAAGGAGTAGAGCCAAAAAGCAGGAAGAGAAAGAGAAGGAAGGCGGAATAACAGGGGGCAGAGCTGGGGAGGGGCTGTGGGAAGGGGGCAGGAAGGGGAGCAATGACAGGTCTGTCCTGGTGGCCAAGTGGGGGTTGGACTGGTTGCCTCTGGCCTCCTGACATTCCCAGCACCCCAGACTCCTCCAGGCAGGAGAGTCCTCTCCTGTGGGCTCAGGGCCCCAGTCTGGCTCTTGGGTCTCTGGGCCTGAGCGGGAGCATCTCCCTCTTTGGGCTGGTGGGCCTCAGCTCTCTCTTTAGCCATGCTGTTTGCTTCGCCCCCTGCATCCATCCCTCTGGGAGAAAGGTGCCAAAGTTGATGTTCTCGCGCAAGGTAAGGGCCGTAGTGCGGCCTAGTAGGACTCCCAGTAGAGCCATGGAGGGGTCTGGCTCAGGCTCAGAGCAAGGAGCCTCCGGCAGAGCCGCCTGGGCCCAGACCCCACCGTCCATCCCAGCTGTGTGCTTCTGTGCCCCTCAGCACCCCAGCCAGGGCTCTGCCCACCCTGAGGGGCCGGCTGCCTGGTTCTGTGTCCCCTGGCCTTGCCCTACCCTCAGGAGCTGCCTGGGCTGTGATGCCAGGGCTCCAGACCTGCCTCTTGGGAAGGAGCTGAGAACTGTGACTCCATGGCGGGGGGGCCAAGGTGGAGGGCAGCCTGCAGGGCCCGGGCAGAGCCCTTTCCCTCCCCTTCCCCCTAGTTTTGTAGAGGTTCTCCAGGCTTGGGAACTGGGAATGGGCATCTGCTGCCAGGCACCATCCCAGACACCAGGCCCCTTCTGTGCTGTGCGCACTCCCTTCCCTACCCAGGCTCTAGAAGGACTGTGGTGTTGGAAGGGGTGGGGAAAACGTGGGTCTCTGTGTGCACATGTGTGTCTTTTGGGGTGTGTCACTCAGGGCCTTGGAGGTGGGGGAGGAGAGGACCCCAAGCCATAGAAGGGCCCTGTTCTCCAGGTCATTCTCTGCTGAGTTCCTGTTTTGCAGGGGTGGGGCTGGGGCAGGCATGGGAGGAACTGTGGTTCTGGATCGGGGTTGGGCGGGAGCCAGAGGGAGTTAAGGAGGCTGAAGCAGGTTGAGCTCTGGGGGAGGCCAGAGGCTGTGCAGCCAGGCCCTTCTTGGCCACTACCCTGCAGGGAAGCAGAGCAGCTCGTTTGCTCATCTCTAAAACCGGGTTCATCACCCCGCCTGGGTGGTGGCTGTGAGCCCTGTAAGTGCTCAGTCCCAGCCGCCGTCCTGGAGGACTGCCTGGTGGCAGGGGCCCAGCCCCACCCACACAAACACGGACACCCTGGAGCTCAGGCCCAGAGGGACTGGGACAGTGCTGACCACCCGGCCAGTCCTGGGCGCATCAGGGACAGGTGGTGAGGGAGAGAGGAGGGTCTTGAGTCTGGGAGGGCCACCTCCTCGCCATGGGGGCACACGTGGCCATGGAGCCCCAGCAGCTCCCACACAGCTCAGAGAGCCCTACACTGATCCTCCACCACCTTTCTGGCATCTTCCAAGGGGCCTGACACGTGGGGAAGGCGCACCAATGGCCTAGGGCTAAGTCCTGTGTCACCATCGCCACTTCCACTCCTGGACCACCCCTGGGAAGTAGGAACCAGTAACCCCTTTTATAGACGATAAAGCTGAGGCTCTGGGGACAGAGCACCTCCACCCTTTCCCCGGCTAAGCGAGCAGGAGCAGGGATCTGGGCCCCATTCAGCCTGGCTCTGAAGCCTGCATGCTTCTTCCCAAAAGCAGAGCAGCAGGGGGAATTGGAGGCCCCAACCTCCTGTCTCAGCCCCTTCTATCCGCCCCCAACTCTTCAGACCAAACCAAGGTGGGGGGTGAGTGCCTCCGTTCTCCTGGGAGGCTGGCTGGGAAGTTTTTCTGTGATGCTGCTGCCCCGCACGCCTGCGAACCACTGCAGAAGAAAAAGCACAATTTTCAGAGCTCAGAGCAGTCATGAGGTCAGCTAAGCCCCCGTCTGTTCTCCGTTCCCTTGGTTCCCTGGCTGTGTGCACTTGACCGGTCATTCCGCGTTAGTGAGGGGTGCCATCGTGTGGAGGGACCCTCCGTGGCCAGCCACGCTGTCTGGCCTCCTCGGATTCAGGCCAGCAGGGAGCCGTGGCTGATCCAGAGAGAAACTGAGGCTGGTCTGCAGGACCCAGAACCTTTTCCTGTGGTAAAGAGGGGAAACTTGGCGGTGAATGGATGGAGGGTCATGTGGATGGAGGGTCAGTGAATGAAGTCCCCGTATTTGGGGAGTGGGGGAAGGGGAATCTGGAAGAAAGAAGGGCCTCCCCGAAGCAGGATAATGGGGACCTCCTTCAGAAGAGGGGGAGTCACTTGGCCTCCACGAAAAGGAGACTAGAAAGAGAAAGGCTGGTCTGACAAAGACCCCCTGAGACCCCTGTCCCAGGGCCAGGATATTTGGGGGGAAGGGGGAGCACACCAGCACTGAGCCGTCTTCCCTGTTCTGAGAGCGTGGGCTCCAGGGGACCTCTGCAGAGAGGGTCCTGAATGGACCCAGCCAGGAGGCCTGGGGACAAGGAGTGCGTGCCCAGCGAGGTGCCCGGAGGCCCTGGCTGCTCTCTGTATCTCCAGCTCCCCGTTCACACCTTCTGCCGTTCCTCTCCACTCAGGGCCTGAAGCCGATGGACCACAACGGGCTGGCAGACCCCTACGTCAAGCTGCACCTGCTGCCAGGAGCCAGTAAGGTGAGGGGTCCGCCCCAGGGCCTGCCAAACAGCACCGACTGTGGTGCCTGGGGCCCCCGCTGAGCTCGGCATGCACAGGGAGGCGCACACCTCCCGTGCCCACTCCCAGACCAAGCCAGCTGATGGGACCTCAGTGACTCACCACCACTCAGAGCACCTGGCCAGCCCCACAGCCCCCAGGCTTCCTGGGACCCTCCAGTCGGCACTACTTGCCTGATGAAGTGGGGAAACCCTCTAGAGAATTCTAGGCCAGCATTTTATAAGAAGCAGACTGGGTTGGAGGTTACTATGTGTGGGGGAATAAAGGGCTCTGTGGCCAGATAACACCAAGAAGCCTTGTTAAACAGGTTCCTTTACTCTAGGACTTATCAGAGCCTTTAACATGTTGATGGGCTGCCCCGTGATATCCCACAAAGGGGGATGGAGGGGATAGATTCTGCCCAGTTCTTGGGCCACAGAACCCTTGTTCCTATACTAGGTGACCCAGCAGCCCGACCAAGCACGTGGGGTGCCTAGGAAAAAAGACATTTTTTTAAGAAAAGATTTGCTATCAAATGAAAGCATCAAGGTGACCTTCAGCACTGAAAGGTCAAAACTGTTTAGACATTCTTACATGTGTCTTACAGGTCAGTGGTGGTTAAATCTTAATTTCTTGGGAGGGAGGGTTAGATCATCTTTTCAGAGTTGGGTCTGGGACCCGCATTTTTCAAGGGGCAGGTTATGTGGACCCCATTGCTGGGGAGGGGATGAGGGTCAACAGGAGACTAGCAGCTTTGCTTCTGAGAGATCAGAGGGAGGCAGGGGGACATGGGATGGAGGACATCGGAGCATGAGGAGCAGAGCCCAATGGCTGGTGGTCTCATCCCGGCCTCTTTCTAAGACCAAGAGCTGGGGGATCCCTTCAAGTGGGCTGATGACAATAGTCTGTAATGGGAATGCCATCCTAGGCAGAGGGCCCCCTTGCCATGGACTCTTCTAGGCCAGCTGAGGAGCTGGGACCCGAGTTGAGTCCAAGGCCCAAACCCTCTGGGCCAATGTGTAAGGGCTGAGGCTCCCCACCAGTCCAGGAGGGCCCTCGACAGGTGACGACTCCGTCTCTGGGAAGGCAGAGTGATAGCCCAGGGAAGCTGCTCACTGCTGCAGGCCTCGATGGCCCCCTGTTGCAGGTAGGAGTCCCCGGGCTGTGAGAGTAATGTGACCAGGGCAGCGTCCCCAATTCAGGAGCTCAATGGCTGTCCTGCCGCGCGAGGGGAAGCCGTCATGGCACTGAGTCTGAACGGGAAGGACCATGCGGAGCCCAAGGACTGAGAGTCAGAGCAGCACAGGGGAAGGAGGGGAGGCAGTGGGGCAGCTGGGACATGCCACCCCACAAGCATTTTCTGCCTGCGCAGAAGCAAGGAGTTGTGTGGGAGAGCAGCCCCAGCCCCTCCTGAAGACCCCCCTGCCCCCACCAGCACACAGTTGGGGGCTAGCAGTGGGGAGCCTCTGGTATTAAGGTTCCGAGAGCTGCCATGATCTCCAACTTTTAGTGGCTTGCAACACACGTGTCCTGTCTTCCAGTGCTGCGGGTTGGAGGCCGGCCCAGCTCCGGCATGGGTTAAATACGCTGTGGCGGGGCTGCAGTCCTGTCGGGGGGCTCTAGAGGAGAAGCGATTCCCATCCTGTTCCAGCATGGAGGCCACCCGCATTCCTTGGCTTTCAGCCCCTTCCACCATCTTCCACACCAGTGTCCACCTGGGACTTCTGTCCTTATGTGTCCTTCTGACGCTGCTCTCCTGCCTCCCTCTTCTGCTTTCCAGGGCCCTATAATCACACTGCATGAGGCCTGCCCCTGCCCAGGTCACCTGGATAATCTCTGTATTTTAAAGTCAGTTGAGGGCGCCTGAGCGACTCAGTTTGGTTAAGTGTCTGCCTTTGGCTCCGGTCAGGATCCCAGGGTCCTGACATTGAGCCCCGCGTCAGGCTCTCTGCTCAGCGATGAGCCTGCTGCTCCCCCTGCTTGTGCTTGCTCGCTGTCACATAAATAAGATCTTTTAAAAAAACAAGTAACAACCTTCACTCCCCTCGGCACATTCAGTTTCCGGGGACCAGGCAAAGCCGTCTGGGGCCGTCATTCTTGAGCTCCCCTATGCCAAGAGCACCTTTTCCGCTCTCGCCAGGCAAATAAACTCAGAACGAAAACTCTCCGAAATACTCTGAACCCCACATGGAATGAGACCCTCACTTACTACGGGATCACGGACGAAGACATGATTCGAAAGACCCTGCGGTGGGTGAGGGCCCCAGACTCCTTGCTCCCCACACCCCTCACCTGCAGGGCCCTGCCCTGCCTCCCACTCCCCCTCCAGCCCCCCCAAATCCCTACTGACATTGGAAGCAAAGTGGGAGCACCACCCCCCATGTGTCTGAAGAGCTGACCGTGCCTCCTGTCCCCTAGGATCTCTGTGTGCGATGAGGACAAATTCCGTCACAACGAGTTCATCGGGGAGACACGTGTGCCCCTGAAGAAGCTGAAAGCCAACCACACCAAGACGTTCAGCATCTGCCTGGAGAAGCAGCTGCCGGTGAGTGGGTGACGGGGCCCCACGGGCCATGCGGGGCCCTCCCTGCCAGGAGCGCCCACTCGACGCCTGGCCCGGCTTCAGGTGTGGGGGAAACAGACCAGAATGCCCGCCCTCACGCAGCCTGGGCAGCAGACCAACTCCAGACGAGGTGAAGGACCCAGGCAGAGCCCATGTGAGACAGTGAGCGTGGTCACGAAGGAAAGCCGGAGAGCTCAGTGGTTTCAGTGGAGGTTTGGGGGCTGCTCCTGGCAGAGGCAACAGCAGGTGGTAAGCCTGTGGGAGGCACAAGCAAGATGCCTGCTGCGAAGGGCTGGGGGTGGAATGGGACTGGGTCCTAGGAGGGGGCAACCAGAGGGTGGGCAGGGGAGCTGGAAGCAAGCCCATGCTTCTGGGTGAGGCCGGGCAGGGACAAGGGTTTCTCACTATTTTCACCGGCTCTCTCCGGGTGCAGGCTGAGGAGGAGAGGAGCCTGAGGGTGCAGAGGGCTGTGAGGGGATAAGCCTGACCCAACCTGGGCTGGAGCCCCCCGGAGGGAGAGAAGTGTGGGATCCTGGTGGAGTGTGCTGGCAGATCAGGCATTCCCAGAATGGGGGGGCAAGCACCCGGACAGATGCGGGGTCACTCATTGCGGAGGAGCAGCTGGGGAGGTCCGGAGCTCGACTAGAACAGGATGGGCATGAGGTGCCTGTGAGCTACCTGGAGGAGACAGAAAATAATTCTTGCCTAGAAATTGCAATTTAAAAAAAAATAATGTCAAAAGCAATCATGCTTCCTATTGTCTGCAGCAGCTGAGGCCACCCAAACACTGTCCATCTGTGTCTCCCCTCCCTCCTCCTCCTTCCCCCTCCCTGTTCCCATCTCTTGGGAGGCCTGGCCCTGTTCAGAAGGACTGGGAGGCATTGACCAAGAGGCCCCAGGGTCCTGACACCCTCTAGCAGCCCAATGTTCAGGGCACAATCCTCTTTTTAGGACATTTTCCCCCCTAGAGGCCTGGGCAAGGGGAAAGCTCAAGAGGACAGAGCCCAGTGGCCAACCTGTCCTTCCCCGGTGGGGCCTGGGCTCTGGGACATGTGGCTGGTGCAGGCTGGCCAAGTCCAGCCCTGGGAACAAGTCGGCCTGAAGCCAGAATCCCAGCTCTGCCTTTTTGCATAACTTGATCAAATTTTATTCCCTCGTCACATTCTTTCCTACTCACAGACATTTGTATGATGGGTATAACCTTTTTTAGTTTATTATCTGTCACTAACCAAAACCCAGTTTTTCCAAATGATCTGTGTCACTTGAAGACACCATCAACTCCTACTGTAGTGGTGTTGGAGTTTTGAACCCCAGCATGACACACAGCTGTGTGGGGATGGGAGCGCGCAGGAGTGTGTGTGTGTGTGTGTGTGTGTGAGTGCACATGGGTGTGTTTTCGGGGATACAGAATGCATGTGCACACAGGTGTGTTCCCGCACGTGGCTGGGTGGGAATGTGGGCTTGCCTTGTTTGAATTTGCTCATGGCTCATCGCTCTGGACCCGGCAACATATGGTGACCGCGGGAGTGCAGTTTAGGGGTTGCCGTGACCGTAAAGACACTTGGGTGATACATTTTAGACTGTGTGGTCTGTGAACATTAGTCCTCAGTGAGGACTGAACAGCGCCCAGTTCCACGGGCTTCCTAGGAAATGACCCAGTGTATAACGTTCTATCCCTAGAAAGACGGTTGGAAACACTCCTGCTTGTTTATGATGTTTAATTTTCACGCTGCCCCCAAACTAGCACGAGATCACTGTTCCGGGAGACTATCCACACAAAGCCCTAGGCCAGAGTGGCAGGTCGTTCAATCTCGCATGCCCAGTCAGGTCCATTAATAACAGTGGCCGGCACTGAGAGGGGCTGAGGCTTCATTTGAACTCAGAGTAAATGCAGCGTCAATTAGTCATGTCTGCTCCGGGTGTGGGAGTTGGGGAAGGTGGCCCTCCCTTGGCCTCCCAGGAGCCCTACCTTCAGAGAGGTGTAGGCATGGCTCCTGGCTCTGAGGAGCCCCATGGGGCATCACGTTAGTGACAAGAGGACCATCTGGGCAAAGGGACATAGCTGGGGCTTCAGAGAGGCCCTTATCAGGAGGGGCCCTTGGGGCTCTAGCGGGGGTGTCCAAGGGTGGACAGAGAGTAAGGAGAAGGAGTTCCAGAACAGCAGGAGCCAGGCGGTGGAAAGTGGCCTCAGGAGGGTAAGGAATGGAAACTCTCAGGGTAGCTGGCGCAGGGAGGTGGAGGGGGACACCTCCAGCTGAGGTCTGATCCCTGAGGCCTAGACAGCCCCTACTTGCCTCCCTGCTCCCCTTGGGGTTGGCAGTATGTCAAAGCTCTGTCTTCTGGGTGCTCCCCAAGGGGGCTGCAGGAGGCACCTGCAGGGGTCTGAGGCCAGTGTGACCGGCCTTCCCAGCCCCAGGGCCAGCAGACCACCTCAGTTGCCCATGGCTGAGGGAGGGCATGGGAGCAGGTGAGGACCGCCAGGTGTCTTCCTGCCCAACAGGTGGACAAGACTGAAGACAAGTCCCTGGAGGAACGGGGTCGGATCCTGATCTCCCTCAAGTACAGCTCACAGAAGCAGGGCCTGCTGGTTGGCATTGTGCGCTGCGCCCACCTGGCTGCCATGGACGCCAACGGCTACTCGGACCCCTACGTGAAGACGTGAGTGTGTGGCCCAGGCCAGCCATCTCCTTCCCCCAGCACCTCAGTGTAGCGAACACTGACGGCGCCAGCAGCGCAGCGGGCAACTGCACCCATGGGGGCATGTCCTCTGCTGTGCTCCTTTGGCAGCACTGTGGGTTCAGGTGGTCAGCCCCAGTTCACAGATGAGGAAACTGAGGCCTATGGAACTTGAGTGGCGTCCCAGGTCACGCAGAGAGAGTAGTTTGCTCCCGACTCTGCATTCAGACCTCACCTTGACCATGACCTCAGGAGGGGCCGTAGCAGGCTGGAGGAGAGGGTGGGCCTGGGCCAGGAGATCCATGAAGACGCTCCACTGGGACACAGTGCTGCCCCTGGGCGCCCAGCCCCGTGCTGCTGCCACGGGTGCTGCTAAGGGGTCGCCCAGCCTCCTGGCGGGGCTCCCGCTGGTGCTGGCGAGAAACCCGAAGTCAGCGACCTGTGCGAGGCAACAGGGGCCCCGGGTGAGGCTGTGGTCCTTGCTCTGAGAGGAAGGCGTGTGCTGTAGCCCTTCAGAGAGGAAGGAAGCAGGCGGCACGGCGAGCGCCATCCGTGCTCTGGGCCTTCCGCAAGTAAAAGATGGATATTATTCTGGGTTCACAGTGAGACTTTCTTGGAGGAGGGGACACAGGGAGGAAGTTGGCTCCACGGAAAGGAGGTATTCCTGTTTAGGTAGAGGAAGAAAGGAGCTAAGACACAGCAACAGGGATGACCCTGGCCTGAGGGGACAGTGAGGAGCTCCGGGTGCCGGAGGCCATGGGAGGCCAGAGCTCCCGACTGCACAACTCTGGGGCTACCATTCCCGCTGGCTGCTGTTCTCTTTCTGTCGGTTTTAAAATCCTACTACAGGGGCACCTAGCTGGCTCAGTGAGTGAGTGAGTGATTCTTGAGCTTGAGGTTGTGGGTTCGAGCCCCATGCTGGGTGTAGAATCTATTTATTTTGAAAGATTTTATTTTTTTTCTTAAGGATTTATTTATCCGACAGACACAGCGAGAGAGGGAACATAAACAGACGGAGTGGGAGAGGGAGAAGCAGACTTCCTGCCGAGCAGGGAGCCCGATGCAGGGTTCAATCCCAGGACCCTGAGATCATGACCTGAGCCGAAGGCAGACACAATGACTGAGCCACCCAGGCGCCCCAAAGATTTTATTTTTAAGTAAAGAAATAAAATCCTGTCACAAAAATGGTGCTGCCACTTCGGAAAACGGGCTGGCAGTTCCTCTAGAAGTTAAACATGTAGTTACTGTGTGACCTACCAATCCTACTCCCAGGTACCTACCCAAGAGACGCAGACACACCTGCCCACACAAACGCTTGCGCATGCGCGCTTGAGGCAGCATTATGCGCAATAGACAGAAGGCAACCACCTAGATGTCCATCAACTGACGATTGGAGAAACAGCCACAGGATGCAATGTTATTCAGCTATAAAAAGGAGTGAAGGGGTGCCTGGGTGGCTTGCTCGGTTAAGAGGCTGACTTGATTTTTGGCTCAGGTCCTGATCTGAGGGTTGTGGGGTCGAGACCCTTGTCAGGCTCCACACTGGATATGGAGCTTGAGATGCTCTTTCTCCCCCACCCCACCCCCACATTGTGCTCACTCTTTCTCTCTTAAGAAAATTTTTTTAAAGAAGTGAAGTCCTTATTCATGGTATAACATCTCTGAATCTTGAAAAGATTATTTCAAGATTATGCTAACTGAAAGAAACCAAACACAAAGGACCACACCTTATATGATTTCACTTATGTGAAAGTCTGAAATAGGCAAATCCATTGATGCAGAAAGCAGATTAGATTAGTAGTTGCCAGGGGCTGGGGGAGGGTGGGGGTGTGGAGAGGGAGTACCCGGATTTCCTCCTGAGGAGAAGAAATGTTCTAGAATTGACTGTGACAACTGTACAACTCTAAATGGACTAAGCCATTCAGTTGTATGCTTTAAAAGGGCACATTCTACAACCTCTGAATCAGATTTTCCTAGAGCTGTTACTTCTTAAAACTCCAAGGTCAAGGGATGCCTGGGTGGCTCAGTGGGTTAAGCCCCTGCCTTCGGCTCAGGCCATGGTCTCAGGGTCCTGGGATCAAGCCCTAAGCTTTCTGTTCAGCAGGGAGCCTGCCTCTCTGTCTACTTGTGATTTCTCTCTCTGTCAAATAAATAAAAATCTTAAAAACAAAACAAAACTCCTAGGCTACCAAGCCCAGGAGCAATGCCAGGTACAACAGGAAGCTGATCGGGGTCACTGGGGGAAGGCTGTTCCCCGCACATGGCCCCAGGAGGACTACCAGCTTTCCACATTAAAAAAAAAAGGGGGGAGGATTGGGTCCCCAGATCAACCGTTTGCAGAACCGTGATTCCAGTGGATTAGAGACCACTGTGAGGAAATGCCATGACCATTCCGGAGATCAGCAGGAGACGCTTTACAACCATTGGAGGGAAGGTCGGTAACACCCAGTCAGCGAGGCCAATGTACACTCCCTCGGACTGCATGATCTCCCCTCCAGGTCCGTGTCCTAGAAACTCATGTAGGGGTGAAGCGCTGTTCACGGTGGCATTGCCGTCGTGGCAGGACACCAGAAACAGCCAAGCAGTCGTCGGCAGGGGACTAGTCGTAAGACGCGGTACATGCATATAATGCAGTCGCGTGCCGTTGAAATGGATCCCTTCAGACTGGGTGAATGAACACGGACGGCTCTCCAAGCGTGCTGATCCCAAGAGCAGGCTCCAGAACAGTACGCACAGTATGAGGCGGTGTCTGTACATCTGTGTATCGCAGACTCCACAGAGAATGCCACAGTTGCCGTGTCTCTGGGGCAGGAGGGAGGGCGGGCAGCAAAGTGCCCGCATTTGTACTTGTGATGCTGGAGTTCCCATTCGGAAGGAAAGCTAATCCAAAGCCAAAATGGTGGTGAAGTTTTAAAATCTGCTCAGTGTTCACCTGCCCAGGCTGACAGGACTTGCCTGGTCCTGGGCTGGATTAAAAGTCGGGTTCCTTGAGGTAGAATTTACACACTGGAGGTTTCTCCCCTTGTGGAGGTCCGAGGATGAGGACGTGTGCCATCTCGTTCCCACCACCACAGTCAAGATGCAGAACCCTTCTTTCACCCAAAAAGCTCCCCCACAACAACCACTGAGATGTTTTCTGTCCCGATGGCTTTGCCTTTTCCAGACTTTCTTATAAAAGCAAACTCTGCGTATGTGGCCTTTTGAATCCAGCTGCTTGCATCCACGTGCTTCTCTCCAAGTACCCGTCCGTAGAGACACCACAAGTTGTGCTCAGTTTGCTTTATGTGGAAGCACATTTGACTTTTTCTTTCCTTTTTTTCTGGCGGGTGGCGGGGGGGGCGGGTAGTGTTGACACACAACGTTCCATTCGTTTCAGGTGCACAGCATAGTAACTGGACCACCCTACACACTGCGCTCTGCTCACAAGTGTAGCTGACCTGTCACTATACAACACCGTCACCGCCGCACTGACTGCAATCCCCGTGCTGTGCCTTTCATCCCTGGGCCTGTTTCATTCCAGAACTGAAAGTCCGTGCCTCCCACCTCCCTTCACCCATTTTGCCCATCCCTGTGACCACCTCTCTCCCCTCTAGCAATCACCAGTTTGTTCTGTGTTTATGGGGGTCTGCTTCTGCTTTATTTTTTTTTAAGATTTTATTTATTTAGGGGTGCCTGGGTGCTCAGTGGGTTAAAGCCTCTGCCTTCAGCTCAGGTCATGATCCCAGGGTCCTGGGATTGAGCCCCACGTGGGGCTCTCTGCTCAGCAGGGAGCCTGCTTCCCCCTCTCTCTCTGCCTCTCTGCCTCCTTGTGATCTCTCTCTCTGTGTCAAAAAGAGATTTTAATTATTTAGAGAGGGGAGAATCCCCATCAGAATCCACACTGAGCACAGAGTGTGACTCGGGGCTCAATCTCACCGCCCGGAAGCCATGACCTGAGCCACAATCAATAGTTGGATGCTTAACCGCCTGAGCCATCCGGCCGCTCCTCCCCTTGGTATTTCTTGAGGCACCTCTAGATGCTTTTCCACAGTGGTTGCCCCAATTTCCATCTCCACCAACAGTGCATGGAGTTTCCTTTTTCTCCACGTCTTTGTCCATATTTGTTACTCCTTATCTTTCTCATACTGGTTATCCCGACAGGCGTGAGGCGATAGCTCCTCGTGGTTTTGATCTGCATCTCCCTGGTGCTGCGTGATGTCGAGCATCTTTCCCTGTCTGTTGTCCAGCTGGGTGTTGTCTTTGAAAAAACAGACTATTCTGGCCCCTTTTCCTTCGGATATTTTTGGTGCTGAGTTGCATAAATTCTTTATACGTTTTGGTATTCAGCCTGATAACAGATACATCATTTGCAAATATCCTCTCATTCAGTAAGTTTCATTTTGTTGATAGTTTTCTTTTGTTCGATGTAGTCCCAGTAGCTTATTTTTGCTTTTGTTTCCCTTGCCTAAGGAGACACGTCCAGAAAAATGTTGCTAAGGCTAATGTCGGAGAGATTGCTGCTTATATTTTCTTCTAGAAGTTTTATGGTTTCAAGTCTTATATTTAAGTCTTTAACCCATTTTGAGTTTTTGTATGTGGTGTTAAAAAAAAAAAGTGGTTCAGTTTTCTCAGCACCATTTATTGAAGAGACTGTCTTTTCCCCATTGTATAGTCTTGCTTCCTTTGTTATATATTAATTGACCATCTAAGCATGGGTTTAATTATGGGCTCTCTATTCTGTTCCATTGATGTATGTGCCTGTGTTTGTACCAGTACCATACTGTTTTGGTTTGTTTGTTTTAGCGAGCGTGAGTAGGGGTGGGGGAGGCAGAGGGAGAGAGAGAATCCCAAGCAGGCTGCACACCCAGCGCAGAGCCCAACATGGGGCTCAATCTTATGACCCTGAGTTCACGACCCGACCTGAAATCAAGCCAGACATCTAACTGACTGAGGCACCCAGGTGGCTCAACACCCTGGGATTCTTTTCTTTTCTTTTCTTTTCTTTCTTTCTTTCTTTCTTTCTTTCTTTCTTTCTTTCTTTCTTTCTTTTTTAAGATTTTATTTATTTGACAGATGGAGATCACAAGTAGGCAGAGAGGCAGAGAGAGAGGAGGAAGCAGGCTCCCTGCTGAGCAGAGAACCCGATGCAGAACTCGATCCCAGGACTCTGAGATCATGACCTGAGCCGAAGGCAGAGGCTTAACCCACTGAGCCACCCAGGTGCCCCACCTGGGATTCTTTTCTTAATTTCTCTTTCTGCTAACGCACTATTAGTGCATAGAAATGCGACAGATTTCTGTGTATTAATTATGTATCCTGGGCGCCTGGGTGGCTCAGTGGGTTAAGCCGCTGCCTTCAGCTCAGGTCATGATCTCAGGGTCCTGGGATCGAGTCCTACATCCGGCTCTCTGCTCAGCAGGGAGCCTGCTTCCTCCTCTCTCTCTCTGCCTGCCTCTCTGCCTACTTGTAATCTCTCTCTGTCAAATAAATAAATAAAATCTTTAAAAAAAAATTATGTATCCTGCAACTTCACTGAATTCACTTATTCTGGCAGTTCTTTGCTGGACTCTTTAGAAGTTTCCTCTGTATAGAATCATGTCACCTGCTAATAGTGACAGTTTTACTTCTTCCATAACAATATGGATGCCTTTTCATTTCTTATCTGATTGCTGTGCCTAGGACTTCTAGTACTGTGTTGAATAAAAATGACAAGTGCCCTTGTTTTGTTCCTGATCTAAGAACAAACACTCTCAGGTTTTCACCAAATATGATGTTAGCTGTGGGTTTGTCTTGGAGTGTCTTTGTCTGGTTAGGGTATCAGGCTAATACAGTGTTCACAGAATGTATTGGGAGGCTTTTCTTCTTCCATTTTTTGGGCTAGTTTAAAGAGAATAGGTGTTAACTCCTCCTTAAATGTTTGGTAGAAATCACCTGCGAATCCATCTGGTCTTGGACTTTGGTTTGTTGGGAGTGATGTTTTGATTGCTGATTCAACTTCATTACTAGCCATCAGTCTGCTCAGATTTTTATCTTTTTCATTAGTTTTGGAAGATTGTATGCTTTTCAGAAACTTACTGATTTCTGCAAGGTTGTTGGCATGTAATTTTTCATAGTAATCTCTTGTAATCATTTGTATTGTGGTCAGTTCCTTCATTTCTTTATTTTCCTTTTTTCAAAAATTATGTTAGTCACCATACAATACATCATTAGTTTTGACGTAGTGCTCCATGATTTTTTTAAAAAGATTTTATTTATTTGACAGAGAGAGTTCACAAGTAGGCAGAGAGGCAGGCAGAGAGAGGAGGGGGAAACAGGCTGCCTGCTGAGCACAGAGACCCACGTGGGGCTCGATCCCAGGACCCTGGGATCATGACCTGAGCCAAAGGCAGACACTTAACAACTGAGCCACCCAGGTCCCCCTGATTTCTGTCTTCTTAAATGTAGAGTTTTTAAAGTATTTTTTTTTTAACTTGAGAGAGCAGGGGAATGGGCAGAGGGCGAGAGAGGAGAGAGAGAGAGAGAGATTCCCATGCTGAGCGTGGAGCCTGACATGGAGGTCCATCTCACAACCTTGAAAGCATGACCTGAGCTAAAATCAAGAGTCAGACGCTTAACTGACTGAGCCACCCAGGCGCCCCTTAAATGTTTTGTGGCCTGACAGATGATCAGTCCTGCAGAATGTTCCATGTGTGTTGAAAAGAATTCTGAAAAGAATGTGTTGTCGTCTTGTTTTTAGATGGAAAGCTCTGTACATGTCTGTTAAGTCCGTCTGGTCTAATGTGCCATTGAAAGACACTGTTTCCTTATTGATTTTCTGCCTGGTGATCTACCCATTGATGTAATTGGGGTGTTAGTCACCTACTATTATTATATTACTTTCTTCTTTATGTCTGTTCATATTTGCTTTATGCATTTAGATGCTACAATGTTGGGTACATAGATATTTATAACTATTGTATTTTCTTGTTGGATTGACCCCCTCATCATTTTAAAATGTCCTTGTGTCTTCTTAGTCTTTGAGTTAAAATCTATCTTGTCTGTCAGTAAGTATTGCTACCCCAGCTGCCCCCCTACTCACCCTGCTCACCCTCACCCCTGCTTCCACTGGCATGGCATATCTTTTCCCATCTTTTCATTTTCAGTCTCTGTCTTTAAATATGAACTGAGTATCCTGTAGACAGCATATGGATGAGTCAAGTCATTTTTATTGATTCTGTCACCCTGTCTTTTGATTGGAGCATTTAGACCATTTAGACTTAAAGTCATTACTGATAGGTGTGCACTTACTGCCATTTTGTTAAGCATTTCCTATTGGTTTTTGTGAATTTCCAGCTATTGATGACTGCCTACAGCTGCTAAAGAACAGGTGTTTGTGTGGATCTGTCTTCATTTCTCTCGCCCACCCCAGATTCCTTCAATACCTATCCTGTAGTGTGTTTATATTGAACTAGTGTTATTTATGTAACAAGAATCAGTAACAAGATACCACTTTCTACCTTTCAAACCAGCAAGGATTTTTTTTTTTTAAATACCTAGACATCTGTACCTCTAATTCCCTTAATCTATGTCACTTTCCCCTCTCCATCCTCCCCCTCCCCTCTGGCAACCACCAGTTTGGTTCTCTGTTTATGAGGATGATTCTGCTTTTTTGTGCATTTGCTTTGTTTTTCAGATTTCATATGGAAGTGAAATTATAGTATTTGTTTGACTTATTTCACTTAGCGTAGCACCCTCTAGGTCCATCCATTTTGCCACAGATAGTAGTATCTCATCCGGTCCTACGGGTACTGCTGCAGTGGCTGTGCATGTGTATACATGTGCTTATACAAACACACCTACATATGCTCTGTGTGTACAGACACATACAGTATACACACATGCACACATGCGCCACATCTTTATCCACTCAGCCATCAGTGGACACTTGGGTTGCTTCCATCATTTGGCTGTTACATATAATGCTTCAGTAAACACAGGAGTAGATATAGCTTTTTGAATTAGTGTTTTCATTTTCTTTGAGTAAATACCCAGTAATGGAATTTGGTGCTTCTAGTTTTAATCTCTTGAGGAGCCTCCATACTGTTTTCCACAGTGGTTTTCCACCAATTTACATTTCCCACCAACAGTGAATGAGGGTTCCCTCTTCTTCACACCTTTTTTTTTTTTAAGATTTTATTTATTCATTTGACAGAGTGAATGAGCACAAGCAGGGAAAGCAGCAGGCAGAGGGACAGGGAGAAGCAGGCTCTTGCCTAGCAGGGAGCCCAATGCGGGGCCTGATCTGAGGACCCTGGGATCATAACCTGAGCTGAAGGCAGATGCTTAACCATCTGAGCCACCCAGGTGCCCCTCCTCGTCTCCACTTCTTTGCCAACACTGACGTCTTGTCTTTTTGATACTGGCCATTCTACCTGGTGTGAGGTGGTATCTCATCATGGTTTTGATTTACATTTCCCTGATGATTATTGGTTTCATGTATCTGTTGCCATCTGTATGTCTTCTTTAGAAAAATGTCTTTTCAGGGACGCCTGGGTGGCTCAGTTGGTTAAGCAGCTGCCTTCGCCTCAGGTCATGATCCCAGCATCCTGGGATCGAGCCCACGTTGGGCTCCTTGCTCCGCAGAGAGCCTGCTTCTCCCTCTGCCTCTCTGTCTGCCTGTGCTCACTCTCTCAGACAAATAAATAAATAAAATCTTTTAAAAAAGAAAAAAATGTCTTTTCAGGTTCCCTGCCCATTTTTAAATCAAATTATTTGGGGGGTTTTCTGATGTTGAGTTGTATAAGTTCTTTATATATTTTGGGTATTAGCCCCTTGTCTGATAAACCATTTGCAAATATCTTCTCTTATCCGGTAAGTTGTCTTTTCAATTTATTGGTTTTCTTTGCTGTGCAAAAGCTTTTCATTTTAGTGTATCCCCACTAGTTTATTTTTTGCTTTTGTTTCCCTTGCCTGCGGAGACCATCCATAAATATGTTACTAAGGCTGAGGTTCAAGAGATTACTGCAGGGGCCCCTGGGTGGCTCAGTGGGTTAAGCCGCTGCCTTCGGCTCAGGTCGTGATCTCAGGGTCCTGGGATCGAGTCCCGTGTCGGGCTCTCTGCTCAGCAGGGAGCCTGCTTCCCTCTCTCTCTCTCTGCCTGCCTCTCCGTCTACTTGTGATTTCTCTCTGTCAAATAAATAAATAAAATCTTTAAAAAAAAAAAAAAAGAGATTACTGCAAACCAGCAAGGATTTTTAAGGCAATGATACTCAGCTTTGTTGACCACACTGAGCCTCATCTATATGGCCTTTTCAGAGGACAGTTTTGCGTAATGAAGGAAGAAGTTTGATACATGTGTGCCTTTGAGTGGGTAATTTCACTTCTAGGGACTCAGCCATTCAACAGATGTTTGCTGACCTACCCAGTGTACTGAGCTCCCAGCAGGGTGCCAGGTGTAGGCCCCACCCCCAAAGCACTCTCAAGTGTCTCTTCAGGACAGGGTAAGAAGTTCTGCAAAGAACTCCTGCCCCAGCTTCTGAGTACCAGCCCTGTGCTGAGCAGCTGTGTGACCTTAGGCAAGTGCCTCTACCTCTCTGAGCCTCTCTCACAAGGGACCAACTCTGCTAAAAATGTTTTTCTGGTGGGAAATGAAAGCTTTATGAAATTAGACTTCCAGAAACAAGGAAAGACCTCCAGGGGAGAAGGGGACTCCGTGGTTAATTTCAGAAATGGGCATAGACAGAAGTCTAGGTGACAAAGGAACCACTTGCTTCTCCCACGGCAGCTGACCACTAACCTTTGCCACAGAGTGGTGCTGGGGTAGCTTATGATGGGTAGGAACAGGAGGCCCAGGGAACAAAAAGCTCTTCCAAGCCCTGCTGGCTCCAGCTGTACCCATAGCTTCTCACCACACTCTCATTGGTTGGTTATAATTCCAGATACCTGAAGCCAGATGTGGACAAGAAATCTAAACATAAGACAGCAGTAAAGAAGAAGACCCTGAACCCTGAATTCAATGAGGTACAAGGGGCTGGTGAAGCTGCTGGGAAGCTGCTTGCACTCCCCTAGGGGTAGGGAGACTGAGGGGACTGGGTTTTCCAAGGGCTACTGTGGGAACCCTGAGGTGGAAGGGGTCACCAGGAGAGAACCTGCCACCCGGGGCAGGAGAGAGACAGGCCAGGGTGGTAGAGATGGAGGGGCAGGGAAGCCTGCAAAGCTCTTCTGAGGACCATATTAATGAGATGTGGCAAGGTAGGATGTGGAGGGGGGATGAGGGCACCCAACAGCAAGAAGGGAGGTTCAAACAAGATGGAGAAAGCTCTGTGTGGGATGGGAGAATGTGAGATGCCCCAGAGCCTTGAGGTCTGGTCCAGATGAATCCGTAGGTCCTCAGCCTTGGGAGCAGATACATCTGGAGAGGAGCAGAGGGGCCTAGGGCAGAGCCGAGTAACTGAGTGAAGGGGATACCAGATGTCAGATCATCCCAGGAGCCTGTGGAAGACAGAGTTGCACAAAGAAGGGAGTGGTGAGCAGAGTGAGACCCCCAAGACAGGTCAAGCACACCAAGGCCAGCATGTGTGTATTGATCTGCCAGGCTCTTGGGGGATGATCTGGAGAGAGCAGCTTCAGTGCCAGAGAAGCAGGTAGGAGGGTAGGGGACTCTGAGGACCCCAACCAGACTCTCAGGCAGAAGCGGGTGGAGTGGGTGAGAATCTACCCTTGTCTGACCACCCCCCCCTCCATTCCTCTCTCCTTCCACTCATGTATCCCCTTGCCACACCTCGGAGCCTTCCTGTCCAAGTTCCAGGCCCTGTGGTGCTGATCCTGACTCTCTTCTTCTGGCCACCAGGAATTCTGTTATGAGATTAAGCATGGGGACCTGGCCAAGAAGACCCTGGAAGTCACTGTTTGGGATTATGACATTGGAAAATCCAACGATTTCATTGGTAAGAGCACACAGTGAGAATGCTGTTTGGCTTCATGGCCTGTTCTGGGTTCACAGAGGGCAGTGGTCCTGAATCCAGGACATAGCCCCTCCTTTCCTGGCCTCTACGGCCCCAGCTTTCCCCAGACTATCTGCCCTCAGACACAGGGGGCCTCAGACCTTATCCAGCCTGACTCCATGTGACAGAGGAATAGAGAGGCCTGGGAGGGTCACACAGAAGTCTGTGGTGGGGCAGGGGTGAGAGGTGATGATGGTCAGTGCTTTGGCCTGTACTCAGCCCCTGTGGCCCTGAACTCCTGGTCAGTTTCATGGCTGTACATAGAAGAACTGTGCCCAGCCCTTGGCCCTTAACATAGGACGATGTCCTTCACCCCCTCTCCCCCCCCATGCATCGTTCCGGTCCCGGAGAGGGGAAGGACAGGATCCCAGGGCCCTGAATGGGCAGGGGAAGAGGGGGCAGGCTAAGAGTGTGGCATGTGGTCAGACCACTGCCCACCCTCAGAGTCTGGTGGGCAGGGTAGAGTGTAGAGCCTTGGCATACAGAATCTGGAGAGGGTGGTTTTGGGGTAGGGGCTCTGGGTCCAGAGGGACAGTCTTATGGGAGCACTTGTCCGCAGGCCCCTGGGAGTCACCGTGTCCCCGGCTACCCACTTGGCTCTGTTTTTGCAGGCGGCGTGGTCCTGGGCATCAACGCTAAGGGTGAGCGCCTGAAGCACTGGTTTGACTGCCTGAAAAACAAGGACAAGCGGATAGAGCGCTGGCACACTCTCACCAACGAGCTCCCAGGGGCTGTGCTCAGCGACTGACCAGCCCCCACCTGCTGCCGCACCCACCCCTGCCTGTCTCCTGGCCCAGCACCGGCCTGGCCCTGGGCCTCCTCAGCTGCCACCAAGGGCCTCGGCCCTCATCTCGGGGGAGAGCCGGGGTGCCTGCTCGGACACTGAGCCACCGCGGCCCCTGCTTGGAGGCTGTGGAGGGCTCAGCCACTCCTAGGGACAGCAAGGCCAGAGAGCTGGGCCTGCTTTTGGCACCCACACCAGGGAAGGGAATGGGGTCATCCCGGTGGTGAGGGCCTTACTGGAGGTCAGCAGTAAGTCACGGGGACCCCAGGCTGAGAGAACAGAAATGTAGGGGTGCTTTGGCAGGGCCACTGAGAACTCCCGAGAGAGACATTAGGGAGAGGGGCATGCGGGGGAAGGAGATTTGGGAAATCGTTCCCAAAAGGAGGTTCTTACTACATCTGTTCATCTCTGGCATTACTGGGCAGGTGGGTAAAAGCTGACCCAAGAGCAGGGAGTATGGTAAAGTTCCAACTTTACTCAACCTGGGCAACTGGCAAGCACTTCACTCAATGATGCAAAAACCCATTGGAGATGAATGAGACCCAGGGCCTGCCTCTGAGTTCCTTGTCTAATCAAGGAGCTAAAAACAAACCACTACAATGGGGAATGAGGAATACCAAGGCCAGGCTGACATACCTGTGAGTGCCATGGACTCTGACCCTGCTGAGAGGCAGGGAGGGCTTCCCCGAGGAGGTGATGCTTCAGCAAGGTCTTGAAGGGTGAGTGGAGTTTCTGGGCAGCCGAAGTATAATGGCAATGTGTGCCGTGGGAATGATCTGTAAAAACCTAGACAGGAGAGGCTGGTGAATGGGCAAGGGTCATTGTGCAAGACCTGGGGACTCACGCTGGAGACAGTGTGTTAGGACAGGAGTGGGGCTTAGAGGTGACATCACCCACCCCTGCCTGCCAGGCCAGCCCGAGCTCATAGCTTTGGGGGAACTGAGGGAAGCACTGTGGTGAAACTGATCTTGGGGCAGGGTTAAGTTCAGTCTTCAGATCCAATTCTCCCACCTTTAATCTTGTTTCTCCCAAGGAACCTGGAGGATGGATTCTGCCTCTCAGCTTAAGCATGAGGTCAGCTATAATCAAGAAAAGGGCCCCCAGCTCCCCCCGCCTTTTTTTTTTTTTTCATGAAAAGAAGCAAAAAGTCCTCATCTTGACCCTCTTCTTCCTTTCACCCAACCCATCAGAGTTCAGGCCTGGGGAGTGAGAAATCCAGGTGAATGCCCAAATATCCTGGCCTTACTGTGGCCCCTGATGTCCCTTTCAGGAGTGCTGGGTGGCAGTCCAGGGCCTCCTTTCTGAGAGGCCTATGAGGCTGGCTCCTCCCTCCAAGAGCTGAGAGAAACACGCTGCTTGGTGGGCCTGGCACCCTGAGTCAGATTGAGGGCATCGGAATTTGGGGGCCAAGATGTGAAGCCCCAAGTTTTTCCTGCCTACCAAGGGGCCTTCAAGACTGCTGTACGAACAAATGCAGAACCAGGGAATTTCTTTGTTTGCCCCAGCACTGCACTAACAGAAAACAGAGCCCCAGAGAGGGAAAGTGACCTTCCTGAGTGAGGCCTCCCCACCCTGCCACAGCTGGGGTAGGCCAGGCTTCCAGGTCCCTGCCTCACCCCCAGCCCAGAGCTCTGGACACCATGCTTCAAGAGAAGGAGGGTGCTGGGCTCCTGCACCAGAGGTCTGTCCTGTTAGCTGCCTGCCTGGGGCTCAGCCCTGCCTGCTGCAGACACAAAGCACATCACCATCTGAGGCCTAGGGTGATGATTCAAATCCCACCAAGTGCCCATCAGCCCTTTCCCAGTCTGCTGGGACAACAGCACTCCAGCCCCCACACCGCACCTGGCAACTTGGCTGGCCACATAGCCTTGGTTTTCCTGTCCTTGAGGCGGCTTTGTGTATGTTAAGGGTTTTACATGCACTGTCTTAATGAATTTTTCACAATTCTAGGAGGTGGGTTTGTCCTCATTTGGCGGATGAAGAAACAGATTCAGAGAGGCTGAGTAGTTTGTCAATGTCACACAGTGGGGAAAGGGCAAACCAGGCCTCAGCCCAGGTCCTGTGACTGCCACACCCTCTGGTTGTCTGGGAGATCATACTCCCCAGTCCTCTCTCTCCTGGGCTGTGGAGGGCTCAGCAAACAGAAGACTTGGGAAGCTCTGGTGCTTGATGAAGGGGATGCCTGATGAGAGCTGCCTCATCCCCTAGATGGCTTTGAAATCACTGATCCACTTGGAGCTTTCTCAGAGGTTCCCACTGTCCAGGCCCAGAACTCAGCTATCCCTCCCTAACCTCTGCGTCTGTGGGTCAGGCCTTCCTCCTCCTGGGGGTTGAGGCAAGGGCTCCTCTTTTCTCCCCAATGCCGGAATGGGGGGAACCTCTGGGGGACTAAGAAAAGAGACAGCCTATTTTTGAGGGACCTCCTGGCTGTGAGCCCTGGATACCTGCTAGCTTTGCCTCTTGGAGGGCCTCATTAGGAAAGGAGCTGCAGCGCTGCTTTGGGAAGATACTGAAATGTTGAATGACAAGGCTAGAAGGGACCATGAGTCTACGGGGGAAACTGGGACCCGGCGAGTCTAAGAAGCCCATTTAGGGCTCCCTACTGCCCACCCCAGGCTGTGCCAGGGTAGACTTGGTCCTGCAAGATGGTCCCAGCAGACCACAGGGACAGGATGGAAGATGGGTCTTCCGGACAACCAGCCTAAGTGGAGGGTGGGGCATTTAGAGAGGAGCACCCCCCCCCACCCCCGCACCTCCCCAGGGAGTGAGGGAATCTTCACCAGGACTCTGGCACTGCTCCTGACCCCTTGCAGATTGTATTTCTGTTAAAGCTTTTCTGGAAACTCCAGTCATCAGCTCTGCCTTTGACCTTAAACTGGCATCTTTTCTTTGGTCTGTCAGCCCCACACAAAGACGGGATCGTTGATGCCCCTCCCCACCCCCCAGGAAAAAGTAATCCCAAAGTCTGGTGTCCCTCACCAGGAAGTCGCCCGATGGCGCGCTGCACCCTCCTCCAACCCCGCCTCCCACCGCCACACTAGCCAATCCCAGACGGGCCCATCTTCCACCCTGAAGCGGTAACCTCCTGACCCCTAGCGGCAAGAGCGAGGAACTGCCCCTCCCGGCCCGTGCATGTCCCACCGTTTTCTTCCCAAACCGAGACAACCTCCCGATGCATGGACTCTGGCTGTCGTCGACGCAGACTCGTGCACTGCTTAACACCGTTTTGCTACCATGTGGCGGCTGCAGAAAAAGTCCTTAAACTGAAGCCCCACACACAATTTTTGTACTTTTCATCTGACCTCGAGGTGTCCTTTTTAAGTCTTATTTGTTAATATTTATAATGACCTATAATTCAAAAGTAAATGAAAACGTTCACTGCAATCTCATTGGCTTGAGAGACTCCTTTAAAAAGATTTCGATGAGGGGCGCCTGGGTGGCTCAGTGGGTGCCTCTGCCTTTGGCTCAGGTCATGATCCCAGAGTCCTGGGATGGAGCCCCACATCAGGCTCTCTGCTCAGCAGGGAGCCTGCTTCCCCCTCTGCTGCCTCTCTGCCTACTTGTGATCTATCAAATAAATAAAATCTTTAAAAAAAAAAAAAAAAGATTTCAATGAAAGGACCGGAAAGAACGAGAGAATGGCAACTGAGGCTCACTCAGCACATTGTCTCCCTTAACTCTTCACCAAGCACTCAATAGAGGTGGGTCTCAAGTTACAGACAGGAAAACTAAGGCTCAGAGAGGTTAAATATCCATGCTGAATCACACAACTGGTAAGTGACACAACCAGGATTCAACTAATGCCAAGACTTTTTACACCCGGATCAGCATGCCATGGTGTCAGCCACTCATTCAACGAACAGCTGTGGAGTATTAACTACCACCAGGCCCTGGTCCAGGCATCTGGGCCAGATTCCTCAGCAAGACAGCCAACAGACAATAAATCTAGCATGTTAAAAGATGGCAATAGGGGGATGCCTGGGTGGCTCACTGGGTTAAGCCGCTGCCTTCGGCTCAGGTCATGATCCCAGGGTTCTGGGATCGAGTCCCACATCGGGCTCCTTGCTCAGCAGGGAGCCTGCTTCTCCCTCTGCCTCTGCCTGCCACTCTGTCTGCCTGTGCTCACTCGCTCTCTCTCCCTCTGTCTCTGACAAATAAATAGATAAAATCTTTAAAAAAAAAAAAAAAAGATGGCAATAGGGGTACCTAGCCGGCCCCATCAGTGGAGCGTGTAACTTCATCTCTGGCTCATGAGTTTGAGTTCCACATGGCAGGTAGAAATCACTTTAAAAAAAAAAAAAAAAAAGGTTGGGAACGGGGTTTGGGTTAAACAGGTAGGTGAGGCAGTTCTCCAAAGGTGACTTTTGAGCTAAGACATAGAGGGTTGGGGGGACGAGCTGTGGAGATACCTGAAGTGGAATGTTTTAGGCAGGGGGGGGGGTGTGCAGAGGAGGGAAGGAATGGCCAGTATCCCTAGTGATAAGGGCAGGTGTGGCATGACTGAGAATAGCAGAGGCTAGTGGGGCCAGAGCAGGGTGCGGCAAGGGAAGAGCCCTAAATGAGAGCACAGAACAGGGGACCAGATGACTTTATAAAGACTGGGTTTTCACTTTGTGTGAGATGAGAGCTTATTTCAGTTCTGGCAGAGGACAAACTGATAGTCTCTGGGCTATTTCACCACAGTGAAGGCAGCAAACCTCACATAAGCCCAGAGAAGAGAAGAGAAGGCTCAGGGATGCCTGGGCAGCTCAGTCAGTTAAGCATCTACCTTCAACTCAGGTCATGATTCTGGAGTCCTGGGATCAAGCCCCACATTTGGCTCCCTGCTCAAAGGGGAGTCTGCTTCTCCCTCTGCTCCTCTCCTGCTCATATTCTCTCCTCTCCCTTTCTCTCTCTGTCATTCCCCCTCTCAAATAAATAAAATCTTTAAGAATCATTTGAGGAAGGGCAATCAGTTCTTATGCTATTTCAAGCAGGAAGGGATTTAAGGACTCTAAGAAAATAATAGGAACCAGAAAGAAGGTGTCAGAACTGAAATACCAGCAGCCATAACACCCATATAGAACTCTCAGACATGCAGACTACTTTATTACACCCATTTAATCCTCATGATTATGATACGGTTTCAATCCCCATTTTGTAGGAAAACTGAGGAACAGAGGACCATGCTCAAGGAATAATTAAAAGGTAGAGCTGGGGTTTGGGCCCAAGCCTTGTGGCCCAAGAACTCATACTATCAATCTCTACCCTGTGCTGCTGTAAGAAGAAAATGGTGTTGCCAGGTCTAGTGGAAGATGGCCGGGTCCCACTAGGTTTCTTGTAGGTTCAGCCTTCTTCATTCCCCAAACTCCCAGAACTAGCAGGCTCCTGCTTGGCCAGGAAAGATTTTCCAGGGCTCTCTCTCAGGGTCCTTGCTGTCATCTTGATCAAATGCGATGCTCACCTCTGCTCAGTGGATCCCTATCCGTCATAGGACCCAATTCCCTTCTGTGTGTGACCTGGACACAGGTAGGCAAGATCTCTTTTCTGGAGAATATGCTGAACTGGGATCATAGCACTTGTGTGGACTTCCAGGAGCTAGCTGTGAGCCAATGAAATTACTACTTTGTGAGAATCAGAAAACTGAGAAATCAATATCTCTCAGAGCCTCCTGGGTTTTCTTCACTTGCTCTGCATCTTCCTCCATCCTGCCTCCGTCAGCACAGGCTTTCTGATTCATCAGTACATAAATGATCCAAAATGGTGGCCTCAGCCCCAAGTCAGGGTAGCTTTTCAGCCACTGCTACCTAGGAAAAGTTTTCTGACTCCTATTTAGCTTCTCAGGAGAGAAATGGCTCAGTTCAGATTATAACTCACCTCCTTGGGGTCAAAGGGCCAGGGAGTGAGGTTACATGATAAAACCATGGCTATGGGCAAGGCACACAGGGTCAAGCAAGTATTTCAAAAGAAGTCCCTAAGTCAGTAGGAAAAGAGGAAGAGGTGCCAGCCACGGGAAGAAAGGGGGACAAAAGTGAAAAAGCATCACCATAGTATTCTAGGGCAGTAACCATTCAAAAAGCAAAGGCTGGCAAACAACCAAAACACTAAAGAAAAAGGAATTGACCTAACTTCCATTATGGCCCATCTGAAGGCTAGAAAGTCATGTAGTCATTTCCATTTTTAATTATTATAAACATGGTGAAATGTCTTGGAAATGCATAATAGAAAGTGAAGGGAACAAAGCAAAATTAAAATTGAGTGTAGACAACAGCAAAAATACAGAAAAAGCCTCAACTGTCCATCAACAGATGAATGGATGAAGATGTGGGACACGTGTTGCGCGTGCGCGCGCATGCACACACACACACACGAATATTATGCAGCCATCAAAAATGAAATTTTACCATTTGCAATGCAGTGGATGGAACTAGAGGGTATTATGCTAAGTGAAATAAGTCAGAGAAAGACAATTATAACCTGATCTCACTAATACATGGAATTTGAGAAACAAGGCAGAGGATCACAGGGGAAGAGAGGAAAAAATGAAACAAGAAGAAACCAGAGAGGGAGACAAACCATAAAAGACTCATAATCGCAGGAAACAAACTGAGGGTTGCTGGAGTGGAGGGGGGTGGAAGGGATGGGGTGGCTGGGTGATGGACACTGGGGAGGCTATGTGTTGTGGTGAGTGCTGTGAATTGTATAAGACTGATGAATCACAGACCTGTAGCCCTGAAACAATACATTATATGTTAATAAAAAAGATTCAAAATGCAAAATAAATAAATATAAGTAAATAAAATTGAGTGTAGAGGACAATCCTTCTCAATTATTTCACTGTGAAAAATTATTTCATTGTGGTAAGATATAAATAAAATTTTTCATTTTAGGTTGTGAGGGCAGTCTGGTTGTGACATCTGTCACCCTCCTGATCACCAAAGTTGACTCAGCTGATATGGCTGGCTAGGCAGGTGTCTCCTTCCTCCTCCACTGCTCCACGTGTGTCCCTCCAAAGCTGTGAGCCCAAAGAGGACAACTTTCCCTGACGGAGGAGGCCCGTTCTTCAGTCAAGGGTATATAAGTAGCTGTGCTCATCTGCTGGAACCTCCAAACCAGCTTTCAAGATCCATTCATAGGAAAACAGGGTAGTCAGGCTTCCAAGACTCCAGACACATCCAAATGAGGCGCCACATGTGGCAGTCTGCCTTTCTTTAGGGAAAAAAAAAAAAAAGCATTTTAACCATTTTTAAGTTGACAATTCACTTGTATTAAGTACATTCATAATCTGGTACAAACATCACAACTAGTTCCAGAAGTTTTTCATCATCCCAAACTGATACACTGTACTCATTAAACAAAAGAACTCCCTATTCCCCACCCCCCCAACTCAGCCCTTGGTATCCTCTATTTTACTGTCTTTATGAACTGCCTATTCTAAGTACCTTATATAATTAGAATCACATACTTGTTTTGTTATGACTGGCTTATCTCATTCAGCATAATATTTTCAAGTCTCCTCCATGTTGTAGTACTTATCAGAACTTTGTTCCTTTTATGACTGAAAAAGATGAATATACCCCATTGTGTTTATCTGTATTCACCTGTATGGTTTTTTAAGTGAGCTCTGTGCCCCCAAGTGGTGCTTGAACTCATGATCCTGAGAACAAGAGTCATATGCTCCACTGACTGAGCGAGCCGGTCAACCCATCACTCATCTGTTGCTGAATACTTAGGTTGTTTCCATCTTTTGGCTCTTATGAATAATGCTGCTAGGAACATTGTACAGGTATCTAAGTCCCTGTTTTGGTTCTTTGGGTCTATGCCTAGGTGTAGAATCATTGGGACATATGGTGAATCAACATTTAACTTTTTGAGGATCCACCAAACTGTTTCCCACAGTGGCTACATAATACATTCCTACTAGCAATGCACAAAGGCTCCATCTTCTCCACATCCTCACCAAAACTTACTATTGTGTTTGCCTTTATAATAGCTGTCCTAATGGATGTAGAGCGGTATCTTACTGTGGCTTTTTCATTTACCTCATGACGGTGAGGTTGAGAGTATTTTCATGTGCTTATTGGCCATTTTTATACCTTCTTTGCAGAAATGTCCACTTAAGTCATTTTTGAATTAACTTCTTTTCATTGTTGAATTGTGAGCGTTCTTTGTTCTGGATATTAATCCCATATCAGATATATAACTTATGTTTTATCCTATTCCATGGGTTATTATCACTCTTGATAGTCTCCTTTGATCCACAATATGTTCTTCATTTTAAGACTAATTTAGGGGCACCTAGGTGGCTCAGTCAGTTAAGTGTCTGCCTTTGGCTCAGGTCATGATCCCAGGGCCCAGGGACTGAGCCCCACATCAGGCTCCCTGCTCAGTGGGGACCCTGCTTCTTCCTCTCTCCATGCCAGTCCCCCTGCAGGTTCTGTCAAATAAATAAAATCTTTTTAAATTCTAATTTATTTTCTTTTCTTGCCTGAGGTTTTTGCTAAGATATCATCACCAAATCCAACATCATGAAGTTTGCCCATGTTCTCCTAAGAGTTTTGTTTTTGTTTTTGTTTTCTTTTTTAATATTTATTTGAGAGAGCATGCGAGGACACAAGCAGGGTGGGCAGAGGGAGAGGGAGAAGCAGTCTCCCGCTGATCAGGGAGCCCAACACAGGGCTCCATCTCAGGACCCTGGGATCATGACCTGAGCTTATAGCAGATGCTTAACTGACTAAGCCACCCACGTGACCCTCTTCTAAGAGTTCTATGGTTTTAGCTCTTAAGTTTGTTTTCCCCTCAGTTTTCCTGTATGGTAAATGTCTAACTTCATTCTTTGCTTGTGGATATCCAGTTTTCCTACCTTTTCTTCAAGTTCATTGATCCTTCCTTCCTTCTGCTCACATCTTCTGTTGAACACCTCCAGTGTTTCAGTTATTCGTACTTGTTATCATTGCCATATGTAGCTACTAACCCCATGATACCATGTTATAAATTTACTTTAAACACTGATATGCTCTTTTAAAGATACCAAAAGGGGGGTATCTGAGTGGCTCTGTCAGTTAAGCATTCAACTCTTTTTTTTTTTTAAAGATTTTATTTATTTATTTGACAGAGAGTGAGAGATCACAAGTAGGCAGAACAGCAGGCAGAGACAGAGGGGAAGGAGGCTCCCTGCTGAGCAGAGAGCCCGATGCGGGGCTCAATCCCAGGACCCTGAGATCATGACCTGAGCCAAAGGCAGAGGCTTTAACCCACTGAGCCACCCAGGTGCCCCTCAACTCTTTTTTTTTTTTTAAAGATTTTATTTATTTGTTAGAGAGAGAGAGTGTGTATGTGCAAGCAGGGGAAGAGCAGGCAGAGGGAGAAAAAGGCTCCCCAATGCGCAAAGGAGCCTGATGTGGGACCCTATACCAGGACAGTGGGGGCATGACCTGAGCCAAAGGCAGACTCAACCATCTGAGCCACCCAGGCACCCTAGCATTCAACTCTTGATTTCAGCTCAGGTCTAGTTCTCAAGGTACTGAGTTCAAGCTAGATGTTGGGCTATGCACTGGGCTCCATGCTGCGCATAAAGCCTACTTTAATAGGGGGCACCTGGATGGCTCAGTGGTTAAAGCCTCTGCCTTCAGCTCAGGTCATGATCCCACAGTCCTGGAATCGAGCCCCACATCAGGCTCTCTGCTCATCGGGGAGCCTGCTCCTCGCCCCCCCGCCGCCTGCTTCTCTGCCTACTTGTGATCTCTGTCTGTCAAATAAATAAATAAATAAAATCTTTGGGGGGGGAGTCTACTTAAATAAAAAAAAATAAATAAACATATCAAAAGAGAATATTTACTTCCATGTTACTATCGTAAATACTCTTCACTCCTTCCTAAACATCTACATTTCTATCTGGTATCATTTTATCTCAGCCTGAAAAACTTCCTTCAGCATTCTCTATTGTGAATTCTTCCTTCTTTTATCTGAAAATATATTTCACCTTCATTCTTAAGGATGTTTCCACTATAGAATTCTGAACTGGCTGTTTTTGTTTGAACACTTTAATTTTGCTGTTCCATTGTCTATTTGTCTATTTGTCAATATGTATCCTATTTACAATAGTTTTTAAATTTTTAACAGTTTCATGTGTCTAATTGTTCATTTTCTTTAATTTTCATTGGACTTCAACTGTAAATCTGTCTTCTAAAAATGTGAGTAAATTTTAGTCATACTTCACATGTTTTTTCCATCCCCTTTTTCTCTCTTTTCCTTCTCAAACTACATTTACATGTACGCTAGACCTTTTCATATTATCCCACCAGTGCCTTAATGCTGCGTTTTTGTTTTTGCTTTTAGATTTTACTTATTCAAGAGAGCACACACAAGTTGGGGAAACGGGCAGAGGGAGAAGTAGACTCCTAGCTGAGCAGGGAGCCCACAGAACCCTGGGATCATGACCTGAGCCACCCAGGCACCCCTCATTTTTTAAAAATCATTTTTCTTTCTCGTTCAGACTGGATAATTTTACTGAGCTAACTTCAAGTTCAGTGATCTTTCCATCATTTAAGGTCATCCAGTGAATTTTTATTTCAGATAATCCCGTATTTTTCTGTTCCAAAATGTCCACATGGTTAAGATATCATTATTTTTAAAAGACTTTTTATTTATTTGACAGAGAGACAGCGAGAGAGGGAACACAAGCAGGGGGAGAGGGAGAAGCAAGCTTCCCACTGAGCAGGGAGCCTGATGTGGGGCTCAATAATCTAAGAAGCCTAAGATCATGACCTGAACTGAAGTCAAATGCTTAACCAACTGAGCCACCCCAGTGCCCCTGGTTCTTTATCATGGTTTCAGTATCTCTGCAACAATTTCTTTTCATTGGTCACAAACACATTTTCCTTTCCTTCCTGAATATAATTATAATAATAGATAAAACAGCTTTAAAATCCTTGTCTGCTATAGTGGGAGAATAACAACAAAAAAACTCTGCTTACGTATCTAGGTCATCTCAGGAATAATCCCAAGTGGTTGTCTCCAGTATGGGTCACGTTTTTGTTTCTTCATATGCTGAGGTTTGGACTGTGTCCAAGTTTATTATAAATCATGAGATTCTAGATTCTGTTATGTTCCTCTAAAGACTTAATTTTTACCGGGCAATTACTTGGCTGAAATCAAAACTATAAATTCTGTATCACCAGCAGTGGGTGGCAGCTGAAATGTCAGTTCAGTCAACAAAGAGATTTTTAGATAAGGAAATTATTTGGGCTTATTTTTTAATGTTGACTTTGTTTCAAAAAGCACAATACTGGGGCGCCTGGGTGGCTCAGTGGGTTGAGCCGCTGCCTTCGGCTCAGGTCATGATCTCACGGGATCGAGTCCCACATCGGGCTCTCTGCTCAGCAGGGAGCCTGCTTCCTCCTCTTTCTCTGCCTGCCTCTCTGCCTACTTGTGATCTCTCTGTGTCAAATAAATAAATAAAATCTTTAAAAAATTCTTTAAAAAAAGCACAATACTGGGGATAATCTGCAGAACTATTCTGTAATTTGTTTAGAGGATTCATTTCCAAATGCCAAAACTGTTGAGAAGTCTCCAGCCATCAAAATAACAAAGAACAAATGTTCCCAGCTGTCAAAATTAGGTCTTAGTGCGTTTCCAATCTCTCCTTGAGAGATTTGGCAGCACAAATGCTATTGTCCTCTCCTGCCTTCTTTTGGATTAATGAATACTTTTTACTATTACATTTTAGTATATCTACATATTTTTAGCTATACCTCTTTTTTTATGTAGTGCTTGCCAGATACCATATATCCTTAACAACTCAAGGTCTTCGTAGTTAATATTGCATCACTTCAAGTAAAATGTGAGAAACTTGCATTCAAAATGGATCCACTTACCACCCTCTGGCTTCCTTTTTATGCTATCATAACCATATGTATGATGTAACTACATATCTTATAAACCCCACATTATAGTTAAAATTTTTTTCTTAAACACTTAATTTCTTTAAAAATCTCTTAATTTTTTTATATTACCTTCATATTTACCATTTAAAGTGTTCTTCCATTCCTTCATGCAGAGCCACTGCAAATGCCTACTGTTCCATTTTGTCCACAGTGCCACAGAAGAAAAACTTTTGGTGCTAATAACATTTCATCACCTCAGAACTTTCAGGTATGGGCTCATGAACATATAATGCAAACAATAAACAAAAAAACAAAACAATAAACAAAATTCTAGCAAATCAAATCCAAAAATATTTTTAAAGTATAATACATAACAACTGGAGTTTATCCCAGGAATGGTTGGCTTAATATTAAAAAAGCAATCAACTTAATTATTTTTTTTATTTATTTGACAGAGAGAGATCACAAGTAGGCAGAGAGGTAGGCAGATAGAGAGGAGGAAGCAGGCTTCCCAGCTACCAGAGAGCCCAATGTGGGGCTCAATCCCAGGACCCTGGGATCATGACCTGAGCGGAAGGCAGAGGCTTTAACCCACTGAGCCACCCAGGTACCCCAATTTAATTAATTATATTAACAAACTAGAAAACTCCTATCGATCACCTCAATAATACAGAAAAGGTATTTTTTTTCTTCCAGAAAAGGCATTTGACAAATCCAACTTCCATTCCTGATAAAAACTCTCAGCAAACTAAATTCCTCAATCTAATCAAGGGCACTTATAAAAAACTTAGACTATCATACTTAATGGTGAAACACCAAATGCTTTCCAGGAACAATACAAGGATGTCTATACAGCTTCCATTCAAGCACTGAGTGGGGGTTCCAGCCAGAGTGCAACCAGGCAAAATAAACAAAAATTCTCCAGACAGGAGCAAAAACTAAGTGAAAACTTTATAGTCACAGAAAATATGATTGTCTATGAAGAAAATCTGATGAGATCTACCAAAAAAAAAGAAGAAGAAAACCTACTAAAAGACGTGAGTTTTAGCAAGATTACAGGGTATAGTATCAATACACAAATATAAAATTTTGTTCTATATACTAGCAATGAACAATCAAAAATTGAATTTTAAAAAGCAGGAACTGGGGCACCTAGGTGGCTCAATTGGTGAAGCACCTGCCTTTGGCTTAGGTCATGATCCAGGGGTCCTGAGATCGAGCCCCACATCAGGCTCCCTGCTCAGCGGCAAGCCTGCTTCTCCCTCTCCCTCTGCTGCTCCCCCTGCATGTGCTATCAAACAAATAAAATCTTTAAGACAGTAAAAATAAAAAAATAAAATAAAATAAGGAGAGTAAAAATAAAAAGAAACTTACAAAAACATCCAAAATTATGAAATAGAGATAAATCTGACTCAAGTGAAAAGACCTGGACACTTGCTGAAATTAAAGAATGACTTAATTACTAGATATACCTTGTTCACGGATCAAAAGACTCAATATTAAAAGACACTTCACTGGGGTACCTGGCTCAGTCGGTTAAGTGGCTGCCTTCGGCTCAGGTCATGATCCCAGAGTCCTGGGATTGAGCCCCATATTGGGCTTCCTGCTCAGTGGAGAGCCTGCTTCTCCCTCTCCCTCTCTGCCTGCTGCTCGGCTTGTGCTCTCTGCATCTCACTGTCAAATAAATAAATAAAAATCTTAAAAAAAAAAAAAAGACATTTCACTAAAGATATACAGATGGCAAATAAGCACATAAAAAGATGCTTAACCTCATTAGTCATTAGGAAAATACAAATAAAAAACACAATGAGGGGTGCCGATGTGGCTCAGCTGGTTAATCTCAGCTCAGGTCTTGATCTCAAGATTGTGAGTTCAAGCCTCGAGTTGGGCTCCTTGATGGGCATGGAGCCTGCTTAGAAGAAAACAAAACAAAACAAAACAAACCACAACACAATGAGATGTCACTATATACCTTTAAGAATGGGAAAATTAAAGACTGACCATACCATGTGCTGGAGAGAATGTGGACAAAGAAAAACAGCTTTCAGACACTGCTGGTGGAAATATAAAACAGTTTGACAGTTTCTTTTAAAAA
Source organism: Neogale vison (assembly GCF_020171115.1). Lineage (NCBI taxonomy): Eukaryota > Metazoa > Chordata > Mammalia > Carnivora > Mustelidae > Neogale > Neogale vison. The sequence continues at coordinate 26,046,623 of NC_058095.1, read as the reverse complement.
GCTAAGTATACACCTATAATACTATACAACCATTCCACTTCTACTTATCCACAAAAAAGGGAAATACATGCCCACATAAAGACTTGTACACAAACATTCATAGCAGCTTTATTTGTAACAGACAAAAACTGGAAACAACCAAATTGTCCAATAGTAGGTGAATAAACAAATTGTGGTATATCGTAACAATGGCATACTTCTCGGCAATAAAAGGAATGAATTGATACATGTGACATGAATGAATCTCAAAACAATTATGCTGAAAGAAGCCAAACACGCCCTCTAAAAACACAGAATACACACTATATGATTCCATTTATATCAAACTCTAAAAAATGCAAACTAATAAAACAGAAAGCAGATTAATGCTTGATCAGGAATGGAGGAGGGCAAATAACAAAGGACAAAAGACACTTGTGAGGGTGAAGGCTACACTATCTTCGTTATGATGATGGTTTCACAGGTATATACACATGCTAAAACTTATCAAACTCTATAGTTTCGTACATGCACCTTATATGTCAACTGTACCTCAATAAAGCTGGAGGGTTTTTTAAAGAGTTGTACCTTTCAGAAATTTATAGGCAAGTACACAAGAGTATTTTTCCTGTTTTACATGCAAGATTATATAACTTAGTATGTATTGTCCTTTTCTCAGTTAACATATGCAGACATTTTTCTGTATTAGCAGAAATGGTTTATCTCATTTTCATACATAGTAAGGATGTACCATGACTGATGGGCATGTAGGTTATTTCTAATCTGCTATCATAATGCTGAAGTGGACATACTCTGCATATATTTGTGAGCATATACACACACAAGCAAAGGATGCATGTGTTGAAAACTTTCACTTATGTTGTCAAATAATCCTCTAAAAAACTTGTCTCAGGGCACCTGGCTGGCTCAGTTGACAGAGCATGTGACTCTTGATCTCAGGGTTTTAAGTTCGAGCTCCATGCTGTGTGTAGAGATTACTTAAAAATAAAATTTAAAAAAAAAAAGAAGAAAAAGCCACAGAATCTACATCAAACTGTTGAAATCAATAAATTAAGGCAGCCATGGGATACAAGATAATATACAATAGTCAAAATTAAGTAGCTACAATATGAAAATGAAACAATTTAAATACTATTTAAAACATAAAAAAAATTAAAAACTAGTACTAAGGCCACCAAAAGGCATCAGACTGCTGCAAAGAAAATTACAAAACATTACTGAAAAAAGCATTAATGATCTAAAGAAATGGAGGAATATACTATGTTCATAGATCAAAAAGACGTAACTGTGTGAAGATACTAATTCCTCCCAAATTTACTTATGGAATAAAATGCTTATCAAAGTCCCAGCAGGTTTTGTTGCTGTTTTACTACTGAAATGGATAAGCCAATTCTAAAAAATATATGGAAATGCTAAGAGCCAAGAATAACCAATGCAATCCTGAAGAACAAAAAGCTGGAGGACTCACGTCACCAGATACCGAACACAGAGTTGCCCTGGCACCAAGACAAATAGACCAATGAAACAATATGTGGTGCTGGCTCTTCTGAATATCGACACAGGAAAGTATTTTTTTTAAACATCTTCCTACTACCACATACAAAACAAATCCTAGATGATTCTAGATCTAGATGTGCTAGGTCAAACAATGCTTCCAGAAAAATAAAAGATTAATGATCTCAGGGTCTGCAAATATTTCTTAAATAAAATATATAAACACTTACCTTAAAAGAAAATATGGATAAATTAGGCTACATTAAAATTAAGATGTTTGTCAAGACATCAAGATAATGAAAAAGCAGGGCACAGAAATACAGAATTGCAGTAACAACTCCAAAAACATTCTCTATTCCTAATATATAAAGATATCCTACAAATTAGTAAGAAAATGACAACTCAACAGAAAAACAGGCAAAAGTGGGTATTTAACAAAAGAGGATATCCAAACGTCCAGAAGACACATTTTGGTGTTGTTTCTTTAGTCATCAGGAAATTGCCAATTAAATCCAGGATGAGATTCCACAACATACCCACCAGAAGTCTACAACTAAATGCCAGTGAGGATGTATAGCAACCAAGATTCTCATACATTGCCAGCAGGACTGCAAAACAGCACAACTACTTCGGAAAACTGTCTTGCAATTATCTATGAAAGCTGAACATATATATTCCCCACAACCCAGTAATTCCATTCTCAGGTATATACCAAAAGTTATGTACCAGAATGTCCATATCATTATTGGTAACCTCCCAAAATGGAAAATAATCCAGTGTCCATCCAGAGAATACACAGTGGTATACTAATAGAACAGAAGGCTACATAGCCATGAAAACACTATTATTATAGGCAAAAACATGGAGGGACAGCACATAATACTGAGGGGGGAAAATGCTGTATGATTCCTTTTATATCCAGTTCAAAAACAGGCAAACTAACTGATGGCAATGATCAGTTGCAGGAATAAGGGAGTAATTAATTACAGACTGAGAAGGAGGCATGAGAGTCTTCTAGGATGCTGGTCTTGTTCTAGATCTTGATGTGCGTGATGCTTAAACAGTGTATTCCCTTCGTGGAAATTTACTAAGCTGTATGCTTCTCAAGTATTTTCTTTATAGTTGAATATAAAACTTAAAGGAATGCCAAAAGTGACAATGTTTCTCTACATCCTCACAACAGATTATTCTATAAATCTTATCTCTGCCAATTAACAATTGTAATATTTACCTAGGCAAAATTAATATCTCCTAAATGTTCTGGCTTATATCTTAATGAGGAACGAGGCTTAGTGGGGGGAAAATGCTCTTTAGTTCCTAGAATTCCATTAAAAGCAAATTCTGAGGGAACTCTGCAGTTATGGTGGCCTGATATCATGGCTACAAATGTGCTATTAATAGGAAAGAAGGCTTAGGTGCTGTAATAAGCCCTATCCCAAACCTAGAGCCACCGGAATTAAAACAGAAAGGAAAGTGTCTGGGGGAAGACCTAGAAACAAGCAATATACAATGGAAGCACAAGTACCAGGAGCTTCAGCGTTAACAGGAAGATTGGTCAGTTGTAGCTTTAGAAGTAGCCCCTGGATAGGATTCATACTGCCCAGGTTGTGCAAGGACACACTTACTTCAATTATGAAAGAAGTAAATGTCCAAAAAGCAATGCACTCTTTAAGAAAAACCATTTCAGCCCTCCCTTACACATAACAGAATGCCAACCTAGTGTTTCCCCTAAGTGGTATAACTGAGATAGCACAGGGCCCATTTCTTAACATGCATATTACAGCTTTTGAAATGAATTTATCAATGTACAGTTGTATCAATTTTAAGATGATCTCAGAAATGTATTTTTTAAACAGTCACTTTAGAGGAAACATTTCAATGAAACATTCGTTTTGATAAAGAGCAAAAAGAATGGCTTAATGGTTAAGAACATGGGCTCTGTAGTCCTACAAACCCAACTCTGAATCCTGTTTGAACTACTTTGAACTGTTTGAACTAGCTGTGTGGCTTTGGCCAAGTTAACTTTTCAGTTTCCCTATTTGCAAAATGCAGATGACAACTCATCAAACTATTGAATATTTATGTGCTAGTTTACTGACACTGCTTAATAACGAGCACAGTGCTGGGGCACTTGGGTGGCGCAGCTAGTTAAGCCCCTGACTATGGCTCAGGTCATGGTCTCAGGATCCTGGAATGGAGCCCCATTTCTGGCTCCATGCTCAGTGGGGAGTCTGCTTGTCCCCTGCCCCTCTGCCCCTTCCCCCCACATGCTTGTACTCTCTAGTAACAATCTTTAAAACTAAAAAAATAAGCACAGTGCCTGGTACACAGCCAATACTGAATGTTTGCTAAATATTAGTTCTTCTATCAACTACTGGATTAGTAACTCAACTGAAAAATAAAACAAGGTTTAATTTTGCTTAGCCAATTGGATCCAGAATCACTTCCTCTAAAAGCTCACAATTCCTTTAATGACCCATCCTAGAAGTTCACCAGTGACCCCTATTACTTGTTACAATATTCAAAACAAAGCAAGATTCATCTTCAAAATGCCATCTCAGCATGCTCTCTCTCCTATGGTCCTAGGATTAACAGCAAAGCAGCTGATTTGGGATCTTACTAAACTCTCAAGGGGCATTTGTCCGAGGCAGAAGCCAAGTTAGACGTTCACATTTATTCCATCAAATTCCCCTTAAAAATAACCTAACCTAAAGTTCATTCTCATCTTCCTTGAAGAAGCAAAACCTAACTTTGGATATGTTTTTCCAGCCACCGGTTCTAGAACCCAGGCGAGTCACACATACATTTATTGGTGCTTCCAGCATTTTAAAAAACCTTTGGGTTTAAAACATTTTTTTTTTTTCAAAGCAAGCACTATTATAACTGAAACACACATTGCATTCAAATTACTGAAACCAACTGATCCTCAAGCACTAAACTGAGCTGAAACAACTTCACCTTTTCAGACCACAGACAGAGAAAATTTCTTACAGGGCTGTCACCTTTCTGCAGTCTTCCTGGTTGCCTGTCTTCCATACTTTACAGGGATCTGAAGACCTGTACCAGTCACCACAATACTCCCCCAAGTGCCTTTAATGGCTTCTTTGGATGGCAAGTTCTTCTCTCTCCAAGACTGCCACATTCTTGAGCATGCTCATGGGATCCTGAGTTTGCTGAATACAAGCCCATCCACAGAGCCAACTAGAGACCCCTTTCACTAAACACATGCCTGTAACAACATAACTTGACAGAAATCATCTCCACAGGCCAGACTGTTCTGTAAAAACATTACCAACGTGTTTGACTCTAAGTCCAGGCACCTGTGCATTTGTGTTCATTATGGGAACAGACTGCAAAACACTAAGTCCCCTTATCTTTAAAAATCTGATCGAATTTTAAGAATTCCTTCAGTTTTGGACCTTGATGCAGCACACTTTTGGCCACCGGACTGCTGGAAAAAGAACCAATCAACCTGAAAACCTCTTGGACATAGCTCCACATCTCCACAACTAACTAATGGAATAGCAATACAAAAAAATCTTGTTTATCCTAATTATGGACATATATATACTTTAATAAAATAAAAACTACTAGGGAAAAAAAAATAAAAATTACTAGGACACATCACTCTTCTGCTAATTTCCTAAGTCTTCACTACTGAGAATTAAGCCAGGGTATATTTTTGGTGTCAACATCTCATTTAGCAATGGAGTCAAGTGTGGTGATAGAGCAGATACTCTTAGACACTGCTGAAGGGACTGGGGGGCACTCTAAAAGTGGAACCACCCCTTTGGAAGGAAATGGGCAGTATTTATCAGTTGAAAAGTATGTTCTCTCCCACAGGACATCTAGAAATGCAAATAATTAAGTGGAGACAGTTACAAAGGTGTTTAATGCAGCACCATAATTTATAATAGCAAGTCTGGAAATAATCTGTCCAAAAGGCGTCAACTGGTTAAAAATAAAAAAGAAAAACCAGGAGTCCATCCATATTAGTCACTCAAATTAGATCTAAATGCCTGATACAGGATGGTCTATGGTGACTAAACACCTATACATACTGATGTAGACTATTTCTCGAAGAAACTATTTAACAATGAGTGTCTCTAGTAAGGGGGGTGGCTACATAGTTCTACCATGTGTACATGTACTACTGAGAATGGATGTAATTATTTTCTGTTCCTGCCACTGACCTTTAGAAGTGGTAGTGGGGGTTAATTTTACTTGAGCCTAAGGAAGATTATTCTGACACATTCAGCCTTATTTGATTGTACAACCCAAATTCCATGCTAAAAAATGATACATAAGTACGCCTGGTGTGAGTAGGAGTTTGTACTTTAATGATTAAAATAAATATCGTGTTGTTACCTGGTTAAGAAGATAGGACTGGGAATGAATTGACTTGAGTGTTCTTACTCAGTGTTTTCAACAACCAGGTTACCGGCAAAGAAGTTTTTTTCTAAAAATACATATCATCTTTGGGAAATATAAGTGATTTGTGGAAGAAGAGGGGGGAATTTTCCACATTTAGGCAAACAATACTGTCAATGTGTTTGGACTAGAGTTTATTTTAGAAAGATAAAGGATGGAGGCGCAATAATATTTGGCATTTTTAATTTAGGTTTGTTTTATTTAAGTTTAATGTTAATTCCATGCTGTGTTTCAGTAAGAACAATACAGATTCTGTATCTGTGGCTCCAGTCAGATATCCAGTAGTACAAATTAGCTTCAAGTTACACATACTGAACAAAAGAGGTTGAGCGAGCGAAGGGGGGCCAGGGGCCAAAGGGAAAGGGAAGGAGAAGAAACAAAGAATTGAACACGCATGCAGGCTTTTCCATACCACCTTCAATGCTAACCTGCTTTAGAGGGAGAGTATAAGTAGGCAAGAATGAGCAGCCACGGATTGTTGAACTGTTACCAGCACCATGCTTTTCAGCAACATTTCAGCAGAGTTTGAAAACACTTTACAGCAAAACCATTACAACTCTCCAAACAATCTTTAACCACTTCAAGCTAACACCCAATTAATTTTAAACATTGGTATAAAATTCAATTTAAACAATTAGAAAAAGGAAAAATGATACCACAATGCCTCTATAGTGTGATTAACCTCTCTCTTAGATGCTTGCATCACCTAGAAGTCTAATGGATTTCGAATGTAATTTCCATTTCTAATGGTGATCTTGCCACATCTGGCAGGAGACAATACAGTAATGCTGAAAAAGCCTCTATGCAGTCCTGTTAGTGTCTTAAAGAACCTAAAAGCTGGGACCAGTAAAATCCACAGAAATTCACTCTTGCCTTTAAGAACTTTTGAAAACTGTTTTTTAAAATTTAAAAAAAAAAAAAAAAAAAAAAACAACAGGGCAGGAACCTAAATTCTGAGACCAAATGTAAAAGTCAGATTTGGTGGTTCTCAGTGACAATGGGGGAATTTCCAATGGGAGTGGGATGGGAAGGAATGGGGTAGTCAGAGATGGTTTCTCTTGTTGGCTTTTATGTCTCACTGATTTTCATCTTCCACATCCTGCAGCGCTTCTTTATTCTGCTCTTCACCTGCAAAGAAGAACAAATTAATTATTTTACACTGACTAAATTAGACTGTTGTAGTAACAAAGAAAGGTATCATTCCAAGCACAGACGCCTTACATTTGCTACAACTGATATTAAACACAGACAGCCAAAGGACTTATACCATCCTTGACACCTGAAATGCCTAAGCCAAGAAGTGCTGCTGGATCAAGGTCCTGAATGGTCAATAGTCAGGATGAAAAAGAAAAAAAACCAATGCACAGTAAAACTATTTTTATGCTAAATAAGCTCTTAAAAGTAGACAGCCAAGGTAACCATATTGTTAAAATGATTTTCAAGCTTTCATGTATATCTTGGGTCAAAATACTCTTTCTCAATAACCTCACCTCTTTAAGAATCAAGGGTACTTATTAGGGTTTTTTTTTTGGTAAAATCTACCCACAAGCTCCATGTGAAATGCTTCAGTAGAGAAATGAGCAGTAAGATGCTCCAAAGAAATTCTTCAATTTTAGAGGGAGGGTTCTGCTTTTTTAAGTGAGTTTACATTTTGTATCTTAGCCAGTCACACCAAACCATAAACCAAGTTTCTTACTCCAGAGTGAAACAGCATGCTCAAAGTAAACCAGACCGCTGAGGTTATTAAAGAAGGGCATTTGGACCAGTTCTCTCATGCCGGTTTTTCTTTTCCCTTAAAACATGATGATTGGGCTGAGGAATTTGAACTGCACTATGACATGCAACAGAAAGCCAGCCTATTCACTGGAGAATCATCTACCTATTAAAAAGCATTAAATAAGTCAGCCATAATAAAAAAAAAAAAGCATGCAGGCTTTTGCTAAAAAATAACAAAAGAGGTTAAAGTTACATTCTTTTGTGCTTTAACAGATCACTACAATTCCTATGTAGTTAACAGTTTGAATCAAAATAAATAAATAGTTAACTAATCCAACAATCATTTCGGTTCAGACAATCCATCCATTGATATTGCTTATTAATTAGGATGGACAAATGACACTAAGACTGGGTGCCTACCAACATAAAGCGTTTAACCTGAGGAGTGCTTTTTAAGCAGTCTGAAAGACCTTGATATGATAAAACAATGCTGTTACGGCAACAAGGATTAGGTAAGCGTATTTTTAGACACTTGAAATTTTCTTCTCTGACCAAAATATTTGATAGTGAAATGTGACTCTTTTTAAAAAGTTCTTAAGGTGGGGTGCCTGGGTGGCTCAGTGGGTTAGGCCTCTGCCTTTGGCTCAGGTCATGATCTCAGGGTCTCTGCTCAGCAGGGAGCCTGCTTCCCCCACCCCCCGCCGCCTGTCGGCCTACTTGTGATCTGTGTCAAATAAATAAATAAAGTATTTTTTAAAAAAAGAAAAGTTCTTAAGGCACATAAAGAGTTTTGACTCATATATATAGAAAAAGACATGCAAAGACAGACCAAAAAAACCATTTACAGAGGAAAGAAATGATGCACCACCCAATGATTCCCAAAATAATGTATTCAAACTCAGGAAATGATAGGAACATTCACACTCATTTTTAACAGCAATACACTGCCAAAATATGATTAAGAAACAACAACAGAGCACACTCTAATTCACTTATAAGCAACCATTATATTTGCCAAAAGTTCCAAGTAACTTTGGCATAGAATACTGTCAGATGAGTCACACCCAACCAGAGGTAGACAGAGGTAGCAGATCATAAATGTCTTGGAAGGTTTCACATCCTAGAATGTAGAACAGGCAGTTTTGTAAGCAAAAGGATGATGGTATATGCAGGCATGATTAGTGAAGAACCAAAACGAAAAAGCAGAATTCACTGTGCCATGATAATGACTTACAAAGTAGAGTTTTTAGGAAAAGAAGAGTTGGATTATCCTTTAGGAATCTATATTGCAAGGAAAAAGGGAGGGAGAACAATCATATGAAAGCAACATTACAAGAAAAACAAACCGAGAGAGCAGGACGAAAGAAAACATCAATGATTTAGGAGAGTAAGATTTGGGTCTTTTTACTTTGTATACACTTCACTCTACAAAGTATCTGTTTCTTTCACCTTTAAAAGGATAAAATAATATCCTCTTAAAAGGTAAACAGAAGGGGGGCCGTTTCTTTGGACAGATATTTCTTTGCCCACTGTTTCCTGATTTGGGGGGAAGAAGAGGACAGGAAGAGAACACATTTCCTATGGACTTGTTTATGAAATAGTCCTCTGAAAACAGGTTAAGAGAAAAGGACTGAAATCACTTGATGAGAAAAAGTGGTAATGTTTATAAAGATGTTCCAACACAGACAGAAGTGAACATATTCTGCAGTTTAAAAAAAAAAAAATGAAAACATCTCAGTAAAAGCTCGGGAATCGCATACACATTTCTTCCTTTAGAAACCCTTAATTCAAGTGTTTTTTTTAAACACCATTTTCCATAATAAAATTTAAAAACGAGAAAACTATCTAAATGCTCAACTATATCCAATATCCTGGGAAACTGCCAATTCCATGACTGCAATTTTGCACAGATTCTAAGTCACAAAACCAAAGTTAATAAAACATGTAATACTATACTTCTTAGGGAAAATGGCGAATAAATGACTAGTACCCACAACAATTTGTAAATTCAGATTTGTTAATTTTACTAAAATGTTCAAAGACTACTTGAATTTTTCACTGTTAAACTTGTTTCACTATTTCACTATTTTTATTTCACTATTTTTGGTGATATTTTATCGCCAAAGCACTTAAATGAAAATTAGTCTGTTTCAACCAAATTTAATAAACGGTCCATTACAGTGGTAAGAACTGAAGCAAGTGGATTTTACTAGATTTAAATGAACCTGTCTTAGGATTAAAGAAAAATCTATGTAATAAAACATTTCTGGTACAAAGAACCTTTGCAACTATGTAAAGTAGTTTCAAGAAAATATCCTATTGCAGAAGGCAATCTATTTCATAAAATGTTTGATAACCAAAAAAAAAAAAGAATTATCTTTGGCTCTATGTAAAAACAAAATGACATATAGTTTACTGGTTACCAGTGATAAGAATAGCATTAGAAAATATAAAAAAATATATTTCCATTTAATTTTACTATCTAGCAAGTTTAGTTATAAAAGTTGGAATGAACTGTTCCCCACCCCCCCCAAAAAAACAGGGTTGCAACCCAGATCATCATTTTTGTTATTTCACCCTCAGAAAATGCCCCCAGAGGTCAGAGAAGTATATACCTTACTTTAGGTCAATACCGCTTACCAAACTCTCCACATGTTTTCCTTTTATTCCCTCAAACAGGCACAGAGATATTATTCTTCTCTGAGCTGAGGGTGACTATGAAGAGTCCATAGCTGTTTGGCCATTCTTCTGAGTAGTTATTGTTTAGAATACAACAGAATGTTAAAGCTGGAAGGAACCTCAAGTCATTAGTTCAGAGATAGTAAATTGGTTTTCAGTCACACAGACTGGCAGTGGTTGCCTGAAGTGCTGTGTTGGAAAGTAATCTGTGGCTCCATCTGGCTTTGTTCAGTAAGTGTGCAAGTAGATCTTATATGCTACATATTTTAAGCCAACCCTAGTCAAGTATCTAAATACTTCATAAAGCTAGTTAGATTTAAAGCTCAGTCACCTAATTCTCACTTCAGTACCTAAGGAAGTCTAAAATCTGTCTCTATCCTTCCAGAGTGAGGAAACTTAAAATATACATGCCCAGAAAACCCATTTTCAGATGTACATTTAAGAAATATAATGCTTCCGGGGCGCCTGGGTAGCTCAGTGGGTTAAGTCTCTGCCTTCGGCTCAGGTCATGGTCTCGGGGTCCTGGGATCAAGCCCCACATTGGGCTCTCTGCTCAGCAGGGAGCCTGCTTCCCTTCCTCTTTCTCTCTGCCTGCCTCTCTGCCTACTTGTGATCTCTGTCAAATAAATAAATAAAATCTTAAAAAAAAAAAAACACTCAAAGGATCTGCAACTAAAATTGACAAACTTTTTGTTTCCACTTCCCATACCACCACCAACAACTGTAAAGCCAGCTCATAAAATGGTCATGTTACTCACTCTTCAATGATCTATCATGGATAAAAAGGATTCTCTGGAATAAGCAGAATAAAATCTCCTTTAAAAAATCAACAATTATGGGGGCACCTGGGTGGCTCAGTGGGTTAAGCCTCTGCCTTCGGCTCGGGTCATGATCTCAGGATCCTGGGATCCAGCCCTGAATCTGGCTCTCTTTTCAGCGGGGAGCCTGCTTCCCCCTCTCTCTCTGCCTGCCTCTCTGCCTACTCGTGATCTCTCTTTGTCAAATAAATAAAATCTTCAAAAAAAAAACAACAAGAACAATTATGACAAATTTGGGCATTTAAAATAATTATTAACCCCCATCACAAGACTAAGTTTTATAAAATACTACTTATATTTAAAAATAAACAACAACAACAACAGGGCCTATACCAGACCTCTTAAATAAGGACTAAGAGCAGGACATTCCATTTGCTCTATAAAATCCAGACAAAAAAAATTTCCTTTAAAGATTCCCACAGCGGCGCCTGGGTGACTCATTGGGTTAAGCCTCTGCCTTCGGCTCAGGTCATGATCTCAGGGTCCTGGGATCGAGCCCTGCATCGAGCTCTCTGCTCAGCAGGAAGCCTGCTTCCTCCTCTCTCTCTACCTACCTCTCTGCCTACTTGTGATCTCTGTCAAATAAATAAATAAAACCTTAAAAAAAAAAAAAAAAGATTCCCACAGAGAAGCTGATTCATAAATATTTACTGACATTATCTAGTTTTAACCTGAGGATAAGTCAGTCACCCAAAGCAGTGATCATGACATGCAATTACACAGATCCCTAAAATTTAATCTGAGAAAGATAAAATGAGATGGTTCCTGCCTCCAAATTCCAAAACAGTGAGAGAAGCAAACATTAGAGACAAAAATTTTTTAAATCTTCAAATATTAAAAAGAGTCCCCTTACCAAACAAGTCTTTTACATTATCATCGTACAGCCCCAAAGAGATAACTGTACTTTGAGATCATCTGCTGTAAAGGCAGTATTAAAATTTGATAGTCTGGAGGGTAGGCTGAGTCTAAACTATAGCTTAATGTGAAGAAATACCAAGGAAATCCTAAAAGTAAAAAGACCCAACAACTGAAAGAGATGCATTTAACGTCCAAGTTTCCTTACCATCACCCTGCATGTCTGAAGTCCATAGTGTCAGATTATCACGTAACAACTGCATGATAAGTGTAGAGTCCTTATAGCTTTCTTCACTCAGCGTATCCAGTTCTGCAATTGCATCATCAAAAGCTGCTTTTGCCAACCTAAAAGTATTTACATAAATATATTACAAAAATAAGCCCTTTAAAAACAGAAATGACATGTTAGAAATCAATCTTTTTCTTAAGTTATCCTGTAGTATGTTAATAGTGACACTGAATATCTTGGATTTAAATACTGAAATAAAGGAAAAACAGATACAACTTATGAAAACTATTTAATTTTGTAATCTAGCAAATTTGGAGGCAATAAAATTTTTGGAGCACTACTACTACCTTTTAAAGAAAAAACAAACAAACAAACAAACAAACAAACCCAGTCCCAGTGTGGAGCTCAACCTCACGACCTCAAGATCAAGAGCTGCATACTCTACCAACTGACCCAACCAAGCACCCTAGAGCACCATTTCTTACCAGGCTTTTGACAAGCCTGTCAGTAAACAGAATACACAGACCAAATTCTATCCTGAAGCACCACTAAAATATATGCATAATAAAAGTATTACCAAGTTCTAGTCAACAGCTCACTTATTTAATAAAATTTTAAGGTAAAAAGACAAAACGTTGAACAGCTCAGTTTAATTCCAAAGACTTTAATGCTAAAGAAGCAAAAAGGGGGGGGTATAGAACCCACAGAAATGTGGTATATAAGCCATTTTACTAAATTTAAAAGAAACAAAATCAACATTTACTGGGTATGGTACATGATGTACACCAAGTGATGCAGGACACTAGAGAAAGGAAAGAAACACTCTCAGTCCACAATGAACATCTAGGAATAGAGGACTGACTGATACACAAAACTATTATAAAACAAGTATGAAGTGCTACTCTGGAGAAAGTACTTAAGAAACCCTAGAGAATGAGCAAATCAGAAGTCAAATATGAACTCATCCAAAAGGGAAGGAGAAGAGCATGAATGGAATGCTAAAAACTGAAGTAAATGCACAGGGGCGCCTGGATGGCTCAGTTGGTTAAAGCATCTGCCTTTGGCTCAGGTCATGATCCCAGGGTCTTGGGATCGATCCCCCCATTGGGCTCCCTGCTCAGTGAGGACCCTGCTTCTCCCTCTCCCTCTACTGCTCACCCTGCTTTATGTTCTGTCAAATAAATAAATAAAAATCTTCTTTAAAAAAATTAGTAAGTTAAGCAAATGCTTAAGAGCAAAGGCATGGAGAAGACTTAAATCAAAGTGATGGAGAGCTACACTGGAGAATGACAATGAAAGATCCAATCAATACTATTAGCCGAACAGATAGCTGTAACTTCTTCAGTTAAGAACTGTACCTCTTTGGACAAACTCAACTAGGAATTTACAATGTTTTTAGATGAATAAATAACGGTTTGCATTCAAATGAATCCACCTCGTATCAGGAGAATCTCTTTCATGGAGTATCTGGCTCCTATATACTCAAGAAGACTATATACATTATTCCAATTATATGAGGAAACTAAAATAGGCAAATTCACAAAGAAAGTCAAGATTGGTGGGGGCAGGGGTTGGGAGATCTAGAGAATTACTCGGTAGTGGTTAGTTTGTTTCAGGTGATGACAAAGTTTTAGAAATACCTTCATGGTGGCAATTACACAATATTGTGGGTATATTCAATGCCATTCAACTGTACAACTTAAAAATGGTTAGAATGAGGGGTGCCTGGGTGGCTCAGTTAAGCCCAAGTTCTGTCAACTGAGCCGATTTTTTATTTCAGCTCAGGTCATGATCAGGGTCTTGGGATCAAGTCCCACGTCTAGCTCTATGCTCAGCAGGGAGTCTGCTAGATTCCCTCCCTCTGTCCCCTCCATTTACTCATTCTATAATAAATCCTTTTTAGAAATGGTCAGAATGATAAACCTCATAGTTTACAGTAATTTTTTTTCAAGTAAAAAGCTATGTACATAAAGCTATCCTTTAAAATTTCTAACTGTATCCAAAAAATTGGGAATAACCTAAAATATAAATGGGGGAATCAGCATACAAAGATGGAGAACTGCTCATATTAAAATAGAAAACATAAAATACGTACACTAAGAGCCTAACTATATGAACATGCCTACAAAGACTAAAAGCGAATATTAAAAAAAAGTCTACTGTAATTCCACTCTCCCATAACAAGTTTAAAATTCAACCTACCAACAAAACTTTTCCCTGTCAACATAATCCAAAACTGCTATCCTAGTGAACTGAGACAGGGTTGGTCTTAAAATCATCCAAAGCAGTTTCATTAAGAGCTAAAAGAATTCTCTGTTACATGGCCAACGCTGCAAAGGCAATCCCAGGAAACAAGACAATTCTCTTTTGTAACTTTTTTCACTTTCACAGTGAGAGCTTTTGTTTTCTTCCATGACTTACCTGCAGGCACGGTCGGGGGAATTAAGAATTTCATAGTAGAATACGGAAAAGTTGAGAGCAAGACCTAAGCGAATTGGATGCGTTGGTGGAAGTTCTGTCATTGCAATATCACTAGCAGCTTTATAAGCCACTAGGCTGTTCTCTGCAGCCTCCTTCCTGTCATTTCCCGTGGCAAATTCAGCCAGATACCTGTGGTAGTCCCCTTTCCTAAAACAAAACAAAATAAAACAAACACAATTAGGAAAAATACTTTTTAAATGAAAGTAAACTTAAAATTTTGTAGTCTGTAAAGTGAAACATGACAGAAATATATTTCATAATTAACACGGATACTTCAATAATTTCCCAAGTCTCTTTCAACAAAGACTGACTAGTCTATTCAGTTTTCCACCTCAGAGTTCAGAATACCAAATATAAGCAAAAACCTAGCGAAATTAACTGCAAAGCTTCAAAAATCAGTATATTTTTGGGACGCCTGGGTGGCTCCGTTGGTTAAGCGGCTGCCTTCGGCTCAGGTCATGGTCCCGGGGTCCTGGGATCGAGTCCCACATCAGGCTCCTTGCTCAGCGGGGAGCCTGCTTCCCCCTCTGCCTCTGCCTGTCATTCTGTCTGCCTGTGCTCGCTCTCTCTCCCTCTCTTAAAAAAAAAAAAAAAAAAAAATCAGTATATTTTTCACTGGCTAAAATTAAACACAAAAAAGTGGTTCCAGAAAAAAATGGCATGGCAGTTTCTTAATTTTGAAATAAAACTTCGACATAAATGGTAAAACTAAACTCTCTAATACATTGCTACAGCTGGCGGGTAACTCCACACAAAAAACAAATGCACAGAGGGACACCTAGGTGGCTCAGTTGGTTAAGTGGCTGCCTTCAGCTTGGGTCATGATCCCAGGGTTCTGGGATCGAGTCCCTCTTCGGAACTTGCTCAACAAGGAGCCTGCTCTGCCTGCTGCTCTCTCTGCTACTCCCTCTCTCTCTGACAAATTTTTAAAAATGCAAATAGATAAAATCTAGTACTCTTACACTAAACAGTCTTAAGTGCAACAATAATTGTTCATTAGCAGTGAATATGCAACCGAGCACTCAAAAATTAAGTTTAAAATCATCCCTCCCATGTAACTATCCTAACATTAAACAACTATTCTTAAATAAAAGTTGAACACCTAACACAGAAGAAGTAGTAATTCTAAGGGGGCCAACATTTAATCTGACATTTTCCCTTCTAGTATAGAACCTACATTTTATAATAGAAAACCTTGGACTCGCCAGTGTTAGCTGCTGGAATGAGGTGTTTGTCCAGTACATCCAGAATGTCACAACAGATTAACTTTAGTTCAGTCTCAACCTGAAAAAAAAGTCAAAAATTGTTTATGTCTAAGAAACTGCATAAACTATGACATATTCTCCCTCTAGTTTTTAGGGAGTCACAGTAAACACAATACATTTCTTTATGAAACCTTCTTTCCCACTCTTGATTTTAAAAAGCAGAGTAAAGTTGTCTCCAGGCTACAGAAATTATCCTCCTTCTGCATGCTGTTAGTTTAGTGCTTTAAAACAACCAACCAACCCACCACCACCACCATACAGGGCACGTGGCTGGCTCAGCTGGTGGAGCACGTTGACTCTTGACCTCACGTTGAGTGTAGAGATTACTTAAAATTAAAACCCTAAAAACAAAACCCACACCAACAACCTCATGATTCAGCTACAGACCTGAAAGTAACACTAATTACTACTTATTGAGAGCTGCACACTTCTATTAATTAGCATATAAGGTATAAACTATCATGTACATGAGGAAACAAAGATTATGATATTTGGCCAAAAATCACCAATTTAAAGACCTTCAAGAGGGAGAGTAGGATTTGAACCCAGACATACTATAGAGCCTAAGGTCACATTTTTTAAGGGATGGAACAAAAATTCAAATCCAGGCAGTCTGCCGCCAATGTTCACATTCCTAACCACTACTATGCTCAATAGGCAATCACTTTAGTGGCTGAGATCCACAACAGTTATGGCACCAAAAATCTGTATACTAAAGTAAATATTGCTACTTACCTAAAATTTATCACACTTAAAACGCATACCATCACCCAACACACATACACATCTTGTTCTCTATTTTCCATTAATACACAGTAACACTGCTGAACCTTTCCAAGTTCTTCTTATGCCCTCTGGAACTTTCTTTCCATTGTAAAGAATTCCCCCACTCTCTCTCCTCCTAATCTCATTCTGGTGCTAGGTTAAACTAGCTCTTTCCTGAATTAACTACCTCCCCGTGTCTTTTCAAGTGGCAATTACTGTAGGACTAAGACACCTTCTGAATTCTCCTAGCTCCCCACTATGACTGGCTGCTATTACTCCAAATGGCTCCCCCTTGGAAGCTCATCCTCTACATTCCAATTTCTAAGCCTCTGTCATCAGTGGATCTCTATATGCCTTTCATCCATATTCACAGCCTACCTCACCAATTCCTAGTATCACACCAAGGTATCACACCCATGTTCCTTTCAAAAGAGTTCCTTGACCTCAACTACATGCCCTTTTTTGTCAATATCCCTAACTGTGTTGCTTTATCCAGGAAGTCTGAAATTATTTCACCGCTGGACTGTAACTTCCTTTTTATTTCTTTTATTCCTGTTATTCCTACTTAGGGACACATCAAGACACCCAGCCACTTGAATCTTTCATCTTCCCCCAATTTATCAGTCCCTCTCTTTATTTCCTGCTTCCTTTCCTACTTAGTCCAAATCCCATTCCTGCTGAGACACCAAACTTTTCTATTTACAATCCATATTCTTGTTCCAACATATCTGAGCTTTAACGGACACACTGATAACCTTCTATGCGACCCATTATGTTAATCAATCACTCAGAACTGTAGTTTTCCCATCTATAAAGTAGAACAATAACCTAGTCTTTACAGGGTCTTTTAAATAAATACCCTACCTTGCACAATTACATGTACTAATAAATATCTCTCCACTTAAAACAGTGTCCAACAGAGGTAGAGATAATTAATAAATGGAGTTTCTGCTCAGCAGGGAACCTGCTCCCCCGCGCCCGCCTGTCTCTGCCTACTTATGATCTTTGTCAAATAAATAAATAAATAAATAAAATCTTTTTAAAAAAAAATAGTTCTCTACTTGTGTGGTGTTGAAAACTAAACACCCTCTACAGCTTCCAGAGGAAAATTCTTCACACCTCTTTCCTGAAATATTGTATGGCCTACCATAACCCAGAGAAGTTAAAATGAAAATTCATTAAAATAGAAAAATGTTATTACACATGTATGCACCACATGTGCCCTGGGCTGTGATCCAAAATGTCCAAAACCGGGGTGGCTGGGTGGTTCAGTCAGTTAAGCATCTGCCTTCAGCTCAGGTCATGATCCTAGGATCCTGAGATGGAGTCCCATGTCACAGTCTCTGATCAGTGGTGAGCCAGCCTCTCCCTTCCTCTCTGCCCCTCACCTGACTCATGCACTCTGACTCTCAAATAAATAAATAAATCTTTAAAAAGATGTCCAAAACCTGGAGCACTTGGCTGGCTTAGTCAGAAAGAACATGTGACTCCTATCTAGGAGTCATGAGTTCAAGTCCCACACTGGGTGCAGAGATTAAATAAATAAAACTTTAAAATAAAATATCCAAAACCAGATGCCAAGAAAGCATCTTTCTTTAAAGATGCCCAGGATATGATGATCTTACCATTTGCCGATATTCCCGAATCATTTTTAGTTTGTCTTCTCCTCCCTTGTTTTCTTCTTTCTGTTCAATGCTGCTGATTATTCTCCAGGAAGCTCTTCTAGCTCCAATCACATTTTTATATGCAACAGATAGGAGGTTTCTTTCTTCAACTGTCAACTCCACATCCATCCCTGCTACTTTCTTCATTGATTCCACCATTTCTGTAAGAGAAAAGTAAAATCAGATCTTACACAAGTAAGTTTTATTATACAATATCCCTTCACAATACATCTTTTTTTTCCTGTCAAGCTAGCGTAAAATGTAAAGAATCTTAACAAATCATTAACAAATCTTAACAATCATTGAAACTAATATGAGTAGGGGTGCCTAGGTGACTCAGTTGGGCACCTGCCTTTGGCTCAGGTTATGATCCTGTGAGAAAGTCCCGCACTGGGGGCTCTCCTCTTCTCCTCCGCCCCTTCTCTCAAACAAATAATGAAATCTTTAAAACACGAGTTAATAAAAAACTAAAAAACATGTCAAAGAAAACAAACTAAAAGCCTAGAACAAGAGAATCGATAATAAAAGATCTATGGAATCAAAACTTCATATACTTCAAAACTGTAATCCACAGTACGGTTTGGAAAGATTTATCTCATTAAATAAGGGAATTAGGGGGGCGCCTGGGTGGCTCAGTGGGTTCAGCCTCTGCCTTCAGCTCGGGTCATGATCCCGTGGTCCTGGGATTGAGCCCCGCATCAGGCTCTCTGCTCAGCAGGGAGCCTGCTTCCCTTCCTCTCTCTCTGCCTGCCTCTCTGCCTACTTGTGATTTCTGTCAAATAAATAAATAAAAATCTTTTTAAAATAAATAAATAAATAAGGGAATTGGGGGGGCACCTGGTGGGTTCACATGGTTAAGCATCTACCTTTGGTTCAGGTCATGATTCCAAGGTCCTGGGATTAAGCCTTGCATAGGACTCCCTGCTTGGCGGGGAGCCTGCTTCTCCCTCTCCTTCTATTGCTCCCCCTGCTTGTGCTCTCTTGCTCTGTCGAACACATAAACAAAAATCTTTAGGGACACTTGGGTGGCTCAGATAGTTAAGCCGCTGTCTTTGGCTCCTGTCATATCATGTCATGGTCCCAGGATCCTGGGATCGAGTCCCACATCAGGTTCCTTGCTCGGCAGGGAGCCTGCTTCTCTCTCTCTCTGCCTCCGTCTGCCACTCTGCCTGCTTGTACTTGCTCTTTCTCCCTCTGACAATAAACAAAATCTTTTAAAAAAAAAAAAATCTTTTAAAAAATAAGAGAACTAGGAAGACACCTGCCCATTTCCTAGTACAAATAATTGAGTTGGCAGTTTAGACAAAGATTAAAAAGTTACAGGCTCTAGGGGCACCTGGGTGGCGCAGTCATTTGAGTGTCTGACTCCTGCTTTCAGTTCAGGTTGTGACCTCAGGGTGGTTAAGACTAAAGCCCCGTGCTCAGAAGGGAGTCTGCTTGTGTTTCTCATTCCTCTCCTTCTGCCCCTCATCCCCGCCAAAATCACTCTCTCTAAAATAAATAAATCTTAAAAAAAAAAAAAAAAGTTACAGGCCCTGTTACAAAGTTACAGTAATTTTTAAGAAAAATATTTTCTTACAAATAATTTCCCAAGTAAATACAAATAAACTGTAGTTCGAAGTCCTGGGAGTAAAGAGCATTCATATAGGAAGCATACACATTTGGGCGTCTGGTTAGTCACAAACACAAACCAAACTTATCTTTGGTTTCCATCCTTCCTTCTTTAGAAGGGCACTGTCCACCTCCTACGAATTCAATTCATCAGCAAACATTCTGATGGTTCCTATCTGTTACCACTAGGTGGCAACCAAAGAAAGGGGAGCAGATAAATCTTAGCCGATCCCCAAGTAAAGGAAAAAACAGGTAACACAATTAAAGTGAGTGGCTGGGGCGCGTGGGTGGCTCAGTGGGTTAAAGCCTCTGCCTTCAGCTCAGGTCGTGATCTCAGGATCCTGGGATCGAGCCCGGCATCGGGGTCTCTACTCAGCAGGGAGCCTGCTTTCCTTCCTCTCTCTGCCTGCCTCTCTGCCTACTTGTGATCACTCTGTCAAATAAATAAATAAAATATTAAAAATAAATAAATAAATAAAGTGAGTGGCTCAGTCCTTATGCGTCTGCCTTAGGCTCAGGTCATGATTCCAGGGTCCTGGGATCAAGCCCCACATCTCGCACTCAGCTTGCGGGAAGCCTGCTTCTCCCTCTCTCCCACTCCCCCTGCTTGTGTTCCCTCTCTAGCTGTCAAATAAATAAATAGAATCTTAAACCAAAACAAAACAAAAAGGCATCTGACTCTTGATCTCAGCTCAGGTCTTGATTTCAGGGCCATGAGTTCAAGCCCCACACTGGACATGGGGCCCACTTAAAACAGGTGGCTCAGTCAGTTAAGCATCTGACTCCTGATTTCAGCTATGTATGTGTGCACGATCTCTCCTTCTCTAATAAATAAATACATCTGCTTTAAAAACTTAAAAAAATATAAAAACAATGCATGTGAATGCAGAGGAAGAACCAAAAACAGCTCAATGAACACTAACCTATTAATGAAAACTATGCTTTTAGAAAAAACTAAGTGCTATATTACCATATGGTTCTCCAACTTTACTGATTCAGAATCTTTAGTACTAAGACCCAAGGATCTGCATTTTAATAAGCACCCTTAGCATACATTAACACTCTAAACATAATCAATACCTTAAGGTATGATGCAGATGGTAACTGTATGACACACTGCTTACTAGTTAAATTATGTGTAATCCCAAGGAAATATGTTTAAAAAACATCATCCTTTTGGGAATATCAGGAAACTAAGAGAAACGTTAAAATGGTAAGGTCTTTGGCAAATAGTTTGGTAGTTCCTATACTGTTAGAACACCCTAAGACTCAGCAATTCCACTACTGGGCATTACCCAAAAGAAAAGAAAATACATCTTCACAAAGACTTTTTACACAAATGTTCACAGAAACTTTATTCAAGACAGCTAAGATGACAACCCAAAAGTCCATGTATACAATGGAATTACTACTCAAGAACAAAAAATAAACCAAGGATTCAAGTAACATGGATGAGTTGTAAAATCATGCTAACTGAAAAAAGTCAGGCCAAAAAACACTGATTCACTTTAAGTTATAGAAAATGGAAAACTATAAACACAGCAAGTAAGTGATTACCAAGGTATGGAGGTGAAGTGAGGGGAGCTTGTGTGCAAAGAAAATGTGCAAATAACAGAACTGCTCTACTGCAGTGGTTCTACAACTGAACAGATTAATCAAACACTGAATTTTGGTTTAAAAACCAAAGAACCTTGAATAACCTAAACCTTGAATAACACAGGAAAACAGAGGGAGCAGACCCACCAAGCAGTCAGAAATCCAAGCATACCTTTTGACTCACCCCCGTCAAAACTTTACTAATGATCTACTGCTGACCAGAAGCCTTGCTGATAATTAACACCTATTTTTTATGTCATTTGTATTTGTATTATATACTGTATTCCACAATAAAGCAAACTAGGAGAAAGAAATTGTTAGAAAATCCTAAGAGAAAAAATGTTCACGATATTCACTGGAAAAAAAAAAAAAAATCTGTATTTAAGTGGACCCACACAGTTCAAACCCATGTTGTTCATCAAGAGTCAACTATACATGTAAAAGAGATCACATACAAATACTTTAATAAGGTGGATTTTTAAGATTTTATTTATTTATTTGACAGAGAGAAAGAGAGAGAGAGAGCGAGCGCGCACAGGCAGGCAGAGCAGCAGAGTGAGAGGGAGAAGCAGGCTCTCTGTTGAGCAGGGACCCTGACATAGGACTGGATCCCAGGACTCTGGGACCATGACCTGAGCCAAAGGCAGATGCTTATTTGACTGAGCCACCAGGCGCCCCAATAAAGCAGACAGATTTTTTTTTTAAAAGATTTTATTTATTTATCTGACAGACAGAGATCACAAGTAGGCAGAGAAGCAGGCAGAGAGAAATAGAGAGGAGGAAGCAGGCTCCCTGCCAAGCAGAGAGCCCAATGCGGGGCAGAACCCTGGGATCATGACCTGAGCCGAAGGCAGAGGCTTCAACCCACTGAGCCACCTAGGTGCCCCCAGATTTTTTAATGTAGTTCTGGAACATTAAGGAAAGACATATTGGGGGCACCTGGATGGCTCAGTCATTAAGCATCTGCCTACAGTTCAGGCCATGATCCGAAGGTCCTGGAATGGAGACCCACACTATACTCCCTCCCCACCCAGAAGCCTGCTTCTCTCCCTCCCCCTGGCTTGTGTTTCCTCTCTCACTGTTGTCAAATAAATAAATAAAATCTTAAAAAAAAAAAAATAAAAGAAATATTAGGAAGTACAGTAGTAAGACCATTAATTCATTTGTGGAAGCCTGAAAGCGTTCCTTTTTTTTTTTAAATAGTCATGAAAAGAAAGTCTAAATTCAGGGGCAGTGAAGTTGGAAGGTAATTTCAAGCTCACTTCCATACTAGTTTGTATTTTCAAAAACTAACAAATTAAACATTCCTCAGAAGTGAACCAGTAAGGGGCGCCTGGGTGGCTCAGTGGGTTAAGCCGCTGCCTTTGGCTCAGGTCATGATCTCAGTGTCCTGGGATCGAGTCCCGCATCGGGCTCTCTGCTCAGCAGGGAGCCTGCTTCCTCCTCTCTCTCTCTCTCTGCCTGCCTCTCTGCCTACTTGTGATCTCTCTCTGTCAAATAAATAAATAAAATCTTAAAAAAAAAAAAAAAAAAAAAAGAAGTGAACCAGTAAACTTTTCTAAACTGGCCCTAACAAAGTAATTTAGAAAGTAACCTAGCTACACCATTAATCCTTTTAAACTGTAAGACTCTGCAACATTATATATGAAAAAACTATACACAAGTATCTAATACCACCAAAAATTTAACAGTATGACTCTGGGTACTATTCCGGATAATTTACATTTCCTTCACTTCTCTGTGCTTTAAAATTTTTTCAACATTTCTGGGGATGCCTGGGTGGCTCAGTTGGTTGGGCGGCTGCCTTCAGCTCAGGTCATAATCCCAGCGTCCTGGGATCGAGTCCCACATCGGGCTCCTTGTTCTGCAGGGAGCCTAGCCTGCTTCTCCCTCTGCCTGCAACTCTGCCTGCCTGTGCTCGCTCGCGCGCTCTCTCTCTCTCTCTGACAAATAAATAAATAAAATCTTTTAAAAAAATTTTTTCAACATTTCTTTTTTAAAGAGATTTTTGTTTGTTTGTTTGACAGCAAGCACAAGCAGGGGAAATGGCGGGCAGAGGGAGAGGAAGAAGCAGGCCACCCCCACCCCACCCCACGCAGAGGAGGTAGCCCAAAGTGGAGCTTGATCCCAGGACACTGGGATCACGACCTGAGCCAAAGGCAGATACTTACCAACTGAGCTACCCAGGCACCCCCAAAATTTTCAACATTCCAACAATATTTTTACAATATGGAGGAAGAGGAGAAATATATTTAAAGCACTCAATAATTACTCTATCCCAGATTAAATTCAGTATTCTCTTCATTTAGAAACACGGGGCACCTGGGTGGCTCGTGGGTTAAGCCGCTGCCTTCAGCTCAGGTCATGATCTCAGGGTCCTGGGATCGAGTCCCGCATCGGGCTCTCTGCTCGGCAGGGAGCCTGCTTCCCTCTCTGTCAAATAAATAAAACCTTTAAAAAAAAAAGAAAGAAAGAAAGCCAAAAACAGAGGCGCCTGGGTGACTCAGTGTGTTAAAGTCTCTGCCTTCGGCTCAAGGTCATGATCTCAGGGTCCTGGGATCGAGCCACACACATCGGGCTCTCTGCTCAGCGGGGAGCCTGCTTCCCTCTCTCTCTCTGCCTACTTTTGATCTCTGTCAAATAAATAAATAAATCTAAAAAAAAGAAAAAGAAAAAGAAAAAAAAAAAAGAAAGCCAAAACCAAGGCAAAAAAGACTATGGTACAACTACAGAAGCAGCAGTTGTCCAGTTTTAGTAAATAACAGCTTTACTGATCTGCAATTCACATATACAATTCATCCATTTAAAATGTAGTGATAGTTTCAGTATATTCACAAATTTGTGCAACTATTACCACAACCAATTTTAGAATATTTTTATCACTTGAAAAAGAAATACTCCATATCCATTAGCAGTCACTCCCCTTCTATCCCCAACTTCATCAACCCTAGGTACCCACCTACTTTCATTCTATGGATTTATGTCCATTCTGGACATTCCATATAAATAGAACTATATGCAGGCATTCCTTGTTTTATTACGCTTCACAGAATTGTGTTTTTTACAAACTGAACATCTGTGGCAACCCTATGTGAAGGAAGTCTATTGGCATCTTATTTCCAATACCATTTGTTCATTTCATGTTTCTGTGTCAAATTTCAGTAATATAAATGTGTTCTAACTGTTCCACTGACCTGCCTGCCATTCAGTGCCATGTCATATCTCCCCCACCCTCCACTGTCCTCTCCCTCTCTTCCCTCGGGTCTCCCTATTCTGAGACACTATAATAGTGAAATTAGCTCAATTAGTAACACTGAAATGGCCCCTAAGTCAAGTGAAAGGAAGTTTCACAGATCTCTCACGATAAATCAAAAGCTAGCAATGATTAAGCTTAAGGTAAGGAAGGTGTGCTGAAAGCTGAGACAAGCCAAAAGCTAGGCCTCTTATGCCAACAATCCTCCAAGTTATGAATACAAAGTAAAAGTTCTTAAAGGAAATGAAAAGTACTTCACCAGTTAACACAGGAATAGAAGCAAACAGCCCTATCATTAATAGGGAGAAAGTTTTAGTGGTCTGGATAGAAGATCACACCAGCCACAACATTCCTTTAAGACAAAACCTAATCCAGAGCAAGGCCCTAACTTTATTATATGAAGGCTAAGAGAAGTGAGGAAGCTGCAGGAGAAAAGGTCAGGACAGCAGAGGTTGATTCCTGAGGTTCAAGGGAAGAAGTCATCTCCCTAACAAGTGGAAGCAGCAAGTGCTGATGTAGAAGCTGCAACAAGTTATTCAGAAAATCTAGTTAACATCATTAATGAAGGTGGTTACATTAACAGATTCTCATTGTAATAGAAACAGCCTTATCTAAGACTTTCAGAGCGGAAGAAAAGCCAACGACTGTCTTCAAAATTTCAAAGGACAGGGCGCCTGATGGCTCAGTGGGTTAAAGCCTCTGACTTCAGCTCAGGTCATGATCCCAGGGTTCTGGGATTGGGCCCCATATCAGGTTCTCTGCTCAGGAGGGAGCCTGCTTCCCCCTGCCTTCCCCCCCCACCCGCCCGCCTTCTCTCTGCCTGCCTCTGCCTACATGTGATCTGTCAAATAAATAAATAAAATCTTAAAAAAAAATTTTTTTTTCAAAGGACAGGCTGACTCTCTTGTTAGGTAGGAGCTAATGCAGTTGGTGAATTTAAGTTGAAGCCAATGCTTACTGACCATTCTGAAAACCCTAGGCCCTTAAGAATTATGCTAAATCCAGGTGTCTGGCTGGCTCAGTCCGTAGAGTTTGCAACCCTTGATCTCAGGGTTCTGAGTTCAAGCCCCACACTGGATGTAGCAATTATTTATAAACACAATCTTTAAAAAAGAAAAAAACGAATAAGACTAAATCTACTCTACCTGTGCTGTTTAAGGGAACAAAGCCTGGATGACAGTGCATCTGTTTACAACATGGTTTACTAAGTATTTTTTAAAAATCTATTTATTTTGGGGGGTAAGGGGGAAAGGAAGAGAGGGAATCCCAAGCAGACTCCCTCCCAAGTGAGGAGCCCAACATGGGGCTCAATCCCATAACCATGAGATCACAACCAGAGACAAAACCAAGAGTCAGTCGACTTAACCAACGAAGCCAACCCAGGCACACCAGTTTACCGAGTATTTTTTTTAAGCCCACTGTTGAGACATAATGCTCAGGAGAAAAAAAAAAAAAATTTTTTTTTCCCTTTCAAAATATTACTTCTCAATGACAATGCACCTGGTCACCCAAGAACTCTGATAAAAATAGACAAGAGTAATGTTTTCACATGCCTGCTAACACAACATCCAGTCTGCATCCCGAAGATCAAGGAGTAATTATGACTTTAAAATGTTGTTATTTAAAAAATACACTTGAGAGGTGCATGGCTGGCTCAGTCAGCAGAACATGCCACTCTTGATCTTGGGGTCAGGAGTTCAAGCCCCATGCTGGGTGTAGAAATTACTGAGGAAGGAAGAGAGTAAGGGAGGAATTAATTTTGTAAGGCTACAGCTGCCATAGTCAGTCATTCCTCTGACAGATCCAGGTAAAATAAACTGAAAAACTTCTGGAATCATAATTCGAGATGCCATTAAGAACATGACTGATGGAAGGAGGTCAGTATATCAGCATTAGCAGGAGTTTGGAAGATGATGATTCCAACCCTCCTGGATGACTTTGAGGGCTTCAAGACTTCAGTGGAGGAAGTTCACTGCAGATGTGATAGAAACAGCAAAAGAACTAGAATTAAAAGTGGACCTAACCTGCGGCACCTGACTAGCTCAGTCAGTACAGCATGAGGCTCTTGATCTCGGGGTCCTAAGTTCAAGACCCATGTGGGATATAGACATTACTTAAATAAATATACTTTTTTTAAAAGATTTTATTTATTTATTTGACAGAGATCACAAGTAGGCAGAGAGGCAGGCAGAGAGAGAGGAGGAAGCAGGCTCCCCGCTGAGCAGAGAGCCTGATGTGGGGCTGGATCCCGGGACCCTGGGATCATGACCTGAGCTGAAGGCAGAGGCTTTAACCCACTGAGCCACCCAGGCGCCCCATAAATAAATATACTTTAAAAAGTGGACCTAATCAAAACCAAAACAAGATATACCACCTGTCAGAATGGCTAGTATCAAAAACAAACAAAAAAAGAACAAGAAATAACAAGTGTTGGTAAGCATGTGGCAAGAAAGGAACACTAATGCACCTTTGGTGGCAAGGTAAACTGGTGCAGCCACTGTGGAAAACAGTATGGAGATTCCTAAACATTAAAAACTGAAATACCATGATTCAGTTATTCCACTACTGAGCATTTACTTAAAGAAAATGAAAACACTAATTTGAAAAGACACATGCACCCGTTTATTGCATTATTACCCGTTTACTGCATTATTACAACAGCCAAGACAGAGAAGCAACGAAATGTCCATCTACAGATGGATAAAGAAAATATATGTGTACAAATGTACACACATACAACCCTAAACCCTTACAATGGAAAATTACAGCCATAAAAAAGAATGAGATCTTGTCATCTGCAACAACATGAATGAACACAGAGGGTATTGTCCTAAATGAAGTAAGACAAAGACAAATATTATATGGTTTCACCGATACATGCAATCCAAAAAACAAATGAACAAAAAGCAGAAACAGACCCATAAATACGGAGAACAAACTGGTGGTTTTCAGAGGAAAGGGACGTTGATGGATGGGCAAAAAAGTGAAGGGGAATGGGAGGTATGGGCTTCCAATTTTGGAATGGGTTAAGTCACATGGATGAACGCTACAGCACAGGGAATATATAGTCAGTGGTGCTGTGATAGTGTTGTATGGTGGGGTACCTGGGTGGCTCAGCTGGTTAAGCATCTGCTTTGGCTCAGGTGGATCAAGCCCCACATCTGGCTCCCTGCTCAGCTGGTCTGCTTCTCTCTCCCCCTCTGCCCCTCCCCAACTGTGTGAACACTCTCGAGCTCACATGCATGCTCTCTTGCTCTCAAAGAAAATCTTTTTTTTTTTTTTTTTTTGGTAATATTTATCTATTAGTCAGGAAGAATAGTAGACAGAGAGAGAAGCAGGCTCTCCACTGAGCAAGGAGCCCAATGTGGGACCCTGAAATCATGACCTGAGCTGAAGGCAGATGCCCTACCAACCAAGCCAAATAACAAAATTAAGTGGGCCTGAAGGCTGACCTCATGATAAAACTAACAAACAAGAAGTTAGGTTGCTTCTTATGAATAGAGCAAAGAAAATGTTTTCTTGAGATGAATTTACTTAGACTTGGTTAATAAAGCAGCGGCAGGATTTAAGAAGCCTGGCTCCCAACTTTGAGAGGACTTCTACCCTGTGTAAAATGCCAACAAACAGCATCCCGTACTACACAGAAACAGCTCCCGAAAGGAAGTCAATCGATGCAGAAAAAACTTCATTGCTGGCACACGTGCCCTAACCTGCAGCAACCACCACCCTGATCAGTCAGCACACATGAACACAGAGGGAAGACCTTCCATCAGCAAAACTCTGATGAAAACTCACTGAAAACTCAGATATGGTTAGCATTTTTTAAGCAATAAAGTATTTTTAATGAAGGTATGTAAATTTTTTTAGACATGATGCTATTGCATACTTAACAGACTACAGTATATTGTAAAGGTAACTTTTATAGGCACTGGCAAACCAAAAAATTCATGACTTGCTTTATTGCTATGTTCACTTTATTGCAATAGTCTGAAACCAAACCCTCAATATCTCCAAGTATGCCTGTAATATGTTGTCCTTTATAACTGGCTTCTTTCCCCTTAGCATGTCTCCATGTTCACCCAGAGTGTAGCACCTAACAATATACTTCACATTCTACATGGATATACCACATTTTATTTATACATTTTCCAGCTACTGGATATTTGAATTGAATTTTCACTCTTTGGCTATTATGAATAATACTGCTATGAATGTAAATTTATGCAAGTACACGTTGAGGTCTCTTGGTATATACGTAGGAGTGGAACTGCGGGGTCATCACAGTAACTTTTTGAAGAAGGAACTGCCAAATTCTTTTTCACAAGGCATGCGCTATTTTTACATTCCTACCAGCAATACAGGAACATTCTAGTTTCTCTATACTCTCACCAACATTTGTTAGTTTCTTTAAAAAGGTGGGGGGGGGGCCGCACCTGGTGGCCTGGGTGGCACAGTGGTTAAGTGTCTGCCTCAGGCTCAGGTCATACCTCAGGGTCCTAGGATGGAGCCCCGCATCAGGTTCCTGCTCAGCAGGGAGCCTGCTTTTCCCTCCCCCTCTCCTGGCTCCCCCTGCTTGTGTTCTCTCATGTTCTAATAAATAAATAACTAAATAACTAAATCAATGAATGAATGAAATCTTTTTTAAAAAACCACCTTAGGGGCGCCTGGGTGGCTCAGTGGGTTAAGCCGCTGCCTTCGGCTCGGGTCATGATCTCGGGGTCCTGGGATCGAGCCCCGCATCGGGCTCTCTGCTCAGCAGGGAGCGTGCTTCCTCCTCTCTCTCTGCCTGCCTCTCTGCCTGCTTGTGATCTCTCTCTGTCAAATAAATAAATAAAATCTTTAAAAATAAAATAAAAAAAAATAAATAACCACCTTAGTGCATGTAAAGTTGTAGATGTCATTATTTTGATTTCTTTGATGGCTAATGACGTCGATTATCTTTTCACGTGCAGTGTACTGGCCATTTGTGTGTGTTCTTTGGAAAATACTCAGACATTCTACCTTTTTAAACAATATTTATTTGAGAGTGAGTGAGTGTGTGCATACACACGGGGGAGGGACAGAGGAGAGAGAATTACAAGCAGACTCCTCAGGAAATTGGATGTGGGACCATCCAAGGACCCGGATGTGGGATCATCCCAGGACCGAGTTCATGACCTGAGCCAAAACCAAGAGTCACCAGGCACCCTGCTTTGCCAACCTTTTAATTGGCTTTTTAGCCTTTTTATTACTGAGTTGTAGAAATTATTTACATTTATCTATCTATTTATTTATTTATTTATGAAGGGAGGTGTAGAAAGAGGAGGGGAGAGAATCTTAGGCAGACTCTACTCCCAGCGTGGAGCCTGAGATCATGACCTGTGATCAAAATCAAGAGTCCAGTGCTTATCCAACTGAGCCATCCAAGGGCTTCAGGAGTTACTTACTTTTAAACCCTTTTAAAACCCTAACTACTCCTCCTCTTAGTCCCTCATCTTCAGGAATTTCTCCATTCCTAAGGGTGGTAGATTAAAGGAGAAGAGTAGCGTAAGTCAGAAAAGGAAAGCACTTTCTACAATCCCCTAGGAATTCTATACCAATTTGCACAAATTACAACTATAATGAAACTCTTATGAAAGCTCTGGTGTCCTCCTTAGTACCCTTTTAACACCAGCAACAGAAACATGATTCTAACTATAACTTATCCCAAAACTTTATATGAAAGCTCAGATTTACCCAAAACTGGCCACACCCTCAAAACCACCATCAGCAGAGGAGTAATACAATTATATTCACATAAAATTCTCAACGTAACTAGTATTTCATAAAATATTTTTTAAAAGATTTTATTTATTTGACAAGAGAGACAATCAGGGGGAGCAGCAGGCAGAGAGAGAAACAGGCTCCCCACTAAGAAGCCCAAACCAGGGCTCGATCCCAGGACCCCAGGGGATCATGACATGAGCCAAACTCAGACGCTTAACTGACTGAGCCATCCAGGCACCCCTTGTAAAATCTCTGCAACAACTATTTTATCAATGTAACCTAAGCATTTCTGGGATGGAGGATGGCCGTCAAATCTGTTTCCCAACAGGTATGATCACAACTTAGATGACCCAGAGAATGGAGAGTCAAAGGCTACAGGTGGATGCACAGGCCGTTTGTTACATAAAGTCTGTGCAATAAAATTTCACAGGGGACTTCCAATCAGTTTGGAGACAATCGGTGGCTGGCTGAAAATCACCAGTTACAAGAATTGTGAAATTTATAATATCCACAACTGAAAAGACATCTTAATCAAACATACTAGTAAGCCTGTTTAGTTCCAGGTCATTTCCCCTTCACTGTGTAACAGCCCTAGTTAGACATCCATTACATTAAACCAGCTTGCCTCTATTCATTACTGCACTATCCTGCCAGAAGGAGAGTCCCATTGTTTTTCATCCTGACCTTAATTTAGCTTTGGTTCTTGGTTTTCCTCTTTGAAGCATTTGCGTAAATACATTCATTCAATAAACTCATTGAATGAGTTAGGGCACTGTTCCAAACACTTGGCATGTATTAACACATTTACTCTTCTCAATGAACCTTTGAAGTAGGTAGCAGTATTATCCCCATTTTATGAGGAAACTGAGGAATATGAAAATTAAACTTGTTCAAAAATCACAAATTCAGTAGATTACAAACCCAGACAATCTGACTCCAGAGCTGTACTCTGATTTAATCACATTACCTCAAATCAGAGTATCTGAATTCCTCTAAATGGGGGATCTTTTTTTTTTTTTTAATTAAAAGTGTAACTGACAGGATCCTTTGCTTTTACTTTTTAAAGATTTATTTATTTATTTATTTTTAGAAAATGAGAGGGGGCACAGATGCAAGCAGGGGGAGGAGCAGAGGAAGAGGACCTCGTGCAGACTGCCCACTGAGTGAGGTACCTGCCATAGGGCTCCATCTCAGGACCTTGAGATAGGACCTGAGGCGAAACCAAGAGTCAACCAAGAGTCGGACACTCAGCCAACTGGGACACCCACCCAGGCGCCCCAGGACCCTTTGCTTTTCTAAGAACAGATGCAATAAATGCTTGCAATGACAAGAGACACAAGCTTAGCACATTAAAACGTGGTTTAGTCCCATTTAAAACACATCTTTTCCACCAAGTTAACCCTCAACAATGATCTCCAAAAAGCTTAACGCCAACGCCTACTAGAGCAGACACTCCCATGCCAATAGTATTTCCACATCAACATCCCAGTAAACAGCCTTCTCCCAAAACGGTCTCTGACAGCTGGTAAAGCAAATCTCTGCTTAGATTCAATACTCTTACAATATTATAAAGACAAAGTACAAATCTACACAGGGTGTGTTTCCACCTATTAGACTGACTTTAAGTTACCACAAAGCCTAATTCTACAGTTCCTAATGAGACCCAGAGTCAGGATGGAAGCAAACTGTTCAGAATCAGTCTTGGGAAAATGAGCAGGCAAAGTACTGGCTGACAGAATTAATGTACCTTGTACTCAAGAAGCATACAGGGTTGTAACCGTAATTACATCCAACACAAAAAAAATATTGCTGTTACAAATTGTAATCCTGACTTTAAAGACAAAAAGAAAAAAATTAAGGCTGAAAAACTTGCCTCAAGCCACGTAGTTAGTAAGTGGTAAAACCGTTCAAACCCAGACAATCTAACTTAAGGGGCTGAACTCTTAACCACTACACATTCAACTAACTTTCCAAGTGCTCACAGAAACAAATCCTTAAGTCCAAGGACACTGAGAGTAATCGCCCCGAGAGAAAAAAAGAAAAGGGTCAGAGCACCAAACACTGATTTTTTTTTTTTAAAAGATTTTATTTATTTATTTGACAGAGAGAGATTACAAGTAGGCAGAGAGAGAGAGAGGAGGAAGCAGGCTCCCTGCTGAGCAGAGAGCCCGATGCGGGACTCGATCCCAGGACCCTGAGATCATGACCTGAGCCGAAGGCAGTGGCTTAACCCACTGAGCCACCCAGGCACCCCCAAACACTGATTTTAAAAGGTTCTATCACTCAAAGTTCTGGAGGGATCTTTGGTTTGCTTTATGTAAAGGTCAATCAGTTGGCCAATGACCCTTCCTCTGCATCTCTCTGAATCAAACTCAAACATCTTTTCTGTAAAGCCTTCCTGTGCCTTCCAATCCGTGTTCACATTTCTCTGTATTGAGGATCAATGCTTTTCTCCCCATCAAATATTACCTTCCTAAAAAAAATTATCTATAAGGGCATAAATGGTGTCTTCATCTGTATATTCCTAAAAGAGCACAGTATCCAATGCCACAAAAGCCACATAAACATTTGATGAAAGAATAAAGATGGTTACGACAAATTATGTTAAATAAAAGACTGACAAATATATTCTGGTGGGGCTGAGTGAACAGGTCAGAGGTAAATGAATCTTTAAGGATTCCTCTCTAGGTAAGACCAAAGAGTCTAAAGCCCTTTCTCAGCAGTTCCAACACACCTGTTTTTACTGCACCCAGCATAATTTAGCAGAAAATTTAGTTATATTTGTCCCTAAAGAAGTCCCCTGAAACCCAAGAAGACCTGAGGCCTGTCCATTAAATATATAAAGGGAAATTTAATAGTGTCCTATGTTAACACACTTTGGTAAGGTGCCTATACAGTCAAATAATATCCCCAATTAACAGGGCACCAGGGTGGTTCAGTCAGTTAACCATCTGACTTGATTTCAGATCAGGTCATGGTCTCAGGATCGTGGAACAGCGCCCTGGGCACTGACCCTGAGATTCTCTCTCGTCTCCCTCTGCCTCCCCCATCCCTCACTGTTTAAAAAAAAATTAACAAGACTAAACTATATACAGAGATTTGACCTTGAATCCTATACACCAAATGACTAAAGGAGAACCAATACCACTTCGTAATTTACAGGAGTCCAAGCATTTAAGGATATTCCAGAAACCTGGTCCAGAAGCCTTACCAATTCCTCTGCTATGGAAGGAATAAGAAAATAGAAGGCAGAAGAATAGGACAGCAACTTGTCTTTTATACAGGAAAGTGACTGGTGGGTGTAAAAAAGGAGGGTGGGTGGGAAAATAAGCCCATCAAAGCTATCTATAACAGAGGGTTGAAAAAATGCCACTTTTCCCAATCAAGAGCCTCATTTAGACCAAGAGAATGAAGAAAAAAATCCTAGCTCTTTCTTTAATAGACAAAGGGGGAGCCTGGGTAGCTCAGTCCTTAAGTATCTGCCTTCTGCTCAGGTAGTGCTCCTGGGGTCCTCAGGTGAAGTCCTACGTTGGGCTCCCTGCTCTGCGGGAGGCCTGCTTCTCCCTCTCCCACTGCTTGTGTTCCCTCTCTTGTTTTAAAATCTTTAAAACAAATAAATGACTAAGAATGCATACTGGGGCACCCACTGTGGAAGACAGTATGGAGGTTCCTCAAAAAAAGTTAAAAACAGGGGTGCCTGGGTGGCTCAGTTGAGCAGCTGCCTCAGTTAAGGTCGTGATCTCAGGGTCCTGGAACAGAGCCCCACTTGGGCTCCCTGCTCGGCGGGGAGTCTGCTTCTCCCCCTCCCTCTGCTATTCCCCCTGCTTGTACTCTCACTCACGCTCTCTCAAATACATAAAATATTTTTTAAAAAGGTCTAAAAATGGGGCGTGCCTGGGTGGCTCAGTGGGTTAAGCCTCTGCCTTCAGCTCAGGTCATGGTCTCAGGGTCCTGGGATCGAGCCCCGCATCAGGCTCTCTGCTCAGCAAGGAGCCTGCCTCCCCCTCTCTCTCTGCCTGCTTCTCTGCCTACTTGTGATCTCTGTCAAATAAATTTAAAAAAAAAAAACCTTAAAAAAAAAAAAAGAAGAATAGAAAATGTTTGATTAGATTTATGTAAGAAGCAGTTTTCACTTTGATATTTCTGGTCTCATGAAACCAGTGAGGGCACTGGTTTTTGGGGTTTTTTTTTGCGTGTTTGGTTTGGTTTTCTAACTGTAGCCTCCACCACACAGAGCTCTAACAACCCTAAGATCAAAACCTGAGCTGAGATCAAGAGTCAGACACTTAAGGGGCACTTGGGTGGCCCAACATCTTTATTATGAGGTACATTACTATTACTATTGCCATTTCATAAATGAGGAAACTAAGATACACTGAAGATAAAGCAACATGCCCAAGGTCTTCCGACCTTTGAGACTTCCTGCATTTGAACTCTGGCAGTTTGGTTTCAGAATCCACATATTTAAACCACCATGTGAATGATGCCTTTAAGAATTGTGCAGTAGGGGCTCCTGGCTGGCTCAGTGGGTTAAAGCCTCTGCCTTCAAAGCTCAGGTCATGATCCCAGAGTCCTGGGATCAAACCCCACACTGGACTCTCTACTCAGCAGGAAGCCTGCTTCCCCCTCTCTCTCTCTGCCTGCCTCTCTGCCTACTTGTGATCTCTCTGTGTCAAATAAATAAAATCTTAAAAAAAAAAAGGAAAAAAAAAAACCAAAACGGTCTAGGGATGCCTGGGTGGCTCAGTTGGTTGGATGACTGCCTTTCAGTCCCAGGACTGAGTCCTGCATCGGGCTTCCAGCTCCTTGGGGAGTCTGCTTCTCCCTCTGACCTTCTCCTCGCTCATGCTCTCTCTCATTGTCTCTCTCGAATAAATAAATAAAATCTTAAAAAAAAAAAAGTCTAAAAATAGTTTTAAAAATATAACTATCCTCCAATCCAGCAATCACACTAGTAGATAGCTACCCAAAGAATATAGAAATAACAATTCAAAGGGATACCTGCACCCTGTTTATAGCAGCATTATCTGTAATAGCTAAAACATGGAAACAAACCAAGTATCTATCTCTGGATAAATGGATAATCAAAATGTAATAAATACACACAATAAAATATTATTCATCCTTTAAAAAAGGAAACTCTGAAATATGCTACAACGTGGATGAACCTTGACATTATGCCAAGTGAAAGAAACCAATCACAAAGACAAATACTGTATGACTCTTCTTATATGAGGTACTTAGTCAGAATCATAAAGTCAGATATTAACAGAAGTTGGAGGGGAGGGACAACGGGGAGTTATTATTTTATGGGTATATAGTTTCAGTTTGAAAAGATGAAAAGAGATAGGATGGATGGTGGTAATGACTACACAGAAATATGATGGATTTAATACCACTGAGCTGTATTTTTAAAAATGGTTAAGACAGGGGTGCCTGGGTGGCTCAGTGGGTTGGGCTGCTGCCTTCGGCTCAGGTCATGATCTCAGGGTCCTGGGATCGAGTCCCGCATTAGGCTCTCTGCTCGGCGGGGAGACTGCTTCCCTCTCTCTCTCTGCCTGCCTCTCCATCTACTTGTGATTTCTCTCTGTCAAATAAATAAATAAAATCTTTAAAAAAAAATAAAAATAAAAATGGTTAAGACAGGTGGCTCAGTTGTTAAGTATCTGCCTTCAGTTCAGGTCCTGATACCAGGGTCCTGGGATCCAGCCCCCCATCAGGCTCCCTGCTTGGCAGGAAGCCTGCTTCTCCCTCTCTCATTCCCCTGCTTGTGTTCCCTCTCTTGCTGTGTCTCTATCAAATAAATAAAATCTTAAAGAAAAAAAAAAAAAAACTGTTTAAGACAGAGATACCTGGGTGGCTCAGTCAATTCATCATCAGACTCTGATTTTTGGCTCAGATCATGATCTTGGGGTCCTGGGATCAAGCTCCACATCAGCTCTGCGCTTGGCTTGAAGTCTGTTTGGAATTTTCTCTCTCTCTCTCTCTCCATCTGCCCCTCCTCCCCCAGCACGCAACTGTTTGCTTTCTCTCAAATAAATAAAATATTGGGGCAGCGGGATGGGGGGGGGTCTTTGTTGTTCAGTCAGTTAAGCCATCTGAATCCTGGTTTCAGCTCACGTCACTGTCCCAGGGTCCTGGGGTCAGGCTATATCCTCTGCGGGGGAGAGGGGGAGCCCTGCTTGGGATTCTCTCTCTCTCCCTCTGCCCCTCCCACCCTGCTCACTCACCCTCCTAAATCAATCAATCTATCTTTAAAAGAAATAAATAAGACCTTTAAAAAAAAAAAAGTAAAAATTGGGGTGTCTGGGTGGCTCAGTTGGTTAAGCGGCTGCCTTTGGCTCTGGTCATGATCCCAGGGTCGTGGGATCAGAGCACCACATCAGCACCACACTGGGCTCCCTGCTCAGCTAGAACCCTGCTTCTCCCTCTCCTCCTACTTGTGTTCCCTCTCTCACTGTCTCTCTCTGTATAAAATAAATAAAATCTTAAAAAAAAAAAAAAGTTAAATTTTGTTGTGTATTTTAACACAAATTAAAAAGATAAACTAAGATGAATTACACAGCTATGTCCCAAACTCTAGTTCCCTTCTCAATGAAAAGTAACTTGGATGACGGACATGATGATGACGACAGTGCAATCTTCAGTTGACTAGAAAATTGTTGAAAAGAAACTTCTCCAAAGACTGGCTTGCATGAGGGCAAGTTTCCCAAATCACTATGTCAAATGGAAAGAATGCAAAGCTATCTCAGGGATGAGGCAGAACTACCATGGAGGGATGGAGAAAAAAACAAGCTACCTCTGTAAATTATAGAACTGTAAAATTCACCTTGGTATAATTAAATATTTCTATGAAAAGCAGTTCTACAAAAAAGGGAAAATCTACTATACAATTTTAAGTGGCAGTTAAAGACCTGTACATTCCAATAAAATGCCACCATCTTGAGTTTATCATGTGAGGATTATTAATCACCACACAGACCCTTCACAAGTAACTAAAAACCTAAAAACAAGAACAAATATAATAGAGAGGACTTACCATCACAGAGTCATTTGCACTAGAAGAAAACAGCAAGAAGGAAGAGAAAAAACATCTTTCCAGCATTTTCCCAGCTGCAGCAAAAAGACACTTTAGCCTCTGATGATAAAAAAACAGTTGAACTTAGGAGGAAGAGTGTCAATACCTAAATTCAGTAATGCTCCGGTCTTATGATTATCAAAGATACTATTAACAATGAGAGGAGAGATACCTGCATGAAGATGAATGTCTCTTGCACCTTATGTAGAAATTATGTCTTCTGCACTAAAAAGGGAGTAAGTACAGTAGCAAGGGAAAACCTGATGTCTGCGTGGGGGAGTCCCAAATGAATAAAAAACATTAACCCAGACCTGTGCCAGCAAATAAATTCGGAGAACTAAAAGACCTAAGAGTCTTTTAAAAGAGTTCTGGCTGGCCAGAGAACTTCAATGTGCTGTCTCTTTAAATCTCAGTACATAGTTCTAAAGGGATGCAGTTTGGAAATTAAGGAATAAAAAGAAGGAACTCCACTAGAGACTTACTCTATACAGAGAGGTTAAGTGTCATGCCCCTTTATGATTCATTCATGTTCTGAGGTTGCCATGGAAGTAAAGTATCCTTCATATAGCATGCACATATTTAACCTAAGTCAAAGGATGATTTTCATCTTCAAAGAAGCTAACACATAATTTTAAACAATCCCCTAAGATTCTGGAAAGCAAAATAGCCTGAATGTAATCTATTTAGCATCTCAAAACTGAAAACACAAAACAGGCTGTAAACATTTTTTACACCTTTCTAAAGAACTGATAAACCTGGGGGAAGGGGAATATAACCTTAAACTGTGACTACTAATTCTGTATTCTGAAAGGATAGGATATGAATGCCTGAGAACCAAATTACTCCCCAAATTTCAGAGACTTCACACAACAAAGGTTTCTTAAGTAAGGATCTATGCCTTTTGGTGTTTGAGGATTCCTCAACAAAGCAGAAGGAAAAACAAAATAATGAGGAAGGGTTTTCAAGGCCTCTATAGTTACTAAAAGTTCTGCTTAAGTTTCACTGATGAGAATGGCTCACGTGGCCCTTCCACCTAAGTACGGAAATTGGGAAAAGAGGGGAGGGAGCACTGCAGTGTGTCAAAAGAAAAAATAAAGAAAAGCCAATGAAACCACACTTAAAAAAAAAAAAAAAAAAAAAAAAAAAAAGGCTGTCACGTCAAGTCAGGGTGCCTGGGTGGCACAGCCAGTTGAGCGGCAACTCTTGGTTTCAGCTTGGCTAGTGACTTCTGGGTTGTGAGACTGAGCCCTGAGTTGGGCACTGTACCAGGTGTGGAATCAGCGTGAGACTCTCCCCCTCTCCCTCGGTCCCTCCTGCTAGTGCTCCCTCTTGCTCTCGAATAGCCTGAGTGGCTCAGTCGTTAAGCATCTACCTTAGGCTCAGGTCATGATGCCAGCATCCCCATATCGGGCTCCCTGATCAGCGGGGAGCCTGCTACTCCCTCTCCAGCTCCCTCTGACTGTGTTCCTTCTCTTGCTATCTCTCAATCATAGATGAAAAAAAATCTTTATTTTAAAAAAATCTTAAAAAGAAAAATGCCTACTTGTAATCTCTCTCTGTCAAATAAATAAATAAAATCTTAAAAAAAAAAAAAAGAAAAATGGGGCTGTCAAATCAAACATTAGTTAGATAAACATGGGAATTATAAGCAATTAAGTCCACAAATTTTGTATATGGTTAACAGCAACTAAAGAAACTTTAAGGGCGCCTGGGTGGCTCAGTGGGTTAAGCCGCTGCCTTCGGCTCAGGTCATGATCTCCGGGTCCTGGGATCGAGTCCCGCATCGGGCTCTCTGCTCAGCAGGGAGCCTGCTTCCCCCTCTCTCTCTCTCTGCCTGCCTCTCTGACTGCTTGTGATCTCTGTCTTTCAAATAAATAAATAAAATCTTAAAAAAAAAAAAAAAACTTTAAACTTCAGAAGTTATGGGGCGCCTAGGTGGCTTAGTCAATTAAGTGTCTGACTTTGGTTCAGGTCATGATCTCAGGGTCCTGGGTTCCAGCCCCATACCCTGTTCTCTGCTCAGGGGGGAGACTGCTTATCCCTCTGCCCCTCCCCCCTTGCCTGTGCTCCTTTTTCTTTCTTTTTTTTTTTTTTTTTAAAGATTTTATTTATTTATTTGACAGAGAGAAATCACAAGTAGACGGAGAGGCAGGCAGAGAGAGAGAGAGGGAAGCAGGCTCCCTGCTGAGCAGAGAGCCCGATGCGGGGCTCGATCCCAGGACCCTGAGATCATGACCTGAGCCGAAGGCAGCGGCTTAACCCGCTGAGCCACCCAGGCGCCCCTCTTTTTCTAAAATAAATGAAATTTGTTAAAAAAAAAAAATTCTGACGTTAAATTGATTTTTATCAAAAAGTATGCAAATTTTCTGGGGGGGATGTAAAAGGAACTTACCATCTGAATCTTTACTTAAAAAGAGAATAGTAGGGGGGAACCTGCGTGGCTCAGTGGGTTAAGTCTCTGCCTTCAGCTCAGGTCATGGTCTCAGGGTCCTGGAATTGAGCACCACATCGGACTCTCTGCTCAGCAGGGAACCTGCCTCCCCCCTCTCTCTCTGCACACTTGTGATCTCTGTCAAATAAATAAATAAAATCTTTAAAAAAGTAAAAAAAAAAAAAGTCAGACGCTTAAACTGACTAAGCCACCTAGGCACCCCAGTTAAGCATCTGACTCTTGGCTCAGGTGGTGATCTCAGGGTCGTGAGACTGCGCCCCAACTTAGGCTCCATACTCAGCAGAGTCTGCTTGGGATTCTCTCCCCCACCCCTCCCCTGCTCACAGTCTCAATCTCCCTCTCTCAAATACATTTTTAATAAATAATTTGTCTGCTCAGGTACATTCAAAGGTGGCGGTACCATCATTTTAAAGGCTATTTGCACTGGTATGAGTGTGCTTCCAAATCACTTAAGAGCTCTATGGGATGCTAAAACACAGACTGAAATTTTACATTACTCAAAACTATAATCTATTAAAAAAAAAAAACACTTAAAAAAAAATTTGGTGGCACCTGGGTGGCTCTGTGGGTTAAGACTCTGCCTTCAGCTCAGGTCATGATCTCAGGGTCCTGGGATCCTGGGATCGAGCCCCACATCCGGCTATGTGCTCAGTGGAGAGCCTGCTTCTGCCTGCCTCTCTGCCTACTTGTGATCTCTCTGTCAAATAAATAAACAAAATCTTTTTTTTTTTTAAAGATTTTATTTATTTATTTGACAGAGAGAGATCACAAGTAGGCAGAGAGGCAGGCAGAGAGAGAGAGAGGAGGAAGCAGGCTCCCTGCTGAGCAGAGAGCCC
Organism: Neogale vison; assembly: GCF_020171115.1. Classification (NCBI taxonomy): domain Eukaryota; kingdom Metazoa; phylum Chordata; class Mammalia; order Carnivora; family Mustelidae; genus Neogale; species Neogale vison. The sequence goes on along the minus strand of NC_058095.1, from coordinate 26,005,655 downwards.
GATGCGGAACTCGATCCCAGAACCCTGAGATCATGACCTGAGCTGAAGGCAGCGGCTTAACCCACTGAGCCACCCAGGTGCCCCATAAACAAAATCTTTAAAAAAATAAAATAAAATTTGTTGGGGCGCCTGGGTGGCTCAGTGGGTTAAAGCCTCTACCTTTGGATCTCAGGGTCCTGGAATGGAACCCCGCGTTGGGCTCTCTGCTCAGCAGGGAGCCTGCTTCCCTTCCTCTCTCTCTGCCTGTGCCTCTGCCTAACTTGTGACCTCTGTCAAATGAAAAAATAAAATCTTAAAATTAAAAAAAAAGATTGAAAGAGCAAGCTTGGGGATGCAGGGTACAGAGGGAGAGGGGGAGAGAGAATTCTCAAGTAGACTCCCCACTGAGTAGAGTCCAATGTAGGGCTTGATCCCAGGACCCCAAGATCGTGACCTAATGTGAAATCAAGGGCTGGTCGACTAACCAACAAGGCCACCCAGGCAACACACCCCCCCCGAAAATAGCAAATAATGTAGAAAGGATCTAAGATTACAATAAAAACCTGAGGTAAGCTTTTTGGGGTCTTGTATCACTTATATTTTCCTGGGAAGATAAAATGCTATTGTAATAATCACACATGTTTAGTTAAAATCCGCAAAATATTAGGATAATATGTATGTATGTATGCGTTTTTTTTCCCAGAAATACCAGCTTTTTTTTTTTTAAGATTTTATTTATTTATTTGACAGAGATCACAAGTAGGCAGAGAGGAAGGCAGAGAGAGGAGGAAGCAGGCTCCCTGCTGAGCAGAGCCCGATGTGGGGCTCTATCCCAGGACCCTGGGATCATGACCTGAGCTGAAGGCAGAGGCTTAACCCACTGAGCCACCCAGGCACCCCTGTATGTATGCATTTTAAGTAGGCTCTACCCCCAACCTGAAATCGAGTCACATGCTCTACCAACTGAGCAAGCCAGGCACCCCAGCATATGTATCTAAGAGTCGGTTAAGACTTAACCTGGGGAGGGACGCCTGGGTGGCTCAGTCGGTTAAGGAGCTGCCTTCGGCTCAGGTCATGATCCCAGCGTCCTGGGATCGAGTCCCGCATCGGGCTCCTTGCTCGGCAGGGAGCCTGCTTCTCCTTCTGCCTCTGCCTGCCATTCTGTCTGCCTGTGCTTGCTCTCTCGCCCTCTCTCTCTGATAAATAAATAAAATCTTTAAAAAAAAAAAAAAGAATTAACCTGGGGTGCCTGGGTGACTCAGTGGGTTAAGCCTCTGCCTTCCGCTGTGGTGGTGATCTCGGGGTCCAGGGACAGAGCCCCGCATTGGGCTCTCTGCTCAGGAAGCTTGCTTCCCCCCCTGCCCCGCCTGCCTCTCTGCCTACTTGTGATCTCTCTGTGTCAAATAAGTAAATAAAACCTTTATAAACAAAACAAAAAATTACAAAGCCTGGCTGGCTTACTAAAGTAAAGGATTCCTGATCTTAGGGTCGCAAGTGCGAGCCCCACACTGGATTTGTATAAACTACCTTAAGAAGGAAGAAAAAGAAGAGTTATAATGAAGTGAACAATTCGGCAAGGCTTGGAAACCGCTCCTGGGATTTTTCTTTAAGCAAATTTTTAAAAAATGTATTTATTTGTCTGAGAGAGTGAGTGAGCAAGCAAGCAAGCACAAGCAGGGAGAGCTGCAGGCAGAGGGAGAAATTGTGCTTCCCGCTGAGCAGGGAATCCCACACTGGGCTCCCGCCCAAGCCCCGGGATCATGACCTGAAACCAAGGCAGACACCCAACTGACTGAGCCACCCAGGTGCCCTGCTAAGCAAATGTTTACATGGCTTAAGGTGGACAGACTACAAACTGATTCAGAAGTACACTTTGTTGGGGGGGCACCAGGGTGGCCCAGTCAGTTAGGAAACTCACCCTTTCAGCTCAGGGTCATGGAATCAAGCCCCACGTTCGGCTCTGCACTCAGCTCATAGTCAGCTTGGGTTTCTCTCTTCCTCTCCCTATGCCACTCCCCCTCCACGGCCAAAGTGCTCTCTCTAACTTTAGGGCATCTGGGTGGCTCAGTGGGTTAAGGCCTCTGCCTTTGGCTCCAGTCGTGATCTTGGGATCCTGGGATCGAGCCCCACGTCTGGCTCTCTGCTCAGCAGGGAGCCTGCTTCCCTTCCTCTCTCTCTGCCTGCCTCTCTGCCTACTTGTGATTTCTGTCTGTAAAATGAATAAATAAAATCTTTTAAAAAATAAAATAAAGACATTAAATATAAAAAAGAAGCACACTTTGTGTTGAGTACCATGAAACAAGATTTCTGAAACAGAAAAGAGGAGGACTGGGAAGCCTCTCTAAAAGAGGTCCTACTCTAGTATGCTTCACTGTTCTTGTCAAATATGTGTACCACTTCAACTCTTTCTTATTAGGTGAACCAAAAGACACACACACTGTGAGAAACACAGCATGCTATGAAACACCACCTTTACAACCAGAAAGATTTAGATGAGACTTTCATTCTGGCTTAGGTATTACATACATGCTATCTGACCTATGTCACATAACCTCTATTAGACTGTTTCCTATTTCCTCATCTACGACTTAAGAGATACCCATCTCTCACTGGGTTCTTAGAGTTAAAATGAAGAGTGCATAGGCAAATCTTCTGGCACATAAGAGAACTTGACAATATGTTAAAATGCTTTTCTTTGCTTGTCTATCTTCCAAGATTTAAAAAAAAGGAGGAGGAGGAGGAATCCAGGAGGATGTAAGCCCTTTAGAGGAATGTTAACAATGTGCTTGATGCAGTAATGAGCTACATAAAGAATAGAGTTTAGAATCTAAAACCCAAGACAACCTTTTGCATAATCTGACTCCATTTCTTCTTTCTAGGCCAGATACTCCATTCTTTCCTTTTGTAAGATTTTATTTATTTATTTAACAGAGAGATGCGGGAGAGAACACAAGGAGAAATAGGAGCAAGCAAAGGAAGAGGGAAGAAGCAGGCTCTCTGCTGAGGGGGCAGCCCGATGCGAGGCTCGACCCCAGGACCCTGGGATCATGACCTGAGCTGAAGGCAGCCGCTTAACTGACTGAGCCACCCAGGCACCCCTGGAAACTCCATTCTTAAGCCTCATATGCTTAATTTCAATACTGTACTTTTGATGCTCTATCTGAAAGAACCTCCTCCTCCCACTACCCAAATCTGACCCACCCCAATGAATTCATTCTATCTATTCAATTCTATTACTCAAAGCTTTCCCTAATAACCAGAGCCTGTAATGTCTTCAGTTTCCCTTTTCTGAAATTCCTGTATCAAAAACTTAGCAATAATCATTTTTTTTTTTAAGATTTTCTTTATCGGGGGGGGGGGGGCGCCTGGGTGGCTCAGTGGGTTAAGCCTCTGCCTTTGGCTCAGGTCATGATCTCAGGGTCCTAGGATCGAGCCCCGCATCGGGCTGTCTGCTCAACAGGGAGCCTGCTTCCCTTCCTCTCTCTCTGCCTGCCTCTCTGCCTACTTGTGATCTCTGCCCATCAAATGAATAAATAAAATCTTAAAAAAAAAATTTTCTTTATCTGAGAGAGACACAGAGGACACGAGCAGGGGGGAGAGACAGAGAAGCAGCAGCAGATTCCCCACCCAGCAGGTAGCCCCACAAGGCACTTGACCCCAGGACTCTGTGATCATGTCCTGAGCCAAAGGCAGAAGCTTAACCAACTGAGCCACTGAAGTGTCCCTCATTGTTTTTATACACAGTTTTCCTTAAACTAGACTGTAAGCTCTTCTGCATGAGGTATAATAAATTCTTTTATCATTCATAAGGGGAAACTCCCAAAACTCACCCAAATACCTATTGATTAAAAAGCCCAAGACTGGGGGCACCTTATTGGCTCAGTCAGGTGAGCACCCAACTTTTGATTGCCGCTCAGGTCCCACATCCCACTCACTCTACACTCAGCAAGGAGTCTGTCTGTTCTTCTCCCTCAGCTCCTCCCCCAACTTGTTCGCACAGGCACCAACTCTCCCACTTGCTAAAATAAGTAAAAATCTTAAAAAAAAAAAAAAATACAGAAGTAAGGGTGCGTGGGTGGCTCAGTCCTTAAAGCGTCTGCCTTCGGCTTGGGTCCTGATACCAGGATTCTGGGATCAAGTCCCGCATCAGGCTCCTTGCTCAATGGGAAGCCTGCTTCTCCCTCTCCCATTCCCCCTGCTTATGTTCCCTCTCCTGCAGTCTCTGTCAATTAAATAAATAAAATAAAAATCTTAAAGAAAAAAATACAGAAGCCAACACGGGGAAAAAAATGACAAAAATCAACTATGTAGAGTAAAATGAAGGGAAAAAACATTAATTAGACTATAAGGCATGCAGTGCAACCACAAAACAAGATAAATACTATTTTTTAAGTCAGGTTAAATCTGATTAGCATTTATAGCTGAACTTCAACCTTAACATATATGGAGTTGCTTGGCTGGCTCATTCAGTAGAGCACCCAACTCTCAATCCCAAGGTTGTAAGTTCAAATCCCACACTAAGCATAGAGCCTATTTTAAAAATAAAGTTATTTTGAGAGGTTCCTGGGTGGCTCAGTAGGTTAAAGCCTCTGCCTTTGGTGCGGGTCATGATCCCAGGGTACTGGGATCGAGCCCTGTGTCGGACTCTCTGCTTAGTGGGGAGCCTGCTTCCTCCTTTCTCTCTGCCTGCCTCTCTGCCTACTTATGATCCCTGTCAAATAAATAAGTAAAATCTTTAAATAAATAAATAAATAAATAAAAATAAAAGTAAAGCTAGAGTTATGTTAAATATTCATTCTATCATTTGCAAGGCAGCAACTAACTCTTAATACTGCACTTGGGCAACCATATCCATAACCATTAACCACTGTCTGTTAAAAGTTTAACAGACAAAAATTAGACAAGAAGCTATGCAGTACTGCTACACAGCTTCCAATATTCTAAAACTCAATCCCTGGCAATTACTTAACTGCTGAAAAAACAGCTGAGACAGGATAGTCTGCAGCAGGGAACATTACAAGGTCATCTAGTCAAACCCAGCTGTATAACCAGGACACACATTAAATTTAGAGTACAGACCAAATGCTTAAACTTTTAATAAGCACACTCAATGAGGCATATGAGAAACGATTGATTCCAGTTGTTCTCAACCCCAGCTGCACACAAAAATTCCTTAAGAAGTTTTTCTTTTTTAGAGATTAGATTGACCTTAACCTTCATGTTGTCTGGCTAAAACCATCCAACTGGTTTTTAAAGATTTTTTTTTTTTTTAAGAGGGGGGAAGGGTAAAGAGAATCTTAAGCAGACTCCATGCCGAGAGTGGATCTCACAACCCTGGGATCATGGCCTGAGCCAAAATAAAAAATCAGATGCTTAACCAACTGAGCCACCCAGTTGCCCCCAAAGAACTTTTTTTTTTTTTTAAAGATTTTATTTATTTGACAGACAGAGATCACAAGCAGGCAGAGAGACAGTCAGAGAGAGAAGGGGAAGCAGGCTCCCGCAGGCTCCCTGCTGAGCAGGGAGCCGGACACAGGGCTGGACCCCAGGATCCTGGGATCATCACCTCAGCTGAAGGCAGTCGCCCAACCAAGTGAGCCATCCAAGCACCCTAACTTTCTTACATTTTATTTTAGATTTTGTAATTCAAAAATTTAAAGTATTCATTTCACATTTTAAATAACATTTAAAATACTTCAATACATGAAGTTTTGTAGTGAGAAAATTATGCACTGCACCTTCATAAATTGGTGGTACTGTAAAATGAAAAAATCCTTTCAGAGAACAGTGAAAGCAAAGAAGCCAAAAGCTACAGGTTTATTTACTTTGATGAATAAATTCCACTCCTCAGAATCTCTCCTGAGCAAATAGCCCAAATTACAGAAAAATCTATTTTGGATAGAAGTATTTCATTGCAGTTGTCACTAGCAATATACTAACCAAAAACTTACAGTAGTTTTTTAGTGGATAGATCCATAGCCAATAAAAAACATTTACAAATAGGGACTCCTGGGTGGTTCAGTCGGTTAAGTGTCCAGCTCTTGATTTCAGCTAAGGTCACTCTAAGACTGAGTCCCACACTGGGCTCAGCACTCAGCTAGGAGTCTACCTGAGATTCTCTCCCTCTCTCTCCACCTCTCCCCTCTTACATGAGCACTCAGCTTGCTCGTGCTCTCTAAAATAACAAATTCTTTTTGGTGCACCTGGGTGGCTCAGTGGGTTAAAGCCTCTGCCTTCAGCTCAGGTCATGATCCCAGGGTCCTAGGATCGAGCCCTGCATGGGCTCTCTGCTCAGCAGGGAGCCTGCTTCCCCCACCTCTCTCCACCTGCCTCTCTGCCTACTTATGATCTCTCTCTGTGTTAAATAAATAAAACCTTTAAAAAAAAAAAAAAAGAATAAAAGGTAAATTTGAAATGACTAAAGAAATATTGGCGAGGGGCACCTGTGTAGCTCAGTAGTTAAGCATCTACCTTCGGCTCAGGTCGTGGTCCAGGGGCCCTGTGATCAAGCCCCACATCAGGCTCCCTGCTCAGCAGGAAGCCTGCTTCTCCCTCTCCCACTTCCCCTGCTTATGTTACCTCTCTCACTGTTTGTCAAATAAATAAAAATCTTAATAAGAAAAAAAATGTTGGCAAACAGCACTCTGAAATGAGGAAGGCTAAAATCAACAAATTTCTAAGCAAGCTGCAGCAAAGATGTCTAAAAGATAAAGGTATAACGATGTTAATGGTGTATTATCTGTCAATTGCTGGAAGAGGAAAAACAGACTTAACAGCATCTAGTCTAGTAAAAAACCAAGGTCCTCGTTGACCATTCCCCAGCACCCCCAAATTACATACTTTAAAAGTCACATACGGGGGGTGCCTAGAAGGCTAAGTCAGTTAAACGTCTGCCTTCAGCTCAGGTCATAATTCCAGGGTCCTGGGACAGACCCCTACACTGGGATCCCTGTTCAGTGGAAAACCTGCTTCTCCCTCTCCATGCCACTCCCTCTGCTTGTGCGGGCGTGCGCGTGCTCGCTCTCTCTCTCTCAAGTAAATAAAATCTTAAAAAAAAAAAAAAAAAAACGGTCACACTGAAAAGGTACATAAAGAGAAGGTAGAGGGCCAGAAGCGTCCAGCTGGTTCAGTCAAAACACTTGGCTCTTGATCTGGGGGTTCCAAGCCCTGCTTTGGGTAGAGATTACTTAAATAAATAAAACTTAAAAAAAGAAAAAGTAAAAAGAAAAAAAAAAAAAAACAGAGGGCCATACTGCTGGATCATTAACTTCCCAGAACTACTTTCCTAGCCAGCCCTTTATAAAGCTTTTGTCTTGGATATTAAAAAGTTACAAGCAGTGGTTTTTTTTCTTATACTCGACATTTTAATTTCTCTATGCCTTGATTCACTAACATTTGAACATATTAAATGACCATGTTGAAAGCTAGAAGGCTAAGAAACATGTCAAGGATTTCTAAGATTTCAAAGCTAGAAACAAAGAATCTCACAATGGGGGAGGGGAAAGAGGGAGAACACCAGTTATTTAAAGGTGGGGGCTCCTGGGTGGCTCAGTTGGTTGAGCGGCTACCTTTGGCTCAGATCATGGTCTCAGGCTCCTGGGATGGAGGCCCACATCAGGCTCCCTGCTCAAGATGGGGAGCCTGCTTCTCCTTCTCCCTCTGCCCCTCCCCCTGCTTGTATACTCTCCCCCCCTCCAATAAATAAAATCTTTTAAAAATAAATAAATAAAATAGTAAGAGAACTTCCAAACTTATAAATGAGATTCTACTGGTTACAGTCAAGGAAGCATATTACTACTACATAATCTAATAAATCCAAACATCTTTTTACAATTGCAGTTTACCAAGTGCGAAATATATCGCTAAGACCAATTTTCTTCTGAAAGTGAGCACCAGGGGAGCCTGGGTAGCTTAGTGGGTTAAAGCCTCTGCCTCGGGCTCAGGTCAAGATCCCAGGGTTCTGGGATCGAGCCCCACATCGGGAATCTCTGCTGGGGGGCGGGGGGGCTCCTGCTTCCCTTCCTCTCTCTCTGCCTGCCTCTCTGCCAGCTTGGGATCTCTGTCAAATAAATAAATAAAATCTTAAAAAAAAAAAAAAAAAAAAGAGGGGCGCCTGGGTGGCTCAGTGGTTTAAGCCTCTGCCTTCAGCTCAGGTCATGATCTCAGGGTCCTGGGATCGAGCCCCACATCGGGCTCTCTGCTCAGCAGGGAGCCTGCTTCCCCCTCTCTCTCTCTATCAAATAAATAAATAAAAATCTTTAAAAAAAAAAAAAAAAAGAAAGTAAGTGAGCACCATGGTCTTTTCCATTCTCTTTATTCTGACAACTAGCCAAAAAGGATAAATTCTGGGCTGCCCAGCTGGCTCAGATGGTGGAGCGTGCAACTCTTGATCTCAGAGTTGAGAGCTCTAGTCTCTTCTTAGGTTCAGGGACTACTTAAAACTAAAACCTTTACAGGCACCTGGGTGGGTCAGTTGGTTCAGCATCCAACTCTTGATTTCGGCTCAGATCGTCTCAGGGTTGTGAGATCAGGCCCAAGTCAGGCTCCCTGCTTAGAAGGGAATCTGCTACCCTCCCTGTCTCCCTCTGCCCCTAACCCAACTTGTGTACTATTTCTCAAATAATCTAAATAAATAAAAAAATATTTTGGGGCAACCAGCTGGCTCAGTCGTTAAGCGTCTGCCTTCAGCTCAGGTCATGATCCCAGGGTCCTGCGATTGAGCCCTGCATTGGCTCCCTGCTCAGCAGGGAGTCTGCTTCTCCCTCTTTCACTCCCCATGCTTGTGTTCCCGCTCTCACTGTGTCTCTGTCAAATAAATAAAATCTTTAAAAAAAATCTTTTTCTTGGTGCGCCTAGGTGGCTCAGTGGCCACTGTCTCCGGCTCAAGTCATGATCTCAGGGTCCTGGGATCAAGCCCCACATCCAGCTCTCTGCTCAGCGGGGAGCCTGCTTCTTTCCCGCCCCACCCCCCCACCCCCACCCCCCGCCTGCCTCTGCCTACTTGTGATCTCTCTCTCTGTCAAATAAATAAATAAAATCTTTAAAAAAATTTTTTCTTAAAAAAATTCATTTTGAGGGGAAAAATTTTATGTGCCACCTTTTCTCCAAAATTTTCAAAATGTATCTGCAGTACCTGTTACATAGCTCCAGAAGTTGAACTACACAGTGACCCTAAAAGTGATTCATCAAAAGAACTGTAGGGGCAACCCAGCAATCGCACTACTGGATTATTTATCACAAAGATACCAATGTAGTGATCCAAAGGGTCATGTGCACCCCAACGTTTATAGCAGCAATGTCCACAATAGCCAAACTATGGAAAGAGCCTAAATGTCCATCAACAGATGAATGGATGAGGAAGATGTGGTGTGTATGTGTATATATATACATATGTACATACATATGTATACATATACATATCCCATGGAGTATCATGCAGCCATCAAAAAAATGGAAATCTTGCCAATTACAACAATGTGGATGGAACTAGAGGGTATTATGCTAAGCAAATATGTCAATCAAAGATAGACAATTATCACATGATCTCACTGATATATGAGTAATCTGAGAAAAGAGAGGATCAAGGAGAAGAGAGGAAAAAAGGAAGCAAGATATAACCAGAAAGGGAGTCAAAGCATAAGACACTTAATCTCAGGAAACAAACTGAGGGTTTCTGAATGGGAGGAGAGTAGGGGAATAGGGTGGCTGGGTGATAGGCACTGGGGAGGATATGCGCTGTGGTGAGCACTGTGTGTTGTATAAAATTGAAGAATCTCAAGCCTGTACTCCTGAAAGAACAAATTATATTTTAATATTAATTAACTGTAGGGGCACCTGGATGGCTTGATCAATTAAGCATCTACCTTCAGCTCAGCTCACCATCTCAAGGTCCTAGGATCCAGTTCTGGATCAGGCTCTCTGCTCAGCAGGGAGTCTGCTGCTCCCTCTCACTCTCCCTTTGTGCCCTTTCTCTCTCTCTCAAAAAATTAGTAAAATCTTAAAAAAAAAAAAAAAAAAAAAAAAAAAAGAACTGCAAACAGGAGCGCCTGGGTGGCTCAGATAGTTAAGTGTCCAACTCATGATTTCAGCTCAGGCTGTGGTCTCACTGGTCGTGAGATGGGACTCCATGCTCAGTGGTGAGTTTGCTTGGGATTCTCTCTCTCTCTCTCTCCCTCCCCTTTAGCCCCCTCCCTCCCTCTGCCCCATCCCCACTCACATACACTCCTTCTCCTTCTCAAATAAATAAATATTTAGGGGGAAAAAACCCAGGTAGCTGGGATGCTCAGTTAAAAAACTGCCTTCAGAAAAAAAAAAAAAAAACTGCCTTCAGGGTGCCTAAATGGCTCAGTGGGTTAAAGCCTCTGCCTTCAGCTCAGGTCATGATCCCAAGGTCCTGGGATCGAGCCCCGAATCGGGCTCTCTGCTCTGCAGGGAGCCTGCTTCCTCCTCTCTCTCTGACTGCCTCTCTGTCTACTTGTGATCTCTGTCTGCCAAATAAATAAATAAAATCTTAAAAAAAAAAAAAAAACCCAAAAACCAAAAAACTGCCTTCAACTCAGGTCATGAACCAGGAGTCCCAGGATGGAGCCTAGCATCAGGCTCCCTGCTCAGTGGGGAGTCTGCTTCTCCCTCTGGCTCTCCCCTTCCCCTGTTCTCTCTCTTAATTCTGTCAAATAAATAAAATCTCAAAAAACAAAAACAAAAGAAACAAAAACCCTGCAAACAGGACAAATTTAATCTATTATCCTGAGAAAGAAAAAAAAGACAGACCTAGAAAACAAAATAGGTTAAAATCAATTACCAAAAATAAATAATCCAGCCAACACAGAAAAAAATTACAAAATAACAACAAAAAAAAAAATACACAATTACAAAAAAGCAAAACCAACCTCAGCAAATATTCATGTACAGTACCTCAATAACCCTGGTACTTCCTTAAAACCTTAATGCCTTTTGGGGTATATTGAGGCCTCACCTTCCAGAACTTCCAACCACTACTTAACTTAGGTTGTACCACAGAAAATGATCATTTTTGTAGGTCAAAAATGACTGAAACTGAGGTAACTTCCAGTTATAAAAAAGTCACCATGATAAAAAGTACATACAGCGTAGGGAATATAGTCAAATATACTGTAATAACTTAGTATGGTTAGAGACAGTTAACTACACATGTGTGCTGGGCACTGCACAATGTACAGAATTATTGAATCACTACATTGTACACCTGTACATCATATGTTAACTACATTTCGACTAAAAAAATGATGGAAACTGGCAATTTCATATTGTTCAACTTTATAATTCATTCAACACAAGTAGAAATATAAATGCAAATTTGGTGAACGCAAGTTTTCTATTCAACAAACCAGTAGCTAAATTAGCTGGAGTAGAATCAAAGCTGCGTAGATCTAATCCCAGAGCTGAATTTAGATTTCACAGCTCTCCATCCACTACTCACAAGGCAAATTTTTTTTTTAAATCCGCCTGCAAATTCATAAAATAACTTTCAGAAATTTCTTAATATACAGATGGGAAAAACAAGCCCTGAAAGTAACATATCTAAACGGAGAATAATTGAGATAAAATCTGGACATGAGAGGCACCTGGGTAGCTCAATGGGTTAAGCCTCTGTCTTTGGCCCAGATCATAATCCTGGGATCAAGCCCCACATCAGGCTCCCTCCAGGAAGACTGCTTCCCTCCCCCCCAATACTGCCTCTCTGCCTACTTGTGATCTCTGTCAAAAAAAATCTGGACGGGACAGACCTTCCCTAAATTTAATTACTTCTGGTCCAGTGTTTGTTCTACCATCTCTTTTTGGCTGTTCACTGGAAAATATACTCAACCTACACACCCTTCTGTCTCCTTCATATGAAAGAAAATGTTACAAAGAGACATGAAGTAGAAAGACCATTTGAGGGGCACCTGGGTGGCTCAGTGGGTTAAGCCGCTGCCTTCGGCTCAGGTCATGATCTCAGGGTCCTGGAATCGAGTCCCGCATCGGGCTCTCTGCTCAGCGGGGAGCCTGCTTCCTCCTCTCTCTCTCTCTGCCTGCCTCTCTGCCTACTTGTGATCTCTCTCTGCCAAATAAATAAATAAAATCTTTAAAAAAAAAAAAAAAAGAAAGACCATTTGAGGCAACTTTTAAGTTATAAAATTAAAATCTAGGGGCACCTGGGTGGCTCAATCGTTAAGCAGCTGCCTTTGGCTCAGGTCATTCCAGGGTCCTGGATCAAGCTCAGAATTGGGCTTCCCGCCCAGCAGGAACCCTCCTTCCCCCTCTCCCACTCCTCCTGCTTGTATTGTTTCTCACTCTATCTCTAACAAATAAATAAATAAAATCTTTTTAAAAATTAAATTAAATAAATTAAATTAAAATCTAAGGAACAGAAATAGAGCTTCAAAAGTAGTTTAGACTAATGTTTACACAAGTATGGAAGTCTTATCAGCCTGGGAGTAAAACGGATGCATCCCAGTGATGTTACCTATTACCTGTCACCTTTCCTAAAATTCTTAATCCTTACCTGTAAAATGGGTGTTGTTATTTACTATGCAGGGTTTTGTTTTTTGGTTTTTTTGAGGATTCAGAGAAATAATAAGCACCTGGCATATAGTTGTTAGCAGTAATTATAGAGTTTTATAATCATAAAGTCCATGAAAAAATTTTTTAACTTTTTTTTAAAGATTTTATTTATTTGACAGAGATCACAAGTAGGCAGAAAGGCAGACAGAAAGAGGAGGAAGCAGGCTCCCTGCTGAGCAGAGAGCCCGATATGGGGCTCCATCCCAGGACCCTGAGATCATGACCTGAGCAGAAGGCAGAGGCTTTAACCCACTGAGCCACCTAGGCGCCCCAGTCCATGAAAAAATTTTAAAACCTTTTTAATTTGTTAATTTTTTAGTTTGTCAGTACTCTATTTATTTAAAAAAAAAAAAAAGGCACATTTAAGGGACATCTGCATGCCTCAAATGCATCCAATTCCTTTTTTTTCCCCCAAAGATTTATTTTTTTTAATTTATTTATTTGATAGAGATCACAAGTAGGCAGAAGGCAGGCAGAGAGAGAGGGGGAGAAGCAGGGTCCCCGCCGAGCAGAGACACAGAGAGATCACAAGTAGGCAGAGAGGCAGGCAGAGACAGAGGGTAAAGCAGGCTCCCCGCAGAGCAGAGAGCTGATGTGGGGCTCAATCCCAGGACCCTGAGATTCTGAACTGAAGGCAGAGGCAGAGGCTTAACCCACTTAGCCACCCAGGTGCCCCTAACTCTTCTTTTTTTAGATTTTATTTGACAGAAAGAGAGACAGATACAGCTGGAGAGGGAATACAAATAGAGGGAGTGGGAGAGGAGAGGCAGGCTTCCCACCAAGTGGGGAGCCTCATGTGGGGCTCAATCCCAGGACCCCAGGATCATGACCTGAGCCTAAGGCAGACACGTAACAACTGAGCCACCCAGGCACCCCTAAGCATCCAACTCTTGATCTCTGCTCAGGTCTTGAGTTCAAGCCCCATGCTAGGCGTGGAGCCTATGAAAGGAAGAGAAGAGAAAAGAGAAGAGAAGGAAAGAAAAAGTGAGAAAGAGAAAGAAAAAACAAGCACACTTATAAGTCTTCTACAGTCTTTGATATGGGACAGTGACCTGCATTAGGTATATATAGTGCATTATGTCCAATACCACTGTTGTTACTAATTCACTCTATTACATACTAACAGAAGAATAATTCTAAAAGTATTTAAACATTCACTACAATGTAAGCTCCTTGAAGAGACCCTTTGTTTAATTTAATTTTGTTTAACGATGAATCCCAAGTGTCTGGAACAATGCCTGGTACATAGTTGGATCTCAATATGTACTTGTCAAATGCCTTTGGAACTTACTTTTAATACTCCGAATACTAAAACTTTTCAAAACACAATAATCTCGACATTCAAGCACATACTATTTTTTTCTTCTGGTACCACCCTAAACAGAACTCCTCTCACTGTAAAATTAACTCCCATCTTCCCTAGAAACAGGAAAAAAATTTAAGCCTTCTAAAGAACTTCCAATTATCCTGTTAGGTAAAAAACAAAACAACCTTCTACCCAGATTCTATAATTCTGACTGCAAAAATGTACCTCTCCCATCAGTCTCAATATTGGGGGAGGTGCAGAATTCCCTCTTACTCCATCAAAACAGGAGATTTCTCCTTTTAGAGTTTAAGACTATATTCCCTCATGCAGTCGACATGTTTAGCTGTGATAGAACCAAAAAGATGAGGTGTGGGGCGCCTGGGTGGCTCAGTGGGTTGAGCCTCTGCCTTGGGCTTGGGTCAGGGTCACAGGGTCATGATCTTGGGATCAAGCAATGCATCAGGCTCTCTGCTCAGCAGGGAGCCTGCTTCCTCCATCTCTCTGCCTGCCTCTCTGCCTACTTGATCTCTGCCTGTCAAATAAACAAATAAAATCTTAAAAGTTAAAAAAAAAAAAAAGTTTTTTTAAAGATGAGGTGCAAAGAGAATAGCGGTAGAAAGTAAAAGATTGGCCAGGTAAGTTATTGGTCCCCTAAGACACTGATATATTGGGGGAAAAAGAAAAAGAGCTCAAGGTCTAAATTTCTTCTCATAATTTCTATAGAATTAGAAGACACAAAAAAGAAACATTAACATTTTGTTTTGAAATATATGGGGAGAGGGGAATGAACAGAAATAACCCTTGTACTGATGATACACTTTTAAGAGGGAAGTTATACTATTTATTCAGATTTATTACCAATTTGACTTTTCCTAAGTCTCTGAACAGACAAAAAGAACCTCATCAAAATTTCAACAGTTTTAAAATTGTGAGGAAGAAGTCTATACTGCACAGAAAGAAATTTCATTGATAAATTCCTTTTGGAAAATCTAAAAATAGTATCATAACTGTCAGGGATATTTTCTTGTCAAAGAGCACAAGATGTTTTGAAATTTTCATGGTAGTACTTTCATAAAATTTTACTATATAACATAAAATTTAACCTATTAACAACAACAAAATCAATTAAGGGATGCCTGGGTGGCTGTAAGTTAAGCATCTGACTTCAGCCCAGATCATGATCTCAGGATCCAGCTACTTCCTCAGTGGGGAGTCTCCCAGTCCCTCTGCCCTTCCCCTCCCTTTTGAATAAATTTTTTTTTTAAATCAACTAATGAAAAAGAATCAATTAATCACACAAACTTAAGCAGAACACATTTCTACAAAACAAAGGTGTTCACAATAACTTTTCCAAAGACCTCAAATGACTAACCACCAAGGATTAAGTAGTATTAACTGGTAACATTTAATTAATCAGAACCCACTCACTACCCAAGGCTTACCATACATCTTTAGAATCACAATTCACAAAATTGGTTCTAGGTTCCTAGTCTGTAATCTGAGACCGCTAACAAAAATATTTTAACCCTGAATTACTTTATATTTTTATTCTATGGAACCTTTCATTCCAAATCCACATGTAACAAGTGTTGTATCTGCCAGAGACACAGGAATATTCTCCTGAGTATTAACCTGAAATTAGTATCAAAAATACTATATAGCAGCTCAACATGGCCAAATTATAGATTATCTTGCTTCGATTTAAATTTAGCCACATTCACTTTCAGGATATGCAAATTTTCATATATGAATTACAATTAAAGATTTTATTTTGAGAACTTTTCTTTATGCAAATATAACTTGGGTACTAAAATGACAAGAGAATGCTTGCTAGGAATAACTCAAAAAACGTAGGTCATCGGGCACCTGGGTGGCTCAGTGGATTAAGCCTCTACCTTTGGCTTGGGTCATGGCCTCAGCACAGGGCTCTCTGCTCAGCAGGGAGCCTCCTCCCCCATCCCTCTCTCAGCCTGTCTCTCTGCCTACTTGTGATCTCTCTCTCTCTCAATCTGTCAAATAAATAAATAGAATCTTAAAAAAGGGGGGGGGTAGGTCATCTTCTAATACAACCATAGTGTATCAGTTGCAAAAACATATACTTCCATCTTTCACACTGGAAAGAAGGAGTTTTTCACAATAAGTAATATTACCTGGCAAGTATTATACTCTGCCCTTTACTAAACCCTTTAATTTCATTACAACCCTGTAAATCAGCAGGCAACACAAGTTATCGGAATCACCGTTTTATAAGATAGAGAATCCAGACGATTCCAAGGCCTCTGCACTACTGCATCTGCCAAAGTATGAAATAGCCATAACACTTAGTATAAAGTGTCTCCTTCAAATTTTATATATAAAAAAATATTTCTTATCACTTTAGCTGGATAAAATCCTAACCTGATTACAAGCCTACCAATGACAGATCTGCCCAACTATTAAGTTAGATCACTAGAAGAGGGGCAATAAATTCAAGATTAAATTTCAAACAAGATAAACCAGGATCATGGCCATGTTTCTAAAACAGAATTCAGTGTTCTAAACAAAAAAGTCCTAACAAGATATGGGTGAGACTATAAACACGTATCTGGGATAAAGTTCTGAGCTTAGGGACAAACACTGCTTCTAAGTATTTTTAAACACTGATCTAGCTCAAGGTAGACATACATAAAACCAACATACTTGGCCTGGACACTATCAGTCAGGTTGACTAGTTGGTATGCCAGCAAGCTCTATTTTCAGCAACTATCCTGGACTTTTCAAGTTCCCCAATGGGGGAGAGAGGAGGAGGAAATCTTTTACTTTGCCTTTGATTTCTCTTATGTTCTGCCAAACGTTAACTTCATTTCAGAAAGGGGACTTGAATCTAAGATACTTCTGTGGTAGAGGGGATGGACAAAGCTTAAGAACTTTTGTTATCAATCTAGGGGCGCCTAGGTGGCTCAGTCGTTAAGCGTCTGCCTTCGGCTCAGGTCACTATCCTAGGGTCTTTCCTGAGACTGAGCCCAGTATGAGGCTCCCTGCTCGGCAAGAGGCCTGCCTCTCCCTCTCCCACTCCCCCTGCTTGTATTTCCTCTCGTCTCTCTCTCTCTCTCAAATAAATAAATATCTTTTAATTAAAAAAAAAAAAGAATTTTTGTATGAACCCAAATGAGATGAGTAGAACAAATGGTTCTAAGTATGATAACCAGAAGGCAAGTTTGCAGCTCAGGACAATCCTAGTTTACACTTGCTATCCCAGCACTATTATGAACTGGTACCCCTTCGTTTCAAGGCATCCTGATTCGAATGATAAATCTTGATGACACTTTAATTATTATGGCAGTTATTACGACCCAGTTATTATGATGTAACCTCATTAACATGTTTTAGTTTTAATTTAGTTAATGAGCTCAAACCATACAATTATGTTAGCAAACCAATTTGTCAACTAGGGTATATCAGTGTTTAACTGTACCAAATTGTTACTTGACCATTTCATAAACAGACAAAACTTTTTGTTGCTGTTCCTCACTACTCCTTAACAGATTGTTTGACAGCTATCTAGTATTTGGAACCTCTGCAAATTATTTGCCAACATTTCCCCCTCCTGAAAGTGTTATGACTGTACCATTAACTAAAAGGCTGCATCCATCAAGACAATGGTGGGGGGAGGGGATTGCTTTTAAAAAAGCAATTTGCAGGAATGCACGCATTAGCCATACCCCAGCAGACACCAGGACAAACCAAGAAAACAGTATGCAAACACCCATTTTGAGATTACCTAAAATCCCTCATTCTTTTTTTTTTTTAAAGATTTTATTTATTTATTTGACAGAGAGAGATCACAAGCAGGCAGAGAGGCAGGCAGAGAGAGAGGAGGAAAGCAGGCTCCCTGCTGAGCAGAGAGCCCGATGCGGGCCTCGATCCCAGGACCCTGAGATCATGACCTGAGCCAAAGGCAGCGGCTTAACCCACTGAGCCACCCAGGCGCCCCTAAAATCCCTCATTCTAACTTCATTCACTGTGCCTTAAGATGGGAATTTTTTTTTTTTAAGCTTATTATTTTTTTAGTAATGGCTACACTCATCCTGGGGCTGGAACTCAGGACCCCAAGATCAAGAGTCACATGCTCTTCTCAGCTAGCCAGGTGCCCCAAGGTGGGATTGTTTTGGAAGTACAAGGTTTCTTCAGAAAAGCATGAAGATATTTTATCTACTATTTATGATAACTACCAGTCATAAACACCAAGACATATTATTTGAAGTAACTGCTAAAGAAATAGGCACACTCCGAAGGTACTACCTTATTTAGTTAGTTACACATAGGTCTTTTGTCAGTGGCTTAGGAAAAAGAGTACTCGGCTAAAGGTCAGCAGACAAGTTCTGGCTTTGCCATTTACTAGCCACTAGCCTACCAGTCATGTGGCAGAGAAAAAAAAAAATCACGACATCTCAAATTCACGTTTCTGAACCATTAAATGGAAGTAACATTATCTAGTTCATTGATACCTGAAACAGGTAAAAATGTCTGTGAAAGTGGTTCATGAGTGAAGTTCTATATAAATGCGGCATTAAACAGTTTAAAAATTTAAACTTTACCCTACTCCTGTCATTACTGCTTAAATACACAAATGTAAGGTAAAAAGAAAATCTGCTGAAAAATCAGCCTACAGGCCTTTTTTTTAATCATGCTTTCAACTTCTTAAAGTCTTGGTAACTCATTTGTAAATTCAGTACATTAAGTTACCAGACTGAAAATTCACTTGCTATACCAGTGAAAGTCAGGAAACTTTTCCAATATTTCATATTCCCTTGACCGAGCTATTAGACAATTATTATAAGCCTGCTTGGTATAAACTTTCAGTGTGTTTTCTTATACTTAATCCAAATTTTGCTCAATGTGTTCTACCTCATATAATTCAAGTTGAGACCTTTTCACATAAAGGTGAAAAGGATGCCTAGGTATGTGCACAGTAGTAAGAATTTACTCCCATCATCTCAGATTACAATTTCATTATATTCCATAGTTTGGGAAGCCAACAAGATGAACTGAAATTTGCTCATTACACACAATATTGTATGAAAGTCTAAAGTAGGGGTGCCCAGCTGGCTCAGGTGGTGGACCATGTGACTCTTGATCTTGGGGGGAGTTCAAGCTCCACATGTGATGTAGTTTACTTAAAAATTCTTTGAAGTGCTTAAAAAAAAAACCTCTAAACACAACAAAGCATTTGCTTTAATGAGCGGAGTATCCAATTCAGCTTATGTTTAGACAACAGAAAAAATATATTCAATCAAGTTAACTCCATTAACTGAAAAAGCAGTAATAAAAATTACTTACCTAAGTAAAGAATTGAGAGCAACCTGTTTTAAACTCATTACTAAAGTTAATTTGCTGGAGTGCCTGGGTGGTTCAATTGCGGTTTAGCATAGGGATCTTGGTTTCGGCTCAGGGTTCTGAGATCAAGCCCTGCACCAGGCTTCTAGATGGCTGTGGAACCTGCTTAGGAGTCTCTCTTCCCCCTCTCCCTGTACCCCTCCCTCTGATCACATCTTGCTCTCGCTCCCTCCCTCTCTAAAACAAATAAATCTATAAAGTTAATTTAATATTTACCCATTTTTCCCATAACGTGTTCAGGAGTTATTTTAAAACATTTCCCCACCTTTCACTGACTACCAAAATAAGCTAGAGATAAGGCTCTGGTGTTTTAAAAGGACAGCTCTCAAGTAAGTAGACTCAAAATAAATGCCTTCCTAGTATCGATGCATTCAGAGAGAGAATGAATGATCAACAGCAACCATCAAAACTTTACTCTTGCCCCACATGGAGCAATCATCACAGGGAAAAGGTAAGGAAAGGACAAAGCCAGCAACTACCTCACAAACCCAAACGTACTTTATGCTGACCCCCTCTAATTTGAAAAACGTGAAATCTTCTCTTTTCTTTACATATATATATATATATATATATATATATATATATATATGAATGAGAGGGTAAGACTTGGTTAAGGAATGCTAAAAGGTAATAGATTTGACTCATACAACTACAAATGTTGTAAAAACTATCCCTTAGACTTCAGACTTATTAAGTGATGAGAAGCTAGATTTAATCTTCAAGGTGAACAGTCCTAGCCTATCTGGAACCTACGAGCATCCTTTTCCTGAACAAAGCTTAGCTCTTCCTCTAGTACCATTAAATGATCCATATAAAATTGATTCCAATTCCCCAGGACATAACTAAATAATGTTACAAGTAAGTATTAAGTTCAACAGAGTATGCAAAATAAAAGATACTGCAGGAAACAAGAAAAGCTGATATTTACATCCAAGTACCCAAAACCAAATCATTCAAACTCACTTTTCCTATCTTCCACTCCCACACCACATACTGTTCGGTGACTAAAACTATGGGAAATTTTAGTTACCACAAACAAAACTGAACTGTTGTACCCAATGAAAGAATGGACACAGGTAGAGGCTGATTCCTGATGACTGCCTTTCTTTTCTTCCCTTCCAAAAAATTCCTATCTTGTGCCCAACAGACAGTGGAGTTCCTCCCCACCGGATAGATACTATTTCCCTCCCACTTTCTATCCTGAAGAAGATACAATTAACGATGTGGCTCTCTCTAGATAGTGCTATGCTGAATAACTAGTAACGGTTTCATTAAAATTCCTCAACACCCAAATCCAAAATATTACTACTAAACCGTCATTCACTTGGAAGCTACAACCATGAGCTTCCAATTCAGTTTTTAAAACAAATTAAAAAAGAAGAAGAAACAACAACAACGAAAACCCTTCCTCCACATCCTTTTTGGTTATCATAGCAAGTTGACTCAAAACCTAAATTCTCACAGACCAGAAAGCATTCAAATATAATTTCAGGTTTCCTCCCAAGGAGACTAACAGATTAAGAGAGGAACCCACTGGGGGCATAAGGGGGAAAAAAAAAGAACTTTCACTACCAGCACACCTACATTGTTTCACTTTTAAACACTGAAATAAAGACAAATCCGACCTTGAGCTGTACTCCCCCATCTTATTTTCCTCCCCCCCCCCAAAGAATCTTGTTCAATAATACAAAGAGACATTTAAGGATTTAAAAAACAAATTTTAGTGCACTACACCTTTCTTCAATTTGAGTTCCTGGCCTAATTTTCAAATTCCTGAATCCTAATGTCTTGATACACTGGGACTACACATGACCAACCAGGCATTCAAGGAAAGCAAGGGCCCTACAAAACATTTTGAAAAGTAAGTGGCATCAGTAATTACGAAAAAATCTGAACATCGATGGCACTGGATTCCAACCTTGTCTCACCCTGGAGAGCCTCTGAAGCACAGAAGCCACATTTAAGAATTGTTGTTTTTACAATACTACAGTTTAACAGATATGGGGGTAATTCAAGTACCTAGGTCCAAACTAAAGGTGGTGGGGGGGTAATTTTAAAAAGCAGCCTGAGAATCACTAAAACGGACACAATGGACATTTCGATCAAGTTCTAAAAAAATGACTAAAGAACCTAGAGGAGCAAAAAAGCAATGAACAAAGAACTGTTCAAAACCGTACACAGAGCCATTTATTTAAAAGAGAAAAAAAGAAAATAGGATCTGCCGGGATGCCCTATGTTCAAAATCCAAAAACCTAAGCCTCGGGTGAGAGCCTGGGATAGGTTAATTAAGATCCCCAGCGAAGTACAACAAACACGCATTCCAATCCCAGGGAGTGACCAAGATACAATTACTAAACCTTATTTGAAATAACTTTATTTTCCCACAGGTCTTTCCATTTATCATGATGGTTCGTGTAAATAGGAAAATCAACATTTTTTACACACTGGTAAACTGAGACACGGGCATTTGTGGGATTCAGAGTCATGGTCTCCTTGTTCCCTGTTCAAAGCTCTATCTGCCAGAACCTCCAGCTAACGGTGCCAGAAAATGATTACAAGAACTTCAAGCTCTCCAGGATAAGGCCAGGAAAGGGACCGTAAGGTTTTCCTAGACCTCCCCAGAAGAAGGCGAGTTTGAACGGAAAGCCTAAAAAACCCTCAACACAAGCTGTGTCGGCCTACAGAAAGGAAATCCGATCGCAGCATCTCAGCTGGCCTCCGCTCAAGGATGAACTGCAGTGATTCCCACTCTGTCCTTCCCCAAACCTCACCCAAGACTGCCCTCCACCACAAACCCAAAGCAGCCCTCCGCTCGCAAGGATTCTCCTTTGTGAGACTCCACAGCCGCCGCCCCACACTGGGCCTCCGGGGACAAGCCACCGCCCCCACCCGCCATATTTCTGTGAAAGGCGCCCGTGCGGCAGCTCCTGGTGCTACTCTCCCTAATGTGGCGGGTGTTTTTTCCCCCCATCACCCCACCCAATTGTTCTCCACATCCAAAGATGGCCCAGATACTCCCTTGGGGCTCGCTCGCCCGGAGATAGCACCCGCCATCTCCTCCCCCTCCTCCGCCCCGGGACTCGCCCTCCCCCCAGCCGCCATTTTACAACCAACTCCTCCACCCTTTCCCCTCGGCCTCCCGGCCCGCGAGTGTGTGTAGCGAAGACGCCAAAGGGGTCAAATTCCCGGGTCTGGGGCCTCCCGCCGCTCCGGGAGCCCACAGGGCATTTCCCACTTTCCGAATCCACGTCCCCGGCCAAGCTCGGAGACGGTGCCGCCATTTTGTCTCCGGCTCCCGGCCTCTGTGGGCGGCGGCAGAGGGTCCGAGAATTCCAGCCCCCTATTGCCCCCCCAACTCACCGTCGTATCGCTCAGCCTGCTCGGCCAGCTTCGCCTGGTACACCAGATCCTCCCGATCATCCATAGCGGCAGCGGCTCCGGCAGGGTCTGCGCGACGGATGGAAGCGGATAGCGTCTCCGACTCTCTCAGCCTCTCGCTCCGTGTCCGGGCAGCAAAAATGGCGGCGCCTCAATCCGGGACTTCCGCCTGCGCACGCGGACAACTGCTCAGCTCTATGGCAACCGCTCCCTGGCAACTGGCGCGGGGGGCGGGTCCGGGAGCTCAGAGCTGGAAGAGGTTAGAACCAGCTAGCCGTCCCTCCTCCGTGGACTCTGAGGGCGTTGGAGGGCTGAGGCGGGAACTGCGACGGCTGGGAGGGAGAGCAGCCCGGAGACAGAGTGGGGGTGGGGGGAGCTGCCTGGACCAGTTCTGAAAAGAGTGAGCGAGGGATGCTGAGCTGTGCGGAGGGCGCACGCCTAGACCTGAGGGCAGAGAAAGCTCTAACGGTTTTTGTAATGGCAGGCCTTCCTCACTGAAACCAGCTGCTCTACCTTACCCGTTTTCTCAGCCAAGCCCAGTCCTGGGCCTTTTTCACACCCTTTTGACACGGGGTAAAGAGTAGGGGTCTGCTATAAATGGTAAGGGAAAGGGCCTCGCAGTTTTCGCTCCTCAACTCACATAAAGATTTTGCAGTCTGTCTTCTCCCTTTTAGCCTTCCTTTTCACCCTAGGTCCTCCATGGATAGGAACAAGAAGTCTGGACTGCAAGTTGTGAAAGAGTTGCAAGTTCAATCGAGATTGAAGAGGCAGAAGTGGGAAAGAACCCGGCCTGGTTTGCTTCCCAGTGGATCCCCAGCAGCTTGTACTCAATAAAGTATTGGTTGCAAGGCTGGAGCTGAGGTTAAAATACAAACCATGTGCAATAGATGTGGAATAAAAACGAGGTTGGAGGCTTCTGGTTGGCTTAGTCTTTAGAGCACGCAACTCTCAATCCCGAGTCCTGAGTTCAAGTCCCACATTGGGCGTGGAAACTGTTTTTTAAAAAACACCACCACCACCAGGAAAAAAAAACAAAAACAAAAACAAAAAACAGGTTGGAACCAAATTATGAAGGGCCTTAGATGCACCTTATTCCATGGGCACAAGGGAGTTATGTTTCTATGATTTTGCATGGAGGTTGCCATCATAGATGGACTGAAAAGATCAATAAAGATTGCACAGCAGGCCTTGCAGAGCTGCTGCCCCAGAGCCATCTGTGCTGCCCAGCAAAGGATAATGATACCGTGCCCTCTGTCAAGGCTCTAGACGGGGAGCCCTTGGGCCCTCCTCCTTCAAATTGTTTGCAGTCAAAGTTCCAAAGACAGCAGAAAACTTTCGTGCTCTGAGCACTGGGGAGAAAGGATTTGGTTATGAAGATTTCTGCTTTCACGGGATTGTATGCGTCAATGTGATGATTTCACACACCATCAATGGCAATGGTGGCAAGGCCATCTATGGGTAAAAAAAGTGATGGTGAAAATTTCATCCTGAAGCATATGGATTCTAGCATCTGTGTGTGGCAAATGCAGGACCCAACACAAAGTTTTTCATCTGCACTGCCAAGATTGAGAGATTGGAAGGATGGCAAGCATGTGCTCTTTGGCAAGGTTATTGTGGAAGCCATGGAGAGCCTTGGGTACAGAAATGGCAAGATCAGCAAGATGATCACCATTGCTGACTGTAGACAAATCTAACAAATTTGACTTGTGTTTTGACTACCACAACATTCCTTCTGTAGCTCAGGAGAGCACCTCTTCCACACCCATCTGGTTGAAATATCCTATCTTTGTGCTCTCATTGCAGTTCTATAGATTACATATTTTCTTTACTCCCCTCCAAGTCTAGCTGGATTGCAGAGTTACGTTTATGATTATAAAATAAAAACTATACGAAAAAGATCATACAGTCATGATTAAAGAAGAGATTAAATTATCAGGCTATAATGCAGGTAAAAGGTAATACATGGTTGTGGTGAAAATGGGAAGGAAAGGACAAATAGGAATAGTATTGCAGAGAAAAGCTGAAATAGTTTGTAGCTGGGGCACCTGGCTGGCTCAGTTGGTAGAGCATGCAGCTTTTGATCTCAGGGTTGTGAGTTTGAGTCCCATTCTGGGTGTAGAGATTACTTAAAAATTAACATCTTAAAAAAAAAAAAAATACTTGGGGCGCCTGGGTGGCTCAGTCAGTTAAGCGTCTGCCTTCAGCTCAGGTCATGATCCCAGGGTCCTGGGATTGAGCCCCGCATTGGGCTCCTTGCTCAGCAGGGAGCCTGCTTCTCCCTCTGGCTGCAGTTCCCCCTGCTTGTGCTTGCTCGCTCTCTTTCTCTCTCTCTCTTGCTTGCTCTGTGTCAAATAAATCTTTTTAAAAAATCATGAAACAGGGGCATCTGGGTGGCTCGGTCTTTAAGCAACTGCCTTCGGCTCAGGTCATGATCCCAGCGTCGTGGGATCGAGCCCCACATCGGGCCCCCTGCTCAGCGGGAAGCCTGCTTTCCCCCTCCTAGTCCCTCTGCTTGTGTTCCCGCTCTCGCTGTATCTCTTTCTGTCAAATAAATAAATAAAAATTCTTAAAAAAAAATAAAAAATCATGAAACATAGTAAATAAGATTTGGAGGAAAAGAGCTTATAGCTGATGAGATATGTAGATTTTGTGAGGAGGAACAAAAATTAAAATTGACTTTCCATCTTCCCACCTTGAGTTCCTGGGATAATGAGTGGTAGTACCATTAACAAAAAACAAGATTCGTGGGGAAAGTTACTGATGGATGCCACAGAAAGATATGAATTCCTTTTAGCACGTTTTAGTTCTAAGGTTCTCACAGATCATAGAAACTTGGAATTTGAAAAGGCGACTGGCATTCCAAACTGAAAGGAGGCTGCCATGGAAGCAGCTGGAGAATGTGTGCAGGTAGAAGACCAAACAGACCTTGAAGAATACCTACTTTTGGGCGCCTAGGTGGCTCAGTGGGTTAAAGCCTCTGCCTTCAGCTCAGGTCATGATCTCAGGGTCCTGGGATTAAGCCCCACATCAGGCTCTCTGCTCAGCGGGGAGCCTGCTTCCTCATCTCTCTCTCTGCCTGCCTCTCTGCCTACTTGTGATCTCTGTCTGTCAAATAAATAAATAAAATCTTTAAAAAAAAAAAAAAAAAGAAGAATACCTACTTTTGAGATCCCAGGATGCTGGGATCATAACCTGAGCTGAAATCAAGAGTGGGACACTTAACCAACTAAGCCACCCAAGCATCTGGAAGATGTAATTTTTAACCCTACCCACACTACTCCTGATCTCTAGGGAGGGGAGAGGCTGGAAAGGGAGTTAATCACCAGTGGCCAATGATTTAATCATGCCTAAATAATGGAAACGCCATAAAAAAATGTCTTTTTTTTTTCTTTTTTAAAATTTAAAGGAGGAGCCTGACATGGGGCTCGATCCCAAAATCTCAGAATCATGATCTCAGCCAAAGACAGACATTTAACCCACCAAACCAGCCAGGAGCACCTCCCCACTTCTTTTTTTTTTTTTTTTTTTTCTTTTGAGGAGAGAGCAAGGGGAGGGTCATAGGAAAGGGTGAGAATCTTAAGGAGGCTCCATGCCCATTGTGACCTGAGCCAAATCATGAGTTCATGACCTGAACCAAAGTCAAGAGTTGGATTCTCAACTGACTGAGCCACCCAGGCGCTCCCCCCCAAGCAATGGGGCTTAGAGAGATTCCACGTTGGTGACTATAGCCACATGCCAGGAGGTAGGTGGCATACCCTAAACCACAGAGGCTCAGACACTCCTGTGCTTGGGACCCTTCCAAAATTTATTTTATGTGCTTCTTCATCTGGTTGTTTGTATTCTTTATAATAAACCAGTAAGATAAGTAAAGCATTTCCCTGAATTCTGTAAACTACCAGAGCAAACTATTAAACCTGAAAAATCATGATAATTCACAATTTGTAGCCAAGTTGGAAAGAAGTGTAGATAACCTGGAGACCCACTATTTGTAATTGGCTCTTCTGAAGTATGGAAAAGTCTTGGGGAACTGAGACCTTAACGTCAGTCTCATGGGTCTGTACTAACTCTGGGTAGTACCAGAATTGAATTACACTGCAGGATATCCAGTTGGCATCCATAGATAACTGGAAGATTGGTGTGGGAACCCCATGCATTTGGTATCAGAAGTGCTGTGTGTAGCACAGCACTGGCTCTGTGGGTTAAAGCCTCTGCCTTCGGCTCAGGACATGATCTCAGGGTCCTGGGATCGAACCCCACATAAGGCTCTCTGCTCAGCAGGGAGCCTACTTCCCCCTCTTTCTCTCTGCCTGCCTGCCTCTGCCTACTTGTGACCTCTGTCTGTCAAATAAATAAAATCTTAAGGAAGTGCTGTGTGTAAAAATAGATCATAACACAAGTAAACAATCAAAACTCACTCAAGAAATAGAAAATCTGGGGACACTTGGGTGGCTCAGTCAATTAAGCATCTGCCTTTGGGGTGCCTGGGTGGCTCAGTTGGTTGGGCAACTGCCTTCGGCTCTGGTCATGATCCCAGAATCCCAGGATCAAGTCCCGCATTGGGCTCCTAGCTCTGTAGGGAGTCTGCTTCTCCCTCTGACCTTCTCCTTTCTCATGCTCTCTCTCACTGTCTATCTCTCAAATAAATAAATAAAATCTTTAAAAAAAAAAAAAAAGGCATCTGCCTTTGGCTCAGGTCATGATCCCAGAGTCTGGGATAGAGCCCAGTGTTAGGCTCCCTGCTTACCAGGGAGTCAGCTTCTCCCTCTCCCCTGCTTGTGGTAACTCATGCTCTCTATTGCTATCTTCGTCTCTCTCAAATAAATTAGTAAAAATTTTCAAAAAAATTAAAATAGAGCACCTGGGTGTCTCAGTCGTTAAGGGTCTGCCTTCAGCTCAGGTCCATGGTCCTGGGATAGAGTCCTACATCCTCCCTGCTCAGTGGGGAGCCTGCTTTTTTTCTCCTCTCCCACTTCCCCTGCTTGTGTTCCCTCTCTGGCTGTTTTTCTCTGTCAAATAAATAAATAAATATTTTTTTTTAAGATTTTTTTATTTTATTTGTCATAGAGAGAGAAGCGAGAGCAAGCACAGGCAGACAGAGTGGCAGGCAGAGGCAGAGGGAGAAGCAGGCTCCCTGCCAAGCAAGGAGCCTGATGTGGGACTCGATCCCAGGACGCTGGGATCATGACCTGAGCCGAAGGCAGCTGCTTAACCAACTGAGCCACCCAGGCGTCCCAATAAATAAATATTTTTAAAAATTAAAAGGAAAAAAAAAAAAGAATGAATACCTGCATTCCTGGCTGGCTCAGTCAGAGGAGCATGAGGCTCTTGATCTCAGGGTTGTGATTTTGAGGCCCACACTGGATGTAGAGATTACTAAAAAATAAATTTTTTTTAAAAAAGCAGTAGAAGAATTAACACCAAACCTTCTTAAACTCTTCCAAAAAACAGCTGAGAGAACACATCCTACCTCATTTTGTTACATCAGCTTTACCTGGCCCTCTAATACCAAAGCTGGACAAAGACATGACAAGAAAACTGCGGGTCAATATCTTTTATGAATAGATGCAAAAATCTTCATCAAAATTGGGTGCCTGGGTGGCTCAGTTGGTTGAGCTACTTGCCTTCAGCTCGGGTCATGATCCCGGATTTCCGAGATGGAGTCCCGCATCGGGCTCCCAGGTCCTTGGGGAGTCTGCTTCTCCCTCTGACCTTCTCCTTTCTCATGCTCTCTCTCACTCATTCTCTCTCAATAAATAAAATCTTAAAAAAAAATCTTCATCAAAATAATAGCAAACTAAATACAGCAACATAGAGGAGCACCTGGGTGGCTCAATGGGGTGAGCATCTGAATCTTGATTTTGGCTCTGGTCATGATCTCAGTGTGTTGAGATCAAGCCCTGCCTCTGGCCTCCGTGCCCAGTAAGGAGTCTATGTGGGATTCTCTCTCTCCCTCTCCCTCCGCCAGTCCCCCTGTTGGTTCGCTGAATAAATAATTAAAATCTATTTAAAAAGTAAAATCTTCAAATAAATCAATAAATTCAGTAACATAGTAAAAATATTATATAACCTGACCAAGTGGAAGTTAACCAGGAATGCAAAGATGTTTTAAGAAAATCAATGTAGGGGCACCTGGGTGGCTCAGTGGGTTAAAGCCTCTGCTTTCGGCTCAGGTCATGATCCCGGAGTCCTGGGATCGAGCCCCGCATCGGGCTTTCTGCTCAGCAGGAGTCTGCTTCCTCCTCTCTCTGCCTACTTGTGATCTCCGTCTGTCAAATAAATAAATAAAATCTTTGAAAAAAAAAAAAGAAAGAAAATCAATGTAATTAATATCTTACATTAATAGAATGAAGGGGTAAAAATAACATGATCAGCTCTACTGATATCAAAAAAAGTACTTAACAGGGTGCCTGGCTGACTCAGTTGGTACAACATGTGACTCTTCATCTCAGGTTCATAAGTTTGAGCCCCAAGCTTGGTATAGAGATTACTTTAAAAAATAAAATAAAATCTTTTTTTAAAAAATATTTTAGTTATTTATTTGACAGACAGAGATCACAAGTAGGCAGAGAGGCAGGCAGAGGGAGAGGAGGAAGAGGCTCCCTGTTGAGCAGAGAGCCCAATGTGGGGCTCTATCCCAGGACCCTGGGATCATGACCTGAGCTTAAGGCAGAGGCTTTAACCCACTGAGCCACCCAGGAACCCCCCAAAATAAAATAAAATCTTTAAAAACAATGACCTTTCATGGTAATAAACTAGGAATAGGAGGGAACTTCCTCAACATAAAAAAGGCCATATATGAAAAACCCACAGCTAACAGCATACTCAGTGGTGAAAGACCATGAACGAGATAAAGTCCTCCCTTTCCCCAGCGACTCAGTATAGTACTGGAAGATCTGGCCAGAGAATTTAGGAAATACAAAGATTTAGTATATGTGCTGCCGAAGCGAGCACGGGAAATACAAAGATTTAAAAGGCACTCAGATTAAAGGAAGAAGTAAAATAATTTCTGTTTGCAGACTTGGCCTTAAAAGTAGAAAACCCTAAAGGTTTCAACAAAACAAAACAAAATAAAAACTGCTAGAATTTTTTTTAAGATTTTATTTATTTGGCAGAGGGGCGCCTGGGTGGCTTAGTGGGTTAAAGCCTCTGCCTTCCACTCGGGTCATGATTCCAGGGTCCTGGGATCGAGCCCCACATCGGGCTCTCTGATCAGCAGGGAGCCTGCTTCCTCCTCTCTCTCTGCCTGCCTCTCTGCCTACTGGTAATCTGTCTGTCAAATAAATTTAAAAATCTTAAAAAAAAAAAAAGATTTTTATTTATTTGGCAGAGGGAAAAGGGGGAGAGAGAGAGAGAGAGCACAAACCCAGAGAGTGGCAGGCAGAGGGAGAAGAGAAACGGGCTTTCCACTGAACAGAGAGCCTAGGGATGCCTCGGTGGCTCAGTTGGTTGAGCAGCTGACTTTAGCTCGGGTCATGATCCGGTATCCTGCGATCAAGCTCTGCATGGGACTGCCTGCTCCTTGGGCAGTCTGCTTCTCTCTCTCCCTCTGCCCCTCCCCTACATGTGTGCGCTCTCTCTCTCTCAATCTCAAATAAATAAATAAATAAATAAAGTATTTTAAAAAACAAAAAACTGGGATGCCTGGGTGGCTCAGTCAGTTAAGCGACTGCCTTCGGCTCTGTCATGATCCCAGAGTCCTGGAATGAGTCCCACATCGGGCTCCTTGCTCAGCAGAAAGCCTGCTTCTGCCTGTTCTGCCTGCTCTCCCCCTGCTTGTGCGCGCTCTCTCTCTCTCTCTCTCTGACAAATAAATAAATAAAATATTAAAAAAAAAAAAAACAAAAAAACAGGCCAATGCGGAACTCAAATCTATGACTCTGGGATCATGACCTGAGTTGAAGACAGACACTCAACCAACTGAGCCACCCAGCCATCCCTGTTTGAACTTTTTTTTTTTAAGATTTTATTTATTTATTTGACAGAGAGAAACACAGTGAGAAAGGGAACACAAACAGGGGGAGTGGGAGAGGGAGAAGCAGGCTCCCCACTGAGCAGGAAGCCCAGTGAGGGACTCAATCTCAGGACCCTGGGATCATGACCTGAGCTGAAGGCAAATGCCTAACGACTAAGCCACCCTAAACTAACTCAGTAAAGTTGAAGGATACAAAATTAACACACAAAATCAGCTGTATTTTTTAATGACTTTTAATTAGAAACTTTCAAATTTTTTAATTTAAAAAATTGTTTTTAAGCTCCACAGCCAACGTGGGTCTTGAACTTACAAACCTGAGATCAAGAGTCACATGCCCTGCCAACTGAGCTTGCCAAACACCCAAATTTTTAATTTTTTATATACTTCTACAGAGACAGGTGGGGGTGGGGGGGGAGCAGGCTCCCCACTGAGCAGAGAGCCTGATGTGGGGCTCAATCCCAGGACCCTGGGATCAAGACCTGAGCCGAAGGCAGAGGCTTTAACCCACTGAGCCACCCAGGCGCCCCGCATATGTTATTATTATAATGAAAAAAAAAAACTAACAGTTACAACAAACTATTTTTCTAGTTTCTTTTAATGTCTGTACCTTCAAGGATGCTTCTTTCTCATTTTCAATTCCTGAGAATGACAATGGCGCTTTGTGTGACGCCCACTGAATCTCTAATTTACCCAGTTCTTGGATTTTTTCCTGACAATGTATTAGAGTTCAATAAAGAGTATTTTTTTAAAGATTTTATGTATTTATTTGACAGAGAGAAATCACAAGTAGATGGAGAGGCAGGCAGAGAGAGAGAGGGAAGCAGGCTCCCTGCTGAGCAGAGAGCCCGATGCGGGACTCGATCCCAGGACCCTGAGATCATGACCTGAGCCGAAGGCAGCGGCTTAACCCACTGAGCCACCCAGGCGCCCCTCAATACAGAGTATTAAGACAAAAAATCAGTTGTATTTTTGTATAGTAGTGAATGGACAGTACAAAACAATTCAGATGAATAGCCAGGTACTCTGGAAGATTCAAGATTGCTAAGATAACAACACTACAGATTTGATGCAATCCCTACCAAAATCCCAAGGCTCCCCCCCACCCCGGAAATGAAGTAAAGTGGCTGAATTTGCTGACCTCTAGAAATCCCTTCCAGCTCAATCAAAAACAATACAACATTTAAGGTCACGGGTTCTGTTCTCAGACTGCTTGGGTTCCATGGCTCCTATAACCCGTGCAAGGAAAGCAAATTACTCAACTTCTTTAAGCCTCTGTTTTCTTATCTATAAAATGGGAATGATATTTTCCTCATACAAATGAGACTTGAAAGGGAGATTCTACGAAAAGAACCTGATACTCAGTGAATGAAGGTTAGCTACATTTATTTTTTTTTTAAGATTTTATTTATTTATTTGACAGAGAGATCACAAGTACACAGAGAGGCAGGCAGAGAGAGAGAGAGGAGGTAGCAGGCTCCCTGCTGAGCAGAGAGCCGGATGCGGGACTCGATCCCAGGACCCTGAGATCATGACCCGAGCCAAAGGCAGCGGCTTAACCCACTGAGCCACCCAGGCGCCCCGGTTAGCTACATTTATTAATGTCTCTATGGTTCAAGCTTGAGCGAGGATCAGAAGTTAGTGTCATAAAAAAAATGAATGAGGGGTGCCTAGGTGGCTCAGTAGGTTAAGCATCTGCCTTTGGCTCAGGTCATGATCTCAGGGTCCTGGGATCGAGCCCCACATCAGGCTCCCCGTGCAGCAGGGAGCCTGCTTCTCCCTCTCCCTCTGCCTGCTGCTCCCCCTCCTTGTGCACTCTCTCTCTCTCTCCCTCTCTCTGTCAACAACAACAACAAAACCTAAATAAAAATAAATGAAAATTAAAAACCAATGAGAAGAGTTCAAAAACTAGGAGGTTGTCAGCCATATTAAATTCTGCAGAGACATCGAGATAAGCCATGATGAAAAGCCATTGGAAATAGCAATTAGGTCATGAGCATCCTTCAAGAGCAGTTTTGAAGGGATGCTGGAGGCCAGACTGTCTTTGACTGAAGTGCAAAGGAGGCAAGGAAGTGGGAACGGTAAGTATGGAGTTCTCTTGAGAAGAAAAGCAGTGACGAGGTAGAGATGGTCATTTCAGAGAAATGAGTGGCCAACATGGGTGGCCAAACTGGCCCATGTTTTCATAAAACGTACCTCAGCCTCCAAAGCCAGCTTTGCTGCCATGATGATGACAGGGCTGCCATGGACATGCAGAGATTTGAGGTGACCTCCTTTCAACCACTTGGTATTCTCTCCTGAACAGTGTCTCCTGAGACCGGCGGAGGTCTGACTGAAGGTGCCTCTCTTCCCAAGAAACTGCTGAGAAGGCAGAAATCTTAAACCGAGATTGATTCTTTGACTGTACTGCCTGTCCTCTCAACAAACAGAACACGAGGGACAGAAA
This sequence comes from Neogale vison, assembly GCF_020171115.1. NCBI lineage: Eukaryota > Metazoa > Chordata > Mammalia > Carnivora > Mustelidae > Neogale > Neogale vison. The sequence continues at coordinate 25,972,619 of NC_058095.1, read as the reverse complement.
TAACTGATAGGGCAACAAAAATATAAACAGAAACATTTTTAAAAATTTTAATACCCCCCCGGGGGGCGCCTGGGTGGCTAAGCGTTTGCCTTCAGCTCAGGTCATGATCCCGGGGTCCTGGGATCAAGGACTGCATCAGGCTCCCTGCTCAGCAGGCGACCCGCTTCTCCCTTCCCTACTCCCCCTGCTTCTGTTCCCATTCTCACTGTGTCTCTTTCTGTCAAATAAATAAATTATTTTTAAAAATGTCTTTAATCTCCATATAGTTAACACATGGTATTACCTTATTTTCCGGTGTGCGATATGGTGATTTGACAACTCTATGCATTACTCAGTGCTCATTGTGGTAAGTTAACCCTTAATCCCCATCACCTAGTCCACTCCCTCCACCTCCCCTCTGCTAACCCTCAGTTTGTTCTCTACAGTGAGAAGAGTGTTTTGGAGCCACCCATCCAGCTCTTATCTCAGCTCAGGGCTTGGTCTCAGGGCTGCGAGTTTCAAAAAACTCACAGAGTTGGTTTTTTTGTTTTTTTTTTTTTAAGAGCCTATGTAAAAAAGAAAAAAAAAAGGAGCTTTCAGTTTTTGTTGTTGTTGTTGTTTTTAAAAGATTTCCTCTATTCACTTGAGAGAGACAGAGAACATGAGAAGGGAGATGGTCAGAGGGAGAAGCAGACTCCCCGCCAAGCAGGGAGCCCTAGGTGGGATTCAATTCCGGGACTCCGGGATCATGACCTGAGCCGAAGGCAGTCGCCCAACCAACTGAGCCACCCAGGCGCCCTCATTTTGCTTTATTTTTAAGAGAGAGAGAGATTGCATACGTGATCAGGTTGGGGGGCTGGGTGTGTCGGAAGCAGAGGGAGAGAGAGAATCTTAAGATGGCTCCCAGTGCAATGTGGAGCCCAATACAGGTCTCCATCTCATGATCCTGAGATCATGACCCGAGCCAAAATCAAGAATCGGATCTTTAATTGACTAAGCCACCCAGGCACCCTTACTTGTTTCGTTTCTTTCTTTCTTTTTTTTTTTTAAGATTTTATTTATTTATTTGACAGAGAGAGAGCACAAGTAGGCAGAGCAGCAGACAGAGAGAGAGGGGGAAGCAGGGAGGCCGATGCAGGACTTGATCCCAGGACCCTGAGATCATGACCTGAGCCGAAGGCAGAGGCTTTAACCCACTGAGCCACCCAGGTGCCCCTAATTTTAGGTTTTTTGAGGAGGATCCATACCGTTTTTCACAGTGGCTGCACCAGTTTGCAGTACCAAAAGTGTAAGAGGGTTCCTTTTTCTCCACATCCTTGCCAACACTCGTTGTTTCTTGTGTTTTTGATTTTGGGCATTCTCACAGTTGTGAGGTGATATTTCATTGTGGTTTTGATCTGAATTTCTATGATGAGTGATGTTGAACATCTTGTCATGTATCTGTTGGCCATCTGTCTTCCTTGGAGAAATGTCTATTCATGTCTTGTGCCCATTTTTTAATTGGATTTTTTGGGGGGTTTTTTGGTGTTGGGTTGCATAAGTTATTTATATATTTTGGATACTAAGCCTTTATTTGATATGTCATTTGCAAATATCTTCTCCCATTCAGTAGATTGTTTTTTCATTTTGACGGTTGGTAGTTGTGCACAAGCTTTTCATTTTGACGTAGTCTCAATAGTTTATTTTTGCTTTTATTTCCCTTGCCTCAGTAGACATATCTAGAACATTGATGCTATGGCCGATGTCAGATAAATTACCACGTATGCTCTCTTACTAGGACTTTTCTGATTTTAGGTCCCACATTTAGTTCCTTTATCCACTTTGGATTTTTTTTTTACAGATTTATTTATTTATTTATTTATTTGACAGAGATCACAAGTAGACAGAGAGGCAGGCAGAGAGAGAGGGAGGAAGCAGGCTCCCCGCTGAGCAGAGAGACCGATGCGGGGCTCGATCCAAGGACCCTGAGATCATGACCTGAGCCGAAGGCAGAGGCTTAACCCACTGAGCCACCCAAGCACCCCTGGATTTTTTTCTTAAAGATTTTATTTATTTATTTGACAAAGAGAGGGCGAGAAAGGAAACAGAGTTAGGAGGGTGTGAGAGGGAGAGGCAGGCTCCCCGCTGAGCACGGAGCCCGATGCGGGGCTTGATCCCAGGACCCTGGGATCATGACCTGAGCCAAGGGCAGATGGTTAACGACTGAGACACCCAGGTGCCTCATTTTTTTATTTTTTTTCAAGTTTTATTTATTTAAGTAATCATTACACCCAATGTCAGGCTTAAAACTCACAACCCCAACATCAAGAGTCACACACTGCTGTGACTGAGCCGGTTGGGTGCCCCCATTTTTGGATTTATTTTTGTGCGTGGTATAAAAAAGTGATCCAGTTTCATTCTTTTGCATGTTGCTCCAGTTTCCCCCACACCATTTGTTGAGAAGACTGTCTTTTTCCCATTGTATATTCTTGCCTCCTTTGTCAAAGATTAATTGACCATATAATTGTGGGTTTATTACTGGGCTCTCTATTCTGTTCCATTGATCTATGTGTCTATTTTTATGCCCCCACCATACTGTTTTGATTACTACAGCTTTGTAGTGTGTCTTGAAATCTGGGATTGTGATACTCACAGCTTTGTTTCTCTTTTTCTTTTTTTTTTTTTTAAGATTTTATTATTTATTTATTTATTTATTTGTCAGAGAGAGAGGGAGAGAGAGTGAGCACAGGTGGACAGAATGGCAGGCAGAGGCAGAGGGAGAAGCAGGCTCCCCGCCAAGCAAGGAGCCCGATGTGGGACTCGATCCCAGGACGCTGGGATCATGACCTGAGCCGAAGGCAGCTGCTTAACCAACTGAGCCACCCAGGCGTCCCTGTTTCTCTTTTTCAAGACTGCTTTGGATATTTAGAGTCTTTTGTGGTTCCATACAAACTTTAGGATTATTCTAGTTCTGGGATGCCTGGGTGGCTCAGTGAGTTAAGCATCTGCCTTCAGCTCAGGTCATGATCCCAGAGTCCTAGGATCAAGTCCCACATGGGGCTCCCTGCTCAGGGGGGAGCCTGCTTCTGCCTCCACCTGCCACTCCCCCTGCTTGTGTTCTCTCTGACTAATAAATAAAATATTTTTTAAAATTTCAGAGGTACCTGGGTAGCTCAATGGGTTAAAGCCTCTGCCTTTGGCTCAGGTCATGATCCCAGGGTCCTGGGATCGAGCCCCGCATCGGGCTCCCTGCTCAGCAGGGAGCCTGTTTCCCTCTCTTTTTCTCTCTGCCTGCCTCTCTGCCTACTTTTGATCTCTGTCTGTAAAATAAATAAATAAAATCTTTTTAAAAATTTAAAAATTTCATTCTAGGATTATTCTAGTTCTGTAAAAAATATTGTTGGTATTTTGATAGGGATTGCACTAAATCCCTAGATTGCTTTGGGTAGTATGGACATTTTAACAATATTTGTTCTTCCAATCTATGAGCATGGAATGTCTTTCCATTTCTTTGTGTTGTCTTCATTTCTTTCATCAGTGTTTTATAGTTTCCAAAGTATAGGTTTTTCATCTCCTTGGTTGAGTTTATTCCTAGGTATTTTATTATTTTTGGTGCAATTATACATGGAATTTTTTTCTTAATTTCTCTTTCTACTACTTTATTATTAGCATGTAGAAATGCAATTTTTTTTAAGATTTTATTTATTTGTTTGACAGAGAAAGAGACAGCGAGAGAGGAGATCAGGCAGGGGGAGTGGTAGGGGGTGAAGCAGGCTTGGACCCTGGGATCATGACCTGAGTGGAAGGCAGACGCTTAATGACTGAGCCAACCAGGTGGCCCTGCAATGGATTTCTGTACATTGATTTTGCATCCTGTGACTTTACTGAATTCACCTATCAATTCTAGTACTCCTTAGTGTCTTGGAGTCTTTAGGATTTTCTATAAATAGTATCATGTCTTCTGTAAATAAAGGTTTTTTAAAAGGTTATTTATTTATTTAGTTATTTGGTGGGAGGAGGGGCAGAGGGAGAGGGAAAGAGTCTCAAGCACACTTCTTCACACTGAACACAAAGTCCGAAGTGGAGCTTGATCCCACGATCCGGAAACCATGACCCGAGCTGAAACCAAGAATTGGTTTCATCATTCTAGCTCATTAAATATAGGACACATGAGTGCACAGAGAAGCATAGAAACCATGGAATTGGTCTAAGCTTCATTCTTCATCTCTTCCATTGCCATCCTCGTTGAAAAGGCAACTACAGTAGAAAATGCCGTGCTAAAATTCAGAATAATCTTCCTCTACTGCAGTATTTCTTTTCCTTTTTGTGATAAAAGAATAGAGGACAGGGTGCCTGGGTGGCTCAGTTTGTTAAGCCCCTGCTCTTGGCTTAGGTCATGATCCTGGGGTCCTGGAATGGAGTCCCACATTGGGCTCCCTGCTCCACAGGGAGTCTGCTTCTCCCTTTGACCTTCTCCTCTCTCATGCTCTCTCTTACTCGTTCTCTCTCTTGAAATAAATAAATAAAATCCTTTAAAAAAGAAAAAAGGAAAGAAAGAGGCGAGGCAATAAATGTGTTCATGATTGCCAACTGTTTAATTCATCAAACCAACTTGATACTTCAGATCTTAAAGCTGTGGCCTGAAAGTTCTGTAGGCTAAGAGATGTACTTCTCAGTGGTAATACTGAACTGTCTTTATCTGTAAATTTTAAAGTTTGATTGTATAAATTATCAGTCCCTCCAAAAGCATCTAATCCAGGATGTTGAATGGGATTATTGCCATTTTATTTCATTTTGTTTATTTATTTATTTGACAGAGAGAGAGAGAGAGAGAGAGAGAGAGAGAGAAAGCGTGCACAAGAAGGGGGAGGGGCAGGCAGAGGGAGAGGGAGAAGCAGGCTTGGTCCCAGGACCCCGGGATCATGACCCAAGCTGAAGGCAGATGCTTAACCAACTGAGCCACCCAGATGCCCTGGATTATCGCCATTTTATATGATATTTTTGTAAAATGTAGCTTAGTCATAATCTCACACTGAAGATTTTGCATCACTTTTAGTGTTTTTATTCTTTTAAGAATTAGAAACCAAAAGAATTTATGCCTTAATGTGTCATTACATAACATTCCTTAAAAGAACTGTAAACACTGGTGTTCATTTGACATTTTAACTTGAAAGTCATATGCTGGGTTGCTTGAGTGGCTCAACTGGTTAAGCATCTGCCTTCGGCTCAGGTCATGATCTCAGGGTCCTGGGATCAAGTCTCACATTGGGCTCCTTGCCCAGCAGGGAGCCTGCTCTTCCCTCTGCCTGCTACTCCCCCACTTGTGCACACTCTCTCTCTGACAAATAAATAAATGAAATCTTAAAAATAAATAAATAAATAAATAATCTTTGAAAGTGATATGCTGCAAGATAATGTATTTAAAAATATTCGCTGGCAAACGGTCAATAAGTAGTTTACATCTGTTAAAAATATAGTGAAAGTTTTATTTTTTCTTGACCAATTGGGAGCCCTTTCATTTCTTTTTCTTTTTCTTGTTTGATTTCTATGGCTAGGACTTCCAGTACTATGTTGAATAAAAAACCAGAAGCATTTTTGGTATAGCATCTGGAGCTATAAACAGATGTAAAAAATCATGGTGCACAGGGCGCTGGCTGGCTCAGTCCGTAGGACTTGTGACTTTTGATCTCAGGGTCATGAGTTTGATCCCCATGTTGGGTGGAGAGATTACTTAAAAAAGAAAATCGTGCTGACGGGTATTGAGATGCCTCTCACAGTCCGGTACTGCTCTTCTCACAGCTTCTGTGAGTACTTCCTGTTCCATTGAAATTTCCTTAAAGCAATCACCAGGTCATTAAATCACACCCTTACTTAGGACTCTCCCAACTTTACTGAAAAACTTCCTTTAATGGAAACAAGACCTCACTTGACCTGTCGTGAGTACAGTATCCATACATGGTAGTGCACTAAGCACTACAAGAAGGAAATAGGGCATAAAAAAATACGATGAGTCATTGCCTCCAGGAGCTGGCAGTTTAGTGTTTTAGTGTGTTGTTAAGTTGTCATTGTGTTTTTATTTGTAAAAATAAGCTAATTATTTTATTTTAAATCTTATGAATTTGTTTAAATTTTTAAAATATATGTATTACCTTTACAATATAGATGTATGTATGAAGATACACATGAAAAATTCTCACAATGTGTGATTAAGTATAAAAGCCAAGAAATAAAATCACATGTTCAGTATTATTGCATTGTTAAAAATACAATTATACGTAGAAAACAATAAAAAATGCATTAAAAAAAAGTTAAAATCATGGTTTTAAAGATTTATTTATCTGTCAGAGACAGAGAGAGCACAAGGAGGGGAAGCAGCAGGCAGAGGGAGAAGCAGGCTGCCCACTGAGCAGGGAGCCCAAGGCCGGACTAGATCCCAGGACCCTGTGATCATGACCTGAGCTGAAGGCAGCTGCCCAACTGCCTGAGCCACCCAGGTGCCCCTCAAGATCCATTTTATTTTGATCGAGTTGCCCTGAATTTATAGATTGATTATTGATTGATTAGGGGAAAATTGGGAGTCTTTTAAAAAATAAATCTTCCCATTTAGGAACACATTTCTCTAATTTTCTTCAAGTCTCTTTCATATGATCTTAATTATTTTGTATAGTTAGATTTCTAGAGTTTTTTTTTTTTTTTAGATTTTTATTTATTTATTTTACAGACAGAGATCACAAGTAGGCAGAGAGGCAGGCAGAGAGAGAGAGAGAGGAGGAAGCAGGCTCCCTACTGAGCAGAGAGCCCGATGTGGGGCTCAATCCCAGGACCCTGGGATCATGACCCGAGCCGAAGGCAGAGGCTTTAACCAACTGAGCCACCCAGGTGCCCCAGATTTCTAGAGATCTTATGTATTTCCAGTTAATTTTTTTCCCAAGTACTTAGGAGGCTATTGACATTATAAATGGGATTTCCTTCTGCTTTTTGTTTCTGATCCTCATTGCTAATATATATGAGAATTAAGGATTTTTGAATAGTTACCTTATATCCATCTGCCTCGTTGGACTTTATTCTTACAGTTTTCTATTTATTTATTTATTTGAGAGCGAGAAAGAGAGCACGGGGTGGGGGGGGCAGAGGGAGAGGGAGAGAGAATATCCAGCAGACTCCCCGCTGAGCTTGGTCCCAATGAGGGACTCTATCTCAAAACCCTGAGATCATGACCTGAGCGAAAATCGAGTCAGTCACTTAACCAACTGAGCAACCCAGGGGCTCCAATTCTAATAGTTTTTCAGTTAACTGGCTTGGCTTTCCAGAGTGCACTGCTGAAAATTTTGTCTCTACCTTTATAATGTATTTGTATATATATATCTTCTATTTACTTCTCATTTCTCCGTGTCTATGGAGCTTCAGAGAAATACTGAATAAGAGATCAAAATAGGGGCGCCTGGGTGGCTCAGTGGGTTAAGCCGCTGCCTTCGGCTCAGGTCATGATCTCAGGGTCCTGGGATCGAGTCCCACATCGGGCTCTCTGCTCAGCAGGGAGCCTGCTTCTCTCTCTCTCTCTGCCTGCCTCTCCATCTACTTGTGATTTCTCTCTGTCAAATAAATAAATAAAATCTTTAAAAAAAAAGAGAGATCAAAATAGGCCTTTATTGTTAAATTCCACATTTTAGTGGAAATGTCTAACATTTCCCCATTAAGAGTAATATTTTCTATTATTTTCTGAGAAATAGTTGTTTTTGTTTTGTTTTTTCTTGAACTCACGACCCTGAGTTCAAGACCTGAGTTGAGATCAAGCGTATGTCGCTTAACCGACTGAGCCAGCCAGAAGACCTTGAAAGAGAAGGAGAAGGCTCCCTGGAGCAGCCTCTTCACCAATGAGAAAGTTAAGTTGTACTACATCCAGTTCCACAAGAGCTTTGCTGAAAGGAACAGGAGCATGAACAAAGGCAAGATGGTTGTGGGCACTGCCATGTTTGTCATGGACTTCACCGCTCTCATTCTGATTTTGGGGAAGTACTAGGTGTGCCCGCACACCTTTGAAGAGGAGTGGGTGGCCAAGCACACCAAGAGGAAGCTCGTCCTGAAGGTCAGCCCGATGCAGGGCTTCTTAGCCGAGTGGGATGACAACAATGAGTGGAAGAAACAGGAGCCTGCCACTCACCCATCTGAGCCTCACCTTGTTCTGCCACCTCCACGCAGCTCAGCATCTTCACCGGAAATCATTATCTGGCAGCACCAGTGCTAATAAATGAGCTGTGTATGTGGAGAAAAAAATGAGTTTAAAAAATTGAGTGTTGGGGCACCTGGCTGGCTCAGTGAGTAGAGCCTGTGGCTCTTGAGCTTGGGGTTGTGAGTTTGAGCCTCACGTTGGGTGTAGAGATTAAGGAATTTTTTTTTAAGGGTGTTGACTTTTTACTGGATGCTTTTGGGGCTCTATTTTTATGAATTCTTTTTCTTTTTTTTTCTTTTTTTTTTAAAGATTTTATTTATTCATTTGACAGAGAGAGATCACAAGCAGGCAGAGAGGCAGGCAGAGAGAGAGGAGGAAGCAGGCTCCCCGCTGAGCAGAGAGCCCGATGTGGGGCTCGATCCCAGGACCCGGAGATCATGTCCTGAGGTGAAAGCAGAGGCTTTAACCCACTGAGCCACCCAGGTGCCCCATGAATTATTTTTCTTTAATGAGTAAATATGGTTAATTATATTAATAGAACTTCTAATATGGACTCATACTTATATTTGGGGGGATAACATCTCCTTAGTTATATATATATGGCAGCCTGCCAGTGACTAGCTTGCTTGGGGACCCCTGTGTAAATTTGTTGGGAGGGCTCTGAAGGGCTTCCCCCCTTGGTAGGTTATAGGCAAGTGGGTTCAGCCCAGCAAGTTACTGTCTTGTCCATTTGACCTACAGGAAAATACCCATATTTATATTGTGCCAAAAGATGGGAGTACAGATGGCTCCCCTGGCCCCTCTTCCCCATCCCACCATCTCTCTTCAGTCCTCCTGTCAAGCGCCAAGGAGAGGCTTGGGCACATGAGCAATCCACCACATCCACTTCCTTCTACTTCTGTGGCTGATTCCAAACAAGATTCTGCTATTCTCCAAATCACTAGTAAAACCCATCACTTCCAGGGGCACCTGGGTGGCTCAGTCCATTGACTGTCTGCCTTCGACTCAGGTCAGGATCCCAGAGTCCTGGGATAGAGCCCTGTATCAGGCTCCCTGCTCAGCAGGGAGTCTGCTTCTCCCTCTGCTCCTCTCCCTGCTCCTTCTCTTTCTCCCTAACTTTCCCTTTCAAATAAATAAAATCTTAAAACAAAAAACAAAAACCAACAAACCATCAAACCATCAGTTACAAACCTCTCAAGTTTCGATGACTTAGGAAGAAGGGAAGATTAACTAATAAGTGGCTTGAGGACAATACTAAATTAGAGAGATGTTAGGTCTACGCTTTACGCTACTTGCCAGTTAGTTTTCAAATTTAATGAAGTAAAGTGGGCACCTGGGTGGTTCAGTCCTTAAGCATCTGCCTTCAGCTCCCATCATGATCCCAGGGTCCTGGGATTGAGCCCCACATGGAGCCCCACATTGGGACTTCTCCCTCTTCCTCTATGTACTTCTTCCTCCGCTTGTGCTCTCTGTCAAATAATTAAATAAAATATTAAAAAAAAAGAATCAACTTACAGAAATACCAGTATAAAATAAGATCAAAGATCTTCCGAACTCTGGAAGAAGGTTTTTTAGCATTGAAATTAAGACTTGACTATTTGAATAAATAGTAAATCCTGGCACAGGTAGTTACGTGTCCGACTCTAGGTTTTAGCTCAGGTTGTGATTTCAGGATTATGGGATCAAGCCCTGCATGGGGGCTCAGTGCTGAACATGGAGCTGGCTTAGGAAACCATCTTTCCCTCTCCCTCTGGCCCTCCCCCCAAAGCTTAAACTCTCTCTCTCCCTCTTAAATAAATAAATCTTTAAATAGTAAACCCAAGCTTTGCGCAGTGGCAGTATCGTAGCCAATGAGGTTTATCCGAGGCGTGATTATTGCTAATTAAATAGTAAACCCAAAGTATAAATAAATAAATAATTTAAAAATTTAAAAAAAGGTAGTAAATTCAATAAGTAAAATAAGAAAAGGGTATAACCAAAAAAAAAAAAAAAAGGTATAACCTGTTAATTCATACATGAGAAAATTCAAAGGGTAGGTAAGTGGAAATCTATTTGTTCTCACTGGTAATAAAAATATACAAATAAAGTACCTGAGATATACTTTTTGAACAATTAATTTTTAAATTAAAATTAAAAAGAAATTTAACTATGGTAAGGGTGCCTGGTTGGCTCAGATGGTTGGGCATCTGCCTTCAGCTCAGGTCATGGTCCCAGGATCCTGGGGTAGAGCCCCTCATCGGGCTCCCTGCTCAGTGGGAATCCTGCCTCTCCTTCTCCCTCTACTACTCTCTCTGCTTGTCCTCTCTCGCTCTGTCAAATAGATAAATAAAATCTTTAAAAAAATTTTAACTATTATAAAATACACAACAAATTTATCATCTTAACCTTTTTTGTTTTTAGAATTTTGTTTAATTTTTTATTAAAATTTTTTTATTGTAGTTGAGCCATCTTAACCATTTTTTAAGATTTGATTGTAGTTGTTTTTAAATTTTTTAATTAATTAATTTATTTGAGAGAGAAAGAACGTTTGTGAGAGTAGGTAGAAGGGTAGAGGGGGAGGGAGAGGGACAGATTCTACACTGAGTGTGAAGCCCAATGCAGGGTTCGTCTTCATGACCCTGAGATCATGACCTGAGATGAAGTCAAGAGTCAGACATCTAACCAACTGAGCCACTCAGGCAACCCTAAGATTTTTTTTTAAAGGAATCTCTATACCTAATGTGGGACTTGAACTCACAACCCCAAGATCAAGAGTCACATGTTCTATGGACTGAGATAGCTAGGTGTCCCAAGATATACTTTTAAATTTACTATATAATTTTTTTTTAGTGTAATGATGAAAAGAAAAAATATAATGGTGTTTCATGCTTTCCAGTTTACTCTGTTGGCAGTGCGGACAATGGATAAACACCCTTTGGAAAGCAAAATATTCAAATGTGATAGCCATGACCCAGTAATCCTACTCCTGGAAATCATTGCTAAAAATAATTCAGTTGAACCAAAGGCTGTATTCATGAAGATACTTGTAATGTTTTCCTATTACTACTGTAAGAAATTACAACAGATTTTGTGACTTAAAGCAACACAAATATATTATCTTAAAGTTCTGGGTGATAAAGAAGTCCTAAATCCAGATGTCATCACGGTTGTGTTTCTTCTGGTGCCTCTAGCAGTAAATCTATGTCCTTGACATTTTCAACTTCTAGAGTCATCTTTTTTTTTTTTTTTAAAGATTTTATTTATTTATTTGACAGAGAGAAATCACAAGTAGGCAGAGAGGCAGGCAGAGAGAGAGAGAGAAGCAGGCTCCCTGCTGAGCAGAGAGCCCGATGCGGGACTCGATCCCAGGACTCTGGGATCATGACCTGAGCCGAAGGCAGCGGCTCAACCCACTGAGCCACCCAGGCGCCCTCAACTTCTAGAGTCATCTTGCCTTATTGGGCTTATTGCCCCTTCTTCCATCTTTAAGGCACCTCATTGGAACCTCTGGTTCCATTGTCATATTTCCTTTTCTGACTCTGACTTGTCCTTCATCCCTCTTACAAAGACACTTGTGACTGCAGTGGAACTACCAGGTAATCCAGAATAGTCTTCCATGTCAAGATCCTTTTTCACAACTGCAAAAATCCCTTGTGCCATGTAAAGTAACATATTCACAGGTTCTAGGGATTAAGATGTGGACATCATTGGGGGACCATTACCTTGTTTTGCACAGTATCACTAACAGACTTTGTTAATATAACCACAAAATCATTATTACATCCAAGATTAACATTTATTCATTCACTCATTTTTAAAAAATTTTTTTTTAAAGATTTTATTTATTTATTTGACAGAGAGAGATCACAAGCAGGCAGAGAGGCAGGCAGAGAGAGAGAGGAGGAAGCAGGTTCCCTGCTGAGCAGAGAGCCCGATGCGGGCCTCAATCCCAGGACCCTGAGATCATGACCTGAGCTGAAGGCAGCGGCTTAACCCACTGAGCCACCCAGGCGCCCATCATTCACTCGTTTTTAAAAAGATTTTATTTACTTATTTGAGAGAGAGAGAAAGAGCGAACACAAACAGGGGCAAGGGCCTGAAGGAGGAGGAAAGCAGGCTTCCTGCTGAGCAGGGAGCCCGAAGCAAAGCTCAATCCCAGAATCCTGGGATCTTGACCTGAGCCAAACTAGAAGCTTAACCAACTGAGCCACCCAGGTGACCTTCATTCATTCCTTTTTAAATATTTTTTTAAAGTGATCTGTACACCCAATGTGGGGGTTGAACTCACCACCCTGAGATCAAGAGTCAAATGCCCTACTGACAAAGCCAGCCAGGTGCCCCACATTCACTCATTCACTCGTTTATAAAGACTTATTTGAGGGGCGCCTGGGTGGCTCAGTAGGTTAAAGCCTCTGCCTTTGGGTCAGGTCACGATCCCAGGGTTCTGGGATCGAGCCCCACATTGGGCTCTCTGCTCAGCAGGGAGCCTGCTTCCTCCTCTCTCTCTCTCTCTCTCTCTCTCTCTGCCTGCCTCTCTGCCCACTTGTGATCTCTCTCTGTCAAATAAATAAATAAATAAAAATCTAAAAAAAAAAAAAAAGACTTATTTGAGAGAGAAAGAGAGAGCATGAGCAGGGGAGAGGGCAGAGGGAGAGAGAATCTCAAGCAAACTCCCTGCCAAGTGCAGAGCCCAACATGGGACTCAGTCCCACGACCCCGAGATCATGACCTGAGCTGAAAGCAAGAGTTGGACACTCAACTGACTGAGCCACCTAAGTGCCCCTATTTTCTAACATCATCTAATATTCAGCCCATGTTCAATTTCCCATGGTTGTTTCAAATGGGTTTTTCCTTCCCAGTTGGTTTACCTGAATCAGGATACAAACTAAATTCACAAAATATATCACTTGATAGAGCTCTTAAGTCTCTTTTTATCCATAGCAATTCACCCTTCCTGTCCCTTTTCTTTTTCTTACCATTTCTTTGAGAAGAAACTGGGCCATTTGTCTTGTAGAATATCTCACATCCTGGATTTGTTTCTTCACTTCCTTATGGTGTTATTTGACTTGTTCCTGTATTCCTCACATTTCCTGTAAACCGATAGCTGAATCAGAGTCAGGTTCAATTTCTGTTTTATTTGAATGCCTCAGAGGTGGTGCTTGCTGTGAGCTTCCTATTCTATCCATCAGAGACACACAATGTCTTGTTCACTTTTAGTGTGGCTAACACTGACAAAAGACAAATAATAATTTTATTATACTCAGAACAATGTTTTTTAAAAATTTTCTGTACATTGAAATATAATTATTATGCAATATATGATGTTATATTCGTTTCAGGTATACAACATAGTGATTTGGCAAGACATCATTCATTGCTCACCACGGTAGTGTGGTCACCATCTGTCACCACAGTGTTAATCACATTATTTACTATTTACTACATACCCTATGCTGTGCTTTTCATTATCATGACTTACTTCTTTTTTTTTTCCAATTTATTTATTTTCAGAAAAACAGTATTCATTATTTTTTCACCACACCCAGTGCTCCATGCAAGCCGTGATGACTTACTTCTTTTATTACTGGAAATTTGTATCTCTTAGTCCCCTTCACCTATTTTGTCCCCACCTATCTCTGTTGGCAGCTACCAGTTTTCTGTATTTAAGAGTCTGGTTTTTGGGGCACCTGGGTGGCTCAGTCATTAAGCGTCTGCCTTCAGCTCAGGTCATGATCTCAGGGTCTTGGGATTGAGCACCGCATCGGGCTCCCTGCTTAGCAGGAAGCCTGCTTCTCTCTTTCTTACTCCCCTGGTTGTATTCCTTCTCTCGCTGTGTCTCTGTCAAATAAATAATTAAAATCTTAAAAAGACAACAACTAATTCTTTTTTTTTAAAAAGTCTGGTTTTTTAAATTTGTTTCTTAGATTTCATAGATGAGTAAAGTCATATGCTATTTGTCCTTCTCTGTCTGACTTATTTCCCTTAGCATAATACTCTTTAGGTCCATCCATGTCACAAATGGGAAGATTTCATTCTTTTATGGCTGGGTAAATTCCACTATATATATATTTACATATGTATCTTTATCCATTCATCTATTTTTTTGAGAGACTATTTACTTATTTGACAGAAAGAGAGAAAGCACAAGTAGGCAGAGAGGCAGGCAAAGAGATGGGGGGAAGCAGGCTCCCCGCCGAGCACAGAGCCTGATATGGGGCTTGATCCCAGGACCCCAAGACCATGACCTGAGCCGAAGGTAGAGGCTTATCCCACTGAGCCACCCAGGCGCCTATTCATCTATTTTAGAAGATTTTTATTCATCTATTCATTCATCTATTTTAAAAGAAGATTTTATTTCTTTGACAGAGAGCGAGAGAGAGCACAAGCAGGGGGAGCAAGCAAGGGAGAAGTAGGGTCCCCCTGAGCAGGGAGCCCAATGTGGGACTCAATCCCAGAACCATGACCTGAGCCAAAGGCTGACGCTTAATCGACTGAGCCACCCAGACACCCCTACCCATTCATCTACTGATGAACACTTGGATTGTTTCTGTATCTTGGCTATTGTAAACAATGCTGCAATAAACATAGGGGTATATATCTTTTCAAATTAGTGTTTTCATTTTGAGGGTAATTAGTAATGGAATTTCTGGATCATATGGTAGTTCTATTTTTAATTATTTTGAGGAAACGCCATACTGTATTCCACAGTGTATACTGTATATACACAGTATAAACAGTATACTGTATTCCACATTCCCACCAAGAGTGCACGAGGGTTCCTTTCTTTCACATCTTCACCAACACTTATTTCTTTTTTTCTTAATTTCTTTTTTTTTTTTTTTAAGTAATCTCTACACTCAACGTGGGGCTCGTGACCTAAACTCACAATCCCAAGGTCAAGAATCTCGTGCTCTACCAACTGAGCCAGTCAGGCACCCCAACGTTTGTTATTTCTTGCCGAGACAAATATGTTTATTATTTTTTATTTTTTTGAAGACAAATATTTTAAATAACTTTATTGAGATAGATATAATTTACCCACCATAAATCCACCTGTTTTAAGTCTAAAATTCAATGAATTTTAGTATATTTCAGTTATATACCCATTGGCACCATCTAATTTTAGAACATTCCCCTCACACTAAAATGAGACTTTGAGCCCATTTACAGTCAGTCCCCATTTCTACTCCCAGCCAAGGCAGCCATTAATCTATTTTCTGTCTCATAGATTTGCTTTTTATAGAAACAAATCGTGTTTTGTGTGCTCCACTGTTTTGGTCTCTCTGCTAACTCTCAGCTGGTTTCTCCTCTGGATTCGGGCATATAACTGCACTACCTTTTTTCATTTTCCTTGCTCCTATTTCTCTCAATCCCTCACTCATTTATGTTGATCAACTTTTAAGAACAGTGTCTCTAGTTTTATGCTAAATTTTCTTGCCTTGTGTATCTTGGGCCATCCTGCATTCCCCAGCAAGCAGTTCTGCGCTCCCATAGATTATCAGGGCCCTGCCAGCCCAAAGGGAACTGCCCTGAGCTTTATAAAATAGGTGCCCCTCCAACACACAGTCTTAGAGACTGGCGGCTTAGCAAGCAAAACGGGGCTCTGTTTGGATTTAAAACTATGCTCCCTGCAGGCAGGTAAAGCCAGAAACCAGGCCTGAGTCCTGGCTAGCAGAACACAGGCTGGGTTTCAACTCCACCCCTCCGTGCCCCAGGCGTCCTTGGGGAGGGCATAATAACCTGCATATCCACACGCAGCAGCAGAGCAGTAAGACTAGACATTCAATTCTCCTTTATGGTAGTAAATAGAGGTTTACTATTAGTCATTAACAAATATTTGCTGAGTGTTTTCCATGTGGTCATCAAGGAAGGTGCTGCAGATAAAAGTGAATAAACGGGACACAACTCTGAGCTGAAGAAGCTTGCTGTCAGTCTTTTCATTCTCAGTCATCTCTTCCCATGTGCCTTTCTTCTCAAACAGTCTGCAAGTCCCCGCTCCAAACACCTACTTTGGCAGGTGCTGAAAATCATGCTTGGGGCGCCAGGCTGGCTTGGTGGGTAGAGCATGCGACTCTTCGTCTCTGGGTCATGAGTTCAAGCCCCAAGTTGGGTGCAGAAATTACTTTAAAAAATAAAATAACTTAAAAATCATGCTTGCACATGCAAAATATTCAAGTTATAAAATAAAGAAAAAACTATAGGGTGTCTGGCTGGCTCAGTCTTGTAGAACATGCGACTCTTGATCTCAGGGTCATGAGTTCAAACCCCATCTTGCACTTGGAGCCTACTTAAAAAGAATAAAAAAGAAAAAGAAAAACTACAAATATTGGGGTATTGACTTGTTTAGTGATGATGCTTCCTACTAATTTGTGCTTCAACATTTTAGTCAAATAGTTTATTTTATGGGCTATCTTCTGTAGATTGCAAAAATTGCCAAAATCCTCACTCCTCCTGTATCCGCTCCCCTTTGCAATACGACTCTATAGCTCATTCGATCAAGAGGTGGAGGCTGTTTCCTCAGTCCTTGAATCCTGGCTGGCCATGAGACTCACTTTGATCAAAAGAATGCACTGGAATTGACATTGTGTCAGTTCTCTTTTTTTTAAAGATTTTATTTATCTATTTGACAGAGAGAGAGATCACAAGTAGGCAGAGGCAGGCAGAGAAAGGGGGGGAAGGAGGCTCCCTGCGGAGCAGAGAGTCCGATGTGGGGCTCGATCCCAGGACACTGAGATCATGACTAGAGCCGTAGGCAGAGGCTTAACCCACTGAGCCACCCAGGTGCCCCAACATTGTGTCAACTCTAATGCCAGGCCTTAAGAGGCTCTGTGTGATTCTCCCTGTTTTGGAACTCTGTCAATAGCCATGAAAACCAGTCCAGGCTACTCTGCTAGAGGATGGGAGATCACATGAAGCAGAGATAAACTGTGTCAGCTGGGCCATCCAAGACCAGCCAGCCCACGATTAGAAGCTAGGTAGACCAGGGTGCCTGGGTGGCTCAGTTGGTTAAGCAACTGCCTTTGGTTTAGATCATGATCCTCGAGTACCAGGACTGAGTCCCACATCAGGCTCCCAGCTCCACAGGGAGTCTGCTTCTCCCTCTGACCTTCTCCTCTCTCATGCTCTCTCTAATAAATGAATAAAATCTTTTAAAAAGCAGCTTTGAGGGCACCTGGGTGGCTCGGGGGGTTAAGCCTCGCCTTTGGCTTGGGTCATGGTCTCGGGGTCCTGGGATCGAGCCCTGAATCAGGCTCTCTTCACAGTGGGGAGCCTGCCTTCCCCTCTCTCTCTGTCTGCCTCTCTGCCTGCTTGTGATCTCTAATAAATAAGTAAATAAATAACTTTAAAAAAAAATCTTTATGCCCAACATGGGGTTCAAACGCATGACCCGGCCATCAAGTCACATACTCTTCCAACTGAGCCAGCCAGGTGCCCCGACACAGTAACTTTCTTATGTCTCTAGGGTTATTACTACCCACATCTCCCACTTGGCTTTTGATGACCTCTAGCCTATCTTCTGTTTTTCTTTTGTCAAAAATATATACCCTGGGTATCTCCTGTATGTTCAAGCAGAGCTGGGTATTGGAAATATAGCAGTGAGCAATGTTGGTCTGGTGACAGGCATGCACAGGTAATTTCAGTTCAGTGTGATGTTACAACAGTAAGCCCATACAGCCAACAGAGAACATGGGACTGACACCTCACCCAATCAGAGTGTCAGGTAAGATTGGTAATTGAAGGTGAGAGAGAAGGTGAGTCAGATAGAGGCGCAAGTAGGTGGGTCCGGTAAAGAAAGGTCAAGAAATTCAGTGTGGCTAGAGCCCAGAGTACAGGAGGGAAAGCAAAGGAAGCTAAGGCTGGAGAGAGAAGCAGGAAGTGGAACAGACAATGGCTCTCTATCCCTTTGCAAAGACTTTAGGTATCCTCTTGCCTATCCAATTCAACTTCTTTGTATTAGAGTAGGTTAACTGCTGCAACTATTTGACCTTAAAACATATAATGGGTTTTTTTAAAAAGATTTTTAACATTTATTTAAAACATTTTTAAAGATTTTAAGTAATCACTACTCCCAACACAGGCAACATAGGGCTCAGACTTACAACCCTGAGATTAAATGTCATGTGCTCCACCCACTGAGCCAACCAGGTACCCCCAAATAACAGTTGAACAGAAGTTTATGTCTTGCTACCTAGCTGGTAATTAAGCTGGAGATGGGTCAGGTGGGTGAAATCTCTGCCCCGGTGTCAGCTCCATTCCCGCCTGATGGAAACAGAGAACATGGAGGAGACCCTGCGGGAGGTTTCTATAAGTCAGGCCAGAAAGGGACGCAGGCACTTCTACACACAATCCATTGGCTGAACTCAATCACATGGTTGTATATAACAGCAAGGGAGCCTAGTTAATGTAGTTAGGCAATGTGCACAGAAGAGAACAGGGATTTGATTGAGTAATCTCTGCCATACCCCTTATGGGGTCTATCACTGGGCCCCCTAGGGGTCAAGATTCTGGATCAATAACCTTTGCTTTAGAAGAACGCCACTCTCCCCCCTCCCACAAGCACACAACATCCTGATTGCTACTGAAAATATGACTAAAGATGATCATATTCTTTCCTTTTTTTCCAGGTATGACAGTACTTATGATAGCCAAAAGTGGTACCTACCAAATAGATCTCTTCTGTTCACCAAAAGGAACAGAAGTCTGCTCTGTTGTTTCAGTTCTAGCGGGTAGCCTGCCAAGTCGGTGCTTTATCTTTCCATTATGATGAAATTTACCACAAATCACCCCAAACAACAATGTTCTCCCCCAGTTCTTGCTTATATAAATGTCGGTTGTCATGACAACAAGAAGACTGCCCTTGATCATATGGCAGAGCTTGCTAAGAAACAAGAAGCAACTCACTGGTTCAAACATAAACCTAATCCCACAGGCATGCCTAACATGGGAAATAAGAAACTGGGGCAATTTTTTATTCAAAAGAAAAAGTGAAAGTAGAGGAAGAACTTGATTCTACTGGGAGAAAAGATGTGGCCAAAGAATTTAAATAAACCACTTCCTCTTGTTACACTCTTTTTTGGGGATGGGATCTGGCTTTCTCCTTCTTTCTTGTTATATCACAAGGCTCCTAAAAGGATTTAGGCCCCAAACTCAGTTCAATTTTCTCTTTACTTCCAACTCTTTACTATAATTTACAGAAAGAATTCACAAAGACCTTGCCCCTGTTAGCTGCATTCTTGACTTGCTGCCTCTGAGTTACTGAGACCCAAATGGCAAGATAAGAAGTAATTATTTTGATTAGTGTTCAGGATATATTAAGCTACTTACATTACAATTGGCATTTTAGGACAAAATAATTTGGACGTAATCCTGGCATTGCTGGTAATGGAATTCGGTCTTTTTTAAAGTATTGCCAAAGAAGCCTGTGTGGCTCAGTAGGTTAAGCGTCTGCCTTCAGGTTAGGTCATGATCCCAGGACCCTGGGATCTAGCCCCACATCAGCGTCCCTGCTTGGCAGGGAGCCTACTTCTCCCTCCCCTCTGCCTGCCACTTTGCCTGCTTCGCTCTCTCTCTCTAATAAATAAATAAAATCTTCGAAAAAAGGAAAAAGATTCCTAAAACTAGAAATTAAAAATAAGATACAACTGGGGCACCTGGGTGGCTCAGTGGGTTAAAGCCTCTGCCTTCAGCTCGGGTCATGGTCCTGGGGTCCTGGGATCGAGCCCCGCGTCGGGCTCTCTGCTCAGCAGGGAGCCTGCTTCCTCCTCTCTCTCCTCTCTCTCTGCCTACTTGTGATCTCTGTCTGTCAACTAAATAAATAAAATCTTAAAAAAAAAATAAGATACAACTAGTGAAGAATCCTTGTGTACTGTAGGTGGGAATGTAAACTGGTGCAGCCACTGTGGAAAACCTTATGGAAGATCCTCAGAGAGTTAAAGTGGCACTACCCTATGATCCAGTAATTACACTACTGGGTATTTACTCAAAGAATAAAAAAACACTAATATGAAGAGATATATGCACCCCTAGGTTTACTGCAGCATTACTTACAATAGCCAAACTACGGAAGTAGCCCAAGCAAGTATCTATTGATTGATGAATGAATAAAGATGTGAGATATAGTGTGTGTGCACACATCCACACACTGGAATATCATTCAGTCATTAAAAAAAAATGAAATCGGGGCGCCTGGGTGTCTTAGTGGGTTAAAGCCTCTGCCTTTGGCTCAGGTCATGATCCTGGGGTCCTGGGATTGGGCCCCCGCATTGGGCTTTCTGCTCAGCATGGAGCCTGCTTCCTCCTCTCTCTGCCTGCCTCTCTGCCTACTTGTGATCTCTGTCTGCCAAATAAATAAATCTTAAATAAAACAAAATAAATGAAATCTTCACTTGAAAAAAGAGGGGATGCCTGGTTGGCTCACTGGGTTAACCGTTCGACTTTTTTTTTTTTTTTAAGATTTTTCTTTATTTATTCGACAGACAGAGATCACAAGTAGGCAGAGAGGCCGGCAGAGAGAGAGGGGGAAGCAGGCTCCCCACTGAACAGAGAGCCCGATGCAGAACTCGATCCCAGGACCGAGATCATAACCTGAGCCAAAGGCAGAGGCTTAACCCACTGAGCCACCCAGGCACACCTCTTTCTTTTTTTGTTTTCCATTCAACTCTTGGTTTTGAATCAGGTCATGATCTCACAGTTGTGAGACTGAACCCGGCATCGGGTTATGCACTCAGTGTGGAGTCTGCTTCAGATTCTTTCTGCCTCTCCAATCCCATGCTCGCTCACTCTCTCAAAAAAAAAAGTCTGCATGCTTAAAAAAAAGAAAGAAATCTTGCCATTCCCAACAACATGGATGGAACTGGAGAGTATAATGCCAGGTAAAAATGGGTAAGGGGGTGGGGTTAAGAGTGCACTTTTTTTTTTTTTTTAAGTAATTTCTATACTCAATGTGGGGCTTGAACTTACAATCCTGAGATCAAGAGTCAAATGCTCTCCAGACTGAGACAGCCAGGCACCCCAAAAGTGCACTTGTCTTGATGAGCACTGAATAATGTACAGATCTGTTGGACACTATATCATACACCTGAAACTCATACAGCACTGTTTACACTGGAATTAAAATTAAAAAGATACAACCAGTGAAAAATCTTCATTTATGAACATAGGTCCCCTCTAAGTGATCCAGTCACCTCTCCTATGCAAAAGGAAAGGAACATGGCCATAGAGAAGGACCCAAACCCTTAAGACTAGGCTTTGACAAGCATTTCATGTTTCTGCAACAGAAGGACATCCCTAAATGGATTTTACTCTCATATTAAAATGAATCTACAGTCTTGGAGCATACACAAGACCAGGAAAACCAAAGACAGCAGCTGAGAGGTAATCATCTGGGTCCCTGTTCCCCAGGACTACAAAATCTGAGGGAACATTCTTCATTCAATAAATGTGTACTGTCTGCTGTGAGCCAGGCTCTGTGTTGGGCTCAAGAGAGAATGAACAAATCACATGTAGCTCCTGCCCTGCTGGAGACTAATAAGTCTAACAGTCTAACAGAGATGGAATGAAATTACCACAGAAATACATAATCACAATATGAGATGAGCACCATGAAGATAAATGATGTGACTGATTATGAGATTGAGGGATTCAGAAGACATCTCTGAGGAAGTGACAGTTAAGCTGGAACCAAGACAGTAGATCAAAGTTGGGGAGAGGGAGGTCCTAGAATGGGCAGGGGCTTTTTCACCTGAACTTATTTGCTCCCCTCTAGTAACCACTTGCCCAACATGGGGATCGAACTCACGACCCTAATATCAAGAGTTGCATGCATAACCAGCCAGGTGCCCCCCATCTGAAAAGCTGAAAGGAAAGCCTGCCAGGAGCAGAGAAAAAGAAAGGCTGAGGAAGGTGAGCACTTCCATGTAGGCCCTTCTATGGAATGCAGATTGTATTTTATGATTAAGAGGAACCACTAAAGGATTTTTAAAGCAAGGGAATGCCATGATCAAGTCTGCCAAGGAAGACCATCCAGGTTGCTCTCTAATGCACAGATAAGGGAAAGTGAATGGCCAGGAGGGAGTTTGTCACAGTGGTCCACACGAAAGATGGCTGCTTGTGTCACTGTAAAAGAGGCACAAAGGGAGTATTTTGAAGGCAGAGCTGACAGAATTTGGTAATGGTGGGGATGTAGGGGAGAGACACATCTGTAAGTGGGCAAGCAACTGGAACCTTGAACAGAATAATCAAAGCTATTTACTGTCATGTAGTAGGCAAGAGGGGTTGTAACCCGAATCACTCTCTCACTGGCACTTGCCAAGCCATGAGCCCATCCAGATAGAAGGGGTGCTTTTTCCAAATGGTTACTCACAAAAGCTGCTGCCCACCAAGCTGTGTGTCTGAAGACCTGGACAGAACACTTACTTTCAGAGTCACCAGGGGCCCCCATGGGGGTTACAAGATGTGGCTTTTGTCCTGCTACTCCTAGAATATAAGATTCACGAGGGCAAGGATCTATTCTGTAGGAGCTACCACTCTTAGAACTGCATAACTTGATCAAACTAGTCACAGAAGCACCCAGTCAGCCATAAATAGCTGCAATATATGGGGTCAATTTCTCCCTTTGGTGAGGACAGATGAATACATACTTATTAAAATACTTCATATTTAGAATAGCCCCTTTCTCTGGCAGTAGAGGTACCCTTGGGTTCATGTGATACTCTTTCAAAACAAAGAATTTCAAAAAGATGAGTAAGGGCAAGATGGCTGTCACCCTACGGTAGGTGATCTTTAGACCCTGTAGCAACACCAGCCAAGGCAGCCAAGACTTTGTGTTAGGGCTTCCAACTGTTAAGGAGGCAGGGCAAGAAGGAGGTAGCACTGAGCATGTAAACCTACACAAGTAGCACAGCAACTCCAGGAAGCTCGATCCTGCATCATGGAGAACACTAGGGCAGCCCAAAGGTATCCAACAGTATTATACCCTTATATAGTACCAAATCCATTTTCACTCAGACTTTCCTGGCTTAAGAGAGGAGAAGCCCATCTTACATCTCAACTCAGGGTTCTACTTTCCTAGTTTCTTTGCAGGTACTCCAAGAACCTTGGAGAAGCCCACCTGGGTCACAAGCTTGAAATGAAGCTAGAAACTCCGTAAAATTTTCCCAAGTAAACAGAGGCTTTGAACAAGTCAACCTCCACATGTCTGATACACAACTATTCTTCCTCCCATTCCCAGAAAGCTAAATGTCCAAAGTCTTCCCCATTTGAAGTGGGAAGACAGGAGAACTGTCCAAGTCAGTTTACTTTTGACCATGTAGTCAATATTCCAGAGCTCACTTTTCTAGGATTAATGCAGATCTCAAATCTAAGAAAATCAGGACAACCACAGAAATACTGGGAGTGTCCCCTTGACTAAAGCCAGCCTAAGTGCTCATTTTTGTTTGTTTTCATCCTCTATCCCTAGAGGACCCTCAAGCATGGCTCTTTATATGAATTTCATTTTTTATTTAAAGATTTTATTTATTTGAGAGAGAGAGAGAGAACACAAGCGGTGGGAAGGAGCAGAGGGGGATAGATAAACAGAAAGCAGCAGATCCCCTGCTGAGCAGGAAGCTCGATGTAGGGCTCTATCCCAGGACCCTAAGACCATGACCTAAGCCAAAGGCAGACACAACGGACTGACCCTCCCAGGTGCCCCACTTTTTTTTTTTCAAGACTTATTTATTTGAGGGGGGGATAGAGGGAGAGGGAAAGAATCTCAAGCAGACTCCTCACTGAGTGCTGAGCCTGATGTGGGGCTCAATCCCACAACTCCAACATCATGACCCAAGCCAAAACTATGAGTCAGACGCTCAGCTGATTGAGCCACCCAGGTGCTCCTGAACCTTTTTTTTTTTTTTAAGATTTTATTTATTTATTTGAGAGAGAGATCACAAGTAAGGCGGGGGGGCAGGGGGGGGGACGGGGAGGAGAGCAGGCTCCCTGAACAGAAAGCCTGATGCGGGGCTCAATCCCAGGACACTAAGATTATGACCTGAGCCGAAGGCAGAGGTTTAACCCACTGAACCACTCAAGTGCCCTTGAACCTCACTTCTTGATGGTTAGTTCTCGTTTGCCCTCTACCCATTTCTTTTGATCTTCAGGGTATGCAAGGCAATAGAGGTCCAAATACTTAGCCTCCTCCTGCCAAACTTAAGAGGCCTACTTTCACGTTTTCTTCTATGGAAGGGGCTTCTCTCTTCATATCTGTAAGAGGAATAGAATTTAATCTGAAAATCAGGGTCATAAATACAAGAGTCAGTATGATTATTCAAAGTTATGTGAAGGAACCCCAACACTCAACATATTAAAACAAGATTTTAACACTTTATTTTTATCGATAAAAAGTTGAAACATACTTAAATCACCTTGCTGTTAAGCTTGTGTATGCCAAAGTTGGCTCTATTTGGAGGAGATTCCTTTAACTCTGGGTTGACAATCTTCTATGACTACAGCAGTAATGAGCTGTTTTATTTTGGGGCCAAAGCAGAATACTGTATAAGTAACTGGCAAAGCTTGTTCTTTTCATTTCATTTTTTAAAAGTAATTATCTATGCCCAAGGTAGGGTTTGAACTCAAGACCCCACGGTCAAGAATTGCATGGTTTGACTGAGCCAGCCAGGCTCCCCTATCCTTTTCATTTTAAAACTTCACCACCCGTAGGACACAAAACTAGAATATGTCAACCTTTTAGGTACATATAGTGTCACAATGTGTGTATATCTACATGCTTTGAGAAACGATGCGAAGAACATAATGTTTAAGTTTTATTTACTAAATTATCTATTCTGAAAATGTGCTACTTATATAAAAAAGGAGAAATTACACTGTATTATCTGCAATGACATTCTGAAAACCTATTATATAACATCTAAATTTCTCACTTGCTTTATAAAGCCCCCTACCATAACCTTATTTTCTTTACAACTACATATAACCATTTCTGGACAAATTTGATGTTCTGTGTCCACATTATTTCAGCTTTTTGATCATTACATAATCATTCTTATATTCATCTCAAATCAATTTACTTCATGACTTCTGGAGACCCTTCAAAATATCACCAAAGATTAACCTCATCTTTAAGGAGTACCTACAGATTATGTATAATTGCTTCTTTATCTGAATATATGACTGTGTGCAGGCTGTTGAATGCACACACCTCTTATTCCCTAAGCATAAAAGATTTAGCTCTTTTGTGAAAAATATTCAAAGATCACTTTTTCCAAAGATCACCAAGCCAAACATTTGGCCATATTTTTATTTACTACATATACTATAAACATATACAATACATGCTACAAAAAAACTTTTTTTTTTTAAATTTAACTGTCAAGAAAGTGTATAGTGTTATAATACAATGGCACATGTTCATATTTTATTTCAAATTGGTCTGCTTACCATCCATTTCATTCCATTAATAGTGAAATGTTACTTAAGGATAATTAAAAATTATCTATTTGCAATATTAACAATAAACAAGTCCAACAAATTAATAAGAATTAACCATGTCAAATATTAGTATCCAAAAACTGGGGTTTTGCAGAAATGATTATATAAAATATAGCAGCCAATTACAGTTTACTTTGCTCTGTGACAATGTACATATGCACTTGAATAGGATTCCAGCATTTGCTTTTGGAAGATACTTATTAGAAGTCCTTTGATCTTAAGGTCCAACAACAGCTACACCCAGCCAAATCCAACCCAACAGTTCATATAATGGCTTCGGACAACTGAACATTGAAAAATTCTTATGATTTGGGTAGAGTTGAAGTTCCACTAATATTACATATGATAAAAAGAGACATTACAAGCCAATATCAAAGTCAAAGGCAAAAGAAAATACAAACATTCAAATCAGTTTATGATGACATTTTTCTACAAGTACTTTAGATGTCATACTTCCAGGAAAAGGAGATTTTTAATGTGTATTTGGACTTGGATTTTACAGTATCTATGCCCTATCTGAAAATTTAAGAGTAGTCAGAGAGAATTAAGTCTAGTATTGCAAATCTTTTCATTTAATATTATTGAGCACCCACTATGTGCACTGCACTGTGCTAACTTTTAAAAGTTGAATATTAATGTCTTTATCAAGCATTACCTTAGTGTGAGGTAAAAATACATTAAATTAGCGTCAACTCATTAGTTTGCTTGTGGTATGTAATCCTGTGTCAGCTGGCTTCCCTGTGCCATATAAAGAGCTTCTGCATACCCCTCATTCACTCATACAAACACCTGCACACCGACTATGCCAAGCACTGTGCTGGTCACTGGGATACCATGATTTGGTATATGTTCAAAGAATGCATATTATTAATCATTAACCTATGTAAAAACAATTAGAAAGATACATTACTTTTCTAACATGAGGCCCGAAGCAAAATATAAGGTGTTTCCATGGGTCATATCACACCAGAGACCAGTGAGTGCCTTCCTAGACTGAGAACTAACTCTGAAGGTTTCACACTGTAGTCTAAATAGCCTAGATCATTTCTGGTCTCAGAAGTCTGTTCTTGGGAGCACCTGACCCCACATACACCATTCCATACTTAAAAGGATTTGTAAACTGAACTGGAACACAATGAAAAAGAGCCAAAAATGAAGGCAGTTGATAATGAAATGCACTTCAAGCACTATTCTGGCCATGTAAAATGAATAATACGTAAGTAATTCATGATTGGTTCAAATGTTTTTCAAAGCACTAACCCTACTTCAAACTCATGTAATTTTAAATTGACTTTTATTTTATACAAGTTGTATATAAAGCAAAGGGCAGAATTTGGCCCTACAACCATCTATGGAATAGTCTAAGTGATTGGTCCTTCCACTCTAAGCAAGTAGAAGCTAAGAATTTCAGAGTCCTCTAACAGGATACTGGCACTCGGGAGAAATGGCCCTGCTGGATCCCATTAGCCAGGAGTCTGTTTAGTTGTGGTAACAGTGTGAACCTACTATGACCCCTTGAGGGAAGGCGGAAAGCTGGGAGTTTGGGTGTCCACTCAGTGAATCCAATACTGGCTTAAAGCTATGCACTGAATAAAGTGCTCT
Organism: Neogale vison; assembly: GCF_020171115.1. Classification (NCBI taxonomy): domain Eukaryota; kingdom Metazoa; phylum Chordata; class Mammalia; order Carnivora; family Mustelidae; genus Neogale; species Neogale vison. Next base: position 25,945,426 of record NC_058095.1, on the reverse strand, counting down.
GCACATCTGCTTGTCATCCGGATGGGAAAGAAACACTTTTCTTGAGAATGAACCTACTGGTAGGTTTGGGGGAAAAGAATGACAAGGATTTAAAGAATCCCAAATGTACGAAGCATTGACTAGAAAGGAAGACAAATGCCTCTAGTAGTGTCCTCAGAAATCTCAGGATTTGAACTGTCAGAATGAGTCATACAGTGGTCATGTTCTATAAATGAAAAAGCAATCCCACTGGGTACTTACTATTCACCTGGTGCAAGATTACTTCATGGGGATGGAAGGGAACAGTCTATTGCCATTTGGTAGCATCATTTCAAAGTGAAAACAAAACCACTGAATAAGTCAGGGTAAGCGGTGTGCTATATTCCTCTCCTGTTAATCAGTATTCCACAGGCTGATTTGCACTACCTGAGGGAAAGGAGACAAAATATCCCTCCCTTCTGATACACTCAGGCATGGCTGCTACCACCTAAAATTGCCAATTCAGAAGTTAACACACGAGCCCTCCAGTTTCGTACCCTGAAATGGTAAATGAGACTAGAGATGTAGTTCAGTCTAAAAAAGATCACAGGTAACAGAATGCTTATACAAACTAGACTGCTTTGACATCTGTAAGAAAATTATATAGATGACAATCGAAAAAAAAAAAAAAAAAGATTGTTCCCATCTGTCAGCAAAACTGTTAGTTGAGCTATACTCAGCTGAAGTCCTCATCAGGATTCTGTTGATCCAGCAGACGGACATGTGTGAATGGGAAGTGACCTCGTTTGCCATTACACTCCCCTTCCCACTGACCACTCACATTAATCTTCGTAACCTTTACCAGCTCACCGACCTGCAGGAGGAGAATAAGGAAAGCACTTTATTTCCAGTTATGAATGCAAGCTGAAAAACTCCATTCTCTGGTTAGGCATACCCTGTCCACGTGATTGCTCTAGGGCTGACATTACAGAAATGGCTATTTGTTGCCTCCCAAGCCCCAGCCACCAGACTGATTACTTGTGGTTAGTGCAGGCATAAGGAAGAAGGGATTTCAGCAGTGCAGAAGAACAGAGAGTACAGGAAATAGAAATGATCCTAGAAAATGACACTTTTTTGGAAATGTTAATCATCTTTGGATGAGAAATCCCAACAAGAATGACCCAGTATTCCTTTTCTTGGTACCCACTACCCTTAGGTTCCTGTTTGTCCCACAGCCTGTGGCCCAGGAGAAGAGGTCCCCTTACCCTCACTGACATAGGACAGCAGCACAATCCCCCAACCACCTGTGTACATGTATCACTGCCTGCTACTGCTTGCAGACAGATGATAATCATGGAATGCAACTTCACTTGGTCTCAGAAAATGAAGTGTTCCTTTCACCTTCCTACCAAAGCAAAGCTTTTCCCACCTGGGCAGGTACAGGCTAAAACTCCAAAAGCCCCCACTTTCTTCATCAAACTCTACTTGGCAGGCCACTGTCTGCCAGCTCCCCACCCCCACCCTACCATGTACTAACAGACCTTGTTGCTTCCTCAATGCCACTTGGTACATATTCATTAACAATAAGGAGATATCATGTTTTTGCTTATATATGAAAAGCTTTTCTTTGCAACATCAACTATAAAGTTTTTTGTTTTTTTTAAAAATATTTTATTTATTTGACAGACAGAGATCACAAGTAGGCAGAGAGGCAGGCAGAGAGAGAGGAGGAAGCAGGCTCCCTGCCTGATGCAGGGCTCGATCCCAGGACCCTGGGATCAACTATAAAGTTTTGACAATCTAGGATATACCTCTATCTTATAAACTTAAGACAAAATCAGTCTGATGAATCTTGTGGCAAAATACTGAACAATGGTGAGATAAGTGGTGAGATACTGGACTAAATAACTTTATCCTTTGATCATCAACATCTGAGTTCTGAGGCTACAAGAGCTTTTTTTTTTTTTTTTAAAGATTTTATTTATTTATTTGAGAGAGAGAGACAGTGAGAGAGAGCATGAGCGAGGAGAAGGTCAGAGAGCGAAACAGACTCCCCATGGAGCTGGGAGCCTGATGTGGGACTTGATCCCGGGACTCCAGGATCACGACCTGAGCCGAAGGCAGTCGTCCAACCAACTGAGCCACCCAGAAAAGATTTTATTTGGGGCGCCTGGGTGGCTCAGTGGGTTAAGCTGCTGCCTTCGGCTCAGGTCATGATCTCAGGGTCCTGGGATCGAGCCCCACATCGGGCTCTCTGCTCTGCGGGGAGCCTGCTTCCTCCTCTCTGCCTGCCTCTCTGCCTACTTGTGATCTCTGTCTGTCAAATAAATAAATAAAATCTTTAAAAAAAAAAAAAGATTTTATTTATTTATTTGATAGGGAGAGATACTGTGAGAGAATTTCAGAGTCCTCTAACAGGATACTGGCACAAGCAGGGGGAGTAGGAGAGGGAGAAACAGGGAGCCTGATGTGGGGCTCGATCCTAGGACCCTGGGATCATGACCTGAGCCGAAGACAGACCAGACCTGTAACAACTGAGCCACCCAGGCGCCCCTACAAGAGCTTTCTAAGCAAAATTACTCATTTGGTTTCATTAAGTTAGTAACTACTACTTACTGAACTTGCACTAAGGACTGTAAAGGATTTTTTTTTTTTTTTAAAGTAGGCTCCATGTCCAACGTGTGGCTAGAACTCAAGAGACCAAGTATTGCATGCTTTACTGATTAAGCCAGTAAGGTACCCCTACTGTACAGAATATTTTATATAAATTATTTTGTAGTCATTATAATATCCTTGTAAGACATGAATTTTTTCATTTTATAGATGAAAAGACCGAGGTTCAGAGAAATTAGACATAGCTGAGGTCACACAGCCACTAGCAGGGCTGGAATTTGAGCTCAGAAGTATCAGCTCCAATGCCAATTTATAATTTATGTTCTATCATAGCAATAACTTTCAACTACTGGCCAAAGTCAACTCCAGTCTAGGACCAGGGCCTTCTGTAAAAACTAGCTTGATATCACTCAGAGGACAAACAGCTTGCCTACACACCTGTCTATAATTTCCTAAGGAACCATCTGAAAACCACAGAAGCCTAAGGTGGTTGTGGGTGTCACAGGATGCTGAGAAAAGGAAGACAAAAAAAAACAAAAAAAAAAACCTAGAAAATATCTTACATAAAAGGGATAAGAAAAGTGAGAAAAGGCAGCAGCTCAGTCTGCTGATGTTGTGAAGATTAAGGCTGATATGGTAAGGGGAGAAGAAAGGATGATACTGCACTCCCATCCAGTCCCTATAGGCTGCTAGCTCCAGGGTTCTTTATTATCAGCAATCCTCTAATTCAAAGTTCCTGAAACCTAACCAAGTCAACCATGACAAGTCAAGATCTTCCTAGTCTTTTGGGGAGAGGAAGACCAGGACCTCTAAGCAAAAATATCCTAGCTAGTAAAAACAATCTGAAAGTTCGCCTTATACCCCCAATTCTCGTTCTCAGACTTCTTTTTTTTTTTTTTTTAAAGTAAACTCTATGCCCAATGTGGGGCTCAAACTCACACCCCCAAGCACAAGTGTTAAGCTCTACCAACGTACTGGGCCAGTCAGGCACCCCATGAGTTCTGACTTCATTTTACCAGCTTTTTTTTTTTTTTTTAATATTTTGTTTATTTGACTAAGAGAGCGATCTCAAGTAGGCAGAGAGAGATGGGGAAGCACGCTCCCAGCGGAGCAGAGCCCACTGTGGGGCTTGATCCCAGGACCCTGAGACCATGACCTGAGCTGAAGGTAGAGGCTTAACCCACTGAGCCACCCAGGTGCCCCCTTTTTTAAAGAACTCTTGCAGTGTTGTACTAGGAACAACATCGACCTGTTAACATCTGGCTACTCTGTAGTGCATTTTCCTTGTTTCTAACCTGTCAACTATCCTTGACTGTCTCCCCACCCCCACACCCCTCACACCCCCCACACCCTAGGTAAAATTAATGTCACCATGCTGTTAGCCCCTTCCTATGTTAAGGTCAATCGTATGAAGTGCAGTACTTCTTTTCCCCATTTTAGTATTTATTTGTATTTTGTTTTTTAAAAAAGACTTATTTGTGCTAATATTTATATTTTTACATATTTTTCTGAGAGAGAGACAGTGAGCAAGAGAGTGCCCAAAGGGGAGAGGCAGGGGGGAAGAGAGGGAAAGATTCTCAAGCAGAGACTCCTTGCTGAGCTCGGAGCACAAAGCAGAGCTTGATCTCAAAACCCTGAGACCATGACCTGAGCTGAAACCAAGAATCAGACACTTAACCAACTGAGCCACGCAGGCATCCCTGTACTTTCCGTTAAAACACTTACGTCACGCTAAGTGCTATTCTGAAAGCTGGACCCAGAATTAAGTCCCTGACCTTAAGAAAGGGGATGGGGGATGTGTATGCTCACATACTCATGTCAAAAATTTAAAATGCCACTCATGTTAGGTTCCTCTCCAGACATGGACAAAGGGGCCAATTTAAGAAGCTGGTTTGAGGGGTGCCTGGGTGGCTCAGTGGGTTTAGCCTCTGCTTTTGGCACGGATCATGGTCTCAGTGTCCTGGAATGGAGTCCCACATTGGGCTCTCTGCTCAGCAGGGAGCCTGCTTCCCCCTCTCTCTGCCTGCCTCTCTGCCTACTTGTGATCTCTGTCAAATAAATAAACAAAATCTTCGGCTCAGGTCATGATCTCAGGGTCCTGGGATCGAGTCCCACGTCGGGCTCTCTGCTCAGCAGGGAGCCTGCTTCCTCCTCTCTCTCTCTGCCTGCCTCTCTGCCTGCCTGTAATCTGTGTCAAATAAATAAATAAAATCTTAAAAAAAAATAAAAATAAAAATAAATTAAAAAAATAAAAAAATAGGGGGCGCCTGGGTGGCTCAGTCGTTAAGCATCTGCCTTTGGCTCAGGTCATGATCCCAGGGTCCTGGGTTTGAGCCCCACTTCCTGCTTCTTCCTCTCCCACTCCCCCTGCTTGTGTGCTCTCTCTCGCTGTGTTTCTGTCAAATAAATAAAATCTTTAAAATAAATAGATAAATAAAAATAAAAAAATAAAAAGAAGTTGGTTTGACAGGGCACCTGACTGGTTCAGTCAGTAGAGCATGTGACTCTTGATCTTGGGGTAGTGAGTTTAAGCCCTACACTGGGTGTAGAGCTTATTTCGGTCTGGAGATGAGGGGGTGACGCTAGTTTGACAAGATCCCAGCTAACATCCCTAACAGCTGCCATATATAAATCCATCATTTTATTGATATTAAAGACACACAAAAGGTACATGAGGGAACATTCTGGAATGCTGGAAATGTCCTATACTTTCATCTGGATAGTTATACCATAGGTACATACACATATAAACTCCAAGCTATATATACTCAGGATCAGTACTTTTTACCAAAAGATTGATTTCATATCTAAATGAAAAAATGGGGGATGCTTGGGTGGCTCAGTGGGTTAAGCCTCTGCCTTCAGCTCAGGTCATGATCTCAGGGTCCTGAGATCAAGCCCCACATCGGGCTCCCTCTCTCTGTCAAATAAATAAAATCTAAAGAAGAAAGAAAGAAAGAAAGAAATGAAAAGATGGGGCACCCGGGTGGTTCAGTGGGGTAAGTGTCTGCATTGGAATCAGGTCATGATCCCAGGGTCTTGGGAGCAAGTCTGTATCAGGCTCCCTGCCCAGTGGGGAGTCTGTTTCTCCCTCTTGCTCTCTCCAGAATAAGTAAATAAATAATCTTTTTTAAAAAAACTGAAAAGGGGGGCGCCTGGGTGGCTCAGTGGGTTAAGCCGCTGCCTTCGGCTCGGGTCATGATCTCAGGGTCCTGGGATCGAGTCCCACATCGGGCTCTCTGCTCAGCAGGGAGCCTGCTTCCCTCTCTCTGCCTGCCTCTCCGTTTACTTGTGATTTCTCTCTGTCAAATAAATAAATAAAATCTTTAAAAAAAAAAAAAAAAAAACTGAAAAGGGGTGCCTGGGTGGCTCAGTAGGTTAAAGCCTCTGCCTTCGGCTTGGGTCATGATCTCAGGGTCCTGGAATCGAGCCCCATGTCGGGCTCTCTGCTCAGCAGGGAGCCTGCTTCCCCTTCTCTCTCTGCCTGCCTCTCTGCCTACTTGTGATCTCTGTCTGTAAGTAAATAAATAAAATCTTTAAAAAATAAAAAATTATAAAAATTAAAAAACTGAAAAGATGAAAAAAATTGGTTGTATTTTAGCTAGATTTTCTAGGTGTTTTTTAGAAGCTGATTCTTCAGGGGGCACCTGGGTGGCTTAGTCAGTTAAGCGTCCAACTCTTTTTTTTTTTTTTTTAAAGATTTTATTTATTTATTTGACAGATAGAGATCATAAGTAGGCAGAGAGAGGAGGAAGCAGGCTCCCTGCCAAGCAGAGATCCCGATGCGGAACTCGATCCCAGTACGCTGAGATCATGACCTGAGCTGAAAGCAGAGGCTTTAACCCACGGAGCCACCCAGGTACCCCAAAAGCATCCAACTCTTGATTTCAGATCAGGTCATGATACCAGAGTTGTGGGACTGACCCCATGTGTGGCTCCAAGCTCAGCAGGGAGTCTACTGGAGATTCTTTCCTTCTCCCTCTACCCCTCCCCCTGCTCACATGTATGCACATGGGCTCTCCCTAAAATAAATAAATAAATCTTTAAAAAAAAAAAAAAAAAGATGGTTCTTTAGGATATATCCTTAAGCCCACCATTCTACTTGATACCAAATTCGGGTAAATGTTTAAACACTTCTTTTCTCTCAATGCTGTATTATCTTTATTCTTAAGCATTTAAAATGCTCTCAAATTGCATCCTAGAGAGCTCTAAGAAGTGAAGGGTAGGCTGAAATGTGGACTAGATTAGCCTCTTGCTATTGCCAAAGATGAACCACACCAGGCTTCTCCACAAGTATGATGGAACCTGCTGATTTGCCTTCAGACTTGCTCCTGCTTCTTCTTTCCAGGTTCAAAGGGAGAAACAATAGGGGTTCCTACAAGAGGTCACTGGCGGGGAAGGGGGTGATTTTGTACAGATTAGACCTTTGGATAACATCAGAGCCATCTCTAATGTACATGGTCTCTTGGTTCTACTCTACAGAGGCTCAGGAACACGACACCATATTCTGAAATCCTAAATCTTTTTTTTTTTTTTTAAAGATTTTATTTATTTATTTAACTGACAGAGATCACAAGTAGGCAGAGAGGCAGGCAGAGAGAGAGGGGAGGAAGCAGGCTCCCTGCAGAGCAGAGAGCCGGATGCGGGGCTCGATCCCAGGACCCTAGGATCATGACCTGAGTAGAAGGCAGAGGCTTTAACCCACTGAGCCACCCAGCCACCCCCAAAATCTTTTTTTACAGTTGATTAGGTTCTTGGCAGAGAGGCCCAAACATCAGGGGGTGAGAACAAAAGCTATGCCATAACTCTGAAATGATTCTAACTTTTTTTAAATTCTGATTTTTTATTTTTTTTTAAAAGATTTTATTTATTTATTTATTTGTCAGAGAGAGAGCGCGAGCGAGAGCGAGCACAGGCAGACAGAGAGGCAGGCAGAGTCAGAGGGAGAAGCAGGCTCCCCGTGGAGCAAGGAGCCCGATATGGGACTCGATCCCAGGACGCTGGGATCATGACCTGAGCCGAAGGCAGCTGCTTAACCAACTGAGCCACCCAGGCGTCCCTAAATTCTGATTTTTAAATGTAAGCTGTCAACTGGGCTAATTAACCTATCCAAAGTGGCCTTAAAGTACAAATACTTCGAGGAAGACCTTATTATTAAAAATTAAAGAACCCTTTGTATCCTTTGGAGTCTTTCTCTTGAAAGACTCAAAAGCACATGGGGACTCATGGAGTCAAGAAAAGACAAATTCCAGGGGCACCTGGGTGGCTCAGTGGGTTAAAGCCTCTGCATTTGGCTCAGGTCATGATCCCAGGGTCCTGGGACCAAGCCCCATGTTGTGCTCTCTGCTCAGTGGGGAGCCTGCTTCCTCCTCTCTCTCTGCCTGCCTCTCTGCCTACTTGTGATCGCTGTCTGTCAAATGAATAAAGGAAATTTATTTAAAAAAAAAAAAAAGGAAAAGAAAAGACAAATCCCAAAGGCAACATGAGTATTATTGGATTACATGAGGCCCAAGTGCTTCCACAGTTTGGAAGAATAAATGGCTGTCAAGCCTGTCAGGTACTAGTGGGGAAGTGCAGGAGGGGACAGGGCAGTCTGAAAACACAGTACTACACTCAGGGCAATTCTTTCTCCAAGTCAGAAACAAAGCGAGAATTCATACTCCTCCTCCAGATAGACAACAACCCATTAACACAGAATTCCCAAGGCCAGACCAGGGTGGATGAAGGGGGACATATATGGGTTTGAAGCTTGGCAAACTATTTCAAAGATGAAGAAAGAAAAATGGAGTATCTGCCCCAGAAATGCTATAATCTCAAGATACAAACAAATGTACTGCAGTGAGTGTAGTAGTAACTGTAATTCTAACACTACGGATTTCAAAATTCAAGTTATAGATGGAAAAAACCCCTAATTTGTCTATCAATGAACAAGAAAGACCTTATTAAGGATTTGAAGCACAAGGCAGTTAAACTTTCTTTTTATGAGGCAGGCCCTACTACCACCTTGTAGAGAAGAGACAGTGAGGACCCTTTCACTGAGGTACTATGATATTATCCTGTCAGTTTCTCACTTCCTGATCCTGTATTACACCCTTAGGAGCAAGTCTGCAAGTCAATCATGGCATCATCTCTAAAGAGGACTGAATGTTGGTACTTCTGTTTTTTCACTCCTAGGGAACTTGACGAAAACTGGCTTCTTCCCTAGCTCTGAGTAGTTCCCAGAATAAATCACAATCTTGGTACACGGGTAATCAAATCTACAGCTGGTTCAGGAGCCAAAGATTACTCAATTGATATTCACCAGTAAGGTCCCATGATAGCGAGAATGAAATGAGAACCCAAACAGCATTCATTTTTGGTAGTCATTAAACAGGAGACATTAGAGATCTGTGTGACCTCCTTTGCTGGTGTAACCCTAGGTGACTACCCTCTAGTTTCTGTCCCTACCATCTAAGAGTTGCCAGTGTTCCTCTGATCCTGACTTGCTGCAGGATTCCAACGAGCTCAGGACAGGAAACATAAACAAATTCGTAAAAATAGAGCAAGGAAAGGGCGCCTGGGTGGCTCAGTGGGTTAAGCCGCTGCCTTCGGCTCAGGTCATGATCTCAGGGTCCTGGGATCGAGTCCCGCATCGGGCTCTCTGCTCTGCAGGGAGCCTGCTTCCTCCTCTCTCTCTCTCTGCCTGCCTCTCTGCCTATTTGTAATCTCTCTCTGTCAAATAAATAAATAAAATCTTTAAAAAAAAAAAATAGAGCAAGGAAAAACACACACAGAGAGATGGATACAGAGACCTTACCCTGAAACATTTTCAAACACACCAAGAACACATTTAGTTAATATTTCAAGATTTGGCTGAAGGACAGTAAAAGTTAAGAAGATGACAGCAATCTAAAACAGAGGGTCAACAAACTATGGCCCATGAGCCAAATCCAGCTGGCTGTCTGTTTTTGTAAACAGTTCTATTAGAACACAACAAGCTCATCTGTTATTTGTCTATGGCTGTTTTGTTACAAGGACAGTTGAGTGGTTGTGACAAAAACTATATGGCCTATAAAGTCCTTTACTGAAAAAGTCTGCAGATCCATGATCTAAGGAATAGGTAATATTTAGGGTGCATCTATAGCCTTTCAAATGAATGGAAACAAATGAGAACAATTCAGCTTTAATGACTCACTTGCCTCAGAAATAGACTGAAACAAGCATGGGCTGTATCGGTAGAAAGTGGCAGGTCTAAGATTTACCTGGTAGGCTTCCAGGTGAAGAGAAAAAGCATCCCAATAAATCTTGGAAAAGAGGTCTCACTCTAGTTCTAGTCCAGGTAAGAAAAGATCTTCTTTAGCTCAACAGCTGATAATGCTTACAACTAAGTTCCCTATCCCCTTGGTGCAAGTTGGGAGATAACTACATATACCAGGTACATTTCCAGGTTCCAATGAACCTGACCTAAGGTTCCCAAACTGCAGTGTCAGAGGCACTGCAGCAAATTCAAATTTTTTTTTTTAAGACTTTATTTATTTATTTGACAGATGGAGATCACAAGTAGGCAGAGAAACAGGCAGAGAGGAGGAAGCAGGCTCCCCACTGAGCAGAGAGCCTGATGCGGGGCTCGATCCCAGGACTCTGGGACCATGACCTGAGCCGAAGGCAGGGGCCCTAACCCACTGAGCCACCCAGGCGCCCCTGCACTGCAGCAAATTCAGATGATGCCACGAAATCTTTAAAATTTTGAGGGAAACAGTAATACTTGACATATATCATGCCCTGTGAACCACTAACTCCAGGCAGTTGACAATTTCTAAATGAGATTTCTACATGGAGTCCCAAGTTATCAGGATATAAATACTTAATTTGTTTATCTGTATACCTATCTACCTAATCAACGCAAATGCTAACAATTTCTTTTGGCCTAGGACACTGAAATATTACTGAGATACTAAAGGTTATGAATCAAGAAAGTTTGGAACCTCTGGACTATACTCCTGTGTTGACAGCAAGTTCTCCAAAAGCAGAGATATCCAAATAAATGCTTAAAAATCATCCGTGAAGGGATGCCTGGGTGGCTCAGTTGGTTAAGTGGCTGCCTTCGGCTCAGGTCATGATTCCAGGATTCTGGGATTGAGCCCTGCTTTGGGTTCCCTGCTCAGCAGAGAGCCTGCTTCTCTCTCCCCCTCTGCCTGCTGCTCTGCTTACTTGGGCTCTCTATCTATCTGTCAAATAAGTAAATAAAAATCTTAAAAAAAAAAATTATCTGTGAAGATACCAGAAGGCCTGCCTTTAACTAGAGTCTAGGCCAGTTTACGTCCAACGTACTTTCCAACTGAGATTCTATGAGCTGAAATAAAGGTAATGTCCAAGGATGGAAAAGCAGATATCTCTCTCAATGAACGATACAGAAATCTTTAGCTACAATTCCAGAAAAAGACAAATTGACACAGGAAGAACTTGCCACTTGTGTTCTTACACTTTCCATTCTCATTTTTTTTTTCCTAACAAAGGGAAAAGTGGGATCTTTACTCCAAATGCCTATGCATAGGTCAAAAGGCCTAACCAACTTGGGTTTTATAGAGCACCACATGAGAAGATATAGAGTTGATGTAGCCACTAACGCATATAATCAGGGACCTAAAGCACTTTACAACCTTTCCCATCTGTGTTGAGGAACAGGCCCAAGCCTAAGAACACCTGAGTAGCTCCATGATGACTCTAAAGTCTTATAGTCTATCAAAGGCAAAATGCCAGCTTTAATCAAAGAATGTAAGTTATCTGATCAGTGCATTTAAAAGTAATGTGATTGTTCTGGACAGTCTACAGAGGCATTAAAAAAGTTTAACACCTGCAGTTCACAAGATTTGTACTATTCCAGCTTTTAAGGAGCCATTAAACAAAAAATGAAAGCTGCCTCTGCACTATTCTAGTGTTATTTCCAGTATCTCTTATTTAAAACATACAGCATATCTGCATGTTTAAAATCTTGGAAACTCCAGAATGGAACAGATGGTATCTGATTCCGTTATACTCCCCCAGAAATGACTGACTGACCCACAGAACTCTAGTGGGCAGAGGAATACCCCTCCTTTGGTTAGCTGGAATCAATCCCTACTTTCTACAGCCTTCATCTCTACTACAGGAATCTGATGTGCAGACAAAAGGAAATATCTAATAACTTATTTTCAACTGGGGGACTGTGGTAATAGCAAATGTACCAATGCAGAAAAATTTCATCTTTAAGGTGAGGGCAGGTGGTTCTTGAACCCCATTTTTTAAGATTTATTTATTTATTTTTATTATTATTATTATTTTTAAAGATTTTATTTATTTATTTGACAGAGAGAGATTACAAGTAGGCAGAGAGGCAGGCAGAGAGAGAGAGGAGGAAGCAGGCTCCCTGCTGAGCAGAGAGCCCGATGCGGGACTCGATCCCAGGATCCTGAGATCATGACCTGAGCCGAAGGCAGCGGCTTAACCCACTGAGCCACCCAGGCGCCCCTAAGATTTATTTTTTAAGTACAGAAATCCTTTCTTCAAACAAAATCTTAGAGAGATCCAAATATGTAAAACAGTTAAAAATAGAACTGCTTTGGTTGAAGCAAGAGAGGGAACACAGAGCCTTGCACCCTTGGTGTCCCCCCTCTCTTGAGGGATACTGAGAAGCAGTCTGAAGACTGCTGGTCTAACACAGTATCTCCAGAGCCCTACCCAATTCTAAAATGCAATGATTCTAATTTATCAACTTCAAGTTAAGTGTAAAATTCCACTAAAATGTAGTGTAAAATGTAAACTAGGTCATTCATAACCATGAATGTTTTGTTTAACCAGAATGGTCAGACCAGAACACCACAGCCTCCTACTCTTATCTCCCAGTGTCACCTCAATAGGGACAAGGCATCAGCTCTTATAAAAACCCAGAGATAGGGAAGAAGAGCTGTAGACAACTGTGTCCTGTACAGCTGTATTGTACTGACTGCACAACTGTCCTCACACACAGTCCAACTGCGGATATACTCCCAGTGAAGCCACACAAAACCTATACTGAGAAGGGCAGCAGCACGGTTATAAAGCAGTAAGAGTCACAGACAGAACCGAGCATGGTAGAGAAGGCGCCACAGTGGATTTGGGTTCATCCTGTCTCTACCTCCAAATAGATTAAACAGTCCAATCTGTCTAAACATCAGTTCTTTTTACATAATAAATAAAGATACCGAAGGTTCTTTCCTGCTCTAAAATTCTATGATGCTAAACTGACACATTTTTAAGTACGTAAGGTATTATAAAGCTATTACTTTGGGGTATATGTTTTAACCTGAAGGAAGCCATCTTTAGCAATCAACATATGTGGCTCAAAACCAGTATCTAGGGGCGCCTGGGTGGCTCAGTGGGTTAAAGCCTCTGCCTTCAGCTCAGGTCATGATCCCAGGACCCTGGGATCGAGCCCCGCATCAGGCTCTCTGCTCAGCGGGGAGCCTGCTTCCTCCTCTCTCTCTCTGTTTGCCTCTCTGCCTACTTGTGATCTCTGTCTGTCAAATAAATAAAAATCTTTAAAACAAAACAAAACAAAACAGTATCTAACCAAAAAACAAAACTTACTGAAATCACCTATTTCACAAGATTTATGTTTCACAGCAGGGAGAGCAGCTCAAACATTCCTAAGCACTGCAGCCTCTAATCAAGGCAGGCATCATTAAAAACACAGTTCCCTCTGGGCGCCCAGGTGGCTCGGTTGGTTAAGTAGCTGCCTTCAGCTGGGGCTGTGATCCCAGGGTTCTGGGATCGAGTCCCATATGGGGCTCCTTGCTCAGCGGGGAGACTGCTTCTCCCTCTGCTTGTGCTCTCTCTCAAAAAATAAAAAAAAAAATATATATATATATATATATATAAACAAAACAGGGGCGCCTGGGTGGCTCAGTGGGTTAAGCGAGCCTTTGGCTCACTCAGGTCATGATCTCAGGGTCCTGGGACTCTGCTTGGTGGGGCGCTTGCGTCCCCCCCCCCCGCCTACTTGTGATTTCTCTATAAAATAAATAAATAAAATCTTAAAAACAAAACAAAACAAACAAAAAAACCCAGCTCTCTTTAAGAAAGAAATGCAGAGCAGCTGGGTGGCTCAGTTGGTTAAGTGTGGTCTTCGACTCAGACTGTGATCCCAAGTCCTGGGCTCGAGTACTGCATTGGGCTCCCTGGTCCACAGGGAGCCTGTTTCTCCCTGTCTCTGCCTCTCATGATCTCAGGGTCCTGGGATCGAGTCCCGCATCGGGCTCTCTGCTCAGCAGGGAGCCTGCTTCCTCCTCTCTCTCTCTCAATCTGCCTGACTCTCTGCCTGCTTGTAATATCTCTGTCAAATAAATAAATAAAATCTTTAAAAAAAAAAATAAAAAAAAATAAATAAGTAAAATCTTTTTTTTTTTAAAAGATTTTATTTATTTATTTGACAGAGAGACAGATAGCAAGAGAGAGAACACAAGCAGGGGGAGTGAGAGAGGAAGAAGGCGGCTTCCCGCCAAGCAGGGGAGCCCGATGGGGGGCTCAATCCCAGGACCCTGGGATCATGACCCAAGCCGAAGGCAGATGGTTAACAACTGAGCCATCCAGGAGCCCCTAAGTAAAATCTTAAAAAAAAAAGAAAGAAAATGCAGGGGCACCCAGCTGTCTCAGTTGGTAGACCATGTAACTCTTGTCTTGGGGTTGGGTTAATTTAACCCCGCCCTGGATGTAGCAATTACTTAAAAATAAAATCTTAGGGACTCCTGGGTGGCTCAGTTGGTTATGCACTGGACTCTGGCTCAGGTCATGGTCTTGGGGTCCTGGGATGGAGCCGAGTTGCAACTCTCACTCTGCAGGGAGTTTGCTTGCTTGTCCCTCTCCCTCTGCCCCTCCCCCTGCTCATGCTCCCCACCTCTCTCAAATAAAATCCTTATTTAAAAAAAAAAAAAAAGAAAAAAATGAAGGGGCACCCGGGTGGCTCAACTGCTTGTGTCCAACTCTTGATCTAAGCTCAGGTTTTGATCTAGAGTTGTGAGTTTGAGCCCCACATTGATCTTACTTAGGAAAAATAAAAATAAAAAAGTAAAAAGGGAGGGCACCTGGGTGGCTCCATCAGTTAGCATCGAACTTTTTTTTTTTTTCCCAATTTATTTATTTTCAGAAAAACAGTATTCATTATTTTTTCACCACACCCAGTGCTCCATGCAAGCCGTGCCCTCTATAATACCCACCACCTGGTACCCCAACCTCCCACCCCCCCGCCACTTCACACCCCTCAGATTGTTTTTCAGAGTCCATAGTCTCTCATGGTTAGCATCCAACTTTTGATTTCGGCTCAGGTCATGATCTCAGGGTCCTGGGAATGAGCCCTACATCAGGCACGGGGCCTGGAAGAGTCTGCTTCTCTCTCTCTCCCCTCCCCCTCATATTCATGCACATGAGCTCTCTAATAAACATATGTATCTCTGGAGTGCCTGGGTGGTTCAGCCGGTTAAGGGTCTGCCATCAGCTCAGGTCATGATCCCAGCATCCTGGGATCAAATCCTGCGTCAGGCTCCCTGCGCTCAGTGGGAAGTCTGCTTCTTCTTTCCCTTGCTCATGTGCTCTCTCTCTCTCTCTCTACAATAATAAATAAAATCTTTTTTAAAAAATAGATGAATCTTTTAATAAAGGAAGAAGGAAAGAAGGAAGCGGGGGAAGGGAATGCAAATGGAAACAAAATTAACGTCATGACTATTGTTTCCTGGCTGTTAGCTGGCTTGTTTCATGACTGCTAGTTTTCATACTCCAGCCCAGTGCTAACAAGGTCTGCAAAAAATGTCAGGAATCCCATCTGCCATATGCACAGCACCATGTTGGATGTTGACATCATCTGAACTTAAATGAAAACACAAGGCAAGAAACTTGTTTTCATTATCCTGCAAACTCAGAGTGGTGGAAATAATGGTGTGACCTGTAATTTCGTTTCTTATCAAAGCAGAGACATGCTACTTTTAAGTCACAACGCAATCTCAAAAAATAAGCACCAAAAAATACATTTTTTATATTTGACGCCTGGGTGGCTCAGTTGGTTAAGCAGCTGCCTTCGGCTCAGGTCATGATTCCAGCGTCCTGGGATCGAGTCCCACATGGGGCTCCTTGCTCGGCAGGGAGCCTGCTTCTCCCTCTGCCTCTGCCTTCCACTCTGTCTGCCTGTGCTCGCTCTCGCTCGCACTCTCTCTCTCTCTGACAAATAAATAAATAAATAAAATCTTAAAAAAAAAAAAAAAAAAAGACACATTTTTCAGTCAAACCTCTAAGACTCAACTAGCCTTCTTTGCAGCCACTATCCAGAATGTAAAAGAAAATTTTCAAATCCAATAATATCAGAGACTGGCTCAAATAAATCCCAGTTTATTCTGTAGGCTAACACTTCTACTTAGGCAGAAGGCAGCTTTACTCCCACTGTGTGAACACGACCCAAAGGAAACAGCACTTAGAGATCTCAGTTTATAAAAATATACTTTTGCTCCTTCTCTGCTAGTCTGAGCTTCCATAACTTCAGCCTGTACTTATGAAAGTTAGCTACTTACTTACATTCAAGTTCTATCAGTAGGTTCTGAAAGATGGCATGCCACTTTTGTACAAGCTTTTACTCTGAACCACTAGCTCTGTGTATCTCAGGGAGGGAGGGAGAGAGGGAGGAGAGAAGAGACAAAGCTGTGAATGTTAAAGAGAGGAATAAAGGAATAGACCCAATGCAATAGTTGACCAAAGGAGACAGACTACCAAGCATAACCATTCGCCGTAAAAGGCAGAAATTTACTCCTCAGGAGGAACGGGCTTCCTCGCTGTAAAATGCACCAAACAACAAAAACCAAGTAAACCTGCTGTTCCTTGGAACACACAGTTTTGGGTATGGATCTTTTCTCACCTGTTCTATGCTTTACTGTTCCTCCTGAATTCTTACTTGATAAACAAAAGCAGTCAATGGTAAGAACTCTATGCCCCCTAAAGAAGAAACATGTTTTTTTGTGGGAAAGCCCACCTTATTTTAGACATTGATAAACAGAAAGAAAGAATCAGAGTAGAAGATAGATGAGAAAAAAATATTTTAAGTTAATTCCTGTGAATTCAGGTGGTGTTATCAAAGAAATCAAAGTAGTTTAGTAGATCAATCAAAACATTCAGTTATACAATTTTAAGCTTACTTATTCCAAAATAGGTTTTCTACAAAAAAAGAGAAAACCTAACATTAATGCCAAAATCAGTACTTAATGGTTCAACATCTACAATATCACAATGCTGGTGTTTGTATTCAGCATTCCTACAAAGCTCTAAGAGGTGTGAAAGGGAGACCCTGTAGCAGATCTCTTCTTTCTACATTTTGCACATTATGTACCTCCAAAGCCAAGGCTGTCTTGTCGTAGGCATTAGGGACTCGCTTCTGGATTACCCTGGCATAAATGGGCCCATTCTGGAGGTTAGGGAGCGGAGTGTTGACGCTGGGTTGGGCATAGGGCCCAGGCTCCGGCCCACCCAGTGGCTGTGGGTGGGAACCCTCCTGGTTACCTCCAATCAGAGCCGATACTGAGGCGGAGGCAGGTCTATACTTCTCGACGTAAGGGACTGGAATCATCCCCCTCTTGCCTTCGCTGTCCTCTGCATTCCACCACTGCTCTTCAGGCTTATCCCGGATTCTCAGGATGTCTCCTTTCTTAAAGGGAAGATCTTCTTCATCATTCCCATTAAAGTCAAAGAGGGCTCGCACATACTCTGCCTCCTCCTGCCTGAGAATCACTCCACTACCCTGCCTGGATCTGGAAACTGGTTCTATCAATGTTGTAGTGTCCAAATAATGTATTTTGTAGAATTCCAGTAAAGCAGGCAATGAATCAAACTCTTGATCTCCTATTCGGAGTCTGGAGGGGCTCACCCCTGGAAAAAAACAGAGCAGGCTATTATTTAAAGACATATTACAAAGGAGATAAAATGCAGATTTTAACCATTTCCTAAACACATTTACTCAATACTTAATCAGAAAAAAAATCTAGAAAAGATAACCCTTCTCCTTATGGTATACTGAAAATCATACTCTGTAGTTAAAACATACCCTAAAAAGATGCCCATCACCACCTACAGCAGAGATGGAACAGAAGGCCTTCACAGACCAGGCCGGTCAGGGCATGCTTTCATACTGGATCAAAGACAAAGCAACATGGAGACTTTTTTGTTCATTCTCCCAAAATGTTCCGTGCTATCCCATTTACAGAGTAGCATAAGGTTCAAGGTTTTGTTGTAATCTTCTTTTCAACCTCAGGAAATGTAGCAACTCTCCTTTTTCATAGGTCCCAGCAGCTTTTCCAAGAAGAGGTGGGGAGAACTTGCCATCTATCTACACCAGGCTCATACATTCCTTCTCTTCACATCTAGAATGTACAATTTCTAACAAAAAAAAAAGATGTTTTTGTTGTTTTTTTTGGAAGTGAGTTCTATGCCCAGTGTGGGGCTTAAACTCACAACCCTGAGATCAAGGGTTCCATGCTCTAGTAACTAGGCCAGCCAGGCACCCTCAATTTCATTTCCGACAGCTACCAAAACAAACAAACAAGCAAGCAAACAAAAAACCTTAATTAGGCAAAAGAACCAAGGAGTCTAAAAAGAGAAACCAGGAAGCTAACTGCTTAACAATCAATTCCTAAGGTCTGCACTGAAATAAAACATGTAAACCATATCGCTCCTTCAGGTCACAAAAAAACAGTAAATAAGGATGCCTGAAAAAATAAAAAGTGTTAAAATTCTCAACCTCGGGGGGTGCCTGGGTGGCTCAGTGGCTTAAGCCGCTGCCTTCGGCTGCCTTCGGCTCAGGTCATGATCTCAGGGTCCTGGGATCGAGTCCCGCATCGGGCTCTCTGTTTGGCAGGGAGCCTGCTTCCCTCTCTCTCTCTGCCTGCCTCTCCATCTACTTGTGATTTCTCTCTGTCAAATAAATAAATAAAATCTTTAAAAAAAAAAAAAAATTCTCAACCTCTGGGAGCACACATGCTTCCAAATGTGTTCCCTCAGAGGGTATAGCTCAGGCACTGAGCATCTGACTGCAGAATATATTCCCGCTCTATCCCAAAAGTCTAGAAGTCAAAGATAATAAATTAACATGCATCAGTTCAAATGAAAAAGTTTCTAGTGAAGAATACACTTTTTTTTTTTTTAAGATTTTATTTATTTGTCAGAGAGAGAGGAGCAAGAGTGAGCACAGGCAGACAGAGTGGCAGGCAGAGGCAGAGGGAGAAGCAGGCTCCCCGCCAAGCAAGGAGCCCGATGTGGGACTTGATCCCAGGACGCTGGGATCATGACCTGAGCTGAAGGCAGCCGCCCAACCAACTGAGCCACCCAGGCATCCCCACCTTTTTTTTTTTTTTTTAAGATTTTTATTTATTTATTTGACAGAGAGATCAAAAGTAGGCAGAGAGGCGGGGGGGGGGGGAGTAGGCTCCCTGCTGAGCAGAGAGCCCAATGTGGGGCTCGATCCCAGGACCCTGAGATCATGACCTGAGCTGAAGGCAGAGGCTTAACCCACTGAGCCACCCAGGATCCCCAGGAATATACCCTTTAACACACACTCTGCTAAGCATCAAAATATCAAATCATCTTTATTGGATTTTTTTTACCTTTTGGTTTCCTGGTAAAGTAATAAAATAAAACAGAAAACTGTTTTTTGCAGAGTTTGTTTTTTGTTTTTTTAACCACCCTTAATCTACAATTCAACATTAAGTTACAACCTCCCAAATCTAAATATGTGTGTGTGTGTGTACAAGTATGTCATAAATATATACAAGTGTTTTATAGTTAGGTAATATAAATTTTTTTTTTAAGATTTTATTTTATTTATTTGAGAGAGAGAGAGACAGTGAGAGAGAGAATGAGCGAGGAGAAGGTCAGAGAGCGAAGCAGACTCCCCATGGAGCTGGGAGCCTGATGTGGGACTCGATAGTGTAAGGGTGGGGCAGACTGAGTGGAGTCATCCAATCAGTAGGCCGTAGGTATATCCGCTGGGAAGGTTGAAATTCAATTGGCCACCTGTGTAGGGGCGGGGCTCAACCACCCCCATAAAGGTTGCTCTGCCAGGCTGCCGCGGGGGGCTGCTGCAGGAGAGCCGGGGGCTCCTGCAGGAGAGCAGCGGCTGCTACAGGAGGGATGAAGTCGGCGGAGAGCGGTGAAGTCGGCGGAGAGCGGTGAAGTCGGCGGAGAGCGGTGAAGTCGGCGGAGAGCGGTGAAGTCGGCGGAGAGCGGTGAAGTCGGCGGAGAGCGGTGAAGTCGGCGGAGAGCGGTGAAGTCGGCGGAGAGCGGTGAAGTCGGCGGAGAGCGGTGAAGTCGGCGGAGAGCGGTGAAGTGGAGCGGAGAGCGGTGGAAGTCGCAGAAGAGCAGGGGAGTCAACGGTGTATAGTAGAGCTGTAACAGCTCTTGTAAGAGCTATAACCGCGTTTGGCGGCCCACCCTCCGGCGGCGGCCCCGAGCGCCGCCGCCTGCAGCCTCCGGCGGCGGCCCCGAGCGCCGCCGCCTGCACCCTCCGGCGGCGGCCCCGAGCGCCGCCGCCTGCAGCCTCCGGCGGCGGCCCCGAGCGCCGCCGCCTGCAGCCTCCGGCGGCGGCCCCGAGCGCCGCCGCCTGCAGCCTCCGGCGGCGGCCCCGAGCGCCGCCGCCTGCAGCCTCCGGCGGCGGCCCCGAGCGCCGCCGCCTGCAGCCTCCGGCGGCGGCCCCGAGCGCCGCCGCCTGCAGCCTCCGGCGGCGGCCCCGAGCGCCGCCGCCTGCACCCTCCGGCGGCGGCCCCGAGCGCCGCCGCCTGCAGCCTCCGGCGGCGGCCCCGAGCGCCGCCGCCTGCAGCCTCCGGCGGCGGCCCCGAGCGCCGCCGCCTGCAGCCTCCGGCGGCGGCCCCGAGCGCCGCCGCCTGCAGCCTCCGGCGGCGGCCCCGAGCGCCGCCGCCTGCAGCCTCCGGCGGCGGCCCCGAGCGCCGCCGCCTGCAGCCTCCGGCGGCGGCCCCGAGCGCCGCCGCCTGCACCCTCCGGCGGCGGCCCCGAGCGCCGCCGCCTGCAGCCTCCGGCGGCGGCCCCGAGCGCCGCCGCCTGCAGCCTCCGGCGGCGGCCCCGAGCGCCGCCGCCTGCACCCTCCGGCGGCGGCCCCGAGCGCCGCCGCCTGCAGCCTCCGGCGGCGGCCCCGAGCGCCGCCGCCTGCACCCTCCGGCGGCGGCCCCGAGCGCCGCCGCCTGCACCCTCCGGCGGCGGCCCCGAGCGCCGCCGCCTGCAGCCTCCGGCGGCGGCCCCGAGCGCCGCCGCCTGCACCCTCCGGCGGCGGCCCCGAGCGCCGCCGCCTGCAGCCTCCGGCGGCGGCCCCGAGCGCCGCCGCCTGCACCCTCCGGCGGCGGCCCCGAGCGCCGCCGCCTGCACCCTCCGGCGGCGGCCCCGAGCACCGTCGCCTGCAGCTTCCAGCCTCCGGCCCCGAGCGCCGTCGCCTGCAGCTTCCAGCCTCCGGCCCCGAGCGCCGTCGCCTGCAGCTTCCAGCCTCCGGCCTCGAGCGCCGCCGCCTGCAGCTTCCAGCCTCCGGCGGCGGCCCCGAGCACCGCCGCCTGCAGCTTCTAGCCTCCGGCGGCGGCCCCGAGCCATCGCCTGCAGCCTGCAGCCTCCGGCGGCCCAGCAGTCCAGTCGTCTGTGGTCCAGTTGTCAGCGGTCCCTCGACGCCTGCGGTCCTGAGACATCTGCGGTCCAGTTGTCAGCGGTCCCTCGACGCCTGCGGTCCTGAGACGTCTGCGGTCCAGTTGTCAGCGGTCCCTCGACGCCTGCGGTCCTGAGACATCTGCGGTCCAGTTGTCAGCGGTCCCTCGACGCCTGCGGTCCTGAGACGTCTGCGGTCCAGTTGTCAGCGGTCCCTCGACGCCTGCGGTCCTGAGACATCTGCGGTCCAGTTGTCAGCGGTCCCTCGATGTCTGCGGTCCAGTTGTCAGCGGTCCCTCGATGTCTGCGGTCCAGTTGTCAGCGGTCCCTCGACGCCTGCGGTCCTGAGACATCTGCGGTCCAGTTGTCAGCGGTCCCTCGACGCCTGCGGTCCTGAGACATCTGCGGTCCAGTTGTCAGCGGTCCCTCGACGCCTGCGGTCCTGAGACGTCTGCGGTCCAGTTGTCAGCGTTCCCTCGACGCCTGCGGTCCTGAGACGTCTGCGGTCCAGTTGTCAGCGGTCCCTCGACGCCTGCGGTCCTGAGACATCTGCGGTCCAGTTGTCAGCGGTCCCTCGATGTCTGCGGTCCAGTTGTCAGCGGTCCCTCGATGTCTGCGGTCCAGTTGTCAGCGGTCCCTCGACGCCTGCGGTCCTGAGACATCTGCGGTCCAGTTGTCAGCGGTCCCTCGACGCCTGCGGTCCTGAGACATCTGCGGTCCAGTTGTCAGCGGTCCCTCGACGCCTGCGGTGCCAGCGGCCCTGCCCCGCACTCCAGGACCCTCAGCAGTGACACAGTGAGAAACGACCTAGATGTCAGCAACCTCATTGGGAGTAGGCTCGCCGGGGTCAAAGTTGTCATCTTTTATAAAAGAAAGCCCTGACCGGTCAGTGCGATTCATGATGCTTGGCGCGAAATAAAGCTTTGCTTGACCTTCGCTTTGTATCAGTCTCGTTCCTTTGATCACGGACCCTAACATTTGGGGGCTCGTCCGGGATCAAACGACGAGAACTGAGCCAGCATCAGAATTTTTAAGAAAAGCCTCCGGAGGTATTGGGTTTGGAGGTATTGGGTTTGGAGGTATTGGGTTTGGAGGTATTAGGTTTCGAAGTATTGGGTTCCGAGGTATTGGGATCCTATCCGTCTGTCTGGTTGGAGCTCCAGGGTATAGCCCACCGGGGAGAAGCTGGACGCAGCCATGCTCCCCAGGGCTGGAGTGGATGCGGGGACGCCCCATCCCTCTGCTGATAGATCGACAGGGGGTTCGAGTCCCCTTGGGCGGTCGGGGGGTTCGAGTCCCCCTGCGCGGTCGGGGGGTTCGAGTCCCCCTGGGCGGTTGGGGGGTTCGAGTCCCCCTGGGCGGTCGAGGGGTTCGAGTCCCCTTAGGCGGTTGGAAGATGAAAATAGCCGCCATAAGTGGCAAATTTTGGGTAAGAATCGCTGGGTCTGCAGTTGTCTTTGTCTGGTTCTTTTGTTATCTATTGTGTGGTGTTTTGTGGACCAAAAAAGCCCCCCCCAGCAGCAGGCTCTGGATAAGGATCACTGGGTCTACGTTTGTTTTTGTCTTGTTCTTTTGTTGTTGTCTGTTGTGCTGTTTGTTGTATTTGGAGAAATGGGACAAACAGAGAATAAGGGGCCTGTGACACCCCTAGGTCTTGTTCTTGAACATTTCAAAGATTTTCAAGGTAAAGCCACTCATTCAGGTGATACGGTTTATCCGGGAAAACTAAAAACACTCTGTCAATTAGAATGGCCCAATTTCTCCACAGGGTGGCCACCGGAAGGAACGTTTGCCTTGGCTCAGATATATTCTACCCTGAGTGAGGTCTTGGATCTACATCGAGACCAAGTACCATATATTGTGGCCTGGCGATACCTGATAGAAGAGCCACCGTCATGGCTCAAGTCCCATCTTCCACCTGCTAATGAAATTATTTCTCTCCCTCTAAGGCAGGTTGGAGCACCAAAACCAGAACAAGCAGATAAGGGGGATTCAGGGAAGAAGACCGTTCTACCTCCATCAGATATGGAGGATGCGGAATTCGCCCCCCTTTATTTGTCTTCTAAATCTGACTCTCGGTCCCAAAATGTCTTTACAAGTCCACCTCATACACGGTCGGGATCCACCTATGGGATCACCATGCGGCGAGACTGCCCTGATCCTTCCCCTTTCCCCTATCCTCCTCAGCCTTCCTCTACCTCACTGGTACGGTCTGCGCCGATGCTGCCCCTTCGTGAGGTTGCTCTACCAGAGGGGAGAGGGCGGCCTTACTTAAGCTATATCCCTTTCTCCTCTTCTGACATCTATAACTGGAAAACCCAACACAAATCCTTTTCTGATCACCCTCAGGATTTAATTAGCCTCTTGGAAACTGTTTTTCTTACTCACCAACCCACCTGGGTAGATGTTCAACAGCTCCTTATGGCTCTCTTTAATGGGGAGGAACGGGATCGCATCATGCGAGAAACCCATAAGGTGATAAGCGAGAGACTTGGCAGGGACCTCGATCCCCGCCGGATGGAGGACTACTGCCCGAGGGAATCTCCCGACTGGGATCCAAACTCTGATGAAGGTAAGGAGAGCTTACGTTTCTACCGCCAGGCTCTATTGGGAGGCCTCCGTGCAGCAGCAAGGAGACCCATAAATTTATCCAAAATTAGTACAGTGACTCAAGGTAAGAATGAGTCTCCAGGAGCCTTCCTAGAAAGGCTAATTGAAGCCTATAAAATGTATAGCCCGATCAATCCTGAGGCACCTGAAAATCAGAGGGCAATGAATCTTGCTTTTGCAAGTCAGTCAGCCCCAGATATAAGGAGAAAACTTCAGAAAATCGAAGGATTTGAAGGAAAAAATCTGACTGAGTTAGTGGGAATAGCAGAAAAGGTATTTAACAACAGGGATGCACAAGAGGATGAAAAAGAGACAAAAAAATTGGTTAAGGTTTTGACATTACATGAGGCAGGGAGGAGACGGCTAGGGGATAGTAAATGGAAGGAAAAACCTAAGCAGAGAGAAGGCAGGCGGGAAGACTTAGATTCCAATCAGTGTGCTTACTGTAAAGAAAAAGGACATTGGGCCAGGGAGTGCCCTAAAAGGAAGACGGCAATGCTTGCCACCAGAGATTGAAGGGGCCATGGTTCGGAACCCCTCCCCGAACCTCGGGTAAAAATTGAAGTGGAGGGGAAATCAGTTGATTTTTTGGTAGACACAGGGGCCCAATTTTCATCGTTACTTAAACCTATGGGAAAACTATCTGGAGAGGAAGTTTGGGTACAAGGAGCAAATGGCACAGAGAGACATAAATGGACAACAGAAAGGACTTTAAATTTAGCCTCGGGATTAGTTAAACATCGATTTTTGGTCCTCCCTAATGCCCCATATAATTTGATGGGAAGAGATCTCCTCCACAAGTTAAGAGCTGGCATTCAGTTTTCAGAAGGAGATATGACTGTAACATTGAGACAACCCACTGTACAGGTGCTTATGGCAGCAGTGGATGAATACCGCCTTTACGAACCAGTCTCAAAACCAAAGAAGACAAAGGGGGAAAGCCTCCTCCAAATCCTACAGAACGAGTTTCCTGAGGTCTGGGCAGAAGGGAAGCCCCCTGGCTTGGCTAAAGAACAACCTCCAGTGGTGGTACAATTAAAGGCGACAGCTACGGCTATACGCGTCCGGCAATATCCTCTTTCCCAGGAAGCAAAGGAAGGGATCAGGAAACACATTAACCGCCTCCGGGGAGACGGGATTTTAGTTCCTTGTAAATCTTCATGGAACACTCCTTTGCTCCCCGTTAAAAAGGCCGAGACTGGGGAATACCGACCAGTTCAGGACTTGCGGGAAGTTAACAAACGGGTTGAAGATATACACCCAACAGTGCCTAACCCCTATACCCTACTCTCCCTCCTGGGCCCCAAAAGAACTGTATATACTGTCTTAGATTTAAAGGATGCATTTTTCTGTATACCTATAGCAAGGGAATCTCAGCCCCTTTTTGCTTTTGAGTGGTCTGACCCACAGGAGGGGTTTCAAGGCCAGCTCACCTGGACAAGACTTCCCCAAGGATTCAAGAATTCGCCCACCATTTTTGATGAGGCCCTGCATGAGGATTTGCGTGAGTACAGAATTTCTAATCCAGGAGTCACTCTGTTACAATACGTTGATGACTTGCTAGTAGCCGCCGAGGACTATGAGTCGTGTTTGTGGGGGACGAGAGCTCTCTTACAGGCTCTGCAGACAAAAGGGTATCGGGTGTCAGCAAAGAAAGCACAGCTCTGTCAGAGCTATGCCACTTATCTAGGCTTTGACCTCCATGAGGGAGTACGTTCACTGTCTGAATCCAGGAAACAGGTGATTACCCGATACCCCCGTCCCACCACGTCCCGACAAGTAAGGGAGTTTCTTGGAACAGTGGGCTACTGTAGGCTATGGATACCACGGTTTGCAGAGATTGCCCGACCGCTCTATGAACTGACAAAAGGAGGGCTCACTAGGATTGAGTGGACAGCTGAAGCAGAGGGAGCATTTCGGGAATTACAGACAGCCTTGCTGAGTGCCCCAGCATTGGCCATCCCAGATGTAACCAAACCCTTCCAATTATACGTGGATGAAAAATCGGGAGTGGCCAAAGGAGTTTTAACTCAGACTCTGGGACCTTGGCGAAGACCAGTGGCCTACCTTAGTAAGAAACTAGACCCAGTAGCAGCTGGGTTCCCTCCTTGCCTCCGCATAATTGCCGCAACAGCCCTCCTGGTTAAGGATGCGAGCAAATTAACTTTAGGCCAAAATCTTGTTATAACCACCACACACGCGATTGAGGGCCTTCTCCGGACTCCACCAGACCGATGGATGACGAACGCCCGAGTAACGGGGTATCAGGCCCTTCTCCTCAATGAACCAAAAGTGGCCTTCCGACCCCCAGCAGTGCTAAATCCAGCCACACTGCTGCCAGAAGAGCTAGCTGACCATCCACATGATTGTGGGGAGGTCTTAACCCAAGTCACAGGAATAAGGCCGGATCTCAGAGACATTCCCCTCCCAGATGCCGAGATGACTCTGTTCACAGATGGGAGCAGCTACATAGTCAATGGAAAGAGGTATGCAGGGGCCGCGGTGGTTTCTCCTGAGCAGAGACTCTGGACAGCAGCCCTGCCACATGGAACTTCGGCACAGAGAGCAGAACTAATTGCACTCACGAAGGCACTGCAGATGGCCAAAGGAAAAACCACCAACATCTATACGGACAGCAGGTATGCCTTTGCTACACTGCACATACATGGGGCTATTTATAAAGAAAGGGGCCTATTAACAGCAGAAGGAAAAGGAATTAAAAACAGAAGAGAAATATTAGCTCTCCTCCAGGCTATTTGGGACCCGAAAAAGGTGGCTGTTATGCATTGCCCAGGACATCAAAAGGGGACTGATCTGATTTCAAAAGGAAACTACTTAGCAGATCAAGCCGCAAAGCAAGCAGCTCGAGAAAAAGTGCAAGAACTAGTTGCACTCCCGGCTCCAGCACTACCAGAAAAACCAAACTATTCAGAAGAGGATTTAAAGTATTTACAGAAATGGGTTGAATTAGACTATGAAGGGGACTGGGCCAAGACAAAAATAGGAAAAATAATTCTTCCTCGAAGACTAGGTAAGAAGTTAGTAGGCCAGATACATCAGGGTACTCATTTGGGGACACGAAAACTCAAGGAGCTTATAGGCAAGCAGTTCCAGGTTTCTAAATTAGGTCGTATGGTTCAGGATGTAGTTGATAGATGTGCCCAATGCCAGGCAGTTAATGTAGGAAGAACTAAAATGGGAAGAGGGAAAAGAGAAAGAGGTAAGGAACCAGGAATTTATTGGGAAATAGATTTTACAGAAATGAAACCTGGAAAATATGGGCACAAGTATATGTTGGTTTTTGTGGATACCTTTTCAGGCTGGGTGGAGGCTTTTCCTGCCAAGCATGAGACCGCAGGGGTAGTAGCAAAAAAGATACTAGAAGAAATAATTCCTAGGTTCGGGCTGCCTCTTGCAATTGGGTCAGACAATGGCCCTGCATTCGTAAGTTCAGTCTCACAGGCATTGGCCAAGGCTGTGGGCACAAATTGGAAATTACATTGTGCATACAGGCCCCAGAGTTCGGGGCAAGTAGAAAGAATGAATCGGACTCTTAAAGAGACCTTGACAAAACTAATTCTGGAAACTGGCGGTGGATGGGTAGATCTCCTTCCTTTTGCCCTCCTTAGAGCCCGATGTACACCTTATTTAAGCAAGGTGACCCCATTTGAAATATTGTTTGGGAGACCCCCCCCACTCTGTCCTCGGCTACAGGAGGTTGCCCTAGCAGAAATGACGGATCAGTCTGTACTCCAGTCACTGCAGGCATTACAATCTGTCTTAAAAAAAGCCCATACAGGAATCCGAGTTGCCCACACTGGAACAGAGACGGTGGAACCACATCCTTACCAACCCGGGGACTTGGTTTGGATACGTCGCTATCAAGTGGGGAATTTGGAGCCTCGTTGGAAGGGACCATTTACTGTTATCCTAACCACCCCCACAGCAGTAAAAGTGGAAGGCATCAGGGCCTGGGTTCATGCGGGTCATGTCAAACGAGCTGAGAGTAAGGATGCCCTCCAGAGATGGGAAATGCAGCCAAAGGACCCTGCTGACCATGGACTGAAACTAAGACTAAAGAAACTGTGAGTGTATTGTTGCTATACTAAAGAAAATTGGGGCGATAAAATGTTAGTCTTATATGTTCAATATAAGGTAGAACCATCTGAAAAGTCAAGGATTTGACTAATCTCCAAAGAAAAGGGGGGAATGTAAGGGTGGGGCAGACTGAGTGGAGTCATCCAATCAGTAGGCCGTAGGTATATCCGCTGGGAAGGTTGAAATTCAATTGGCCACCTGTGTAGGGGCGGGGCTCAACCACCCCCATAAAGGTTGCTCTGCCAGGCTGCCGCGGGGGGCTGCTGCAGGAGAGCCGGGGGCTCCTGCAGGAGAGCAGCGGCTGCTACAGGAGGGATGAAGTCGGCGGAGAGCGGTGAAGTCGGCGGAGAGCGGTGAAGTCGGCGGAGAGCGGTGAAGTCGGCGGAGAGCGGTGAAGTCGGCGGAGAGCGGTGAAGTCGGCGGAGAGCGGTGAAGTCGGCGGAGAGCGGTGAAGTCGGCGGAGAGCGGTGAAGTCGGCGGAGAGCGGTGAAGTCGGCGGAGAGCGGTGAAGTGGAGCGGAGAGCGGTGGAAGTCGCAGAAGAGCAGGGGAGTCAACGGTGTATAGTAGAGCTGTAACAGCTCTTGTAAGAGCTATAACCGCGTTTGGCGGTCCACCCTCCGGCGGCGGCCCCGAGCGCCGCCGCCTGCAGCCTCCGGCGGCGGCCCCGAGCGCCGCCGCCTGCACCCTCCGGCGGCGGCCCCGAGCGCCGCCGCCTGCAGCCTCCGGCGGCGGCCCCGAGCGCCGCCGCCTGCAGCCTCCGGCGGCGGCCCCGAGCGCCGCCGCCTGCAGCCTCCGGCGGCGGCCCCGAGCGCCGCCGCCTGCACCCTCCGGCGGCGGCCCCGAGCGCCGCCGCCTGCAGCCTCCGGCGGCGGCCCCGAGCGCCGCCGCCTGCAGCCTCCGGCGGCGGCCCCGAGCGCCGCCGCCTGCAGCCTCCGGCGGCGGCCCCGAGCGCCGCCGCCTGCAGCCTCCGGCGGCGGCCCCGAGCGCCGCCGCCTGCAGCCTCCGGCGGCGGCCCCGAGCGCCGCCGCCTGCAGCCTCCGGCGGCGGCCCCGAGCGCCGCCGCCTGCACCCTCCGGCGGCGGCCCCGAGCGCCGCCGCCTGCAGCCTCCGGCGGCGGCCCCGAGCGCCGCCGCCTGCAGCCTCCGGCGGCGGCCCCGAGCGCCGCCGCCTGCAGCCTCCGGCGGCGGCCCCGAGCGCCGCCGCCTGCAGCCTCCGGCGGCGGCCCCGAGCGCCGCCGCCTGCAGCCTCCGGCGGCGGCCCCGAGCGCCGCCGCCTGCAGCCTCCGGCGGCGGCCCCGAGCGCCGCCGCCTGCACCCTCCGGCGGCGGCCCCGAGCGCCGCCGCCTGCAGCCTCCGGCGGCGGCCCCGAGCGCCGCCGCCTGCAGCCTCCGGCGGCGGCCCCGAGCGCCGCCGCCTGCACCCTCCGGCGGCGGCCCCGAGCGCCGCCGCCTGCAGCCTCCGGCGGCGGCCCCGAGCGCCGCCGCCTGCACCCTCCGGCGGCGGCCCCGAGCGCCGCCGCCTGCACCCTCCGGCGGCGGCCCCGAGCGCCGCCGCCTGCAGCCTCCGGCGGCGGCCCCGAGCGCCGCCGCCTGCACCCTCCGGCGGCGGCCCCGAGCGCCGCCGCCTGCAGCCTCCGGCGGCGGCCCCGAGCGCCGCCGCCTGCACCCTCCGGCGGCGGCCCCGAGCGCCGCCGCCTGCACCCTCCGGCGGCGGCCCCGAGCACCGTCGCCTGCAGCTTCCAGCCTCCGGCCCCGAGCGCCGTCGCCTGCAGCTTCCAGCCTCCGGCCCCGAGCGCCGTCGCCTGCAGCTTCCAGCCTCCGGCCTCGAGCGCCGCCGCCTGCAGCTTCCAGCCTCCGGCGGCGGCCCCGAGCACCGCCGCCTGCAGCTTCTAGCCTCCGGCGGCGGCCCCGAGCCATCGCCTGCAGCCTGCAGCCTCCGGCGGCCCAGCAGTCCAGTCGTCTGTGGTCCAGTTGTCAGCGGTCCCTCGACGCCTGCGGTCCTGAGACATCTGCGGTCCAGTTGTCAGCGGTCCCTCGACGCCTGCGGTCCTGAGACGTCTGCGGTCCAGTTGT
Source organism: Neogale vison (assembly GCF_020171115.1). Classification (NCBI taxonomy): domain Eukaryota; kingdom Metazoa; phylum Chordata; class Mammalia; order Carnivora; family Mustelidae; genus Neogale; species Neogale vison. The sequence goes on along the minus strand of NC_058095.1, from coordinate 25,915,415 downwards.
CAGCGGTCCCTCGACGCCTGCGGTCCTGAGACATCTGCGGTCCAGTTGTCAGCGGTCCCTCGACGCCTGCGGTCCTGAGACGTCTGCGGTCCAGTTGTCAGCGGTCCCTCGACGCCTGCGGTCCTGAGACATCTGCGGTCCAGTTGTCAGCGGTCCCTCGATGTCTGCGGTCCAGTTGTCAGCGGTCCCTCGATGTCTGCGGTCCAGTTGTCAGCGGTCCCTCGACGCCTGCGGTCCTGAGACATCTGCGGTCCAGTTGTCAGCGGTCCCTCGACGCCTGCGGTCCTGAGACATCTGCGGTCCAGTTGTCAGCGGTCCCTCGACGCCTGCGGTCCTGAGACGTCTGCGGTCCAGTTGTCAGCGTTCCCTCGACGCCTGCGGTCCTGAGACGTCTGCGGTCCAGTTGTCAGCGGTCCCTCGACGCCTGCGGTCCTGAGACATCTGCGGTCCAGTTGTCAGCGGTCCCTCGATGTCTGCGGTCCAGTTGTCAGCGGTCCCTCGATGTCTGCGGTCCAGTTGTCAGCGGTCCCTCGACGCCTGCGGTCCTGAGACATCTGCGGTCCAGTTGTCAGCGGTCCCTCGACGCCTGCGGTCCTGAGACATCTGCGGTCCAGTTGTCAGCGGTCCCTCGACGCCTGCGGTGCCAGCGGCCCTGCCCCGCACTCCAGGACCCTCAGCAGTGACACAGTGAGAAACGACCTAGATGTCAGCAACCTCATTGGGAGTAGGCTCGCCGGGGTCAAAGTTGTCATCTTTTATAAAAGAAAGCCCTGACCGGTCAGTGCGATTCATGATGCTTGGCGCGAAATAAAGCTTTGCTTGACCTTCGCTTTGTATCAGTCTCGTTCCTTTGATCACGGACCCTAACAGATAGGTAATATAAATTTTTTATCTTGCCTTTTTTTCTTATAAAAAGATTTTTATATAATAAAAAATTTCTCATCTCTTCATGAACATGACTTTTTTTTTTAAGATTTTATTTATTTGAAAGAGAGATTACAAGTAGGCAGAGAGAGAGAGGGAAGCAGGGTCTCTGCTGAGCAGAGAGCCTGATGCGGGGCTTGATCCCAAGACTCTGAGATCATGACTTGAGCCAAAGGCAGAGGCTTAACCCACTGAACCACCCAGGTGCCCCATGAATATGACTTTTAATAGCTATAAAGTATTCCTAACTTTTCACTAGTGAAAATACTATTATGAGCATTTTTGTTCTTATCTATTAAAGAGGTTTTTTATTTCATTAGAATAAATTCCTTGAAATGCACCTGCTGGATCAAAGGGTAAGAACATTAAGGTTTATGGTTTATGTTGCCAAATAGTCCTCCAAAAGATCTGTTAAGATTTTCCACTGCCACCACTGATCTAGGAGTTCCCACTTTCTCCATATCCTTGCCAAAACAGCATTTTAAAAAGCACTGCAAAGGACACCTGGGCAGCTAGTTGGTTAAGCATCTGCCTTTGGCTCAGGTCATAAACCCAGGGTCCTGGGATTGAGTCCCATATTGGGCTCCTTCTTTAGTGGGGAGCCCGCTTCTCCCTCTGCCAGCCATCCCCACTGCTTGTTCTGTCAAAAAAAATTTTTTTTAAAGATTTTATTTATTCATTTGACAGAGCGAGATCACAAGCAGGCAGAGAGGCAGCAGAGAGAGAAAGGGAAGCAGGCTGCCCACTGAGCAGAGAACCCGATTCGGGTCTCCATCCCAGGACCCTGAGACCACAACCTGAGCCGAAGGCAGCAGCCTAACCCACTGAGGCACCCAGGCGCCCTGACAAATTCTTTAAAAAAAAAAAGAAAGAAAGAAAGGATGATCACTGACAATTTGGGATGCCTGTGTGGCTCACTCCATTATGTGTACGCCTTCAGCTCAGGTCATGATCTCAGTGTCCTAGGATCTGATCCAACATCGGGCTCCCTGCTCATCAGGGAGTCTGTTTCTCCCTCTCCCACCACCCCTCTCCCGGCTCATAGGCTCTCTCTCATTGACTATTTATTTTTAAGATTTTATGTATTTGAGAGAGCATAAGCAGGAAGGAGAGAGAGAAGCAGGCTTCCTGCTGAGCAGGGAGCCTGATGCAGGACTTGATCCCAGAGATCATGACCTGAGATCATGACCTGAGCCAAAGGCAGACACTTAACCAACTGAGCCACCCAGGCGCCCCTCAATGACAATTTAATGAGAAATGCTATTTCTTTTTAAATATCATCTTTGACTGTTTGGTATATTTCAAGATTACTATTTGTACTTCTTTTGGGAGGGTTACTTGTTCAAGTCCTCTGTTAAGGGAAAATGCCCAATTTATGTTCTTCACTCCAAGAACACTGGTCCACTATCTAAAAGCCATAGTGATACGACTCAGGTCATGATCTCAGGGTCATGGGATTGAGCCCCAAGTCGGGCACCACGCTCAATGGAGAGTCAGCTTGAGATTCTTTCCCTTTTTTTCTTCCCACCCCCGCTTGCGGTCTCTCTCTCAAATAAACAAATAAATCTTTAAAAGCCACAGTGAGGGGCGCCTGGGTGGCTCAGTGGGTTAAGCCTCTGCCTTTGGCTCAGGTCATGATCTCAGGGTCCTAGGATCGAGCCCCGCATCGGGCTGTCTGCTCAGCAGGGAGCCTGCTTCCCCCTCTCTCTCTGCCTGCTTCTCTGCCTACTTGTGATCTCTCTCTCTCTCAAATAAATAAATAAAATCTTAAAAAAAAAAAAAAGCCACAGTGAGGGGCGCCTGGGTGGCTCAGTGGATTAAGCCTCTGCCTTCGGCTCAGGTCATGATCTCAGGGTCCTGGGCTCGAGCCCCGCATAGGGCTCTCTGCTCAGCAAGGAGCCTGCTTCACATCACCCCCCATCCCCACCTGCCTCTCTGCCTACTTGTGATCTCTGTCAAATAAATAAATAAAATCTTAAAAAAAAAAAGAAAGCCTGTGATTAATGTGGTGAAATAGGAATATTGTGATAGCCCAAGATGGATGTTTAAATCAATTTGCACTCCAAAAGAAATGAGACCCAAAAGATTAAAAAAAAAAAAGAAATGAGACCCAATTATTTTGTTCAGTATTAGAAATCACTTCTTCCAGAATGACCAGAAAAAGTACCTTTGAAATTCAGTGGTGGAAAGAAGTGAAAAGATAAACTACAGAAGTTAACCAGAAATCCTCAATACTGAATGAGTACTGATAAGTGCCTTCACAAATGAACGCACGAGACACCAAGACACAATTTAAAGGACAGTTGCACATTTCTTGTATCACACAAGTCCATCTGTGGAATTCATGGCTATAAGCTAAAACAAGTTAATAGCCCACACTCAGTAAATCTGGCTGGCTCCCCAACTCAAGATGCTGAAATAGAGGGGTGCCTGGGTGGCTCAGTCATTAGGCCTCTGCCTTCGGCTCAGATCATGATCCCAGCATGCTGGGATCGAGCCCTGAGTAGGGCTCTCTGCTCAGCGGGAAGCCTGCTTCTCCCTCTCCCACTCCCTCTGCTATGTTCCCTCTCTCACTGTCAAATAAATAAATAAAATCTCTTGGGAAAAAAAAAAAGCTTAATTAGATGCCCAGACCCAGGACTACATATCTACAGCAAACACCATCAGGCACCTGCAGGACACAACCCCAGTAGTTTCAAGAGCTGAACTGGAGAACTTTGGTTAGGAATATACCAGAGCATGGTGGTGCTATACTCTGGAGTTTGCCTTCACTCGAACGGACTACTGAAGGGGGATTGTTCCCATTCAAGTCTTGGAGGCAATGAGATACATGGTCATTCTGCTTATCACCACTAGGTTAATTCAGTGATCCTTTAGGCCTGCTGAACTATGTGAAGGATTGGGTCAATGTGAGCTCCAAGGAGACCTACTCAGCACTGTCTGGTCCAGAAAGCCTCCTGGGTAGAGTGTTAGGGAGGACCCGCACACCAGCAGAGTAACCATGGCTTAGAAAAGGGTCCTAATGGGACGCCTGGGTGGCTCAGTTGGTTAAGCAGCTGCCTTCGGCTCAGGTCATGATCCCAGGGTCCTGGGATCGAGTCCCACATCAGGCTCCTTGCTCGGCAGGGAGCCTGCTTCTCCCTCTGACTCTGCCTGCCTCTCTGTCTGCCTGTGCTCACTCGCTCTCTCCCTCTGTCTCTGACAAATAAATAAATAAAATCTTTAAAAAAAAAAAAAAAAGAAAATGGTCCTAATGACACAAAGGGAGAAAAGCTCCCTTGCTAGAGTTTACCCAACTACATGCCAAGGTGCAAAAGCCAAAAATGGTTTTCACTAGTTGCCTTTTTGGGACAGTGGTTGGAAGACAGTACTCAGTAAATGTTAACATTATTCTTAATGAACAAAATTCTGAAATGAGGGAAGGAAGTTAAAAAGTCTGTTTCCAGTTTTAAGAAGCTCATAGCACAGTTGCGGATATAAAGGTACACACAGTGTGGTTGGTAAGCCAAGAATGAGGCAGGAGGTCTCAGGAAGACATTATTTCCCCCCCTGACTTTCACTTTCAACTGGAGATGTATTCTTACAAAAAAACAGTAGCAACAAAAATCACCATGAAAGAACAGCCCTGACCATACTGAACATTTCCAAGGCATTCTTTTCACTCTAAAAAGGAAGGTAACCACTCCTGTCATCCATTGTTATGGTTCCTCCATTACTGTACTAGCTGAAGTAAAATGTGTTTTGTGTTTGATTGGGGGGGGTGATAGTTTAGAAGATCAAATAAGACCACAAGGCTAAGACCCTTGTAAAGAAAATTATGAAAAGAAAAAATGGCAGCTCCTCTGCCATAAATATAAAGGTAGGAAATTGGTTCAATTCATTTCTTGCTCAAATGCTGCATGGTGTGAACTGGACCCACAATGACTTCTCTTCTTTGGCTTGGCTTGGCAATCCCAGCAGTCAGAGAAATACAAGCAAAACACCAAGGAAAATCTTTGATACTCTTAAAAAAAAAAGATTTATTTTTAAGTAATCTCTACACCCAATGCGGAACTTGAACTCACAACCCTAAGATCAAGAGTTGTATGCTCTATCCACTGAGTCAGCCAGGCACCCCTTTGATTTTACCTACAAATTTTTTCCTATTTTACTGACACTGTAATTCCACCAGAGGAGTGCCTGTTTCTGTGTACTGCTGAAGCAGTCAAAAACATGGACCATCAACCAAACTCCAGAAGGAAAAGGGGGAGAAAAGAACGTAAGTCTCAGATAAGCCCAAACCTCATCACAGCTATATGTTCCAGCTCCTCTTCCCTACGTCATCGCCTTCCAACCACAAACATCCAAGGGCAGGAAACAGGAGGACAGGAAAGGAAGGAGATATAGTCAGTCAGTCTAGAGAAATGAACCAAAGACCAGGTTCTCATTGCTGGGACTTGGAAAACGTCACTGACTTGTTTTACATAAACCTGTGCTGGTATTCTGAGTATGAGTTATGAACAAACACATTAAGAAATCAAAATCAATGCAAGCACTTCATATTCTTTTGGTTTCTGTACATGCTCAACTCATTAATTCTTAAGCATTTTAGCCCTCAGGTTACATCAATTTTTACAACACCATTCCCTGAAGGTTTTATGAAGAACAACCAAGAGCTCCATGGGCTTCAATAGGTCAGTCTGGTCAGGTCAGTCTGGCATGGGTACCACCACAGCAGCTCCATCATCGGCCTCTCCCTGAATTCGAAGAACTTCCGTTTTCCCTTCCTCTTTCCTTAATTCCACTTCTTTCCTCCTCTTCTGCCTATGGTATTAATAGAAAATGCTTAAACACACCCCACCACCTGTCCAAGACAAAGGGCTAAAAAGGCTGCTGACTTTCATCTGAGGTCTCCTAAAGAGGTATCAAATATCTGTCCTCCTAAGCAAACAGAACTTTCTAAAAATGGTGGGTATCAGCATGGTATTTCACAGATTCAGACTGACTAGGTTTAATGAATTCTGGTTCTGCCATTTACTAGCTATATGAACTCTTATTTAACTTCTCCTGGTGTCAAACACCTATGTAATAAAAGCTCCTAAAAGCAGTTGGTACACTGTACCCTGCCCAAACCTCTTTATTCCTTTAGAAATTTTCAAATAATCCCCAAATCCAAGTCCACTGCATTGTTTCCCAGAAAAGATTCTACAGAATCTCAGGACACTTCTCAAAATGTCTTGTGGTCAAAAACCTGCCTCTCTTGGGAGGGTCATAATTTCACATGAGCACAGCAAATGGCTGAGAAGTCCTGCAATAAATAAACCTACTTCCTTTTACCGAGACATCCTTTTTTGGATGTAAACCTAGAAGTAACTCACTGAAGAACTTCTCCAGAACCACTGGATGGAGGGATACTCTGTAACTGATGAATAAAACATGAAGACCAGGTTTGAGAACTGCAAAGATGAGGTAAACAAATGAAACACAGATGGGGGAGGTATAAAAGCAGTAGGTAATGGACAGTCCCACAAGATTTCTAGAGAATGGCTTGGTCCAGCACCACCTTGAAGAGGCAGCGTAAACAATAACCACCCCAACTTTTGCTCCTCCCTGCCCCAAAATGAGGCAAGCTTTTATGCTTCCCTCGCCCACAAGAACAATAGGTAGAAGGCTCTGGGTTAAGCAGGTAACACCAGGTGCCATCATATTTCTATGTCACGGATCCAAGGTCCTTTCACACTTCTCGATGCACTCCATCATGCTCCACCCCAGCACTTACTCCCTTACACATGCTATCCTATTACCAGTGCTCACCAACCCACATCATGCCTGCCTGTGAGCCCCTCAATGCTGAGAAGTCTTCCACTTTGCTTCAACTACTGCTCTCCCAACCTCATACTTATGTTCATAAGACTAATACAGCTAATGCTTATCAAGTACTTACTATATGTTAGCCCCATTCTTAAGCATTTAATACATTAAAACTCATTTAATCCTCATAAGAACCCTATGTGGTCAATATCACCATTTCCTTTCTTTAGTATATGTGCTGCCGAAGCGAGCACTCACCATTTCCTTTCTTTTACAGATGGGGAAATTGAGGCAGAGGCAAGTTAAAGAATGTGCCCAAAGTTACATAAGTAGTAAGTGGCCAGGAAGAATGTCTCAAACCCAAGCTCCAGAGTTCAGACTTGAAACTACTCTCCCAGCTCGCACTTATTCAACTATCTACTGGCTAAGGTCTAGTAATACCTCATTGTTCAAAAAAACATGTGAGTGAATCAATGATTGCAAAGCCTTCCCATGAGGTCCACCTTGAAGTCCAACCTGACAAGGTATGCCCAGTAGACTTGACCAAACCCTGCCTTATGGCCCTGAGGCACAACCAGGGTGCTTCCCAGACTATGGCAGCCTGTGGAAGCTGAACAACTAAGTTAAAAATATACTCACCAGAAAAGCTTAAAAATACCTAATCCATCCTACCCATATTCCTCTAAAGGAATAAGCCATTCCATACAAAAATATATGTCCAGGGGCGCCTGGGTGGCTCAGTGGATTAAGCCGCTGCCTTCGGCTCAGGTCATGATCCCAGTGTCCTGGGATCGAGCCCCGCATCGGGCTCTCTGCTCAGCAGGGAGCCTGCTTCCCCTTCTATCTCTGCCTGACTCTCTGCCTACTTGTGATCTCTCTCTCTGTCAAATAAATAAATAAAATCTTTAAAAAAAAAAAAAAATTATGTCCACAAAATACGTTATAAAGTCCTAAGTAAAAAGCTCTTTTCACGTTCAATTTGCCAAATGAGAACTGTAAAAGCCTCATCATCATTAGACTTTTCGATAACAGACAAGTATTGTCCAAATATTAAATTAGTTTCTTCTTGTCATTCTTTCATCTTTAAACAGAACCTAGGACCTCATGACAAAAACAAAAGTATTGAATCTTCTATGTGCATTGTTCAGATCTCAAAAGAAAGAAAAAGAAGTACAACATAAGTGTCAGCTCTCTAGTCAGAATTCTGAGGTTCAAAATCTGGCTCAATCATTTACCAGCTGTGTGACCTTGAGCAAGTTACTGAATCTCTGACTCTCAGTTTCCTCACCTATAAAATGAAAATATTTCAATTAATTGAGATCACAGTACTTCTCACCAGATTGTTATGGGCAGAAAATGAGATAAAGTACAGAAAGTACTCGGCAAAGTACTTGGCATAGAATAACCAGTCGATAAATGTTAGCTATTAATATTCTACATGCTTTTCTAAAATTTAAGAAATTTCTCTGTGTAGTTTCAAAAGAAAAAGAGCTTGACGGGAGAGGAGGGGAAACAAAGATTAAGTAATCTTAATTATAAAGACAGCAACTCAATCGACTGCTGTGTGTGGAAAATTGGGCACATTACCAGAAACAAGAATTACCACAATGCCCATGAACTTTCTACACCCCATCCACAAACTCTGGCAATCTTCACCTTCTCTTTTGGGCCAAGGATCTGAACTCGTATCTGTTATGAAAAGGTGGAGCTCGGTATCAAGGTAAGTGCAGAGATATAAAGTCCTAACACCAAGGTGTGGAGAAAGCTCAAACTAGCAAACCTGCTTGCTGCCATCTCCAAATTTCACAAAATGTATACACAAAAGGTTGAAAATTGGGGGGAAGAGGGTCAAAATTGAGTTTCAGTGACCGTTTGCCATCATATTACTGCACTGTAATGTAAAACCCTCGATACCAAGAAAGTGGTAAAAAGTCGAATTTAGGGGTGCTTGGGTAGCTCAGTCCTTAAGCGTTTACCCTTGGCTCAGGTCATGATCCCAGGTCCTGGGATCCTAAGGGACATTAGGCTCCCTGCTCTGCGGGAAGTCGGCTCCTCCCTCTCCTTCTATCTGCTGCTCTGTCTACTTGTGCTCTCTCTCCCATCAAATAAACAAATAAATCTTAAGAAAAAAAATACATTAAGAAAAGGTAGAATTGGGGTGCCTGGGTGGCTCAGTGGGTTAAAGCCTCTGCCTTCAGCTCAGGTCATGATCCCAGGGTTCTGGGATCGAGCCCCATATCGGGCTCTCTGCTCAGCGGAGAGCCTGCTTCCCCCTCTCTCTCTATCTGCCTCTCTGCCTACTTGTGATCTCTGTCTGTCAAATAAATAAATAAAATCTTTTAAAAAAAAAAAAAAGGTAGGGGGTGCCTGGGTGGCTCAGTGTGTTAAGCCGCTGCCTTCGGCTCAGGTCATGATCTCAGGGTCCTGGGATCGAGTCCCACATCGGGCTCTCTGCTCAGCGGGGAGCCTGCTTCCCTTCCTCTCTCTCTGCCTGCCTCTCTGCCTACTTGTGATCTCTCTCTGTCAAATAAATAAATAAAATCTTTAAAAAAAAAAAAAAAAGTCTTAAAAAATAAAAAAAAATAATAAAAAAAAAAAGGTAGAATTTACCTGGTTTGGGGCAAAGTTATGTTACATCAATATTCTTGTCTCACGTTATGCTATTAAACTAACCAGACTGAGAAGACCTAGGATAATTTGTGGACTTAAAGATTCCATACTCTTTTTTTTATAATTGGTATTTGTTACCAACAAAGAGACTGACTATCCCACCTCTCCATTTCTGGCCAGAGTGAATAAATCTAAATTAGGACTATCCCAAAAGGGAAAGATACTGGCCTGGAGCTAGGCTCAGCTGGTCAGAAGAAAAATGCTTCAACTTGGGAACAATGAGAAAGACTAAGACTCTTGATGCTGCTACACAAGATGACAACCTCAGAATTCCTCTATACTTCACAAACCTCAGGCACTAAGTGCATAAATCTCCTTAAAATTCTCCAAACAACTCTCAAGGAATAAGTAAGATAGTCACATCTCAGTGATCCTTGGTAAGAAAGACCTAGGTCACAGCCCCAACTTACTGAGCAACAAGAGGCCCTGACATATAGCACTGACAATGTTCAAGTTGAATAAAACTGGAAGTTCCGTCCACTTTCAAGGAAGGGACTGTTTCCACTAGCTTATTTCCTGGGGAAAAAAAAAATCTGCCCTCCACAAAATACCCTGAAAACTAGAACCCCCTAATTGTAGAAACTGTCTCTGGACTTTAAGATCTCTTGGACACCATCAGCTGGATATCAACTTGTTCTGGGCTGATCACAGAGGGCTTACTTCTATCCCCAAGACACTTAGCTCACCACCTTCGTCCTCTGCGGGGGAAGAGGACAGTAAAAGTATTTTGGAAAAATGCCCAAGAAAGGAAAAAGCTGACCGGTTTCCTGAGGGTGTCTCCATCCCTCCGGGCTAGTATGTGGTGACTTCCTACCAAAGGCCAGCAGGGGAGAATAGCTCTCCAAACCAAGCCCGGCTCTCTAACACTACAGGAAATGTTTCAAGTCTAAAAAGCCACTTGTAGGATTATCGAATTCATTCTGGGAACCGCTGCCAAGTGATGCCCCCGCAGTGCCAACATCCCCCTCAGCTCTTTGTCCCCACGTTGCCCGGCCCTGCCCTTGTGCCTGGCCCGGGCGCTAGCCCCACCCTGGGGCCGAAGCAGTTCCCCTTCCCCTGGGCTGTCCTCCCAAGTCACACCCAGAGGCCTGGGTCAGTGCGACTCCTTCCCCCACACACACCCGCTCGTGGTGTGAACGACCCCAAAGCACCAGGCTACCCCCTGCCATGGTCACTCCGGCCCTCTGCCCACGTTCCTCGTGGAGGTCAGCTCTCGGAGAGGAGCCGGCTAGGCTGGGGAGTTCCGCGGCCCTCACCCCGCCCGGGGCCTCCCGTCCCGTCCGTCCTCACCGGGCGGAGGCTGGGCGGGCGACGGTGGCACAGACGGGCGCGGGCCGCTGCTGTTGATGATGTAGTGGGAGACGCGCGAGTTCTCGGAGACGCTGAGCACATAGTCCCCGGGGCTGGTGCTCGAGTCCCGCACCAGAAATACCCCGTGCCGCTGGCCCTGCAACAGCGCCACCGCCTCCTGCCGGCTCAACCGCCCCCAGTACCAGCTACTCCTCTCCTCCGAGTCAAAGTTGCCCGCCATGGCCGACTCCGCGCCTACACGCTGGGCCGCCGCCGCCGCGCGCGCCCCTCCTGCCCCGGCGCCCGCCGCCCAGCGGACCGGCTCCGGTCTCAGCCTCACAGCGGTGTCCGAAATGGCGGCGGCGGCCGCGGGCCTTCCCCACCGGAAATGACGCTCACCGTGCCCCCGCGAGGATGCCGGGAAGGGGACCGCAACCCGCCATTGGGAGAAGGGCAAAGGACGCCTCGAGCGCTCACTGCGCACGCGTTCTCACGTGCGTCGCCGCCTGGTAGGGATCGGAACTGCATGGGATGGAGAGGCGAAGCCTGGGGTAAGGGGATAGGGGCTTAGCCAGCAGTCGGTTGGAGGTTTGTATTTGCGCTTTTAGCCACGCGGCCCGTCGCTGCACCAGGCTTCAAGTTACCGGAAGGCCCAAGATTTCTAAGCAGCGACTTCGAGTACAGAAGATGGATGTGGCCTCAGGGCCTGGGCTTCTGGAGACATCGGTCTTTTTCTGGTGGTTCCTCCAGCTTCTCTGTAGACTGGCTAAAGTTTTCTGTTTGCACTGATTCATTCAGCAAACAGTTGACACCACATTTGCCGCGTGGGTGCAAAGGTGATCAAGGCTGGGCTCTGACATCACAGAATTTACAGACCAGTGGGAGGAACCAGGAAGCAATGACAAAGGAATGCTGACTGCTATGTAGGGACCCAACAAAGGGGCTCTAGGAACACAGAGCAGGGCCCCCAAACCAGTCATTAAAGGGAGGTGGCTTTAACTCAATGTTGAAATGGCAAGTGGGGAAAGAGCATTCAAGACAAAAGGAGCCGAATGTGCCAACCCTGGTAGAAGTATAGAGTTCTCTCTATTGAGTCTCTCAGGTCATTTGTCCAGATTCTTCTAAACCTTCGCTGTGGCTACACGTATCCTCTGCTCTCCCTGCTATCATGATCTCCATCTCTATTCTATATCTACAGCTGTATTCCTGTAAACAGCTTGCTCACCGGTTCTCTGTAGTGCATTGCACACATCTGCCAGTGTGGGCTTTCTAAATTACAACTCTAAGTCTGTTGCTACCCTGTGCACAACTTTTAACAGTCTCCAGATGTTAAAATTCCCAGTTTAGCTCACAGCATAAAATGGGGCCACAGTCTCCTCTTAGCTGCTCCTACATAAACTGTGTGTTTCTTCTTTATGGAAAGCTTTTTTCCGGATCTCAGATTCAAATGTCTCCCCTTTTTGACCAACCATCTTCCTCTCTGCATGCACAGGACTGTGTCCATATTATTTCCATCACAGTTCCTACCCATTGTCCTATAATCTTTCATTTTACAGGTCTGTGTTCCACGATAGAGCTTCTCAAAGGCCAAGGATCCAGTGTAGGAGGCACTACATAAATCTTTTATGAGGATGGCTAACATTTATTCAGGGAATACTCCCTGCTAGGCATAGCACTAGCTGCCTTTATATGGATCATCTCATTGAATCCTCTTAACAACCTTATAGGTTGTATTTTACAGCTATCCCCGTTTTATAGGTGAAGTTCAGAGAGGTTAAGTTATTGATCCAGAGACACACAGCTGCTGAGTGGGGGGCTGGCATTCAAATCCTGGAAGGAACAGAATGCTGTGGTCACTGCATTATATCCTCAGACTTCTGGAATAGGCATGGAGGGGGACAGGAGGATGGGGGAAGATGGTAGAAATAGACATCAAGAAAAAATATATATCAGTCAGCCCTGGGTTTTGATCTTACATGAATAATATGCCTCTTTTGGAGGCATATTCACACACCCCTGGGCCTGCTCTGGGAAGGGAAGGGGAGCAAAGGCACCTTCCCCGCTGTGACTCATTGTGACCCTGGCTTAGTCACAGTGTGTTACCACAAGCCAGCAGCAGAAGCCACCCCAGTGTGAATTCTGGCCTTCTGGGTAAGAGAAGTTCCTGTTCTTCCCTTCTCCAGGTTGGAGGAGCTTTGAGGTTGGGCCTCACTCAGAGACTGCTTGTGGGTTCTGATAGAAAATGTACTTTAAAAGAAGAAAAGGGAAAGAAAAAAGGAAAGAAGGAAAAGAAGGGAGGGAGGAAACATCATAAATAAGCTGGATCATAAGAAGGAGATTGGCAAGGAGGGGAGATCTAGACCCAAGGGATAATCACAGGTGTTGTTTCTTGGAGCATAGAGAGAACAACGTGGTAGGAACAGGAGTGGCCTAGGGGCAAAGAGAAGACAAACCCGCCCTGCCCCTCCCTCCTTTGTCTTCTCTTCTCCCCTTCTTACATTCAGGATTTGCAGCTATAATGGTGGCTTTTGCCCCCTGATCAACTTGTGATCAACCCTACAAAGAATGTGACCTTCTTGGGGTGCCTGGATGGCTCAGCTAGTTCAGAGTCTTTTTCTTTTTTTTAATTTTATTTATTTATTTATTTATTTATTTATTTGACAGAGAGAGAGAGAGAGCCAGAGAGCACAAGCGGGGGACTGACAGAGAGAGAGGAGGAAGCAGGCTCCCTGCTGAGTGGGGGGCCAAACGTGGGACTTGATTGTAGGGCCCTGAGATCATGACCCTACCTGAAAGCAGATGCTTAACTGACTAAGCCACCTGGGTGCCCCAAGCGTCTGACTCTTGATCTCAGCTCAGGTCTTGATCTCAGGGTCGTGAATTCAAGTCCTAAATTGGGCTCACACTGGGAGTGGAGCCTTTTTTTTTCTTTTTTCCTTTTTTAAACACTTTATTTATTTGTTTGTCACGGACAGAGATCACAAGTAGGCAGAGAGGCAGGCAGAGAGAGAAGGGGAAGCAGGCTCCCTGCTGAGCAGAGAGCCCGATGTGGGGCTTGATCCCAGGACCCTGAGATTATGACCTGAGCCAAAGGCAGAGACTTAACCCACTGAGTCATTCAGGCTCCCCCTACTTTCTTTTTCTTTCTTTCTTTCTTTCTTTATTTTAGGATTTTACTTATGTATTTGACAGCGAGATGGGGAACACAAGCAGGGGGAGCAGGAGAGCCCCATGCAGGGCTCAATTATAGGACCCTGGGATCAAGACCTGAGCTGAAGGAAGATGCTTAACAACTGAGCCACCCAGGCACCCGACATAGAGCCTACTTTAAAACAAAACAAAACAAAAACTGTGCAGAGGCAGACACTAGGGGAAAGCTCTGGAGAAATGTGAAATGACTCGGACTCCAAGAAGGGTCTTGGGGAGGAGAGCATGCTGGGAACCAAGGCAGGAGGCTGGACCTTCCCAGAAAAGTCAGCAAGATGTTCCCATGGATGACATGCTATAGGCCTGCGAAGAATGGGTTGTCTGCTTTGCTGTGAGGTGTATGCGGCTCACTGCCGCATCCTTTAGGAACACTGCTCACACAGACACCCTTGCGGGAAGGCACCCAAGAGAAGGTGTCAGCTTCCTCACCTCTGTCCTCTCAGAGCTGAGAAAGTCAAGAGCATCTGAAGAAGGTTAAGATGCATGTGTGCCCCCACCTCCCCCAGCTCACCCCCCTCTGGCTCCGCTGTTTATTCTTCCTCGTCCTCTGACAAGCCTCCACACTTTGCACTTGCCCTTCCCCCTGAGAGCTCCCCATGGTCACTCCCCCACCTACTTTATATCTCTACCCCTGTGGCCACTCAGGGAAACCTTCCCTTGTCTGTGCCTTTGGAACTGTAAACTGCACACCCCCACCCCTGCCACCCCCTTCTCTGCTTTATTTTCCTCCCATCACCCCTAGAACATAAGCTCCATAAAAGCAGGGATTTGATGGGTTTTTTTCTTGCAATATCCCAAGTGCCTGGCAGAGAGCCTGGCACATGATAGACAGTAAGGAAATCCCAGTGGAATGAAAGAATGGAGAGTCTGGGGAGGGGTGGGGCCGGGATGCTCTCCTCCAGAGCCTGAATTAGCCTCCTATGATTGGCAGGCATCTATCTCCCCAGGGGGCCCTGGACTTCCTGTAAGATGTGAGCTGGGGGTGCAAACCATTCTCCATTACTTCTCGAAGGACAGGGGTCCGCAAGTCCATGTGGGTTATGTCTGTGACGTCACTGGCAACACATTCTAATTGGCCAGAGAAAGGAGTGTGGGGCAGTCGTAGAGCTAGTAATTGCACTCAGCACAATGCTTATCTTATCTGTCGGCTTCTTGTAGCCACTGTTGCTACAGATAGAGAGGACAAATTATCGTGATGCTTTTATTTTTCTGTAATTGGTTGCCTGGGGCGGGGGGGGGGGGGGGCTTGGAGGAGTGTCAAATCTAGTTGTGTGCACAGGACTGCGTCAAGACCAAGAGAGTCACACATTCATCAGAAACTTCTGCTCCAGATGCTGAATCTAAATGCCTCCGCAGGTATCCTGACCTCAAATTAAATTTCTTCTGGACTTTAATGCCTTCGCAGAGGGGCACCTGGATGGCTCCATTGGTTGAGCGGCTGCCTTCAGCTCAGGTTATGATTTCAGGGTCCTGGGATCGAGTCCCCGCATGAGGTTCCCTGCTTAGAAGAGAGCCTGCTTCTTCCTCACCCTCTGCCTGACCCTTTGCCTGCTTGTGCTCTCTCTGTCAAATAAATAAATAAAAAATCTTAAAAACTAAAATGAAATAAAATAAAAATAAAGCCTTCACTTGCCATTCCTTCTGCTCACAACGCCTCTCCCACTTGGGAAATCTCTTAGCCATCTGCAGAGGGTTCCATGGAGGCAGCCTGCAACACTCATTCCCTTTCTTCCGGAGGCAACACTGCTGATCTTTCAGGAAACCCTCGGCTCCCCACTCTTAGGCCACGAGGCAGGTGTGGTTCGTGCTGTTTCTGCCCTGGGGTTGGGGTTAGGGCTCGGGCACAGGACCTGGGCCTGGCAGGCACGTGTCAGATGTTCTTCTCTCGAACTACAATGATTGGGTCAGAGGACAGCACTTCCTTCAAGCTGATCCACTGTGAGTTGGTGCTGAGACTTTCAGCTGACTAGAAAAGATGCTTTTTCTCTGCCTCCTACACCAATGCAGCAGAATGAACAGCCACAGCCGCTGGTGGCCGTGGCTGCCTTGCCACGAGCAGAAAGACTGCCTGACAGCGGAGCCCTCTGAGCAAGGCTGAGCCAAGAGATGGCTCCGGACACGTTTCCTGACAGTGTCATTCGTGTGCCTAGAAGCAGCCCTACCCTAGGACTGTTGTTAGGTCACTGATGCTAATGAAGTCTTTTCTGCCCAAGCCAATTTAGGAGATAGTTGCCACTTGCAACAGCATCTGGAGCCTGTCCTTTGGGACCCGTGCCCCAAGTCATCTTCTCTGTGAAGGGTTTGTGACCCTTCTCCCTGACTTGAGCCAGTCACTAGTTGGCGTGCCCCGTGGCAGGCCAGGCAGCAGCTGGATGTCTTCCCCTGGCCCACAGCCCTGGCCAGGCTGAGCAGCCCTGCCGGAGATCGTCAATGGGAGAGCAAGACCAGGGGAGGCTCAGTCGTTAAGCATCTGCCTTCAGCTCAGGTCATGATCTCAGGATCCTGGGATTGAGTCCCACATGGGGGCTCCCTGCTCAGTGGGGAGTCTGCTTCTGCTTCTCCCTCTCCCTCTCCCCCTCCCCCATTTTATGCTCTCTCCCCCCACCGACCCTCTGCCCCCCACCCCATGCATGCTTGTTCTCCTCCAATAAATAAAATCTTTTAAAAAAAAAAGTAAGAAAGTCCATGTTGCAGCTACTGGATACTTCCGCTTTCCCTCAGGGAAGAAGCCCTGCCTTCTTCCTTCTGTGGACAAGGCAAACATTCTAATCCATCCTAATTCTAATACAGGACCAGGGGCTACCTTTCAGGGGTCCTCTCCCTCTCCTAACATTCGTGAGCAGATCAGCACTGGCAAACACATATTGCTTTATTTAGTGTTTCTCTGGATTGCAGAAGTGTCAGCAGTGGGCTGAGACCTGCCCCAGGAGGGCAGAGGCAGTTGGGCAGCTCCCAGGCCCTCTAGGGAGGTGGGGGGAAGCAGCAGAAAGAGGTGATGCCTCTTCCCAAAGCCAGCCTCCTCCCTGGGCTCCCAGGATGGGGAGGGGGTCTGGGCCAGGAAAGGCCCGATATCCTTGAACTAGGGCCAAAGTATATAGACAAGATGTTTGTCATCCTAAGGCATAGACTGGGGCAGGAGTGCTTCTCCCACCTGTTGGCCCCCAAGGGTGATTGCTGGTTAGGGAGCCCCATGCACCCTTAAAATACGAGCCTGTCCCTGGGAGAGGCAGTGAGGTGTGCTGAAGACAGGGCTGCAGTCCCGTTTTGCCCCAACCTGCTAGATGAGGGGCAAGTCACTTCTTCTTGTGGGCCTCTGTCTCCTGCTCTGTCCCACCAGGAAGCTAGATTGCATGATTTCTGTGTTTGGCAAATTCTGTGGTCTAAAACTCCTTCCTCCACTCCAGGACATCCTCAGGCTGGGGTGAGGATTCTGAAAGGGTATTTTAAGGCAGGAAGAAGGGGGGCACAGGCAAAGGTGGTCTCAGCCCCCAGCGGGATGTCGGAGTGGGTGGCGAAGGGTATAGGTGGGCAGACAGGTGGACAGACAGAAAGGTGCCAAGGGAATGAGGAGAAGAGGGTGGCCTGGGCAGGAAAGAGGGCACCAGGGCCCAGACCGCCCAACCTCTTGGCTATATTCCCTGCCCTGCTAGAGTCAGGGAAAACACATCCAGTGTGTCTTGGGGATGGGCAAATGGCTTTTCTAAAAAATAGTTTCTTATAAAGCATCAAAAAATCTCAGAGAAAACCTCAGCAAAAGTTCCCTTCTCTCAAATATTTGGCATCAGCCTTGGGGCTGGCATGGCTGCCTCTGGCCCCGGCTTTCCTATTGCTGTGGCCCGGCCTGGCCCACATCTGGGGCAGCTCCCTGGCCCCCGCTGCTCCCTCAAGAGAGGGCTGAGCAAAAGGCAGGAGTTTGTAGGTGGGCTTCAAGGTGTCTCTGGGTCCCTGTCTAGAAGCTCGAGTCTTTGGTAAGTGGGAAGGGGAGGGGGGAGAAGCAAAGCGTTGGGAAGTGGAAAAGGGTCCAATGGCGCCTTCATCACCGAGAGTTCAGCCGTGGGGCCACCTATGAGCGCAGGAAGAGATACTCAAGTAGTGAGTAGGAAGCAGACAGAGGAGCTCTGGGTACATACGTACAGTGGTGGTCTGAGGGGTGGGTGCCTGGTGACCTCAGTCCTGGAGACTGATCCTACTCACATAGGACTCCCCGTCTTGCCCAAGTGGGCCTTGACTCCAGCAACCCCTGAACACCCTTAGGTCTTCCCCACATCCCCATGCTGCCATCTTTGTAACCATTGGCACTGTAGGGGCTCAAAGGGCCCTGTTCTCTGAGTCTAATGTGTAATAGGATGAAAGAGGTAGTTTGGTGCCCCCCGCCCCAGGGACAAAGACCCATGGATGGGGTGCCCAGGCTCTGCCAAGCTGCCAAGGAAGCGTGGCCATTCGAAGCTCACCCTAGCCCTGAGACTACTAGTTGGGAGGCAGGCTGTCACCTGCTGGTGCCACTCACCACAGCCAGGTGTCCGTTCTTGGCCTTGGTGATGAGTAGTTCTGAGCCAGGTGTGAAGTCGATGGTGCCATCCCTGCCGGGGCCCCCAGCAAAGGTGATGCTGGAAGGAAGGGGATGTGTGAGGGCCACCTGCAGGTGCATGCATGGGCCCCTCCCCACCCCCAACTGCCTCACCTGCCCTGGTTGATGTTAATGTTGTTCACGCGGTCAGCGCTGATCGCGGTCTTGGTCAGTGTCTCAATCACGTGGTCACTCTGCAGCACCACATCCCCCTGGGAGGTCGGGTGGGGTCAGAAGAGGAACTGGGCCGCCCAGAGTTAAGGCGCACACCGCTGCCCTGCCTCCCAGGCTCCAAAGACATACCTTCTGCTTGTTGTCCTCCCGCTGCACGTGCAGCACGAAGAGACTGTCACTCAGGCTGCTGACGGAGATCCCTGAGGGGGAGGGCAGAGGTTAGGGGTTAAGGGTCAAGGGTAGGAGCTCAGGCCGTCCCTGAGCCACCCTGGGCTCCAACTCACCGGTCAGGTTGGCATAGTCGATCCTCTGCTTGACTTTGGCATCCTCAACAATGACCACGGCACTGGGTGTCAGCAGCAGCTGCCGGGAGCGGGCTTTGTAGCCCTTGCGGTCGTACTTCACCACTGGGACAGCATACTGTGGGCAGTGGGAAGGGGGGAGTCAGGGGAGGGGCTAAGGGGGGCTCCAGGGCCACCCGCTGTTCTCTGTCCAGGGCCTAAGCATCCCCACCTCCCCACCACAGGCCTCAGGCTGCAGAACTGGAGTCTCACCTGAATGGGCTCAGAGCCGAGGGCCTGCAGCACTTTGGGGCTGATCTCGTCCGCACCTGCAACTCAGAGAGGGGGGCAGGAAGTAAGAGGAGGGGAGAGGGGACCAAGCCGGATGGTGCTGGAGGGTCGGAGCACTGGAAGTCAGGGGCTCACCAAGCCGCGTGCTGATGAAGAGCCTGGGGACACTCTGGGGGTAATTGTCCTTCTTGCCCCTGAAGATCTCACTAGCCACGGCTTTCTGCTGCAGCTGAGAAGGGGAGAGGCAGGGGGAGGTATTAGAAGGGATGGGAACCCTCATGGGGGCCAGAAGGGGCAGGCCAGCCTCAGGAACTGAGCAAGCCTCTTGCCCTCTCTCTGGCCCCAGCACCAGAGGCCAAGCCATGCCGCCCACACTCCTGTTGACCCCTCGTGTGCTTTGACCCCATCCCCAATGACAAGGCAGAGGGCTTCCCAGAAGGGCATGACAGCACTGTCAGGGGCCAGGCTCGACTTCAGGGCTAAGTGTCCATCATACCAGGCTCCTAGGCCCCCAATATTCAGCCCTAGCTTAGCATCTTGAAGCTGGCCGATTGCAAAACTAGCACAGGTCATCTAGGCTGACGGGTCCTTTAACAAGACCCCACACTGAATTGCCAAATATAGGCACAGCAGTCACCGATGTCCATCTCTGGTATCACAGCAGGTATTACCACTGATCAGACTGAACCCGCGGTCTTTTCAACCCAGGGCTCTGGGGAGCCCCTACCAGTCCAGTGGTGCTGGCTGAGAAAACCAATCTTATCTGCCACCCAAAATCCATTCCAACCTTGGTTTCATACACGAGGCCAAACAGGGCCCAGGACCCATCTGAGGCCATGCTGCCCCCCGGGACTAAAGTGCTCCTTCCTGGCCAGCACTCTCCGAGGGGTGCCCACATCCTCCCTGACCCCCGGCCGGTCCACACCCCGCTCCCTGCTCTGCGCACCTGATGCTTCCACTCGGGGCTGATACTCCGGCAGTACTTCCACACCATGTTCTTCATGCACAGCTCCCGTAGGAGCTCCGAGGCCTGAGGGGCACAAATGAGGTCAGGGCAACTGGACGCCCTGGCTTCCTTCCCTCTGAAGATACCTGGCAGATGCCTGCAATGGGGGCCACTGCTGAAGCGACACCCCCGCCACCTGGACAACCCTCTCATTCCTGAGTTCTTTCTCTCAAAAGAGCTCGTTCTCCATGGCCCAGCTCCAGTTCCCCTCCCCTGGGGAGTCCTCCAGATCCTTCTCTGGCCACAAGATTATTGGGGTGCCCCCGCCCCATGCTGAGCGCCTTTGTGGTCCCAAGGTCAGCAGGGAAGGCCACCGACCTCACGCAGGGCAGCCGGTGGCGTGGGCCAGGAAGTGTCCAAGACATTCCGGGGCAGTTGCCGCCGCAGGTTGAGCAAAAAAGAGGTGCGCACGTGGTCCAAGAAGAAGGCATTCTCTGGGCAACGGGGTGCATGGCGCAGGATGAACCCGCGGATGAGCCTGGGGGTGGGGGCCCCAAAGGAGCAGTGGTGAGAAGCCTGGAGACCTCCTCCCCTCTCCCTGCTCTGCACCACCCCCTGGGCCTGCCCCCAAGCTCACCGCCTGATCGTCTGTGCAGCCCACTTTCTCTTGGCTGCCTTCCTCCGGCCCAGCGTTCCCCGCCACCAGGACTGGATGCAGATGGCTGTGGAAACCACAGGATGGCTGACCCTGACCTCCTCGCCTCAGTGGCCCACCCTAGCCCCAGACCCTGCCCCTCCTGCAAACCCTTGGGTCCCCCCGAACCTGATCGCTTCACCCGCAGGAATTTCTGTCGCCAGTGAAAGCCCCTCCAGGTGGCCTGGATCTTCGTGGCTGTGGTTGGGAAAGAAAGTCCATTGGCCAGAGCCCTAGGGCATCAGCTGGGGGTCTTGGGTTGCCCCAGCTCACCGAGGGGCATGAATGAGGGAGTGGCCCAAAGAGCAACTGATCAAAAGGATATTAAGCAAAGAGAGAATGTGAAGGAGAGAAGGAGGGAGCAAAGGAATGAGTACTGCTGAGTCTGCGTCCTGGGGCAGGGCTGGAGCTGGTGAGGAGGAGGGAAGCTGAATGTGGATGAGGCAGGGCCCCAATGCAGAGAATACTCTCCTGTTCCCCAGAACAGACCCCACTGGGACAGGAACGGTGGGGCCTCTCTCTCACCCAGGCTCTGCCGCCGGACTTCCAGGGCGTCCTCTGTGGCAAACAGGGTCTTGGGGAAGCGGATGAAGATCTTGGTCCTGAAAGGCAGCAGAGATCAGCCCCTGCCTGCTACCCCCGGATCCCCCAAACACTGGGGACAGGCAGGCACCACTCACCTGCCCATCTTGTACTCCTCTGGCTTGTAGCCCAGGTGCCTGACCAGCACAGCCACCCCATCCTGGGGCCGTCCTGCCCATGTGGGCCATGTCTCCGGGCACAGTGACTTGTATCTGGGGACAGGAGGGGCAGAGAGATACACCCCTCTCCCAATCAGTGCGCACCTGCTGGGTAATCCCACCGCAGCCATGGAAAGCCAGGGAGTTCGCTCTGTCACCACACCCATTTAAAAGAGGACAAAACTGAGGCCACAGGGCTAGAAAGTGTCAGCGATGGAATTCACACCTGACTGACTCCCCAGTCCCTAGCTCAGACGAACCACAATGCTCCTGTATCCTTTCTGAGATCATTAGAAACCCTGTCCTCGGGCGCCTGGGTGGCTCAGTTGGTTAAGCCGCTGCCTTCAGCTCAGGTCATGATCTCAGAGTCCTGGGATCGAGCCCCGCATCGGGCTCCCTGCTCAGCAGGGAGCCTGTTTTCCTCTCTCTCTCTGCCTGCCTCTCTGTCTGTCAAATAAACAAAAAAGAAAAAAAAGAAAAAAGAAAGAAACCCTGTCCTCTTCATAGGCTTCATCTCCTCTGGGGACAAGCATGTGGATGCCTGCCTGTGGATCCCCAACCAGGTGCTCTGTGAGAGCAGGGCTGGAAGGAGTCGGGGTTGGGGGAAGGAAGCTGATGTTCTGTCCACCTAGTTTGATAGCAGGCTTGCAGAAGGGAGGGGCCCCTGGCATGCGTCCCACAGCGGCTCAGCAGCTCAGTGTCCTAGTCTCCGAAATGGGGCTGACAATCCCTGTCCCGCTCTCAGGATCTAGAAAGCTCCTAGCCTCCTACTCCCTTTCCCACACGCTGAGCCAGGCCGTGCCCCTACCTCTGCAGGAAAGCTTCATATTTGCGGCGATAGGCAAAGCCGGCTCTGCGCACGCGCAGGTTCTCCATCAACCCTAGGTACTTCACCTGGTGCCGGATCAGCACTTCATCAAAGCGGCCTGGGGGAGGGGTGACAGGGGGTCAGCGGACCCTCACAGATGGATGGCCCATCGCCTCTGCAGGGGAGACCCGGCTCTTGGTCTCCGGGGTGGGCGGGGCCTACCGGGCTGTTTGGCGTCGTTGGGCTTGATGCAGCGGACATAGGCGGGCTCCTTGGACTTGAGGATCTCCACCAGCTGCAGGAGGCTCATCTTGAACTGGGTGGCAACCTGGCCCGCCAAGGTGAAGGAGAGGTTGGCCAAGGCCTCGGATCCCTGCAGCTGCCCCTCACTGGGCGAACCGCTGAACCGTGCAGAGGCCCCTTCCTGGAGCACAGCAGTGCCAATTCCCACAGCCACCCTGCGCCCTGCTTCTTTCTTCCTTCTGCCGGCCCTCCATCCCAGTAGAGAAAGGGGCCAGACTGCGCTAAAGACTTCAACTTGGGAACCTCACTCCCATCTAAAAGCCCTGCTCATGGGGCGCCTGGGTGGCTCAGTGGGTTAAAGCCTCTGCCTTTGGCTCAGGTCGTGATCCCAGGGTCCTGGAATCGAGCCCTGCATCGGGCTCTCCACTCCGCGGGGAGCCTGCTTCCTCCTCTCTCTGCCTGCCTCTCTGCCTACTTGTGATCTCTGTCTGTCAAATAAATAAATAAAATCTTTAAAAAAAATAAAAATAAAACCCTGCTCGGGGGTGCCTGGTTGGCTCACTTGGTGGAGCACAGGACTCTTGATCTCGGGGTTGCGGGTTCCAGCCCCACGTTGGGTGTAGAGATTACTTTAAAAAAAAAAAAAAAATCTTTAAAAAAAATCATTAAAAACCCTGCTCAGCTCTCCCCACAACCCTAATTCTACATTTCCCTTTGATGCCTGCTCTTGCTCTTTCTAGAATTTCAAGGCCACATTCCTTAACAAAGCACCTTGCTCCTAGGCAGCCAACCTTTATCTCTGCACACTGCTTGGCAGGACCTCCAAGGGTCTTAGAACTGTGAGAGCAGCAGACCTATCAAGAGATCTGCAATCCCACTAATGACAGCGATGTATGTCTCGGGGTACCAGAAGCATCGAGAAGGGGCAACTAATCCAGTCTGTGGGGCAGGGGACATCAGAAAGGCCTGTCTAGACATGACCCTTGGACTGAGATTTAAAGGATAAGTAGGAAATAGCCAGAAGAAGAGAGGACAAAAAGGTATTCGGGCAGAGGGACAACCTCCGCAAATGTTCTATGAACCCAGGGAGCTAAAAGCAGTGCAAGGACCAAGGTGGGGAGTCAACCAGATAGGATTAGAGAGGCAGGCAGAGGCCAGTATCATGACAGGGCTGGAGAGTCACATTAAGGACACTGACTTATCCTGAGGGAAAAAAGGGAGCCAGTGAGGAATCTGTAGTGAGGGAAGAGCAGGCACAGATCTGCATTCTGAACTATCTCTAAGGGCATCTGTGAAGTGTGGGTGGCAAGGGCAGCTAGGAAGCCAGGAGGGCAGGGAGGATGGTAGCTGGCTCAGGGGTTAAGGGGAGGGGCCGAGAAGGAGTTGAGGAGTACTCAGGCAGCAGAAACTGCCAAGAGCCAGCAGCGATCTAGATGAGGGAGACGGAGGTGACTGAAGAGTCACAGAGGTTGCCCAGGTATCTGGCATGTGGCACTGGGTGGAGGGTGATCCTTGTCTTGAGTTAGGGACACAGAAAGAACAGGCCCATGGCACTGTGCCATCAAGGGCCCATTTTAGACCAGTGGAGTCCAGCTTGCCAGGGAGCTGCTGGAGATCAGGACATAACACGAACCCGCAGCCGCTGGAGAGGCCCGGACAGTGCTGCCTGTGTCCTCCCACCGCGGGAGGATGCGGGGTACACAGCAAAGAGCAGAAGCCTGGGGGTCAGACGCTGGCCACCCACGGTCTCCACACCTTCCCTGCTGGCTTGTCTGGGCCTGCAAGCTTCCACGGCTTCCACCTCTGACACAGCATCTGGGCCCTCCTCCTGCCATACCCCACAGCCACACCTCTGCCCCAGGCTCACTGCAGCTCTCCCAGCATCACGCACCATGGGCCACACCTGCCCTTCCCAGCCGCTTTCCTCGATGAGGTCACTCCCCTGTCTCCTAGTCTTTTCGGGGCTCTGTTGGTCTGTGCTGGGCCCCTCGATGCCTATAGTGCCCTCCCACAGGTCCCTCTGACAAGCACCTACTCTGTCCCAAGTTATCTCAGATGCGTCCTTTTCTAGGAAGCCTTCCCTGACCGCCAATCCACAACCTTCCCCCCTCCAACCAGGCAATTTGCTGTTCCCTATTCTGTTTCCAAAGCACCTGTGTGTATTGCTATGAAAGCACCTATTCATCTTGGCATCCTAAGTGCCTTGTAACATCTGATCCAAACGTCTGCTGAGTGGGTGGATGGACACCAGTGTCCACGCACAGACAAGTTTCCGCAAGGACTCAGGTGTGCCCACGTGGGTCCACGGTTAGGGCCAGGCACGCTCAAAGCAGCACACACAGACGTGCCCCCCCGGGCAGCCGCCAAGACGCAGACAGAGGTGTACCAGTGAACACACAGTGCCCGTGCACACCGCCAGCTCCTGGCTCATGCAGGCACACATCCACACATCCACAAACACACGTGCATACACACACACGTGCCCCTCAGGTCCCACAGCCTCCACACCGTCTCTGGCCGCTTCTTGTCGCTGAGCTCACTCCGGTCGAAGCATTGGCTCATGATGGGATTTTCAGAGCTGCACATGGTCTGTGAGGGCAGAGCATGGTGGTGGGGGGTGGTCAGGGCGTGGGGCAGGCAGGACAGATTCCTGGGGTGGGGTCAGTCGTGCCCGGACCCTAATCCCTCTCCCCAGTCTTCCTCACCTCCTTCAGGTTCCGGAAGAGAAGGTCATTGTTTTTATCCAGAAACCCTGGGACAGGGGAGCAGACA
This sequence comes from Neogale vison, assembly GCF_020171115.1. Lineage (NCBI taxonomy): Eukaryota > Metazoa > Chordata > Mammalia > Carnivora > Mustelidae > Neogale > Neogale vison. The sequence continues at coordinate 25,890,018 of NC_058095.1, read as the reverse complement.
CAAAATGAGGGAGAGCTTCTCTCCCTGCCCACTGGAGGGACCCAGCTCAAGAATCCTCACCGGTCACGCTGTAGGTCACCTCTCCAGCATAGTGCAGAAGGCGGAACTCCCCACGTTCCAGAGATTTCCGGGTCCGCTGGTCAGCCAGCTTGTGCCTGGGGAAGGAGAGGAAGCTACAGATTGCTGGCCTGAGCCATGCCCCCATCTGCTGAAGAGGCTTGAGAGAAATGAGGCATCCAGGAAGGAGCAGGTACGCCTGGGGCCAAGCCATAGCCCTCACCACCAGGCGGGAGACAGGGTGAGCCATTAGCCTGCCGGCACAGAGGCTGTCCCGGAGGCTTGGGGAGGCCTATACCCTTACCCAGGGTCCCACAATGCCAGGACCAGGCCCTAAGCCTCCACACTCCTGGTGCTCGCTGGCCAGAGGGCTGCTTTCATTGCCTGGGGCTGTTGCATGACTCTGCTCAGAGGGTTGAGCACTGCCCACTACATTTTAAGAATGAAATCCACCCCCAAAGATCACTTAAACCTTAAGCATGTTTCTATCCTTTAACCCATTGTCTACTTTTTTTTTTTTTTAATTAGACAGAGATCGCAAGTAGGTAGAGGGGCAGGCAGAGAAAGAGGAGGAAGCAGGCTCCCTGCTGAGCAGAGAGCCAGATGCAGGGCTCAATCCCAGAACCCTGGGATCACGACCTGAGCCAAAGGCAGAGGCTTTAACCCACTGAGCCACCCAGGCGCCCCCCCACCATTGTCTACTTTTAAGGACTATTCCAAGCAACTAACCAGAGAGATACAGGCAGAGATTTAAGGCACAAAGATGTCTGTGGCAGCCTTGTTACCCAGCAGAAACCTGGAGGCTGGCCAGGGTCCCTCATGAGTTAGGGCCACTGGAGGAAGTGTTTTGAGGAAATTTTTCGGTTCGATGATACAGGAAGATAGTCAGGATATAACATGATCCTGAACCTAAGACACAATAAGTTCTCAGCTATAAAGAAAAAAAAAAAATGCCAAATAGAAAAAGGCAGGAAGGAAATGCCTCAGATTAAGAGCGATGACCTCTGGGTGACAGGATAACTAGTAGCTTTCGCACACATTCCAACTTTTCTCTAATGAGCAACATTATGTTTACCATCTGAAAAGGTTTTTCAGATACGATTAAGCAAAAAATGCTCTGGGCTTTGGCAGTCCACCGCTCCAGGCCTGAGTCCGAGCTTTGTGGCTTACTGAGCACGGGAGAACCTTGGGCAAACGGCTTCACCTCTTGGAGCCTCAGGAAAGTGGAGAGAGCACCCCAAGTTAGCCCTTCCAGGGTTGCGTGGGGTTAGAGGAGGTGAGCGGAAGAGAAGCAGCGTAACAGAGCTGGGACACAGGTGTGCTTGCTTCTCTTCTTCCCCTTTCGACTTGAGGGGATTCCTTAAAGAAAAAAACAACTTCCAAATAAGGAAACTAAAAAATCTGTAGCAAGTTTCCTTCTTAAACAGGAATCAAGAGGGAGCCACGCTCCTCTTAGCTTCTCACTTTGTGGATGCCCTGGCTGTGGCTTTGCATGTCCGTCCTCAACTTACACCTCCCCCAGTCATCTCCTTGTGGCCAGTGGTTTAGGACCCTGGGTGGGGGTCTCACGCTTCACAGGCTCTGCCCCCAGGGGGCCCTTGTCCCTAAGCTGCTTTACCACCCTGCTTACGCTTACGTCAGGAAGTGCGGATGGTGCTTGATTGTGTCCTCCAGCTTCTCCAGGAAGGTCAGATCCGTGGCCTCCCCTGGGCGCAGACATTCTTCATCCTGGGGGTGTGGCAGAGGGCGAGGGATGTATCAGGGAAGGAGCTGGAGAGCACAGGAGGCTCAGGAGCAATGAGCCAGGAAGCATGGATGCAGAGGCCCGGGCAGCTTGTGCGGAGGCTTATAGACCAGGCTGGCCCCTCACTTCACCCTCCACGCACAGCCCTGCCCTGTCCCGGCTCAACACTGAGCTTGGGCCCGCTGTGGACATGCCTAAGAAAATGGGGCAGGGAGCAGCAGCCTCCCACCCAGCCTTCGACATGAGGCCTTGGAGGAGCAGAGGACTCACCAAAATGGAGATGATGCCCTTGAACTTCTCCTCCACCAGGTCACAGATGATCTTATTGTTGAAATATTGGACAGGCTCCCACTGAGGGGCAAAAGGGAAGGAAGGCATCATCCTGGGGTCCTAGGACCTCTTCCAGGAGACCCCAGTGCCTGGCTTCCTACGGGGTGTCCCCAGGGACAGCTGCAGGCTCGCACCCACCGCGATGCCCTCTGCCTCATATTCCTCCTGCTCCGACTTGAGGGTGAGCTCGATGAACAGCTGCTGCAGCTTCTCGTTGCAGTAATTGATGCAGAACTGCTCAAAGCTGCGAGGGAAATAGAAGAGCTCACGGTAGGTTGAGGGGGACACAGGACCAGGAGCAGCAGGCAGACTGGATGAGGCCTCTGAGCAGCTAAGGGAGGACCCGAGGTGGCTGGGGAACATGAGGCGGGGAAGAGGGGAGGAGAGAGAGGCAGGGGAAAGGGGGTACTGACCTGTTGTGCTGAAACACTTCAAAGCCATAAATGTCCAGGAGCCCAAGGACTGTGGTGCTTCGCCAGCTGGGGCTCTCAGCGTCCTAGGGCCAAGAGTGTGGGTCCCCGTATTTGACGGCTCCCAGCCCCAGGCCTCCCTGCTGCTTCGGAAGCCACCCCGGGCCAAGCCCTCACCTTGGAGGCCAGCGACCTGTTGATCTTCCTGACCAGCCAGGTGAAAGTGCGACTGTACACAGCCTTGGCAAGGGCGTCTCGCGCATATGCAGCCTGTTCCAGGTTTAGTGGGCTCAGGAGCTGCCGGCCAAGGGGAGAGGGGAGAGGAATGCCGTGGACCCCTTTCCATCCCCCTCTTCTACGCACTCAGCCTCAACACCAGAAACCTGCAACCCCTCTGTCCTCCCCGCCCCTGGTGAGCCTTACGGGTGGGGGACACCAGGGGAGGCCATGGTGGCCCCATCAGAGGGAAGATGTCTTAGGGACCAGAGGCCTCGTTCCCGGAGGCAGGAGTCTTGGAGAGACCTGGGAGCACCCACCACCCTGCAGCCCTGAAACAGAGGCCCGGTCTCACCTCCTCTCCCTTGGCAATAATCTTTCTGTGCGTCAGGGCTTCCCGCAATGTGGGGCCGTCCACGCCGAGCAGCTGCGGGGAGGGGGTGGGCACAGTGAGCGTACACGCCTCCTGGCCCCCGCTGCCCTGCCCTCCCCCTTTCCTCAGCCCGCTCGCTCACCCGGGTCAGGTACTTGAGCTGGTTCTCGGTGGTGACCTGGGCATTGCTCTCCTCATCCGCGGCAAAGTGGATGTTGCCCAAATGTAGGACACTGGCCACAATACTGAGCAGGTCCTGGGTGAAGAGGGTGGGGGGCACGTGCCGGGGGAGTCACAGGAGGGGCAGAGAGCCCATGAGGGCCACTGATGGACTGTGGGCAGGGGGATCCAGTGCCTGAGAGAAGCAGTGGGCTACAGAAGATTTTCAGGGCGTCAAGGAAGGAAAGGGAAGGTCCCCAGCACCAGTCTCACCTCAACCTCCTCCTCAGTGAAGTCGATGACTGTCAGAGCCTTCCTGACCACCTTCCAGTCACTCTTGTCATTGATGGAGGAGACTTTGGCACACTGGCCCTGTGGGGGCAGGGAGGGCGGAGCCGGGTTACCGGCTGTGGAGCTGTGCACCTAGGGGGCCGTCCGCCCTGCCTGCCTGCTCCGCACCTTCACTAGGTACAGGTAGCTCTGGGGGTTCCGGTCCAAGCCCAGCCTGCGCAGCATGTCCTCCTCGCCGCCTTCCAGCAGCTGGTAGAAGACGTGGAAGTTCCTCTCGCCATGGTTCTGGTGCACCACCCGGGACTTCTCCAGGAGGTAACTAAGGATATGGCCGCCCACAGGCGCACCCTGTGGGCAGGCAGGATGTGGCGACTGTTCAGGGCACCTGGGGGTGGGCCCCAGCTTCCCCTCCTGCCTCGGCACTACTGGCCTCTGATTCCAGCGCGGCCGCTGGCTGCATGGACTCAGGTGAGTCACCCCACTCTGGCCTCAGTGTTCTCATCTAAGAAATGGGGGCAGGTAGCCCCACTGACCAGACCTCTCCCCTTGGCTGTCCAATGGGCAGCTCACACCGACGGGCCTGGAACTGAACTCCTGGTGTCCCCCTCCTCAGACTAGCTCCTCGCTTCCCCTCTTGCCTTCTGGCCACTCTGCCCCTCTAGGTCTGTGGGCCAAGAAGTTTGCTGTCCTCTGGGAAGCCTCAGTTCTCCCTAACTTCATGTCTAGTCACACAGCTCATCCTGTTGCCGTCACCCTCAAAACACCCAGAGCCTACAATCCTGCCACACTCAGTCTCAGTCCGTCACCTTGACGTAATAATCGTCAGCTTCCTAACTGGTTTCCCTGCTTGGCCTGCTTCTCCTATACCATCTACTCTCAACAAAGCACCACAGGGATCTGTCTGAGAGAAAAGCCACATCATAACACGCTTCTGTTCCAAACCCTCCAGTGGTTTCCCTCCTACTCAGAGTTTTTTGTTTATTTCTTAATTTCAAGTTTTTATTTAAATTCAAGTTCATTAACATCTACTCAGAGTTTTGTTTTTGTGGGGTGGTGGTTGTTGTTGTTTGGCTGGTTGGCTTTTTTGAGAGAGAGGGAGAGGGAAAGAGAAAATCTCAAGCAGACTCCCCGCTGAACCTGGAGCCCGTTGCGGGGCTCACTCTCATTACCCTGAGATCATGACCTGAGCTGAAATCAAGAGTCGGGCGCTTAAATAAGCCAGCCAAGTGCCCTCTACTCAGAGCTTCTAAAACAAATTCTTATAAAGATCCAGAAGTGCCTGTACTATCCGGCCTTCTCTCCTGTTCCTTGGTGCCTTGCTCACTGGCCTCCCTGCTGTCCTTTAACACACCAAACACCCCCAACCCCAACTTGTGCTGACAAGTCCCTCTGACTGGACTCTCTCTCCCAGGTTATCTGCCAGCTTGCTCCCCTGCCTCCATCAGGCTTCCCCCCACCCCCAATCAGGCTTTTCCCAAACTACCACCTTCTCAGTGAGTCTCAGTGAGGTCTCCCCTACCTGCCTTATTTAAAAATAGCAACTGCCCCCACCCCTTATCTCATTTTATTTTTTGCCATGGCACTTGTCCTAAATTACATTTTTCTGTTTAATGCCTATGTCTCTGGAGGCAGGATTTTTGTCTGTTTCGTTTCACTGCTGTACCACCAGCACTTGGAATAGCACCTAGCACACAGTAGGCACTCAATAAAGATTTGCTGGTACCAAAGGCCTGGCAAGTAGGCACCTACCAAATGGGACTCCCACTCCCCATGCCCCCTGCCCTGACACATCCACGGGTACCTTGAAGTCAAACTGCACATCCATGTACTTCCCAAACCTGCTGGAGTTATCGTTCCGGAGGGTCTTGGCATTTCCAAAGGCCTAGGAGCGGAGAAGCAGGTATGAGGGATGTTTGGCATTGCCCCTCCCGCCCCGCAGACCCTTGCTGTCCCCTCACCTCCAGCACAGGGTTGCTCTGCAGCAGCCGGTCACGCACAGCACCACCCCTCTCCGGGGCTGGGCAGGTCTCGGCGTAGAACTGTAGCAGCCGCTTGGTGGCCTCTGTCTTGCCTGCCCCGCTCTCCCCGGAGATCATCACCGCCTGGTCCCGGCGCTCTGTGCGCAGTGCCCGGTACACAGTGTCAGCCACCGCGAACCTGGGGCAGAGGCTTGTTACAGGAGCTCCAGTGGGGAGACAAGATAGGAAGGGGAGGTGGATTCCCGTATCTGATTGGAGTCACCTATGGGTGGGGTTTGGGGGGGACCCTCAAGGGCATGGGTCAAGGGAGGTCCTTCCCAGTTGAAGATGGGGATCACTAGCACTCTCAGATGGAGGACGGAGATCACTTAGGGGTGGGGGTCCTAAAGGTCATTTAGGTAGAGGTTGGGGTTGGGAGGTTCCTCAGAGGTGGGGGTCAGAGAGTCATTAAGGTTGGGGGGCCATGCCTAGGTAGAGCTGGGTGAGGAAGGAGTTAGGGGTGGGAGCTGGGGTGGGGGCTGGGGAGGTCCCACCCCAATGGTGCTGAGAAACTGATCTTAAGTGGGGATCAGGGTCACTCTAGGGTGAGGGATTATGGGACCCGTCACACATGTAAATAATGGTTCATCCCACATGGGAGGTTAGAGATATTCTAGAGCGAGGGACATGTGGGAGGTCAGGGGTATTCTAGAGCGAGGGTTGTGTGGGGTCATCTTAAGTGGAGATGGGCGGTCACTCCTGGAGAGGTTGGGGGTCACTCACAGGTGGGGCGGCACCTCGTAGAAGCTGACACCCCGGTAACGCTCCATGTGCTGTCGGCTATAGATCTGTAGGTCCCGGTAGGGGTTGACAGAGACCAGGACGGGGCCAATATAGGTCTGGGGGTTGGAGGAGGAGGGTCAGAAGTCTCTCCAAGAGGCTCCTGAGATCTCTTTCCCCCTCTGCCCTGTGTCTGTGCCCACCCCCCAGTACCACTACCCCCCGGCCCCGCCTCTTCCCACGCGGGCCTCACATAAATGAGATTCTCCCGGAACCGTCGCCGCAGGTTCTCGATGAAGGCAGCCTCACTGGTGAAGTTCTCCAGAAGCACGAAATCCTGTACACCCACCCGGTCGCGGGCCGTCAGGGCACTCTCCATGGTTACCCGCACCCCGTCACTGCCCAGGGCCTATGGGGAACACACCACGGGAGAGGGTCAGAGCCAGCAGGATAAGGCAAGGCTGCTTCTCCTCCACCTCAGCCTGTGGGATGCAGAGAACACCCAAGAGACAGACCGTGCTGGGTACAGTGGGGCTGGGTCACAGCAAGCTGTGGAACCCTGTGGAAGGCACATGGAATGTTGAGGACATGGGTCACACAGAACAGAGACCAGGTGGGACACATGGGACCCGGACAAAGGACCCTGGGGCACAGAAGATCCAGAGGACATGTGAAGCAAGGCCACTGAATCCAGGCAGGCTCTGCTTTTGTGCAGAGAAAAAGGGGTCATGAGGAGAAATCCCTGGAATAATCAGAAGAATGCTCTGTTGACCTTGGACAAATCCCCTTCTCCCTCTGGCTTGCTTCCTCCTCAAGAAGGAGGAGTTGAGTTAGACCAGGTGACCTCAGGTCCCTTCGCTCCGGACCACGTGTGACAGGTGCTCTGGAGGACAAATGGCTCAGAGTGAATTCTGCAGGCAGGGTGGGGCCACCTCTGCCACCCGCGCCCAGCAAAATCTCCAGGGGCAGAGAGTTTAGGAACCAAGCAAGAGGCCACCCCCAGACCACATGAGGGGGATTCCCCCCTAGGGGGCCTCCCATCCCAGCTGGGATGGGCACTCACCCCAGAAGCTTGGGGGGGGGCTCCTTCTCATAGCTGGGCCACACCCTCTCCAGCTGCCAGACTCCCCAGACACTTTCCTCCTGAGAGCCCCAGAAGCCTCAAGGGGGTGGGGGTTTTACCACGGAAAGCCCAGCTGCCTCCAGAGCATACAGGCTCAAGTAGGCCCTCGAACCACGCCACACTCTTCAAACGGGGGTGGTGGGGGAAGGGGGACTCTAGGAAATCGACACGAAGAGTGTCAAGGGTTGGAGAAAAACAAGGTGGCAGTGGTGGGAAGGGACGAAGATCCCACAGAGGCCACCAATTCTCCTCCAACCACAGAGCACCCAGATCTCCGGTTTGGGGCACCCCTCTGGGTCTGGCCTGCCTCTCCCAGGCTTATCCCTCCCCGTCTCCCCCCCCCCCCATCCTGTTCCGAAGCTGCTGCCAAATCTGGCCGAAGCTCCCGCCCCCTTGCCCTCTGAGTGACGGGTCTCCGTGCTCTCAGCCTTCCCCGAGGGCTCCTGGCTGGGCCCTGGGTCCGAGCGCCCCGCGGCCCTCCCTGCTCCTGCCTCTTTCCCCTGCAACTTTCCGGGACGTTTTTCCACCCGAAATTCCTGGGCCGCGCCCGCTTCCTGGCGGGGCCCAGGCGGCGCCGCGAGGCACAGAGGGACGCCCGGGACCCCCCGCCCTGCCCGCCACCTCCGCTCACCGACGCCCGGTAGCGCATCCTGCCACGCCGGCCTGGCGCCCTGCTCCGCTGCCCGTGCTCTTCTTCCCCGGCTCCGCGGCGGCGGCGGCGGCGGCGGCGTCAGGGAGGGAGGGGCCGGCCCGCCCCCCGCGCCGCCCCCTCGGCGAGCCTCAGGAGCGCGGGACTCCCCAGCGGACCCCGCCTCCCTCGGAGTTCGGACTCGGACTCGAGGGTCCCAGTCCAGCTGGTGGGGGTGGGGCAGGAACTAGGGGGGGGATCTCGAAGCGGGGGCGGAGGGGGGCGGGGCTCCCCTCCAGGCAGGGGCTCCGCCTGAGTCAGGTTTTCCAGGAGGGACGTCGTTGGTTCCAGGGTGGGGCCCGGAACCCGCGCGGCGGCCGCGTCTATACGGACCCGGAACTCACTTCCGGGCCGTGTCTACACTACGCATCAGGCCAGGCGCGCAACGAGGGTTGAGTCCCGTGGATCCTGGAGGAAGCAGTATTTCCCTCCCCCCTCACCCCAATCTCGAGTCCCGGGAAAGTTAAAAATAGATCGAAATGTCCAAATACGGCAGGCGCGCCCAGGCGGGCGGAGCCTCGGTGAGGGACACTGTCCACCCCTATATACTCTCTGGGGGGTGGCCCTGTGTCTTTAAGCCCCAAGAAAATCTCTCTAGGTTTCCGAATCAGTACGGAGCGAACACCCAAGAGACAGGGACGGCCACAGGGAGTCTTTGCCGAACGCGGTCTATGTCCTGCCCCTATGGAAGTCTCATTCCCATCTGGAAAATGTACGTCCGACTTCCAGCATTTGGGGCCTATACCCTTCTCCCCTATCCCATACATCCCAACTAAGGCCTCTGTGCCTCAGGGGCTCCTCAACTCTCTTTCTCCTTTGGAGGGAGCCTCCCTCTCTGGTCCTTCTGGATCCCCCAGGACACCCTCCTTCTCCCATACCAGCCCCGAGCAGCCGCACCCTCACTGGGATCTTGGAGGCGCTTAAGGAGCGAACTCCAGCTTAGATCCCACCTCTAGTGGAGGTGGTGATGGCTAAAAGCCTTTGATGCTTGCAAAAGACTGGGCTATTTCTTACAAGCAGTATGACGGGGAGCAAGTCATTCGACTTCTTAGAACCTCCTCTTCATCCTTAAAATGTGGCTAATATCTACCTAAAAGGATGGTTGAGAAGGCTGAGATAAAAGCGCTAAGGCACTTCCCCGTCTCTCAGTAAGCACTTCCCTCTCTTGGCCTGATACTCATCCCACACGCGTTTGGGACAGACCTACTAAGAGCCAGGCCCCGGGCCAGACCGGACACACTTCTTATCTAGTGGGGAAAGCCCCTCAGGCGTGTCTGCCAGTTACAAAGAGCTCTAGAGAACTTCACCTGTTGCCCCACCCGACAGAAAAGGAACCTGAGGCGCAGTACGGCGGACACTAACTTGTCCTAGCGCGGGGTGGAGGGTGGGGGGAGGCAGAGTCGGGACCCAAAGCTCCAGCGCGCCCCTCCCTCCTATCCAGGCCTCCCCCGAGAGGGGAGTGAGGCTGTGGCAGGTGCGGGCTGCAGCCTCGTGGGGAGGCTCATTACCTCGAGAACAACAGCCCTGCCGGAGCCAGGGCTCGGGGGACTCCGCGGGGGGTGGGGTGGGGGGGGTGGGAAGGGCACCAGCTGGGAGATGGGGCATTCTGCAGGGGCGAGGGGACTGGGTGCGCAGCTGGGAGATGGGTGGGAGAGGAAGGCGGTGGTATGAAACGCCACCCACGGAGGTGGGCTCAGGGAGGAAGGGGACACCCTCCGCTGTGCCCCCAGTTTTAAAATATAGAAGGGAGCGGAGAGGGGGACTCTGCCTGCAGCCCACCCAGGGTGGGGAGTGCCTTAGGGGGCTGGGGGAAACGAGGTCGAGCGAGCCCCCACCACAGCACAGCTCCCTGCAGTGAGGAGGGGGCACCGGGATGGCCTTGCGGCCGCTAGCGGGCGAGAGGGGAGGAGCTGAGAACGGGCGGGGCTTCGCGACCGCAGAGGCCGCCCCGCCCGCTGCCTCGTCAAGCGTCTGGAATGAGGGGAATCCGCGTGCGGAGGGGTCCTGCCGGCCACCCCCCCACACACCCCGAGCCGCGCCGCCGCATTCCCGGGATGCCCGCTGGCTCCCCCACAGCCGCCGCCCAGCGGCGGAAGGAGGGGGCGTCTCTGCAGCGGGGCTGGCCGGAGGGGCGGCCCTAGCCCCGGCTCCGGCCCGCGCCCGCTCCGCCTTTCTGGCCTGGAGCGCCAGCCCCGGGGAGGGGGGCGGGGGGCGGGGGGCGGGGAGTCGCGGGTGTGAAAGACACTGCGACCCAGGCTGCAGCGCCCGGCGCTTCCTGCATTCTCTGCGCTGTTTTACGGTATTCCCTTCAATGCCCTGAAGCCAAACCACGAGCTCTGTGCTATTACCCTCCTCCTACAGATGGGGAGACTGAGGCTGAGCAAGGGCATGACTTGCTCACAATCCCAGAACTAGTAGAAGGAGGGGTGGGATTGGAACCGGGAACGCCAGCACTCACTGCTTCCGTAGAGTTGCCCCACCGGAGAAAGAGGCTGGTGGATTTCTAGGCTTCCGCTTCTCGGTAAAGGTTAAGTCGCTACCCTGCCAGGCTGGGACCTTCCTCAGTAACCCCGTGACTGCAGTGCCCAGTATTAAACCCTGTCGGTGTTGTGTGACTATTGACATGTAGGCCTTAGGAGTAGCAGCTAGGAAGTGGGCACTGTTTGGGGGCTCCCAGCATGACTTTGCACCTACGGGCTGGCGGCAGGCTGGGGAGAAGCCATGGCCACGTGAGTGAACCAGGACTTATTTCCCAAGAGTACCTCTGGGTCTCCTCCCACCCTTGTTGTTTCCTGTAAAGGCAGGACCAGCTGACCTGGTCGTCCAGTGCCCTTTACCTAGTGTGAGCCAGGTGCCCTCTGGCCTGACATCTGGAGGAGTCGGGAAGGCAGTGGGCAGCCTCAAATGTTCAAAGGTCCTCAAAGCACCATGGGGGTCTGAAGCATTCTGAGGACCATCAGATTTTTCTAAAAGCTGATCTCTACTGAGGCAGCTTCATGGCCTATTGGAGAAGCAGAAAGAACCAGAGCCTATCTCCCCCGCAGCATAGTACTGGGCACAGAACAGGTGCTCAATTTATATTTACCAAGAATATCTTTTCTTAGGTCTGGGCCCAGGCTGCCCCAATAGGGGCTGTTTCAGACTCTAGGGAACTGTTGCGAGGAGCAGTGGAGGTGAAAGGTGGGGACCTTCCCTGCTCTCTACCTGATTATTCACAGGGCCCTAGTCAAGGGCTATCCACTCTAGCTCCAGAACCATGAGCCTTTGGGCTGCCAGACACTTTGGCCTGGGGGTCCAGCAGAAGTAAACAGGGCACCTTGCCCCTCACCTCTCCTCTTCATTCAATATCCTATACGTAGAAAGGAGGGGGGGCACCTCCAGATAGTCATCACCATCTGGCATCAAAAAGCCTCTTCCCCTCTCACCATTGCTCACACCAAGGAGTCACCACCTGCTAGAACCTTCCCTCTGCTCCCCTCCTTCAACTTCTGCTCCTGGATCAGGCAGCGACCTCCAAACTGCCCTCCCTGCTTTCTTTCCTCCAGTCCGTTTTCCCACGACAGCGTATAGTATTTACAAATGCATATCTGATCAATTAACATCTTATGTTAATAGGGTGTAAGTTTATAGGGCACCTTTTCGTGTGCCAAGCCCGTTCTTCACACCCAATGCTTCTTGCCAGGTGCCTGCATAAAGACTCCAGCAGTCCCCTGTGTCCTCAGTTTACCCCAGTGTGCCTGTGTTCTTGTGTGACCCCAGGTGTGGCCCTCTCCAGTCCCTTCTCTCCCCAAGCGTCTCTCAGCACCACGCACAGCAAGAAGGTTCTGCTCCCACCCCTGTCACACGTGGCTCTCTCCCTAAGCTTCTTGCCTTTGCACCTGCACCTTTCTTGGTCCTGCGCACCCTTCTCTCCCCACTTGACTGACTCTTAGTCATACTTGAACACTCAGCTCAGGTTTCACCTCCTCCAGAACCCCTTCCTGCCTCCCCCAATGCATAACCCCCTCCTTATCGCATCACGCTCTAATTGGCGGTTTTCTCATCAGTTTCTCCCAGGAGACAGCTCCTGCCAGGGCGTACACCCAGCCCGGCACACAGTAGGGGCTCGGGAATCCCTCGTGGATGCCTGTACGAATGAATGAATCACAGAGCCCAGAGCGTGCCAGGAGTTGAACAAGGCCGTGGGCCAACCATTCATTCTCTCATTCATCTCGGAGACCCTGGCCGCCGCACTCACAGGCTCCCAGAAGCGCGGGGAAACTGGCGCTGCAGGGCCCGGTACAGGGGGTGGGAGGGCGGAGTACGGGAAGGGGCGGGGCGCAGGCGGCCTCTCCGGAACCCAGAGGCAGAGTCTGGCTCTTGGAGGGGCCCGAAGGGCGCCCAGAGTGCCTGGGTCCTGCGACCCCAGCCGTCCCTCCCCCACTCAGGTTACCCGCAAGTAATCTAAGTCTTCACGAGGCCGAATTCTGGGACCCCGCATAAGCTAAGCCGGGGCCGAGCCTCGGCCCTAGCGATCTCCGGACCGGCGACCCCCGCCTCCCGCACGGCAGCTCCAGGTCTGGCTTGGCGCCCGGCCGCCTGCCCTCTTCCCCTTCCCACCCGCCAGCGGAGCCCTCCCGAGACCACGCGGCTTCTGCCCGCCCAGCGCCGGCGCCCCGCGTACCCACCGGCTCGGCTCTTCGGGTGCGCAGGCGGGGGCCAGGTTGGGCGGCGTGGCCGGCGCCGGAGTCCGCGGCCCCGGCACGCTCTCCCCGCCCAGGGCCCGCCCGGGGCCGGGCCGCTGCCTGTCGTCATACCCAGCAGGGCCCAGACCCCGGCGCGCGCGCGCGCGCGCCAACACCCCGGCCCCGCCCCGGCCAACCCTGGCCGCGGCCCTCCGCCCGAGTCCGCGGAGACTTGGTGCCGCTCACTGTGCAACCAGCTCCCCGGACGGGGCGCGTCACGGTCACACACACGCAGACACTCGCAGACACGCACACACACACTCCCTCCTTCCCACACGCACAGAAAAACACACACACACACACACACACTCCCTTCCTCCCTTCCTCGCTCCTCCACACCCGGCCCCCGTAGCTGCAGCGCTGGGTGGAAGGGTGCGTCTCCTCATCTTAGGGCCCCTTTGAAGCCTCAGAGCAAACCGAACGCTCTCCCCGCCCCCGCTAACTCGCCCCACTTTTGCCAGGCCAGGTCAGTTCTTCCCCATTTGTGACTGTCTCCCTCGCCTCTCCTTCCCTGCTCAAGCTACCGCTCTGAGCTGGCCAGTCCTAGCTCTTCGGGCCAGAAGAGACTGGAGGCAGGCACCGAGCGTGTACCATGCGGCTGGAGCATTACATACACCACCAGTCCTTTGGCCTCAGAGCAGTCCTGTCACCTAGGAGTTATGCACAGTTCATAGCCCAGCGTTGGGAGGACCAGGGAGACGGAGGAGGAAGGATTAAAACCCAGATCCCTCCTTTGAAAAATCCTGCTCTTCGAGGCACTTAAACTCTTCCCCCTTCCTTCCATTTATCCCTTCTTGTCCAGTCTGTTCCTGTCCCTAGGATCAGAACCCCTCCCCACTGCTAACCACTTTCCTGAGGGGTCTGCTTGAGGGAGCTGCTGGGCCCTGGGAAGATATTGCCACCCTTTCTCCCCGCCCAGAGCATCCCAGCTTACAAGCTTGCAGGGCCTGTGGGGGTGAACCACGCGGATGATCTCCCCAGTGGGGATCAGCTCCACTTGCAGTGCCATCCTGCCGGTGGAAAGCCACGGTGCGCGCTGAGCGATGGGGCCGCGGAGCAACGACCTGCCCGCCAACTGGCTCGGGCTGCTCCCTGAGCCAGGAATCTGGTCTCACACTGGGATGGCCACTTGGTTCAGCTTCAACTCCAGCCCCAGGGGAGGTGTCTGGTCCAGCTCCTCAGGACACAGCTGGAGCAGCCCAGGTCTGATTGGGAGGCCTCTTGGCCCAGCGGATTGGGGCAGGAAGAGGAGGGGCTGAGGGACTGAGGAAATGCCTGTTGTCCCAGGTAACCAGAGAGGCTGATACAGCCACTCGTGAGGGACCCTGGCCTCCAGGTCAAAGGGTAGGAGGTCTTTCTGCCCAACAGCTCTGTGGCCAGGCCTCTCCTGCTGCCCACTCACTGGTATCAGGTGGAGCCCAGTGATCCCCCAACCAAAAGACACATCCTACCCGAAAGCCAACAAGATCCGTCAGTAGCCACTGTCCTTCAGGCCTGTCTCCCCAGCTGGCCTCCTTCTTCCCACAGCAGCAGGTGAGCCCCACAGAGCTGCTGGGGTTGGCTATGTTGGGCAGAATTTAGCTGGAGAGGCAGGAAGGCACTGTGGGGAGGTCCCTGTCCCAGCTTCCCCCTGGAGCCTTTAACACTCAGGAGGACCGGACTCCCCAGCTCTAGGCGGCCTTAAGCCCTGTTGGCTTCTTACTTTTTCACAGTACCCTCAGGGGTCCCTCATCCTGAATGTTCCTGTTTCCTACCCTTACTGTTGCTAAATCACGGCTGACACTTTCCTGGCCTGGGACTGAGGCCTCAGATCTTCAGCCATTCCTTACAGGAAGTAAAAAGGGGAAGAGGATAAGGAAAAGTGACCTCTCCAGAGGGAGACACTGGCCTGCAGGGGGTGGAGGTGGGGTGCAGTGGGCCAGTGCCAGTCCTGACAGCCCCCTGGTCAAGCACCTTCCCCTGGGGCACCCTTTCCTTCCCTCCCTACAGCGTCCCCCCGCCCAGGAAAGGCCAGCAAAGCTTCCTTCCTTCCTCTAAGAAGCACATCTATCTAGGGCAGGCTCATCCCCGGTGGCCACACAATGGCCCTTATCAGCTGTGGAGTCAGGCGCAGAGACCCAGTGCACACCAAGTCTCACACATTTCCTGTTTCCACCCAGCGGGTCAGGGCTGGGCCCAGAGGGGCCATATCCTGACTGGGGCCAAGAGGAGGCAAAACACTCCCCCTTCCCCTTCCCGGCCTCTCAATCACTGCTGGACTCGCCCCTCCCAGGCTCAGAGGGTCCCCCCCTTCAGGAGGCAGGGGTACGGGTGTGTGAAGACTTAAGGAGGAAGGGCAAAGATGGGCACACAGACAAGCAAGTTCCACGAGCAGCAGGTGGAGGCAGTGGTCCCTGAGATGGAGCGCCGGGGCTACATGGATCAGAATAAGGAGATAGGTATGTTGTTGCTTCTGTTGTTCTTCCAACTGTTCTCTCACAATGATCTTGGAAATGCATACACTCTTTGTATTTTACAGACAACCAGGATTCCTACGTGGGGAGAAGTGTAGCTCGGATTCAAGTCCAGGTCTTGATCTCATCCCTGTGTTTCTGGTCCTGCATGACACCACAGCTGCCTGTGTAACTTGGGATGGACCACGCCACCACTCTGAGCTGTGGCTGCCGTCTGCCAAATGACAGGTGCCGCGTGGCAGTACCCACGAGGCTTGTGCATGTGAGGTGAGAGACGGGCAAGTGTGAGCGGTCACGGGTCTTCTGGTGTGTGTGTGTGTGTTGGGGTGGAGACAGAGATTACCGTTGGAGACCTTGATGTAGGAGGCTCAAGGGGACAAAAAAGATGGTGACATTTTTTAATAGCTCTAGCTGGGACCAAGGCTCAGGGCTAAGGTGAAGGAATGTCAGTGAGGAGGGATGAACCAGTGAACACTGAGCACCTTTTCTGAAAGTCAGCAGTTCCCAGAAACCCATTCTGGTTCACAGCAAGGTAAATGAAGTGCCTGATAGCATAGGAGGCTTGCTCCAACTGTGCCAGGGATCCAGAGGGCCGCCATCCTGGGACCCCAACCCATTCCCATCCAGGCAACATCTGTCACTCTCAGACACAGAACTCTAGTCTAGATCTACAGGGCCCTCGTCCTAGAGCTTAGCAAGGGTATGGAGTCAGACCATCACCACCCCCCCAATCACGGAGCCACACACAAGTGTAAAAGTCATGTTTCTAATGATCCCCCAATACAACAGACATAGAACACAGCCATGGGCCACTAGAAGCCAGGGGGACAGTTCTTGATGGTACACACGGCTCCCAGGGTGGAGTATGGATCACAGAGTGAGGAGTGTCCCTCAGTCTCAGGTCAGAGGATGGATGTGACCGTCACAGAGCAGGTTCCCTGAGGTGTCTTCTCCTGGGAGAAGGGCCATTGAATCACCAGTGGCTGGAGGCAAGTGGCGGGAGTGGGACTGAGTGCCCACACAGCACCCAGAGAATGCTCTCAGAAGACCCTCAAGGCCGGATTCTCCAAAATGACTGGATCCTGGCTCCCTTCTCTGCCTGCCTCCGCTTCAGGTGCTAGGGCAGTCTAGAGAGAGGGCGGGTTCCTGGCCAGTCACTGCAGGTGAGGGTGGGAAGGAGCAGATGAGCTCGACTGGGCAAGAAAGCCCCTGGAAAAGTCTGTGGCCACAGCTCCTCTATCACCTGCCAACCCTTTCACAGGAGGGCAGGTTAGGGCATGGAACCTGACCCACCAGCACAAGCCAATCTGGGGCCAATCCTTTGCTCAGACAGTGAACTTCTGCATCAGACTCCATGGGTCAGGCTCCTACCCACAACACTTACTAAGAGCTTGGGTGGAGGGGCCCTTCATCCTGCCCACTTAGTCTAATTGCTTTTGTCAAAAGCAGGGATCCCACACCCTCTGCCCATCCTGCAGGGGGATGGGCAACGAGATGCCAAGACTCCCAGAACCCAGGCTGCTTGTGCTAAGCAGTCTATGGGGCCTGTGCAAATGTGAGCATCTCCCCCTCCCAGGCAGTCTGAGGCCCAGGATGCCGTGACAAGAATGCAGGCCTGTGCCAGATGGGGCATGTGCCTGGCAGGCCTGCTTGGGCAGGACTGGAAGTGTGTGTGGGGAAAATCGAGAAACGAAATATAGGCTGGAGGGTCCTTCCCACATCCAGGGCTCTGTCCCAGGTCTTCCGTGTTGACAAACTAGTTGGTTTCACTCATATCTCAGCAACAAAAACCTGTATTTAAGGGGCCAATTCTAGAGATCTGGACCAGAGAGAGCCAAGGAGTGTGGCTAGAGCTCCCCCTGGGAGGTGGAGGATACCTGCTACCTCCTCTGGGGGCTGGGCCTGGCCCCTGGTGCTCCTGGCAGTGGTGGGCAGAGCTGGCTGCCAGCTCTGGCCTCCGCCCTGGAACCACTCTTATCCAGGCTCAGATGTGTGGTTGGGATTCACCCAGTGGGTCCTCCGCCAAGAAGGAGCCACGCTGGATCTGCAGGGAGAAAACAGCAGTGATTAGAATGGGGGGAGGCGAGGGAGAAGAGCAGATTTTGCCCTGTGTCTTTCCATCACTCCCCTTCTCCAGTCCAGGCAGCTCCACGGCCCAAGTGGATTCCCAGGCCCATGGCAATGAAGAACCGAGCAGGGGCTCAAGTGCCTTCCCCACACCAACAACATACCTTGAAGGGTTTGCTTATTCCCACCACAGAATGCAGATTGTTGCTATAGTAACAGAGGAGAAACTGGCCCTCGGTCTCAGGGATGTCACTGATATTGAAGTAAACCTGGTGGGGAGGACGGAGAGGAATGGGGTCAGCTCCCTGGCCCAGGGCCCCACCCAGCTCTCACTTACAAGTTATCCCACCCTCCGTTCCTTCCAAAAGACAGAGAAGCGCCCAGGCAAGCCCTCATGTTGGGAGACGTGGTATACCTATCTCAGGGAAGCAGGCAGGTACCTGGCTCAGCCCGTCGCTGAAGGAGACCTGGTTGTCCCTGACCCAGACATAGGACACATAGTCATTAATGTGGCGCAGCCCCACCTGTGGGAGAGGGGATTGGGCAGTCAGTGGTCTGGGAGGACACAGCATCTGTGACAAGTGTCAAGCAGAAGATGCTTCAGCCTGGCAATTGTACTGTACATGCCCCACCCTTCTTCACCACCAGCCTCTAGGTGGGCAAGGACCCCTGTGGGAGATGGGCATGAGCTCTTCAGTCTCCGTGAGACTGAGCTCTTCAGCTCCCGTGAGCCCCCAGGAGGGATAAACCAGGGGGGGAATGGCTGATAGCATATCTTGCCCACCACGTCACCTTGTATAGTCCAATCCAGTCCCAGGGGCTGCTGGGAAAGTCTGGGGTCAAGGAGTAGCTGATCAACATGACGTTCTCCATGGTCCACAGCCCCTCAGGCATCAGGGTGATCGGTGGGGTAGACACCAAAGGCTTCAGCTACATAGAGGTGGGAAAGGGGTTGAAATCCCACAGCATCATTCTTTTCTCTGAGGCTAATGTTCTGGCTGTGAAATGTGAACTTGCAGTGAGGGGGAAGAGGGGCACACATGGGGATGGGCACAGAACTCCACTAGGCAGCCCAAAGAAAGTATTAGACTTTGGCCCACTGGGAGGAGAAAGGGCCAAAGGCTTGCTGGGGGAGGCTGGCCCTGCCAGGGAGGATGGGGCTAGGGGCCCAGTGGGTAACCAAGCAGAGAGCCAAGTACTGAGGGGAGAGGGTAGGGGAGAAGGGGGGAGTTGCTTACAGGTTTAAAAAGGAAGTCAGGCCTCCAGGGTTCCTGACCCAAAGTAGGGCAGTAGTTCTGGGGAGAGCATGAGGGCATGTGGAGGGCCACAATGGTATACAGACAGACAAACCAGCCATATGAGAAAGTTGGGAGGACAACACCCAACACCCTGTAGGTCTCAGAGGAGGTCAACAGTGCCGTGGTCATTTGATGGCAAGATCCAAGGATGGAGGTAGCTCCCTTTGCAACCTGATCCAGGTAGATTTAGGACAAATAGAAGGAAGTCCTACTTCACACAGGAGGTAATAAGCATAATGGAACCCACTAGCCCCAAGGGACAGTACCAAGAGGAAATGGAAACCCATTCACAAAGGGTCTGAGCCTGTTTTTGACAGAGCCCTCAACAGCTTCTAAGAGCTGGGATACCTGACCTGGGAGGAGTGGCAGTGGTGTCCTCCTACCTAGAGGCCTCCCCTGGGAGACATGCTGACATTAGAATCCAAGGCTGGGGGGTTTGAGAGGCGGCCCAGCGGGTGCTCTGTCAAGGGCCGGGCAGCCTAGAAATTCACCTCCAAGTCAAAGGTGCTGGTCACAGGCTTATGGTCACTGACACAGTACATCATGTGGCTGACATAGCTCCTCAGAGACAGGAAGAAGTGGGGGGCTGGCGGCCTCTGGGTTTGGGGGTTGGCCTGGGGCTGCCGCTTCAACCTCCACAGGATACGGTCGGTCCAAGCAGGCTTGCGTTTTTTCTCACTGGGGGTGGAGGGGAGAAAGAATGCGGAAAGAAGGGTTGGCAGGAGAGCAAGAAGGTACCCCAGCAGGCCTGCTGGAGCCCCCAACACCAGGGTCTCTCAGTGGCCATGAGACCTCTGGGCCACAGTGGGAGTGTGGCATGGCAGCCGGCAGAAGGGGGCCTGAGAGAACCAGAAGCCGACTGGTCTTTGTCAGACTCTGCCAAGGACCTTCAGTCTAGTCTATATTTTTATGAATCCAACTGTGATTCAGAAACATTCCACTCCAAAGCTTTTTTAACTTCTAGAACAAAAACAGCAGACCAGAGAGAAGCTGAGGTTTGGATTTTGGAGTTAGAGGTAAGCTGGAATTTGGCTTCCCTCTCACTACTGGTGGAACCTTAGAAAAGGAAAGAGAAGTACTTGGGGATGCTCCCTGTGTGTCCACTGTCAATACTGCCTGTCCCCTCTCTCAGGTGGAGAAATCAAGACTCAGTAGGGAAGGAACTTTCCCGAAGTCACACAGTGACTGGGTGGTGAAGTCAGGATTCAAGGCCAGGCGGCATGACCAGATGGCACAAGCTCTTCATGACCAGGCCACCCCCTCTCGGCCTCCACTTCCTCATCCGTAAAATGAAGGTAATAATAGTTACCTTACAGGTCTGCTGACACGATTAAATAAGATAAAGCACACAAAATCTTTAGCACCGTGCCTGGTGCAAAATAAGCTCTCTGTAATCACTGGCTATTGTGACTCTTTGTTCGCAAGAGTCAACTGAGACCCCTCTGGCCTGTTCTTTGCTTACTGGCTTCTCTGCGGAGCCCTGAGGCTGTACAGCCCTGGGAGATAGGAGTGATTTCCTTCCCTAGGTAACTGAGACAACCGGCCCAAGGGAGCTACAGGGCTGTTCTGAAAGATCGGCAGTTCTCTAAGACCAGGCCTTGCCCTCCAAGGATGGGGTGGAGCCCAAGTCCTGGAATGGGGGTGTGGGCAGTTGCTGCTCTGGGTTCTTCCCCCTTGATTTTAAAAGAACCCAGAATAGTAAAGCCTAGTCAGATGGTTCCTGCTCTAAAACCCTTCAGGAGTTTTCACTGCCTCCAGAATAAAGCTCAAGTCCCCAAGCACGGTTTTCCAGGAGCCTGACACCCCTGTCCTACACTGTCTCCCACCATTGTCCCAGACCCGCCTACCAGGGACTCTCTGGCCTCCGGACCTTTACTCTTGCAGTCTGTGCTGCCTGGAACACCCATCTTCACAGAGAGAGGCCCAGTGGCAATGCTGCCTTTGTCAGAAAGCCGTCTTTGAGCTCTATTTTCTGCTTCCAAAGCATTTTGCACCAGTGTTTTCCCTATTATGTTATGCAGTGCTGTCGTTTTCAGTTGGCATACTGGTCTGTGTGTGAGCCTGGAAGGCAAGCACTGGCTCTCGAGATGTCCTGCGCAGCCTCAGCCTTAGTACAGAGCCGGCACTTAGCCAGCCTGACTGCTCATGGAACCTAAACTCAGGAAAACCCCAAGCTCGACCTCTCTCCTTAGAAATGCCCATCTAGGGGCGCCTGGGTGGCTCAGTGGGTTAAGCCGCTGCCTTCGGCTCGGGTCATGATCTCAGGGTCCTGGGATCGAGCCCCGCATCGGGCTCTCTGCTCGGTGGGGAGCCTGCTTCCCTCTCTCTCTCTCTCTGCCTGCCTCTCCATCTACTTGTGATCTCTCTCTGTCAAATAAATAAATAAAATCTTTAAAAAAAAAAAAAAAAAAAGAAATGCCCATCTAATCCTAACATACACACTTTAAGATGCTGATAACCAGGTTGCAAGTCTACTTTTTGTCTTCTGTTTGATTCACTTACTATTTTATTTTATTTAAAGATTTTATTTATTTGACAGACAGCGCGTGCAAGCAGGGGGAGCAGCAGAGGGAGAGGGAGAAGTAGGCTCCCCGCTGAGCAGGGAGTCTGATGCAGGGCTGAATCTGAGGACCCTGGGATCATGACCTGAGCCATCCAGGTGCCTCCACTTACTATTTTATTTTATTTTAATTTTTTATTTTCTTAAAGATTTTATTTATTTGACAGAGATCACAAGTAGGCAGAGAGAGAGGTAAGCAGGCTCCCTGCCGAGCAGAGAGCCTGACTCCGGGCTTGATCCCAGGCTCCCAGGATCGTGACCTGAGCTGGAGGCAGAGGCTTTAACCCACTGAGCCACCCAGGTGCCCCTACTATTTTATTTTTTAAAAATATTTTATTTATTTATTTGATAGAAGGAGAGAGATCACAAGTGGGCAGAGCAGCAGGCAGAGGGACGGGGGAAGCAGGCTCCCTGCTGAGCAGAGAGCCCAATGTGGGGCTCAATCCCAGGACCCTGAGATCATGACCTGAGCTGAAGGCAGAGGCTTTAACCCACTGAGCCACCCAGATGCCCCTCCACTTACTATTTTAAGTTAACATTTCTGACGTACTATTGTCAATTCAACAGCAATATAGTCTTCTAGCAACAGAGAGGCAGAATGCTGTCTCGCTGGTGAAGTCTGATTCCAGGATCAGACACCAGGATCTGGGGGGAGGTCCTGCCCTGTTAACGAAGAACTCTGTGGTTCTGGCTGGTGAACATGTGACTTGGAGAGAGGCTCCTTGCCCTCTCTCCACACCTGGCCCTGGGCCTCTCTTCCCTCTGCCTGTTCCTGAATTATATCATTTTATAATTAACTGGTAATCTAGTTTGATAGAGAGAGAGAGAAAGCTATGTGCCCCTGGGCAAGTGACTTCACTTCTCCCAGCCTCAGCTTCAGCTCTCAGATGGGGGTGACAGCAGTACTTTGCTTCAAAGAGTCGTAGTGAGGATTAAACAAGTTAAGGTGTGTTAAGGGAGGGGTTAAGAGGTGCTAACCGGCTCGGCCACATCTGTTTAGGGCTCCCGGGGTTGTCTCAACCTTCTACTCTTCTGAGGAGTGCTCAGAGCACATCAGAATATGCTATTTCCACTCCAGAGATGACAGACACGGAATCTCCGAACCCACCTTGGACATTCAGTACCTAGCCATACTTAAACTTGGGAGTGATCCACACAAATGGACCACTTTCCCTTTCAAAGCATTCTCCCTCCCTAACTTCCCTATTCCGGTGACTAGCTTATTATATGCTGGGCAACTGGGGATCTGAAAAACGGGACTGACAAGGTCCTCGAGGAGCTTGTCTGGCAAAAATTTAAAAAAAAAAAAAAAAAGACAAGAAACAAGTAAAATGTGTACAAATTGAGCTGCCTGGCTGGCTCAGTTGGTAGAGCCTATGCCTTTCAATCTCAGGGTCCTGAGTTCAGGCCTCATGTTGGGCGTGGAACATACTTAAAAATAAATAAATACATGTGCATGTACGAATTAAATATTACATATATTCCCCCAGTTCTTCACTTCTTTCTTAAAAGGGGTGGTTTAGTCAGTTATGGGTCTGCCTTCGGCTTGGGTCATGATCTCAGGATCCTGGGATTGAGCCCCGAATTGGGCTCCAGCCCCACATTGGGCTCCCTGCTCAGTGGAGGGCCTGTTGCTCTATTTGTGCTCTCTGTATCTCTCTGTCAAATAAATAAATAAAAATCTTTTTCAAAATTTATTTATTTATTTTAGAGAGAGGGAGAGAGAGTGCAGCGGGGAGGGGTCAGAGGGAGAAAGAAATTCAAGCATACTCAAGCCCCGACTTGGGGCTTGATCCCAGAACCCTGAGATCATGGCCTGAACCAAAACCAAGAGTTGGATGCTTATCCAACTACATCCCCCCATAGGCCCTCCCACATCCAGTTCTCCATTTCTTTTTTTTTTTTTTTTTTTTAAAGATTTTATTTGACAGACAGAGATCACAAGTAGGCAGAGAGGCAGGCAGAGAGAGAGGAGGGAGCAGACTCTCCGCTGAGCAGAGAGCTCGATGTGGGGCTCGATCCCAGGACCCTGGGATCATGACCCGAGCCGAAGGCAGAGGCTTTAACCACTGAGCCACCCAGGCGCCCCCAGTTCTCCATTTCTAATAATAATTGTGAAACATGGGATCCTTCTGTTCATTCGACCCTGTGATAGTGTCACATGGACTGTCCTGATCCTCTTGGCCCTGCAAGACTGTTACAGGTCACATTCTCCCTCCACTACAAGACACTGAAGTTCAGAGGTCACTCTGTCCAGGCAGAAGTCAGATGCTTGCCTAGGTCTATGAAGTCCGTGCTCCTTCCACTGCACTCCAACGTGGCCAATTCCCAGCAGTGAACTGTCTCCTCAAATGCCTTACCAGAACCAGACCTCACTTAGGATTTTTGGCTGAATGGTTGTGACTGAGTACCAGAATTGTTTCTGGAGATTAGTGTGTCCTTACTTTAGACAAAACCAACTAGCTCTGCAAATATTTCTTTAAGAGCCTAGAACATTGAGCCGATTTATTGACCCCTAGAAATGTGTTCCATTTCTGGGTCTGAAATAGTCTGAAATGAACTCTTCCCTTCGGAAAAGTCTTACTGAACTCTGGAGAGGAGTCTTGACTAGATTGATCATAAGATCCTCTGCTCATTGCCCAGTGGAGAGGCTGACCAGGCTCATGTCAACCGTAACAAAACCCTACAGCAATCCCTGACTTTAACAGGATTTCCCACTCTGAGCCTGTTCAGCCTCCCCTGTAATGGAGCTGACCTCGTTTCTCATGATATCTTGGCTCAGGGATGTTGCTGGGCAAAGCTGATGTGTACCATGCGGTGCACACAAGTCACTCATGGTCACTTTGTATAGCCGGTGAGGCTCTTCTCAAGGTGCCTCTCATCAGTGCTGCTGACTGACCGGAATGCCTGCCCTTCTCTCTGCCGGACTCCACTGTTTCCTTGACAGCAGCTCTGATTAACTCCTGGCTTCAGCTGCCCGCCTCTTTACCATTCGCTCAACCTCCTTCGACACTTCCAGAGTTCTAGAACCTTCTACTGACCAACTCCTGGACTTGATAGTGCTTACTTGGATTTCTTGCTATGGGTGGATCCCTCTAATAGAGGGGTTGCCCCTTAAAGACCTTATCTTCTCCTTCTGTCCTCCTGGGCTCCTGATTCAAACAAATGCCAGGCGCTATGCTACATACCAGAGTTGGTCATAAATCAGATCCAGTCTCTCTGGGCATTCGTAATACAACAGGAAAAGCCCACTGTGTCTTGAAAGCAGCAGTAGAAGCATGGTGTGGGTAATGCTTTTGGGCAGCGTGTGGGCAGGAGAAAACGCTCAGTGAGATGGGGAAGGGTGAGGGAAGGCTTTCTAATAGCGATGATGTCTGAGCTGAGTTTTCAAGGATGAAGAACAGTCTGGTTACACAGGCACATGGTTAGTGCTCCAGCAATATCAATAACAATGTGGACTGTATCCACTGTGTGGAAATAAGTACCTGCCTTCTTCTCTGCAAGACTTCGCTGTCCCCATCCTGCCCGCCCTTTTGCTGCTGTTGGCAAGACTGGCTGTGAATCTGGAGGTGCTGTGGGCTAGACTGAAGCACTGGAGGCCACAGAGTAGAGTCGGATCTCAGCTCCAGCTCCGCCATTACTAGTTGAGTCTCCTGGGGAAGTCCTTTAACATCTCGGAGCCTCTGTAACCAATTTCAGTACCTGCTGACCCCAGCCTAGCCAACACTCAGCTGTCTGTGAGGACTTCTAGTCTCCTGGTGGTTTCCCTACGATACCTGGGGGTGGGAGCAAAGGGTCCCCCGGCCACATGGCCTGCCAGCAGCTCTCTCCCTGCTAGCAAGAGGGGATTGAAAATCCGTCAGTAGAAGATCCCAGCTGCCAAGGTCCAGGCCCATCCCACTGAGGCCTCACAACGTCCAAGATAGGTCTCATCTCCAATGGATGGCTGGGGAGACTGGCAGTCTCCCTGCAGCTGTGGCCCCAGGCCAGCTGGCCAGCCGGAACCTGCCCTCTTCCCTCGTTTCTGGCCTGCTCTGTGGCCCAGGCTAGGCTCTGTTTCCAGGGTTCATGGCCTCTTCTTGTGTGTGCTGCCCAGGCCATGACCCCAGCACATCTTGCTCCATGCTCCCAACACGCCTCCCCCCCACCCCACCCCTTCCTTGGAGGGGACGCCGTGGCTTGGCTGTACCACTGCCAGCACAGGGCCGTCCTACTTCTCAGCCTGGCCCAGCTGGGGAGACACCTGTTCATTCCCCACATTCTAGAGGCTCTGCCCTGGAGGCACTTCCCACCTCCCTCATAAGACAGTCTGGCTAAGAGGAGTAGAGGAAGGTGAGACAAAAACCTTGTGACACAGACGGGGCTCTTCTCTGTCTTCAAAAAGATTGGAATCCTTGCCAAATTGGGCCGGGAACTTCAGGCCAGAGCTGCTCTTGACCCTCTGCCTAAGCTGCAAGTCTGGGTGGTTACCTGGCCCCTTCTCAGCTTCTTAAAGAGGTATTTAGTACAACTACTACCCCAAGACATGAATCTGACCACAGCAGTTGTCACGGTGCTTACCAGGTGCCAGGCACTGGAGCTGAGCACATGCGAGGTCTCATTTAATCCTCAACCCCATGAGCTGGATACTAATATCCCCATTTTATAGATGATCAAATTGTTTAAATATCTTATCCGAGGACACGCAGCTGATCAGTGGCAGAACAGTATTTTTAACTACTAGATGCACTGTTCCTACATTGTTCCCCATAAACTCCTCCACTGACAACAACGACTTCACCTTCCTATGTAGTACCTGATCCACTCCCAGCTGGGACAGGGGTACCTGAGCCAGTAACTGGTTGAGCCAAGATTTCTGTTCCCCTGTCTGGGAAGGCCCAGAAAGCCTGGGGGAGTGGAAGCAATGTTGAAATGCAGTCTCTCCCAAGCGAGGAATCAGCCACTTCCCCCCATCTCCTCCCACCCCTATCCTTGCCAGCACCTTCCTGCTCCCTGAGGACACCACAGTCAGCGCCTCATGAGGCGGCTGGGAGGTGCCACTCCTGAGGTGATGGCTGGATCTATTCCTGCTTTCCTAACACTTCTATTCTGAGGCAGCTCCCTCTGCCACCAGAGCCCAACACAACCTGACTTCTGAGGCCTCCTGGCCCCTCATTTCCTGCTCCCAGGCTAATTCCAAATCAGTGGCAGGATGATCCTCTCCTGGGGGAGCCCCCTCACCTGGTGTCATAGTTGTTGGAGTTCTTATCGAACTTGTAGGTGGGTGGGAAGAGCAGGGGGCCCTCCTGGAACTCCCGGAGCAGTGGATCGTGTCTCTTGGCGATGCTGAGCTGGAGAGAAAGGCAGAGTCCCACCTCCTAGTAGTCCTGACCCAGCAGCCTGGCATACACTCCATTTGACGGATCACACATGCCGCCGAGGTAGGCCAGCAGTCAACACCACTTCCCTTCCTCGCTGCCTTAGTGACAGCCTCAACGGCCCGTCCCCACTCCACCTCCATCCCCAGGAAAGCGGAATCCTTTAGCAAACATTATTCCAGAGTCCGAGGGGAGGCCGCTGCCTGCCATTTTCCAGTCCTGGGATTATGGGAACCTGGCTTTGAATTCCATCTCTCTGGGAGTCACTAGTAAACTTGTATCAGAGCCCCCCAAAGGGCTGGTATCTCATCCTCCAGGAGGCAAGCAAGCCTGGGGATGAAAAGACAACAGGGACCCAAGAGAGCTGGTGCCCAGTGCAGGACCATGGTAAGTCGAAGGCCTTGCTCCCTATCTTAATGCACACCCAGCAGCTCCTCCAGGGGAAGACCAGGCCCCGGGTGCAAAGCCCTGTTAAACTCCTCCCCACCTGGGAACAAAGACTTCAGAGGCCTGGAAACGGAGAATAGGCGGCTGAGGGACCTGAGCGGTGCCCCCCACGTTTGATGCTGGACTTCCACAATAGGCTCAGATCACCCCTCTGGACCTTTCCCTCACTTGATACCTGATCCTTCTCCCATAGGTCACTGTAACACCGATTTTTTATGGATTCCCGGACAAAATGCAGCCCAAAGTCATCAATCCGGAAGTTCATGTCTCCAAACCATAGAATGAGGCTGCAGAGAGAAAAGAAGGAAGCTGAGGGTTGTGACAAGGTAAGAGAAGGGAGGAGCAACAGGCCTTAGGTCTGCTCACTCCTCCAGCGGTGAGCTTGAGGGGCAGGTGAGACGCTGGAAGCTGGGAGGAGCCAATGCCAGGGATGATTTGGCATGAGTCCTGATGAACTGTTCTCGTGGCTGCTTCCCAGCTGTTTTAGCCAAAGACACCAGCGCCCAGGGGCAAGCAGCAAATAGAGCAGGCTCTTGCCCTCCCTCCCCCTCCCTCAGTGGGCCACCAGGCAAGGCTGAGAACCAATTCCCCATGGGTGAACTCAGGAACTCTGGGGTAATCGATCTGGGATCTTTGGAAGTGTCCAGAGTTCTAAAGCAGGACACGGAGAGGAGGGTAGCAGGGGAAGGGAAGGGGTTCTAGGCCCCAGGCAGGTAAAATTGGACAAGAGAGCCAGAGCATCAGGGAGGAGGCTGGGAAAGGGCCGGAGTGGAACAGAGGCAGCCTGAGGGTAATGCTAGCCTGGGCTGGTGTGGGGGTGAGGACAGGGGGCAGCAGTCCATGAGTACACACTCACTCATGGTCCAGGATGTTGGGGATATCCTGTCCCTCAAAATTTTGCATCTCCAGGATCCGATCAAAGTGCTCCAGCCGCTGGTCATTGTTGGCCATGTGAGGGGGCAGGTGGCAGTTGACGATGCTAATGTAGTAGCCATAGAGCTTCAGGCAGATGTTGACGCCCCCTTTGTTCCCCTGACAGGATAAGTGGGCACAAGGGTGGGAAATGGCTCTGGGTAAGACCCACCTCCCCTTTCCCATCTCCAGCCTGAGGGGAGATCATCTGGCCTGCTGCCAGATCTCCCAAGGGCCAGACGCTCAGCTCCCCAGAGTGACCTCCCCATCCAAGAGCCCAGCTCACCCAGCCTGAGGTCTCAAGGGTGCTGAGCTCCCAGAATTAGGAGAGCATATATGCATCACCCCCTTTTCCATCTGCTCGCCCCTAAAGCGTCCAGCCCTCCCCAGCCCAGCGGCGAAAGCCTCCCAGTTTGAGACTCAGACAACTCCATCCTTACCCAGTACCCGAAGAGGCCCGTGGGGGTGGATTTAGTAGAGAGGATCTGGACAAAGGGCAAATGCTGATGCTTGGCAAAGAACAGTAAGAGGAGCCCCTGCATGCGGACACTGGAGACCTACAGCAGAGGGGGGACAATGGTCATTCATTCCCCTGCACAGGCCAAGGAAGTCCCTGCCTAGCTAGCCCTGAGGTCGACGGTGTCTCAGCTCCAGGCTCAGCATTTACTCCAGAGCTGCCGAGTGATGCATTCTGCCGAGCGCACTGCCTCTTCCTGGGCTTGGGGTGCAGAAGGGAGGCGGAGAAGACAAGGCTGCCAGGGCACCCTGCCATCAGGAGGGCATCGACCTTCCAGTCCCAGCACCATGGAGCCTAGGGACTCCTCTCACCATGCTCTGTGGGTCCGTAGGGCACTCCAGGCTGCCATCCCCATGCACCAGGGGCTCAGAGAGGGATGGCACGATGTAGGATAGTGGCTAAGGGCACTGGCTTTGTTGGAAGTTAGCCAGATCTGGGTTCAGATCCCACTTGGGCTCCTAGTATTTGCTGTTGGGCCCAGTCTCAGTCTATTTGCTCATTGAAAAATCAGGACTCTACCTCATCTATCTCATAGATGCCAGAAGGATTAACTGGCAGCTATTCTTTGCTGGTTTAAGGATTTAAATTTTTTTTTTTTTTTTTTTTTTTTTTAGTAATCTCTATTACCAATGTGGGGTTCAAACTCATGACTCCAAGATCAAGAGTCTAATGCTCTTCTGAGCCAGCTAGACACCCCTGGTTTAAAGATTTTTAAAAAGTAAATGCAGGGAGGGGCACCTGGCTGGCTTGCAATTCTTGATCTCAGGGTCAAGAGTTCAAGCCCCATGTTGGATGTGGAGACTACTTAAAAAAATAAAAAAGTAAATTCAGGAAAAGAATATGAGAGGCTTCTAGGGTGCTAGAAATATTCTGGGGGCTCCTGGGTGGCTCAGTGAATTAAAGTCCCTGCCTTCAGCTCAGGTTGTAATCCTGGGGTCCTGGGATCGAGCCCTGCATCGTGCTCTCTGCCCAGCGGGGAGCCTGCCTCCCCCGCCCCCTGCCTGCCTTTCTGCCTACTTGTGATCTCTGTCAGATAAATAAATAAAATCTTAAAAAAAAAAAGAAAGATTCTGTACCTTGTCTTGACTGGTGGTAACAATGAAGCATAGACACATAAAAATCTACCAAAAATACACCTAATTTCTGTATACATTATAATGCTCAGTGGGAAAAAAATTAAGAAAATGCTCCCCCAAATAATTACACGCTGTAGGTAGCTAGATCTCCATGAAGGCGATGCAGGGGCAATGAGAGCAAGCATGGTGGACGTGCGTTTACAGGCTGGGAAGAACAGCCACCGTCTCCAGAGATCCTTCACACTGCATTTAATCTTCACCCCAACCTTGGAAGGAAGAGCTGTCCCTGTTCTGCAGATGGAAGGCCGAGGCTCAAGGAGATTAAGGAACCAGGACGACTACTCGGATAACAATGTTAGAGGTCCGGGATCCGTATAATTCCTGCTCTCTGTGAGACAGGGTGGGACAGGGCCGTAGCCAGTGACCCTCTCTCTCAGCCTCAGCCTGTCTATACCTACCACCCGAGTAGCTGTTTCCGGAGCTTGAGGTTGCAGAGGCCAAGGAGGAAATCCCCGGGTGGGGAACATGTACTGGGGCCTTCCAGGAATTATGAAACTTGATCCCGCAGGCCAGGAGATCTGCCACAGCAGAGGAGTCAAAGCAGGGGGAACCCCAAACCCAAGACTGAGTGAAGGAGGTATGAAAACCTAGCTTTGGATAGAGGTTACTACAAATGTGTTTCTAACAGCACCCTCTAGCCCCGGTCTTGGCTTCCCATTCACGAGCATGCACACCAATGGAACTGACTCCTAAGGAACTGATAAAGATCCAGGAAGAGCTTTCAGGCTTAATCCTGACCCACGCAGCAGGTCTGGACTAATGGGACCCCAAAAGAAAGCACCAGTCCGCTTTGTGAAGGAGCAAGGACGGGGAGGAGGGTGGGAGGCAGGAAAGGCTGGGACTGGGAGAAAGGGTGGGGCTGTGGGGAAAGGCGGGAGGCTTGTAGGGGAAGTTTTGTTGGAGGAAGTGAAGTAGGAGGAGCTAAGGAAGGGGCTAAAGGGAGGGAGCTGGGGCCCTAGAGCCAACAAAAGGAGTCAGGTCCAGGCTTCTCAACCTCTAAATGCCAAACTCCCATCAGAGGAAGAGGCTGCAAAAGCAGGACTCACTCCTTTACCCCTTCACCTAGTTCTTGGCTAGGGGAAGGAGAGTCACCCATCTGCTTTGGGTGCCAGGCCTTAAGGCAGGCCTCCCGAATGCAGGAGGCCAAATGGGTAGAGTGGCTTGTGTCCCTGCTACAAGCTGAGCTAATTTCTTTGGCTTGATTCCATTCTACCAATCCCTTGCCAGTTAGCCAGGGTGCAGGAAAGACTCCGGTCTTGGGAAGAGAGTGTGTGGGGAGAGAGGTGTTTCTGCCTTCTTGGAGGCTCTAACTGTGCCTCTGTAGTAAGAGGTCTGAGCTTCACCTGGAGAAAGCCAAGGGCTTGGGAACTGGCCTTTTCCAGCTTCAGCAGCAGGACAAAGCTTGTATTCCCTCCTCCTGGCTCAGCCCTTAAGAGGACTCACAGCTCTTGCCTCAGCACCATTAAGCAAACTGGGGTAAAAGAATGAATTCTGAATAAATTAGTCACCCAGGAAGGGGCTAGATGAATTCTGATATTTCCAAGAAGCACTGCATAGGGTGCTTTGAATGGGACAATGCTTCATGCCTCAGCTGTGCAGGACATAAAGGTGAAGACCCAGCAGTCTAGAGCCTTCCTGTGGATTCTCCTATGGTCTGCTTTCCCCAAAGAATACTGGCCCTTCAGACTGAGAACTATTTTCCCTCCATTTTTCTCCCCTCTCCAAACCTCTGGGCCTCTGAGAATTTGAGGTACATGTCTCCACAATCAGAGGACACCCTCTGATACCAGTTAGCTATGGCATACCTGTCAGCCTCAGATCACCAGCACAGCAATAAAATGTAATAGTTAAGAACATGGGTTATTATTGCTTCTTGGCCTTTTGGCTAAGATCAAGCAAAGAACATGGGTTATGGGGCTCCTGGGTAGCTCAGTCAGTTAAGAAATCTGCCTTCCGCTCAGGTCATGGTCCCGGGGTCCTGGAATTGAGCTCCACACAGGTGCCCTGTTCAGTAAGGAGTCTGCTTCTCTCTCTCCCTCTGTCCCTCCCCCCTGCT
Source organism: Neogale vison (assembly GCF_020171115.1). NCBI lineage: Eukaryota > Metazoa > Chordata > Mammalia > Carnivora > Mustelidae > Neogale > Neogale vison. The sequence goes on along the minus strand of NC_058095.1, from coordinate 25,858,362 downwards.
CTATCACTCTGAAATGAATAAATGGAAAATCTCTATAAATAAATAAATAAAATAAAAATAAATTCCATGCTAAGTACAATAAAGAAAAAAAAAACATGGATTATGAAATTTGAAAGATCTAGATTCAAATCCCAGACAGCCTGTGACCTTTGAGTCTTGGTTTTACCTGTACAATACCCGCATTTCAAGGGAGTTAAGAGCTCTCAGTAACATACATAAAGTTTACTTATAATGCTTACTACCAAGTAAGCATTCGGTAAGTGTTAGCAGTTACTATTATACTCAGGGACTTCAGGCCTGGCATGTGAGCAGGGACTTCAGGCTGGCAGTGAAGTGTTAATAAGCCCTGCTGAGCTTCCCCCCAGGATTCTCCCGACCTGAAAAATGTCCAGGTTTTAAACCAACCCCTGGGGTCCCAGCTCAGCTCCAGCTACACTGGAAAGACACAAAGCAGGCAGGAGTCCCAGGAAGCCAGGTGCAGCTGAGGTTTAGGCCTTTAAATAAATGGAAACAGCATGAAAGTCTATGTGGGAGACCACAGGACTGGGGGTTAGTGAGGGGAGGTGAGACACACTTCCCAACTGCCCATGAACTTGTAAGTTACCTTGACGAAGCTCAGAGGGGAAAGCACATCCATGAAGAAACTGCTCCATGGGTCTTCAAAGGCAGTGTCAGAAAGGAGGCTCATGATCCCACAGTTCATTTCCTGCAAACTGCCCATCCCAGGTCAGAGGCTGTCCCCCTGGCCTGGAGGGTAGTACTTCTGCCACAGACATTTAGTACTGCCCTTGGCACTTTCAAATCTTGGGTACTCATGATCATGATCTCGCCCTCCCGTGGCCATTGACTACCAACCCCTTGCCATTACTGACGCAGGACAAGAAACACTGACTGGTCCTGATGCAGGCTGAAAGCTCCTAGCCTTCAGACTCCACAGCGAGGGAGGACAGATTATAGCAGTACCCCGTGGGGACCACTTTGGGCTGGTCGGGTTTATCTGTCTCAGCAATGGAATGGGGGAAGGGGCACTGCAGACACCTACCCAATGACATACATGTCCAGATTCAGGTTGTCTTTGTTCAGCTGCAAGAGATCACTGAGGTCCAGAGGAGGTGCTGCAGAGGCCACGTTCCATGTCACAACATGTATGCTGTGGAAGGGATGCAAAGGGAAGTCGTGGAGGGAGGAGGATAAGACCTGTTCCAGGTGACGGACAGGGGTCTGGGCCTGCTAATGGCTATACCACAATCTGCTGCAACCAGAATGGGAAACGGGAGTTTCTGTATCTGGTAGTGGGGAACAGGGGCATTGAACTACAAAAGCCTTTCATCTTCACTTTGTCCTGAAGCAGGAAATTTCCACCCTGTTTTGGCTTCTCCATGCAGGCCCACAGCTGCCCACAGCTGGCAGCACTCATGCTGCTGACATTAAGAAAGGCTGCCAAAGTGGGCACAAAGGTTTCAGGGTCAGGCGAGGGGAGGGATGGGGATGGGGTGCATAGTTAGGAATTTAATCATTTCACCAGCCATTCACACCTCAGGGCTCCTAAGACCACCAGAAAGAGTCTAGAAATTCAGTTTTTACCTCGTAAGAGGACTCAGCACTCTAAGATAGGAGCATTTCTAAAATAACAAAGATAACACCACCACATGCCCTTCCTTCCTTCTTCCTAGCAAGTCCCTGGAGCATAACCCAATTCTGCCAAGCATTTCAGGGAGCCTAAAGCAGAAGATAACAGAGTTCTCAACATCTCTCTCAAGAGTCTAACCTCTTGGGAGCCTGGGTGGCTCAGTCATTAGGCCTAATAGTCATTAGGCGACTATTTTCAGCTCAACACGGGTCAGGATCCTGGGGTCCTGGGATTGAGTCCCGCATCAGGCTCCCTGCTCAGTTGGAAGTATGCTCCTCCCTCTCCCACTCCTCCTCGTGTTTACTCTCTTGCTGTCTGTCAAATAAATAAAATCTTAAAGAGTCTACCCTCTTTTGGGAAAACTCATCAGCTGGACATCCTCAACCTTGGCTTCATATACACCTTAGGGAAGCAAGAGAACTAGATCAGCAGCTCTCAATAACAATGGATCCCATCAGAGGCTCAGGGGAAGGAGACACTTCAACTGAATAGTTACAGCAACACTCCCAAGAAAGCCCCAGACTCAGCTGAGTACAGAGCAGTCAGGGGCTACAACACCTGCAGAGACCAAGGTCCAGCCACCAAGCCTTAGGTGAGTCCTAGGTACACCATGAGGAGGAGGACCTGCAGCAGAGGAAAACCTAGAATGAGCACAGAAACCGGGTGGAGAGAGGTGGGAGAAAAGGGCTGGATGTCCAAAAACATCTCTTCTCCACCAGATCCTGTTCTTAGAGGTCCATGTTCTAAAACCACAACTTGAAATTCTTGGCGGACTTGAAACAACTTCCTGCCCCTCCCTACGAACATCAACAAAACAATACACAAACTACCTTCCCAGGCATTAGGCCAGAGATTCTGCACTTCGTTTGTTTACGATCTCCCCCTGCCGTCCAACAGAGGATTAAGGAAAGCAGCCCTTTCAGTCCAAGGCTCTTTGTTTTCCGAGGGACCTGCTCTAAATGGATGGAGCGCAAAAGTCGGGATTTCTCGCTCTCAGTCTCAGATTCGACGATTAGCCGCAAATCCTTGCATCGTGACTTGCACTAAGTTGGTGATTAGCTTTGTTCTTCGTTAAAGAGCAAACATGGGACCGGGCTCTATCACTGCGCTAACGGATCTTACCTAAACCTGATTTCGGATTGCGGGAGGTCACAAAGGGATCAGCAGACCCCGTGATGTATGTGTTGATCAAAAGAACAAGATTTCTATTCTAGAGCTGAGAGGAGAATGCCTTGTTATGTCTTTACCCCAAACAGCCCCATACTGCTGCCTCCGCCAGGTGCCAACCGAGACACCTGCGAGGGGAGCCTAAATAGGAACGAGCTCGGCAGCCTGAGTTTGGAAGGAGCGCGGAGCTTGCGCCCAAAGCAACCCCCTCAATATTGCCTTGGGAGAACCGGGGAGGGTCTCTGAACTAGAATCAGCCCTGCAGGCCCGGTCCCTTCTCTCCCAGTCTGGCTGTACCTCAGATCCGCAGCCCCGAAAGGATAGGAGAGGGTGATCCCGCCCGGAACAGGTCGGCTTGCCCGCAGCCGCCTTCCTCACCTGAGCGTCTTGCTTCTCGGTTCAGTCGTCTTCCGTGGGCTCTCGGCGGCCATCGTCCCCACGCCGCGCCCCGGCCGCTCCTGGCCCGATCCACCTCCCTCTGGCAGCAGGTCCCGGCTACCTTACTCTCCCCGGATTGTTTTCCTTCCGGATTCTGACCCTCCGCCTCGGCTTCCGTACGAGGCGGGGCTTGAGGGCACGGAGGGCTCTGGATGGTGCGGCCTGGGGGAACAGGCGGGACTCGCCAAAGAGCGCGAAACGGTGAAAGGCTGGGAGGAAAGAGGCTCAGGGTATCCGGGACGTCAAGAGAGGCGCGTCTCGGTGCCAGCAGAAGCCGACGCAACACTGCCCCGCCCCACCGCGCGCGACTGTCAAACCCGCGGCTCCCACGGTGCCCCGCGCGAGGCCGGCCGGGAGGGGCGGTGTTCCGGCTGAAGCCGCCGCCCGGCCGCAGCGGCGTCCGCGGCCCGCAGGGTTTCGCCGAGGCTTGGAGAGGACGTCTCCAACTGTGCGCTGTGCCCTTCCACCTCCCCAACGTCCACAAGTCCAAAGGGCAAGGGTGAGGGTGGGGTGGCAGCCCGGCCACTCTCCTGCCTGTGAACCAGTGTCTTTGCCCCTCATCTACAGGTGATCACTCTCGTACTGGTCATGGAGCTCCTCCATCCTTAGTTCTCCTCCACTGCCACTTTCAAGTGTTTTCTCGCTTTTCACATTCATTAGGTTACCTGTTACACATTGGACGTTGGGGGTGCCTGGACTCTTAGAAAATTAGCCGCCAAAGAATGAAAAATAAATCACTACCTCTATGTGATAAATAAAAATGAAAAAATTTGCCCAAGATTAAGATGTTCTTCAAATAACTGGTTCATCTTGTGCTGGTGGGGGGGTGGGTGAGAGGGGCAGTGCGTAGGATTCCTTTGGGGATCTGATGAGAGCCATGACTCTCCCCAGAAAAATGGACACACTTTGACACAAACGAGTTTTTTATGAGGTCCACAGACCTGGGAAGCCAGGTTAAGAACTCCTACTATAAATAAATGTTATGCTTCCTAGGATAGTAAAAAAGAGGGAGATATGAAGAGGAGGGGACATAAAGGTAAAAAGGAAATCCTGCCACTAGAAAATGGCTAAATTACTTTCAGATATGTGATGTCTGTAAAGTGATGTAGGTAAAATGACAAGGACATGTTCTAATTTACAGAAATCGACCTGCAACAAGAATCCGGAGCTATCTTGTACATTTTCCTAGTCCTGGTAACATGGAGGACAACAGCAAGAGTTTGAGGATATCTACATTGTAAAATGGACATAAGGACATCACCAATAAGCTGGACTCCAGAAAGCTCTGTCTAGGATTTTATTAGACTGCTTCCCCCCACCCCAATATACCTGTTTTGGAAGATTGAGACAAAAAGGCACAAACTCACATTAAATAAACAAGGTAATCTAATCAGTTCTACAAAGTGTATTTTGTAAAAGAAGTAGCACTAGGAACCAAACAAAATAAGTCAGGGAGTCCCAGCAGGGACTGTAAGAGAACTTGAGGAGATATACACATGCCCACAATACTGACCCTGTCCCTGACCTCTCTCTGTGAGAAGGCCAGAGTCCAGCACCACCCGCTTGTGGAGGCCCTGCTGCTTTAAACCTGGACTCCGAGCCTGGAGATCTGATGGAAGCAGCTGGTCTGAAGGGGCACGGCACACCCTCAGGTACTACCCCTGAAGCTGAGCCTTTCGTCATAAACCCCTCTGAGTGCTAGTGCTAGTCAGGAGGTGGGTGAGAAAGTAAGGGGGACACTTAAAAGCCAACACTGTTGCCCAGCAGCAACACTATCCGTGGGGATAGAATAGACCAGGGACACCCCTCCTTATATTTCTGTGGGCTAGAGCCCCAGATCCAGCTGACCTCAGGAAATTCTAGCTCAGTTCATGTGGATGCTTTCAAACTGGGGCAACAGGTAGAGATGGGAAGAGCCAGAGAAAAGCAAGATACAGAGCAAGGCCCACCAGAGTTGGAGTAGTGTGGATCTCAGAGGAGAGCTGAGGCAAGGAGACTAACAACTGATGACCCTCAAACCACGGTACTGTCTACTTAGAACATCATGGTTCGTTTCTCCTAGGATAACCCACATCTGGATTTAGCTGATGAATGAAGGGAAAACTTTAAGCGCAAATATCATTATAGCTAATACAGAGCTTATAGGAAAACATTTACATTTTTCTCCAGTAGGAATGCTTCACTTTCCCAAATAGATGCTACCAGCAGTTGGGAATCCTAATAACCAACTCAACTCCCCCAGATCCATTACTACAGACCCCGCAAGGTGAGGAGCCTGAAAGGAAGGTGTAACAGGACATTTCCTGGTCCCAAAGAGGCCTCAATGAAGGTGGGAGATAACCACACTGAGGGGTCTGAGTCTGTCCACTGTTGCCCCAAGAGGGTCACAGGGAAGCAGCCATCAGGATATCACAGGTGCAGTCCTGTGAAACACTCCCTTATTGCACTTAGAAATCAGTAAGGCAAAACAAACTGACAACAACATAAGGTTGAATGATCCCATCCTACTTCTCGCTCCCCCAACACAGATTTGGTCTCTTAATCAGCCACTGCACCCAGACTACCATGGGCTTAGATCACAGCCCACCTGGCCAACATACATCACGAGGCTTGGGAAATGTCGGGTGACACCACAGCTATCTCGGACTCTCCCACTGGGAAGGCATACTTGGATTCCGCCAAGCTGTACACAACCATGGAGCACTTGGCAGCTTCCACCTCCCCTGGAGTCTGGACTTGTTCACCGGCCTCCTTTGGTAGAGTTCTATACTACGATCACTACTTGCTTTTTACGTTTGATTGTCCAGGACAGAACTCAGCATTGGGGCGGGATGAGCTGAGTTCCTGATCCCCAAATTCCTTTCCAGTAACTGGAGACAAGAGGGAACATGTTCTGCTGGGGAAAAGCTTTTTGCATGCTCGTTTTGTGCAGCATGAAAAGGTCAGGACCCTTGTGCCCTGACCAGCCTCAGAGGCAGAGGACAGGAATCTAAGAAAGCACAGAGAAAAGAGGATTATTGCTGAGTGGCAGCACCAGCCCAAAAGGGAAGAGGAGCATGGACGTACAGAGCTCCTCAGGGGTGAGGATGGGGGGGCAGGGGACAGACTAATTAGTACATATGGGGCCAAATCAATTCTAAGGGCCACACTGGACAGGTCCCTCCAGGTGGAGAACCGACTCGGGCATGTTGTGGGCGCTGCAAGGTTCAGACAGAGTGAGCGACAGGAGGGCCAAGAAGCCGCAGGTGTCTCTAAGACTAGTGACCAGAGATGCAATTCTGGGGTCGGGGTTATCTGTATTTGTTACGTTTTTAAAACAGAGACTGGCTGGGCCCTGGGTACTTCCCTGGTGCCTACAGCACATTAACAATGGGTTACTGAGAGCAGAGATCAGAGTTATGAAGCCACACTGCTGTTCTGTGGAACTGGAGGGAAAAAAACTGTATTTCTAACTCATCTCTCCCCAGGTGAGCACTCACAATTGCCAAGATCTGCCCAGGAAGCAAAACACCTCAGTTTATCCCAAGATTGGAAACAAACGAACTTAAATCATTTAAATCACCACATCACAAAAGGCAGCTATTTTGAAAGACTAAAAATGTCACTTGGAAATTAAGGGCGGGGGGGGCAGGGAACACACAGAAGTGGGTTGAGAACAAAATGGCTGGACAGGGAGGAGCTGTAAATTCAGCAACCTACACGCCATGTATCTCAGAGGAGCAGGCTCCCGCACACATGGGCTTCATAATACCAGACGGTCTATTTGTTCACAATATTAAAGGGCATCTAGAATTAGCTACAGTAAGGGATCGTAAGTTGCCTGAAGAATGGGCACAGAAAGGCTGCGTCCGAAGATGGCCTGTCCCTCGGGAGGGTGGAGCTGCTGGGCCTTCCTGTTGACCACTGTCTTGCAAAACTAGAAGAGAAATACAATTGTTAACGAAGCAACAGAGGAAAACAGAAATACACTGTAAATCATGGATGGCGGAATTTCAAAAGGAGCAAAGATGCCAGTTGGGGGGTCCAAGCAGCTGGCCTGGCAACGATCCACTTAGTCCCACTGTTTTATCTGCCAGAAGTTCTCCAGCACGATGGGCAGGGAGAGGGAGCCAAGGTTCGCATTACTGCTGGTGAGCCCCTAGGCCTCCTCAGCTTCTCAGCCTTAGAGGACAACCAGATTTTACTTGATAAAATACCTTTCTCTCAGAGACCAATGGGAAGCAGGGCCAGGTTTTTAATTTCATGATCAAGCCCACTGAGAGCTGCTGGAACATCAACACATCTGGAGGTGTGCAGAGTACTGGGAGCTAAGAGAAGGATGGGGCTTGAGAAAGAGGGGCAGTGTGAAACAGGGACATCTCACCCTGCTCCTAGAACTCTCCAAGCATCTGAAAGAGGCTGCCTCTGATGAGAACAGCTACTGAGTATGCGATCAGAGGCTTTAAAGAGGAAGGAAATGAAGTACCAGACAAACGATGAGCCCCAGGAAAAGCTGTCTGGCCAGCAGATTTTCCAAGGGCGGGGCAGGGAAGGCCGGCAGTGGGGAGCCAGGAACGGCTCTGACATAGGGGTACCAGGGACACCCTGCATGCTGGCTTCAACTTGAAATGGCTCTTGCTATGAGAGGGAGAGGAATTAGCTGCAGATAAGCTTTGTTCTGTGTCTACCGCCCCAACCCAGCCCCACTTCTCACTACCAGGTGGGTTCATGTGTCTGTGTGGGCAGTTCGTTGTAAGATCACATGTCCCTGAAAGGGTCTAATAGCTACAACATCTGTCAATGGAAGGCTGAGAGCTGTTGAGCATGGCAGTCTTCATTATTAATGGAGGACAGGACGAGGAATGAACAAGTCTCCTGACTCCTTAGTGAGCTGCTGAGGAGGCCCTGAGGACCCAAACTGACTTTCCTGTGGATGAGATGCAAAGGGAGAAATTCAGTACATACAGTGCAGAAGGGGGAGGGGTGCCTTTAGTCATCCGCGGTCATTCCTTTCACTGGGTCCTTTTGTCTCATCTGGAACAGAAAAAAAAAAAAAAAACAACAACAACAGGAAAAACTGAAGGCTCTTGCAGCTGATGGAACTCCAATACAAATATGTTCTGCCTTCTCTTTAGTCCTGCCAATGAAGAGGGTGGAGCATTTTTTTGTGCACAAAGCAGATCAGCAGAGTAGAATTCTGCATACCTACGGCTGAAGCCACACCATTTATAGCTCCATGTCACTGGTCCCATCATCCATGATTCCTGTTCCTCTCCCTGCATCCTAGTGCTGGAACTCTTTTTTTGTAAGATTTTATTTATTTATTTGACAGACAGAGATCACAGGTAGGCAGAGAGGCAAGCAGAGAGAGGAAGGGAAACAGGTTCCCTGCTGAGCAGAGATCCCGATGCGGGATTCGATCCCAGGACGCTGGGATCATGACCTGAGCTGAAGTCAGAGGCTTAACCCACTGAGCCATCCAGGCGCCCCTAGTGCTGGAACTCTTAAGCTCCTCTCTTTCTTCATTCATTCATTCAACAGTATCTATGAAGCAACTCTTTTGTGCTAGGAACTACACAAAACTGCCCCAGGCCTAAAGATTTGGCAGGGAAACAAAACAGACCAAGTCTCTCCTCCCAGTGCTTACATTCTGAGGCAAAGTAGGGGAGAATGAACAAACTAATATATGTTGGGGCGGGGGGAGCTGCTGGGATGGAGAAGGCCTATAGGGAAATGGGCTGTGGAAGGCCTCTCTGGTAAGTGACATTGAGTAGAGACCTGGAGTAAGTGAGGGGGAAAATCCTGTGTCCACTTAGGGGAAAGTCCTATGGCTCCTTGGAGGACATGTTGGGGGAGTGGTCCAGGCAGAAGGAACAGCCCAGAAGTGGACACAGCTTCTCCTGGGGACAATGTGGAGGTGATCTCTCTCAAATCCTTTCCAAATTGAAAGTTCCATTCTATTTGCAGAATGCCTATAGCACATGCATATTTTAACTTCCCATTAGATATTTCTTCACTGTCCTTGAGTTTTCTGCTCGACTTTCATTCTTTCTTCGTTCAACAAATTTTGAGCACCTCAGAGAATGACTTCTGGAATCAAACTCCCTGGATTGTATTCTGCGCCATGACCTACTGTGTGACCTGGAGCGAGTGACTTCACTGCACTCTAAGACTCAGTCTCTCTAATAATAAAATAGAGATGATAAAAGCACCCACATCAGGTGGTTGTTAAGAATTAAATGAAGATATTCTTGGAGAATACCTAGCAGGGGTATGCACTCGGGCCACGTTAGCCATGTTATTTCTGCAAGGATGCTGCAGTAAAGCAAATGTGCATCCACATGCTCTGAAGAATTTGGACTTCTACACTACCTTCCCCCTCAGAGGTCTGTTTTATTCGCTAGAACTTTAATACGGCTGCATTTTGGAGAGACTCTGTCTCAGAAGCAGTAGTTCTCCACTAGGACATGTTTTCCAAATACTCTTCCCACCACATTTCAGACTCCTGTTCATTGTTCACACTCCCTGCTTCTATTATCATCTGTGAGTCCATGGGCATTTGATCCCAGGACCTGGGATCATGACCTGAGCCAAAGGCAGAGGCTTTAACCCATTGAGCCACCCAGACGTCCCTGTGCTGTACTTTTCATCCCATGACTCACTCATTTTATAACTGGAAGTCTGTACATTGTAATCCCCTTCACCTAGTTTCCCCCCTCCCCTCTGGAAGCCACCAGTTTCTTCTTCGTATTTATGAGTCTTCTGTTTCTTGTTTGTTCATTTGCTTTGTTTTTTAGATTCCACATCTAAGTGATATTATATGGTATTTGTCTTTTTCTGTCTGACTCTTTCACTTAATGTCATACTCTTTAGTATGACATTATCTATACTGTCACAATGCAAGATTTCATTCCTTTTTTAGGGCTGATATTCCATCCATTCTATTTATAAACACCTCCCCCACATCTTCTTTATCCATTCATCTATCCATGCACACTTAGATTATTTTCATAACTCAGGTCAAAATAATTTAAAAAAAAAAAACACAAAAATAGGGACGCCTGGGTGGCTCAGTTGGTTGGACGACTGCCTTTGGCTCAGGGCATGATCCCGGAGTCCCGGGATCGAGTCCCGCATCAGGCTCCCAGCTCCATGGGGAGTCTGCTTCGCTCTCTGACCTTCTCCTCGCTCGTGCTCTCTCTCACTGTCTCTCTCTCTCAAATAAATAAATAAAATCTTAAAAAAAAAAAAACGCAAAAATGTGCTCATTAAATGCTTACTAATGACCACAGAAATTTTCAATTTCAGAGAAGCTGAGATTTAATATAGGGGAGCAAAGCTCCTTGGGCCTCAACCAGATCCACGTATACCCTAAGAGTTTACTGCCTTGCTTTAATTTACTAATGCAAAGCCATGTCCGATTTTCCTACTGCTTAAGATGTAACTTCCTATCAGGGAACATGATAGCTTCCCCAACTCTCAGAGACAAGGTCACCTCACAGGGTGCCACTGAAATAAAAACACATTATTTCATTCTTATAATAAAATGCTCTTTCCTGTTTCCTGGGGCCTATAAGACACGGTGAGATTTTATCTGGTGTTTGTTCCTCAGACCAAGCTGTTGCAGGCTATGTATACACATACAGTCAGGGAATATGAAAATAGAAACTCCAATCTTGATTTGCTTGTTTTTAACTGATCTTCTCTAGGGAATAAGGCCAGGGGTTGGAACAAAGGAACTTTTATTCACCTATTTATTTTATTCATTTACAGGGACTTCATTTTTTATTTTTCTAGATTTTAGGGGAAGATTTTACTTTTTTAAAGGAAATCACTAAAATCAAGTAAATAAATAGAGAGATACATAGATAAATCTCTGTACCCAACATGGAACTCAAACTCAGAACCCCGAGCTCAAAGAGTTGCATGCTCTTCTGAATAAGCCAGTCAGATGCTTCTATTTTTCTACAGCTTTTGAAAATTGTTTTTACTACGAAGTATGAAATACTCCTTTGATTACAAAAAAAACCACAAAAAACAAAAAACAAAAAGGAAAAACCATCCCACAAAAAACTAGTAGAAGTATCAACGTCAATATCCTGGTTGTGATGCCTGTGGTATAGTTTTGCAACATGTTGCGATTGGGAGAAAGAGATCTCTGTGTATTAGTTCTTATAACTGCATATGAATCTTATAATCATTTCAAAATAAAAAGTTTAATAAAAAAAAAAAAACTAGCAAACAACAAAAAAAATCCATTTAAGACACTGAAAAACAACCACAGACCAAGCATTCCTGAAGGAATGCCTCATTCCTTCTGCATGTGAGGCACATGCAGAATTGTTTTTAGAAACTCTTGAGAAAGCCCTTTGGAAAAGAAATTTGGTAATAAATAATAAAAGCCTTAAATTCTCTAATTCCATTTGTAGGATTTATTCTAAGGAATAATCCAGATCTAAACAGTAATCCAAAAAACCGAGTGCACAAAAATTTTCATCATGGCAATTTTTGTAGCAGTGAGAACCTGGAAACAAATGAAAATCCAACAGAGATCAGTCAGAAACATGTATGTGAAGAGACTCTTTTCGTGGGAAACTTTGTATTCGTTATAATGCTTTGTATTTGTTACAATGTTCCCAGAAAAAAAGAGGATACTCATTTGGCCCATGCAATATGAATCATAGCTAAATAAGTGTGTAGAAAGACTTAAAATGTTTTAGAGGCTGTCTTTAAAGATTTTATTTATTTATTTTGAGAGAGAGAGCACACATGCATGCCAGCGAGTGGGGAGGGGGCAGCAGAAGGAAGGAGAGAGAATCTCAAGCAGACTCTGTGTTGAGCGAGGAGCTGGACTCAATCCCATGACCCTCATTCCCATGACCTTGACATCATGACCTGAGCCAAAACCAAGAGTAGATGCTTAACCAACTGAGCCACCCAGGTGCCCCTAGAGGTTGTCTTTATATAGAGTACACGTGATTTCTTTCTGCTTTTCACTATTTCCAAAAAAAAGTTTAATGTGTATGTATTACCTTAATATTGAAAAATGAGACTGTACCTAAAAAGAAAAGACTATTTCCATATTTCAAGATGCTGGCCGGTGTTCCAGGTGGCCTGCTCTGGGGTCAATCATTGTTGGGCAGGTGAGAGAGAATTAAGAAGCCACAGAACAGTAACATCCTCCACATACAGGGATCGTTCAGCCTCAAGACACTGAGCTAGCCCTGCCCTGTGCACATGCTACTGGAATCTCACTCCCCACTCAGCCGAGGCCCAGCACTGAGTGGTTTCTCTCCATCAGCTTCACTCTCCAAGCTTCTATCTACCCTAATCACAAACTGGAAACTCTGGGGGTATAGTGTCCTGCCACGCATTTCACTGCACAGGGACATTTACACAGTCCCTGGGCAACCAGTTCAGAGATTAAGACTTAAAATCTAAAAATGATGGTGATCCATCATCCATGTCAGAAAGCCACAGGGTGGAGCAAGGGATCTCTACATCAAGATGCAGGAGATTAGAAAGGAAAGGCACACTGACACGCAAGTGTGTGGACAGGGAGACTGACTACAAGGAGGCTCCGAGATTCATAAACAGATGTGCTTTGGAGGGACCAGAGGAATCATGGAGCCTACAGGGACTTGGAAGGAAGCCCCACCCGTAAGGCTGGGAAAGAAAATGCTGCAGACTCTTAATCAGGCACTCTAACTGGCACACTGTATCTCTGCCAGCTTTAAGCAAATGTTATAGAGGTCAATCAGGAAACAAGTTTTCTTAAAATTTTTCAAAGTTCTCTTCTCCCAGGTTCATTATCTACAGAATTAGTGGCCAAAGCCCCAGGGGGCACTTGTTCACTGAACAAGAAGGTATCCTCAACTTCTCTGAGCCTCAGTTTCTCTTATCTCTAAAAGGAAAATAATACTTTGGCACAGGCTGACATGATGACTTGATGACATCGTTCATGGAGAATGCTAATCACACACAACAGGCATATAGTAAGACCCCCAATAAAACATTAGCTTCTATTAGTAATAAAAATATTTTTATTACCACCATGTTCAAGAGATAGTGAGTTCCCCAATATAGAAGATGATCAAGTTCAGGCCAGTGGGGAAGCTGCAGAGAGGACTCAAGCACTGGACAGGTAATTGGACTAAGTGACCTTTAAGGTGACTTCTTCCAATTTTGAGATTATGAGTCTCTTAAGAGAGCAAAGGCAAGGGAGAGGGAGAAAAAGAGAGGGAAGAAGGGAGGTAAAGAGGAAAGGAGGGAGATAGACAGATGGACAGACACTGCTCTCCTACAGGCACATGTTTCCTGACATTTTTCTTTTTAGGGCAAAGAACTAATCTCTTCATCCCTTGCTTCTCAAATCCTTGAGTTTCATCCAAGAATGTGACTCCCACAGGGACTAGAGTCACAGTAATGGTGACTGTGGCCTTATAGTGACCTCTCATAATTCACCAAAAAAATCCACCCATCCTAGGCTGCTGAGTATTAATCAAAGAATAAGGGTCATAAATCCTATTGCAAATTTATAGTTAATCATGGCAGATTGTAAACATGCATTTATTGCTATTCCTTCCCCAAGCCCTACTACAATGAGAGTAAACAAAAGATTTAAAACCATGAAGGCAACAAGAACAGCAGATAAGAGATGGCAGCAACATTCTGGAAGAGGAAATATGGATGGATGAATAGCACTAATTCCCAGAGCAGCATGACTAACACCCAAGTGCCCAAGAAGGACAGACTATTTGTGCTGCAGGTTCTCCAAAGGCTCAGGAACTGGAAGCACAAGTACCTTCCAGGGTGGGAGTGCAAGTAGGGCTGAAAACGGGTGACTTATTTCTAAGTGAGGAAAAAAAAAACCAATTTGGCTCTGGTGTGCCCTGGTGTTCCCTCCCTGAATTCTCAGAGGAAACAAAGAACATACAGGGAAGAACATACAGAGAAACCTCGAAAACCAAACACAAAAACTTGCTTTAGAAAAGGAAGATAATGCACAAAGAAAAACAGAAAAAGTACTTAAAAAAAAGAACACATGGGGCACCTGGGTGGCTCAGTGGGTTAAAGCCTCTGCCTTTGACTCAGGTCATGATCTCAGGGTCCTGGGATGGAGACCCACATGGGGCTCTTGGATCAGCAGGGAGCCTGCTTCCCCCTCTTTCTGTCCCTGCCTGCCTCTCTGCCTACTTGTGATCTCTCTCTCTGTCAAATAAATAAATAAAATCTTAAAAAAAAATTGTAAAAAAAAAGAAAGAAAGAAAGAAAGAAAAAGAACACAGCACAAGAAGTGCTTTATAATATTTTAAGTGGTGCCTGAGTGGCTCAGTTGGTTAAAGCATCTGCCTTTGGCTCAGGTCATGATCCTGGGGTCCCTAGATGGAGGCCTAGGTCAGGCTCCACACTTAGCAGGGAGCCTGCTTCTCCCTCTCCCTCTGCCCTTCCCCCCACTCATGGTCTTTCTCTCAAATAAATAAATGAAATCTTTAAAAAAAACACACTCAAAAAACAAAATTATTTTAAAAATATAATGTTTTTAAATTCAACAGGCGAGAAGTTAACATTGGAAAATATCTTCCAGAAAGCAAACAAAAAGGGAGAGAAAAATGTAAGAAAATTAGGTCAATTCATGAGGTCTGACTTCTAACTTTTTTCTTTTTTTTTTTTTTAAGATCTTTATTTATTTATTTGACAGACAGAGATCACAAGTAGGCAGAGAGGCAGGCAGAGAGAGAGATTGGAGGAAGCAAGCTCCCTGCTGAGCAGAGAGCCCAATGCGAGGCTCGATCCCAGGACCCTGGGATCATGACCTGAGCCGAAGGCAGAGGCTTTAACCCACCGAGCCACCCAGGCGCCCCATGACTTCTAACTTGTAATAAAAATTCCAGGAAGAAAACAGAGGGGAGAAAACTGTGATACAAAGAGAGAGAAATTACAATATAAAAACATCTAGAACTGAGGAGAGACCTTGGAGCACCTGGGTTGTTCGGTCAGTTGAGTGGCTGGCTCTGGATTTGGCTCAGGTCATGATCTCAGGGATTCTGAATTAGGCTCTGTGCTCAATGCACACAGTCTGCTTGTCCCTCCCTCTCTGTTCCTCCCCTCCACGCTCACGTATGCACTCTCTCTTTCATAAATAAAATCTTAAAAAAAAAAAACAAACCCAAAAACTGAGGGGGAGGAAAATCAATAAGGATGGACTGACATCATCCAAATTATTACGCAGTGTGCATCACATACCAATCAGACCAGACCAACCCTGTAAGGACTCAAAAACAAAACTTAATGACAGAGATACATAAAACTAAGCTAGCAAAAGGGAGGGAAGCAATTACTAACTTCTTATCTTACTTTTTTCAGGTTTTTATTTTAATTCCAGTTAACATACATTGTAATATTAGTTTCAGGCTAATTTCTTAAAAACAAAAAAACAAGAGTTTTCCAAGAAAGGAACAAATATCAGGAGCAGACTAAAGTGCTCAGTTGGGGAGAAGAATGACAAAGTTGTCACAATATAAACCCTGAATAATGAATTCACTCCAAATTGTGACACTAGAGGAAGGAAAAGAGGGTGTGAATGGTGGGTGGGGTATAGGAATTAAATCTTCCATAGGAAAAGTCAACCACTAATATCTAAAGTTGAGAAATGAAGAATTAAGCGCCTAAGTATATTCTTTGGAAATACATGTGTAATTAACAAGAGAAACAACCAAAAGAACAGCAAGGGCTTGCTTCTTGAGCAGGGGTGGGTGGGGGCAGCAGCAGGATTTGAGGTGCAGGGCAGAGGAGGACAGCTTCTCCCTTCTAAACCTGGAATACTGTCTGAGTTTGAAAATCATGAAAACACTTCTGGAGGTGATGTTTTTGTTTATGGCAATGGTTGTCGTAGTGGTTTCCCAGGTGTATACTTATCTGAAACTCATCAAGATAGATAGATTAAATATGTGCACAGAGCGTCTGGGTGGTTCCATCAGTTAAGCATTCAACTCTTGGTTTCGGCTCAGATCATGATCTCAGAGTAGTTAGATCCAACCCTGCATTGGGTTCCTCACTGAGCATGAGCCTGCTTAAGATCCTTCCTCTCCGGCTCCTGCCTACTCCCTGAACTGCTCATGCAAATACTCTCTCTTAAATAAGTGTAACTGGGGCACCTGGGTGGCTCAGTGGGTTAAGCCTCTGCCTTCGGCTCGGGTCATGATCCCAGGGTCCTGGGATCAAGCCCCGCATCGGGCTCTCTGCTCAGTGGGGAGCCTGCTTCCCTTCCTCTCTCTCTGCCTGCCTCTCTGCCTACTTGTGATCTCTGTCTGTCAAATAAATAAATAAAATCTTTAAAATAAATAAGTGTAACTTTTTTTTTTTTAAAAGATTTTATTTACTTATGAGAGCAAGAGAGAGCACGAGCAGGGTGGAGGAGGGGGTGGCGAAGGCAGAGGGGAAGCCAACTGAACTCCCCTCAGAGCTCCATCTCCCAAGAGAGAGATCATGACCTGAGCTGAAACCAAGAGTCGGACGCTTAACTGACTGAGACACCCAGGCACCCCTGTGCGGCTTTCTGTATATCGGTCATATCCCAATAAAGTGGGATTTTTTAAAAATTAAGAAATGAAACTAAAAATAAAGCTGATAAGAATATTTTTAGAAGGAAGGGGGGGAAAAAGAGCAAAAAAAAACACCAAGTCTGAGGGGCGCCTGGGTGGCTCAGTGGGTTAAGCCTCTGCCTTCAGCTCAGGTCATGATCCCAGGGTTCTGGGATCGAGCCCCGCATCAGGCTCTGTGCTTGGTGGGAAGCCTGCTCTCCCCACCCCCAAGCCTACCTCTCTGCCTACTTGTGATCTCTGTCAAATAAATTTAAAAAATCTTAAAAAAAAAAAAAAAAAAAACAAGTCTGAGGTATGTTAGCACACAAAGGTCCAGTACAGTTGCTAATGGGGTCAAAAGATGTCCCCCAGTGACACAGACTTGGTTTTGCTCTCTTCCACTGCAAACTATTTAAAATTCCAATTCTAGGGGCGCCGGGGTGGCTCCATAGGTTAAGTGTCTGCCTTCGGCTCGGATCATGATCCCAGAGTTCTGGGATCAGGTCCTGTATTGGGCTCCTTGCTCAGCAGGGAGTCTGCTTCTCCCTCTGCCCCCTCCCCAGTTTTTGCTCTCTTTCTCAAAATAATAAAATCTTTAAATAAATAAAATAAAATAAATTAAAATAAAATTCCAATTCTAAAATGGGTTTCCTGCATTCGCAGTTATCCTGGAGGATAGTGGTCTTCTAGGTTTTTTGCACAATTCTCCACAGAATGGAGGAACACACAGAGGGAAGGGAGGAACACACAAAAAGACTTCCCTAATAGTGAGGGCTTTCAAACTTTGGATCTGAGGGAGGCAGATCCAGTAGCTCCTCTGGAGAATTCTTCCAGCTCCAGGAATTCAAATTCTACCCAAAGAGTGAAAGGATATCCGTAAATGCTTCCCCAAACCCCTGCATACTTTCGGCTGGCCTTTGTCAGGTGTGGGTGCCTAAGGCTCCAGGCTAAACCCCAAAGTCTCCACACAGCTCTGTTTGGTAACTTTTTTCCTTTTTTTGGGCAGGACTCAGGTAACCAAAAGCACTCAGGCCTCTTTTACATAGCCAGACTCCTCAGCATCCTGGATATTAACACCTACCACTTCCTGAAGATCCTTAGCTGAAGAATCAGGACTCGTGTTCAAAATCCTGCCACTTCCCTGCCAAATGTAGCTGGATGAATAACCAGAACATCTGCCTTCAACAGGAGCTAAGAAAGGAAGAACTGCTGGGCCAAGTCTGCACCCAAGTCCAGCCCCATGAAATGGGGGCGCCCCGGGCAGTCAGGCCTGGGTCTTGTCCAAGGCAATGCTGGGGAGCTGGGCAAGGCTGGGCACAGCGATGCCTGCTGACCTCTGGCTACAGGCCAACCCACCCAGGGCAAGAAGGGAGAAATGGATGGCAATTATGAAACAGAGCTTCCTGCCTTATTTTTAGCCCCGAGAGAGCAGGAGGGCCCCAGATGGCATTTAAGGGAGGAAGAAAAGCCAAGTGATTGAGAGCTATGGCTCTTACCCTGACTGTGTCACCTGCAGGCTGTATGACCTTGGGCACGGAGCTGGACTCTCAGAGCCTCTAACTACCTCATCGGAGGAAGGCAAGAACAGTGGTGTCTCCTCATAGGTATGGCGAGGATCATAGGAGATGGTGTGGGTAAAAGCCCTAGAATGGTGCCCTCACACACAGGAAGGACATGAACCTTCCTTACTGACGATCTCAGAGTGAGCCTCGCAGAGAAGCATCCCCAAATGAGGCAGGAGCATTAGGCCTTCAGCTCCCATGGAGCAGACAGCCCTCCTCCTTGGCTCCATGCCAAGCCCTCCCTTCCCCCCCCACCACAAAGAGCCAAGGGTCCAAATTCTAAAAAGAGCTCAAAACAACCTTACAGAGTAGTTATTTGTGGCTGAGCTGTTGCTGTCCTCCGTGGGGGGCATGGATGGTCCTCACGCCTCGGGCCAGCCTGCCTCCTCCCACAGTCACCTCCAATACTGCAGCCCAGCGGGACTTCCCCAACCCCCCAGTTCTGAAGAACCACTGCAGAGTTACTCACTTGGCATGCGGCACACACTGCCGTATTTGTCTCTCTCGATATGCCAAGACCTCGGCTAGATTGCCAGTTCAAGAGCACTAGCTGTTCTCGTCCTCGCGGTTCTCAACTACCTGGCACCAGACCTTACTCCTGCGGACATGAATATGTTCCTCGAGCCACAGGCGGTGCCCTCAGGAACAGCCCCACGGAGCAGTCTCCTTCATGGATTTACAGAGCCGGGAACCCAGTCTCCTCCAGGAGCCCACTTACCTCATCTAGCTGTCTCTTTGTCTCTTCTTCCATCCTTCGGATGTCGTCCATAGTCAGGTCAACCCACTTATCCAGCCAACAGAACAGCTGCCTGTGGAAGTTTGTAAACAGACGCCTTTCTTGCTACAAAAAGGAGGGGGCCTAGTTAGAACTCAGAAGGTAGAGGCCACTGCTGCAGCTCCCCTCCCACGATCTCCGTGTTACTAAGCCCACTTTCTTGAAGAGGTCAGGAGAAGAGGTGCCTGGTTGGCTTACACAAATGAGCCCACAGGTCCCAAAGGTCAGTGACTTTTGTCCTCATGTGACAACAGGTATTGCTTCAAGGAGGAGGAAGCCCCCTGGAGATACAGGTACCTACCTCAGAGCTAGGCCCTGTGCCCAAAATGCTACCAAGATAGGCAGCCTACAAGCTCATGGGTCAGCCAAGGCCCAGAAACAACTGTGCCAACGGTCCCTCTTGTCTCTAGAGCCCAAGGCCAGGTTAAAACTGGCCAGCAGCTATGAAAGGGGTTGAGAAAAAGCTATAAAAATGCCTTAGGTCTGTCTGGTTCAAGAATTCAGGGCACTGGAGAATTTGGCTCCTAGAGCCTCTTGCCTTTTGGCTTCATAAAAAGAGAAAGACTTGAGTTTTATCTGCAGTTCAGTCATAGCAAGCCCCTTCCTGTTTCCCTTTTTTTTTTTTTTTTAAACTTCAGCTTCCTTCCCTGTCACATGTGGTGCCCCTGGATAGATGGCATTAAACTGTAGGACAGATAAGTGAAAGGGGAAGTGGAGGTCAGGGAAATCAAACTGAAATATTCTGATGTCAGCCACCATTGGACACAAGTCATGTGGGTTGTATGATCTTCTCTTGTTGGGCAAAATACACTCCCACCAACATACACATACACACACACAGGGGAGGCCTCACCCTGGTCATTTACCTTATGTATAAAGTTTTCCACTTTGTTCTGCAGGCCCCACCACTTGAACTTGACAGTAACCAGTTTGTATGCACACATGTACGGGCAGTCTTTCTGATTTACAAGTTCTTGCTGTATTAGAGACACACATACAGGCAGGCAGGTAACTAAGAGGGCCGACCTCCGATTCTCCCCTAGCCCACCCTCCCTGGGGAGAGGTCTGCCCATGCAACGCCCTGCCCCCTGGTGGTAAGGATGTGAACTGCACCTTCCAATTTGGGCCCAAGGGTCCTCGGCCTGTTTTGATAGATTTAAATTTTGCTGGGTCTTCCTCTGCCTTGTAATCCTGAGAGAAGTTGTAAAATTGGAGTTGGGGAGGAAGGGAAAGAGGAAGGGAGAAGGAGGGGGTAGGAAGGAGAGGGAAGGAGAAGGAGGGGGAGGGAGGGAAAGGGAGGGAGACAAAGATTAGATTTTTCCATGAGAGTATACTTCATACCAGTCTCGAAGCTGCTGGTGTAGAGAAAATATTATAAACATGATACATAACGGTTTACATTTGCCTTAGAGAAGCGCTGTGATCTTCTCTGCCAAGGTTTGTTTTCAATGTTACCCATATTAACATGTCACAGGACTGTCTGAGTAGGCACATATTTCCACTGTTTAAGACAGAGATTTTCAACCGGGATAAGCACCCAAATTACTAAGGAAAAGTTTTTCAAAATTCAGATTTCTGGGCCACTCCACCTAAAATCCAGCAAGTAAGAATATCTGCAGGTAGCAATGTCTACAATAGCCAAACTATGGAAAGAACCTAGATGTCCATCAACAGATGAATGGATAAAGAAGATGTGGTATATATATATATATATATATATATATATATATATATATATATATATATATACACAATGGAATACCACGAAGCCATCAAAAGAAATGAAATCTTGCCATTTGTGATGACGTGGATGGAACTAGAGGGTATTATGCTTAGTGAAATAAGTCAATCGGAGAAAGACAACTCTCATATGATCTCCCTGATATGAGGAAGTGGAGATGCAACATGGGGAGTTTGGGGGGGTAGGAAAAGAATAAATGAAACAAGATGGGATCAGGAGGGAGACAAACCATAAGAAACTCTTAATCTCACAAAACAAACTGACAGTTGCTGGGGGGGGGTTGTTGAGAGAGGGTGGTGGGGTTATGGACATTGAGGAGGGTATGTGCTATGGTGAGTGCTGTGAAGTGTGTAAACCTGACAATTCACAGACCTGTACCCCTGGGGCTAAAAATACATTATATGTTTATTAAAAAATTTTTAAAAATAGGGACGCCTGGGTGGCTCAGTTGGTTGAGCGGCTGCCTTCGGCTCAGGTCATGATCCCAGCGTTCTGGGATCGAGTCCCACATCGGGCTCCTTGCTTGGCAGGGAGCCTGCTTCTCCCTCTGCCTCTGCCTACCACTCTGTCTGCCTATGCTTGCTCTCGCTTCTCTCTCTATGACAAATAAATAAATAAAATCTTTAAAAAAAAAAAAAAAAAGATTCTCTTAAAAAAATTTTTTTAAATAAATAAATAAAAGCAATACAAAGACTGCTGTTAAGAGAACCAGAAACAACAGATCCTTTTGAAAAGCACTGAATCATCTCATAATTGTGTAAATACTCAAAAGTGTTAGATATTATTTGGTTAAATTTCAATGTTCATTTTAAAAAAAAAAAGAGAGTATCTGCAGGATCTTCAGGTAAGCATAGTCTGTTTTTTTTTTTTTTTTAAGATTTTTATTTATTTATTTGATAGACAGAGAGAGATCACAAGTAGGCAGAGAGGCAGGCAGAGAGAGAGGGGGAAGCAGGCTCCCTGCTAAGCAGAGAGCCCGATGCGGGGCTCGATCCCAGGACCCTGAGATCATGACCTGAGCCGAAGGCAGAGGCTTAAACCACTGAGCCACCCAGGCGCCCCAAGCATAGTCTGTTTTTTAAACCTCTGCGGGTGACTATAAAACACAGCCAGAGTGTTTTATGTAACTCGGACTATAAAACAAGTCAGAGTTAACTGACTTGTTTAATAAAATCATTACTGGGAATGTCCCATGTATCGAACCTATCCTCTTGCGTACTACTGTCAGCCTCACTTCACCTAGTACAATGTAGCCAATGCTGTACGTGAATCAGCCTCAAGGAAAGTTTAATCTTTGGTTTTTCTTCTGCACGGGCTAATACAGGCTCAGGGAAGGCAAACTTACTGATAACTACTTAAAAAAATAGTGAAGAAAACAAATCACACACATACACACATAAGTCATCAAGTATTTCCCAAAGATAAAAAGATGATTTATGTGTACTTAAAAAAAAACAACCTTTTGTGTTGACTATTCTTAAACAAATGAAACAAATAAATTAATTAGATCTTCCCCACCTCTGCTTTTCTCTACTCACACAAAACAACCAGAGTTAACAAAATACACAGAGTCATACTCTCCATTAGCATTTCTGCTTGAGAACTATGTGGATATGTTCTATTTGAGAAAATTCATCCAGCCTCACAATTGGGATATATTCACTTTGCTATACTTCAAATAAAAAGTTTTTTGAAAAACCCACTCACTTTTGAGGGTGGAAGTGAGGATATAGGCAAGGAAAACACAAGATAGTTTTCATATCTTCTTGGAAATGCACAAATCAAGATATTTTAAGCACAGAGAGTGACTCCAGGAAAGAGGTATCATACCCCTGGGACATGGAGAGCAAACACTTACTCCCCACCAATGGGCAGAGAGCCAAATTCCTCTGCCCTGATCCCAACAGGCCTCTGTCAAATAGGAAGAGTACTAAATGAGCAGGAACTCAACTTTTCCTTCCCTAAAGAAATACTTCCTAGGAATTCAGCCCCGAGCAGGACAGACCTGGTCCCTGCTCTCTCCAAGTTCATGGTCTAGCAGAGACCGTCCTTTTCTAGGCGTGTGCTGCCATGTGTGTTACTCGAGAAGCCACCACCAACTTTTTGAGGGGAGGGTATCCGACTTCTCATATATTCTGCTGGAACGGAACCCACAGAACACAGTCTTCCAAACATAACAGGCAGGCAATGAATGTTTTTTAATGACTGGTTTGGAAAAAATGAATTTGAGAACTAGTTTCAGGTTAAGTGTCATTTCGGCTGAGCAAATTATCCTTAGCACCTACACTGTCTGGTGATATTTCCAGAGGCCAAACAGGCCAGCATCTTCTTGGTGAAATCCCCAAATCAAGGTAAGAGAATTTTTAATTCTAATTTAAAAGATAAAAAAAAAAAAAACAACAGCCAAGAGAGAACTTCCCTTTGAGCCAAGTTGGGTATGGTTCCCTGGTTTCCCTGACACTTAGAAGTCATTTTGCATCTCAAAGGTCGCCAACCTCATTAAATAGTGCCTACCTTGCTAAGGACTTGGCTTCGATCAGCAATGTCTATGTATATGACTTCCACGTGTTTCCACGCCTCAGGCTCCAGTTTATGCACCTGCAGGAACAAGCAGGACCATGGTGTAGTTTTTGTCAGCTACAAAGCACCCTTTATCCAGAATGAAGACCCAGGAACAGCTATTCCAGTAGCCATAGACGTGAGATTCCCACCAGTAAAGAATTGCATGCAGGGGCGCCTGGGTGGCTCAGTGGGTTAAGCCGCTGCCTTCAGCTCAGGTCATGATTTCAGGGTCCTGGGATCGAGCCTCACATTGGGCTCTCTGCTCAGCAGGGAGCCTGCTTCCCCCTCTTTCTCTGCCTGCCTCTCTGCCTACTTGTGATCTAACTCTCTGTCAAACAAATAAATAAAATCCTTAAAAAAAAAAAAAAAAAAAGAATTGCATGCAAAGTTATCCAAAGGAATGGAAGGAGGGTTTTAAGTAGATACATGTGTGAGAACTACCGCTCTGCTTTCAGCAGGCCCCAACACGTAGGGCTGCCTACAGCACTTATGTTATTTCTGGGTGCTCCCCCTTTGTAAAGACTGACTACAAGCACTCATGGACATACTGCCTGTTTAGCCACAGACTGCTTACTTTGATTTTTTAAAAAGATTTTATTTATTTATTATTTATTTAGAGAGACAGAAAGAGGGTGTGCGCACATGCATACATGTGAGCGGGGGGTGGGGGAGAGGGAGAGGGAAAGAGAATCTCAAGCAGACTCTGCTCAGCCTGGAGCCCAATGCAGTGCTTGATCCCATGGCCCTGAGATCATGATCTGAGCTAAAATCAAGAGTTGGACTCTTAAACTAACTGAGCCACCCAGGCACCCCCCACTTTGATGCTTTTAAAAACTTTTTCTTGGGGCACCTGGGTGGCTTAGTCGTTAAGTGTCTGCCTTTGGCTCAGGTCATGGTCCTGGAATCGAGCCCCACATCAGGCCCCCTGCTCTGCAGGAAGCCTGCTTCTCCGTCTCCCACTCCCCCTGCTTGTGTTCCCTCTCTTGCTCTTGCTGTGCCTCTCTCTGTCAAATAAATAAATAAAATCTTTAAAAGAAAAAAAAAACCTAGGGGCACCTGGGTGGCTCAGTGGATTAAGCCACTGCCTTCGGCTCGGGTCGTGATCCCAGGGTCCTGGGATCGAGCCCCGTATCGGGCTCTCTGCTCTGTGGAAGCCTGCTTCCTCCTCTCTCTCTGCCTGCCTCTCGCCAACTTCTGATCTCTGTCTGTCAAATAAATAAATAAAATAAATCTTAAAGAAAAAAAAAAAACCTTTTCGGCCCCTCCCAAGGAACGTCACTGCTACTGGATTCCATGCACAGACATGCATATACAGATTTTTCTCTTCGAACAAATGGTAGCACACACATGGTTCTGCATCACTTTATCTTGAAGACTATTTTCTACTGGTTCTTTTTAACGGCTACATACTATACCACCGTATGGCGGTGCCACAGTTTAACTGTGTTCTACTGATGGGCTCTTACATTGTTTTTCATCTTTGGCTACACGGAAAATGCTGCAATGAATCTCTTTGTGGCTAAGTTATTTCACACCTGTGGAAGGACAGCTACATGACAAATTCCTAGGTATGGAATTGCTGAGGTCAAAAGGACAGGTGCATGTTAGAATTGAGGAGTTCTCATTGTGCTCTATAGAGGCTGTAATCTTCACATTTTAAAAAATACAGTTCCTCTGTGCCAAGAGTTGTATTTTAGACCAATCTTAGCTCTATGAGAAGGCCCCAGAAGGAATCTTTGGGGATCATGTTTTGCAAACTGGAGACAGAGCAATCCCATGATGGTAGGAAGGGTCTAAGCACAGGCTGTTAAAATGGGACCACAGAGATGGCCCCGGGACAGGGAAGAAGCAGCCCATGGGCAGAACCTCAAGACCCCACCCCGCAGCCTGGAAGTCCCTGGGCTCTTGGAAGCGCTACTTACATTCTCCTGGGTGCCAAGATCTGGTTTGTGCCAGGTTTCAATTTTAATCAGAAAATCTTCTTTCATGTATTCATTCTGCAAGGGGGGAAAACACAGTCACCAGCCTCAAAGTTGGAGAGTAACCATCTAACATCACTGAGGGCAGGTGGTTGAGAGACTTCAGGCTCTCCCTTACAGGAACAGCTAACTTGACTAGGAGCCCACAATACACCAGGGGCACATTCTCTTGTTCAATTCTCATCCCAGCCTGTGACAGGTCTAGTAATATTATCCTCATTTTACAGATGAGGAAAGGGAAGTTCAAAAGTGGGAGGTGACTTGTTCAAGGCCGCAGAGACAATGACAGAGCTGGGCCTCAAAACCAGATTCGTCTGACTTTAAAATCCATGGGTTTAACCACTCGACCATCCTGCCTTTCTCCCAGAGAGCTAGTGATTAACCTGAGGAGGAATGGTTCACCAGCACCCCATCCACCAGCCAGCATTTGGCCGAGGCCTGAAGTTCTCTTCTCGTTACTGAAGCCCCAGTGCTTCCTCCCTTAGTTCTTTTTAAAATGTGCTGCTCCTTGAAGGGGCACACATGAACCTCCGAACTCCTCAGCCGGAATCAGGCTGGCAGAAGCCACCTCTGTTTAGCAGCAGGGACAGGCACCTGGATGAGGGTGCCAAGAAAGGTGGAGAGAAGGGGCAATGACACGGGGGGGCAGGGGACGTAGAAAAGACACCTTGCTGACTTCTCTATTTTGCCAGTGGACAGTGCTCCCTGGGGTCCACCGCTGCACTCGTGGGGAAGCCACAACTGGGTCAGCTGAACTGGTTTCAGAAACCCCGAGAAGGTATGGCACAGGAAGGGCAGGGGAAGGTCTCGGATCATCCTGCACATGTGAGCCCCACAGTCCTGAGTGCTAGACCTACAAAGCCACATGCTAATGGAGCTTAAGGCAAGAGGCCATTTTGCAAATTAACAGATTCCTCAGTAGGAGCAAGAGGATGAAGCTTCAACAGCACCAGTCTGCTGACAGACACAAATACCCAGGAACCTCCAGTGTGGTGACATTTTTATTTCTTCTCTTCTTATAGATCATTTACAATGCCCGCCCCAACACACAGACACCCACCTGCCAGCTCCCCCAAATTCTTACCGTAATAACTGCTCCAAGGCAAGGATATGGAAAAAAGAAAGAAAAAGATTAATGAGGCTGAATGAGTATCTGCCCCTTGAGCCCAGGCACCATGGCAGTAAGGAGTTCTCCACACCCTAGGGCTTGTCCACAACCACCCTTCAAGCCCCGTGGGGGCATTTGGTCCCTCAAATGCACCAACCCTCAAGTTTCCCTCCTACAGAAGCCAAGAGACCCAATCCGGAATATCATTAAAGTGATGCCAGTGTCAGTCCCCAAGATTCTCTACAGCTGGGCGAGGAAAGGGGACCGGCTCTGGCGCGCTGAAGCATTGGGACCCCCAACTCTGCCATCAGAGGATCACCTGCGGTCCCGCTGCCTCCCGGGGCCCAGAGAGGGCACTTTCGGCCAGGCACTATCCATCTGCCTGCTGCACGCTTCCTCTCACTGTAACCAAACCTCGCGCCCTCTGTGCTCCAGCTCATTGTAATGAGACCCCTCGGAAACCACGGTTCAATTATTTATCAGAGAAAATGACTACAGCTCTAATGTCACTGGGGAACAACCCAGCTCTCCTCTAACAACAGCCTAAAGCACTCTGTACCCTCTGAATTTAGGAGTTATCTCAGTCTCTGACAGATGTCACATGGCCATATGGGACAGTTTATGGGGCTAACGGTCAAACTCTGTAACTCCAAAGCTGAAACTATGGTTACCGCTGAGATGAAGAGGAGGGAAGAGTGAAATATAAGGGATAAGGTCCACCTTGTGGAGAAACAATCCAAGAAACTACTAGTCATTTCCCTGTATCCAGTGAAAGGTACTTGCAAGAAAGCATCAGGTTAGGATTATAACCACATGGCCTACTCAAGTAATTGCCCCATTATCAGCTTGGAGAAAATCAGTTAACAAAAAAAGTAAACGGTGGGCATGATATTCATTGAGTAGAAGGGCACAGAGGCCAGGTGGGCAGCAATTCTTCTGTGCTGCACTGATGGCCGGAGCCTCAGGCTGCCTATGTGGCTCGTCTAGAAGCAGCTCCATCTCTAGAACGAAGACTGTGAGGTCAGCTTGATGACACGAGCCATTAAGGTTCCCCCAACTAACCACCAGACTCTGAACCCATGTTTCCAAGCAATCTTCTAGTCTGGCCTCTGTAGGGATGCAATATGCTCATCAACGGACACGAGAGTCTGATCATTTAAGCCAATAGGCATGTCCACTGCATGTTGGCATTCTGACTCTACTCCAGTTTCCCCAGGGGAAGAGCTCACAAGGGAAGAACACCTTAATCCTTAATCGTCAAACAGGATTACCCAGTGTCATTGGTAATTCTGTATTTTAATATAACTTAACATATTGGCATTTGGGGTTTTTGTACATCAGTCTTTCCTGGACCTTGAGAAAAAGATCCACTCAGTTCTGATGAACTAGGTTTCTGAACCTATGAGGGTGCTGACCCTCCCTGGCCTTTAATGCCAACCTGGGTGACCAATCTCCCCCAGTCTTCTTTAGTCTTGCCTGCTGTCCCTCCCAACACCTCAGCATTCAGACCATTTTCTTTTCTTTAAACTGTAAGCCTAGGTACACTGGGGTGGGGTGGGGGATGTCTCAGGAAATCCTTTGTAGTTGGGAAATAGGGCTCTCCAAATAAGACTAATAAGGTACTTTAAAACCATGTTGGGGCGCCTGGGTGGCTCAGTGGGTTAAGCCTCTGCCTTCAGCTCGGGTCATGATCCCAGAGTCCTGGGATCGAGCCCCACATTGGGCTCTCTGCTCAGTAGGGAGCCTGCTTCCCTTCCTCTCTCTCTGCCTGCCTCTCTGCCTACTTGTGATCTCTCTCTGTCAAATAAATAAAAATCTTTATTAAAAAAAAAAAAAAAACATGTTTTGTGAGACTGTACTCAGGTCAGGGTTAAGGTTAGAGGGAGAGGCAGGAGGAGAAACATTTATTTCCCTCTTCTTACTTTCATTCACAGGCCCTGCCTCCTCTTAACCACCTCTGTCCTGTTCTAACCTATCAGCATCAGGAGGAAAGAAACAGAAAGAAGTAAGAGGACAGAAAAAGCAGATAGTGCACAAAGTATCACAAATCTGTTTTTGTCCTACTCAGAGTGAGGGCAGAGCCTTCTAAAAGGCACATGGACTTTTACCCTATGCTCCTTAACCCATTCCCACCTCAAACTTTAATCTACTTCTGCCATGCAAAGGGGTCTGAACTACTGATCTTTCTCCCACCAATCCCCAGAGGGAACTGGAAAATAGCCTTCTTATTCCTATCTCTGACTTTGAAAGAGCAACCGATGTCTAACTAAGCAGATCTAAGAGTTAACATCCTCATTCTCTATGATGGAGGGTTCTCACTGTGAGGTCAGCACCCACTTGAGGAAACCAACCTTCCCTCCCCTACTCCCTCCTCTCCTCTTCACTGAATATTTAGAAATTATATTTTTCTTTTTCTTTTTTTTCTTTCGGCCAAGGATCAAGACGATATGTGAAGGAATACTGGGCATCTAGAAAAATGCCCATGTTGGCTGTAGCACGCTCTCCCCAGAATTATACAGAGGACAGAGGCGTGCCAGCATCTCTCTGGCGGCAAAAGCTCTTTATGCAGAACACTGATCCAGGCATGGAGGAGTTCAGCTGTCGGTTTGCCTCCCTTATGCCAAGTTGTTCAAGGTTCTTATGACGCATGTTCCATGGCAACTCTCCTGGACATAAAGAAAATTCACCTTTGGCCCTAGACAAGACACACCTAGCCACAGTGCATACTGTCTTAAGAAAGCATGTGCCTCTTTTCCAAGAATTTAACAACTTCCGGCTCAATGTCCAGGAAGTAGTGACATTTGCGTTTTCAGCTACGTCAGTGAAACTCTAAGTGTTACACATCCCCGGTTCCATCCATGATTGTACATCTCCTGACACCAGGTGCTTCAACCTCTGCAGGGCCACTGAGGACTAGAGAGAGAGATTATTGCTCTAGACTTTAGTCGTTCCCAAAGTCCACGGGATAAGGACTACATGGGTGGAGCACCCTCGTCGGGTACAGTCTGGGGAGTCCGACAAGTAAGGCAAGTGTAACAGTACACGGAGGTAGAGGCTGCCAGGAGGGCCTCAGAGCCAGACTGTCTATGCCGACAAATGTGGGCTGTCTAGGGGAAAGGTCACTCAACTCACAGTCAAGTTCTAGGGGACCTCTGAGGTTATAGATCAGTATTAGCCCTCAAGACCTAGGAATCCTAAAAAGCTAAGAGTCTGAACTACTCAAAGGGAATCCCAGAAGGTCTAGAATAGAAAGTTCTCTGCCTTCAAGTCTTCCCTTTCCAAAAATTCTAGTTAGGAGACTAGCCAAGATTAAGACAATAATTCCACCTCTACTCCCACCTTAAATTATAGAATATGCTGTTTTTATAAGCCATCATTTCAGGGCTCTTAGCAGTGAACTCCCTCCTCTTTGTCTCCTACCCCACAAATCTGGTATGTATATTCTGTGTGTTATATATTTAGGGGAGAACTGTTTCTAAATCCTTTGTCATAAAAAAATTGGGCTTATTCCAACTTTTTCCCAACAAAATCAGATTTGGGGGATGCCTGCGTGGCTCAGTGGGTTAAAGCCTCTGCCTTCTGCTCAGGTCATGATCAGGTCCTGGAATGGAGCCCCGCATCAGGCTCTCTGCTCAGCAGGGAGCCTGCTTCCCATGCACCCTGCCCCCCTGCTGCTCCCGGCTGCCTCTGTGCCTACTTGTGATCTCTGTCTGTCAAATAAATAAGTAACATCTTTAAAAAAAAAAATCAGGATTTCGTTGCTAGGTTTTCTTGGTGTCAGGCCTGGCACTCTCCCAGGGCAAGAAAATCACCCTATAGGTCCTTTCCTACGACTGCCTCTTTCAAGAGTTCCTTGGTCTCGGGGCACCTGGGTGGCTCAGTGGGTTAAAGCCTCTGCCTTCAGCTCAGGTCAGGATCGAGCCCCACATCGGGCTGTCTGCTCCGCAGGGAGCCTGCTTCCTCTTCTCTATCTCTTTGCCTGCCTCTCTGCCTACTTGTGATCTCTGTCAAATAAATAAATAAAATCTTAAAAAAAAAAAAAAAAGAGTTCCTTGGTCTCAAAGCTGGTTTCTTTTTAATTTTTTTAATTTATTTAACAGACAGAGATCACAAGTAGGCGGAGAGGCAGGCAGAGAGAGAGAGGGGGAAGCAGGCTCCCTGCTGAGCAGAGAGCCCAATGTGGGGCTCGATCCCAGGACCCTGGGACCATGACCTGAGCCGAAGGCAGAGGCTTAACCCACTGAGCCACCCAGGTGCCCTCAAAGCTGGTTTCTAAGCCAAACCCGGATATAGTACATTAAACTGGAAATTTCAATATTTAACAATAAGTAAGTGGTTTACAAAGATCACAGTGCTCTCACAGGGTGGAACACTATGCAGACATTACAAACTTAAAAAATAGCAGATTCTATGGTGACAGGGAAAAGATTCTAAATAAAAAATGAGCAATTTAAGAATTAGTATGATTTGATCTAAAATTTGCCTTCAAAATGTGCCTGGAGATAAACGCATAAGCATTAAAAAAAGGATTAGATAAAAAGACACCAAAATGTCAAGACTGACTGGAAGCAGACTGGGTGATTATTTTCTTCTGTTTGTATGTATTTTCTACAGTTTAAACAGAGAACACTGCTTCTGTAAACAGTGAAAACAGTCATCATTATTATACTGACCCAACCAAGAGGGGCTGGTTCTGTGCCATCTCAAGCTGTGACTACGTGGCGGTTCCCCCCCAGATGGCTGCCACACTTGACTAGAGGACAGTGACACTCACCACCAGCCTGAGGTGGGGGAGGGAGTCCCCAAGCTCATCCTTTCATTGACTTACTCTGGAAAATGGAGGTGGAACACAAAACCCTAATTCACGGCCACCCTTACTTGACCTACTTGACCACACCCTCCATCTAGCTTGGAGCCCCTACTCCAGCTTCCGACCTGGTCTGCACTTACCAGTTCTGCAGTAAGGGTAGGCATTCCACGCCTTTTCATGTATATTCAGGGCTCCCTCTGGGGCTAGCATTCGAACGAACGTGGGCACTTTGCTGTGGTAAGAAAAGGCGGTTACAAAGAGAAATGGAAAACAAAGATGATGGGCTGGTACATCACAGTCTTCAGGCCATAGCTCCCACTTCTTCAGCGGGGTTGGCAAGCAAGTCTCCACGAGATAAGCGGGTTACTCCCCTGTATGAGAAGCTACCTGTTGGAGCCTGATACCCCAGCTCAGCTGCCTACTAACATCCACCCACAACTCACCCCAGCATCTCACCACCCACTGGGAACAGGACAGCAGCTGGGACCCTTGGCTACCTGCAGTGGTTTATCAGTCCTTACATTATCATGACCCATTTTTCCCGAGCTCACCGGGCCCAGGGCCTTCTACTACATGCTACTAAGGATGGGATATCTTTGAGTGGACCTGGCTAGGTTTATGGGCCACAGTGACTGGCTATTGGACGGAGAATATGGGACCAAGATGATCTGATCTGCTGTCATCAGTTCTGGGAGGTCAGGAGGGTCTCAGGGCTATCTTTCTCCCAGGACAAAATATTTCTTCCATTCAGTTCTTTTTGTCTGGGGTTACAGAACAGCACATACAGTATGAGCCTTTTTTTTTTTTTTAAGATGCATTTATTCCTCTTCCTTAGTTCTTAACTGATAATCTATACAGTCTTTAGTAGGCTCCAACAATCTCATCAGCTTAAGCGCCTGAGGCCTAAGATGAAAGAGCTAAGCCCCGGCAGAGAGCCAATCCAGACTCTCAGGGCAGCCCTCTGAGATTCATTCACTCATTGCCGCACTCATTCAAAATAAGTCTTCCTGTGTGCCAGGCATGAGGAGATCTACAGAAATCACACAGACATAGCTCCTGACTTCCTGGAGCTTACGTTCTAGTGGGGAGTCTAACCAGCCAGGCAGAGGCCAGCACCATTTTAAGTGTGTGAGCACTGGGCTCTGGGGGGCAAAGCATGGGGAGAACGTGGTGTGGGCGGTATGATACATGGGGAGGCTCCTTAGGAAGAGTAAGAATTAAATGAACACACAGAGTAGAGAATGAGTAGGACTGAGCTAAATAAAAGGATGGCAGTGGGGTGGGAAAAGCTGGGAGAAATGGAGATAAATCTGGAATAGTTGGTGTAAGCTATGAGGCAGGGAATATAAGAGAACACGAAGAGGCTAGGTCATAAACGATCTTGTAAATTAAGTGAAGGACTTGGGATCCCAAGGAAAACCATCCACATCTATCTTTGGACAGAACACTCGAAGTTGTGCAGAGAAATGAAAAGCAGGGAGAGCAGTCAGGAGGCTGCTGTAGTAATCCATGCAAGAGAGGATAGAAGGAAATGGAAGCGCTGGAGGTACCAAAAGAGTTGGAATCAAAAGGACTTGATGTGAGGGATGAGGAAGGCAGCTGCTTAACCAACTGAGCCACCCAGGCGTCCCTACCTCTTCTCTTTAAAGGAAGAGGGTAGGGGTGCCTGGGTGGCTCAGTGGGTTGGGCCTCTGCCTTCGGCTCGGGTCATGATCTCGGGTCCTGGGATCGAGCCCTGCATCGGGCTCCCTGCTCAGCGAAGAGCCTGCTTCTCCTCTCTCTCTCTGCCTGCCTCTCTGCCTGCTTGTGCTCTCCGTCAAATAAATAAAATATTTTTAAAAAATTAAATAAAATAAAGGAAGAGGGTAAGGCAAGTCCCACCCTCCACATGTACAGACCTCCTCTTGGACACTTTGGATCACTTTGGTTGGATCACCTGACTCGTAAGGAACCAACTGGCCCCTTCTACCAACCTCACTATCTGTTTGCAAAGTGCTCTTTAAAAAAACCCCAAATGCACTATGGGATAGGCATGTCCTGAGCCTTATTCGAATCAGCTGCTAATGGCTCAGTAAGGACTGGCTGGCTGGCAGTCAATGCAGAGGAGGGATGGAGGAGGACGGGAGACGTGGAGGGCAAAGAGCACAATGGCAAGGAAATGGGATCATGGTGAGACATCCCCCCACTTCATGGTGCTGCCCCCTTCCTGGTTCCAGCTCTCACAAAATCCACGACCTCTACCCCGAGCACTTCTACAGCTCCAGGGCACTAGACGACGCTAAATCAGGAATTTTCCCAAATGAAAATGAAATTTGTTTCATTTCTAGTCAGTTCAGTGACTAGAAATTAAGATCCTGGTTTACGTTTCACAGCATTGTGAATGTACTTACAGTCGCTGAACTTAAAATGGTGTTAAAAAAAAAAGTGGGGGGGGCACTTCCCCCTCTCTCTCCCTCTGCCTGCCTCTCTGCCTACTTGTGATATTTATCTGTCAAATAAATAAATAAAATCTTAAAAAATAATAATAATAAAGTAAAAAATGAAAACCCTTTTTTTTTTTAAAGATTTTATTTATTTATTTGACAGAGAGAGATTACAAGTAGGCAGAGAGGCAGGCAGAGAGAGAGAGAGGAGGAAGCAGGCTCCCTGCTGAGCAGAGAGCCCGATGCGGGACTCGATCCCAGGATCCTGAGATCATGACCTGAGCCGAAGGCAGCGGCTTAACCCACTGAGCCACCCAGGCACCCCAAATAAAAACCCTTTAAGTGAGCAAAGAAGTGTCACGCACACCCACCCTCACAGCAACCTGAGCAATCAGCTAATAACCCGGAAACACCCCCCATTATCCATGATCTCCACCTCAATACCTGGCTGCCTTCTGGCCTGGCTGCTCAGTTACATACCTCTGTAAGTGGTAGATCTTGTGTGTGTACTGGCCTTTCTCACCATCCTTCTCATAGGGCTCATTCACCAGGACCTCCACGCCTTCTCCACCCCCTGTTTCATTTTTGCTGGCCTCAGCCACAGAATACAGCTGCCCTACTTGATACTAAAAGACACAGAGACACAGGAGTTACTGTCAGGGCAGAATTCTCACCAGGCGCACACAATCCAGTTACCAGTAACTGTTCAATGGGACCACTCTGGGATCCACCCTCCCACCACCATGCGCCCCCCTCGTTCTGCAGTTCCAACGTGGGACCTTGCCCAGATCTACCCAAAGCAACTATGAACATGGCTCCCTGGCCTCTCCTTAGCTATCAGATGCATTTAATTTCCTCCCTCCCATGTTTACATCCTCCATCAAGGCTTAAGGAGGCAGGTGAGTATACTTAACCTCACACCACTATCCAGAGAACACATTATAGGGTCCAAAGTAGCTTTTCCCCTGAATCTGCCTATGGTATTAAGACCCTAAAACCAGATCTGGGTTGCCTGCTAGAATTCTCTTTATCCCATTCATTTAAACAGATCCTAACACATGACTTTTGTTAAAGAAAGTTGCTCTGTGAAATCCACAATCTCTGCTGTAAACTGGCTCATCGACTTATTCTTTCTCCAGTGTGTGCAGATCGTCCCCCTGCCAGCAGCTCCAAGAACATTCTTGCAGGCAACCAAACCTCCAGATGCTTTCCAGAATCCTGGCAGGGCTGAAGCAAGTGCCCTATTTCCCATTATGGATAACACAGATTCCTACCCCACAGTATGTACCTTTAATCCCAATTTGACAAGCGCACCCTTTGCGTTGGCACTTACTAGATGGCAAGAATCTAGTTTTCTTTTATTTGGGTCATAGGCCACCCTGGCAAGTCACCGGTCAAGATTACTGGTCTCCTCTAACCCCCTCAGGACAACTCAGCGTTAGGACCCATGCATGACCTGAGCTCTGCGCAGGTCCTTCTACTCCCTGCTCTTGGAGGGAAGCTGTTCGGTGGAGAAAACAAAACAAAAAGAATGAACAGTGACAGTTAATGCAGGAAGCTACATCTACACCAAAGGATGCATTTTCCCTGTCACCGCCAGTGCCACCAGGAACAAGTTTAGAGAGTATGAGAAAAAAAGGGACTGGATGACATTGGGAGTGTAAAGGTTTTTCCTCACCCTCCACATTATCCTCCCCAAATTCCTGGGACTCCTGGGAGGGACAGACAAGGGTTTTTCTCCTTTTGAGATGGAACCGAGAGGCTGCATCTCTGGGCAGCACCGCTGACACCACTGTCTGCAAGAGCAAAGGGCATGGCGGCTTCCGGGGCTGCTGCACCTCAAACTCGGACGCCTGCTTTCCTGGGCAGCTTCACAAGCACTGCAGGGAAGTTTCTGGGCAAAGTCCAAAATGGGACGCAGCACTCGCCAGGACAATTCACTCTTCACCATAAAACTGAAGGAGCCCTAACTTCCAAAGTAAACACCCGGCACAAAAGGTCAAGGAAAGGTCTCCCTCTCTTGTAAGAGGTGCGGCCCCCTGAACGTTTGGTCTGATTCTTGATGCTTGGCGCGGAATAAAGCTTTGCTTGACCTTCGCTTTTAAAAAAAAAAAAAAAAAAAAAAAAATGCCAAGGAAAGGCCCAGGCAAAGGATCCTGGCTCACTTAATCCCATAGAGAGGAACATCTGGGCGGGAGCCTGTCACCTTGACCTTGCTAATTCTAAGCAACATCAGTGCTGCCTCGATGTCCCCAGGGAACACCAAACTGTCTCTATGCCTTTCCAAGTCCAGCCCGTGGCGCTGAGGCGAGACGAAAACCCCTAACAAGTGGGTCAGGGTCTGGCTAAGCAAGGGCATCCTAAGAAGGAATGTTAGTTGTGTTTTAGAGAAGAGTCATAAGAACACCTAACCACTGACTCAGCAATCCTAGAGGGCAGGCTGAAGAAAGGGCTCAATGGAGGGGACTGGGTTGTCGGCTGGTGCTGTTGTTTAGTTGGGGTGGGGTGTGTGTGTGCGCCCAGGCAGAGACTAATCCCCTTCATTTGGTTCCTCATCAGATGCAGGAATCAGAGGGCAAGCTCTAAGAGGATCAGTCTGCTGGGCTGGCATCTTCCCCCTTTAATCTCTCTTGATATTCTGATCCTTTAATCCCAATGAGACAAGTGAAGGCAGTTTTGTTAATCCAAAGGGGTTAAGTAAGGCTGGCCTCCCTAAGCTCCAAGTGTAGGACACTTTTGGCACAGGGGCTCCATACCCTGGGAAAGCAGAAAGCAGCCACACTGAGATGGGGCTGGGGGTCAGAACATTACATAAGATAAAGAGCCCTAAGGAGACAAGATGGGGATTGAAGCCTCCTCAGGCCTAGGACAATGATGCCTGCCCTTGCCCAAAGAACTAAGACACTCAGCTAAGAAAAAAAGAGACCCTATCACTAGGATTGGGAGCCCAGAAGATGTAGCAGGTGGGCCTGAGACCCTTGCAAAAAACAAAACGGAAAAAACAAAAAACAAAAAACAAAAAAACATCATCACGAAAAACAGCATAGCTCTTGGTCCCACTCACGTGACCCTGTCGGGACAGGGTACACAGGGGGATAGTACCACACGTTTCTGGAAATGGGAAGTAAATCAGCTCTGGGCACATGGAAGAGGGTGGGCCTACATAAGCCAGGAACCACTGGTGGACACACCCTTGTCAAACAGCCCGACTTTCTCGCTCTGCAGCCAAATGCCTAGAAGCCCTATGCCCTATTAGGCCAAAGGCTTCTGCCAGACAGAAACTAATTCCACCCCAAAATATTGACTCGGACCATCAGGATGGTTATAAAGCCATGGCCTTCTCTTTTCTCTTTCTTCTCTTTCCCAGCCTACCTCAGAAAGCCCTGAGGAGGGGAACTGGGCTGGCTCAGTGGGAAAAGCATGCAACTCTTTTTTTTTTTTTTTTTTAAAGATTTTATTTATTTATTTGACAGAGAGAAATCACAAGTAGACTGAGAGGCAGGCAGAGAGAGAGAGGGAAGCAGGCTCCCTGCTGAGCAGAGAGCCTGATGCAGGACTCGATCCCAGGACCCTGAGATCATGACCTGAGCTGAAGGCAGTGGCTCAACCCACTGAGCCACCCAGGTGCCCCAAGCATGCAACTCTTAATCTCAAGGTCACGATTTTGAAACCCACAATTAGGTGTGAGGTTAAATAAATAAATAAATAGATAGATGTTAAAAGGAAGGAAGGAAGGAAGGAAGGAAAGCAAGCAAGAAAGCCAGCCTTGAGGGCCTCAAATCAAGGCCTTCGATTAGGAAGTGAATCCCACAGTCACTGATGCTGGGCTGTTCCCATGGGAACCACGAGTCAGGAAGGGGCTATTGATAAAGACTGAAAAAAAAGAAACATTACTTGTTTCTTCTTTGGCTTTCCCATTCAAGGTTTTCTGATCTTCTGGAACTAAGGTTCAAGACATCAGAAAAGCAGCTCCGGGGTGCCAACTGGCTCAATCAGTGGAGCGTGCAACTCTTGATCTCAGGGTTTTAAGTTCAAGCCCCAAGGTGGGTGTAGAGATTACTTAAAAATAAAAAGTCTTGGAAAAGCAGCCCCTACTTCCCCCTACCCAGGACATGCACTTGTTTTCTCATCAGTGACTTCTAGCTGAGAACAGGTAGACCATTCCCAGGCAGAAAAATTAATCCTAACCAGCACTTACTTCCCAAGCTTCTGCTTACCCTGTAGGCTCTGTTCACCCCTCCCCATCACTTCCTCAATACTGCAAACAAACTGCCAATTGCAGATGCTCTCAAGGTGAGTTCTTCTTTTCCTCCATGCCTGGCCCCATCATAAGTAATCTCCAGGCTTCCTGCAGAGCAGCCAATACTGCTCCCGAACACTGCTAGCTCTCCTGGATTGGCCCCCCATTGCAGAAGCACTTCCATCCTTGTTCTCTCAAGATACTCCCTGTGAAATGTCCATTTCACCCCAAAATGCACACTGAGGTACTCCTGAGTTTTGGGAGACATCTTCCTGACCTGGAGGGTGGGATTACCCTGTACAGCAGAGAGAGAGTTACTGGACCCCCAAGAGGGGAGTTTTAGGGCAAGGGCCATGCTGGGCCTTCCTGCTTCCAAACCACTTCCTATGGTTTGAAAAATCACCACTTCTTATTTTTCCCAAAGAGAGCAAGGCCCCCTCCAAAGGAGGCGGGTTAACAGGAAACCCCACCCCCACCACCAACACCTGTCAGCCTAAGCACACGGTTCCCAGGGCCCAGGTCCATGTCAGGTGTCTCCAGGGACAGCAACACCTCTCCTTTCCAGGCCCTTTCCCAAGATTCCCAGTTTCATTTGCCTTATGACCCTCACCCAAAACTCTCAGAGCGTGTTCAAGGCCTGCCTCAGGCTCCTTCCCCCAGATCTTCACAGCTCTTACCAGATGTGTAGCCCATCACAGGAGGCAATCCTCCAGGTATCCAGTGCCTGCCCACCCCTTTTGGGGTTAGAAAGCTCAGATATTTGTCTCATCTAAGGTGTGCTGCAGGCTCTGTTGGCCTGATTTTATTTTTCAAAGGTCCATTTCATATTTGGAACAGAGTGTAAGTTATCACAGAAGCTTCATGCTGACACCACAGGAAAGACGATGACTGAGGTCACCACACTGGCTGAAAAACTTCACCCAAACTGGAGCCTGGCTGGAAGCTGGGGTGTATGTGTGTGTGTGTGTGTGTGTGTGTGTGTGCGCAAAGAACAGGCTGCACCAGGAGAGGAGAGTGGAGGAAGTTCAAAGAAAGGGTGGGATGAGGGAGGCTCTATGACAGTTTTCTGCTGTCCAAGAGACTATTCTGAGTCAGTGTGGCCTATGAACCTTCTGGTGGCAAATGCTTCCAGGTCCCCATACACAGGAACATGGGGCCTAGCACTATAAAAGGACAGAGGGCAAGCCAAGCCCATTTGCTATTCCCTGCCCTCTGTAAAAGGATTCTGGGCCTTGGTCTTCCCAGCAGTCAGCTAGAATGTGGCGAGGGAGGGCCTCGGAGATTTCCTGCCCTACTAGTTTATTGCACAACAGAGAGAGCCATGCACACTTCCCAGCTGTGTCATGGAGGTCCCAGAAATCCCCTCACACACTCAGTGCCCTCAATAAAATGTCCCCAAATGGGCACAGTCCTAGCAGGTAAAAGGGGCTCCTTTGGTCTCTGGTCGAAGTCCCCAAAGGCCAACAGCTTAAGGTAGGCTGCAGATATAAAAAAATAAATAAATAAGTGCCTTCCTTCAACAGAATGTGGCACCAGGAAAATTCTCATCAAGTACTGATTATCTCTAAGTTAGAACAACCATGAAAACCACACGAAGAGTGTGCGCCACTTGGAACCCAACTTAGCCAACGGTCACAAACAATTACATACAACTATGAATAAAAAGGAAGAAAAAGAACTTACCTCATCTACAGACACAGGCAGGATGACTCGACTACAAGAGAGGGAAAACAGTATCAACTTCAGGCTCTGTATGTAGCCCAAGGTTCTTACAGCATCATCTTAGAACACTATTAAATGTTTTGTTACACGTGACATATACTCACTGTCAAAAACCCAGCAGAGAATGGCCCCCTGAGTGTTCTGAGGCAGGATCATCTATGCCCTTCAGGTCCCTATGATTCAGTGCAAACCTGTCCCTCTACCAGCTACTTCCTGGGCCTCTGACTCACATTTGAAGCTGTCCTTTTCTCCCTCTCCCCCACTAACATCCTTCCCAGCAACAAAAGGGCCTGTCCCTGCAAACTCTGAAGCCACAATAAGAAGTCAGAGAGACCTGAAGAATCAGGCCCTGGGGATTTCATCTCTATGGGCCCCATCTCCTAACAATAGCCCTCGAGGTGGAAGGCTAGTACGGGGTCATGCTCCTTCGAAGCTTAATCACGCTAAGAGCATGCACCAACTGTCTCTGCTCTGGGCCAGGGCATTGCAATACAAGCTACTGACACAAAGCCACCAAGAGCGGACACTCAACTTGTGTCCTGACCTCCAGAGGCTGTCCAAAGGCTCCCCAATTGACTGCTTTCTTTTTCTTCTCCATTTCAATGAACACCCATTGGTGGAGGTACCACCAGGAACCCAACAGAAAAGCCATGGCCAGCAAGGTCCCACACCAGCTGGAATTCCACAGACATATGAGGGCTGGTGGCAGAGCAAGTCAAGCCCCAGTTGAAAGCCATGAAGTCCAAGTTGAGTCAAAACCACTTGGTCATATTCATACACATCATGCCAGCTCCCGAACTTAGCTTCTCAGTTCCCAAACCTTAGTCCCACTGGAGCCTTCTGCACCTTGCACGGTTGGTGAAGCATGAGCTGCTATGTTGTCCTTCCTATGCAGTGGTTCCGACAACTCGGATCCATGTTCCAGGCTGGTAAACACTCTGCTCAGTATTTTCTAAATCCACGAAGCTCCCCAGGTAGCAAGAAGCACACAGGGGTCTGAGAAAAATACTGCACTAAAGGCAAGGCACAGAGCAGAAAAGTAACAGGGAAAACAAAATGGGCTTTGAGTCCTTACTGCCTGCTAACCGCCCCCCACCAGAATGATTCCAATAACACAAATCCTGCAGGTTATTGGATGCTGCCACGAAGGCCCTCCTCCCATTAGAAAAAGCCAACAGTGCAGAAAAACACTTTTAACTGGGAGGCCACCATTTCTGCACCCTCAGAAGAAACTTCCTAGAAAACAATACGCCTTTTATCTTCAAGAACAGCAGTAAGGATCACATCCAAGAATTTGCAGAAATCAAATCAAGGAGAATCCTGTTAGAGGAAGTGTCAGAAAAACCAACAGGGAAAACTTCAGGCCCTTGGTGGGCACCAAGTCTTCCCCCCCCTCCCCCCCGCAAAATGACAAGCATCAGCCAATTCCTGAGAGGACGCTCTGAGGTTGCTTACATGACAGCCGCACACCCAGACATTTGTCCCTGGCTCCTCAGGAGCAAAACCACTTCAGCAGCAATAGAGTGCAATTCCAAAGGATAGGGCCACAGGGGCAGTGCTGGGCTGAGACTGGAGCTGTGCTCACTGCACTGTGACCTTCACTTCCACCCTTCCCAGAGCTGCAGCGCTGCAGCCATGGCTAAGTGGCTTGGATGCCCCCCTCCCCATCCCCTGCCCCAGGATGCACACACAGAGCACAAGTCAGGCAGGAAGGAAACGCAGATGCTGAGCAGGCTCTGGATCCTAGCACCTTGGACCGTTCCCTGGCAGGCTTCAAGGGTAGAAGAACAAAGAATGGGAAGGAAGGACCTTTCTTCAAGACTCACTCAGATCTCTTCTGACGGTCCCTTTCCTGACTGACCTACTTCATAGAACTACAGGTTTCTATAGACTCTAGGATCCATTTGGGAACAGGAAACAAAAGATCAGGAGAATGGGAAAAGCCTGTTGTCTGGATGGTCAAGACTAAAATCCAAAGTGCTGAGGCAGCTGGGTAGCTCAGTCAGTTGAGCATCCAACTCTTGATATGGGCTTAGGTCATAATCTTGGAGTCCTGAGATCGAGCCCCACATCAGGCTCTGTGCTCAGCATAGAGTCTGCTTGAGATTTTCTCTCTCTCTCCCCCAACCCCTGCCACTATTTCTCTCTCTCTCTCTCTCAAATAAATAAATAATATCTTTTTATAAAAAATACTTTAAAAATAAATAATAAAATCCAAAGTGTACCACTCCCTCCTCCTGTTGGGATACCAAGGTTCTTCCTCCTCACTATATAAAGCTCCAAGCTCTGCATCAACATCCTCCTGGATGTCAAGAACTAGAAGTGGAGGGGCTTCAAAATAATGCTGTTCAGATGAAGTCTCAAGCTCAGATGACACCTGGATCTCTGCTCCCTTTGTTATCCAAAGTTCCACACTGTGTCCTAAATGTCCTAAACACCTCCAAGGAGCAAGCCAGATGGAATGGGGCAAAGTGCCTTCAGCGACGAAATGGACACCAAATGTGCCCTCTGCACACCTGCCTGGGTACCAACTGAGTTCTACCAGTTGCTCTCTACCGTGACATCTCCTACTTCTGGACTTCTGGGCTTCTGACCCAATACTGCCCACATGCCCTCCCTCTAGCAAAGCAGCTTCACTGTAAATTCTGCACATACACACTCAATCTCTCCTCTTTGGGGGGAAAAAAATCTTGAAATGTTTA
The DNA here is from genome assembly GCF_020171115.1 of Neogale vison. Classification (NCBI taxonomy): domain Eukaryota; kingdom Metazoa; phylum Chordata; class Mammalia; order Carnivora; family Mustelidae; genus Neogale; species Neogale vison. The sequence continues at coordinate 25,815,941 of NC_058095.1, read as the reverse complement.
ATTGGAATCATGAGCTTCAGTGATCCGTCAGCTAGTGTTTGAAAGATTTAGCAATTTAAACATCCCACTCTGTCATCTAATCCCCTAGATTTCAGGAGCAAGCCTATCTCCCTGCAACACCTACCAGAAGTCACTAGTTTCCCAGCCCAGTCACTACTCAAAAACTCCCTCACCCTTCACCGTCTTTCATCAATTAATGGTTTTATAGGAACCTTCTCAATTCTCAAAGCAATTTCTCTATCTCTTTGCACCAAGACTAAGAATGCTCTAGAGGCAGGCTGCCCCTGTCCCCCACACCCCATTCCTATATATTTATTTGTTATATATATTCACAAACATATTCTCTCTACCCTATTAACAACCCAGCCCTCTCCATCACTCTAACTCCCACAAATCAGCTCCTCCCCGGTATTTTCTGGATTCCTCACCCAAGTGTCCCCAAGTCCCAAGCAAACATCCTAAGCTTCTTTCCAAGTACCTCCTCCTCTGCACCTACCACCTGGGCACCACGTCATGCCACCAGTCCCCTCTGCTGTCTTTTTAGACCCTTCCTCTGTCACCCAAGCCTGGCCCTAACTCCCTGCTCCTTTTCCTAGGTGCACTAAATCCAATCCTTCCCCCGATGCCTAAGGCAGCCACTCCTCATACTCCAGGTTCCCCTCACACTCCTCCCCATCATCTCAGCCCCATTCCTGAAGCTGTCTAACTGCTCCTTGGTCCCTGAAGCCTACTCCTCCTTCTCCCGCCAGTCCCCTCAGCCACTCCAGCAGTTCTGGCGGGCCCCTCCATCCCTCAGCCCCACCGTAGGGCCGCCCCACATCTCCATCCCCTCAGCCCCTCTTCATGCCCCTCTTCATGCCCTATTGGCTCTCACTGTCCCCTTGACCCCATCTCAGGCCTTGTGCAGCCCTCATTGTCCCCTTGCCCTCTCCTCTCAGGCCTATTCGGCCTTCACGGTTCCTCTGGCCCCACCGCAGGAGCTGTCCGTATCTCTCTATCCCCGTTGGCCCCACCTCAGGCCCTGTCCGGCCCTCGCAGTCCCCTCAGCCCCTGCTGGGCCGCCCAACAGCCCATCCATTGCTCTCCATCCCCTCGCGTCCCGTCCGGCCACTGCATCCCCTCCGCCAGGCCATCAAGCTCCCTGGTCGTCATCCCCGACTCTCCCTTCCTCCCCGCTTCCGCACGGCCCGCCGGACACTCACTACTCCTTGAGCAGCACCATGTCGCTCCGCAGCTCGGCAGCTGCCCGCTGCCCGCCCGGCCTCCTGCCCGCTTCCCGGCGGCCGCTCTCCCCGTGGCCCGGCCCGGCCCGGCTGCCTGTGCGCCTTCGTCGTGGTCTGCTCCGTCCCCGCCGCTCTCGCTGCGGTCGCCGCGCCGGCTCCTGCTGTCCTGGCCTTGCCGCCTCCCGCGCCGCTGCCGACGCCGCCCGGAGCTCCGGTTCCGCAGCGCCGCGCGGGGGCGGGGCGTCTCTGCGGCAACCAGAGCGTCACACGCAGCGCTGCGCGCTGACCTCAGCGCGAAGGAGGAGCCTTCTCGGGCCCGCCCCTTCCTCGTCCTTTAATGGGCCGTGGCTTCAGCCTGCGGGTCGGAGGTGGGCTCCCCGCAGGCTCCAGACTCGGCCAGTTAGCGGGGCAGACAGCAAGGTGTCGGGTGGGGACCTAGGTGTGAGTGTTATGTACCTGTACGCACCGTCCCTTCGGTGTGGTGGGCTGAGATCCAGGAAAGGGCTGTGCCAAGAAAACATTAACGATAACCAAATTTACGTGCAAATGCTCTTTTAAGTGCTTGACTCCTCAAGACATCTCCACCAGAAAAAATTACCATTGCTGTGCACCTTTACGGGTGAGGAGGAGGCAGAAGTTAAAAGACTTGCTCAAGTCCTTAATGAGCATGTGCTGGAGATTTTCATCCAGCAGTCTTAGTGTGATGTCATTCATCCAATATGTATTTGCAAAGTACGCGCGGTGTCCCCAAAACCTGTGCTTTCATTGACAGAGTAAACAAGACAGGTTCGAGAAAAGGCCCGTGAGTGGTGGAACACAGGCTTGGTGGAATTATACTGGTCAGCAAAAGCTTCCTGGAAGAAGAGGGGTAGGTTTTGGGGTGGGATGTTTTTATTTTGTTTTTGTGGGTTTGGGGGGGTGCTTTTCTGTTCTTAAGTTTTGTTTTTGTTTTTGTTTTTTTAAAGTAATCTACACACTCAACATGGGGCTTAGATTCCTGTCGCAGAGATCAAACGTGGAGCTTGAACTCATCATCAGAGATGGCGAGTGCATGATACTCTACCCACTGAACCAGCCAGGTGCCATTCCTCCACCCCATCCAAGAAGAGGTTCTAAATTGAGATCTGCAGGGGGCTAGGAGGGCAGAATTAACTAGATAGAGTGGGGAGAGGGTTGGACGCAGATAATATAGTTCATGGCAATGATAAGGTGTTTGGAGTCCATCCTAAGAGGGCTGGGGCCCTTTAAAGGTTTTAAGCACTTCAGGTGCTTGAAACCTAGTCCATTTCGGCCCAGGTCTTGATCTCATGGGTCTTGACATCAAGCCCCTAGCATGGGCTCCATACTCAGCTGGGAGTTTGCTTAAGATTCTCTCCCTTCCCCCCACTCCACCCCCCACCCATGGGCATGTACTCTCTCACTCTCTCAAATAAATAAATCTTTTTAAAAAGAAGGTTAAGCAGGTTTGGTGTATGAAGGCTCACTCTAAGGGGTGGGTGGAGAGGGCATGGAGGGGCCAGACCAGAAGCAGGGAGCCAATTAGGAGGCTTCTGCAGAAGTGTGGAGAAGAGGGACTAGGACAGTGATAGGAAAGGGCAGGGGAGGGAAGCAACTCAAGAGGTTAATATCCATAAGGTTTGTTGGCTAATTGGCTGAGAGGGAGAAAGGGAGAACACCACCCAGATTTCTGACCTGGGAGCCTGAGTGGGCTGTCCTGCCTTCAGGAGAATACTGGAAAGATAGATGTACACAGAGGAAAATAATGACTCCAGTGTTGGATCTGAGGGACAGCCAGGTGATGGCGAGTGGACTGCCCAAGATGGGGATTTGGGAAGGGAGGATGGAGCAGGTGACATATTGCTGGCAAGCCATACATGACGGGTACCTCAGCGGAACCCTGAGTATTGCACATGTTGGCCTCTCGTTTATCAAATCCTAAAGTAGGTGCATGGATTGCCTCAGAAATCCAAGTCCAAGTCCCTTGAAGGAAGGCCAAGAGAAGAGGTTTTTTTTTTTTTTTTTTTAAGATTTTATTTATTTATTTATTTGAAAGAGAAAAAGAACATGAGCATGGAGGAGAGGGAGAAGCAGGCTCCTGGCTTAAGTAGGGAGCCCCACACGGGGCTTGATCCCAGGACCCTGGGGATCATGACCTGAGCCAACGGCAGACACTTAACCTACTGAGCCACCCAAGCGCTCCGAGAAGAGGTATTATGATCCAAAGTCCAAGATTACCCCTGGAACTGTTACCCCTACATAGTATCAATGAACGGTTATTTAACAATTGCCATGTGCTGGCTCTCTCCAGAAGGTAACCAAACCCTGCCCCCTGGGAGCCTGCAGTCTAGTTGGGACAACTACATTTACTCATTCACTCAATAAATATTGATTAAGCTCCTGGCCTCGTCCTGGGCCTTTTTCTCGGCACTCAGGATACAGGGGTGACCTAGAAAAACCAGGTCTTTCCCTTGTTCAGTGGCAGGATGGGGCAGGGAGCAGAATATAAACAAATACAGAAATGGCCTCGAGTAGTGGTAAACGTTATGGAGAGGCGGGACAGGGCAACGTTAGCTGGGTGGTCAGGGAAGGCTCTTCAAAGAGGTGATGTTTTGTCTGAGCCCTGCCTGATGAGAGGAATTATTGCTGGAGTGACTCTTAGTTAATGAGAGCTGAGACAAGGGAGCTTGGAGGCTGTGCTGGGCAATGAAGAAAGTAAAAAGATGGGAAACAGACTCTGCTCTCGAGTCGCTCAGAGAGAGGAGCCCTTGCACTTTTACAGGACTGAAACAGTGCTGAGGCAGGTCCCAGCAGAGACCTCCTGGGCTGCATCGGTGTGGGGAGCATGCCAGGACAATGGTACTTGAGCCAGGTTGGAAGAGGAGCTGGCATCTCCAGAGGGAGACTCTTTCTTACTCGCAAAGGCCTGGAGGCAGGATTCAACAAGGGCCTCTGGTTAGCACGTGAGCGCTTCACGTGTGGCCACACAGGTGGGACTGGTGCCAGGCTAGGGAACTGTACCTCTTCCAGTGGCAGGGAGCAGCCCCTGAGGGCCCAGTCCTCGTCAGCCAGATTCAGCTGTTGGCAAGATGGTGCCACTCTTGCGACATCTCTTTTCTGAAGCATTTTATTTTATTTTTATTTTTTTTTAAGATTTTATTTATTTATTTGACAGACAGAGACCCCAAGTAGGCAGAGAGGCAGGCAGAGAGAGAGAGAGGGAGAGGAGGAAGCAGGCTTCCCTGAAGAGCAGAGAGCCTGATGCGGGGCTAGATCCCAGGACCCTGGGACCATGACCTGAGCCGAAGGCAGAGGCTTTAACCCACTGAGCCACCCAGGCTCCCCTTTTCTGAAGCATTTTAAAGAAGATCTCAGACATCGTACCACCACACTCTGTGTTTCAGCGTGCGTTCTAGAAATGGGAATATTTTCTCAAAAACCCACAATGCCGTTATTGTACTTCACAGGATTAATAATTTCTTTCTTTTTTTTTCAAGATTTTATTTGGGGCGCCTGGGTGGCTCAGTGGGTTAAAGCCTCTGCCTTCAGCTCAGGTCGTGATCCCAGGGTCCTGGGATCGAGCCCCGCCTGCCCAGGCTCTCTGCTCGGTGGCAGGCCTGCTTCCCCCTCTCTATCTCCGCTTCCCTCTCTGCCTACTTGGGATCTCTGTCTATCAAATAAATAAATAAAATCTTTTAAAAATATCTATTTTATTCATTTGAGAGAGAGCACACAAGCTGGGGTTGGGGGATGAGCAGAGGGAGGGGCAGATGTCTTCACATCCCTGTTCTTGGGGAAGGGGTGCTGTGAGGAAGGAGGGATGGACACCACTGCCCCCTCAAGACCAGTTCTCCATGCTCCAGGCTTAAAATCTCAAGTGTCCCAGTGACCTTCTGCCTTTCATGTCTGTTTCTTTGTTTCTTGCCCTCTCTCCATCTCTAGCTGCACCTTTCTGTCTTCTCTCCATGTCTAGTTCCCTCTCCAACTCTTTCTCCATCTCTCCTCCATATCTCTCTGTACCTTTGTCTCCCTCTCTAGCTATATTTCTGTTCTCTCTGTCTCTGTCTTTCCTCTCTCAGTCTCTGTTCATCTCTCCTCCCTCCTGTTCTCTCCGGATCCCTCTCTGCTTCTCTCCCCGTCCCTGTAGTCTCTGTCTCTGCCCCACTGCTCTGTCTGGGCGATGACCTCCAGCCCAGTGTTTCTTCTTCTTCTCTTCAAACCAGTCTCCTTCCCCAATCTGTGCACTCTTAGCTCTGTCTCGGTCTTCCTCTTGCCTTCATCTTCATGTCTATGCATCTCGAAGTTCTCCTGGCTGGCAGGCCCTGTTGCTGCCTCAGCCACAGCCGCACCTGTAACCCATCTCTGGGTATCTCAGGGAGACTGTGTTTCACTGTTTCCATCTTCTGCTCTGTCCCTTCCTGGCGGGCAAGAGCATGCTCTTCCCCCAGCTTCTCAGCGAGGTTCAGCCTCTTTTCTGTTTATTTTTGTCTCTCTCTCTCTCCCTTTTCAAGTTTCATGTTCCAAATATTGATTGAGCAGCTGTTCCTTGCCAGGCACTGGAAGCATCACAGTGACCAAGGCAAAGAATGTGCCAGCTTTCAGGGAACATTCATTCTGGTGGAGAGACAGACACCAGACCCAAAAAAGAACAAACAAACAAACAAACAAACGCACAGACAAACCTGCGACCCTGGCTGCTGGGAGGGGCCATGGGGCCCAGGAGCTTGTCTGCAGGTCAAGGCCAAGGGCAGGCACTCTCCCAGTAAGTGCCCCTGTGCGCTGCTGCTTCCACCGAGCACCTTGCCTGACAATTACCTGACCCTAAATAGAGACTCCAGGTCAGTCTAGAAACCAGACTGGAGTGTTTAGCCCACTTGCTTACTCAACAGCATTCATTAGGTCCCAGGCTGGGGGGGGCAACAAAGGTAAAGAAAAAAAGGTTGCCGCGCAGGTAGGGCCACAGTCTGATGGAAGATGAATGTGTCACCTGCTGGAGTCAAAGAAACAGACAAGGAGTTGCTTTGGGCACTCAAAAGAAGCAGTGAGGCCTTCAATTTAGTCCTCGTCTCTCACCCTGCCTCTGACGGTGTTTGCCCTGCACACGGTTGAAAGCTATTTGAGCAGGCATGGAAGGTTTGTTGTTGTTGTTGTTTAAAAGATTTTATTTATTTATTTATTTGTGAGAGAGAGAGAGAGGGAGACAGTGACAGAGAGGGAGAGAGAGCAAGAGTGAGAAGGAGAGAGAGAGAGAAGCAGGCTCCCCGCTGAGCAAGGAGCCTGATGCAGGGCTGGATCCCAGCATCTGGGGATCATGAGCTGAGCCGAAGGGAGAAGCTTAATCAACTGAGCCACCCAGGTGCCCCTTAAAATGGGGATTTTTTAAAAAAAAAGATTTTATTTATTTGTTTGACAGAGAGAAAGATCACAAGTAGGCAGAGAGGCAGGCAGAGAAAGAGGGGGAAGCAGGCTCCCTGCTGAGCAGAGAGCCCCATGTGAGGCTCAATCCCAGGACCCTGAGATCATGACCTGAGCCGAAGGCAGAGGCTTAACCCACGGAGCCACCCAGGCGCCCCGAAAATGGGGATTTAAAAAAAAATAATAAAATTTAGGATTTTCAGCTTCTCTCTCTTTTTTAACTTTTTATTTATTTATTTTTTTTAAAAGATTTTATTTATTTATTCGACAGAGATCACAAGTAGGCAGAGAGGCAGGCAGAGAGAGAGAGAGGGAAGCAGGCTCCCCGCTGAGCAGAGAGCCCGATGTGAGGCTCGATCCCAGGACCCTGAGACTATGACCTGAGCCGAAGGCAGAAGCTTAACCCACCTGAGCCACCCAGGTGCCCCATTTTTAACTTTTTAAAAAAAGATTTTATTTATTTATTTGGGAGAGAGAGAGCGCGCGCACACGCGCACACGCGGGCATGAGTGGCGTGTGAGCAGCAGAGGGAGAAGCAGACTCCCCGCTGAGAAGGGAGACAGATGTGGGACTCAATCCTAGGACCCCAAGATCATGACCTGAGCTGAAGGCAGATGCCTAACAGACTGAGCCAGTCCGTTAGGCATCCACCTAGGCACCGAGGCACCCTGGATTTTCAGCTTCTCTTGGAAAATCTCAGAAGATCTGACAACACTAGGCTTAATCCCACATGGCCATGGAAAAGGAAATGTGGCAGGCATGTGGCAGTTTTGAGTTTGCAATCCTGACAAGCAGGAGCTCTGTCACATATCATGTAGTATTCTCTCTCCTTCCTGCTCCAACCCGCCCCTGGCCCCCAAGGCCATCCACGTCTCTCCCCTGGGCCTCAAGCCCCCTCCACCCTGGCAGGGTCAGGAGCCAGGCTGCCCCTGCCTTCCCTGGGGTAGGGACCCCCTTGGGGATTCTTTGGAGACACCCAGTGGCGCTCGTGTGCTCTCTCTCTCTCTCTCTCTCTCACTCACTGTGGCTGCCACTGCTCAGGGCTCTGGGAGGAGGATGGCTGGCTTGCTGGGCAATCTACAGGAGGTCATGTCCATGACCACCATGTTAGGAAAAAGAAAAGGGACAAGAGTGAGCTCCCTTTAGAACCAGAATTCACCAGGAGCCTTGGTCTTTCCACACAAGATGCCCCTCACTCTGTCCCTTGCCCACTTCTTCAAATGGCAGAGGGGAAAGCTAAGCCAGTAAAGCTGGGGGATAAAGAGTGCTGCAGGAGGGAGTGGGAGGGGTCAGGGAGCATGGGTCAGACAAGTGACAGAGAATCTGAGCAAAAGGCAAGGGGCAGAAATACGTGTGACTTAGGAAGAGACACCGGAAGCAGAGGAGGAAGAGGTTCTTAGTCATTCTCTGCATACATTTATTGAGTGCTTATTGTGGGCCAGGAAGTATGTTGGGGGCCAGAGACAGCAATGAAGCAGGAAGTCAGGGTCTGTTACTGAGCTCTGGTGACACCACTGACCCTGGTTAACACAGGGAACTGATGAACCCTTCAGGTACCACCCGGGACCCAGGACTTTCCCGCAATGGGCAGGGATTCAGGGAGGCAAGATCCCCTCCCTCTTCTCCAGCTGGGGAAGCAGCACACGGACAAGCTCCTACACACTCCTCAAAACGTGTTCACACCTGATGGGCCCTGAACATGTGAACACATTGTGCACAGCCAAGTGCTTGTACAAGAGGAAGTACAGCGGTGCTGCCTACACACCGTGACCTGTCACCCTGCTTTGCGTAAGCTGTCAGGGTATCTCAACACTTACCTTGAGGGGCTTTGGGGCCAAATCCTTTACTAAAATGTGGGGCATAAAAGAAAAATGGACAAGGGGACAACTTCTTAAGGTTTTTGCATAGAGAGGGTTTCAGAGAGAGAGAGAGAGAGAGGGGTGAACACAGGCCTGTTTTGGTCCGAGGTGCCCAGAGTAGATGTCCGATTATAGGATGGGGTTTTGGGGAGTGGGGTAGTTTTGTTCCCTGGGCTCTCTGGACGCCTCCTGAATCACAAATATAATGCTGTCGCTTGGTAAGTACCTCCTAAGTGCCAAGTAGACCACTGTGTGGGGGCTTTGTGTCCGTGTTCCCCTACCTCACGGTGAGGGTATGACCTCCATTTTACGGATAAGGAAACTGAGGCTCAAGATGTGCCTAACAGCACTGAGATGGTATTCGTGGTGGGGCCTCTAAGCTCTGCTTCTCTCACTGCCTCCTTGGCACACGGGGAGATGGAGCCTCATGCAGGGATGAGGCTGGGAGCTGCCAGGGGCCCTGGTCGGTCTCAGATCCGCTCCAGGAGGCAGAGAATGACTAACTTCGAAGGTGGGCGTGCTATCTGCGGAGACCCAGGGGCATAGGTAGTGGCTCCCTGTTGACAGAGCTCCTCCCTGTGGCAGGCCGGCCGTGGACGAGGCTGTACCCCCACCCCAGGACCCTCACCCCAGGGAGTTAGGGCACGGGTGGAAACAGGCTCACAGAGCTCACCTATTCACCCTGACCAACCCCCAATCCTGGGGAAAGCCAACTCCTTCACTTTGGGGGTCCTGGGTCCCAAATCCTCACAATGTCACCATCCGTATTGGGGAAAATGGGCTCTGTCCCTTGGGTTGGGCCCTGGTAATTGGTACAGATAAAGCATCTCACCACCGCAAGAGCCCGTGAGAAGCCATTATATACTCCTTCAGAGGGAGGGGAGCCAGTGCTTAAATGGCCCCCGAAGCCCAGTCCTGTGGAGAGGACCTCTCAGAGTTCTGTGACAGGAGCACCTCACCGTAGAGTGCCCACTGTTTGTCTGCACGAGCCCCCCCGCCCCGTTAAGTATTCAAACTCACGTAGGCTGACATGCAAGCTCATCAAAAACTCCACTGGGCTGGACATATTCGTGCTGCTGCCTATGTACCCCCAATACCAGGTGGGTCCCCATCTTAGCATCCTTGGGCCCCGGGGCAGTATGACTCCCGCTCAGACTACATAGCCCAGGGCCAGGACAAGGAAGAATGGAGCAGACATTCTTTTCACCAGGCCAATTCCAGGTACAAGTGGGAAAGGAGAAAGAACAAAATGGAGGGGAACCCACAGGGGCCTGCAACCATACCCATGGCCTTTGGAGGCTAGGAGCCTTCCCCCAGAAGGGTTTGGAAGGAGGCAACCACCAAGGAATGACTAGATTCCAAGGCAAGAGTCCAGAAAGACTAGAAAGAGAGGGACCCCCGGCAATGTTCCTGAGGGAGAATCAGTCCCCTTCCTCACTCTGACCAAAAGCGCGTGGCCAGGTATCACTTCCTGTTCCTTCCCGCCAGGAGCCTGAAGAATGGGGGGAGGGGAGGTGGAGACAGATGTCTGTGGCCCCTTGATGCCCATTGCCTCTGAATAGCTCATGGTCCCTTCCCCTCCCATGGCACTCCTCTCAGGGTCGGGGTGACTGCAGATTTGCTCCCTTGGTCAAGTACCCATCAGCCAACATGACTCTTATTAAGTAGAGCTCAACTCCCTCTCTGAGGAAGCTCTTGGCTCTGGAAAATGGAGACCATGCCTGGCTTTTTACTTCCCTTCCCCAGGCAGTTGCTGCCCTGCTCCCGAGGCCCAGTGGGCCCTGGAGCTGAAGCTCCGAATGGAATGTCTTGGTCTGGAGGGCCTTGGATTCTCTGATGACTTTAGGAGCATAAAAGTACCAGGTCTAACCTTGAGCAAGTGACTATACCCTCTGGGCCTCGAGTTTTCCAGCTACAAAAAAGGGATAGTATCTAACTCCTTGGGTTGTTATCACGATTCAAGGATGATGATAGAAAAATATGTAACCCACCAACTCCCTATGGGCAGAGCAGAATGACTGGCCCCTGACAAGGAGGTGAGGGAACAGGTACCTGGCCCATCAGCATGGCTCCACATGCTGTTGGACCTAGAATATCTCCCCTCCTGGACTCTAGTTTCTCAAGGCCTGTTTCTTCCCACAGAATGCTCATGTGCTGCAAGCTGGTGGGTGGGAGAGACAGGCAGCAGCTCCCTTTGACTGGGCCTAGACGCACCTGGGGACAGCACGAGCCCTGACTGTACAACCTTCGTTCCTTTTCTCAGTGGGAAGGGCCTTTGCTAATTCTTGCTAATTAGCATCTCCGCAAACAGCCCCTGGGCCTCAAGTTTTCCATTATAAAATAGGGATAGTGTCTGGTTCCTGGGTTGTTATCACGATTCAAGGATGATGGTAGGAAAACATGTAACCCACCAACTCCCTACGATCAGGGCAGAATGAGGTCTCAAACGTTTGGGGGGCACCAGAATCACCAGGTGGGACTCAGCCAAACATGGACTGCCCGTTCCAGCTAGGGCAGAGGCAACACCTAGTATTCACATCTCTAACAAGTGGTCACTGGGCTGCACGTGGAGGCCAGCTCTGACTGCTAAAACCAGTGCTCCCTCTGCAGCACGCCGCACCTGGTCCTGGGGAGCAACACGTCCATGAACATGACAGAAGTGCAACAAAGTGCCTGTTGCTGTAAGAAAACGTGCTTGACTTTAACTCTGCCTTTCCCAAATTTGACCATTTTCTTTTTCCTCTCAAGTCCTGTGCCCAATGTGGGCTTGAACTCACAACTCCAAGATCCAGAGTCACATGTTCTACTGACTGACCCAGCCAGGTGCCCCTGACCGTGATTTCTTAAATTAGAATAATTAGCATCTTACAGAGCTAGTGTTCTGAGGAATGGCTTGGGAAATGTTGATCTAGTTCCCTCTTTTTAGAAAATATTTATTTTAAACATATGTTCTTTTGCTTTTCAGTGTTTGAGTGGACTGGACGGAAGCCCAGGAAAATGAGGTGTACAGGAGGTGCTCAACGGTTCATGCAGAGCTCAGACTTGGCCCTGGGTCTGCCCCTTCCTGTTCTCCCCAAGTTCCCCTCACTGCATTCTGCCTCTGTCTCTTTGAACCTGAGACTCTCTTGGTGTCACCCTGTGACCTGAGCTCAGGAGGAACCCTCAGGGTGGTTGAGTCAGGGGTGGGAAACCTGAGTAGGGGATACAAGGGGTCAGGATTCGTGGTGTGGCTGGGCTGGACAGCAGAGGAGGGGTGGTCCCCACTTTTAAGATATCTGCACAAGCCCAGTTTGGGGGTGAGGTGGGGCAGTGAGGTCTTTTCCTGACTAGTGCAGCTCCTAAGACGGCAGTCACCCACCACAGACGGGCAGTGACTGGGTAGGACTGGGGCTGGTCTGCGGCAGAAAATCTTGTCTTGCCTTTTCTTCTCAAGCTCAAAACAGGCACGTGTAGCCATTAACTGAAAATGCTAGCAGGGTCATCCCTTCCCAGGAGGAAATATGGGATTTATTGCTTTATAAAAAGGAGTCTGGTAAAACTTAAAAGACCCAAAGGTATAAACCTAAAAATCAACCCACCCTGCTGAGCACTCCCAGGAAGTCTCAGACCCATTTCTGGGGGCACTCAGGCGGGTGGCTGGAGAGCCAGGCCAGCCTGGAAGAGAGCCACCTCTCTCAAGTAAACAGCTATGGGGCCCTGGTGGAGCCTGCCGGCAGGGGGCAGTATAACCCCACGGCCTCCAACAAGCTCCAGGCCCAGAGCAAGGTAGCCTCGGGACCCTGAGCCCATGGCAGGCCTGGGCTGCCTGTCCCACGGCTCTGGGAGGTTAAGGGCAGACACCCAGAACCCCCACCTCAGAATCACCCCACATATACACCTCTCACACATCCCACAAGTACACACACCCCTAAGCCTAAGCCCTTCACAACCCCATCTCCCCAGTCAGGCCTGGCCCTCCATGTCTGTCAGCAACAGCCTGACTTCCACCCCCATAAAAACAGCTGTGTGTGTCGGGGGTGCCCTGTTGGTGCCGTTTTAATTCCCTTCAGGTCACAGGCTGGATGGAGGGTGGCAGCGGAAACACTCCTCGCCCTGAGGGAGGAGGTGAGGGACTGCTCATTAGCCTTGTCCTTGGCTCCTGAGCGATGCCTGACTATCCAGCCCTCCATTCCCTCCCCAGGCTTTCAGCCGGCGGGGGGGCTTCTCCACAGGCCTGGAACAGGAGGACAGGTCATGGACAGGCCACAGGGGGCTGGAATTACAAAGGAGTTAGCACCAACAACAGGAAGCGGGTCCTTCCTTCCTCAGGCAGCCTCTGACTGGCCAAGGGAGGAGGTCGAGGGGCAGGCGAGGGGGTGCAGACGATGAGAGCCTTTGTCCTTGGGCAGGTGTGGCCAGTGGGCATGCGGCCGAGAGGCAGGTGGCAGGCAGTAGATGGCAGACCCCAATGCTTTGGCAAGAGGCAGAATCCAGACACATGAAGGAGAGAGCCTGTCTGCTGGGGCTCCTTCTTGCTCCCCCTGCAGGCCCCACTGAGCCTCAAAGCCCAAGGGCCCCTCTAGGATGGCAGAGCAAAGCCCACAGCAGCCCTTGCTTCCGGCACTAGGAAAACTGCACATCCGGGCCCTCTCCCGTCCTTCCGCTGCAGAGCTCCAAGGCAGGACTGGGGCCCTGGGAGGGAGCGTGGACTCCAAAATGTGAAGGCAAGGATCCTGAGGGTGCACGGAGGTCCTCTGGGATGGGGAGGAGGACACTGGTGAGTCACTGAAGCAAGGGCAGGAGACCATAGTTCTGAGGTCGTGGGCACTACACGAAAGCCTCCCGGTTGGAGGAGCCGTTCAGCTTGAGGAAAAGCTTGTCATCCTCCCTCTTCTGCTGTAACTGCCTCTCCAGCTGGCGCCGGTAGCAGATGAGGTAGAGGGGGAGGCAGAACCCCAGCATGCTCAGGACAAGCAGCCCCACATTCACCTAGAGAAGCAGAAATGAGAGCTGCCATCACACGAGGTGGGGGACTGGGCAGGAGCTGCGGTCTTTTGCGGAGCCTGGCTCAAGACCCTTCCCCACACTCCTGTTTGGAAAAGGCGAGGTCACAGGAGAAGAAAGGAAAAACTGAACTGGAAGGTTCAAGCGGTCCAAGGGCCCGGCGTTCCACATTCCAGCGTCCGAGTTTCCCAGTGTCCACAGCCGCTAGGAAGCCCTCAGGGCCCAGGCCCCCACCTCTGACCTACTGATGTGAACATCCAGGGGTGGGACCAGGACTGGGGCAGGCTCACAGTACCATTTAGAAATTACAACCTTCAGCGGGAGGGCTACCCCAACCTCAGGTCCAGAAAGGATACTTTTCTCCTCCTGCCCAACCCCCAGTCTCCAGGGGACCCTGAATCAATCCTAACCAAAGCTCCAACCTGTCTACTGCTAGGGCTCCAAAAGCTGCTAAGGGATGCCTCCTAGCTCTGAGTCTGCAGAGTGGGGCTGATGCCACACCCCACTGCCCCAGACCCTTCTTACCCAGAGAGGGTCTCCTTGGAGGGGACCCATCATGGCCAGAAACAGGGGCTGCTGCAGGAGGGCGAAGAGTGCACTGACCAGCGACTGCAGTCCTGTGAGGCTGCCGAACTGGGTGGAGGGGTACCTGCCGGGACAACAGAGGACCTGTCACCACAGGTGCCACTCTCAGGCTTTCCAAATGCCCCTCAGTCCCAGACTGGCCCCAGGTGTCCTGGGGCCTCCAGGCAGCATGTCAGGTGCCAGAGCAGAGGCGGGAGCCACCTGAGAGAACGCTGGGGTGCCTGCTTGCGATTTGTTTCTGCTAAGCAGATCTGCGACTGTCAATTTCTCTTTCAGACCAGTGAGGGCCCAGATTCTGGAGGATCCCACCAACCCATGTATGCCCCAGGTCCACAGTGGGGCTGGACAAGCTGAGGGGGACGAGTGGTGCCAGAAGGAGTCTGCAGCTTGGAAACTGGGCCGAGGGAGCAGATCGGAGGCTGGCCCTGGCTCGGCTACGCCCTCATCTAGAGGAGAGTTGTGTAATCACGGAAACTCGGCATCACACTCTTGGTGGACTTGCACATTCTGCCTGGGCAGTGGCAACTTCCTCCTGGCACTGGGTGCAGACCTGGAATGACCCCCGTGGGATGCCGAATTCTGACAAAATCTCAGCAGACATCAGGCTTTGCAGCCCCAGAGGAGGAAAGGGATTCCCAGCGAGGAACCAACGGGTCTTCAAGCAGAGACACATGGTGCTTGGGTTCCATTTTTTTTTCTTTTAAGATTTTACTTTTAAATAATCTCCGCACCCAATGTGGGGCTCGAACTCAACCCTGAGGTCAAGAGTTGCATGCTCCACCGACTGAGCCAGCCAGGCGCTACCCCGAGTTCCACTTTTGAGACAAACCCCAGCCGAAGGGGGAAGGATGGCTGTGGTGGTTCCCTCTGCACATGTGGCCTCTTGGAAAAGGAGGCAGGTTTCATTTTAGCCCAGGACTGAGAAGGCTGTGGGCAGAACCAGGCCCTTTCAGACTCAGGGTGAGAGCAGTCTAACACACTGTGGGCTCAGTTACCCGAGTCACTGCCCCTGCTGGGCGTCATTGGAACATCAATGCTCAGCTCTGGGCAGCCAGAGCCCACACCTGCCCTTCCTGTGAGCAGCCAGGGGCAGTCCCAGGATGCGGCCGAGTGGCAGCCCGGAGGCAATAATGAGCACTGACCCTGGCTTGAGGAACTGACTTCGTGCTAGATGCCAAGGCTTGTGGGCACCCAGCTGTCTCTGCCCGCTGACCCACCTCCCACCAGGTGTGACGGTCCCTTGACACAGCCAACAAAAATCTGGTGCCCATCCCTGATACAAGATGGCAGCCTGGCCCCTTCAGGACCTCCATCCCACCATGAACCTCCCCCTAGGCCATTCCCCTACCCTCGGCGCCAGGCCACCCATACCACCCGGCACTTACACGGCAGCATACAGGCCCCCAACAGCAGAGTGGATGAATCCTCGCACAATCGTGTGTAGGATAAAGGAGAGGATCTGCGGGAGGGAGAGCAGAGTGTGAGGGTCCTCAGAGTTCCTGGGGTCCTGAGCAGCAGGAGCACTGGCAACCCAGTGTGGGCTCACACCAGATCTCTAGGGCCCATTCCTGAATTTTCAGGAATTTTGTGAGCCAGCTATTAAAGACAGTCATGACTAAAAATTAAATTTGTAAACTTAAAATTACAATTAAGTTACATTCTTAACAGATATTCAAAACTCATCGTTCCTTGATTACTTCACTACATTTTACTATTATCTGTGCTCGGGAGCTTTTTACTTCTCCTACAGTATTGACGGGAGTACTGCATGATGGCATGTCCCTATAATCTCTGTCCCATTCCTCCATGATCAGTGACTTCATGCTGGCTGAAATCAGCCATGATGGAAGCATTTACACCATGGAAATTGGCAAACACTGAGTAAAGGCCCCTCCCGCCTCCACCGAGAATCAGTTGTTCTATATGGTTTGTTTTTTTTTTTTAAGATTTTATTTATTTATTTTGACAGAGAGAAATCACAAGTAGATGGAGAGGGAGGCAGAGAGAGAGGGAAGCAGGCTCCCTGCTGAGCAGAGAGCCCGATGCAGGACTCGATCCCAGGACCCTGAGATCATGACCTGAGCCGAAGGCAGCGGCTTAACCCACTGAGCCACCCAGGCACCCAGTTGTTCTATATGTTATAGGCACAGCACTACATAGGAGGTCATTAATCGTGACTTGATCTCCTGCTTTGCTGACCTGAGGCCTGTGCCCAGAGATCTCTGTGCCTGGTAACCCAGGGCCCATAGGCAGCTAGTTTTCCTTCTCCCCTCCTGAGGAAAGCTCAGCTTCTCCAAAAGGCCACCACTGGCAGGTTGAGCAAAGGTCTGAGAAGCACTTGTAGAGGATTCCCAAGAATCATGCGAGCTGGCCATTTTGCCACCAGGACCCTTTGTTTGTCCTTTGCACATAGTCCTGCCATCCTGCTTAGCAGCCAGGACCTGTTCCCCAAATGTGGGAGGTGGAGGGGGCACCGCTCTCTACAGTGTTGAAAGAGGGCTGTGCCTGACTGTGCATGCGCACGCTTGCGAAGGCTCCCCCTTCCCACTTCAAATGTCTGATTGCCTCTTCAGAACTTCTCTTTCAACGAGAACTAAGTAAAACAAAAAGCAGGTGACTAACTCTACTGGGCATGGCCCCCTGACCGGCCAGCAGAGAGGGCAGCTCTCTACCAGGAAGCTGGGAGGGCACCAGGGACGCAAGGACACTCTCCCAAACCTCCGATGGTTTACTGTGGTCTGCACAGTGTCGGCATGGATACGGACTTGTATCACAGAACACCCACGGGTGGTGGACACCTGGGTGTTCAATGCACCTTTGACAAGGGCACATGGCCCCTTGTCAAAAAGAAAAGACTCTCACTTTCCTTCTGGACCTGGCCCAAGATACTATCTAAACTGGGTTAACCCATGTGGCAGCAACACCGTCACTTATGACCCTTCGAAGTTCATAAACTTGGGGATTGGCTCTAGAACACTTTCACGAATCCAAGGGTAGAGCTGGGCAGGTGACAAATATCTACTTTGCTCCCAATCTCTGCCAAAAGCCCGGTTTCAAAAGCACCAGAAATCTTACAGAAAGGAATTAAGCTTTTGAACCCGGATGCCAAGTGATCATCACTGTCTTTCCCACTCTCTACAACACCAACACCCTGCAGACACTCTTATACCAGAGAAGCAGATGGCCCCACCAAGGCCACAGATTGGCCAGACCTCTTTGGACACATGCAAAACCAAGCAGCCATACGAATGCCCCATGTAGTTCCAGGGAATAGTATGATGGTGGTGTTCATGGTATGCAAGATCCCAAAAGGCCATGAAGCATGATATGCCCTCATAGAAAAGAGTTTTCAGTGAAAGGCAATCCCGGTTTCACTTAGAGCTCACCCCCAGCATCAAGCACAGAGCCCGGCAGGTAAGAAACCCTTGGTAACTAACAGTGGGCTGGTTGATTGCTTGGTTGAATTAAATGAATGAAAGTCACCACTGTCTTTGTGGATGGCTTCCATGACTCATCATGTACCTTTAAGTCTCACCGTCCAATACCCCACCTGCCCTCTCCTTTGCCCACACCCACCTGTAGAGGCAGGTTGGGAATGAGACAGGTCACCCCAAAGCCCACAAGCAGCAGGTTTGTGAAGGCGAAGGCCCGCATGGCATTGGTGACTTTTTGGATCTGCCGGTCTCGTTTCTTCTTTGTCTCGCCTCTGTGGAGACAAGAGCACATGCTGGAGCTGAGGGATCCCTGGGGGAGGGTGGGCTCTCCTAGGAAGTCAGGCTTCAGGAGCCACGGTCTGTGCACAACGCAAGACTCCGAGACTAATTCAAGCATGTCTGAAGGACTGCCAGGGTTAGACCGGCACTCGGAACACTCCCATTGCACACTCTTGACTGAGTGTGAACCTCCGTGGAGAGGTCAACTACGAGAACGTAGCTACCAACACACCACACTGCCTCAGGGAAGGCCGAGCATGAATGATGGCGAGGCAAAGAGCAGAGTGTGCCCAAGTCAGGATGTGGCAAAGCCTCATTTCATCCACATGAACTGGCTCCAACTTCACCCAAATCCTGCAGGAAGCTCATGATAAGCCAGATAATAAGTCAAATAAGGGAGGGAGTGGATTTCCCCTTTGGGGGCAGGAGGGGGTGAAGGAGAAACAAATATGCAGCAGATGGAACCGGAATGGGCACAAACAGTCTCTTGGCTCTAGGACCTGACCTAGATAAGAGAGCATTCTCTGTAATTATTTCCTTGTGAATTCACCATTACCGTTTCCAGGCCCACCGCCCACACAGATACCCCACGGACAACTGTTCAACATCCAAGGATGAATGCCTAGTGCTGGAGACCTACGGAGCGTCCCAGGCCCACCGCTTCCTCACTGTGTGACCCCCAGCAAACTCCTCACTTCAGTTCCCACATTTGTAAAATGGGTATAACCTTAACACACACCTCATAGAGGTGTTGTGAGGCTTAACTGAGATGCTGTGTTAAGCGTTTGGCCCAGGGCCTACAGCAATCAACAGCTGCTTATTATGTTAAGGTGGAGTCATGGAAGACGGCACTTAACTCATTCTCTGATCTTGGAGCCCAACCCTTACAAAAGCGGGGCTCCAGTACCTTGCTGAACCCTGACAATGATGCACAGATCCAGGAACACGCACTGCGGGTAGAGCAACGTACCCCTCCCACGGAGGGAGCCGACCTCGACCGCGTTGGCATCGCTTGGCCTTCGTGCCGCTCATCGGAGAGAGCAGAATGGCCGGACACCCAATGTCTGCACACAGACCTTCCTCCGCTTCCTCCCCTTCTTTCATCCAGCCCAGGGACCTCCTAACTTTTGAGGACCAAAGAATCTTCATAACGAAGTGATACACTTAAATGCGGGCTGAGCCCCAAGAGTGAGACTGCCTTAAAGCCCTGACGAGAAGCTCTGAGCACGGCCCACTCTGGCCTCTCCTACTTACTTCAAAAGCTAAGCCGCCCAACCCTGTCCCTGCCTCACAGCAGACTGGGGGGGGTGGGGGGCAGGAGCTGGCGCCCAGACCCTGTTTACGCACTGGTTGGTGTCTTTCTCCTCAGGCTCCTCTGAGGCATCCTCACACTCCTTCAGCCTCCAGTCCATGATGTAGCCAATGACCGGGGCCGTCAGCAAGCAGAGCAGCTGGAGGACACCGAAGATGGACGTGTAGAGGCCAACTGGGGAGGAAAATGGGCTGTGTCAATGGGGGGGACCCCACGAAGCCCAGAGCAGGGACCAAGCAGAGTCTGAGACGTCACAGATCCTCCTGGGGTCTTCCACAGACCACCCCCTGGGTCACTGTGGGCCTTGAGGAGAGCCTAGACACTTGAAACTCTGAAATCAAAGCTGGAGCAAGAGGCCGGCACCCCATTCCCTTCTCCACATCTGCTTATTTCCAAGAAATGGCTAATGAAATCCAGTGTGTCACAATGACTTCCCCGAGAAGCTCCAAGAAGCGTCTATGACTTGGGAACCACAAAATTACCAATGCTTGGGACTGAGGCTTCATGTGTCACTAGCTGTTAGTTTTCTGCCTCTAGAAATATACCGGGAAGGCTCGCTCACTGGAGCTCTGATGTAAGGGCTCCAATCTTCAAAGAGCCTTCAAATTATGACGGGGATTTTTTTTTCAGGCAAACAGAAGTTGAGTTGACTGCCCCTTCCCCCACCCACAGTCCTGGCCAAGAGGGATGTTTTTTGGTAAAACAAAGACTGTCTCTGGAGGAGATGTTGCAGTGTTCTCTGACAATCCCGCTGCTTACCAGTGGCCATCACTGCATCAAGAAAGCAAAAGTAAAAAAGCAGAAAGGAGAGAGGTTAGGAGCAGAAATCTCAAAGGTTGTTATAGGGAAATGTTAGGGGTGAGGGTGGAAGCAGGCTAGCTCTGGGCCTAGCACACAGGCCACTTCCCACCAAGATCTGACTCTCAGAGCGCCTGGGGCAGGGCGGTGAAGGGGGGAGCAGGGTGGGGGAGGGGTGGGGGTGGGGAGCGGTGTGGGGAGGGAAGCCGAGCTTGAGCCAGGCTTCTGGGAATGGAGGTGGGTAAGCCCCAGCACAGGCATCAGCTGGGGGCTTCCTGTCTGCTGAGGCCTCAGTCACGTGCAGCCCGGGCCTGGTCACAGGCAGGCTGGTGAATCAGGCCCCTGGTACCCATGGAGCAGCAGGATGGGGAAGTGGTGTGCGAGCCAAAGGCTCAGCAAACCCGGCCCCTCAGGAACCCTGCTCTGTCAGTTCCCTCCTACTGGCTGGGCTCTCAGAGAGGGAAGGGAGGGCTAGGGAGGGGCAATGCATCCGCCCTGACCCCACCAATGTCTGACACCACAGGCCTCCCTCAGAGACCCTGCATTCCACCAGCTCCCTGGTCCTAAGGCAGTCCCTCCAGGGAACAGCCGGCTGGGGGGAGTCGGGGGCAGAAGCTCACAGAAGCAGAACGGGGAAAACCAACGCCCTATCAGCTACAGATTGAATTTCCTGGCCCAACCTTCTCTACTTCTTGAA
This sequence comes from Neogale vison, assembly GCF_020171115.1. Classification (NCBI taxonomy): domain Eukaryota; kingdom Metazoa; phylum Chordata; class Mammalia; order Carnivora; family Mustelidae; genus Neogale; species Neogale vison. The sequence goes on along the minus strand of NC_058095.1, from coordinate 25,795,359 downwards.
ATTGACTTTTTTTTTTTTTTTAACTGACTTTCTGAATGTGGGAAACAGTTGGAAAAAAATCCCTCTTCGGCAGCAAAGGTTTCTTAGAGAGCTGGAGTAAAAGGCCGAGACTCAGTGGCAGGGAGATCTGCCTTCCCCAAGCCGGGGCAGGCCCTTCCCTGCACACTCCAGGGGCTTCGTGTCTCTGGGCCTGACTTTGTAACAGAGGCTGTGTAGACATGATCCATCAACTTTCCCCAAAGCACGGCCCACAGAGTTTAATGAGTGTTACACAGTAAAAATATTCTGTGGTAGAAATTTGGGGACACATCATCAGACAAAACTAAAGAGCTCACTCTTTCCTCTGGGGCTGTCTTAGGGCCTTTACTGTGTCAGAGCTCATTATGACATTTTCCAAAGGCACGTGACAGCCCGTGCTTCTCCACTTTGCTTGGTCGCGGGACGCCCCTTTCCACAGTGGAACCGATGCTGTCTGGGTCCCTTCATCATCCTTCCCTTTTGTTAAAGCTCGATTTCTTGCCCCCTTTAAAAACTGTATTTGACTCCTTGCAATGCCTAGTGTAACTTCCCCTAGGGGAAAACAATTAAACCAACAAACAGTTGCACACCAACAGGGCTGCCAATAAAAAGGGATTTACTGACTGTTTGTCCCGCTTGGGGATGACTAAAGCTGACTCAGCTCAGGCCCTGAGGAAGTACTGATTCTCTTTGTGGAATCCAAACCTCTAATCAGCTGGAGACCTTGTGTACTGTTTTAGAAAAGTGGCCATGCAGTATCATCTCTGTTTACCAAATTTAACAAGCCTAGACGGTATCACCCACACCTGGAAGCCTCCGGCCCAGCCCTGCCCTCCCAGTTCAGGGGGCAGGTCTGGGGGCGGGGTGGGGGGGGCTGACCCTGGGCACATGGCCTCTCCGAAAGCCTGGCCTCCGGGTTCCCCAGGCGGGGAGGTGCTGGGCTTTGGGTCAGCCTGCCCGTCAGCTGAAGTACCCCCCATCCCGCACACTGTTTCCATTGGTGAACACGCAAGTCACTGGTGCCCCTGAGGAAATGGAAAACATGCGCACATGTGTTATTTCCGTCTCCCTCCCTACTCCCTGCCCAAACCAGGACATTCTAATGGCAACGGGAGAGAAGCAGTAGGGCTGGCCGTGGAAAAGCCTTCTCAGCCCGCTGTTTCCGGTCCAGCCCGGCCTAGCACCTCACAGGAGGTGGGCCTCCCCTCTGGCGAGAGAGGGTCCCCACCGCTCGCCAGGTGCCCTCTTGGGGGACCGTGCACTGGGGACCGGGGCCGCCTACCTACGTCCTGGTCACCGCTGACCAGGAACTTGAGGATGTTGTTCATGGCGCCCATGTAGAAGATGAGCCGCAGCTGTGTGATGCACATGGTGAGGAGGCTGAGCAGCAGGATGGGGCTGAACACGCTGTGCATGAAGGAGGGCGCTGCTGTGGGGGAGAGTGGCGGTGCTCAGGGGAGCCGCAGCCTGCAGCCCTGGGGCCACAGCCCACCCACGGTCCAGGGGCTCAGAGGGCTGTATGGGGAGGCCTGGTTGGCCTCCCAGATCGCCTCGTGCTGGATGCAGGGATGGGCCTGCGTGAAGTGCAATGCGTGGGCCCTGGACTTGGGCCACCCGGGTGTGGGAGCTGAGCTGGATGAGTTCCTCACCCATTCGGGGCCTCAGTGTGCTCATCTGTAAACCCAGGTGCAGGGAGCCACCTGCCCTCTGGGGACGCAGTGGCAATTGCCTGGTACAGCACCCACAGAGCCCTCGGTGGCTGCTGGCCCCAGTGAAGGGGACTGGGGCTTCCTGGTCCGGCTGGCTGCCTCCTCCCCAGCGCTGAGGTGCGGGTATGGGCGCGGACCCACCCCGCCCCCCGCCCCGGTGACATCCTAGGCAGGACTTGAAGGTGAGGGTGGTGAGGTGGGTACCTGCAGCGTCTGGCTTGCACTTGACCTCCAGGTCGATGGTGGACAGGCACAGCTTATGGCCCTCCTGCAGTGCTGCCTGCTCCTTGCTGTTCCTCATGGAGCTGCCCACGCTGAGACGGCGCCCCACCGTGGTCACCTGCTTATAGAACTGCTTCCCTGTGATTTTGTGGTCAAAGCCCAGCCAGCTGAACTTGATCTTCACCCTGGAGGCCACAGAACAGTGTCCACAGGTGCCCCCCGGGACCCCGGCCAGGGAAGAGGTAAGGGGCAGACACTGTGTCCACTTACGAATAGTCCATGTCCTCCGGCCCTGGGAAGGGCTCCAGGGGCCAGTTAAAGAAGCAGTTGAGGAAAACCAATCCAGAGCAGCTTGCCCAGACCACAAGGATGATGATGAAGGAGACACCGAAGTCATAGATGACCTGACAGGCACAATGGGGTGGGCATAGGGCCATGGGGCAGAGTTAGCAGAGGGAAGCTAAGGCAGGCGGGAGGGCGGGGGGCATTTTGCAGCCCTCCTCTCTCCGCACTGAGCTGCGTGAGAAGGCACAGCCCTGCCAGCCTGGGGGGCCAGTCATCAGATACCCTGCATTCCATAATCCCAGCTTGCCCTGGCACTTTATTAACCCTCTGTCTCTCCAACTCAGGCCAAATGCCACATCCTAGGGAAGGCCTTCCCTGACTTCCCCCGTCACTGTCACATCACTAGTTGCCAGGGAACAGCCCTGGCTGAGATTATGGACTTCTTGATTCCTTTCCTTGTCCCTTATTAGTCTGCTCCCTGAAAACAGGAACCTGCTAGCCTCGTCCACTGACGGGCCTTGAAGAGTGTCCATGGCAGATGCCAAAAAATATTTCAGGAATGAACAGATGATGTCTCCCTTTGCTCCTCTGTGAAGGGAGCGGAACACTGGCATGTGCCCTCCTGGTGCTGTGGTGGGGGCTGGCAGGTGGGACGCTCAGAGGGACAGGGCCTGGCAGTTGGAAAGCCTACTGAGGTTGAGCGTGGTAGCTGTTAGCTGTTGTGGCCACTGCCACCATTTATTTCCAAAGGACGGTCCGCAGTGTCCTGGCAGACTGCTGCCCAGCCCCCACTCCTGGCGAGAGGAGTAGGGGAGCAGGGCAGGGCAGAGGCAGTAAGACAGCAAGAAGAGGTGGAGGCGGAACTTGGAGGCTTCTCCACACTCCAGAAGTGTGAGAATCCCTAGAAGGCTACAGGATGGCCGGCCCCACCCCCTTCAAGTGCTTGGATTCCTTGGTGGCCAACCCACATCGTGACTCCTTCTCCTCATCTATGGCCTCCCTGCCCTGCACTGCAGGAAAGGGGATTTGCTTTGTGTTGAAGCCAGAGGTGGGAGAAACCGCTCCTGAAGCCCGACAAGAGCAACAGTATTTGGGGTGGAAACTGGGAACTGATGGACTGTGAGGTGTTTGCTTCCTCCTGACCCTGCTGTGACTTCCATGGGCTCAGAATTCTGCCTGGGAGGGAAACAGCTGAACCAACTTAGCCAAGAGCCCTGCTCCGGCCAATGGGGAGTAATAGCCCAGTAACAACAGAGGGGCTGGGTGGAGGTTTGGGGTGTGTGGCTGACTGGAGACAGACTAACTCAGCCTTTTCTCTACCGCAGCCCAGAGACGGCAGAAATGCAAAGGCGGCCTGCGGTAACGCCCTGCACCATATGCTTGAATCTTCCCTCCCCACAGCCTGGTGGTTTCCTTCCTCACCCCCGAAGTGCCCAGGTGCATCCTCCCAGGTATGTGTGTGGTGCGGGAGGGGCAACCCCAGCTCCCACAGTTACTGCCCTCTTCAGAGAAGGTTGAAGGAGCCTCAGGACGGGCCTCAGCTCAGACACCAGGGCCAGAGGGGGAGGCTGGCCACATCCTCACCTTGATTCCAGGGAAGGTGACTGCGGATGAGGCATAGGATCCAATCATCAAGGCAATAAACGTGGACCGAAGGTCGCCAAACATGTTGGGTAGCTGAAAGACAAGAAGGAAGGGGTCCCGCTTAAAGAATGGGCAGTAGACTGGTAGGGGGCAGTGGGGGAGGGAATCAGGGTCTCTTCAGCCTCCATTTCTTATCTGCTCTCCTCCCTGGGTCACTGAGGGGCAGTAATTACGCCTCATTGGAAGCTTTTCCTTTGGAACTGAGCTTGATAAGGGAGGCCAGATGAATGCTGAGCTCCGACTCCGGATATAAAGACAGAGCTGTTAGACTTCCTGGCTGGTGACTGTCCCTCCTCTCTTCAGGCACAAACCAGAGACCTTCCTGTCTTTGCAGGGTTTACACTGAGCTAGCAGCGAGCAAAGCTGGGAGCCTCAGGCATCCCTCAAAGGGAGCAAGCCTGTTAAAAATAAGAATCTATTTGGGGATGAGAGTGTCACTGTATAAATAAAAGTATCAGCGTCCCAGAAGGACCAGATGTCAGCAAAAGCTGCTTTCGGTTCTGAGACAGCAGGCTTCTGGAAGGTGCCCATCAGAAATCTACAGTTCCCTCAGGGCTGACAATGGGGCTAGCCTGGGATTCCTGCTTCTGAATTTCTAAGTGCAAGGAAGGCTCTCCCTCTCCAGGTGATGGGCACCTGAGAAGACCGATGGCAAGGAAAGACTCTGTCTTCCCAGCGAGGTCCCCATCACACCTCACATCAGCTCACTAACGGCCTGATACAACTTCAAAGCTAACACCCAGCCTGCCCCTCCCACCCCATGACTCCACACCAACCGAGGCATGGTACACTCGACAATGTATCACGGATTCAGACATTGGGCAAAGTATATCCTCCCCAACACCCAGTTCATAGCTGTCTCTCTGGCCTCCAGAGAGACTGCACCGCCATGTTGGGCGTCTCTCCCATCTCAGGCCCTCGGTGTCCTGACCATTGGGGATCCCTCTCTGTGTAGCAGTGCCAACCTGCTGTTCATATGGACTTCATCTAGGCTCTCCCATTTCCCCAGAATCATACTGGTTTTCTTACTCATGGAGCACTGCTGCCTGCGCAAGGGCATCCACTATTGCTGAATGGAGGCAGTCTGAACTTGACTATTCCTGCCCCTTGACAGGGAACAGAAACTTGCCATTTCTGCCTGTTTGGCCCACAGTAAAAAACGAGGAAGGGACACAGGGCGCCTGGTTGACTCAGTCGTCAGGTCTTTGCCTTTGGCTCAGGTTCGTGATCCCAAGGTGCTGGGATCGAGCCCTGCATCGGGCTCCCTGCTTGGCAAGAAGCCTGCTTCTCCCTCTCCCACTCCCCCTGCTTGTGTTCCCTCTCTCGCTGTGTCTCTCTCTCTCTGCAAACAAATAAATAAAATCTAAAGGGGGAAAAAAAAAAAAGAAATGAGTAAGGGACATCACCAAAATGAAACGCTTTTGTGCTTCAAGGGATACCACCAACCAAATGAAAAGACAATACACAAAAAAGAGGAAATTTCTGCAAATCATACATCTGATATGGGATGTGTGTCTAGATGCTATGTCTATAGATAAAGAACTCCTGCAACTCAATAATAAGGTAAGCTATTTTTTTTAAATGGGCAAAATATGTCAACAGACATTTTTCCAAAGAAGATATACAAATGGCCAAAATATACTCGGTATCATTAATCATACGGAAATGCAAATCAAAACCACAATGAGGGGCGCCTGGGTGGCTCAGTGGGTTAAGCAGCTGCCTTCGGCTCTGGTCATGATCTCAGGGTCCTGGGATCGAGTCCTGCATCGGGCTCTCTGCTCAGCAGGGAGCCTGCTTCCTCCTCTCTCTCTGCCTGCCTCTCTGCCTGCTTGTGATCTCTCTCTGTCAAATAAATAAATAAAATCTTTAAAAAAAAAAAAAAAAGAAACCACAATGAGATACCGCTTCATTCCCACTAGGGTGGCTATAATAAAAAAATCAGATACTAACACACACTAATGAGATTGCACAGGAATCAGAAACCCCATCTGCTGCTGATGGGATTTTAAGATGGTACCTGGCCACTTTGGATGAGAGTCTGGCTGTTCCTCAAACAGTTAAACACAAGAGTTAATCATATGACTTAGATATTTCACTCCTAGGTTTGTACCCAAGAGAAATGAAAAACGTATGGACTCACAAAAACTTGTCCATGAATGTTTATGGCAGCATTCTTCACAATATCAAAAAAGGGCAGGGCGCCTGGGTGGCTCAGTGGGTTAAGCCGCTGCCTTCGGCTCAGGTCATGATCTCAGGGTCCTGGGATCGAGTCCCGCATCGGGCTCTCTGCTCAGCAGGGAGCCTGCTTCCCTCTCTCTCTCTGCCTGTCTCTCTGCCTACTTGTGATCTCTCTCTGTCAAATAAATAAAATAAAATCTTTAAAAAAAAAAAAGGGCAAACAACCCCAATGCCCATCTGTGAGTGAATGGAGAAACAAAATGTGGTCTATCTCCACAATGGAATGGTATTCAGGCACAAACAGAAACAAAGCACTGACACATGCTGCAACACGGATGAACCTTGAAAACATTAGGATAGGTGAAAGAAGTCGCAAAAGACCACATATTGTGTGATGCCATTTATATGAAACGTCTGAAATGGGCAACTCCATAAAGATAGAGAATAGATGAGTGGTTGCCCAGGGCTGTAGAGGAAGCTGAGAGTAAATAGGGAGGAAATGCTAATGGGTACAGAGATTCTATTTGGGTGATGTAACTGATTATGGTGATGACTGCACAACTCTGAATATACTAAAAACCACAGAACTGTATATTTCAGGTGAATTGTATGGTACGTCAATTTGTCTCAATTTGCTGTTAAAAAATACATGAGTAAGATATGTTAAGATGTTTTGGCATCCTGGGATTAAATAGGAACATGAATAAATTTATAGTATATGGCCAATAAACCATTTTATGGCATGGGGCCAGGGTGACCATCCAGGCTTCCCCCAAATTCCTAGCACACAAAGAGCTCTTCTTCCAGCCCTCACGTAGAGTGGACCCTCTGTCCACTCAGCCTTCTCAGACAGGGTCTAAGGGGGAGAAAGAGCATAGAGAAATTCCCTCCAGCAGGAAACGGAGGAAATGTGACATGTTCCTCTGTGCCCGGGGAACCCTGAGGTAAAACAGAAAGGTGCCAGTCTCACTCTGCACATCCACTTCCCAGGTACGCTGTGGTTCAGAGGACTGCCTTGGTTCCTGAGTTCATATATTTGGGCTGCCCTGTGCTGGTTGATCCAGTAAGGCAGCCTTGTAGGGGAGTCACTTCTGGGAGGCATTCCACCTCAGGGAGAATCCAAAGATTTGTTTTGCTTATATGGAAGGAGGGAACCATTTCCATTGGGGATACCACTCCAGTCACAGGAAATGAAGGCAGAAAGGGGTCAAACGGGCTTGGAACCCAACCAGAAGAGCAGATAGAGGCCAAGTGCCTGGTATAGGAAAGGCTACTTGGTACAAAGTCAAGCCAGAAAAACGCTCTTGGTGCTGCAGGCACCTTTGGGCACAAAGAATGTCTCCAACAGGGGCGCCTGGGTGGCTCAGTGGGTTAAGCCGCTGCCTTCGGCTCAGGTCATGATCTCAGGGTCCTGGGATCGAGTCCCGCATCGGGCTCTCTGCTAAGCAGGGAGCCTGCTTCCCTCTCTCTCTCTCTCTGCCTGCCTCTCCATCTACTTGTAATTTCTCTCTGTCAAATAAATAAATAAAATCTTTAAAAAAAAAAAAAAAAGAATGTCTCCAACATTTCACAGGTCTGGGAATACTCTAAAAAGGCAGACAGCTTGCTAGCTAGCTAGCCCTTTTCCTTCTACCTTCTTAAGCTCACAATTGCCTTAACCCTAACCTAGGACAGAGGCCAAGAGAACAATGGACTTGGGGCTAGCAAACACCATGGGTTGTTTCTTTATTTAGGGGTGCCTGAGATCCAGGACAGGGAAGAACAGGAAGCTGGGAAAGGACACTGATTTCCCATTGGCCCACTGATGAGGTCCTTGCCTTCATACCTAGACAAGGACCGGAACCTTTCAGCTGCCCTCTTGCTGCTTGGCCTCTCCCTCCCTATAACACCAAGAAGTGTCTTAGCAACACCAAGAAAATTCTCCCCAATATGTTATTTTGGTCAACAGGGGGATTCCTAGGGGTCGTAGAGCCTCAGGTCAAACCATACTACTACACAGCCTTCGAGCCGACACCTACATCTTGTATTTAAATTAGGACTGTTTTTCCTGAGTAGAAAAGCAATTTATGGGCATGCCTGGGTGGCTCAATCAGTTAAGCAGCTGCCTTTGGCTCAGTTCACGATCTCAGGGTTCTGGGATCAAATCCTGCATTGGGCTCCCTGTTCACTGGGGAGTCTGCTTCTCTGCTTCCCACTCCCCGTGCTTGTGTGCGTACTCTCTCTCTCTCACAAATAAATACAATCTTTTTTTTTTTTAAGTGAGTTATGTTCATTGTAAAACATCTGAAACAAAGTATACATAAAGAAAGAATAACATAGGGGTGCTTGGGTGGCTCAGTGGGTTAAGCCGCTGCCTTCGGCTCAGGTCATGATCCCAGGGCCCTGGGATCGAGCCCCACATCAGGCTCTCTGCTCAGCAGGGAGCCTGCTTCCTCCTCTCTCTGCCTGCCTCTCTGCCTACTTGTAATCTCTGTCTGTCAAATAAATAAATAAATAAATCTTTAAAAAAAAAAAAAAAAAGAAAGAATAACATAAAAATCACCCTGATATAGTCAATGTTACTATTTTGATATATTTACCTTTAATCAGTTTCCTACAAATACCTATAACTTTTAAATAAAACTGGGATCATATGCTACATATTGTTTTACAAATTTTTTTCCTTTTACTTGATATGTTTTCTTTTTTCTTTCTTTAAAAAATTATTTAAGGGCACCTGGGTGGCTCAGTTGGTTAAGTGACTGCCTTCAGCTCAGGACATGATCCTGGAGTTCTGGGATATAGTCCCACATGGGGCTCCCAGCTCTGCAGGGAGGTCTGCTTCTCCCTATGACCTTCTACCCTCTCATGCTCTCTTTTACTCACTCTCTCTCTCTCTCAAATACATAAATAAAATATTTTAAAAAATTATTTAAGATTTTTAATTTTTTTATTATTTTTAATTTTATTTTTAAAAAATATTTTATTTATGTATTTGAGAGAGAGAATGAGAGAGAGCACAAGAAGGGGGAGGGTCAGAGGGAGAAGCAGACTGCAGAATCATTACCTGAGCTGAAGGTAGTCACTTAACCAACTGAGCCACCCAGCCACCCTTATTTTTATTTTTTTTTAAAGATTTTATTTATTTATTTGACAGACAGAGACCACATATAGGCAGAGAGGAAGACAGAGAGAGAGGAGGAGGCAGGCTCCCCACTGAAAAGACAGCCCGATGCAGGGCTCGATCCCAGGACCCCGGCATTATGACCTAAGCTGAAGGCAGAGGCTTTAACCCACTGAGCCACCCAGGTGCCCCCTTATTTTTATTTTTTAAAGATTTTCTTTATTTAGGGGTGCCTGAGTGGCTCAGTCCTGGGCTCAAGTCCCACATTAGGCTCCCTGCTCAGCAAGGAGCCTGCTTCTCCCTCTCCCTCTGCTTGCTGCTCCCCCTGCTTATGCTCTCTCCCACTATCTCTCTCTCTCTGTCAAATAAATAAAATCTTTTTAAAAAATTAAATACAAATAAATTTTTAAAAGACTTTATTTATTTGAGAGACAGCATGTACATGCTAGCAAGGGAAGGAGCAGAGGGAGAGGGACAAGCAGACTGTGCTGACTGTAGAGCCCCACGTAGGGCTCAATCCACAACCCTGAGATCATGACCTGAGCCAAAATCAAGAGTCAGCTGTTCAACTGACTGAGCCACCCAGGTGCCCGTTTTTATTATCTTTTATTTTTAAGTAATCTCTACACCCAGCATGGGGCTCAAACTCATGACCCCAAGGTCAAGAGTCTCATGCTCCACTAACTGAGCCAGCCAGGTACCCCTGAAAATGTTTTCTTAGTATTCACCTTCAACATAACTTGTAATGACGGTCTGGTATTTCCTTATCTGGATGGTCTGTAATTTATGCAACCATTTCTCTGATGTTGGAACTGAGGTCCTTTTTAATTAACATTCTTAATGATAAACATATGTGTACATAGCTATTATTCCCTTAAGGTAAATTCCCAAAAGTAGAATCATTAGGCAAAAGGGAATACACACTTTTAAGTTTCTGTGATATTCCATGCCAAACTGCCTTCCAGAAAACTTATACCAAATGGTAATTCCCACCAGCAACATAGTAGAGTGTCTATTTCATGGTATCCACTCCAGCACTGTGTGTTATCATTATTTTTAATATTTGCCACTTTACCAACATCCTTGTTTTATTTATCTTTATTTATTTATTTATTTTAACATTTTATTCATTTGAGAGGGAGAGAGTGTATGAGATACAGATCAATCATGAGCACAGGACAGAGGGAGAGGGAGAAGCAGACTCCCCACTGAGCTGGGAGCCCAAGCAGGACTTGATCCCAGGACTCTAGGATAATGACCCAAGCCTAAGGGAGATGCTTAACTGACTGAGCCACCCAAGCACCCAACACCCTTCTTTTAAAATTCACTTCTTTGTGTATATAAATGAAGTGAATCAATGATTGATATTTGCTTCAAAACAGTCTGGGTGGTGGGTGGAAACAGTAACAAAGCAAGGCTGGTTATGAGCTGATAACTGTTCAAGTTGTAAGATGGGTACACAGAAATCATTATACTATTCTCTCTAATACCACATATATAGAACTTATTCCATGATTTTTTTTAAAGAATTTTATTTATTTATTTGACAGACAGAGATCACAAGTAGACAGAGTTGCAGGCAGAGAGAGGAAGGGAAGCAGGCTCCCCGCTGCGCAGAGAGCCCGATGTGGGGCCTGATCCCAGGACCCTGAGATCATGACCTGAGCCGAAGGCAGAGGCTCCAACCCACTGAGCCACCCAGGCGCCCGTTATTCCATGATTTAAAAAAATAAATTTAAAAAATTTATATTTATTGATTACTAATGACTTTGAACACTTTCTACAATTTTTAAAATCAGTCATTGAGGGAAGCCTGGGTGGCTCAGTCGGTTAAGTGGCTGCCATCGGCTCAGGTCATGATCTCATCAGGGTCTTGGGATCAAGCCCTGCATGGGACTCCGCTCAGCAGGGAGCCTGCTTCTCCCTCTACCTGCTGCTCCCCCTGCTTCTCCTCTCTCTCTGATAAATAAATAAATAAATATCTTTAAAAAATACCAGTCATTTATATTCCTCATTTGTCCTTTTTCCTGTGAGGATATTAAGTTTTTCCATAAGGATTTTATACAGGCTTTTCATATATTAAAGAGTCATAGTTCATCCATGAACTGCAGGTATGTTTTCCTAGTTTGTCCTTTAACTTCCTCTTAGTTCTTGGTGGGTTTGTTTTCTGTTATTTTTGTTTGTTTGTTTGTTTGTTTTTAAATTTTTTATTTTTTTTTAAAGATTTTATTTATTTATTTGACAGAGAGAAATCACAAGTAGACGGAAAGACAGGCAGAGAGAGGGAAGCAGGCTCCCTGCTGAGCAGAGAGCCCGATGCGGGACTCGATCCCAGGACCCTGAGATCATGACCTGAGCCGAAGGCAGCAGCTTAACCCACTGAGCCACCCAGGCGCCCTGTTTTCTGTTTTTGACCAATACAAGTATTTAAATAGGAAGTCAAAGTGTGTGTCAGCTTTTAGGGTCTACCTAGCATTTCAGATGAAATCTCTGAAAAGAACATCAAGGGTGACTTTGGCCAGTGAAATCCAAAGTACAAACATCCCAGCTATAGTCAGTGTGTGGTAGCAATCGCAGAAGGAGAGGATCTCCCTAAGGACATTAATTATTTTTTAAATGTTAATACTAATTGCGTTTTATCCTTTAAGCTGCTTCCTTCCCTTCCTCCAAAAGCTGCCATGCCTGCCAGGAGATTTCCCTTATTTGCTGTGCCTAGGAGCAGCTTGATTAGAGAATTTTCCTTATTATTAAATAATAATATATAATAACAGCATAATTATATTAGTATAACATATAATAATAATAATAGCACTGTCATAATAAATTTTTAGTGCCTACTACAGGAATTATCTTTAAAACACTCAAAACAACCGTATAAGGTAGGTGTAATTTCTTACCCTTATTGGGTATAAAACTCAAGGATTAAAAGCGTCAAGGGACTCCCCCAGACCAGTCAGGATCAAATCTGGGATTCAAAGCGGGTCAGGTTTCTGCATTGGGCAGTACTGGGCTACTCTCCTCTTGGAAACCTCAGTTTGGTCTCCAAGGCAATTACCCTCACCTCTCACCTTCTATTTGTTCCTGATTAAGCTTTCAGTCTGCTCTCCCACTAGAGGTTTTCCACATCCCTTCTGATGCTCCTTTGGGACCTGCCAATGGTCCCGGGCTGCACCTTCAAATGGACTTGCATTTGCTGTGGACTTTCTTCTCTTTCATCCTCACATCTGTCTCCTCCTCCCTCCCACCCTCCCCGTCCTCCTGCCTCCAAAAAACCTGCTCTGCACAGAGCAGCTACTCTGAAGCCCTGGTGATGGGAGTGATGGCTGAGCACGGAGCAGAGTGCCCTACTGTGGACCTAGAGGGCTGGGTGGAGGGGAAGAACCAGCTGTGCTGCCAAGTAGGAAGCCAGACCCATTGCTACAGTGACAGATGACAGGGGAAAACACTCAGGACAGGCAGCTTCCTGATTCTGGCTTCACGACTGCACTCACAGGTGGGGAACACAGGCCCCCTCCCCAGGCTCTGGGTGCTTCCCGTAGCCACTTCAGCTGCTTCTGCAAGGGCCGGGGCTGGAACAGGCTTGCAGGGCAGAACCCGGCCTCTCCAAGCCCGCCTTGCTTGCTCGGGGATACAGTGGTGACTCATTCTCAGCCCCTCAGCCGCCCTGTAAACAGGCTCTGGCTGTGTGACCTTCCCAGAGGGGAAAACAGCAGCTGCAGGCAGCACCCGCCTGCCCCCCCAACCCCGGCCCTGAGTCCTGGCCACGGAACAGGGTTCCTGGACAAGAAGACCCAGAGGCCTGGGCTCCAGGATGGTGACGACAGGTTGGCCTCCTTGGAGGACCCTCTCTAAGATGCCTCTCTACTCAGGGGCCCCCACGACAGGCCTTGGCTGGCAGGCAGGGACAGAAGGGCCACCGTGTTTCCCCTCACACTGACTTTGCAAATCCACGGTCTCCCAAGCCCATCAGCTGGGGACAGGCCCCGGGTCTCAGGGAACAGCCACAAGGCCCCTTCCAGAGGTGAGCCTTGTCCAGAGGTGGCTGGTGGACACACCCAGAGCTCTGTACAACCTGTATAGGCTGGGATCCACGTACCAGTCTGGACAAGCAGACTCAGCAGAGCTGGGCTATTTCCCAACCCCAAACAACCGGGCAGCTCCAAGTGCACATTGCCAGGAAAAGGTCCTTGTGGTCACCTTTCCGCTCCACTGCTGCAAGGGGTGGGGAGGAGGGACTCCACTCCCGAAACTACCGCGTTCGCCTTCCCAGCAGGGTCCAGCCCTGCTGATGCCTCCACTACACTTTCTGCTCACCCCCAGACGCTGGACGTGTCACATGGTGAAGCAAACTCACAAGGGAAAACACCTTCTGATGGGTGAATTTTTCCCAGGTCAATGGTGATCAGCTGGCTATTTTGGGTTCTTAAGGCACAGGATAGAAACCAAAAGGCAGAAATGATTCCAGGCATGGGGAATTGTGTTCGCCTCTCACACAGGCTCCCAGAGGGCTGGCTGGGGTGCTGTGGGGATTGTCTCCTGATTGTGGAAATGGGTCGGCCAAGCAGAAATACCAAACTCCCACCCCCCACCCCACCCCCCACCAGGGCGCATGTGCTTCCTTGCTGTACCCTGATGCCTTTTCTTCATCTCTTCTCAGTATTTGAAGAAGGCTGTTTATTTTGTTTTCATCAAACTCTGGTCCCAAATCCCACGGGATCATTTCTTCCTCAGATTGAAAGTCAGATTTGAGTGAGTCAAATAGGAAAAGTCCACAGAGAAATTTTTCATTGAGGACCCTGACAACATTTTGTAACCGCTTCTCCAGGAGGTTTCCAGCTCAGAACTCCCTGTCCCACCCACATGGACAGGGGCTGGGATGGGGGGGTGGCGAATAATGAAGTGGAAAAGATGCGTCCACAATGTTGGCTGCATCTGCTCCCATCTCCAAGCAACCCCAGGCTGTGGATTGCAGGGTGGCGGCCCAAAGACACCGCCTCAGCCGCCGGCCGGTGTTTGCACTCCAGCCAATGAAGCGAGTTAAAGGGTTGTACAAACGTTAGACATTGGGCAAACAGACCAAAGTGTGCTGTCCAGATGTCCAGCGGGGAAGCTGAGGCTCTCTGCCCCAGGGAGTGCTCTGTTCCCATGGAGTATCACCCTCCTCCGAGGCTGTCTCAAGGCCCAGCTCAGACCCTCTGCTGTGGGCACCTGGGAAAGGCCCCCGACTGGCATGCAGCCCATCTGGCATGGAAGCCAGTCTTGCCCCTCTGAGCCTCCCCTCTAGGGGCAAGGATCACTCACGAGTACAGACCTCTCAGGCTCCACTGGCTATCTCGCCCCAGTCTGTGGGGGGAAAAGGCATTCTGCCAACCCAGGGGCCCCCCTCCACCAATGGGGTGATAGCTCACAGCCCCTGGTCACTTTATTTATACCACAGCTCATGCAACACAAACCTCCTTAGAACTCAGAAAGTCCCCAAATTAAGGTTTCCATGGCAACACATTCCCCCAGATTCCCAGGTTATCACATAGTGATTATCCAACACCCCAAAGAAGTTGTAGGAGATATGATTTAGGGAGCTCCTAAAGGTGACCCTGAAGACTCCTTTGTCCCCCAAATTAGAACATGGGTGGGAGACACAAACACAAAGTGCCATTGTGCGGCTGGCCTGGCGTCTTTGGGAGCCAATCCTGACAGTTCTGCTTTTTAAAGGCCTGGGCTGGGGCGCCTGGGTGGCTCAGTGGGTTAAGCCGCTGCCTTCGGCTCAGGTCATGATCTCAGGGTCCTGGGATCGAGTCCCGCATCGGGCTCTCTGCTCAGCAGGGAGCCTGCTTCCTCTTCCTCTCTCTCTCTCTCTCTGCCTGCCTCTCTGCCTACTTGTGATCGCTCTCTGTCAAATAAATAAATAAAATCTTTAAAAAAAAATAAAAAAAAATAAAGGCCTGGGCTGAATCAGAACGAGATCGGGCTCTGCTCAGCAGAAGTCTTGGCCAGCCCTAAAACACTGCCCAAGAGCTCCAGCTCTGTCCTCGCTGACCTGCTTCTCATTCCCCTTTTGGGGTCTATTCTGGAAAGGAGAGCCATGAGAGCCCTCCTCTGAGACCCTGTTAGACAGGAGAACACCCACTGAGATCCCCCAGGCCGGGACAGCAGTGGAGGGGGAACATGACTTAAAAAGTGCTGAGGGGGGCGCCTGGGTGGCTCAGTGGGTTGGGCCGCTGCCTTCGGCTCGGGTCGTGATCTCGGGGTCCTGGGATCGAGGCCCACGTTGGGCTCTCTGCTCAGCAGGGAGCCTGCTTCCTCCTCTCTCTCTGCCTGCCTCTCAGCCTGCTTGTGATCTCTCTCTGTCAAATAAATAAATAAAATCTTTAAAAAAAAAAAAAAAAAGTGCTGAGGGAGCAGGCCCATGTACACAGAAGGGGGGTGGTCAGCAGGAGGTGGGTTGAGGGAGTGGGTGTCAGCCCCTGCTTTCCTGACAGGGGACAGGAATTGAGCAGCTTCTTGGCGCCTCTAGACCAAAGGGTGTGAAGCATCAGATAACATATATTTTAGGTTTTTGCAGGCCAGATAGTCTCTGCAGAACTACCTCACTCTGCCCTGCAGCACAAAGGCAGCCACAGACAATAGTAAATAGTAGGCATAGCTGTGTTCCAATGAAACTTTGTTCACAGGGGCGCCTGGGTGGCTCAGTGGGTTAAGCATCTGCCTTCGGCTCAGATCAGGATCTCAGGGTCCTAGGATCGAGCCCTAGGGCTCCCGGCTCAGCAGGGAGCCTGCTTCTCCCTCTCCCTCTGCCCCCCAACCCTGTTCCTGTTCCCACGTGTGTGTGTGCTCTCTCTCTTTCAAATAAATGGATAAAATCTTTGAAAAACACACAAAAAACCAAAACTTTGTTTATAATCCTCCCCCCACCAACCACAGTTGGCAGCTTTTAAGCAGCATGCGTGAGTACTGGAAGCCGAGTGGGGTAGAAGGGCCCACAGGGACCCCCGGGGCCAAGCGCAAACAGACCCATCTGCAGACCCACCTCAGAAACAGCCGCAAGCCCTAGCTGACCAAAGGGCGACTTAAAACTGGGCACAGGGTACCAAAAAAGGAAAATTCCACACATTCCCATACCTCTCACTCCCCACCTGAACCACAGCCCCCAGCACTGCCTCCTGGCAGACAGTCTCTGCCTCCCTGTCCTGCTGTCCTGCCTGCTGCTCCCCTGCGGTGTGTTCAATAAACTTCTATCTCCTTTGTTCTTCTGCCTTGGGTGAATTCTTTAACCCACTGAGCCACCCAGGCGCCCCTGCCTTGGGTGAATTCTTCCACCGCCAGTCCTTCCACCCAGCTGGGTCACCCCACACCTACCAGTGGTCTGGATTTGGCCTGGGGGCAGCAGTTTGCTCACCCCTGCTCTAGACCCAAGAATGGAGACAAGCCTTAGGAGACAAGCCACCAGGCTCCCTTAAGCAGATCTCTGCTAACCAAACCCTTCAGGTTAACAATCAGATGATCTCACTGTGTATCTTGTGTACCTTTGACTCCCGGTGGGACAGTGAGGAGCTAATGCAAGTGTTCCTACGCAGTGCTTTTGACCTTCACACAGACCTATGAGAGGCTGATGAAAGCAACAGAGCCACAAAAAAAATGCACCAGCACGTACACAGTTTGCTTGCATACAATCTCAAGGGAAGTACAGCCTACCTTAAGCTTATTCATGATCACCCAGAGGCCTAAAAACCTTAGGGTAAGATCCCTTGCTCACCCAGAAAGATAGCAAATTTGTTTTTATAGATCAAAGATTTCTTACAAAACACTTAAAAAAAAAAAAACAGACAAATCACACAAAGAAACAATTCACAGAATATAAATGACCACAAAAAAAGAGGTGGAAAGATGCTCTGTCTCACAAACATAGAAAAATTTTTAAAAATCACGGTTATACCATTTTCACCAGATCAGACTGGCTAATATTTAAAAGGCTAATAACAAGGTCTGGGGAAAGGGTGTGGAGAAAGGGCCCCTCTTATCCATGCTGATACAATAGTATTAGGATGGAACCTGTGGGGAAGGCCAGCAATCCCACTTCCAGGAATTTATTTTACGGGAAGGTATGTACAGGGGTGTTCCCTCCAGTAACACCATAAATTGGGAAGACTAGAAACCAACTCAAATGTTCATGAGCAGGAAACTGGTTGAGTAAATTATGGTATATCTATATTATAGAATAACACAGAACTGTTTCATAATGAGGCGGAGCTCTAGAGTTTAAAATAATAAGGTAGATTTCTAGGTACTGGCAGAAAAACATGTGAAAAGAACTAAATGAAAAAGGCAAACTGATAACAGCCTGTTTTTTAAAAAAAGAACAACATTGGTATATGCAGATTTACATTCTAAATTGCTGAAGGTGTGCTTATAGAATTTTACAGCCTATACTTTCTATTCCTAAAATACTGACTTCTGAAAATAAAAACATTTTTGTCTATGATCATAAAAAAGGAATCCAGAAATCTAATTGTTATAGGCCTACTAGCCTCCTCTAAATGTTCCTTGAAAATTATAAGCTCGTTCTTTTTTTTCTTTTTTTCTTTTATTAGTAGTCTCCATACCCAACGTGGGGCTTGAACGCACAAACAGGAGATCAAGAGTCATAAGCAAGAGGGGGAGGGGAAGGGGGAAGGGGGACAAACGGATTCTAGGCTGAGTGTGGAGACTGACATAGAGTTCGATCCCAGGACCCTGAGATCATGACCTGAGCCAAAATCAAGAGCCAGACACTCAACAGACTGAGCCACCCAGATGCCCCCTGCCAAAGGCTTTCTTTCTTTCTTTTTTTTTTTTTAAAGATTTTATTTATTTATTTTACAGAGAGAGATCACAAGTAGCCAGAGAGGCAGGCAGAGAGAGAGAGAGAGGGAAGCAGGCTCCCCGCTGAGCAGAGAGCCCGATGTGGGACTCAATCCCAGGACCCTGGGATCATGACCTGAGCCGGAAGGCAGCGGCTTAACCCACTGAGCCACCCAGGTGCCCCATGCCAAAGGCTTTCTTAAAGGTGATTCATAGTGTGGTGGTTTTAACCCACTTGTCTTCTACTTTATTACAGTAAAACATCTTTCTTCATCTCAGAGCATAAACTCCTGACATTCAAGGCCCGTCTCTTTTTTATCCCTAATTTTATCCCTAAATTCTGCCATAACATAGGCACAGCATGACCAAAATAATAGGAATGGTGCCAGGTTTTTAATTTTCATCTTGATGAAAGAGCTGGTCATTTTCATGCTGTCAAAGAACAAACAGAACCATGACTTTTGTTTCACAATTTACCCAACTTAGTGGGATTTGTGTACTTTGGATAGTTCGGAAATATTTCTTACTGTTTCGACATCTGTTTTCCCCCAGGAATTTGAGAAGGAGGGGGATACATCCATTTAAAAAAGAAATCTACCTGGTTAAGAAAATAGAAGTAACACACAAAAGAGTACAAAGTCAATCTCCCTCATATCATAGAGGGCAAGGCCGCCAGAGTTCCCAGAGATGCACTTGTCACTCACAGCCCTGTGTCTCCCACACCTGCGTGTCACCTACGTACAAAGTATACCACATACACAGCCCCCCTGTGCCTTTCACACCTAACACAGAGTTCTCTGAACTTTCCATTTCCGTGGGCTCCCACCAGACAGTCATCCCTTCCCACCGGGACAAAGTTAACCAGGCAAAGCACACGAAGGGGCAAAAGAAGAGGCACTGGGCCTGCCTGGGCCTGGCCTCAGGCTCAGGCTTACAGGCTGCAGGCAAGGGGTCACACAGATGCCAGCACCTCTCTGAGCTCCTTCCAAGAAGACCGGCATCCCCAGGGCTCCCTCAAAGCCAAACAAACGCCCCTCAACAGCAGGACTCCTGACCCTTAGTGGAAGGGGTCATCAGAAACCAGAGGCCCCTGCAAATCGGAATGGCAGATACCATGTCATAAAAATGTTTGTCACAGAGAACCTGAGGCAAGCCAGACTTTCCTGTCGGACAGAAATCTCTCTGAAGAGCATAGTATTCTCACTTATTTCCCACTGGCCAGCTCGGAAGGGCCAGCCTGTAGAGAGCTCCCTTCTTCCTCCTAGGGAAGACATGTTTGGCCTTCTTTGACTGACTTTCTTCTAACAACCTCTCCCACCTCACAAAGAAGCACGTTCTGTGGTATGCTGCTGCTACAGATAAGGTGGCACACTGGGGTGCCTGGGTGGCTCAGTTGTTAAGCGGCTGCCTTCATCTCAGGTCTGGGATCGAGTCCCACATCTGGCTCCTTGCTCTACGGGAAGCCTGCTTCTCCCTCTCCCACTCCACTTCCTTGTGTTCCCTCTCTCTCTCTCTCTCTTTTTTAAAGATTTTATTTATTTATTTGACATACAGAGACCACAAGTAGGCAGAGGCAGGGAGGGAGAGAGGGAGGAAGCAGGCTCCCCGCAGAGCAGAAAGCCCAACGCGGGGCTCGATCCCAGGACCCTGAGACCATGAACTGGGCTGAAGGCAGAGGCATTAACCCACTGAGCCACCCAGTTGCCCCTTGTGTTCCCTCTCTTGCTGTCTCTCTCTGTCAAATAAGTAAAATCTTTAAAAAAAAGAAAAAGAAAAAGACGGGGGGCACTCAAGCATCCCAAGAAAACACCTCTCTCCCCAGGGTGGCAGCTCTCTGTACCCTGGCATTCAGTAAACCACGACAAGTGGCAGCCATGTACACCCCTGAATTTTTCATTCCATTCTGGACAAAGGCAATGGTTCAGGGTGGGGAGATTTCAAGGGAGGGTTGTTTTTAGGTGGCACTGTTAACCAGAGCCGCCATGGGAAATGAGAGAAAAGAAAGTGGGTGGCAGCTTTTTTCTCTCTACTCCTGTCTTCTCTGAGCACGTGGTTAGTGAGCTGGCTTCCTCAGTATGTAAGCCAAGGTCAGCAGGCAAGGGATGGGCCTGCTCCAAGAGCTGAGTTCTGCTGCCTTCAGGCCTACCTAGAGAACGTCCCCAGCGTAGGAGGCCATGACTGGCTTTGCTGCCAGGCCACTTCATCCCCAGCAGTCCTCTCCTGCTTGGGATGTCCAGGCATAATAGGCAGATGCAACGTAAGGAAACTGAAGCCAACAAAAGCTGTCTCAAATTCACAGAGCAAGGACTGAACGAGATATCTTTAAAAAATCAATACTTACTGTTAATGAAGTGAAAGTCATGCACATCCCACCAAAGCCATTCAGAGCCAGGGAAACGAAGATGAGCACAGAGAGGGCTGTAAGGAAATGGAAAGCTCATCATCGGGGAACCACAGCTGAGCTTCCGGAAGGCGAGGGCCTGGCCCACTGCCTTGCAGGGAGCAAGCGGAATGGATGACAAGCCATCTGGGGTTAGTGATGGACACCTGGGGAGCTGGAACAGCCTCTTCCTCGCCACCCTCCTGTTGCCTATTTTACAGAGCCTGGGTTCCTGTGGAAGGTGTAGCCCCATCCCCCTTCTCCACTAACCTTAGCAGCAAGCCACACGCCTAAAGAAGCTGCTTTCTCCAAAAACAAAAATACAGGTGCTCAAAAATTAGCCAAGATTTTGGCAAACCTCAAGTGCTATTTTGGTGTTTGTTCTGAAAGTCCTTGAAGCAATGGCTCTACCTGAACAGGGCTGGGGACCAGCTGGATTCGAAGCCATCATTTTTTTCTTTTTAAGTAAGCACTACGCCCAACGTGGGGCTCGAACTCATGACCTGAGATCAAGGGTTGCATGCTCTTTCAACTGAGCCAGCCAGGTGCCCCAACTTCTAATCCATCCTTATAGTGCTGGCCTGGGCTGCCTCAGGGGACTCAGCTCCCAAGTTATGCACACATCCCTCAGCTGGCCTGGTTCTAGAACTCAGGTTGGCATCAGGGAGGGCATCGGGGCCTGGCCTAGCGTGGTGATGGGATGGGAGTATTGCACACCCCAGGAGCTTCTCTCAGACGTCTGTCTGGAGTGACCACTGTCTTACTCAGTCCCCCACTTAAGACAAGTGACAGGGTGAAGGCTAACAGGCATCCCCTCTGACTTGAGCAGTGAGCCCCAGGCCTGGCATGGCTAGAGCAAGCGGGTCTGAGAGCACCTCTGGGCACTCTCTCCCCAGTCCCTGCCCAAAGGGTAGAGGAAAAGCATACTCACAGTTCGGGTTACTTGCTCCATAGGCAATCAGCAAGCAGGAGACAGCAAAGCAGGCACTAAAAACAAGGAGAAACAGTACATTATTTATTATTACTGTTGTTATTAATGGTGTTCTTAGGAAGTACTTACTATGGGTCAGATGCTTCCAGAGAATTCACATACATTCTCTCGTTTAATTTAACAGTTCTAAGGAGTACAGTCGGCTCCATTTTACTGATGAAGAAAATAAAACAAAGAAAGAAAAAACCAGGGATGCCTGGGTGGCTCGGTTGGTTGAGCCACTGCCTTCGGCTCAGGTCATGATCCCAGGATCCTGGGATCAAGTCCCACATCAGGCTCCTTGCTCAGCAGGGAGCCTGATTCTCTCTCTGCCTCTGCCTGCCGCTCTGCCTGCTTGTGTTCTCTCTCTCTCTCTCTCTGACAAATAAATAAATAAATAAATAAAATCTTTAAAAAAGAAAGAAAGAAAGAAAAAGCCACACATTCTCACAAAGTCTCATAGCCAGCAGCTGTCTAAGCTAGAATTCAGGGTCCAAAGGCAGATCTGATGAACACCACACTACACTATCCCCTCCCATCCTCAGACTGGAGGCCAGGGTTTGGAAGTGAGTGGGCACGACCCATTCCCCAGGTTCCTACGCCCACTCTGCAGAGGAGTGGCAGTACCCCACTAAGCATGAGGGAGCTGAGCGGCAGCTTCTGAATCCTGTCTGCTTAGCTCCAACCTGGGGACCAAGGCCTCTTATGCTCCAAAGAATGAATGAGACTGATCCTCCACCCGTTCCCTTCGGGGTCACAGAGCTCACCCACTGCAAACTACAGCCCTGCAGATGATCATTTCCAGCGGCACTGGTTATGGGAGGGCTGCGGGCTGAGAGGACCCACTGCTTGGCGGACTAACCCTGAGTCTGGCAGACTGGAGCTTTATAGGCCAAGGGCATGCACCTCAGGAAGTGCAAACCAGCGTTCTTAATGACAAGCAACCACGAGCCTTCCCAAGCAGGCCCCAGGGCCCCAAGCCTTTCTTAAGCAATACTAGCACACAGCAAGGACCACAGGACCTACTGATTTGGTGGCAGAATGGAGAGAAACCCCACTCTGGGTGGGCATTTAGGGAGCTGACAGTGCAGCTGACAGCAGGGACCAGGATTCTCCACAGTGGGGATCTCAGCCCAGGAGCCCCACCTGCCCAACCCCAGCCCCTGCACTGACCTGCCCAGCAGCCTGAGCTTCCTTGGGCCATATTTGTCCATGACGATGCCTAGAGGCAGGGTGATGGCACTGAGCAGGAAGGAGCCTACGGTGAACGCCAAGTTGAGCATCTCATCCTGGGCCTGGCAGCTAAGCCAGCCATTCATCCAGCTGATATCCTCGGATTCCTGCTCCGGCTCTGCTGTGCTCCCCACTGTGCCGTTGGTGACAATATCTGTATGTGTAGAGGGAGGGAAACTTGATCACAGGGTTGAGGCAGGGATTCCCAAAGATCAGAGGGGCAGCTGCACATTCAGACCCCACTGGAAATGTTAGGTCTGGCTCTGGCTACCCCGGGCTGGCTCTGGCTATCCCAGGCAGGCTTGACTGACTGTGCATCTGGCCCCAGCCCCTTGGAGCAGTAACACAGAGGCTCTTATCTTTTGTAGAGGTCGCAAACCTTCTGGAGACTCCAATAAAGGAATCTATGCTCTTCCTCCTCCGAAAATGCACACAAAGGCTTGCCCACAGTTTCAGGGGGTTCCCGTGTCCCTTGAGGCACACATGAGCCCCAGCTTGAGATTCCCATTTGAGAGTAACCTACATCAGAGAAGACTAGGACTTAGGACCCTGCCTAGGCTGTGGGGCCACAGGCCGGCTGGAAATCTCAGCAGCTCTGTCCGTGGAAACAGGCTTCGGCCAGTCTACCAGGGCTCCACCCTAGACCACCTGAGCGGGACAAGCTGCTGGGGTCACTGCAATGCCCTGGTTCTCCTCGGTCAACCAAGGGGAAGAGCAGAACCCCTTGGAGAAGTTTTTTTTTTTTTTTTTTTTTTAAATTAATAGTCCTAAGTCATTAGCTTTCACTTGTTAAGGTCCACCTTTCATACTTTCCCTGCTGGGGTCATGTTTTGCTGTCCCCTGAGGCCACACCTGTGCTACCTGCAGTCTCGGCCCTAATCACCCCTCCAAAGTCCACCCAGCCCCATAGGGAGGAAGAAGTGCTGCGGCAGCTGCAGGCGGGAGGGTGGAGCACAGGCCTGAAGGCGGCAGGGGAAGCCTCTCCTCTCAGGGGCCCAGCTAGTTAAAGATGCTGACTAATCCTTCCAGAGAGGAGCAGCCTCTGATTAGATGCGAGGTCACACTGGGAGAGGCGAGGAAACACCTCTCTACTGATAACTGCCCCCTTCCCGATTGCGGCCCTCTGGCGCCAGGGCCGTAAAGCTGAGGTCGGCAAAGGCCTGCCCAGGCCTCCCAGGGCTGCCCCAAGGTCATGGAGAAGGATGCACTTAGGATGAATCATGCTATGTATGCCAGCCTCTCACCTACAGCCCCTGCTGGGGGCACATCGATTGAGGGGGAGGAGCCAGAATCTGGGCTCTGGGTTTCAGTTTTGGTACCTCTACTTCCTACTTGGATAACCTTGGAAAAATGACTTAATATCATTCTACCTGTTTCTTTATTTGCAAAATGGTACAATACGGTAGTTGTATCTACCTCTTAGAGTTGGGGGGAGGGGTGGGGAGATACATGAGGAACTCCGAACAACACTCTAGAGCTTACACGGACATAGAAAGTGCTCGATAAACAACAGCTATGAGCTGCTATTATTATCACTATTATGGGAGGCCTGGGATGGTGTAACTGGCCAGCAGAGGAGCTGGACAAAGGCACTGGGCGCGGGCTCCCACAACGGTGTGTGTGTACCATGACTTTGTGTCTCATCTCCCATTGGGCTGGCTGCCCACGTCTCCAGCACTTCACCCAGGTCCTGGGGTGCAGCAGGTGTTTACCAAATGAATGAAAACGATGGGAGTACTGCAGTCGGATCTGCAGTCGGATCACTGCGGCCAAGAGGATACAGACAAAAGAAAGGAAATAGGAAGTATGAAACCAAGGAGAAGACAGAGGGGATTTAAGGAGATGAAAAGCACAAGGTCAACCTTCTGAAACCACAGAAATGAAACCTAACAAGCCAGATTCTCTCCCCACCGCCAAACCCTGCCCCTCCGTCTCCTCAGAGAGGCCCCACTACGCTGACAGCACAAACACATGACCAGCAGGATCGTCGGAGTCCATGAGCATCCAGGTCAGAAGCCCCGCATGCATTGCCCTAGCCGGGGCCGGAGCCGCACGTCCGCGGAGGCATAGCTTCTGCAAAGGCGGCGCTCCCTCCGAGGCCGGCGCTGGTTTCAGTGGACCGCTCGCAGCCAGCAGCAACAGGAACTGCATGTGAAGTGGGAGGACAGGGTCTCCACACCGCAACAGCCATTTCCCAGTTGGTGTGCAGATACGAGCAAAGCAGCATACAGCCGTCACAGAGGGAACAACGGGTGGAGAAGGCGCCTCGGGGTCTGGGATCACTGGCTTGCGAACCCTGACTGTGGCCGCTCGGGGTCTGGGACCACACTAAAGAACACAGGAGAACTCAGGGCTTGGAGGACTCTGGGTCCGCGGCTGCAAGCAGAGACAGCTGGAGCTAGACAGGTAGCCAACGGAGCCAGGAAGCACTGTCTCTGAGTAGAGGCCCCAGGGTGCCTGCCCCCGGTTTTCCCAGAGCTGGACCCATAAACCCAAGACTGTACTTGCCACAAGAGAGAAGATAAATCCCAAGGCAATGTACTCAAGGCAGTCTCCCTGCTTTGCTGTAAGTGGGGATGGTGGTGGAAACATCTTGAATTTAGAAAGAACTAGACAGGGGCACTCCTAAGGAGAGAGGCAGGAGTGGAGGGAAGGGTATCTGTCCCCATCTTTTTTTTCCCCCTAAAGACTTTATTTATTTATTTGACAGACAGAAAGAGAGAGCGCAAAAGCAGGGGGAGCAGCAGAGGCAGAAGCAGGCTCCCCACTGAGCAGGGAGTCCAATGCAGGGCTCCACCCCAAAGCCTTGGGATCATGACCTGAGCCGAAGGCAAATGCTCAACCTACTGAGCCACCCAGGCACCCCTGCCCCCCATCTTTCATCCTGGAGCCACTACACACAGGAAAAGAGACTTACACATTTTGGACCACCAGCTTTAACTCTTTTTTTTTTTTTTTTTTTTAAATTTTATTTGTCAGATAGGGTGAGCACAAGCAGGGGGAGCAGCAGACAGAGGGAGAAACAGGTTCCCCACTCCCAGCAACCCCTCCATGAGCAAGAAGCCCTAAGCAGGACTCGATCCCAGGACCCTGAGCCAAATGAAGGCGGACATTCAGCGGACTGAGCCACCCAGGCATCTCCAGCTCTCTCTCTCTTTAAAAAAAAATCCCTGCCAACTGGGCTGCCTGACCCTTGCACTCCTGCCTCTAGGCAGTGATGTCCAGCAACAGATAAGCCCAGGATAGGGAGTCCAGTGGCCTCTCTTGTCTGCCCATGAAGCAATGCAAGAGAGTCCCTTGCTCCCAGAGGAGACTAAGTCTTTGGTGAGCCCCGCTTTGTTGGCAGTAAACAGCCCACATGAATAATCAGAGATCAGACAGATGCCCAAACACAGCCACACCCAGGCTGTTCCGCTCCCTCTGCTCCCACCTGGGCCACTGTGGGCCAGAAGAGACACAAACAGATAAGCACCAAAGAAGTGTCAAGCCCCAGGGTGTCCCTCCGCTCCCAGCCTAGCCTGTTCCCGCACCTAACCTGCACCTGTTTATCAAACAGATGCCTCTCAATTGAGCGGCCAGAGTGGCCTGGCCCAGTCCGGCCGGGGAAGGTGAACTAAGAGGACAGGCAAGGAATTGGTGTGGCCAGAGTGTGCCGAATCACTGTGAGGCTGCTGAGGGGCCGGGAAGAGAGAACAATGCCTGCACTGTTCAGCCCTCCTTGCAGCAGACTAACACACAATCCGTACACTGAAAGCAGGGGACAAAAGGGGGGTGCTATGACCCCACTTGGGCTCCCCTGGCATCCCTGGGTCAAGGAGGGGGTTCCCCCCACCCCAGAGAAACAAAGGGAACGAACGGCTGCATGATGCTTAAAGGAACAAGGGGGCACTGGGCTGGAGGCTCCTCGAATTCCTGAGCAGGCCCCTTTTCTGACTGCTTACTGCCTGCCCCCACACCCGGGATGCAGGCCCCTGGACCTCCCTGATGATGGTCCCTGCCCCAGGATCTCCTGTCTCTTTCCTAAATCCTTAGTCTATCCGGCAACAGGAAGCAGTATCTCAGTCCAACAGGGGGATGTAGATGAGAGGTCAGCCTCAGACGCAGAGCAAACACAAGGCAGGACACAGACAGTCAGAGGGCCATCCTGGGTAGGCCGGAGCCTAGCCTCTACTTGTGGCTGTGTGTGCTGGCCACTTATTCTGTGGCCTTCGTTCCATGTCGCTTAGTGCTTTCACTCCCCGCCCACCTTCCACAACAGGACACCGGAGGCTTTGGAGCAGCCATGGTGCTTGTCTGACGTCTCATAGACAGCACCTTATGAAGAAGCTGGATCTGAGTCCAGGCTGCTGGCCCTCAGAGTTTCTGGTTTTAGCCTTTAGGCTGTGCTGATGCTGTACTACCTGGGTCCAAGGCTTTCCAAGAGAATATGCTGAAGGGACAGAGACAGCACAGACAGCCCCAGGTAGCCCTTAAGGACACCCAGTATGAATGGGACTGACCCCAAGATCCTCCCTGAGAGTCAGCCCAAGCTGGACAGAATCTTAAGGCAACACCATGAAGACAGGTGGGGCCCACGGATGTGGGAGAGGGAAAGTGGGTCATGAAATGGGACGAAGAAAGGCAGGGTTGGGAGGAAAGGCTGAGGGCTCCAGCTCCTTTCTCTGACACACTGTGAGGCCATGGATACCAGCATTCAGACCTTCTCATCCATTGCTACAGAATGTTTGTTTTTTTAAATCCCAAATAAAGTGGGGGTGGAAAAGGGAGTAGGGGGAGCGGGGGGGTAGTGGAAACAGTCACATTCATAGCAATACAAGTCAAAGGGTGGACTTTCAAAAGCTATTAAAAGCCAGCAGCCTAGGGGCTCCTGGGTGGCTCAGTGGGTTGCCTCAGACTGGCTCTGGTCGTGATCCCAGGGTTCTGGGATCGAGCCCTGCATCAAGCTCTCTGCTCAGCAGGGAGCCTGCTTCCTCCTCTCTCTGCCTGCCTCTCTGCCTACCTGTGATCCCTGTCTGTCAAATAAATAAATAAAATCTTTAAAAAAAAAAAAAAAATGCCAGCAGCCTTTGCGCGAGGAGGAGACCATTAAAAGAGAGCCTCCAAGCAGCAGGGAAGGTCTCCTGCCAACCTCTCCCACCTTGGCCCACCTGTGGGGCCCCAGGCCCATCTCTGCTTCCCTGGTGGACGGCAGCCCCTCTGCCCTCTCAGGGCCCAGGGGACCAGCTTCCTGCTTTGTTTCATGAGGGGTACAGCTCCGCTGCCACCACGGGCAGCGAGACTGCAGTGATGAAGGGAACAGAACTCGGGTCTGCCTTGGTGTCCACAAATGAGCTAGACCGTGACTTCCTTGGGCAGAGACTGCAACTCCCACCCACGCCCCATGCCCAGTTTGTGGCAATACTGCAACAATTCCTAAGAGTCTAACAGGTGAATCTGATCGTCGCCCTCCTCTGCCCCGTCACTTCTTCCTGCCTTGAGAATAAAATAATCCAACTTCCCCACGTGGCCTCCTAGGCCATGTGGGCCCTAGCCACCTCCCACCTCTTCTTGCCCCCCTCCTCTCCCGACTCACCCCTCATTGCCCTCCCCGCTTCCCCCTAAACCTCAGAGAGGCCCTCCCACCCAAGTCGAACTGGATCCCCACTGCCGTGCTCCTTCCTGGGCCCCTGCTCTCACTGCAGTCTGGACCTCCACTTGGAAGCATATGGTCTGTGGGTTTGATGCTGGTGGACTACGGACTCCCTGAGGGCCAGGACTGCTCTACACCCCCCAGCACAACACCTCAATGCTTACTGGACATGTGGGTTAGATGAAGAGGAGATTAACAGCCCCCTGACCTGACCCTGTCCAGCGGGCCATCAGATGACAGAGAAAATGAAGAAAGAGGTCAAGAGTGGGGAGGTATGGCGGTCACCCTGAGGCCAAAAGGACACGGGTCTGGGAAATCCCTGGACTTCCTGGGCTAGGAAGCCAGAGAGCAGCCCAGCCACACCAGGGAGGCTGGGGAGGCAAAGCCCAAATGCTGGGCACAGGTCCTTAACAATCTCATATGGTGAAAAAGGCAAAAAGAGCTGAGAGGCAGCAGAGAAACAGGCTCACTCCTCCCAGCTCACCACACTGCAACCCAGCACCATGTGTCCGGGGCCAGATTTGGGCTGGCGTCCCGAGAATGAGTTCTGAGAACGTTTCAACAGGTTTAGGCAAATTTTCTTGAGAGAAAAACCCAAAAGCCAAGGTCCTATAAGCGACAAAAAGCTGACAAATTGGCATCTCAAGCAGCGGCAGACCAGTCAGCTTTTCACAAGTCTAACACAATAAACTCCATAAATGGCCCCACTGCTTCTCGGTAAGTCAGCCATCCACCAAGTTTAAACATATTAGGCCTAAGCAGAAACCTTGACCCTATATGCTCCAGGCACTCCCAGGGAGGCAAGGCCTGGAGGAGACTCCTGGCTCCAAAAGGCGACAGGCTACTTGGGACTCCAAGAATCGAGGAGCAGGGAGGCCAGAGAGATAAGCTGTGTGGAATCAGCGGGGCTGCCGGTCCAGGATGCTGGATCAGCAGGCTTTCCAGGTAGTCAGAAAAAAAACAAAAAACAAAATCAAAGGCAGGGGCAAAGGCACAGGATAAGAAGTTGATGTTCAACTGCCACCCTGACCCTTCACCTTCACTTTGGTTTATAGGAGGGACGGGGTCGAGGCTCTCACTGGCTTCAACACCAACTCAGCATTGTGTTGGCAGTCTCTGCAACTCCTCCCACTTTAAATGGAGGAAGAAGCCAAGGTCGAGGCAGGAATGAAGTGACCAGCCCCAGTGCTGCCAGTACCATAAAATACATTAAGTCAGTGGACAAGCTCAGAAAAGAAACCTAGAATCTGGCCTTCTACAGTAGGAACCTTTCCCTCCCACATTCCCCCCCGCCAAAAATCAACCACAACAGTCCCTCAGTCTGGATGAGACGCTAAAAGCTTCACCTGGAAATGAGGTTTCTCTCTGTTTTTAAGACCCTCGATGCAGCCTGAAAGAATCCATCAAAGAGGGAGGCAGGAAGGGTCATGATCTAAAACAGAGGAGAGAGGGAGGGAGAGGAGGAGCCAAACACTTCAACCTGCTCCTTCCAGAGTCATTAATCTGCTAACATCTCTTGGGTCAAGCAGAAAGCTTGTTCAAGGAACAAGGTCTGAGTGACCCTCCCATCTCCCTAGATTTCTTGCTGATGTGTGGAAAGGTCTGCCAAGAACCCTTAGGCTATTAGGAAATATTTCTGAGTAGCTAAAGGCTAAAGGTTATAAATTATACACTCTCTACCCTCCCCCAGGTGACCTCTGCATCCCCTTCGTTTCTCCTGCCCCTAACCTGCCCAGCAAAGCTTCCCTAGAAACTGAAACACTCAGGGGCACCTGGGTGGCTCAGTGGGTTAAGCCGCTGCCTTCGGCTCAGGTCATGATCTCGCGTCCAGGGATTGAGTCCCGCATCGGGCTCTCTGCTCAGCAGGGTGCCTGCTTCCTCCTCTCTCTCTCTCTGCCTGCCTCTCTACCTACTTATGATCTCTCTCTGTCAAATAAATAAATAAAATCTTAAAAAAAAAAAAAGAAACTGAAACACTCAGAAATCTCCTGGGACTACCAAGAAAGGGAAACAAGGACTCTACATGGGGTTATAGGTAGCATGAACTGGTCCAAAGCTTTCTCTTCCCCCCAATTTAGAACGCTAACAAGAAAAGGCATGCCAGTGCTGTGATTCAGAGGGTCAAACTCTAGCTGTCTCCCTCTAAGGGGACTTGTGCAGGAGCTGGCTGACGAAGGCAATGCAAGAGACATTATGGAGTTCAGCTATTAGGTAGCCACTGCTGGGGATAGCAGAGGGCAGAGGGAAACATTTCTTATAAGGTTACCTAGGAAAGGGGTAGAAGGGTAGAGGTGGGGAGGCACTTGGGTCTCACTGTTCAGCTGAATCTACTAATCTACAACAATTAGGAGCCTTGGATGGGGTCAGGGGGGTGTGAAGGTAGGAGTGGGGGTTAGATTTCTTATAGACAAGTATCCTCAACCTGCATTCAGCAAAACCAATGGTGTGGCAAAGAGAGACAACAGAACAAGTGTTATTTCCCTAAATACCCCCTTTGCCTCCCTCCTCAATGGCAGGCAGATAGAAGGCCACTGGGATGTTCTCACAGCCTGTGGGAGGAAACGTCCTTTGGAAAATCACAAAGCAGCAAAAAATAGACAAGAAATTGTAGCTGACAGGCCCTTAAGAGACTCCATAACGGCCTGACTAAAACATCTAGATTCCAGATGAAGCTTCAGTGGGGTGGAGGCCAAGCCACTTCCTCTCTCTTTCTGCACCCCGGCCACTGAGTCAGGAGTTCCTCTTTCTCACAGTCAGGCAGCAACATATTTAGTGCAGGCAAGTGATGTGCTATATGCACTGGAAGGAGAGGAGTCCAGCAATGTTCCTTAAGGCAGGAAGAAAAACACCCTGGACTTAGGGGGCTTCTGGCTCTACCGCAGTCCTTGGGCAAGCCAGAAGATGGGCCTGGGCCTCGATTTCTTCATCCACAAAACAGCCAATAACACGTATCCAGCAGAGAGGGCTGAGCGAGGATCAAACGGGGCTTCTGCTAAACCGGGAGGTGTTGCGCACCGAGAGGGTACTGCTGGCAGATCTTTCACTACCGTCTCGCCCTCTCCCAAAGCTCCCACTCCGGGAACCACCCCCAGCCCGAGCCGCCCGTCTCACCTGGCTCAGTACACAGGTACGAGTAAAAGCCCTCCGACTTGAGCATGATGAGCAGCGAGCCCCAGCCCAGGAGGACTGCCGAGAAGAGGAGGTTTTCCAGCACTGCTGTGCAGGCCATCCACCAGCGGCGCCGATGGGCTGTGGCCAGGGTGGGCGCCATGGCGCGGCGCGGAGGCCCGGCTCCGGCTTCGGCTCCGGCTCGGCGGCCACCTGCACACAGACCTCGGCGTCAGCGGCCGGCGCTGCCCACCCTGTGCGGCCAACCCCGGCCGCTGCCGCAGCGCGCGGGGCTTGTCACCGCTCCGCGGCCCAGGCGGTAGGGGCGCGCGGCGAAGGAAGCCCCAGCCCGGCCTGGGTCCTGGGCCAGCCTGTCCGCGGCTGGCTCGTGCGTCCGCCCTCAGCTCCGGGACAGCGGTCCCGGCCCGGCGGGGAGACCTCCCTCGGCGGGTTCCGAGGTAACCTGAGGCAGGGAAACAAGGAGGGACTAAGACATGCTCAGGGGCGTGGAATTAATCGGGCTCTCTGCAGGTCTGACACAGCTTGGGGACCTGTAGGAGAGGCACCTTACGTCCGGATACCTGGGCAGGGTCATACCTGGGGGGCTGACACTCCCTGGGACCCTGACAGGAGCCCTCCCGCCCGCACTGGAGACCCTTCCTCAGAGCTCGTTCCTTCAACCACAAGATCAGCGAACAGCGTCCGGAACGGCCCGCCCCCGACCCGCTCATTGGCCTGACGGCTAGAAACTGCGGCGCCATTGGCCGCTGTCTAGGTCGCTAGGCGCTGCGGCCACGCGAACCCCGCATGGGAAAGGCGAAGCCGGTTCAAACCGGCGGCGCGAGCCACTTGCGCGACCCCCAACCAGGGCTGTTTCCTCGGCATTAAGGCTGTTCCCATGGAAGCGGACCACCATCTCTCCATCTCCTAGCTGCCTCCTCTTTTCGTCATCTCTTCCCTGGCGGCTCCTCATCGGTCACATGTTGTCTCCCTACCGCCCCCCCCTTCGAGCGCCTTCTGTCCTCCTAGCACCTATGCCCAGGACCTAGATCCCCAAGATCCAGCTCACCAGGTTCCCAGCAGCGTGTATCGGGCCCGGCCGGCGCCTTTTCTGTCTCCTTTTATTCCAGCGCTTTTATTCCAACCCAAGATGAAAACACTGCCGCGCGCTGATTGGCTGAGTCGGGGCTGGAAACAAGCATTGACCAATCAGCAGCCACCTACCCGCCCCGCGGCGAGCAGAAGCCGGTTCCGGCCGGACTCCGAGACAAACAAGAGAGCTGGGGGGGACGGGGGCAGCCGCGGGTCGTGCCTTTCCTCTGCTGCTTTTAACTGGAGTCACAGCCGGGCTGGGACTCCCCAGGGGTATTGATTGCCCCAGCGACTCTCAGAACCTCACTCTGAAGCCCTACCTGGGTCAGGCTCCCCGGGTCGATGATCCAGTAACCCCCGGACTGCGTGCCTGTCTCCCTCTCACACCCAGCTGGGCTTCTGCACTCCCATTCTTCTCCGGCCCGCTTGTGGAGTCCCCAGCTTCCCCTCTGACCTGGGCATCATGTCCCGATGCTCTGGCTCCGTGGGGGGTCGTTCCGCTCCTGCCGCCTCCGCTGCTTCCCCCACACAACGCTGCCATCCCCGGCTGCCTCGGGCTTTGTGTTCTGATTCCTCGTTCGCCTGTCCCCAGTGTCCTCCATCCAGGCGCTGTCTGCTCATCCCGGATCCCCGGACCCCTGCCCAGGCGTGGTGTGCCTCTTCCCTGCTCTACTGATTTCACGGATTCTCTCTCTTGGGTGCCATTTGCCCGGTCTCTGGAAGATGGCCTTGGGGGATCCGTAGGTGGGAGTTTGGGGCTTGTCTGTACCCTAGGACGGTCTGCTCCCATCCAGATCGCCTCCACCACCCCACCCCCCCGCCTCCTGCTGTCCTTGGTCCCCTTGGGGATCCTTACTCAAAGTTGACCATCCAATCTCCATTGTCTTGCACCACCTCCACCCGCTTACGTCCCATTCCTGGACGTCAACTTCAGGGGCCCTCTCTGCTTGGTGACGCGGCGGGCAGTGCCTCCGGGAGAGCGCGTGGAGTCGGGAGGGCTCGGTACCCAATGTGATCAGAGAGCTAGACCTGCCCCCAGGACGGCTTGGGCAGCGGGATAGAGCCCGGGCACTGGGGAGGTTCGGCAGCCCAGATGCGTATCCCCGATCAGAGTGGCTAGTCCGATCTTACTAGACCCTCGGTCTACCCCAGATTCAGCTAGGTCTCCCTGGCACGCTCTGGGAGCTGGCTTATTCCAGGACTCTGGGAGCCTCAGCAGCCTCCTGTCTCACGTCCCCGCATCCAAGTGCGCCCCCTGCCGCCGTGAACCCGCTACTGGCAACCTTGCTCACACCTCGCCCCGCGCTGTGGGCTGGGGGGATCCTGGCTGGTTACTTATTCTGTTACCCACCCGGCAGAATCTCACCCACTCATTTGGGACTGCCACTGAATAAACTTCAGTCCCAGCCCCCCACCTCCTTAGAGCCACCTGCCAGAGGAGCGTTTCCAGGCAGCTGTTCCATACACATCTTTAGGAGCACCTGGGTAGTGAGGTGAAGCCTCCAACTCTTGTTTTCTGCTCTGGTTGTGATCTCATGTGTGGTGGGATGGAACCGCGCCTGGGGCTCCCAGCTCAGTGGGGAGTCAGCCTGAGATTCTCTCCCTCTGCCCCTGCATATGCTCTCCTGCTCTCCCTCTCTCTCAAATAAATAAATCTTTTTAAAAAAATAACTCACTTTCTACCGCCCAAAACTGTCCGTCTCATTCTTTCTCAAATAATAGCACCGCTACCTACCGAAATTAGATATCGTGAACCATCTTTTCAATAAATATTTGAAATTTATCTTAAATTCTCCATTATTCTCCCTCTCCTTCACCCCATCCCACCCCACCAACACAGCCATATCTCCTAAATATTTATCTAATTTGCCCATCTGTATCCCTAGGACTGCAACTGCTCTTCATTCAGCCTCTGTTCTCAGCTTCTAAAATACATTTCTTCACCCAACCCCATCCCAGTGAGCTGTGGGAAAGGTAAATCTGACCTTAGTAAATTTGACCTCCGCTCAATCCTTCAGAAACTCTCTACCATTTGTCCTGTAGGATAAAGTTCAAGTTCTCCAGCCTAACCCACACAGGCTCCTCCCTATTGGTCTCTTCCTCCACTTAGAGGCTGGTTGACTGGCCAGATCATAGGTGCTTCAATCACATGGAATTGCTTGTGGTTCCTGCAGGTGCTGTACTCTTGCCTCTGGCCTTCAAAGATAGACTCTTCTTGGATAACACCTCCTTCAAGAAGCCATCCCTAACCACTCCCCAAAATATCCTTTACTATCTTTGTCCACTGATTGCACTGTTTTGTATTTTTTTTAATAGTGCACTGTTTCATCTGTTTGTCCCTCCCTTTTCCCACTGACTATGAACAAATATTTGGGGGCAAAAACTATGTCTTACTCAACTTTGTTTACCAGCGCTTAACACAGAAGCCCAAACAAAGCAGGTGCACAAAATTGGGCTTGTTGAGTGAAAACATGAACAAATGAAAAGGGATGGAAGTTATCAGCTTCTTGGGACAAAGGATTCAAATCTGGGAGAATATGGTGATGCAAATAGTAATTACCCTTTTTTGAGAACTAAAAATTTCCTAGGTGCTTTATGTAGTTTCTGTTATTTAATCCCCACAACAGCTCTGGGAGATGGCCAGGTCCCCATATGAAAAAACTGAGGTTTTAAATACCATTTCAAAGTCACAAAACAGGGGCGCCTGGGTGGCTCAGTGGGTTAAGCCGCTGCCTTCGGCTCAGGTCATGATCTCAGGGTCCTGGAATCGAGTCCCGCATCGGGCTCTCTGCTCAGCAGGGAGCCTGCTTCCTCCTCTCTCTCTCTCTCTCTGCCTGCCTCTCTGCCTACTTGTGATCTCTCTCTGTCAAATAAATAAAATAAAATATCAAAGTCACAAAACAATTATCAGAACTGAGATTTGAATCCAGGGCTATTTGAATGAAATTCTGAGTTTCTTTTTTCGGTGTTTTTGTCAAGGGTGTTAAAGCCCCAACACCAGAACTGTTGACAAATCATAAAGAAATAAAACCACTAGAGTACCAGAAGAAAAGGCAGATGATTATTTCATTAGTTTTAGGGTAGAGAAGGCCTTTCCACTAAGCATTTGAATCTCACAAGTCAAGGGGTGCCTAGGTGGCTCAATGGGTTAAGCCTGCCTTTGGCTCAAGTCATGTTCCCATGGTCCTGAGAAAGAGCCCTACTTTGGGCTCCCTGCTTAGCTCAACGGGGAGTCCGCTTCTCCCACTCCCTCTGCTGCTCCCCCTGCTGGTGGGCGCGCAAGCATGCGCTTTCTCTTTCAAATACGTAATCTTAAAAACAAAACAAAAAAACCCTCAGCAGTCAAGAAGAAAAAGACTGTCAAAAGGGGCCCCACCCTAAGAGGAAGCCACCCTTCAAAAGGATTTTGGACCACTCTGCAAGGAACCCTCCACCCTTTCCCTTGTGACAAAAACCTGATTGGATGACAGGCGCCCGGAGGGTCAATCAGATCAAAACAGAGGGCCAACAAGCCCATAAAAACCCCTAGACTTAGAAACTCCCATGGCAACCCTCTCCTGTCCTGTACCTCCTTAGGAGCTTTGTACTATCACTTTGCCATTGCTCAATAAACCTTGCTTTGCTGCCCACCAAAAAAAAAAAAAAAAAAAAAAAAAAGACTGTCTAAATTAAAATTTTAAACTTCTATGGAAAGAAGAAAGAAACTATTAACAGCATTAAATGACCAATCACAAATGGGCCAAAGAATTAATATCCTTGATATACATAGACACTTATAAATCAATGAGGAAAAGATGAACACCTCAGTTGAAAATCGGGGAAAGAACATAATCAGATAACTCATAGGAAAAAAAATAATTATTAAAGACACGAAAAGAAGCTCAACCTTAGAATAAGCACAGAAATTCACATTTTAATGACATGATTTTTTTGATAGTTAAAAAAATGTAAAAAACCCTTTTATCTGTACAAAGCTTTTAACTTCTTAAAAAGTTTTAGCATGTTATCACTTTATTATTTTTATTGTGCTAAGATAATGAGATACCATTTCAGCCTATTAGACTGAGTGTGCGGAAATAGATCTTGCCATCATTTGTGAGAATACAAAACCATGTAACTTTTTTGGAGGGCAATGTAAAGTAAGTGCCCAAATATTTAATGTCTTATCCTATCACCCAGCAATTCCACTTCTAGGAATCTCTTCTGCAGAAAAACATGCACAGTGCAAAAAGAAATATGGACAAAATAGTACACTGTGTCATTTATTGCATGAAAATGATTAGAAACAACCCAAATCTCCACGGGTAGGGGAATGGTTTAAATAAACTGTGTTTTTTCCACATGATGGAATTCCATGTAGCCATTTTTTTAATAAAAAGAGGTAGCTTTACATTTACGGACATCAAAATATAACCAAACTATATTGTTAAGTAAAAAAACAAAGTGTACAACAATATGATCTTTTGTTTTCATATGTCCAGAAAAACATCTGAAAGGAAAGATCTGAACTGTTCACCAGATTCTCTGAGCACTGGGATAGAAGGGGAAGCTGCTGTTTCTGTACGGACTAGGTAATTCAAGTATGTGAGAAAAAAAATTCAAACAAGACCAAAAGACATTCAGAGACAAGTTAAGTCTGGTCCCTCCCCTGTCCCTCAGGTTCCTCTGAGGAAAAGGGAAATCTCTTTTTTACTTTATACATGTCTATAATGTTAGTACTTTTTAAAATTTTTCACAAAAAAACATTGCTTTTAATATTTTTTTAAAAAAATCTAGTGAGAAAAGTAAAAAGAATGTTCACTAATGACAATTTACAAATAATACAAAAGTTTAAGAAAATAAATATTAGCTACAATCTCATCTCCCCCCCAAAAATGCCATTTGATGCCTCTCCCTCAAAATGTTTTATGCACATACATCCTTCAGGAAAAAAAAAAGTTTGTAAAACAATCACAAAATATACACAAAGTGGGAGAATTCTAAACATGTAGCCTGAAGCAAAAAGAAATGAAATTTATAAAAAGCCACCTTATTTTTTACACTTAACAGTTGAGCATAAACAGTCTCCCCTATTTCCCATATTAAATATTCTTACACAATGTGATTTTTGTGGTTGTTTAGGGACCTATCCTAAGCAATCTTTCTTTAACCAATCTTTTGTCATCATTTAGGTTGTTTCCCATTTCAGAAAAATGTTTTGCAAATGGAGGAAAGAATAGCCTTTTGGGGCAGAGTCTAGGAAAACAGAAAAAAAAGTCCCTGTAGTCATCTCTTTCCCCTTCCTGACTCCACCCCATGGGGTCTCTGCCCGGGCCTTCCAGACCACTCCCAGAGCACTGCCAGGGCCCAGAGCCAATTGGCCTCCAGCTCTGACGTTTCCCCATGAAAGGGCAGAGGCTCTGGTCTGTCTTTCCTGGCCCTGAGATCTTTTTCCAGCAAAACACAGTCTGATCCAGGGGCAGTTCAGAAGCCTACCCCCTATCCACAGTCTTACCACTCTCCAAATTCAAGGTTCTCAGGGTACTGGTAGCCCAGAGATGGGTGCAACGTTCTCATACTGGGGCTCCTCCTGCTCTTCCTCATCAGCCAGCTTTTGGGGATCCTGTTCTTGGGGGCCACTGTCAGGGGTCAGCTCCAGGGCCCTTCCTGAATTCTTGGTACCATCCCCCAGCCCCCTGGCCACTTCCTCTGGCCCAGTTCCTACAGACTCTAAGGACCTAGTAAGCTCTTCATTGGGGGCTAGGCTGGGGCTCTGCTTGGCAGAGCCAGAGGCTAGTCCAGGGCTGCCCTTATTTCGACTAAGGGCCCGGCGTGGAGGCTTGGGGATGGCACTCTTGACCTTGGGCCCTGCCTGGCCTTTCTGGAAGCTACCAAAACGGCGGAGAACAGACCGGACTGGGCCCTCAGATAACTGGGGTGTCCCTGCCAGCATGTAGATCGTAGTCACAGAGCCTGAGCCCTCCAGGACACTGCCCTCAATGGCTTCTACACGCTCAGCCACTGTCCGGCCACCAAGAGGTAGCCGGCGGCGGCCAGTGGCTGAATCCCTGGGGCTGGCAGCACCAGGAAGGGTTTCATCCATTTCTGCTTTCTCTGAGTCCATGGACTCTTCAGCCTCCTGGCTTTCAGGGCCCAATTGGGCCCCCCGGGAGAGCCTTTTGGGCTTTCGGAGAGGACTGGAGATTTCCCCTGAGCTTCGGCGACTCTGTGGGGCAAACTTGGTGCCTTCGGCAAAGGAGACTGACGGCCGTTTGGCCCGGGCGAGGCTGGAAGTGCGCGGGATGGGAAACGGGGTGGAGGCGTCCTCGGGGGGAGGGACGGGACCTCCAGCCAGGCTGGCTTCTACAAACTCTCCGTGGGCCACAGTGACCATCCCTGGAAGAGGAGACAGAAGAGGTTGCCTAAAGCTGGGCTTGCCACCCCAATCTGTCCTATTTACTCCGTTTGACATCTGCTGGGAAGCATCAACAATGGGGCGAGGAAATGGGTGAGGGTACAGAGGCAGGGGACGGCCTATTCAGGTAGACATGACTCCTTCCACACACTCTTCTCACCACCCCTTCCCCTGTGAACTAATACCACATGCTAGCCAAGCTAAAGCTCTGTCAGTGTGTCACACTCCAGTCCCTCTCACCTTCGGGCCTTTGCGTGTGTTGTTCCCTCTTCCTGAAACACCATTCTCACACCCCTCCTTAGCTGTCACTTGGTTGACTCCTCCTGATTCTGCTAGACTCAACTCCTGAGCCATCTTCCCTGGCCCTAATCACCCCTGACAGGGCTGGATCATGAGCCCCAACTTTTATGTCCCCCATCAGAGCATGTTGACACAGCCTCTGTCCTACATGTTCCTGATCACCACCAGCCAGACAACAAGCTTCGGCAGACCGGAATGTTCGGTCTTGTTCTTTACCATGTCCCACGGCCAGGAAATGGACCTGCACTCGAAAGGCCACTTGATACATGTTTGCTGAAGGAATAAAGAAGTGGCAGTGGGCAGGGCTGCTCAGGGCGGAGCGGGCTGTCGGGGACTACCTTCTTGGGGTGGTACACAGTAGGCCGGGCTCTCGTCTTCTCCGGACTCGGGATCAGAAGAGAAGGAGTCATCTGAGGCCCAGCCGGCCGAGGGTGGCTCAATGAAGCTGTGGTTGAAGGGGATCTCCGGGTCATGGTGAGAGACTGCAGAGAGCTTGGGGTCAGGCACAGAGGTCCACAGAAGACCTTGTCCCATCCCAGCCCCTGACCTTCAGCACCCACACTGACCTGTCACCCAGGGAAGCTTGTGGCTGCTGAAGCTACCACACGGTAGTGCGGAGCCCAGGCTGCTCAGCGCCCCCCAGACCTGCAGCTTCATCCTGGACACAGCAGCTCCATCGCTTGCTGGCCTGAGGGTACGGGAGGGTGGTCAGTGCATAAGACCACTGGTGGGAGTAGGGTGGGGGCCGCAGAAAGGGTCAGGACCATTTTAGTCCTGGGGTTAGTGTGAGAGAGGCAGGGTCACAGAGTGACTGTCTACTTCAGTGGTTCCCTTGGACCACAGAGTAAA
Organism: Neogale vison; assembly: GCF_020171115.1. NCBI lineage: Eukaryota > Metazoa > Chordata > Mammalia > Carnivora > Mustelidae > Neogale > Neogale vison. The sequence continues at coordinate 25,755,404 of NC_058095.1, read as the reverse complement.
ATCCAAACAACAGGCTTCACCTCTCTGAGCCTCAGTTTCCTCATCTGTCAAGCTAGTGCCTTTCTATCACGCTAGTGCCAGGCACCCGGTGGGGGTTCCCCCAAATGCAGCTTTGTGTTATTATCACCCTTGCTGAGTCCCAACTCAGCTACATTTCTGAAAGTGCCACCACCTCCAGGAAGCCTGTCCCTGACCACCCCCCCAACAACTGGAAGCCACGGCTTCACTGTTACCATTCCTCTGATAGCCTTTGTCCCTTTCTGTTCTCAAGTGGAGGTCTTCTTCCCCACGCCCAGGGTCTGTCATCTGCGAGTACCACACAGCACAGAGTAGGATGCTTGGGGATTAGTGCGTGAACTAATACGAGAGCACCAGAGAATCCAGAAAAACAGAGCATGGGCTTTGTGGGTGCCAGTGACAGGCTGGGTGACCTTAGGCCTCCGTGCCCTCCTTTGTGATTTGAGAACACTAATCCTTCCGCCTGTATGTTCCCTGCTCTGAACCTCCTTGCTGCTGTGAGTCTCCAAGGAACCAGAAATGTGATGAGATTTGGTAAAGGAACAAAGCTCGGTACAAACAACATTCCCCAGCAGTGGGCACCCCCACCTCCACCCCCGAAAGTCCCCCTAATCCTTCCTATTATCTCCTCTTCTCAGAAAGCCGCCATCTCTGATAAACCACCACTCGGACTTTGACGTCACTCTCCTTTGGAGAAACAGGGAGTTGTTGAGGCCTAGTCTCTTCCTGTCCCTGCTCAGCATTGCCCTGGGGCTTCTGCCTTCCCTGCTTTCCTCTTTGGGCCCCTGTGAATAAACCCTCAGCAGCTGCGGGCTTTGAGTTGCCCCAGCCTGATGCCCAGTGCCCGGTGCCACTGCTCACCCTCCTGCAACTCGGAAACTTGCTTCTGGAAGGCTTTCAAGGAAGGTATGGCCTGGACATGGCAGTGTCCAGGCCATGACCACTGCCAGCTACCCTGTTACCTCAGACTTAAGTGTGTGACCCGGCCAGTCCTTCCCCACCCCCGAAGGGAAACCAGATGCCAGCCTGCTCCCAACCCCCTGTCCCAAGCTGGGGGTGGGGGAAGGGACAGGCCAGAGTTCACCTGTCCTTGGGGTCCAACCGGGCAGCCCAGCAGCAGCAGGCACAGAAAATGAGGCCCAGGAGAAGCAGCAGCAGAGGCACAAGGATGCCAGCGATGAGGGCTGCATCCTGACTGTGGTGCCCTGGGGAGAGGAAGAGAGAGCAGGGGATGGCCAAATATTCTGGGCCATTGTGTTTTCCATACATCATGTTTCCTCTCCAGCTCTGAGTTGTCCCCCGGCCCCCCAGAATCTTCCACCTACGGGTCCCTCCCCTTTTTCTGAGAGATGTAAGCTCTACTCAGCTCCCCAAAGCAGCAATCCTGCTAGCCTGTCCCCAGCCTGGGCCCTGGTCTGTTCCACAAGCCCCTGCTCCCACTTGTCCATATCCCCTTTGTAGCAGGTCTGAGAGTTGCCTGCTCATTTCCTGGCTGCTAGCCTGGTTTCTCAGGAGGCAGGGGCTGTCCTATTTTCAGGGACCCCCAAAGTTAACCATACAGATTTCATGCCTCTGATGAGCCCAGACTCCCTGGCAAGGGATACATCCCTAGAGCCATATAAAGGAAGGGCCAGTCTCTCCCTGGTTACTGTCCCCTGCACCTTTCTTTCTTCCTTCCTTTCTCTCTTCTTTTCTTTCTTTTTAAGATTTTATTTATTTATTTGATAGAGAGACAGAGCGCAAGTAGGGGGAATGGCAGGCAGATGAGAGGGAAAAGCAGGCTCCCTGCTGGGCTGTGCCAGTGGCGGGCGGGGTGGGGGTTAGGGTGGGGGTGGTGCTCCAACCCAGAACCATGGGATCATGATCTGGGCTGAAGGCAGATGCTTAACCAACTGGGCCACCCAGGAGCCCCTGCACCTTACCCAGCTGGCAGGCCCCAGAGACAGGGTTGCAGGGTCCCTCTGGACATTCACAGGGAACAGAGCAGTTGTTGCCATGGAAACCAGGTGGGCATGAAGTGTTGCAGCTATGGGATGATAAGAGACAAAAAGGCTGAAGGCTGGGTGAGAAGAGTTAGGGGTAGGTGGGGCATAGGGGAAGGTAGATTTCTGGGCACCGTTCCCCAACCCCTGCCACACAGACTTCCCTGGACGATGCCCAAGCAGACTCCTCTGACCTCTGAGCCCACATTCTAAGTACCGCTGGCAGTATTTGGGAGAATCCCCTTAGCCTCTAAGCCTGTCTTCCAGAGAGGCCACCCAGAGGCGGCCCCTCGGTACCCAGCCCCCCAGGGGGCTTCTTCAGACAAGCTCCACCTCTCCTGATCCTCACCCCTAGCCCATCCAGCACTAATGTGAAATAAGCCAGAGGCCAACGGCATCCAGAGAAAAGTCTTCAGGGTCTGGAGGTCTGAGCCGCCCTGCCCTGCTCTCTGGGCCTTGGTCCTCTCCTCTAGAAAATTAGGTCTGTTCCACGTGATACTACATTCTGTCCTAGAGGTGGAAAACCTGACATCGAAGACATTGACCTTGTTTATGTTTTACCATCTCAAGACCTCAGGGAAACAACAATGGAGTCGGCAATCCTACCCCTAAAGAACTTCTCCACCTCATTAGGGAGCCAGGCCTTTTAGATTAAGCATCACTACTTCTGGAAGATGCAGACCTCATAGCAGGAGGAATAACTTCACAGCGATGAGCTGAGCGTGCTGGGTGGGTGTGTGGAGGGGGAGAAGCCCAGGAAGGGAAGTTCAGGAAACAGACACACAGAGGTCTGACCTAGCCCCCTGCCTCCCTGCCAGGGCCCCAGTTCTCTCACCTGGGTCCCCAGTAGCCAGCATGGCAGATACACTCCCCGGTCACAGCATCACAGGTCCCCTGAACACAGGTGTGGCAGGCAGAGCTACAGCCCTCCCCATAGGTGCCAGTCGGGCAGGGGTCTTCACACCTGAGGTGATGAGAGACTTGGAATAGGTGGGCAGGGCAGGCCTGGCAAGGCAGAGCCCCCACAGAAGGGTCTTACCCATCTTCCCCCATTCTTCTGGACTCAGGACCCCAACTGTCTACTCCTCAGCAATGAAGCTCAGGTGTAAACAGGGCCTTGAATCTGGGGCCAAACCCAAGAGGTGACAGACTACAAAGCCTAGAGAGGAAGAAGAAAGCTCAGGAAAAAATAAAAAAGAGAGAGAGAGCTCAGGATACCTGAGTGGGAAGGAGCCGGAAGAGAACTCTGCCCAGGGCCTCATCAGCCCCCATCTCTCTTCCCTCACACTTCCCCAGGAGGCAGGCCCCAAAGGCTTTGTGAATTAGTGTATTGGGGTAAGGGCCAGCAACTCCCCAGAGGGAGTAGCTGGAACCAGGATCCTGAAGGAAGGTGCACCCCACCCGGAACAGGCCGGCCCCCTCACCTGGGCCCCAGCCACCCAGGGTCACAGTGTTGACAGTGCCCAGTGTCTGGCTGACAGGCCTCCCCAAGCCGGCAGTGGGGGCACAGCTGTCCACAGCTCTCGCCAAAAGTGCCAGGTGGGCAGGGCTGGTGGCACTGGGTTCCGTTCCAGCCCGGCTCGCAGGACTCACAGCTGCCTGTGTCTACAGAGCATGGCTCCTTGTGCTTGCAGTGGCCGCAGCTGGGAAGGGAAGGAGTGCATGGCAGCACTGAGGAGCTGATAGAGGGAGTCCCCACTGAGGCCTCCAGGGACACTGGAGAGCACCCAGAGCACTCAGGCAGGTTTAAACCTCAGTTTCCCCATGTACAACAAAAAGGCTGGACAGAGGATCTCCGTAGGATTCCAGCCTTCTCCTTCTAACTTCCCATTCTAGAACCTGGCCTTCCTAGGGTCCCAGGGTTACCAAGAACTCCCAGCCCAGCCAGAACAGCCAAGTTACTTTGGCCAACCTTCTCCCCAGTGTTCCTTCCTATCCCTTTTCTCCCCTCAACCCTCCTTTCCCCACCATCTCTGAGGTCTGGCATGATTGGGACTCAGAGTATCTCCTGTCCCACAAGATGAAAATGCATAAAAATTAAAACATGTCTGTTTTCATCACTATAATTTCAAGTTTATCTTATGTTTAAAAAAAAAAAAAAAGTCTTTAGGGCGCCTTCCTGGCTCAGTGGGTTAAGCATCTGCCTTCAGCTGAGGTCATGATCTTAGGGTCCTGGGATCAAGACCCACATGGGGCTCTCTGTTCTGCAGGGAGTCTGCTTCTCCCTCTCCTCCCTACCACCTTGTGCTATCTTTCACTCACCCTTTCAAATAAATAAGTAAAATCTTAAAAAAAAAATTTTTCCCAGGTTTTTTTTTTTTTTTTTTTTAGATTGTAACTGTCATACTGCACTGAGTAAATTTAAGGTACACAGCCTCGACTTGACTTACCTATATCGTGAAATGTTTACCACAGTAAGTTTAGCTAATGTCCCTCATCTCATTTAGGTGCAAAAACAAAAAACAAAACAAAACAAAAACAACGAAAAAAAAATTTTTTTTCCTTTGTGAAGAGAACTCTTAGGATCTACTCTCCTAAGAACTCTCCCACTAAGATTTTCCTTAATCTTAATTTCTCATTGATTCTTTTTTTTTTTTTTAAAGATTTTATTTATTTGTTTGACAGACAGAGATCACAAGTAGGCAGAGAGGCAGGCAGAGAGAGAGGGAGATGCAGGCTCCCTGACGAGCAGAGAGCCCGATGCGGGACTCGATCCCAAGGCCCTGAGACCATGACCTGAGCCAAAGGCAGAGGCTTAACCCACTGAGCCACCCAGGCGCCCCTCTCATTGGTTCTTTAGCGGTTTCTTGAAAAGTCTTTCTTTGGATAGTTATCTAGAATCATATGTTTGGATCAGACTCGTTTGTTCATAAAATCAATTTAGCAGATCCGCAACAGAAAGAAAAAGCAAGCAAGCAAGCATTACGGTGTGTGTATGTATCTCACGTATGTAATATATAGAGATATACACATTTATATTACATGTAATACATGAAGCAAAGATAAGTGTATGTTGTCTGGTTAAGCTTTTACCCCAGAGCTGTGTGTGTTGAGACAGACAGAGTTAGGTGGGATGTAAAACGCATTTCCTTTTGTTGTTTTGTTTTTATTTGCTTTTAAGAAAGCGCCATGCCCAAGGCGCAACGCCCAGTGCAGGGCTGCAACTCAAGCACCCCCACCCCAACCCCCGTTTAAGAGTCGCATGCTCTACCTACTAAGCCAGACAGGCGCCCCAAAACGCATTTCTTACTGTGCGTGAAGCGGCCCAAGTTTGAAAGCCACTAAGTTTGAAAGGCACCCTGCAATCGTTTTGTCACGCGATTCATCTTTTATCTGCTTCTAACTATAGTTTTCTGGTACTCCTACGGTTTGAGAACAACCAGACGACGGGCTGGGCGAAGCTGGACCTCGGGCTTCGAGGGTCTTTCTCCTCCTTCTGTCCCGTCCCCGTCGGTCTTGGCGGAAAGCACCGGGCCCTGCTCTCCCCGCGCCCCTGCCGCTGCCCAGCTTCCCTCCTCCCCCGCGCTCTCGCCCCTGCACCCCCGCACCGCTCCTGCGCGGGGCAGGGCGTGCTCACGGTCGCGCCCCCGCCTCCCGCTCACCTGTCGCGGCAGTGAGGCCCGTAGCTGCCGGCGCGGCAGGGCAGCTCGCAGCGGGCACCGCGGAAGCCCGGCGGGCAGGCGCACTGGCCGGAGGCGGCGCTGCAGCGACCGCGCACGCACTCGCACTGCTGCCGGCACTCGGGGCCCCACCAGCCCGGGCGGCAGACGCAGCGGCCGGTCTCCTGTGCGCACGGGGAGCCATGGCAGGCGCAGCGGAAGCTGCAGCGGCGGCCCCACCAGCCCGGCTCACAGCGGCAGGAGCCGTCGGCTTGATCGCAGCGCGCCGCCGCCGGGTTGCACTGGCACGGGCGGCGGCAAGTGGACGACCACCAGCCGGGCTCGCAGCGGCACGCGCCCGTCGCGGGGTCGCAACGCCCGTGCGGGCCGCAGGCGCAAGCGAACTCGCAACGGCCGCCCCAGCGGTCCGCTTGGCAGTGGCACACGCCCGTGGCCGGCTCGCACTGGCCGTGTGGGTGGCAGGCACAGATCTCACGGCAGTCGGGGCCCCAGTACTGGCCGGGGCAGCCTGCAGGGATGGGATGGGGACGGGGTGGGGAATGGAAGGGGGTCAGCAGGCTCAGGGCCAGACATGGCTCTCCGCAGCGTCGCAACCCCCTTCCACAAGGAAGAGGGGTGCCAGGCCCACCCCCAAGAACCAGAGACAGGCCCTTGAACAGGCAGCCTAACCTCCTGGGGCACAGCTCACTTCCTGCCTCTGACTCTGAACTACAAAAACCCTTTGCAGTGGCCCAGCTTCCTACTTCATACCCCAGAACACACTTAGAGGTCCTGAGTGGGAGAAGCTTTGGTCAGAGTCACACAGAAGTAGGATTTCATCCATGCCCCTTCCTTCCTCTCACGCCCTACCCCCATCCTCCACCCACCCCCACTGGAGGTGAACTGAGCATCCTGAGTGTCGACCCCAGCCCAGATGGTGACTGTGAAGGTCACAAAAAAAGCCACATTTGCCCCTAGTGTCTCCTCTCAGCCCTGAATCCTGCTCTTGGGCCATCCTGCGCACCAAACCCTTTCCCATGCCCTCTTTTTACCAGAGAAGGAAGAGCCGGGCCAGGGTTCTCCTTCCACCCTCCACACATGCCCATTTTGCAATTAACAGGGATAACCAGCGTCTTTTCTGAGAAGTTGAGCAAGATGGTGAAGGGCACACAGCTAAGAACTGTGGGTAGGGCTTTGTGGATATGGGTAAAAACCAGATGACTCAGGTCACCTTCCAGGAATGCGTCACTTCCCGACTCTGGGCCTCCATCTCCTCGGTGAAGCTTGGAGGGATTCTGGCCCTGCTGTTCTAAGATCACATTTCTACCTGCTTTGCTTCCCCGGGGCCCAGTTCTGCCTAGCAACTTCATCCTCCAGGTGAAACCAGGACTTACGGGAGTTGCACTGGGCCCCGAAGAATCCAGGTTTGCATCGACAGAGGCCTGGTTTCACACAGACTTCATCTTCCCGGCAGGCATCTAGCCCCTCACAGATGGCTGAAAAACATCCCACCCAGGTGGGAAGGATGGTGGCATGGCCAAACCAGGGGACCACTCTGCCCCTCTCACTGGTTCAAAGCACCCTGCCCCCTCAAGAGTCATTCCCTCAGGGCTGGGCCCGGGGGATGTCAGGATGGGCTCCAGCTCTAGGGCTCAGGAGGGGAAATAGGCCCCAGGAGGAGGGGAAGGAAGGGTCACTGGGCTATGTCCTCATTTCTTCTTGGGTAGGGATCTGTTCTGGCTACTCACGGATAGTGCATTCTTGATCTTTCTGCCTCCAGCCTGGGCAGCACTGGATATCAGCAGAGGGGCTGTGGGGCAGAGAGGGGTCAGCCAGGGGACAGACTGGCTCCACAGGTAGATCTCTATCTCTGGCTGAGATGTGGGAGGCCGCCTCAGCCCCATCAGGCAGGCCTAGCCAAGAGTCACAGCTCCAGTGTTCCTAATCCCTTCCCTTCCCTTCCCTGGCCCTCCCACCTCCAGCCTTGCCTATCTACCACCCTCCAGGCTGTCCCAGGCCCTCTTCCCTTCAGCTCCATGGCCTCTTCCCTCATGTTTTCCTCCTTCTCGGCAATGCCTCTACCCCAGTAAAGCCACCACCACCCCGACCTCAGATTCCCACAAAGACCCACCTGCTGGCCAGGCAGACATGCTGCCCATTGGGGTCCAGCTTGGACTCCTGGGTCCCCTGTGTCCAGAGCAGCAACAGTAGCAGCAGCCTCAGTCCCATGGCGGCCCGTTCAGCCAGAGGGTTTGGGTTAGTCTGGCCCCCACAGCTCCCAACCCCCTCCCTGCTTCCTTCCAAGGCCTTTCCTGAGGAAACCAGTGTGAAGGGGCGGGCTGCCATGAGGCACCTCCCTGAGAGGGGCGGGGGGGTAGTTGCTGGGAAGATCAGACACCAGACAAATAAAAAGGAAAGCTGTGGTGAAGGCTGAGTGGGTACTATAAGGGCTGGCCTCAGTCTGGAGGGTCAGGAAGATGAAGAGCCTGGATACTGCGGCACAGGCAAGGGTGTGTGGTGAGACTGGGAGCCATGTCTTTCCATTAGGTCATACTATACAAGTGAGGCCCTCACCACGAGAAGCTCCCCACCCACTTAACAACCAACAAGACCCTGTGAGGAAACCACAGCCTACCCCTGGTCCTGTCGGACCTGGCAGGTCCAGCCTGCCCCCCAGGCGGGGGCAGACTGCTAATACACAGGCTTGGAGCCATTTCTGGGTATCATGGGCAGCTGCTTTATTACATTGCCTTAGGCCACTCTCACAAACCCTTGGGAGGTAGGTAGTCAGCTCTCCATTATATGGATGGGAAAACTGAGACTCCAGAAGGAAGCAATTTTATCTGACCCCTGAGGCTTGGCACAGAGATACAGGAAAGGAAAGTAGGCTGAGCTCTTCATCATGACCTAGCTCAGGCCAGGACTGGGAAAGAGCCTGGGGAGGGCTGAAAAGAACAGAGCCCTGTCCTCATCTGAGGCCACACACCCACCCATAGCCAGATTCCAAAGTCAGTTCTCTGGGGCAGCTGAGACTGCCCCAGGCAAAGATGTTCATCGGGTGCAGAGCAGAGCCAGTCAGGAATTGAGGACTGTGGGGCTGCCCCCAGGCTCCAAGTGGGGTTGCTGTGGGGCCTCCTCTTCTCCCCCTAGCTCACTGGGAGTCATGCTGCTGGTCTGGGTTTCGGGGGCCTCTGTTTCACTCTGATAGGACAGGCCAAAGCTGGGGAGAGAACCAAGAGGTATTTTGAGCTTGGATACTAGACAGGTCAAGGCTACGGGCTCGGGGAGTGGTGAGGAAAGAGGATACAATAGGAAGAAAGGGCAGCCCGAAGTACTGAGGAGGGGAAGGGGCCAGGGTCAATGGAGGGAGGGGCGTACTTAGAGCTCAGGACAGCAGGATGAATGTCAGTGGAGCAGGAAAGGGGAGAAGAACAAAGGTGGGGCCCCTCCTTCACCCCCACAACCTTTTCCCTTCCTCTTCCCACAACATACAAACTTTGTATTCTGGACTCAGTGGGTGCAGGGTGGGCTCCCTTATCACTGGAGAGCAGGAGCCATGAGCTGTCTTCATCGTCACTGAGTCAGAGAAGAGGAGAGAGGAGATATGGGGGTCATTCATGAAGGCCCTGGGGGACCATGGGAATCCAGCTATGTCCAGTCTTCTGCACAGTACCCAGAAACAGCCAAGGGAGAACAGAGTGACTACGAGACCCTCAAGCCTGGAGAGAAGGAGGTGCTAGGGAGATGAAGGAAGACATCTTGAGGCTTTAATTTGATAGCCTCATAGCAGGTCCTGATGTGGCTGTTACATTCTTTTTTTTTTTTTTTTTTTTAATATTTTATTTATTTGACAGACAGAGATCACCAGAAGGCAGACAGAGGGAGGGGAGGGGAAGCAGGCTTCCCGCTGAGCAGAAAGCCGGACGTGGGGCTTGATCCCAGGACCCTGAGATCATGACCTGAACTGAAGGCAGAGGCCTTAACCCACTGAGCCACACAGGTGCCCCCCCCTTTTTTAAAAGATTTTATTTATTTGACAGACAGAGATCACAAGTAGGCAGAGAAGCTGGCAGAGAGAGAGGAGGAAGCATGCTCCCCGCTGAGCAGAGAGCCCGATGCGGGACTCCATCCCAGGACCCTGGGATCATGACCTGAGCTGAAGGCAGAGGCTTTAACCCACTGAGCCACCCAGGCACCCCTGTAATTACATTCTTAACCCCCTGAGAATAAGTAGATCCAGCCAAGAGAGGAAACTGAAAAACTAAGGTGGAGAAGCAGCATTACCAGATTTCTTCAGCAGGAGATACATAGTGAGCGTGGCAAGTGCGATCCAGATAGAAGGGTGGCAGGCTGGACAGCAGGCTCAGGGGTGATCAGGCCAGGTTAATAGGTTTAAGAAGTGACTAGGCTAGGTGACAGGTTCAGGGAGGAATGAGGCTAAGGTAGTAGGCTCAAGGGATGATCAGGCTGGGTTAGAGCACGACCCGGCTGGGTCATCAGGCTTGGCACAAAGAGCAAGGGAGGACTGGCTCAGTGGGAATGGAGGCAGGGACTTACCTGCTCTCTGCCTCCTCTGGGATCCCTAACATCTTGGCCTTGATCTTCTTCCGCTGCTTCTTGACAGCCACCTTCATGGCCTCAACCAGAAGCCCAGGGACCCGGTGGTCTGCGAGCAGCTCCCTACAGAGGAGGGAAAAGGGCAGGGTAAGCCCTGGGAATGCCAACCATTGCTCTCATCCCAAGTGCCTGTGCGTGTTGTTCCCCTTTTTGAAACACTCTACCTTGCTAACACCCCTCATAGGTAGCTTAGATGTTGCCCCCTCCTAGGAATCTTTCTTTGACCACTGCTGTAACTTTTTGTACTACCTCCTCCCCCATTTGGAAGAAGTTCTAGGAAGACAGGAGCTGTGTGATTCATGTCCTCTCAGTGTCCAGCACAGTGCCTGGCACATGTCATTGTGGATAGATCAGTGAACCAAAGAATGAAGCTGGGGACCTGAGGCCCAGCAATGGGTGTGAGTGCGACCCCTGAACTTCCCAGCCCCTGCCCACCGCCCTCACCGCTGGAAGTAGGCCAACTCCTCCTTCAGTAGGAACACATTGGCTTTGAGCTCATTCCGCTCCTGAAGGATCTGCTCGAGCTCCTCTCGACTGAAGCTGCACTGTCCTGCCTTGGAGGGGTGGCCTGGCTGCTGCAGGAAGGGCAGGCTTGGTCAGTGGGGGCCTCTACCGGCGCTCCCCTCCACCCCACCATCACAGAGCAAGTGACGGGCACCGAGACTTGGAGGCGAAGGCGCTGCAACAGATGACAGCTGAGCGTGGGAGCAGATGCCGGCCACTCGTGTGCCGCCTTCCGCTTTCCGGGTGGACCTGCTACGCAGCACAGAAAACCCGAGTGCCCACCAAGTACCGGACCTGTGAGTACGGTGATGGGCACTCACCGGGTCCTCAGGGTTCCCCGGGGCTCCTGCGTCGGCGGTGGCCCGCTCGGGCTCCTGCCTCTGCTCGTACCCGGAGCCCCCGGTCCGATCCTGCGTCAGCTCCACGGCCCCCTGGCTCTGCAGTTCCCGCTCCCTCTCACGGTCCCTCGCGGCGTGCAGCTGAGTCTGTACCGCGGCCAGCTTGTGCCGCAGCTCCGCGTTCACCAGTAGGAGGCGCTGCAGCTGCTCCTGCAGCTGGAGGCAGAGCAAAAGAGGAAGTGGGCGGGGCGTCGACGGATGGGCTAGGGAGCGCCCCGCTTCACGCCCTTCGCCACGCCCCACGCCCTTCGCCCCGCCCCGCCCTCACCGCTTCGGTCTCCTGGCTGCGCCGCTGCAGGTCTCGGTTGTGCGCGCGGAGCTCGTCCCGCTGGCGGTCGGTCACTTCCTTGAGCTGCCTCAGGAGAGCACGCTCCTCTGAGGAAGGGGCGTTCTTAGTCGCGGCCTGGGGAGGAGGCCCTGAGCCGGCCCGCCCCGCCCGTTGGCGGTGCCCGCACTCACCCTGTGGCCCGGAGCGCAGCTCTCTGTGGAGGCGCTCGTTCTCCTCCCGCAGCCGCCGCAGCTCTGCTTCGGCCTGCTGCGCGGACACCTGCAGCTGGGGAGGCCAGGCGGTGAGGGCTGGACTCCCACCAGCCCTGCGGGGGGCCAGGGGAAAGTCGGTGACTCACTGAGTCTGGGTCCGGCCCCACCGCAGCCTTTTCCAGGAGCTCCAGCGCCCGCACCACGAGCGGCACTAGCCTGGCCGCCGCCTCCGGCCCGAAGCGGCGCGCCAGCTCCTTCAGCTCAGTGCCCAGGGCCCCCGCTAGATGGTACACGAGCTCCGCGGCCGTCCCTGACCCCGCGGCCACCCGAGGCCCGCAGCTGTGCACCCCAGGCACCGCCTTCCTGGGCTCCATGTTCCCTGAAAGTTAAGGGCTGCGACAACCCCCGCCCCCTCCAACCCTCACTGGGGCAGGAAAAAGCCGAACAGTTTCCGGCCCAGGAAGCAGTTTAGGGCAGTAGAGGGCGGGGAAGAAGCGACAGAGGAGGAGCAATTAAGAGAAAAGGCTTGGGGAAAGAGGTAGTGCACTGGGCCCCCTGGGCCCTGCCCTGTTCAAGTCCTCAAGGTCACAGGAAGCTGGACTGCCTACTTCCAGCCAGGCGTCCAAGAGCTGAGGCACAGGGCTCTAAGTGGTCAGTTTTGTCAATCCCTCCCCACAGGCCCAGTCCAGGCCCCACCCCTGAGTCTGGAGTCATGAGGCCCAACTTGGCTGCCAAGTACTATAGGCAAGAGGTGAGGTAGGAGGGATGTCATTGGCCTCAGCCAGAGACATCCATCTACCCAGCCACGCACCTGTTTTCCCAACCACCAGTGACACAAAGCTTAAGAGGCTAGGCTGGGCACCACAACTGCCAGGGAAAAAACTACAAGCTTCCAGACTCAGAAAATGGGAGCAGCCACTCCAAAGGATGTTGAAAGGAGTGATAGTTTACAAATATTTTGAAGGGAAGTTGGTAAATGTGATCAATGCAGTAAGGGTATGAAAACCCACCCCCACCTCAGTTCCCTGAATCTAAGGGATACGTGGTCTACAGCCCCTGATTAGGGGCCTTCTACCCCTTTAAGGCTGAGGCCAGCTGTGAACAAGTCCAGCTTCTTCCATCTTTACAGTCAGAATTTGGGCTCAGGGACAAAACCCCCTCACAAAACTCCAAAAGTCCTATTTATACAAAATTTATTACTATATTTTGCTCAGGACTACAAGCCACCAGAAATCAATAATACAAGAAGCACAAATAGGGGGAAAAGGGACCAAGCTGCTGAATGTCACCAGCTTCTCATTGGGGGTAAAAGGCTCCAGTCTTTGGGACGTCTGAAGCAGGGGGAGGTGAAGACAACTAGGCATAGAGGTCCTCTCGGTCTGCAGAGTAGACCTCGCCCTCTTGCAGGAGTGCGAAGTTGAGGAAGTGGGAAGGCCTGTGCACCTCGTGGTAGAACTCTTTAGGATTTGCCAGCTGCAGCTCATACTTCATGTTGGGATCATGCCGGACACCTTGTGGAAGAAGGAAAGGGCCACTGTTAACCAGGTGCGTTGCCTCACCTAGCCTGAATACCCTGTGCTCCCCAACTTACCCATAAAGTTGTAGTTCCATGAGGACTGGGCAGGAACCATAAAAAAGCCAAGGAAACGGTCTGACAGCAGCATCTGGACCCTTTCATAATGTGAGGGTAGATAGCCCTTGGGATTGTTGCCCTTGTCTGTGTTCTGGCGGCCCCATTCATAGCCACTGGGGGTCAGCTTATAGGCGGTCAGTGTGCAGGAGCCTGGTGTGAAGCTGAAAGAGGGATGAGGACAGAGTCAGAGCTCAGGCTACCATTTCAGGCCCTGTGCTGCAATGCCCGCCCTGCCATACTTCAACGGGGCCCAAAGCCTACCTGCAGGTGATAATAATGGTCTTTTCACCATCCCAAGATGGGTTGTCAGCCATGATCTTAGCATGGGTAGTGACATCCTGGGGTGACAGCTGGGGGGATTCATTGGGCTGAGTGTGGATCCATCCTAAGGGTTCCATCTCCTATAGGCAAAGAGAGGTAAAAAGCTATTTGGAGCCCTATCCCATCGGCAGTAAGCAATCACTTCTGTAAAAGTAACATAGCTGCCTTCCCTCCACCACTCTGACAGAAGAAAGCCTCCATTCTTCTACACCTATACTGACCTTGAGGTACTCATGCTGGGGCAGCTGGCCAGGCAGGTGCACGGTCTGGTGAGTGCCCCACTGTGGTACCATTACGATGCAGCGGATCTCCTTCACCTGGGGGTTATCTGGTGGGCTCACTCCATACAGGTATCCTGCAATCTAGAAACAAGGGGATCAAGAACCAAAATGATTCTTAGTACCACTCTAAGACTCTGGGCTGTTAGACCTGTGTTTCGTTCCCTTCCCCAAGAACAAAGAATAGGTCAAAATGTGGTCAGAATTACCTGGGGTGCTTATTCAAATGTAAACATGGACCTCATCTCAGACATACCATATCAGAATCTCAAGTGGGGTCCAGGAATCTGCATAGTATAATCTATATAGTATCCGTAAATAAATGACCCAACACACAGCTCATGAATTTTCACAAGCTAAATACATCTTTAAATCTACCACTAAGTGGTATTTTATTTTTTTACCTTTTAAATCTTTTTTTAAGGATTGTTATTTATTTACAGAGAGAGAGAGAGAGAGATCACAAGTAGGCAGACTGGCAGGCAGAGGGGTAAACAGGCTTCCCACCGAGCAGCGAGCCCAATGCAGGGCTCAATCCCAGGACCCTGAGACCATGACCTGAGCCAAAGGCAGAGGCTTAACCCTCTGAGCCACCCAGGCACCCCTCCACTAAGTGGTATTTTAAATTTTACACTGCCATCAACAAAGTAAAAGAACCTGTGTTCCTATAAAATCACACATACAGAATATGAACAATCTTTTCAAATTCACCAACCTGAGGCCACAAATTGGTTTTATTCAATATGAATTACCTGATTATTTGTAAAGCTGGGCACCCTTTAACCAACTGAGCCACCCAGGCGCCCCGGGATTGTCATTTTTACTATACATCCTGAAGTGACTGCCAGGCTTTGGATTACCAGAAACTTGAATAAGAATCTAAGAAAATGCAAGCACACTCATTTGACTGACAAAGCTGATTCCTGAAGTCTTTTCATAGTTTTAAGGAGAAAGGAAGGAGAAGAGGTGATGTGGAGTATATTTCCTTCTGGGAAAGTGGTCCCGGTGAGCAGACCTCCCAGTGGCGAGGGCGTGGCGAGGATGTGGCGACTGCTTTCTAGGACCTCAGCTATATGGAGCAGCCTCTCCCCCTGCCCATCCCCATGGCTTCACACATGCTTGGTTCTTCAGTTTTTAACTGTATTTTGAGAATTGTGTTATAAATAATTTATCCCCCAAATTAAAAATGTTTTTCTTTTAGTTTAAAAAAAAAAAAAAAAAAAAAGCTGGGCACCTTTTCATTTGCCATCTGTTGCTCCGTTTCTGAACTACCTTCAGATTTTTTTTTCTTAAAATTTTATTTATTGTCAGAGAGACAGTGCACACACAAGCAAGGGGAGCAGCAGGCAGAGGGAGAAACAGACTGCCCCCTGAGCAAGGAGCCCCATGCAGAACTTGATCCCAAGACCCTGGGATCGTGACCTGAGCTGACAGCAAATGCTTAACCGACTGAGCCACCCAAGCATCCCTACCTTCAAATTCCTTGCCTAGTCTACAGTTATGTTTTTATTTATTTTCAAGATTTTATTTGAGACAGACAGGCAGCATACAAGCCAGGGGGTGAGGGAGAAGCAGACTCCCCACTGAGCAGGGAACCCCACACAGGGCTCCATCTTAAGACTCTGGGATCATCACCTGAACTGAAGTCAGATGCTTACCCGAGTGAGCCATCTTCTGTAATTCCCTATTCTAGTTTCTAATCCATCTTATTTTAGAATTATGCAAATATTTTCTTCCTGTTTTTAGTATGTCTTTGTCAAACACAAGTTATTACTTTTAATTATGGCTCTGGGTTTTACATCTTAAGAACGCTATCCCCGGGATGCCTGGGTGGCTTAATTGGTTAAGACGCAACCTTTGGCTCAGGTCATGATCCTGGGGTACTAGGATCAAGTCCCACATTGTGCTCCTTGCTTGGCAGGGAGCCTGCTTCTCTTTCCGCCTCTGCCTGCTTGTGTGCTGACAAATAAATAGACAAAATCTTTAAAAGGAAAAAAAAAAAAGAACACTATCCCAACACTAAGGTAATCAGTACTTTCTTCCAATACTCTACAGCTTAGTATTTTACATGCAGATCTTTACATGCATTTTTTTTTTCATGTTGTGAACCAGGGGTCTGATTGTTTCAGTATCATGCAGCATCCTTAATCCTATAGATCTGATACATATTTATTTTTTTATTTTATTTTTTAAAAGATTTTATTTATTTTACAGACAGAGATCACAAGTAGGCAGAGAAGCAGGCAGAGAGGAGGAAGCAGACTGCCTGCTGAGCAGAGAGCCTGATGTGGGGCTTGATCACAGGACGCCGGGATCATGACCCGAGCCGAAGGCAGAGGCTTTAACCCACTGAGCCACCCAGGCGCCCCCTGATACATACTTATTATATCCACATGAATCTGTTTCTGATTATTTGCTATCCTCTTCCAATAACTTTTGGGCCAGTACATAATTTTTGTAATTGCCATAGCTTTATGATGCTTTAAGATTTGATGAGAGCCAAAACATTTCCTGCTATTTCGTTTTGTTTTATTTTAAAGATTTTCTTTATTTAGGGGCGCCTGGGTGGTTCAGTCGTTAAGTGTCTGTCTTCTGCTCAGGTCACAATTCTGGGGTCCTGGAATCAAGCCACACACTGGGCTCCCTGCCTGGTGGGGAGCCTGCTTTTCCCTCTTCCACTTCCCCTGCTTGTGTCTCCGGTCTCACTTTATCTCTGTCAAATAAATAAAATCTTGAAGAAAAAAAGAAAAAAAAAAGGTTGTATTTATTTGAGAGAGAAACAGGGAGAGTGAGAGAGAGAGAACACAAGTAGGATGACGGGCAGAGGGAGCAACAGATTCTCCTCTGAGCAGGGAGTCCAACACGAGGCTTAATCCCAGGAACTCAGGGATCATGACCCAAGCTGAAGGCAGATGCCCAACTGAGCCACCCAGGTGCCCCTCAGCCATTCTTATATATATATATTTATTGATCCACGAATCCTGAAACCTGCACCTTAAGTTCTAGGCAATCTCAGGTGAGTTTTGGGCACAGACTATCTCCTAGTTGAGGACACTTACCTGGGCCCGAAGGTCAGATATGCAGATAAACTTCTTAAGCACATTTTTGGGAAGGATATAGGTATAACCGGTCTCCTTGATGTCATCAGATGAAACATAAATATGATTGGTCCTCAGGTGAAGGTTGGCAGCAGAGATGGCTCTAAAAATGGTGGGGAATGTTAGCATTTCTCTGGCTAGCACCACAGGTATTATCAGTGGGCACTGCCATCCCTAACCCCTCCCATCCCTTATAGTAGTACCTAACCCTCCATTCAGTCTTGGAGGAGAAAGTCTGGGTCTCATAGTTGCTGGTGGTAGAAGTAATGATCTCATCGCCATGCTTGTTGACAGTACGAGTCTGTGTTGCTGTCAGCTGTGACTGTTCCTTGGTCTGCTTCTCAATCTCCGCTATCTGCTGCCGCTGCTGTGATGGTGCCGAGATCTCCATACCCAGGATGATGTCTCGAATTTCTGATTGTGTCAGCGATGCCACATTCACACTGTGGGGACAGCATTATTCACATCACAAGATCCCTTGCCTTCAGTCAATTATGTCCCAATGGCAAGAGTGTAACTTGGTAAGACAAGGGACCCCAGACCCTTACCCGAGACAATCCTCAAGTGGCATTCGTAAAGGAAATGTGACATCGAGATGTACTAATACTGATAAGATTTATCACAGCCCAGGATGGCTCTGTGCATGTACACCTTTCAGCCATGCTCAAACCTCATCAGTATCTAGACCTTCCTCTTTTCTTTGACAAAAAGTGCCCCAGTTTAACAGCACAATTCTTAAAATCAGAAACCCTTAGAACATGTTCTCAACCACAGCTAGTGTTGCCAGTCACCCTAGGTAAACCTGGAAATCTATGGACATTTTTATTTTTGGCTGCACAGTGAAAGGGAGGGGGAAGGAAGAGGTGTGTGTGTGTGTGTGTGTGTGTGTGTACGCGTGCGCACGTGCACACGCTATTAACAATGGTACCTGGGGATCCAGGATGTTAAAAATTCCTGTAATGTATGGACAGTAAAGAAATGCCTTGCTCAAAATGGCAACATGAGAAATACCCTAGAATCAGACTGAAGCCCCGAAACACAGACATTTTCTACATTATTTGAAGACACTGCCTACCTCTTTTCTACAGCATTCCCCAGGACAATTACTTGAGAAATTTCTGAACCTAAGTGTTCCCCAAATACCCAGAAACTACATACTGAACCATTCATTTCACTCTTTTAGGATCTTCCATCTGTCTCCCCAGCACCATTGCTTACTTGTTTTTCTTGCCATAATCAGCCAAGATGAGATCTTTTAGCTGCACCTCCACTTTGATCCACTCCTCGTCAGTCAGAGTGGGCCAGATGTGGTGTGGTTCTGTAATAGTAGTCTTGTCTGGCTTCAGGATCACCTTCGCCCGGTCATTGTTCACATGCAGGGCACGCAGAATCAGGATGAGACGGGAAAAAGCCTGAGAAGAGATATGGCAGCAATGGGGAAGGGAGGGGAGGTCAGCCACTAGATGTCTTCCCCCTTTCCTCGATTCTATCCTTTCAGGGAACCCAGAAATTGATTTCAACCTCTAAGATGCAGCCTTCCTCTCCTGTTCTCAGTCAACTTTTTATGTGGTACACAGAGTTGCTACCTCATCCACAAGCTGAAGATGTGAAAATGGCCTCATAGGGGTCCTGGGAAAAAGCTAAGGCAGGCACAGGATTGTCTCATGGCCCCAGACCCATCCTCTTAGAATGACCCTCTTTGTTGGGTGGTTTCCTACCGTGTAGGATGAGATAGTCTTGAGCCAGTCATCGTAGAGATTAAAGAGAACCATCTGGGGTTCAGTGGCTTTAAGGATGAGGTCCCCAAACTTTTCCACCTTGAGACAGGCCTGGAAAGGTAGCTGGAGCTCTGATCCCTTGATCACAATATTGGGAAAGTCCAGCAAGTGCACCTGAAACAAGATCAAGTCCAATATTAGAAACAGAGCCTGCAGGTCTCAGACCTTCTCTCTTCTACCTCAACCACCTCTCACCTCCAATGGGTCCAGCATGCCCTTCCTGGTGACAATGATCTGCTTGGGCTGCTCCTCCACTGGCAGAGATCGGATGAGGGCAGCCACTTCCTCAGCTGTCTTCCATTTAGCCAACTAAAAAGAAAGAGGGGAGGAAATGGAAAATGAGTTTCTACCATCCCAAAGTCAACTAAAACAAAAGCTCCTAGTCTTGAAATAATCACTCTATGGAGTGCCTGCGTGGCTCAGTTAAGTCTCTGCCTTCGGCTCAGGTCATGATCTCAGGGTCCTGGGATCAAATCCTGCATCAGGCTCTCTGCAGGGAGCCTGGTTTCCCGCTCCCGCCCCCGCCTGCTTCTCTACTTGTGATCTGTATCAAATAAATAAAATCTTAAAAAAACAAAAATCAATCTATGTTTCTGTTGCGCACTGCCAATGAATGCTGGGTACTTGGAAATGCAAAAAAAGTGTCAAATAGCCTCGCCCAAAAGGCTTTTCAACCTAGCTGGCCAAAAAACCTCATACAAGATATACCACGATGCAGTATTTAATTACATAATATATCACAGACAAAAGAGATTAAGGCTAAAGATCAAAAAAAAGCTACATAAAGAAACAGGAAGACTTTATTTAGAGAGAGCATGTATGCACACAAATGAGGGGAATGGCAGAGAGAAAGAGAATCTCAAGCCGACTCCACACTGAGTGCAGAGCTGGATGAGTATCTCACAATACTGAGATCACAACCCAAGCCGAAATCTAGAGTTGGACCCTTAACTGACTGAGCCACCCAGGCGCCCCACTCCATAAAGAAAAAGGTCTTAAGGAATGAGTAAGACTGGGGGTCTGGGTAGCTCAGTTGTTAAGCATCTGCCTTCAGCTCAGGTCATGATCCTTGGTCCTGGGATCGAGTCCCACATTGGGCTCCTTGCTCAGCAGGGAATCTGTTTCTCCCTCTCCCCCTGCCCATGCTCAGTCTCTCTCGCTGTCAAATAAATAAAATCTTAAAAAAAATAAAAAAGGAATAAATAAGACTGTGATTAACAGAGTACACGGAATTGAGTTCCTTCTATAAGGAAGATACAGAAGCAAAGCCACAGAAGTGGAAATGAACAACAGAGTTTGGGGACAATAGGACACTGGATTGTTTGCAAGAGCAAACAGGTGTTTTTAATTAATTAGAGATCACGGACGCATGGGGGAGGTGGACAGAAGGTGGCAGGGACCCTGACTCACCCGGGCACCATCCAGGATGGTGGGATCATGACCTGAGCTGAAGGGAGATGCTCAACCAACTTAGCCACCCAAGTGCCCAGGAAATAGGTTTTAAAGGAAGAGAAACCATAGTTGGACAGTTTATAACCCAGCCAGGTATCAAGTGTCTAGAAAACCAAAGAAGAGTTAATTCACCAGGGTGCCTGGCAGCTCAGTGGGTTAATAAAGCCTCTGCCTTCGGCTCAGGTCATGATCCCAGGGTCCTGGGATTGAGCCCCACATTGGGCTCTCTACTCAACAGGGAGCCTGCTTCCCTTCTTCTCTCTTTGCCTGCCTCTCTGCTTACTTATGATCTCTGTCTGTCAAATAAATAAATAAAATCTTTAAAAAGAAGAGTTAATTCACCAAGAAGGGGCTACCAAAGGCTTAGAGGTAGAAATTTGGTAAAAAGTGATGTTTTAAGAATATTTGTTCCCTTTAGAAAGATGACTTTTGGGGGCTGCCTGGGTGGCTCAGTGGGTTAAGCCTCTACCTTCGGCTCAGGTCATGATCTCAGGGTCCTGGGATCGAGCCCCACATGGGGTGGGGGTGTCTCTGCTCAGCAGGGAGCCTGCTTCCCCCCTTCTCTCTCTCTGTCTGCCTCTCTGCCTACCTGTGAGCTCTCTCTCTCTCTGTGTCAAATAAATAAATAAAATTTAAAAAAAAAAAAAAAAAGAAAGATGACTTTTGGTAGCCTTGTTTAAGACAGGTTAAAGATAGGAGAGTCAAGAAACAGAGACCAACTGTAGGTAGTGAAGGACCTCACACACTGCTAGGCCTCCTAAAGAATACTTCCCAAGTAATTCAGAGAAAAGGTTCAAATGAGATACCTTAAGTCTCTCAAACAGAAACAGAAAGATGCCGCTCTACCTCTACCGTCTCTCACATCCCCCCCAAAAGAAAAAGGGGTAGTAGAAGGCAGAAAAAGGGGTAGAGAAACGTTTACAACTTCTCTGTCCTTTAACTGGCTCACCTGCCCCAAACGCTTCTGTCCAGCCCACACAGACGTGTGGATTATCTTGAGGAAGAGCTGCCCTGTGCGTGGATTGAAGATGAAGATGGCCCCATTGATGGGTTTGGTGGTCAAGTTCCCTTCAAAGGTCTAAAGAATGATTACATCAATTAGCACTATCTAGACACAATCATTGTGCCTTCACCCCAAATGTACACATTTGCCTTAGCACCCTCCCACAGGCATATATAGAGCCCCACATCCCTACCTGGCTTCTAATTCTCACCTTGTGGATAGTCACTCTGTAGACATTAGTGTCATCCACAAACCAGATGATCTGGTTGGAGAAGAGCTCACCATAATTCTGAGAGGACAGATAGGGCTCAGTGG
Organism: Neogale vison; assembly: GCF_020171115.1. Classification (NCBI taxonomy): domain Eukaryota; kingdom Metazoa; phylum Chordata; class Mammalia; order Carnivora; family Mustelidae; genus Neogale; species Neogale vison. Next base: position 25,733,928 of record NC_058095.1, on the reverse strand, counting down.
GCTCAGATGAATAGAGCTGCAGCCCCTTGCGGATCCGTTCACGTAACACGTACAAGGCAGGGTTTGCCTTCATGATCTTGGCCATGGCCTGCTGTATGAGAGGCTTGCTGCCTGGGAACCAGTTTCCGTAGGCACTATTGAGAAAAGCAGAGTGAAGACCAGACTGGCAGCCTCAGGGACAAGGCAAAATGAAACTCCAGAGAAAGAAAAGACTGCTGGCCAGGCGGATAAGGGTCTGTTCATGGACACTAAAACACACACATATATGCTCAAGTGTGCCAGCAGGCACCCCAAGAGGCCCCATACTTTAATGTGCATGTGTTGTGCTCGCTTCGGCAGCACATATACTAATGTGCATGTGTTTTTTAGTTTGCCAAGGTGACACTTTCTTTTTCTAGTCAAGCTTTCTGGGTCACTGACATTTTCTTTGCTCCCTGACCTCTGTCGTGCAACTTTCAGTGATCTCAAAATCTTGAGTTCAAGCCCCATGTGGCCATAATTTACTTAAAAATTTTTTCATTAATTAAATTAAAAAATAAAGTATGCAGCTGACAGAATATAGACATGCTTCTGAGCACCAACTTACCTGTGCAGATTGTATGCCAGGTCAATGGCAATGAGCACACCAGTGGGCGAAGGGTAAATACTCATGTTGTCTGTGGTGTAGTCCAGGAACTTGGCCCGGGCGTAGCGTTCAATGTCATGGGAATCATAGTCCCCCCAGCGCAACTGGATATCAATCCAATACTTCTGAGTGGTGGTACTATCCATCACATCCCTGTGGGCAGAAAGAGGTCAGGAATCCACGCTTCCAAGAAGCCACCAATATCATCAATGAACCACATGAACTCTCAGTCACTACACCTAATTATCAAAATTCCCAATCCCTTTGCCTGTTCCAATCAGCAAGCCCCTCACCCAGAGAATCAGGAGAACTTTAAGGGTGCTGATAGGATCCAGGGATGGCACTGTACCCAAGTTAGAAAGAAAAGCAGGCAGGGATAATTCCTGAAGTAGCACAGGTAGAACAGTCAAACCAAGCTTCCTGAATGCCTAGGGCTTGGTTACAAAGCACTTACTTAGAGTCTGCTAGCAATGAGGGCCGAGACACGTTCCACTTATAGGAGGCAAAGAGCAGGATATCTGCACAGGAAGAATTCATTTTATAGGACTTCCGTGGGTGAATTGTCTCCTTTTGCACTGTCTCAATTTCTAGTGCATCCAGTTCCTGATCGAACACCTGGAGGCAAAGGCGGAAAGGTTATGACTGCTTACGGAAGCCCACCAGGAATGAGGGCTTGCGGAATTTCAGATGATGCAAGTCTCATCCTCAGTGCTGCCAGGGTGGACTTCCCCTACCCAAGAATGAGCTGACCTGACTTCTGGTGGTCCCCTCCCCGCTCAATTCTGGCTCACCTGACACAAGTCCATCACAATGCTCTCATGGATCTTCTGCCATAAGTGAGCCCGGAAAATCTGGATAAGAGAGATCTTCAGTGTGGGGATCTTGCCATGCATGAAGATACCCGTCAGGTCCAGCTGCACCTGAAAGCCTACATATACCTAACAAGAAAAAGAGAGACAGCAGAGGTCAAGAGACTGGTTCTTAGGAGTAATTAAGGAAGCAGAAACACCTGCTTTTAGCTTCCTCTCTCCCAGGTCTAGCAATCACACTCACGTTGGCTCGGTTGATGGTTGGGGACCACCAGAGGGTGAATCTACGATTGGGAATTTGGTTCAATCCTGATCGCTGAGCATTAGTTAGCTTCTTCCACTTCATAGACTCCTCAAAACCACTGGCCTTTTCCCTGCGAAGAAGGGGCCAGTTAAAGCGATGCCATCTCCCAGAACACTGCTCTCCAGTAAATACCAGAGAACTCAATAGAACATGAGAGTTGAGCTCAGAGGGCCGTGATAGGTTACTGTAAGGGAAGAAGAGAATCCTCACCAGAAAAGCCCTTCCCACGTAGGGAAGTAAGTGCCCTTGAAGAGTGTGTGTTCCAGAATACCTTCCACACCACCCAAGGCCTGAATCATGTCTGTACGGTAGTTGTTCAGGTTCCAGAGCTTCCCATCATGCCGCTGATGTGTCCACCAGAAAGGGTTCTGCTTCAAGACCTAGATGGCAAGGCAACTACCATCAAGTTTCTGAGTGCCTACTACCCCAGATTCCCTGCACGGTCATGGACTCTTTTAATTCAGGGAAAATTTCTATCATCCCCTCCATGTACCTGGTACTGCTTAAAGTCAGTTCGAACCCGCCAGCCCTTATCATATGCCAACGTGTGCCTGTCCTTCTGGAAGAGGGTGTTGATTCGGGGAATGCCACGATCCCATGAATCTTCTAAATCTTCTAAGGTCAGTCGTCTGTCAAAGAAAAAAGATCTAAGTCAAACATTTGTTGAAAAGAGTTTACCATTCCTCCCTGGCCAAACAGGTCAGATGTAGAATGTATTTGTCTCCATAAAAATATGGGCGTGCTCTGCTCCTGACCTCCATGCAAGGCTCAAAGATCACCCCTCCACACTTCTGACCAGACTCCCATACCTTCCTGGATGTGTACCTGTTCTGAGCAATGGCCTCTTGTCTCTTCAGTGCATACTCCGCCCAGACCCGCTGGGAATCAATGAACTCACTCTCCCACGGCTGTATGTAGCGATACAAGTTGGGAATTAGCTGGTCTTCTTCATGGCTCATTCCTGAACGAAAGTGTGTGATACCTACATCTGTCTGCTTGGACCACCTGTTTGGGGCACAACCAAGTTTTAGAAAAAATAAAAATAAAACTTAAAAGAAATATCCCCTTTCCTCAGAGGTCTAGCAAGATTTTCTTTCCCCCCCTTTTTAAAGAAGTTTTTTGCTTATTTAAGTCCTCTCCACACCCAACATGGGCTCATGACCCTGGAGAAGAAGAGTTCCATGCTGAGGTAGCCAGGTGCTCTAGCAGGATTTTCAACCAAGTCCTACCTGAGGTCAGACTGGGGGATGAGCACATGGCCCATTGAGAGCATGCCGAGTCCACCCAACTCCTTAGGGGTATAGAACACAACAGGAGGGAACCGACTAGGCATCTTGGAGTTGAGGCCAATCTTGATACGTGTTTGGATCTTGTTCTCACACTTCACTAGCAAGTCCAGGAGCTCCTGGGTGTTCACCACAGCCTCCCGAAAGTATGTCATAAGGCCTATAAGAGCTGTGTTCCACTTATTCACAATCTGAAAAAAGTGGGGAGAAAGTAAAGTGAGCTATGGGGGTGGTGGTGGTAGGGACTACTTGATCCAGCTAATAATATTCTGCCTAGTTCTCAAGGAAGATCTGAGCTCATCATTAGTAAAGTATATATAAATCAAAACTACAGGATACTATTTAACACCTATAATAATGGCTACTGACAAGTGGCAAGTGTTAAGACTGTGAAAAAAATGGAACACTCTAATACTGCTGGTGGGAATGTGAAATGGTACAATGGCTGAACCACCTGGCAGTTCCTCAAAAAGTTAAAGAGTTAGCATATAATCTAGCAATTCTACTACAAAGTATATACCCAAGAGAAATGAAAACTTATGTCCACACAAAAAAGCATACACAAATCTTCACAAGAGCATTATTCCTAACAGCCAAAAAGTGGAAGAAAACCACAAATGTCCATCAATTGACAAATGGATAAACAAAATGTGGTATATCCATATAAAAGAACATTATTTGCAAATGAAAAGGATTCAAGTACTGATACATGCTACAACACAGATAAATCTTTGAAACATGTTAGGTGAAAGAAATTAGACAGGAGTGCCTTGGTGGCTCAGTCCGTTAAGCATCTGACTCTTGGTTTCAGTTCAAGTAATGATCTCAGAGGCCTGAGATAGAGTGTCGGGCTCCATGCTCAGTGGGGAGCCTGAAGATTCTCTCTCCTGGTCTGCCCCTCAACCCCAATCACACACGAAAGCTCTCTCTTGCTCTAAAATAAATCTTAAAAAAAGGTGGGGGGGGGACACTAGCCAAGAGAGTCACATATTGCTCAATTCCACTTATATGAAATGTCCAGAACAGGCCAAATCATACACACAGAAAGTAGATTCATGGTTGCCAGGAGCTAGACATGGGGGGGAACAACAGGGAGTGAAGGACTGCTCATGAGAATAGTTTCTTCTTAGGGTGGTGAAAATGTTCTAGAATGCAAGAGTGGTAATGGTTGCACAATTTTATGAATATACTGAAAACCTCTGAATTGTGTATTTTTAAAGTATGAATTTAATCTGGAAAAAAATCAATTAAGGCAATATAAACACTCAAAAGCAAGTACGGTAAGTAATCCAGGGTGGATGGGGGAGAAAAAGGGATGAGAAAAACTACTAAAAATTAATAGAGGGAATGAAAACTAATGGGACCACAGAAATTGCCTTCCCATTATAAAGAACTACAAAACTAAGCAAAATACATAAAACAGTATCTTCAGACAACTGACAAATAGGCAACATAGACCATGACCCTTGAGAAAAAGGAACAAATGAAGTGAGCCCCACAAGTTCCCCAGCATCCTGCCTACTGGCAGTTTCCCAGCTGCACCACACACATGGAGGGGGAATGGAAACAAAGCCCAACAGTCTCACTGAATTGAAGAGACAGAGATTAGAATTCAGGAGGCCAAGGCAGCTAGAATCTGTCAGGCAGAAGTACTAGAGAGAAGCAAGTTCTCAGAAACATCTTTGGATCTTTCCATGAAGGGAATCCCTTTCCATGAAGGGACTCCCCCTCAAGCTTTTGGCTGAGTACCAACCTATATGCAGTAAAACTCCAACATCTAGAACACCAGAACTCTTAACTCTAGGAAACTGAGGGTTGCTGGAGTGGAGGTGGGCAGGGGGGTGAGGTAACTGGATGATGGGCATTAAGGATGGCACCGATGCAACATGGTTAAGTGAACTCTACACTTGAAACTAACGATGTATTATATGCTGGCTAACTGAATTTAAATGAGAATAATAAAAAAGAATGCCACAGATCAGAAAGCCGAACAAGTCCCAGAGATCATGAGGTTGCCAACAATTTGTGTTCCCACCAACCAGAGCAGAGAGACCTTGTAATACATGGGAATTGGGTAGAGCCCCAAGAAAGTTATCAACCTAGCAACAGAGGTTTGTTAGCCCAGAACAAAGGGTGCTATATATTTTCCACAACCAAGTTTAAAAGCCTTAAATGGATCAAACTAATCCACAAGTTACTGACATAACACAGCTCAATACTCTTTAAAAAAAAAGTTACAAAACCTATAAATAATGTAAAACTCAATGCATGTAAAACTCAAAATTTCTAACATGTAATAGAAAATTACCATTCATGCAAACAAAAAATTATCATCAGAAAAAACTCAATCAATAGAAACAGACCTAACAATAACACAAATAATGAAATTAGTAAGCAAGGACCTTAAAACAGCTACTTAACAAGCCTTATAATTATGCTTAAATATATTTTTTTAAAATGAATATAATATGGAGAGAAAAGATAATAAACACAAAGACAGAATGTCTAGAGATAAAAATTACAGTACCTGAAGTAAAAAAAAAAATACTCTGATGGAATCAGTAACACTAAAATTGCTTAAGTATGTAACAGCTTACATTAATAGAAATGAAGACAAAGGAGCGCCTGGGTAGCTCAATGGGTTAATCCTCTGTCTTCTGCTCGGGTCATGATCTCAGGGTCCTGGGACTGAGCCCCACATCAGGTTCTCTGCTCAGCAGGGAGCCTGTTCCCCCACCCCCCACCTGCCTCTCAGTCTGCTTGTGATCTCTCTCTGTGTCAAATAAATAAAATCTTAAAAAAAAAAAAAGACAAAATAAACACTTTTATAGACACACAAAAAGATACAGAATATAGACTGTATTCACTGCCAATAGACTGTTACTACAAGAAATGTTAAAGGAGGGGCACCTGGGTGGCTCAATCATTAAGTGTCCACCTTCAGCTCAGGTCATGATTCCAGGGTCCCTGTAATCGAGTACCATGTCAGGCTCGGAAGCTCAGTGGGAAGCTTGCTTCTCCCTTTCCCATTCCCCCTGCTTGTATTCCCAGTCTCGCATCTCTGTCAGATAAATAAAACCTAAAAAAGGGCGCCTGGGTGGCTCAGGGGGTTGGGCCGCTGCCTTCAGCTCGGGTCATGATCTCAGGATCGAGTCCTGCATCAGGCTCTCTGCTCAGCGGGGAGCCTGCTTCCCTCTCTCTCTGCCTGCCTCTCTACTTGTGATCTCTCTCTGTCAAATAAATAAATAAAATCTTAAAACAAAACAAAACAAAACCTAAAAAAAAAAAAAAAAAGTCTTTGTAGGGGCACTTAGGTGGCTCAGTCTGTTATGTGGCTGCCTTCAGCTCAGGTCATGATCCCAAGGTCCTGGGATTGAGCCCTGTGTTGGGCTCCTTGCTCAGCAAGGAGATTGCTTCTCCCCTCTCAACCTCTCTCTCTCAAATAGGTAAAATCTTTAAAAAAAACAAACAGCAGTGGTATCTATGTGTGTATCAGTTACAAAGTCCAGTTCTAACTCTCACGGTCTCTTTAGGTACATGACATAGCACTCCACGTGGCATACTCCCTTGGTCATCACCTGCATGCAGGCTCACTGCTCCCTGGACAAAATGCTTATCAGTTTGCGTTCTGCTATCAATGAAATGGCCCCCCATTCCCCTAAGCCTGCTAATATCTTGGATGAATCCTTGCTGGTTTTCCACCTGCAAGCCAACTACATTTTGTCCAACTTTCAGTTTTGTTCAACAAAATGTCTTGCCTTTTTATACAATTACAACCTAACTATTACAGGAGTAATTTTGTTTGTCTAAGTATTTTAAAGATTCCAGATTTCAAACTTCAGAACTTCTTCCATGCTCAAAAGCTAAATGTCAAGTGGCTTTACGCTAAAAGCTTGATGTTTTATTTATTTGAGAGAGCCCACACATGTGTGTAGGAGCACAAATGCGGGGGGGGGGGCGGCGGTGGGGCTGGTGAGGCAAGGGGCAGGGCAGCAGCACAGAGAGAAGAGAGACAAGCAAACTTCCTACTGAGTGTGGAGCCTGAGGCCGGCCTTGATCCCAGGACCCTGGGTTCATGACCTGAGCTGAAGTAGAACCATAACGGACTGAGCTACCCCGGCACCCCAAAGCTTGAATGTCTTTAATAAAGTGAACTGTGTCTCCAAACCCATTCCAAAAACAAAACAAAACCCCAAAATAAAAAAGATGGACAGGAAAGTGGAAATAAATAAATCCACAATTGTAGTTGGAGATTTCCAAGACTCTTCTCTCAGTAACTGATAGAAGCAGACAAAACAATCATTAAGGGGCGCCTGGGTGGCTCAGTGGGTTAAGCCGCTGCCTTCGGCTCAGGTCATGATCTCAGGGTCCTGGGATCGAGTCCCGCATTGGGCTCTCTGCTCAGCAGGGAGCCTGCTTCCCTCTCTCTCTCTGCCTGCCTCTCCATCTACTTGTGATTTCTCTCTGTCAAATAAATAAATAAAAAATCTTAAAAAAAAAAAAAAAAAAACAATCATTAAGGATATAGAAAGACTCGTTCAACACATTCAATCTGAGCTGACATTCATAAGACACAGTCCAACAGTAAGATTACAGAGTACATATGAGACAGTCAACAAGACAGACCTTATATGCTAGACCACAGAGCAAGTCTTAAGACATCTGGAAAAACGAAGATCATACAAGGTGTGTTTTGGAATTACACTAGCAACTAATAACAAAAATACCTGGAAAACCCTCAAATATGTTTAAATTAAATAGCATACTTCTAAATAACATATGGATGAAATAAAAACTCTCAAGGGGAATTAGAAAGTATTTTTAACTGAATGAAAATAAAGACACAACTTATCAAAATTTGAAAGATGCAGCTGAAGCAGTGCTTAGAGGAAAATTTACAGCACTGGATGCTTATATTTAAAAATATTCAAAAAGAAAGATTCAAAATTGATCTTCTAACCTTCACCTTAAACTAGAAAACTAAGCAATTCAAACGCAAAGTAAGCAAAGGAAAGATACTGTAAGAGCAGAAAACAGTGAAATAGAAAAGAGAAAAATAAAAATCAACGAAACCAAAGCTGGTTAAGAATAAGGGGGAAAAAAGGCAAACTACAAAATCCCAAATGATAATCCAAATGATAATAATCAAGACTTTAAGGTAAGGAGTATGACTAAAGTGCAAGATCACAATGGCTGGAGTTATCATAGAAATTAGCCTTGAGCAAATAGCAGTCTTCAGGTAAGCACGATAAGGAACTACAGAGCTCAACAGCCTTAATCAAATCACAAAATCTATACTGAGCATCTCGTTCATGCTTAAGATGAACCAACCAAGGCAAGAGATCTGCAGAAAGGATCTGGGGGTAAAGGCAAATAGACTTCAGTAGAACAACTGTGAGGCTTAGTGAGTTCTCTGACTATAGCTGGTCCTTGAACTGCCTGCCAGCTGTATGGTTTTTACCACCCAACATACCAGTTCTACTGCAATTACCCGGGCTTTATTCCTGGTGGCTAATGAGTATGAATTCCCAAGTACCACATTCCTTTAAGAAAAGCCAGAGCTGCTGGGGATTTAGGGAACCAGGAAAGAAAATGCCACTGAATGAGCGACCCCACAGGCTAGGTAACACTGTAGTAACTTTACACATTATGCTGTTAAGTCTTCAGAAAAGGAACAAATTGGGACGCCTGGGTGGCGCAGTTGGTTAAAACGACTGCCTCCGGCTCAGGGCATGATCCTGGAGTCCCGGGATCAAGTCCCACATCAGGCTCCCAGCTCCATGGGGAGTCTGCTTCTCCCTCTGACCTTCTCCTCGCTCATGCTCTCTCTCACTGTCTCTCTCTCTCAAATAAATAAAATAATAAAAAAAAAAAAAAAGAAAAGGAACAAATTTGGGGTGCCTGGGTGGCTTAGTCGCTTAAGCATCTGCCTTTGGCTCCGGTTATGATCCCAGGTCCTGGGACAGAGCCCAGTATTGGGTTCCCTGTTCAACGGGGAGTCTGCTTCTGCCTCTCCCTCTGCCTTTCCCCCTGCTCCTGCTCTCTCAAATAAATAGTTATTAAAAAAAAATAGGGGGGGGGGACAAATTCAACTTCCATAACTTGCCCAACATAGCACACGACCCACTTGGAAGGGGATGTAGAAAAATAAAAACTGATGTTAGGATGATAGGATTCTAGGTGTTTCCTTAGTTTTCTTAGTATCTAACAGTAATCCAAAAAACCTGGAACTCTGATACATCAGGTGGCAACTTTTTTTTTTCCACTTAAAAGTAAATGTATGGGGCGACTGGGTGGCTCAGTGGGTTAAAGCCTCTGCCTTTGGCTCAGGTGATGATCCCAGGGTCCTGGGACTGAGCTCCGAATAAGGTTCTCTGCGCAGCAGGGAGCCTGCTTCCTCGGACTGAGCTCCGCAAAGGGTTCTCTGCGCAGCAGGGAGCCTGCTTCCTCCTCTCTCTCTCTCTCTGCCTGCCTCTCTGCCTACTTGTGATCACTGTCTGTCAAATCAAATAAATAAATAAATAAATAAGCAAGCAAGCAACAGGGAGATGAATAGCCAGATAATAGTTATATGTCATAATACATTTGTCCAAACCCACAGAACACCACCAAGAGTGAACCGGAAGGTAAACTACAGCCTCTGGATGATTATGATGTGTTGGTGTAGGCTTATCCTTAGTAAAGAAGGTTCCACTCTGGTGAGTGGTGTTGATAATGGGAAGGCTGTCCATATGTGGGGGCAGGAGGTATAACAAGAAATCTGTCTCTTCCTCTCAATGTTATTTTAAACCTAAAATTGTCATAAAATTTTAAGTCTAAAAATAACTAACATGAAATAGAAGTCAAAACAAAACCCCCAAAGGAACACAAATACATCTACTGCCAGGCACAGATGTTCTCTTGAAGTAGGTCTAACTTATTCTTTCATTTTTTTTTTTTAAAGATCTTATTTATTTGACAGACAGAGATCACAAGCAGGCAGAGAGAGGGGGGAAGCAGGCTCCCCGCCAAGCAGAGAGCCCGATGCGGGGCTCGATCTCTGGACCGACATCATGACCCGAGACGAAGGCAGAGGCTTAACCCACTGAACCACCGAGGCGCCCCTATTTTTTCAGTTTTTTTTTTTTAAAGATTTTATTTATTTATTTGACAGAGAGAGATCACAAGTAGCAGAGAGGCAGGCAGAGAGAGAGGAGGAAGCAGGCTCCCTGCTGAGCAGAGAGCCCGATGCGGGACTCAATCCCAGGACCCTGAGATCATGACCTGAGCCGAAGGCAGCGTCTTAACCCACTGAGCCACCCAATCGCCCCTATTTTTTCATTTTTTAAAGATTTTTTTTTTAAAAATCACTATTTAGAGAGAGGACGCCTGGATGGCTCAGTCAGTTAAGCATCTGCCTTCGGTGCAGGTCATGATCCCAGGGTCATGGGATCAAGCCCCTCACTGGGTTCCCTGCTCTGCAGGGAGCCTGCTTCTCCCTCTCCCTCTGCCTGCCCCCCCGACTCTCAAATAAAATAAAATTTTATAAAAACAATATATTTAGGGGCATGTGGGTGGCTCAGTGGGTTAAGCCTCATGATCTCAGGGTCGTGGGATCAAGCCCTGCATCACTCTGCTCAGCAGGGAGGCTGCGTCCTCGTCTCTCTCTGCCTGCCTCTTTGCCTGCTTGTGATCTCTCTGTTGAGTAAATAAGTAAAATTAAAACATACATATATATATATATATATATTTTTTTTTTTTTTAAAGAGAAAGAGAGCAAGAGCGAGCATGAGTGGGGGGCTGGGAGGGAGAAGCAGGCTCCCCACCCAGCACAGAGCCCGATGTAGGGCTTGACCCCAGGACCAGATCATGACCTGAGCCAAAGGCAGATGCCTAAGAGACTGAGCTGCCCAGGTGCCCCACCCAGGCACCCCACCCAGGCACCCTTGTCCCTCTGGCTTTAGACTTCAAGTCATCTGGACATGCAGAAAGGGATTCCCTGGTGAGGGAAGCAGAGTAGGAAGGCAGGAAACCAAGCAGGAAGGTAGCCACAAGGCCCTTCCCAAACGGAAGCTAAGCAGACTGCACCTCGTAAGTCAGACTATCCAAGTCCATTTCTGTTTTTCTTCTATTATTCCTGGCCCTCACCAAAACCTGCTTAAATGTCCCAGCCTTATTTTATAGCTAGGACCGAAGGGAACAGTCCTGTCTCCAAGCTCTAGCTAGTTTGCTACATATACCTAAAGCAAGAATGACGAAAGGATCTAAAGTGGTAGTGGCAGCGATGATTCCAAGCATCCAAGGAGGAAGGACATTTTAGAGGAGCTTAAGATTCAGCCACCTCTTACCCTACTGGATATTTCCCTCTATCAAGACTGGAAGACCAAGAAATTTTATTCCAAGTACTTTGCCTCAAGAAATAAATCCCTATATTTTATTATCTGATCATAATCCCTGATTCCTCCAATTAATGATGGCAAACCTTTATTAAGCAATTTATTAAATATAACGTACTATATTAATTCTCACAAAAGCCCCCTGAACTAGGTAACACGTTCAGAATTCCCATTTTTAAAAAGATTATTTATTTATTTATTTGACAGGGAGAGAAGTCACAAGTAGGCAGAGAGGCAGAGGGGGAGGGGAAGCAGGCTCCCTGTTGAGCAGAGCCTGATGCGGGGCTCAATCCCAGGACCCTGAGATCATGACCTGAGCTGAAGGCAGAGGTGCCAATGAGGCACCCAGACACCTCGTATCCCCATTTTAAAAAAATATCTGAGAGGTGGGGGGAGAGAGAGAAGCAGTCGACTCCCCACTGAGAGGGGAGCTCTGGGCTCAATCTCACAACCCTGAGATCATGACCTGAGCCGAAATCAAGAGTCAGAAGCTAACTGAGTCACCTAGCTGCCCCTCAGCATCCCCACCCCCCGTTTTTTTTTTAAAAGACCTTATTCACAAGAGAGACAGACAGACAGATAGACCACAAGCAGAGGGAGAGGGAAAAGCAGACTCCCCACTGAGCTGGGAGCCTGACGCGGGGCTCTATCCCAAAACCTGGAGATCATGACCTGAGCTAAAGGCAGATACTCAACCACCTGAGCCACCCAGGCACCCCTCCCTATTTTAAAAAAAAGTTTAAGTAATCTGTAACCCAAGTTGGGGCTCAAATTCACAATCCTGAGACCAAGAGTTGCATGTTCTTCCAACTGAGGCAGCCAGGCACGTCATCATCAGTATCCCCACTTTATGAAAAGAACTAAGGCCCAAAGTGGGTGACATGCCCAAAATCCTAACTGGTTATGACAGAGCTATGATCTGAACCTGACTGGACTCCAGAACCTGTCCTTCTAACTGCTTCTAAACCGTTTCCCTAACCTATGACCTCACAGGCTCTGACCTCTCAGGTTCTCACCTCTAACGTATCTATCTACTCCTTTGATCCCTACACTTTCTCCCAAGACCTCTGGCCTCGTCTAGTCTCTTCCTACCCACCATGCCCATCCAAACAAACCCAGGATCCCAAAAGAAGCCAGCACTCTGGATTTCCCTGCATCCAATCCCTTACCACTCCACAACAATCCTCTGGCAAACCCCAATCCTGAATCACCTCACTGCCATGATATGATGGACTTTGTCCATCCTGTCACTGAGTAGCTAAGTGTTTCTGGGAAGAACTCACACTCAAGAGTTGTCCTCATTTTCCTGACACCCACCTGGGGCAGAGTTTCTTCAACAATCCTATTATTCCCTCACTACCATGCTCAAGTCCAACCCAGGCAAAACTGAAAAAGTCAAGATTGTAATTTCCCACTCAACTTTATATTCACATCTGTCCAGACCTCTTTTCTTTTAGGTTCAGAGGATATTTCCCTCTGCCTGTCCTTTACTGTACCCCCACATTCAACTCTTGGGAACACTGCTCCATACTTACCACACTGGTCTGCTGTACCCTGAACTGTCCCCTGGCTCCCTAATGGGAACATCCTCAAGCCAATCCCATTCAAAAATAGTGCCTTGGCTTAGATGTCCCTCTAGGTGGCGTATTATGTCCTTCTTCCTTTTACTCCAGCTCTGGCAAGTTGCCGGTCCTTGAAGTCTCCACTCCCTTATTTCCCATAAAGCCTCAATCTGGCTTCTCTCCCCACTATTTCTGAAACAGCTCTTGCTAAGGTCACCAATGACGTCCTGACCGCCAAATCCAATGGATTCTTTTCAGGCCTTATCTAACTAAAACACTCTTAGGCAACTGACACCCTTAAATGCCTGCCTCAATTCCTGATATCCTTGGCTCTAATGAGCTGGCACTCTCCCAGTCTGGCCACACTGCTGCTCAGTGTTTCCAAATTCATCCCTCTGCTCTTCTTTCCTTACACCTGACCTAGACAATCTTGCTTACTCTTGAACTTTAAACCACCACCTCCGACAGACTCCTAAATCTACATCTTCCACCTAGACATCTCTTCCAAGCTTCAGATTGCAAAATAGCTCCATTTGGACATCCTATAGGAGCCCTGAAATTACCCCTCACTGCTCTTTCTCACCTCATTTCTCCCTCAAAAACTTGAAGTCCAAATTATTTTTCAGCAAATCTAAAAGACTATCAATTTAAGGTGGGAAACACACACACACATACATATATACCTTGGAACAGAAGAAAAAGGATATAATAAATGCCTGCCAAACACCTCCATCTGGATGTTCCCAGGAACCTCAAACTTGTTACATCCTCAACTAAATCTATTTATCTTCCCTCCTAAACCTGCTCTTCTTCCTGTAATCTTCCAGTTAGTAGTGCCAATATCTACCTAGTCAGCCATGCCCCAAACTGTTACTTTCCTTTCCCTCTGGCATTCCACCAAAATGAGGCTCTGCTGACTTTACCTGCTAACTACTTATCAGAACTGCTCCTGTCCCCTCACTGTTGTCATCACTGTCATTGGTAATTCAGAACCTCCAAACCCCAAACCTGATTTTCTACCCCATCCCAAACCCATCCTCCTCACAACTGCAAGAAGAATCATACCTAACACAGAAATCTGGAAAAGTTGCTCTTACACCTAAGACCCTCACAGAATTTTTTTTTTTAAGATTTTATTTATTTGACAAACACAGATCACAAACAGGCAGAGAGGCAGGCAAAGAGAAAGAGGAGGAAACAGACTCCCTGCTGAGCAGAGAGCCAGATGCGGGACTTGATTCTAGGACCCTAGGACCAGGACCTGAGCCAAAGGCAGAGGCTTAACCCACTGAGCCACCCAGGCACTCCCCTCAGAGGATTCTTAACAAGGCATGCAATACCCTCCAGGATCTGGCTCTTGCTTATCTATCTCACCCCTGTATCCCAACATTCCCAACTCAACAACCATACCCCAATAAACCTAAGCCTTGTATAGCCCCACACATATCATGATAGTTACCTCTCCAGGCATAAGGCTGAAGGAATGCCCTCCCTCACCTGCCTCATCATGTTACTTCTTCCAGGAAGCCTTTCCTCTCCCTCTCCCAGACTGGGCTAGAAACATTAACCTAAGTCTTCTCAAAGATTCCCAAATAATACAATAGCTCTATAAACACTACATCCTGTTATAGTTCTCCTATCCATGGATGTGTCTCTCCAACTAGGCAGGCCAACTCAACAAAAGCAGGGACTCTATCTTACGTGTAGTGTGCAGAGCCTTCAACACAGTAGTTATCAACAATCACCAATGGAATGAATGAATTACATAATTCCTAATATCCGGCCCTTGGAGGAAATAAACCAACCTAAAAAGATAAGTTTTCTCTTCTTTTCTCTCTTTTCTCTCCACTTCTACTAACCCCCCACCAAAACACCCGAGAAATTTTAAGTTAGAAATACTAAGACAGGGGCACCTGGGTGGCTCAGTCTTTAAGCGTCTGCCTTCAGCTCAGGTCGTGATCCCAGGGTCCTGGGATCGAGCTCCGAATCGGGCTCCCTGCTTGGCGGGGAGTCTGCTTCTCCCCCTCCCACTTCCCCTGCTTGTGTTCCCTCTCTCACTGTGTCTCTGTCATATAAATAAAAATCTTGGAAAAGAAAAAAAAAAAGAAATACTAAGATAATGGACTCCTGAATGACTCAGTTTGAAGAGCATGTGACTCTTGATGTTGAGGTCATAAGTTTAAGTGTTTGGAGCACCGCCTAATTAGAACCTAGCACTTCCTGGGATGCCTGGGTGGCTCAGTTAGTTAAGCGGCTGCCTTCGGCTCAGGTCATGATCCGGCATCCTTTTTTTTTTTTTTTAAAGATTTTATTTATTTATTTGACAGAGAGAGATCACAAGTAGGCAGAGAGGCAGGCAGAGAGAGAGGAGGAAGCAGGCTCCCTGCTGAGCAGAGAGCCCGATGCGGGACTCGATCCCAGGATCCTGAGATCATGACCTGAGCCGAAGGCAGTGGCTTAACCCACTGAGCCACCCAGGCGCCCCTATGATCCGGCATCCTTGGATTGAGTCCCACATCAGGCTCCTTGCTCGGCAGGGAGCCTGCTTCTCCCTCTGCCTCTGCCTGCCACTCTGTCTGCTCACTCGCTCTCTCTCTCCCCCACTCTCTCTCTCCCCCACCCTCTCTCTCTCTCTCTCTCTCTCTGACAAATAAATAAATAAATAAATATTTTTTTTTTTTTTTTAAAAAAAAAAGAACCTATCACTTCTCTCTCTTTTTGGCATTATGGGCACCATTATGGCAGCATGGAAAGACAGCAAGAAGAGCAAGGTGGCTCTTTTTTATTTTATTTTTTTAAAGAATATATGGTTATTTTTTAAAAAGATTTTATTTATTGGGGAGAGGGAGAGAAAGAGAGATCTCCCACGAGAGAGCGAGAACGCATGAGAGGGGAGAGGGTCAGAGGGAGAAGGAGACCCCCACCGAGCATGGAGCCTGATGTGGGACTCGATCACAGGGCTCTGGGATCATGACCCGAGCTGAAGGCAGTCGCTTAATGATTGAGCTACCCAGGTGCCCGCAAGGTGGCTTTTTAAAACTTACGTAAACTTAAGTATACACAGTTAACAAATCCCCAAATTACTCTCTCAATTCCAGCCTTCAGCTGGGCCTTTGGAAGCAACTGAAAGGGAGAACAAACACCAAGATAGAAAGTTATGCTTGCTTTTTAACATACACACAGTTACTGGTTAAAAGAGAAACTATGTGAATAAACAATAAGCCTCTGGTAAGATGAGAAAAATGAAAATTTTGTTCAAATTAAAGAACCAACCTTCTGTTGTTAATTTCGAGTCATCACAACTACAGAGAACTAGGCTGGACATTCCCTACAGGGCATTCTCAGAAAGTACCTGAGTTGTTTGACATCCCAAGCTGCTATACCATAAACACGGAAACTGGTAAACTGAGAAAAGCTGGGAACAAGAACCAACCAGGGGAAGAGATGAAAGCGACTGGAGATGGACAGGGAACACGAGGCAAGCTAGGCTTTATATACCTTGGTGAAGGTCGTGGAGCCAGAGGCCATCAGAATTTGACGCACACGGTTGTGGAAGCGCTGCATTGACTCATCATCCACACGCAAGAAACACTGAGCTGTCCGCTCCTTAGTAACCTAAACCATACAGTCAAGGTTAATTTGTCTCTGATACTGCCACAGAAGCAAGGCCCAACTCTGACCCCCGCCCCTCTACTCAACTCTATCCACCCAACAAGGCTCAATCGATAACGAAAAATGTAGTGTTCCTCACCCCCATGCAGCCCAGAGGTACAGGGGTGGTAATGCTGCTCCAAGCCCCTTTCCAGACCATACCTCATTCTGTAGGTTCCAGACCCCATCCTTGTGGGTGAACTCCTCATAGCTGGTGCGGCATTTAGGTAAGATGCGGCACTCAAAGCCACACATGTTGAACAGTAGGTTGGGGTTGTCCTTACTGTACACAGACACAAAGCTGTTCTCCCACTGAACTGTAGTCACTGACCGTGGCAGACGGTTCTTGATGTCCCAGAACACTGCTCGACCCCTGCTCATAGGGAACATACGGTCACGTTAGTCTCCTGGAACCTGAAGGAACCTCCCTCAGAAGGCCAGACTCACAAATATTCTAGAGAGTACACTCCTCCCACCCAGGACACAACCTCGTAAATTCCCTCTAACTGTTCTCTGGGTCCCTCAGGCTGATGTCCTTCCAGCTCCCGCAGCCCCAACTTAGACTCACAAGTTGACATCATGCTTCATGAGGCGCATGCGGGCATCTCGGGGCCAGCACTTCTTGTTATTATAGCCAACGATATTTTCGTTGTTGGGGTCAGGATGCTCTGTCAGGTAACGCTGGATCAAGTCCCGAGCCTCATCTGCTGTGAACCTGTACCAGGCAAGACACAGTGCTGAGACTGATACAACTTGGGACCCATGAGCTCTATAGCTCTGCACATGAAGCCCACCTCCAATCCCCACCTAACGCATAGGACTTCATTCCATTTTAAAGCTTCAACCCACCATAATTCAACTAAGTTACAAGAGCTACATCCAGAGGCTGGGCATATGCCTCAGTGCCCTGCAAGGATACAAATCCAGGCAAGCCCTCACCTAAAGAAAATGTGGATACGATCGATGTATCTACAGAAGAGACGGATGGGGTGGGCAGCCTCCGTGGCTATGTCCTGGAAACTGAGGAAGTCATTTGGCATCTGAGGGGGCCCAGCCATCTCACTGGCCCGGTGCAGTCCTAGCACCAGCAAATCCATCACCAAGCCATAGTATTGCACGATGAATGAGGCAAACTGCAGGCCTCTAATGATCCCGTAGGAATTTGTATGGTTCATGTCCTAGAAAGAAAGATTTACAACTCTGAACAATTTTTTTTTAATTAATTAATTTGACAAACAGAGATCACAAGTAGGCACAGAGGCAGGCAGAAGAGGGGGCAGGGAATGGAAGCAGGCTCCCCGCTGAGCAGAGAGCATGATGTGGGACTCAATCCCAGAACCCTGGGATCACAACCTGAGCTGAAGGCAAAGGCTCAACCCACTGAGACACTCAGGTGCCCCCCAACTCTGAACAATTCTAAACTCATGGCCATGTCTCAAGTCTCTCTGGGGCCCATCCTCCTTGGTCCTTCCCTCATCAAATCCTACCTTAGAGAGCCAGACACACCCCTCCCCAATTCCTTGATACCCTGCCCCTAAGACACACCTTATAGTTGATGACAACGTTGTTCTTGGCTGTCATGTAATCAGCTATGTTGTGGTCTACAATGAGTCGCAGCAGTCTATTAAGCAGGGTCAAGTCGATCTTTTCATACATCTTCTCAAAGCGTGATTCCAGCATGACATTGCACTCACCCTCACTTGTCTCCCACACATCCTGCAGATTATTGATGCCTGAGGAGTAGGCAAGACAGGTCTCCAGCAGGTTAGAAATTCCCTTCCAAGGCTAGTGCCTGCAGTCCCTATCACAATCCATAACCTTGTCGCACTCCACTCATTCACCTGGACTGCTAAGAGTGTCAGCTTTGCTTGATTTAACATCAACGCTATTTCCCTGGCACTATGCAGCAAGAGAATAAACTAATTATACAGCCTGGATGAGAATTTTGATGCAGAACTCAATTCACTTCAAATTAACCCAATTCACCTCAATCCCCAAGGACAAAGCCAGAAAAGCTTTACCTTGGCACCACTTGTAAACAAGCAGAGGAGGTGGTTCTGTGTCAGCAGGCTTGATCCAGGGCGGGAAAAGGCGGCGCTTGTCGGCTTCATACCAAAGGTACTGGTCTAGGTAGGCATCAGTGATCTTCTCCAGCGGCTCCACGTCATATACGGGCACCAGGTGGCTGTAGAGATCCATGAACTCAATGCCCACCTGCAGGACAGGGAAGCTGGCTTACTCTGATCCACTAATCACCTGAGGCAACCCACTACCCTGGATGCCATGAATGAATAGCACAGCCAACAGCACACTTGGGGACCAGCTTACTCACTTCTTTAAAGGCTCTCTGTGTGAGGAGGTGACGCTTGATGCGGGACAATGCCTCGTGGGGGTTGTCATAGGCTTGCTCGATCAGACCTAGCTCCTCTCTCTGAGACTGGTTTAACCGAGACTTCACACTGACAAGGAAACAGGTAAGATGAATGAGAAAACAAGAGGAAGCCAAACCCAGAAAGGACTGAGGCTAAACATCCTTCCTTTGGGCTATGACAATGACACTCATCTCCCTACTCTCACCTTCCCGAAGGAATCCACCTACCTACCCCTCACCTGTAAGCTTCCTTGAGCCGCTCCAACGCCAAGATGAGCAACTTGGTGTCATGCTTGTATGAGAGTGGGGGGAATGGGATGGGTGAGAACCTCCGGCTCTCCAACCAATGCACAGTGGTGGTATACACTGCCACTGCTTCCTCTGCTGTGATATATGGCCCATCCTGTGAAACAGACATGATAATCAGCCTCCCACCATAGCCTAATCCCTATGGACAAGGCATGGTCCCAATTCTGCAATCTATCCCTCTGCCCACTCCCCACAGTCTAGCCTAAGCTGCCTAACCTTCAGGTAGTTGTGCTGTCGCTCCTGTTCTGCCTTCAGATAGAGCCGAGTGAGGCGGCCCAGGTTCTTTTTGCAAACAGTCTTGTCCACAGTAGCTCCACGGCGGATCCGTTCTCGGTTGTAGTGGGCAGTGTTGGTCCACCAATCAGCCTTGGCCTTCACATATCGAAGGATCATATTCTCTATAGGTGTTGGCAGCCCAGGTACCTGAAAGTACAAAAGGCACAATGAAAAAGTGATAGCAACCACACAGCTCCCAAAGGGAGCCCAGGAGTACTAATCCCACCCCCAGGAAGATGATATCCATGCCCTCCCCGAGCTGAGGTGACACCCACCTTCCAGGGAATGTTAGCTTTCCAGCAGCGCCAGGCTTCACTGAGATGCTGCAGGATCGTCCGGGCCTTATTCTGTTTGATTCCCTCAGGCATCATGTCCAGAATGTCATGCATCACAGCTGCCCGAAGCTCAAGGTCAAAATGCGACTCCACTCGCTGCTTTGTAACAGTCTTTGCCACCCCCTTAGAGTGTCGACCTAAGAGTAAAGTTGATTAAAAGCAAGATTCATTGCTTTTAATCGGTCTCTACCTTCACGCACCCTCATCAACCACAGTTACACTGTAATCAAAAAGTATAAACAGTGTCCACACACCTGACACATGCGAAAAAGAGAAGTTATTTCAAGACATTCACAACTATGCTTCCAAGAAATTTCTTTTTTTTTTTTTTGCTTCCAAGAAATTTCTATCCTACAAATGTAAAATGTCCTCAAGGCCCCAGAAAGAAGCCCAAGAAACCAAATACTAGGTCAGAATCACTGGAGAATGGGACCTTTTAGAGGCAATCAAGCAGGAAGGGATTCTCAGTCTCAAACAAGGGGATACAAAGGGAACATATGATCTACCTGTGAAGCGACAATAAAACACAAGTGGGACACAGAGAAAACCACTCACCTTCGAACTGTCGGGCCAGGAGGTTGCCCAGCCACCGCTCCAGCAAAGGGGTGATGCCACGCATGAAAAACAGCCAGACCCGCCAGCCAGCAGCCCAGAAGCCACAGCCAGGGCCCTTCCCTACAGGGCCCTATGGTCCCAAGCAGAAATCAAGAACGTAAGTTAGCAATTCATTTAGAGAACCATCGGAAACCACACATAGGTGGGATCAAGAGGAACACATCTTAGACAGCTGAGTGAAAAAGAGGCAAACTCTGGGACCTCAACATCTGAAATGAAAAATTCTAAGGCAAAAACCAGTAACTCAGATTCTCTCTTTAAAGGCAGCTTTTGGGACGCCTGGGTGGCTCAGTCAGTTAAGCATCTGCCTGCGGCTAAGGTCGTAATTCCAGGATCCTGGGATCGAGTCCTGAATCGGGCTCGCAGCTCACAGGGAGTCTGCTTCTCCCTCTGCCTGCCACTCCCCCTGCCTGCATGTACGCACTTGCTCTCTGGCAAATAAATAAAATCTTTAAAAAGGTGGGGGGGGGACAGCTTTGAGGGGAGTGTTATAATTCATAAGGTGAGGGCAGATAACAACAGACTTGGAGCCTCTATAACTCAGTCCCAGTTAAAAGCCCTGGCTAGACCTAAAAATTAAACTAGATCTGAAACTCAGGGTTCTGAGATGGAGTCCTGCATCAGGCTCCACCCTAGTGTGAAGCCTGCTTAAGATTCTCTTCCTGTCCCACTCCCCCACTCCCCCCCTCCCCCACCCCCTCACTGCCTGCCATGAGTGAATGAATGAATAAAGGAACTGGATAGAGAAA
Organism: Neogale vison; assembly: GCF_020171115.1. Classification (NCBI taxonomy): domain Eukaryota; kingdom Metazoa; phylum Chordata; class Mammalia; order Carnivora; family Mustelidae; genus Neogale; species Neogale vison. Next base: position 25,712,661 of record NC_058095.1, on the reverse strand, counting down.
GTGGGAGTATGAGGGCAGGGTCCCACCGTGTTGAAGCGGTAATAGATGAGATGCTTCAGGTCCTTGCACATGCGAATCTGCCGCATCAGCTTGTATTTGTACCGGTACATGCCCGTCAGCTGCCCCACGTGAGCAAAGATATACTGCAAGCCATCTGCCAGCTGCAACACAACGACCCCATGGGGCTTTAAGCTAGAGCCAGCTCCACGATTAGCTCAGGCTTCTTTCAGCTTCCCTACCAGGGGCAGGGATCAGGGCTACCTGGCCTCACCTGGAAGGCATCCACATTGCCCAATCGATACTGCACGTGACTATCCACCACCAGCTTGGTTAAACGCAGAACTTCTCGGCACAGATGGAAAGCATTTCCGAAACGAGATTTCTTTCTTTCCTGGAGAAGGTGCCAGGAATAGAAAAAAACATTAATCAGCAATGGTCCCCACTGGAGGGACGCCTTCGAAAGAGCAAAACCGGTCCACCCCTCAAGAAGATCCCTGAGACAGGGGCGCCTGGGTGGCTCAGTGGGTTAAGCCGCTGCCTTCGGCTCAGGTCATGATCTCAGGGTCCTGAGATCAAGTCCCGCATCGGGCTCTCCGCTCAGCGGGGAGCCTGCTTCCCTCCCTCTCTGCCTACTTGTGATCTTTCTCTGTCAAGTAAATAAATAAAAATCTTTAAAAAAAAAAAAAAAGAAGAAGAAGATCCCTGAGACACAATGCACACACCTTGGTGGTGAGGGTCTTGACAGGTTTAAGATTGAAGTTGTAATCCAGGTGCAGATAGTTGAGGTTTTTCCGGTGAATGAGAAGGTTGAGCATGTTGTAGCCCTGGCGGCACACCTGCAGCCCCACCTCCACCCAGTCCAGCTTCGTGGACTGGAAGAATTTGGTGGCTTTGAAGGAGCGAAACAGGTACCTGGAGTGGAAATAAACAGGAGAGGAAGAGTTAGATTCCTGGTTAACTCTGGAATGAAAGAAGTCTGGACAATGACCCTCAGGCGCCCTACCTCTTCTTTTGGGCTTTAGGAGGCCGGTGCTTCAGAGCGTTCAGCACATAGTACTTCAGCAGTTTCTGGTAGGAAACTCTCACTTTCACAGGCTGTCCGGCAGGACAATGCTCCCGATACCTGGGAAAAACAAGCCAACCAGAGCTCGCCCGTGGGGAAGGCTGTATGCCCACCCAGTTGGGATCTTTTCTCCTATACATCTACTACCATCCCCCAGGCAGTCTTACCAGTTCTTGACAAGAGGGATGTCCAGGGCGCGGCGGGTGCGACCAGAGCGTAAGTTGAAAGGCCGAGGGGCCCAGAGCAGAGCAATACCATTGGCTGTATTGTCTGTGTAGAGGGGTGTGTCTTTCAGGAAGGGCTCCACAAACTCTGGGAGCTCAAACTCCTCATCATCATCAGGCAACGGTTCCTGGCTCTGAAAGAAGAACCCCCAAGGGTTCAGCTCCCATTGAACTGGGCAGAGTGTTGGGATGACAGGGAAACTCTCTGGGGCCAAGCACAATGGCTCCATCTACCATGGAAACTGTGCTGCCAGACAAGAGAAGCCCTGAAGGGCCAGGACAAAAGGGGCCAAGGGAACAGAGAACAAGTCAGGACCAACCAGGAACGCAAGCATCACTCCTCACACCCCACTGGCTCACCACCAAAAGTCTCTCAAAGAAGCCCCAATACCTTAAATGAACACAAAAACTATGCTAGAATAAGGAGGTCTGTTAAGAACACTATGGAGCATGGGTAAACATCAAAAACATTACTCCACGTGTAAAAGGCCAATCACAAAAGACTACATACTGCAAGATCTCATTTATATAAAATCTCCAGAATAGGCAAATCTACAGATTTGCCTCCCAAGGAAGAGAGGTTCGAGGGAAACAGAGTGACTGCTAATGGTATGGGGATTTCTGGGACGATGAAAAGGTTTGAAAATTGCCTCTGGGGGGGAAAAAAAAAAACTGCCTCTGGGAATGGCTGAACTACTTCATGAACAAACTAAAAACCACTGAATTGTACACTTAAAATGAGTGAGTTTTATGTGTATATGAACTATATTTCAATAAAAGGAGTGGAAGAACCCAAAATGCAAACAGACCAGAATATACTACATATAATGTCCCAATCATAGAAACCCAGATTATACCAATAACTTAGTTTGAGCCAAGTGCTGAACTGTCAAATTAGCTTAAAGCTCAAGGGGACTGGGACACCTGCATGGCTCAGTCATTAAGCATCTGCTTTCGCCTCAGGTCATGATCCCAGGGTCCTGGGATCAAGCCCTGTATCAGGCTCCCTGCTTGGCGGGAAGCCTGCTTTTCCTTCTCCCACTCCCTCTGCTTGTGTTCCCTCTCTTGCTGTGTCTCTGTCAAATAAATAAATAAAATCTTAAAAAAAGAAAAGCTCAAGGGGAACACTAAACAGGATGACAAACATGTCTCCCTTAGTTGAATTTTTATCTAGTAACACTTTAGCCAGTCAGGAAATTTCTCTTCAAAGTGCTAAGGTCAGGGATGCCTGCATGGCTCAGTTGGTTAAGCATCTGCCTTTTGCTCAGATCATGATCCCAGGGATCCTGGGATCGAGGCCCACATCAGGTTCCTTGCCCATCAGGGACCTGCTTCCCCTGCTTCTGCTCTGTCTCTGACAAATAAATAAATAAAATCTTTTTAAAAAAATCTTAAAAAAAAAAAAAAAAAAAAGAACAGCAACAGCAACTAAGGTCAAACATTCCCTCTTCTCACCTTGACAGAGTGCCTGTGAGAAATTGGGTTGATCAAAGGATCAAAGTAGAAAGCTGGGAGATCAGGATCCTCAGTTTTGATGAACACAACATTAGGAGTGTGGTACCTAAAATGAAAGAAGAGTAAGCAAGCTCAGGTTCTCCAGCCCTGGCCCAACCCTCTCCTTCCCCCCACCACTGCTTCAGCTCTCACCAGGTGAGGTGGACATGGTGTGGAAGGTTGTTGTACAGGTAAGGAAAAGCAATCTTGTATTCAGTGCGGATAGGCTGCCGGATGATGATCTTGTTAATATCGTTGAACTCATTCCAATCTTCATCCCTAAGGCACAAAATAAAACATAAGCAGACTAACTGGGGAATTTGGAAACTACAACAGGATCAAGATTAGATTTTATTCAACCCAAGGTGCCTATAATCCCTAGTATCTCCAACTTACTGGAGATTGATGTCTCGAACAAGAGGTTCAAATTTGGGGCCTCCAGGAATAGCCATATTGAGTGCTTTGGAGGTAAAGAAGGCCTTCAGATCAAACAGATAGAAGTAGTTATCATCTACCAAGTCTGTCAGGAGCTGATTGGCCAGGCGGTAGAGCGTAGACATCATGGGCAGCGTGAACTGCCAGCGCTGGTAAGTAGAGCCATTCACATACCTAGGAAAAAAACATAGACCTATGTCAAGAAGCATACCTGGCCAAGCCATTCTACCCATTGCTCACCCAGGACTCCTGGATTTTCAAAAGTCTCACAGGAACAGAAACTCCAACCACCACTCACTTCCGGCTGTCCCTCAATGGCTGGTGGTCATAGAACCAGTCCAACACAGGGGCATCCTCCTCAGGGTCCAGCTCTAGCTGAATGGCCTCCAGTGGTTCAACATCTAGGATGTTGTCAGCATAGTCCAAAGGTGGCTCCTCATCATCAAAAGGGGGGAAACGCATCCTCTTGAAATGCCTCCTGTCTCTTTTTTCTCGACGCATCATAATCCACATTGACCTAAAAGTCAGTAATGTCACACTATGGTTTCCACCACTGCCCCCAATCATCAGAGCCACTGCCGCCGCCACCACCGCCACCGCCACCACCACGACTACCATCACCAGCGCCAACAACAGCAACAACCATATTCCAGCCCCTCATACCCCCACTGAGAGATGTAGACAGGTTCAATGACCCAGGGAATCTCATTAACAAAAGAAATGGCTCCAGTGATGTGGTACAGCACAGGCACATCCCGAATCTGCTCCCAAGGCATAGGCATGTTCTCCAGGAGTTTGAGGACTGCATGGGGCATGTACTTGAGGGCACTGCAACATCAGGGAGAGAGAGGTTATAAATGACAAGGTGTTCTGCTACTTGTACCACAGAGAAACCACATGGTTATCACAGTACAGCATTCCACAGGAAAGCTTGCCTTACAGTCCAAACTCTCAAATATAGCACACAGGCCCTCCCTGACCAAGAACCCTGTTCCCCTGCCTCCAATTGTGCCACTCTTGCTCTTAAACTTCACAGTCCACAATATTGGGTTTCTGTCCCTTTATATTAATAGGTGTCCCTCTAAAAACAGCTTTTAGACTATTTACTCTCTGTACCTTCCCATAAATAATAAAATACTTCTCATATTTTATCGTAACTATCTTTCTCATGTCTCATGCCACTAAACCATAAGATCCAGAAAGGCCATTATTTTCTATTCACTGCTCTATCCCTAGCCCCTAGCACAGTTCTCAAAAAACATTTTTTTAAATAAATAAACAAAACATCTTTGGCTATCTTTTGTTAAATAGCTATCTCAGACCAGTTTATTAAGTGGCTAACATTTTTACATCCAAATGGAAAAAAGATTTGCTAAGGCACTTATATCTGTATTCACTCAGCTTGGGGCCACAGAAAAACAAGAGTATAGAGGCCTCAGGAGTTAAAATATCCTGAACCTCAGAATTCTGCTCACTGAGGAATTACAGGTAACAAGAATGTAGTGTCCTCTTAAGGATTTCAATCCAAAGATAGGGACATCTTATCATAGCTTCAACAAGATAAATTAGTACCAGGTCAAGAAAAAAAATTAGGGCAATCAAGAGAATAACTGAGTATCTGGAAATATCACAGAATCCTAGTTTCTTCTCTTCTCCTCTAACCACCAAGATGGGCTGTCATAGAGGATTCTTGTCGCAAAATGATAGAGCAACTATCCAGGATAGCAACCTATGGGACAGGGAAAAGGGGAAAGGGCCATACTCCAAATTCCAAGAGATTGCTTACCCCAAGTAGACCCTTTTGTCATGGCGAAACTTCCTGTTGGTCATGTCTCCATGGTCTCGAATGATCTTCCTAACATGTTCTGGGGGCATGTCTTCCTTCTGAGCATCCACAAATCCAAACTTCCGTTTTTCCGCATAGCGCTTGGCCTGTAATTGCTGCCATTTTCGGGCTACAAAGACACCTCAGTTTAAACAACCTCACACCCTTACCCTAATCATCCCCACGTCTCACCCCAGGGTAAGCCCCCGTCAGGATGTAGGAGTTAGGGGTGGGCATAACAGGAGCACTCCTTGACAATTCTCTTATCTCACTCTCCTTTTTTCCTTTATCACATTTATGCAATTTTGTTATAAATCCTTAAGTTTTTTATTGTCTACCTCCCTCATTGCAACTCCACCCACCAGGGCAGGGTTTTGGTTTTCTTTTTTCCATTGCAATTGTGTCCCGGTGGCTTGGATCAGTGGCTGCAAATAACAGACACCTTTAAACATTTAATTAGATGAGAAAATAAATAGGGCTATAAGTGAGCGGGCAGCTAACGGTCTGAACCTTGCCAAAACGGGGAAGGCAAACCCGCTGCGCGCAGGCGCACACCCGCCCCAAACCTCAGGGCCCGCAGGCGCCGCTCCCGCACGCGTTCTTCACCTTTCTCTTGCAGCTTCTCCTCCGACATGTAATCTGGCAATGGCGCTAGAGGGCCGGGCACCGGGTTACCCGGCCCTCGGTAAGGAAATACTCCGGCCATTCCCGGAGAATCTAGGAGACAGAGAAAGAAAAAATGTAACGAGCAATCGGGCCCGAGCCCAGGAGGAACACATCGACACCCCCGGCCTGCAGTCCGCTTTGCTCAGAGTTCTCCCAGCCCGGCCCATCCCAACCTTCCGGTTATCCAGCCCGACCCCATCACGCCTCCTGCAGCCCAGCTCTTAAAGCCCGCAACGCACCCCCAAGGGCCCTCTCAGAGACCGCCGCTTTCTTCGCAAAGCAATGGCGGCAGACCTACGTCCGCCGCGCGTTCCCAACGCCGGGAAGTACGCAACTCTCGTTCAGCAGCTCATCCAATAGGAGCCCGGGCGCTCAGACGGATTAGAGAACTCACCAATCAGACTTGCAGATAGAGCCAGAGGGGGCGGTCCCATAGGCGGAAAGCCAGGAACGCAAGAAGGTGGGGTCCGGGAGCGCAAGCCCCGCCTGCCCCCTTTTTCAGGTTTCCTTGGGGACCGGTAGTAGGTTTCCTCGCCTTACAGTCAGCGATTGGGGGCCATCAGACTATCACAGACCTTATTTTTGGAAGAATTAATTTGTTAACATCTGCATTTTACATTGTGTCTAGTTTCGTAAATGTGCCCTTGAGGTCGGCTAGCTCCGAGTCTTTCAGTCCTTTCTTTGTTCATACATTCATTTATTAAGCCTTTGTTTATTGAGTGCCCAGTATGTATCAGAGGTTGGAAATGCAGTAGGGGAAAAAGCCAAACCTTATGGAGTTCATAGGGAGCGGGGAGGTCAAGCAACCCAGAATCTTTTTTTTTTTTTTTTTAAGATTTTATTTATTTATTTGACAGATAGAGATCACAAGTAGTCAGAGAGGCAGGCAGAGAAGAGGAAGCAGGCTTGCCGAGCCGAGAGCCTGATGCAGGCTCGATCCCAGGACCCTGGGAACACGACCCAAGCCGAAGGCAGAGTCTTTAACCCACCGAGCCACCCAGGTGCCCCACAACCCAAAATCTTATAATGCAATGTGATGGGAGTTGGAGGCAGGGCATTTAACCCTGCCCATGAAGTCAAAGAGTTAGACAATGAACCCAGAATAATAAACAAGCCTTGCGGAACAACATTGCTTGGTGTCTTTACCCCTCTCCTTCCATTTCTTCTCTTCTCTCTCTGACAATGATTGCATTATGGAGTATATAGGGGACACCTTATAAATGCTTCTTGTTTTCCTCAGGCTCTGCCCATGTTTTGCTGCCTGAATTGTGTCCCATATCGTGCCACCCTTGTTTCACTTCCTATCTCTCTTACTCCTTCCTAAAACTTTAAATCTGCCTTGGTCAACAGGTAAATTTGTTTGAATTCACACAATTTACTGTGGAGGATGCCAAGGAATTGCAACGGATACAATGTCCTAATCTGGTTTATAATTTAGGACTCAAAGGTGAAATAATTAGAGAAGAATGCAAAGGAGAGTTCAGGCAAGAGCTGGCTGGTGCAGAGATTCACACAGGTCACTGAAGGGAGAGGAGCATTAGTGAAGATTTGATGGGAATGGGTGGATGTGAAGGATTTGATGGAATAAAGAAAGAGGAAGGAAAAAAGAATCCCAAGTGATAGAAACCGCTAGAGTTGGAGTTTAGAAAGAGGAACCAAGAGGCGCGTGGGTGGCTCAGTGGGTTAAAGCCTCTGCCTGGGGCTGGTGTCATGATCGCAGGGTCCTAGGATCGAGTCCCACATCTGGCTCTCTGGTCATCAGGGAGCCTGCTTCCTCCTCTCTCTGCCTGCCTCTCTGCCTACTTGTGATCCTGTCTGTCAAATAAATAAATAAAATCTTTGAAAAAAAAATAAAAAAGAAAAGCTAGTGATTAAAAAAAGAAGAAGAAGAAGAAAAGAAAGAGGAACCAATATGGCATGCTCTGAAAACAGCCAGTCAATCAGCCTGGCAACAGTAGACATTCCACTATCATCATTTTTATGTTCATCACTGTCATTGTCACAAAGGTTCACCTGTATAAGGTTCACATGTGTGCCCAGTATTGTTCTAAACCCTGGTAATCTCCTAGTATTGTCTATGGTTTTGTTAAAAGTACTGATGTCGATTTCTGGTTTTGAATTTTTCTGCTATCATCATGTAAGAAGTTCTCAAGTGGGTGAAAGGTACATGGAAACTCTCTGTACTCATTCATTTTCTGTCCCTGAGATCAAGTCTTGTGCTGAGACCTAGAGTTGAACACTTAACCAACTGAGCCATCCAGGCACCCCCCCTTTTTTTAAGATTTTATTTTTGGTAATCTCTACACTCAATGTGGGGCTCTCACAACCCCAAGATCATGTTCTCCACTGACTGAGCCAGCCAGGTGCCCCTGTTCTATTTCTAAACAGTATTATTGATATATAATTTGCACTCCATAAAGTCCACCTGTTTAAATGATTTTAATCATTTAATGATTTAAATAATTAATGATTTAAAATTAATCATTTAATGATTTAATCATTTAATGATTTTTAAATGATTTAAATAATCCAATGATTTTTAGCATATTTATAGAGTTGTGCAATTACCATTACTATCTAGTTCCAGAACATTCTCATCATCCCAAAAAGAAACCTTGTACCCATTAGCACTCACTGCCCATTTCCTCCTACCTCCTACTACTCAGTTCTAGACAACTACTAATTACTTTCTAAATGTATAGTTTTACCTTATCTAGACATTTCTTACAATTAGTATCACAATAGTGATCTTTTGTGACTGGCTTCTTTTACTTAGCATGTTTTTGAGGTTTGTCCTCAAAATATACACACGTATACACACATAGGTATACACACATCTACCTATACATATATGCCTACATATATATAAAATCTTCTTTGGAGAAATATCTACTCAGATCTTTTGCCATATTAAAATTGTGTTGTCTTTTTATTATTGAGTTCTGAAAGCTCTTTATCCTAGATACAAGTCCCCTGTCCTTTATCTGATATGCAAACATTTTCTTTCATTCTTAGGATTATCTTTTCATTTTCTTGATGGCTTCTTTGAAGGTCAAAAGTTTTTAATTTAGGGGCGCCTGGGTGGCTCAGTGGGTTAAGCCGCTGCCTTCGGCTCGGGTCGTGATCTCGGGGTCCTGGGATCGAGTCCCACATTGGGCTCTCTGCTCAGCAGGGAGCCTGCTTCCTCCTCTCTCTCTCTCTCCCTCTCTGCCTACTTGTGATTTCTCTCTGTCAAATTAATAAATAAAATCTTTAAAAAAAAAGTTTTTAATTTAAATAAAGTTCAACCTATCAAATCTTCTATTGCTTATGATTTTAGTGTCAAATCTTAAAAATCATTGTCTAATCCAACTTACAAAGATGTATCCTATGTTTTCGTCTAAGAGTTTTATAGTTTTAGCTCCTACGTGTAGATCTATGATTCACATCCAGTTATTTTTTGTGTGTGGTGTGAGATAGGGGTCCAAATGACTTCTTTTGCATGTGGATTTTCCATTGTCCCATCACCATTTGCTAAAAAAAAAACTATTTTTTTCAGTTTTGACTTGTCTTGACCCCTCTGTCAAAAATCAATCGACCATTTGTTTCTTTCTTGATACTGTTTTATTCCATTTATCTATATGTTTATGTTCTCTGCGCCACTTTTGCAATCTTAATGTGAGCTTATATTTATTTCAAAATAGGGGCGCCTGGGTGGCTCAGTGGGTTAAAGCCTCTGCTTTCAGCTCGGGTCATGATCCCGGGATCCTGGGATCAAGCCCCACATCGAGCCCCACATCGAGCCCCACATCGAGCCCCGCATAGGGCTCTCTGCTCAGCAGGGAGTCTGCTTCCCCCCCCACCCCGCCCCTCTCTGCCTGCCTCTCTGCCTACTTGTGATCTCTGTCAAATAAATAAATAAAATCTTTTTAAAAAATTATTTCAAAATAAAAAGCTAACAAATAAGGTAATTCAGGGATGCCTGGGTGGCTCAGTGAGTTAAGCAACTGCCTTCAGCTCAGGTCATGATCCCAAGGTCCTGGGATGGAATCCCACATCTGGCTCCTTGCTCAGCGGGGAGCCTGATTCTCTCTCTCTGTTTCTGCCTGTCACTCTGCCTGCTTGTGCATGTGCGTGCACTCTCTCTCTCTCTGACAAATAAACAGAAATAATTAAAAATAAAAAATAAGGTAATTTAATCCTCAGAACAACCTTAGAAGATACTATTATTATACCTATTTTACTGATGAGAGGCCCAAGTTCAGAATGATTGAGTCATCTGCCTAGGTCACATAGCTGATTACACAAAGTATTTGTCGGGTTTTTGTCTAACAACTTTATATGCATTAGTTCATTTAATTGTCACAATAATCCAACAAGGTAGTTGCCTTTTTTTTTTTAAGGATTTTATTTATTTATTTATCTATTTATCTATTTGTTTAAGACAGAGTGAGTGAGAAAGAGAGCATGAGTAGGGGCAAGGGAGATGAAAAAGCAGACTCCCTGGTGAGCAGGAAGCCACCCATGGGGATTGATCCCAGGCCTCTGGGATCATGATCTGAGCCGAAGGCCGATGCTTAACCAACTGAGCCCCCCCAGGCACCCTGGTCGTTGCTCTTATTAGCCCCACTTATAGATGAAGAAACTGAAGATCCGAGAAGCTGAGCTACTTGCTCAAGCTCCCAAAGAGAGTAAATAATGGAGCCTTGGTCTTACTGTAAGCAACTGGATCCAGAACACATGGGGTTTTTTGTTTGTTTGTTTAACAAATTCTGCCCCCAGCATGGGGGTTGAACTCATGACCCCGAGATTAAGAGTTGTATGTTCTACCAACTGAACCAGCCAGGTGCTCCTGGGGCTTATGTTCTTAACCATACTGCTATATCATCTCTTATGGTCATGTTAAGAAACATAATGTTGGGTGGGAAAATCTGTCCTAAACTGTAGCTGGTCTTGAATTCCAGAGCTTGGGCAGCATTTTGACTTTTTGCCAGTAATTCGATCTATTTGTCAATGTTTTCCAAGCTTTTTCTTTTTTTTTTTTTAAAGATTTTATTTATTTATTTGACAGAGAGAGATTACAAGTAGGCAGAGAGGCAGGTAGAGAGAGAAGGAGGAGGAAGCAGCAGAGAGCCTGATGCGGGACTCGATCCCAGGACCCTGAGATCATGACCTGAGCCGAAGGCAGCGGCTTAACCCACTGAGCCACCCAGGCGCCCTCCAAGCTTTTTCTTTTCTTTTTAAGATTTATTTATTTGTCAGAGAGAGTGAGAGCGAGCACAGGCAGACAGAGAGGCAGGCAGAGTCAGAGGGAGAAGCAGGCTCCCCGCGGAGCAAGGAGCCCGATGTGGGACTCAATCCCAGGACACTGGGATCATGACCTGAGCCGAAGGCAGCTGCCCAACCAACTGAGCCACCCAGGCGTCCCCCAGGCTTTTTCTTTTAAAGCTGGAAAACATTTTTGTAAGTGGAATAACTTATAAATGAAGAAACTTTAAGACTTAGAGTTAAGAACCTCTCTTAAGATCCCTTAACTGGTCAAACATAGTGTGAGTTAATCTGATGAAGACAAAGCTGAGAACAGATTTGAACAGAAAATATTACCTGCCATATTATGGGCCATTCATTACAACCAAGACAATCTCCTTATTGTTTATGGAGTTTAAAACTGGACTTGATGGATGCCAGGATGGCTCAGTCAGTTGGGCATCTGTGTTCGGCTCAGGCTGTAATCTCAGGGTTCTGGGATTGAGCCCTGGGTAGGACTCCCTGCTGAGCAGGGAGTCTGCTTTTCCCCCTCCCTTGTCCCCTCCCCTCCACTCATGTTCTCTTTGTGCTCGCTCTCTCTCTTTCAAATACTAAATCAAATCTTTTAAAAAACCTGGGGGCGCCTGGGTGGCTCAGTGGGTTAAAGCCTCTGCCTTCAGCTCAGGTCATGATCCAGGATCCTAGGATCGAGCCCCGCATCGGGCTCTCTGCTCAGCGGGGAGTCTGCTTCCTCCTCTCTCTCTGCCTGCCTCTCTGCCTACTTGTGATCTCTGTCTGTCAAATAAATAAATAAATAAAATCTTAAAAAAAAAAAAACACCTGGAATTGGAGGTGATTGTGGGTTATATAAATGGAGGACTCCCCTGGCTAGAAATACACAAGTTTTGAGTCTGGGAGCTCAGGCTAGATATTCAATCAACAGACCAAAGCTGATGCTAAAGCTATAAAAAGAGTGACAGAAAGACAGTTGAGGAAGCCTGGAGACACAGCCTGGAACAGAAGGATGCCGGAAAAAGCCAGGGAAGTAATAGCTGGAAAGGTTGGGAGAGGCCCATAGGAAGGAAGAGCTTCATGAGAAGAAGTCCTCTACCGTGTTAGATGATGCAAGAAATAGAGGAAGACTGGGAAAGGACAAGATCTTGCCAAAAAAGAATTATCTGGCCGAGGAGAGCAGTTTCAGAGAAATAATGGGACAGTAAGTTTCCTGGTTGCCAAGGAGGTTCATAAAACAATGAAAACAATGGGAATCAACTATTCATTTGAAAATGTAGGCATTAAAAAGGAAACGAGAATTTGGACTGTAGCAAGAGGGTTAAGAGAAACTGAGATAAGGAGGAAGATAGATTAGAATCATTGAAGTGGCGGAGGGGAACCTGGGTGGCTCAGACAGTTGAGCTTTGCGGACTCTTGGTTTCAGCTCAGGTCATGATCTCAGGGTCATGAGATTAAGGAGCCGCAGACTCCAAGTTCAGCAGGGAGTCTGCTGGAGGTTCTCTCTCTCTCCTTCTCTCTCTGCCCCTGCTTACATGCTCATGCTTTCTCTCTCTCTCAAAACAAATAAAACAATCTTTTTAAAAAATCTTAAAAAAGAATCATAGAACTGGCAGAGGCATCAGAAATTATGTTTCCAAAGTCCTATACAACGCAGTAAGTCTTTTCAAAGCATACATGCCCTTAAAGATGTCTTTCTTTTAAGATTTTATTTATTTATTTATTTATTTGACAGAGACAGAGACAGCGACAGTTAGGGAACACAAGCAAAGAGAGTGGAAGAGGGAGAAACAGACCCTCTGCAGAGTAGGGAACCGGATGTGGGGCTTGATCCAAGGATGAGCCACCAGGCACCTCTGAAGATTTATTTCTATAAAAGTTTAACACACACCGCCAGGTGCTGGCCGTGCCAGGGTGCTGGGATACAGAAGACAGCCAATTAGATCAAGGCTATCCCTACTGGGAGTTTGCATTCTAGATGGGGTTATTAAATAGCTAGTTATACAGTTAATGTTTTTAATTTCAGTTTTTACAAAGTTATATAGTCTCATAGAATTTGTTACAAAGAACAGCTGCCTATGTTCCTCCTCCGATTTCTCCCTCTCCAAAGAAATTTTACCCATTTTAGCTGATCATTGTAGCGTTTATTTTCGTATCTCCAACTAAGAGTGTAATGCTACTTTTTTTTTTTTTAAGTAGGCTCAACACCCAACACAGAGCTTGAACTCAGGACCCTGAGATTAAAAGTCACGTGCTCTATCAGTTTAGCCAGCCAGGGCCCCCTGTATTGATCTATGGTTGACCTTTTGCTTTCAGAGATTTACTTACTTCCCACCATAGAAAGTGGAGATCCAACTCTCCCCTGGCCTCCCAAATATATGTATATTCTTCCCACTACCCCCTTCTCCCCATCTGGTTAGTTTATAATTTTGGCAACATTTATAAGCAATGTTTATGTTATTGTGCATGCAATAACAATAGCTAGCCCTTATACTCTGTATTAGGCACTTTTCTAAGCACTTTGCACATGTTAATTTAATTCTTATGATAATCCTATTACTGTCATTCATTGCACAGAGGAGGATACTGGGGGGCAGAAAAATCTAGTAATTTGCCCAAGTCCACATACCTAATAAGTGGCAGGTCTGGGATTGTAATCCAAGCAGTCTGGCTCTAGAAGCCACAACCCTACGTCCTCTCCCCACTCCCTGTGGGAGGACACAGCAATGTTGGGTGCCCAGCCTCTGACATACTCATTTATTTCCTGACTTCTTGGGTACAGAGGGCTGTGCCAAGCCCCACCACCTGGGCAGACATTTCCTTCTTGCTAAGGATCCAGGTTATAGAGGTGAATCTGCAACTTACCTGAACCTCCCCCCTCAGTCATTGCCTCTCCTGTCCCCCTGTTTAGCGAACTCACTTCCACCTGCCATTTGTGTGTCTATCATCAGTAATTTATATGAGGTTTTTTTTAAAGATTTTATTTATTTATTTGACAGAAAGAGATCACAAGTAGGCAGAGAGGCAGGCAGAGAGAGAGAGGAGGAAGCAGGCTCCCCACAGAGCAGAGAGCCTGATGCGGGGCTCGATCCCCGGACTCTGGGATTATGACCTGATCCGAAGGCAGAGGCTTTAACTCACTGAGCCACCCAGGCACCCCTATATGAGGTTTTAATGTAAAAAAAAACAAACAAACCAAAAAACAAAACCATATTAAAAAAATCTATAGGGCGCCTGGGTGGCTCAGTGGGTTAGGCCGCTGCCTTCGGCTCAGGTCATGATCTCCTGGGATCGAGTCCCGCATCAGGCTCTCTGCTCAGCAGGGAGCCTGCTTCCTCCTCCCTCTCTCTCTGCCTGCCTCTCTGCCTACTTGTGATCTCTCTCTGTCAAATAAATAAATAAAATCTTTTAAAAAATCTATATTATGCCTATCTATACAAACAGTATGCACAGATTTGTGGCTCATTAATGTAGTAAACTACAATTAGATTTCCTTTCCTAAGCAACTGCTCATTTTGTCTATAGTTAACAGATGCATCTGCTCAGTTTTCTATAAATCCTTTGGCAATTACTCCCCTGGTTCCTCATTAGTTTTTACATCTTTTCTCAAATATACAGACATATAAGGCAGCCGGTCAGTTTCACCTTTCCCAAAAAGGAAACTTTCAGAGCTTTATGACCCTCTATAGATACCAGCTTCCCTCTCTGCTTGTTTATTGCGCAGCTCTCTTCCTAGGATCCCCATTCAACATCATCCTGGAAAGTCCTTTCTTCCCTTTTATGTTGATTCCCCAGTTTTCTCCATTTGTGTACTCCTCTTTCTTCTTTAACTCCCCCGCCTTTTTTGGTGGAGTGTATCTTCTAGTAGCTTTCTGAGAAGGTTGTATGGAAAATAAATTTGGGGGAACAATGCTCACACTTGATTGGTAATTTGGCTGGGTATGAAATTCTAGTTTGAAATAATTTCCCTTCAAATTTTTGGTGACATTACTCCATTACCTTTCAGCTTCCAGGATGCTGTTAAAAGTCCAAAGTCGTATTTATTCCTGGTGTTTGTATGTAACTTTCCGTCTCCTCTGGAACATTAATCTAAATGTCCTGAAATTTACCTATGATGTTGCTTGATGTAAATCTATTTTCTTTAACTGGTCTGGGCATTCCACAGACCCCTCAATATGTAGTAACTGCAACTCATGTTCTTTGGTTTTGAGGAGTTGTCTTTCATTACTTCACTAATGATTTTCTTTCCCTTTTCTTCCCCTCTGTTCTCTCTTTCTGGGACTCCCATTATTATTTTTTATTTTTTAAAAAAGATTTTATTTATTTATTTGAGAAAAGCAGATTCCCCAGACTCCCTGCGAGCAGGGAGCCCAATGAGGGGCTTGATCCCAGGACCCTGGGATCATGACCTGAGCAGAAGGCAGACGCTTAACAGACTGAGCCACCCAGGGGCCCCTACCATTATTATTTTTTAAAGTAAACTCTATCCCCAACATGGGTCTTGAACTCACAACCCTGAGATCAAAAGCAGCATGCTCTATTGACTCAGCCTGCCAGGCACCTCTTCCCATTATTCTGATGTTGGGTCTCCCAGACTGGTCCCATGATTGTCTCATCTTTTCTCTCCTAATTCTGGGAGATTTGTTCAACTTTCAAAGTACTCTTTTTGGTTTTCTCTGAGTGCCTTTTTTTTTTTTTTTTTTTGCTAGTTCTTATTTCATGGTTACAATATATTCTCTGGTCTCTCTCAGGAAAACAATAAGAGCTTTTCTGAAGTTTTATTCTCCATGCATAGTCTCTGTTTTCTGAGTGTTTTCCCGTTTTTCTTTCACTACATATATCATATTAGAGGCTTTCCTCAAATGCACATAATAAGTTCTTTAATTAAACTTGCAATAAGTACTTCCAGTGAAAAGTACAGAGAGATTTGACTTAATCATAGAGGGAGAGTCATAGGCGTTTCTTTGGGAAAAGACATGTTGGGAATGAATACTGAGAGGTACCGGGGTGGCTCAGTTGGTTAAGCATCTGACTCTTGGTTTCCTCTCGAGTCATTAATAATCTCAGGGTGGTAAGGTAGAGCCCCGTGTTGGGCTCTGTGCTTAGTGTGGAGTCTGCTTGTCCCTCTCCCTCTGCTCTTCCTCCTACCCTACTCTTGTTCTCTCCGTCTCTCAAATAAATGAAAAATCTTAAAAAAAAAAAAAAAAAAAAAGGAGGAGTGCCTGGGTGGCTCAGTCGTTAAGCATCTGCCTTCAGCTCAGGTCATGATTCCAGGGTCCTGGAATCGAGCACCTCATCGGGCTCCCTGCTCTGCGGGAAGCCTGCTTCTCCCTCTCTCACTCCCCCTATTTGTGTTCCCTCTCTCGCTGTGTCTCTCTCTGTCAAATAAATATATAATATTTTAAAAAAAGAAAAGAAATGACCACTGAAAAGTGAGAATACAAAAAAAAAAAGCTAAGAAAAAAGAAAAGAAAAGTGAGAGTATATAAGATGCAGGGTGTGGGTTGGGGGAGGGAAGCCAAAAAGATGGGAGCAGTGGGTAATGGGAAGACTACCAGGCATTGGCCATTGCTTGTGCAAGGTCCTGAGAGAGAGAGAGTGAAACAGTGAAGCACACAGTACCATGAGTCTGGAGAGTAGATAAGGGGAGATCATGCAGAACACTACAGGTCATAACCTGAATCATGCTTTTACCTTAGAAAGAAGCATCTGGTTGGTATCAAGCAGGGGAATGACATGATCAGATATGCCTTTTAACAATCACAGAGTGGCTGCTACATGGAGAATAATTACGGACTCGTTATGATGTCACTCAGGCTATAGATGACAGTGAATATGACCAGGGTGGGAAAGCAGAGATAGAAAGGAAAGAATGGATGTAGAATCTATAACAGACTGGGGGATTAGTTAATCAGATATGTGAATATGGGATAGGAGGTGGGATGACACTCTTGATAAGGATTCTTAAATCCCTGACTCACACAGTGAGCTGATGGCAGTGCCATGCACAGACCAGGAAAATGCTGAAAGGCTGCAGGTCTGGGAAAAAAGGACCTGAGTTAGCTTCTGGACAAGTCATTGGATGTCAGAATGCAACAATCCCATCAATGAGGTTGTTCAGGGCGCCTGGGAGGCTCAGTAGGTTAAAGCCTCTGCCTTGGGCTCAGGTCATGATCTCAGGGTCCTGGGATTGAGCCCCACATGGGACTCTCTGCTTGGCAGGGAGCCTGCTTCCCTCTCTCTCTCTGCCTGCCTCTCTGCCTACTTGTGATCTCTGCCTGTCAAATAAATAAATAAAATCTTAAAAAAAAAAAAAGAGGTTTTTCATTCTCAGTCTGTGGATGACCCATTTGTACATTTCTTACCTTTGGTTTCCCTCCTCTGAATGACTCTTCCTTTTCCAATTTCCCACCTTAACAAAATCCTGGTTCCAGGTTTCTTGTAGCCAGGCATCTGGCCTGTTTACTCAATAGTATAAATACTTTACAAATACTTGTTTGTTTGTTTTAAGATTTTTTTTATTTATTTGACAGAGAGAGAGCGAACACAAGCAGGGGGAGCAGCAGTGGGAGAGGAAGAAGAAGGATCTCCACTGAGCAGGAAACCCGATGCAGGGCTGGATCCCAGGACCCCGGGATCAAAATCTGAACTGAAGGCAGATGCTTCACCAACTGGGCCACCCAGGTGCTCCTAGCAGCGCTGTTCTAGGCCAGTGTGGCAGCAGGACGCTGTGGCGTTACAGTTCTTCAGGCTTCTCCATCCTCCCCTAGCCATGCCCTGACCTGCGTTCTGGGGCAAACATTGTGCCAATCTCTCAGCCCCCAGGATTAACAAAGCCAACCAGTGAAGTTCAAAGAGGCAAAGGAGTCCTTTCAAGTACACAGGCAGGCAGGCCAGAGTGAGGAGGACAAAGCTTAAGCCCAACAAATTATTTCCTATCCCTGGAATGTCAGACACGACCCCAGAGTGGTTTTGGAGTTGGGCGGTCGGCAGGGAGCCCTTTGCAGGGACCCCCACATTTTACAACACAAAAGGAACTCCCATTCTTCTACTCCTAAAGGCCACTGGGCTTACATCCTTCCTTCAGTTGCGGGAGCTCTCTAGGTCTGAGAATCGCTACTGTGTTTAGTTCCTGCAGGAGATGTGGCAAGTGAAGATTTGTTTCCCACCAGGTTAGAGGCAGGGAAAGAATTTGCTCACAACATGGAGTTCAGTGGTACTCTCGTTTGCAGGGGAAAGCTGAAATGGACCTCTGTCCTGCAGTTACTATATTCCTGAAAAGCATCGAAATCAATACTTGGTGACTGTGTCTGGCTTTCAAAATGAAGCATCCTGACTTAGAAATACCACTTCAGAGGCAATTTATCTGACTTGATTGATCTGCAGTTGTCAGGTGGCTCCTATCTTTCCACTTTGAAGTTTCTCCACTTCTCAGCCTTTTTATAAAGAAAGAGCCAATACAGTATAGAAGAAGGAGTCCTGAGCCAAAGCAAAGACCTGGATTCTAATTCTGACCATGCCACAAACTAGATGGGTGTGCTTGGATAAGTCACTTAACTTTTCTAGGTTTCAATTTTTTGCCAAAGGAAATAATAAGACTGGATAGTCTCAGGGCACCTAGGTGGCTCAGTCGTTAAGCAGCTGCCTTCTGCTCAGGTCAGGGATCGAGCCCCACATTGGGCTCCCTGTTCAGTGGGAAGCCTGCTTCTCCCTCTCCCACTCCCCTTGCTTGTACTCTCTCTCTGTCATTAAATAAAATCTTTAAAAAAAATAAGACTGGATAGTCTTGCAGGTGATGTTATTAACAAAGACTCACGGTTACAGGGGGAAACAAACTGAACCCATACTCACGTAAGCAAATCAAAAGTTTTTTGGCTTGTGTAACTGAAATTCCAGGGAAGTTCTGGCTTCAGGCAGAGTTTGATCTAGATACTCAACTGATGATAGAAATTTTCATCTCTTCCTCCTCTTTCTGTCGTGGCTTCATGCTCAGGGAAGCTCTCTTGCATCCTATTGGCTTAGCAATGTTAGCACACCTAGTGTATCTTAGCCAAAATTTCGAGCAGCTCAAGGTGCTGAGGCTCAGAACTCTGCTTCTCTGTCATGAACTCATTTTAGGAAA
Source organism: Neogale vison (assembly GCF_020171115.1). NCBI lineage: Eukaryota > Metazoa > Chordata > Mammalia > Carnivora > Mustelidae > Neogale > Neogale vison. The sequence goes on along the minus strand of NC_058095.1, from coordinate 25,693,594 downwards.
AGAGGATATGGTGTTTTGATTGGCATGGTTGGGTGTTTTGATGGCATGATTGGCACATGCCCATGGACAGGGGAGCAAAAGAGGTGTGGTTTTCAAAGGAAAATCTCTTACTGTGCTAGGCAGGCAAAAATAGCAGGTGATGTAATGGGGAAAAATGGGTTAGAGTGTAGATTCTGTCTCTATCTGGGTAAACCTGAGCAAATTAACCTCCATGAGCCTCAGTTTTCTCATCTAAATAATGGAATTAGTCTCTATCGAGAGGGGTTAAGCAGGATTAAGCATAAAAGATAACTGACGTGGAGAAGCACAATAAATGTTCAGCTTGGGGTGCTGTGACTTTAAGTTAGTGATCCCAAGCAAACATTTCATTTCAATACAAGAGCAGTTCTTTAAAGAATAGCTTCCCTTATGTACTTTCCTGCTAAGTGATGGCTCATTTTCAGCCTGACAAATCCAGATTTTGTGTAAGATAAAGCCTTGACAATTCAGTTATGGAGATTTCTGTTTAATTAATTTTCTTATTAACTCATGATTAATTTGGCTAAAAGAAAATTTGGGTTTCAAACCTTGGCATTCACTCTAAATTGTCTGAATGTATTGGCTTGCTCTAAGCCCATTCTACTGAATAAACTGGGTTTGCTTTTTCATAGTGGAGGATCTTCGAACACTTGAGGGCTTTGTAGATCAAAAAGTTGGTGCCTAGAGGAGACCTTCCCAAGCAAAGCTTCCATAATCCAGTATTTCATTATAAATCGGACCATTAGAGCCAAGAAGTGACTCAAAGAGACCACATATCACAAAAGCCTGATGCAATTATTTACATAGCAATTTATTAATTTATGATCAGGATAGTGGTTTGAGACCATATAATACCAATGTCCCCCATCCAAGAAAGCCACTCCCCTGTGCCAGAAGACAAATAATTCATCAGCCCGTAGCTTGGTGGCATGGAGTCAGTCTTGAGGACCACTTCACTAGGCCATGATGAGGTCTGACAGATCACTGCCACAGTGGCCCAACTCATTGTACCGAATATAATATTTGCCAACCTCTGCATGTTTGAGCTTCTCTTTTCTAGGACCCAAATGACCATGCCTCTGAAGGACCCATCATTTGTATCTGGTCCACACCATCTATAACTGGTCTACTTGATGAGAAATCTACTTAATCAGTTATAATCATAATGCCATCCTGCCTTCCTGAAGTTTCGCTGGGTCACCATGATGAAAATTTGTGTGATCCCCAATTGTTCAGATATTCCTTCATGTCCTACCCCCATGAGTAGCTAATCTCACCCTTCCTGTACAAGGTTGACTAGTTAACCCACAGAAACAGCCATATTTCCATAGCGGTCAAGGTCTTGATAGATCTCATAGATACTATCAACTATTACCTGGAGGGGTACTCACTGGAACCATGAATTTATGATAGTGGCAAAAGAAAACATGGAGGGCTTGGAATGAATCAATACTGACCTCAACACATACTTAGGGAACAGATTCCTGCCATGGGTTTGACACATTTCTTTGTCTTTGAAAACTCAGGACATTGTTTTTGTTAATCCAGACATTCAGTGAAGATGGCAGATTGAGATGCTACTTCTATGAAGGACACATACAGTTTGATAGAATTCTACTATTTCTCTACATCACCTTTTATACATTTGCCTCTCTGGCTCTTATGTGATTACATAAAGTATCTCTGCTCTTATTTTCTGCCTGTATCTGCTTCTGGCTGTGGCAATTTCTCCTGTCTCTATTTGTTATTCTTCTCTTTGTGCTTTAATGACTCTGATGGGCATCTATCACAATCCCTCCCTTTTTTCTCTAGTCTTTCTTTCTTCTTCTCTTCATCTATTTCCTCCTTTTCCTTGTTCCTTCCTTTGGATGTTTTTGTTTTGTCTGTCTGTTTGGTGTTGTGTTTCTTCTTCTTCTTTTTTTTTAGATTTTATCTTTTAAATTTTTTTTTTAAGATTTTATTTATTTGACAGAGAAAGAGAGAGAGAGATCACAAGTAGGCAGAGTGAGAGGAGGAAGCAGGCTCCCACTTAGCAGAGAGGCCGATATGGGGCTTGATCCCAGGACCCTGAGATCATGACCCAAGCCGAAGGCAGAGGCTTTAACCCACTGAGCCATCCAGATGCCCCAAGATTTTCTTTTTAATGTAATCTCTACACCCAACATGGGGCTCAAACTCACAAGCCTGAGATCACACATGCTCTATCAACTGAGCCAGCCCGGTGTCCTCTTCCTTTGGATGTTTATTTAATCAGTTGTCACCAAACCCCCCCCCCATCTTCTTTCCCTCTCTGTGGTTCTCAGTCCCTTTGCCCATTCTTCCATCTCAATTTATATCCCTGATTCTGACTTCTCTTCATCTTCCTACCAGTCTCTGCCTATCAGTTCCTGTCAGGCTGTCTTTGTGTTTTGCACTGTAGCTGTTTGTCCTTTGTCTTTCTGCCTGTCTCCAACTCAACATATTTCCTACTTTCTTTTTCTGCCAGTGAATCTTCCTTTTGAGGGCCTCCTCCACCTTCTGTTCTGCTTCTCAGCTCCCCTGACTAACTCCCCTCATCTCTATTTCCCCCTCTCTCTTGCTCTGCCAGTCTTTCTAAATGCCTCTCATACCTCCATCTCTCCTGAGTCTAGTTGTTCCTCCTTGTCACTCTGTTTCTTTGTCTAGACCATCTGTGCCTTGTATCCTTGGGGTCCCTTCCTGTCAGCTTTTTTTTTTTTTTCTATTTTTCTGTACTGATTATTCTATATAGAATAAATGTAATATATTCTATACTATATTTTTCTATACTGAAGACTATATACTGATGTTTATGACCATTTTACCAGTTCCATAACTTCGGTTCCTGTTGGCATCCACGACACTTTCTTCACATTTCTGCCAAGGATTCCCTGTCTTGCCCTCTGTCAGGTGATCCTTCTCTTTCTTTCAATCTGTCCCTCAATCTATGTGTGTCTATTTATAAATATTTTTTATTTTTTATAAGATTTTTATTTATTTATTTATTTGACAGACAGAGATCACAAGTAGGCAGAGAGGCAGGCAGAGAGAGGAAGGGAAGCAGGCTACCCGCTGAGCAGAGAGCCTGACACAGGACTCGATCCAATGACCCTGGGACCATGACCTGAGCCGAAGGCAGAGGCTTTAACCCACTGAGCCACCCAGGTGTCCCTAAAGATTTTTTAAAAATTAATTTATTTGACAGACAGAGATCACAAGTAGGCAGAGAGGCAGGCAGAGAGAGAGGAAGGGAAGCAGGTTCGCTGCTGAGCAGAGAGCCTGATGTGGGGCTGGATCCCAGGACCCTGGGATCATGATCTGAGCAGAAGGCAGAGGCTTTAACCCACTGAGCCACCCGGCCACTCCTTGTGTGTCTATTTCTATCATCCCTTTTGTCTTTCTCTAGCTCAGCTTTTGGCCAGGATTTTTTTGTTTTCATCTTCCTGTCTCTTGCTTTTGCTCATGTATCTTTTCTGTGGACAATTAGAGGTTATCTCTTTCTATCTGTTGTTTAGTAGAATAGCAATCTTAATCTTCTTTACACTTCCTATAACCTGGCTGTTCTGCCTGAAGAAAGGAGAGATTTTGCGCCACAGTTAAAAAGAAAGAAAGAGGGGCACCTAGGTGGTCAGTGGGTTGAGGCCTCTGCCTTCGGCACGGGTCGTGGTCCCGGGGTCCTGGGATTGGGCCCTGTATCGGGCTCTCTGCTCGGGGGGAGCCTGCTTCCCTTCCTCTCTCTCTGCCTGCTTGTGATCTCTGTCAAGTAAATAAATAAAATCTTTAAAAGAAAAAAAAAAAGAAAGAAAAAAAGAAAGACAGACAGTCAGCAGAAGTGGTAGTGGAGAGGGGCGCCTGGATGACTCAGTCAGTTAAGCGTCAGACTCTTGATTTTGGCTCACATCATGATCTCTGGGTTGTGAGATTCAGCCTGGCATTGGGTGTGGAGTTTACTTAAAAATAAAATTAAAGGGTGGGGGGCGCCTGGGTGGCTCAGTGGGTTAAGCCGCTGCCTTTGGCTCGGGTCATGATCTCAGGGTCCTGGGATCGAGTCCTGCATCGGGCTCTCTGCTCAGCAGGGAGCCTGCTTCCCTCTCTCTCTCTCTGCCTGCCTCCCCATCTACTTGTGATTTCTCTCTGTCAAATAAATAAATAAAATCTTTTTAAAAAATTAAATTAAATTAAATTAAAGGGGTGCCTGGGTGGCTCACTCATTAAGCATCTGCCTTCAGCTCAGGTCATGATCCCAGGGTCCTGGGTTCGAGCCCCTGTACCAGGGCTCTCTGCTCAGCGGGAAGCTTGCTTCTCACTCTTCCACTCCCCCACCTTGTGTTCCCTTTCTCACTATGTCTCTGTCAAATAAATAAAAATAAAATCTTAAAAAAAATTAAATTAAAAATTTTTTTCCCTATCTCTTAAGTGCGATAAGAGAATGAGAACTGGGTGGTAAGAAACTACCCTAGGGGCATCAGGGTGGCTCAGTCAGTTAAGAAGACTACTCTTGGTTTCAGCTCAGGTCATGATTTTATTAGGTTTGTGAAATGGAGCCTGCTTAAGATTCTCTCATCCCCCTCTTAAAAAAAATAAAAAAAACAAATGGCAGGGGAGAAAAGAGAGGGAGAGCTTGCAAATGAATCCTAGAAGAAAGTTAGATATTCCTTAATCCCTCTGCAGTCAAGTGAAAGCCTCCTTTCGTCTACTTCTGCCTATCTTCATTCTTCCATGAAAGCCTGGGCCTTGGAAAACGCTACTCTTGGCACCCGGAATGGGTGTCTGAGTCCCTGCAATGGCTCTGGACTTCAGTACTTTCCTAAGAAGACAGACCTAGTCCCATGCTCCTCTTTTAAGAAGCTGCATTTTCTTTGAAGAGGTCAGAAGATAGTAAGAAAATTTAAAAGGCAGATGCTGGGCTTTTTAAAAATTTAAAAGGCAGTAGGACTCACGTTAAGTACAAACACGGTAGTGTGGCTTCAAGAACCAGAAGTATCAGCAGCGACTGTAGTGGACCAGTTCTTCTGTTTCTTGGCCACTAGTATGTCCATCCCTACTGGCTACAGATAGCACCTGTTGTGGCCTCCTCTGCTGCCTGGAATTTGGTCACAGGTGAGGTCTCTCTTCCCTCTGAACCCACCCCCTCCACATCAGATCTCTCTGGTCCTAATAAGACCTCACCTTTGGGGGCGCCTGGGTGGCTCAGTTGGTTCAGCGTCTGCCTTCAGCTGGGGTTGTGATCCCGGGGTCCTGGGATTGGGCCCCCTGTTGGGCTGCTCTCCCTCTGCCAACCACTCCCCCTGCTTGTGCTCTCTCTCTTTGTAAGTAAATAAATAAAATTCTTAAAAAAAAAAAAAAAAAAGGCCTCACCTTCCTTCACCTGTTCCTGTGCTAAAAGCGGAGGATGTCATTGGCAGTTTCACTTAGCGTCATGCCTCCTTCTTCCCCTTATTGGCAGCACTGGCTGTACCTCCAGGAAGTTTGCTGGAAGAAGCAGTCATTTGATGATGGAATTCACTGAACAATAGCCCAGTTTCCCACCCATCCATGAACATCAGCATTTCTTCTCAGATCCTAGGAATGGGGGAGGGGTGTGAGTTACTTGGAAGAGGGACTGAGATACTGAAAATTCAGCCCAGTCCTTACCCCACAGTGGACTGGACACTGTAGACCACGATCTCCCTGTCCTGGCCCTACCTGCCCCAGGCCTGGCAGAAGAGGAGCCTGAGGCCTCTCTCTAGTCTTTCAGGAGGAGAGTGGCATCGTCCCTGGCAACAAGCTCACCATGAGGACATCTCCTTGTGCCCCCAGTTTCTTTGTGCCCCAGGATGCGTGGGCGGGGCCGAGCCTGCAGGACATCATTGGCCAAAATACGTACGCCCAGTGTGATGCTTATGGCACCCACAGTGACCAGCCCAGTTCCACTAAGGATGACCAGCGGGGGAGGAACCTGGTGTTGCTGCCGTATTAGCCACACACTCATCCAGCCCAGAGGCACTAGGCGGAAGAGGGCCAGCGTGGCCAGGGTGGCCCAGCTGGCCACGCTGAAGGCCAGGGATGGGGCCTGGTGAGAAAGCAGCAGCAGTTTCCGTAGGTGCAGGCAGACAGAGTTCAGCTCCAGGAGCAGAGACACCACACAGAGGCCCACGTACTGGTTGGACAGAATGGCAGTGCTGAGGCAGCTCACAACCTGGGGAATGGGGGTCAGAGGTCAGAGGACCTTCCATGATCTCCTGCCCACCATGTACCAACAAACCAGGCCTTATTAAGATGGGCTCACGAGGGTTTTGTGGCACCCTATCAAGAACCTGCCTTTTATAGATGCCCTTATGTTGGGGCCTGAATGGCCTTAAAATAACCCTTCCACAGAATGGAAGTAGTCTTGGCCTAGAGGCTATCTCTCCTGGGGCAGCAGCAGTAACTCCTTCCCCACAACTTCCAATCCTGCGCTTTCATGCCCCATGGCCTCTTCCTATACTGGGACTCCCCTTTGTCAGAAAAGCTCCAGACGCAACATTTTTACAATCAGATGGGACACCAGAGGGAATAGAAGCTACTTAGGCAGTGCTCAGACTCCAGCTGTGGCTAGCACTCAAACCTCTCCCCTGCAGACCAGCCCAAAGTTGGGGAGATCAAGCACCAACAAGGGTCAGAGACTTTGGGAAATCATTGGACAGAAACCTGAAGAGAAACCGGGGACCCCAGACTGAGCATACCACCCTTCCTGTGTCTCCTTTCCCTAAGTCTCACCACTGAATGATGACAGAGAAGTTCCGAGGCCTGGCCCAAGGTCTGATTCAACAGCATGTCAACTCCATCAGCCAAGAAATAACCTATGGGCGTGGCATGAGAGGGGAGTGGCGTTAGGGTTCCCTAAGTAGTTGATACTACTGGAGAGAAATCTTCACCCCCTCCTTTTGCCAGGTCTTTCGTTTCCTTCAACAAAGTTGCCAGAAATATCTGACCTCTATGGAGAGGGGAAAAGTGACCTGGAATTATCACTGGTAGGTTGCTCCCGGAAAAAACGGCCCAGTCTTCCCTGCAGACTCACCCACGGACACAGCCACCAGCACCAGGGCCCAGGATGGGTGGCCATTAATGGGGTCAGCAGCCATCTGAGGGTACAGCGACAACCTGTAGGAGGTGGGGGACCGTGGTCAGCATCGTGCATACTCAGACCCCATTCTCCCTCTGTGTACGCTCACTACCCATTCACACCCCCATGCCATGTCAGACTCTCAAGGTTCCGGTTCGATTTCGAAGGTGCCCGCCGGGTCTTTCAGTCTCAGCTTTCCACCCCTCACCCTCACCCCGGTGCCTCCCGAATCTCTATACCCCGCACCCAAGCAGCGCCCAGACCCCTGTGAGCAGGCTGTGCACCAGGGAGACACAGATGTTCCGCCACTTCCAACTGTCCTGGGCAGCAGATCCTGGCGTGGGCAGCAGCTGCAGCGTCCAATGCAGCCCCCGGAAGACCGCGAAGGAGGCGCCGGTCACAAGAAGCCCCCAGGACGCCATGGCCTGGCGGGCGGGCTAGGTCCGGTTCAGTCCTTTGGACCCCCGCACTCTCAGCCGGGACTCCTCCAAAGCCAGCTGCGAAGACTGTGAGCTGGTTTCCGGACAAGAATGGGTCTTTGGCCTCCCCAGCCCACCGCGGCTTTGGAATCCGCTGTAACTTTTCCAGGGCTTGACCACGCCCCCATCATTCGGCTAGGTGGCGATTGGAGCAGCCGTGGGGCCACGCCCCGGAGCCACAGACACCGATTGCGTCCCGCCCTAGCCGGGGATGGAGGGTTGGGGGCTCCCGGCTGCCAATCCTGGCCCGGGAGCTCCGTGGGACTCCCATCATGTCGAGATCTTCCCCAACGCCCTGTGTCCCAAACCCCTCCGAGCTCCAGAAATAGATCGCTAATCTCACCTGACACTCCCACAGGCCCCGCCCCGTTGTCTTTCACCTCCTCTCCCCACGCTAACCTCTCACCTGCTGGTCCTTCTTCCCACGGGATCCTCACCGACCTTAAGGTAGAGGCCTGCGCACACCCACTCCCAATGCTTAAACATCGCCACGGCCCTGCTCCGCACCAACCCCCTTCTCAAATGTGGGGGCACCTCACTTCCTCGGAGCCACCCTTTCCACCTCCCGAGGTTTCCAGACCTTTAGCACATCTTAACCCGATGATTCCAACAGTCCCGTTCCCTTACACAGTACGTTCGAAAGGAACAGGAACTCCCATTTTGGAGAAGCGACCCACTGGAACTCCTCCCCCCAACCACTTTTGGGGGCTCTACAGAGGAAACTTGCTATTAGGAAGGGGAGGCGAAAGGAAACCACTCAGCACCGAAGTCTTGAAAAGCACCCCCACCCCACCCCCGGACTTGGTAGGTGAATGGAATTCTCTCTTCCAATTTGAGGCGCCAAGGAGAGGTCACGCAGGGTCACCTCAAGGTTGGGGCAGAATCAGAGAATAACAAAGACTGATAGAATTCCAGAACCTTTCTGCCTGGAGAGGAAAATCTACCCTCCCCCCTTTCCCCATCTTCCATCTTCTGGAGAGTGACAGGTTTTCACTGTTTTCCTTACTCCACTCCACACCTCTTTAGCTGGCTGAGAGCCAGCAATTCAGAGAGCTGTTTCCCATACCTGGAGAAGGTAGATTGCAGCTACTCCTGGAGAATGAAGTTCTCCACATTCTCACAACCCTCTTTCTCCACCAAAACCCCATTATGTCCAAAGGGCCAGGGGCACCCCTTAAGTCCTCCCCACCCAACTCTCCAAGCTTTTTAAAAAAAAATTACACTGATTCTTTTAAATTTTATTGTATGAAAATCATACTCAATATAGAATATTTTAAAGTTACAGAAAAGCCAAAGAGGAAAATTACAATGACTTTGTTCCACTGTTCAAAGATAACCACTATTATTAACATTTTGTCTTTTTCATGTTTTATGTATACAAGAATATACCCATCTTTTAAAAAAATTGAGATCACATAATACTATTTTTATACATTTTTAATATTCAAAGAGCATTTTTCTTTCCAAATGTTCTTCTACATGACTTTTAATGGCTGTGCAGTACTCCACCATCTGGATGGATATACAATGATTTACTTAAGGAATCCCCCGTTGCAAATTTTTATTACAGCAGAAAAGAAATGAATTCCCAATCAGACAGTTGCTTCTCATTTTCTCTACTGCAATACTCGGATGAGCTTCTTGTGACTAAATCTTTAATTATTTTCTTAGGATAAATTCCCAAATGTAGAATTACGAGGTCTAAGGCGATGGAAACTTTTAGAGTATTTGAGACCTATCACCAACCTGACATTCAGGAAGGCTGTACCGATTAGCCCCCGCTACATGCAATGTATGGGAGCGTTATTTTCTTATTTCTTTGCCAATGCTGGTTCTTTTTTTTTTTTTTTTTTTAATATAGTTTGCAGAGGGAAAAATGCTTTCGACTGTATTTGTCTTTCTTTAATTACTAATGAAACACATTGTTTTTCATGGTTTTATCCATTTGAATTTCTTCTCTGAATTTCCTACTTACGTCCTTTCACAGATAGTTGTTGCTCCTTGAGTCCACTTTATATAAAAATTACAAGGTAGGGGCACCTGGGTGGCTCAGTGGGTTAAGCCGCTGCCTTCGGCTCAGGTCATGATCTCAGGGTCCTGGGATGGAGCCCTGCATCGGGCTCTCTGCTCAGTAGGGAGCCTGCTTCCCTCTCTCTCTCTGCCTGCCTCTCTGTCTACTTGTGATCTCTGTCAAATAAATAAAATCTTAAAAAAAAAAATTACAAGGTAAGGAGGTGGAAGTAGGAGAATGAAGCCACAGGACACTGTGATACAGTCTCCTATCTCTGAGGGAGGCAGTAAGTACACTGAAGAGAAATAGTGAATGAGGCAGATGGCTGGGAGCTTGTCCTTGAAGGAGGCTGGCTGTCCTTCCTCCTCCTAGGGTGTTTCTGTCCTTTATAGGTCCCCTCTGAGGGGTGCCCAGACAGGGCCCTGTGCTCACTAGGCCTGGTCCTTCACTGGTCTTCTGCCTGCCTCTGTGTTCACAGGCTGTTCTTCCTCACTTTTATTTCATGATGGGTCAGGATGGGTAAGGATGGCAGAGCCCTAGAACCAGGGCTGGACGGAGACACTGTGGCCAGTGAGGCAGGGAGGGGAAGAAAGGATGGAAGCAATGTCCAGGGAGCGAGCAATCTTTGTTGCAGACTTTGAATTGACTCAGTCTACCCACACCCTCCACTGCAGTCCTACATACACCTCCTGCAGCTTAGACTGCAGGAGGGTGGATTCGATGATCTACTCTCCCCTAAATCTCTATTTCTCATAAATGGAGACTAGGACCCTGCTATCTCCACACCTCCTGCCCCATGACAGGACAGCTCCCTGTTGCCGCTGAATTTGGCCACATTCAGGTAGGGTATCTGGGCCATGGTTGAACCACACCAGAACTGAGCCCCAAGAGTTAGACTGCATCAGGAGCTGGGGTAGGGGTGGTAGGCTTATACTGCTTGATGTTCCAAAGGGCATCACATCCCACAGTTCACCTCTCCTGGTTGCTGGAGGGAATTTCCTGCCTGCACAAGCCTGAGCAGTCTCACAAACTATCCTGGAAGGTAAAGTGAGGGAAGAAACAGAGAACAGCAGTTGGAACCCTATCAGGGGCTGCAGTCCTGTTTTGGGCAGCAGAGGAAGCCCGGGGCCACCTTTGCATGGTGGGATGTCAATGGAAAGAATGAGCTCCTCCTGGTCCCCTGCACTGGTATAACCTTACACCCCCTTTCTAAACCTCTCCCCCATCCTCCTTGGGTCATGGTGTTCAGGGATGGGGGGAGGGGAAATAGCTTATGTGGAAAGCTGTTTTGTTCCCACCCACAGGGAGAGGAGAGCCCAGGCTCTGAGCAGTTCACAGAAGTAGGCTTCTGATTCCCTCCTGCACACTCAACTGTGTGATTCCCCATCTCACAGGTGGAGAAGCCGAGACAAGATGTCTAACGGTCCCACATATAGGTGATTATTCCCAAATCTAGAGTCTGGGCCAGTCTAAGGAAATAGAGGGAAGGGTAAGACCATGGGGATGACTACTCACATAGGAGTTTCAGTATGACCTTTTCCCTGAAGATATTTACTTTGGACCTCACCTGGAAAGGCAGTAGGAAAGAAAGGGAAACAAAGAAGGAGGGCCAAGAAAGACATCTGGGTAAAGAGGCAGACAATTTTCTTTGCTCCTGTTATCTTCCTCTTGTCACAGCAGTGTAGACCAACTAACCTTACTTGGTCACAGCCATCTATTCCCCAAACCAACCAGGGTCTCTAATCTAAAATTGTTCTCTCTTGCTGGGCCAGTCTGGCTGAAGGCTCTCCAACTGAACAGGTTTCCTCTCCCAAAAGGTATCCTCACTCCCACTGTTCGGACCTTCCCAGCCCCAGCTCTGTCACCTTCCAGATGAAGGGGAAAGCAGCTCCTTCTCCTCTTCCTCCTCCTCCTTGAAGCCAGCGGCAGAGGGCAACAGTTCTTCAACTGGCAGCTTTAGCTGGGTCAGGACATAAAGCTTGCCACTGAAGAACTACTGCGGCTCAGCCAGGTGAGGATGTGGGAGGGACAGGCTCCTAAAAGGAAAAGGAAGACAAAATGGGAAGGATCTGAACAGGGCCATGTCACAGGGACACTGTCCCACTGGCCAACAAAAGTCCAGCTCCAACAGATGCTCAACCTTGTAACAAAGTGTTCTTGGCTCTGACCTGGGCCTGCAGGAGCGGTTAACTTCAGTAAGAAGCAAGAGGCAGTTCTAAACATACTTCCTTGTGCCTCTTTCCAGAACCAAAGGCTGTAGAGACTCAGGTCTGCTCTCACCCCTCCTTGTCCCATCTATTCATGGAGGGCCCAGCCTCTTCAGCATTCAGAGAGGACTGGACTTTGAACCTGGACACACTGCACCAGTTGCTCAGGTACTAGGTGAGAAGTTGTACCTTAGGTCCAGAAATGTCAGTTCAGTGATCAGCCCTACTGACTTGTTCCCAGGGAGTTCAGCTGGAAGAGTTCTGGGGGCCCACATCTGGGGAAGAGTGAAGAAGAGAGGTCCAGAGTTTGGAAGGTCAGCAGAGGCTCCAGGGACTGCGAGGAGAGGACAGGGGACCAAAGGCTGGAGGGGAGGGAGGTATGGGTAGGGTGGATGGGCAGCTTCCCCAAGACTCTTAAATGCCAGGCATTCCGCTTGCGCATTCCGGGTACATCTGGTATGAATTCCAGGCTGTCTGCCGGCCCCTCCATGTCTGAACTTTGTTCCAAGTTCCAAGCCCCGCCCCCACAGTTCCAACGCATGAATCAGCAGGAAAAGCCGGGCCCTGCAGCATGGCCCAGGGAGGGGGCTGGGGGCGTGGCAGGCTTGAGGGCCTAGAGCTGGGGAGGCTGGGTCTGGGCTGACACTCAGTCCAAGGGCATGGCCCATGCCAGTGTCAGGATCCAAGGCAGTCTTGCCTTGAGACTTCTATACTCAGAGGGTAAGAAAGATTAAAGTGGGGGTGGGAGGTTTTCAAATTACAAAAACCCTCTTGGGGAGGCATGAACTTTGTGGTATCTTCCTTCCCCCAGGTGACCAGTCCAACTCCTTCCCACTCTCCTCTGTCTGAGCCAGCTCTGTTCAGCCCATAGGACTCAAGGGCTGCTTAGAGTCTGTGCCAAGCAGGTGCCCTTGGCTGCAGGGTGGGGTGGGCCCAGGTCACTGACCCTCTGACCAGCTGCTCCATCAACCCTTTGGCATCCTGACAATCCCTAGCCCAGTCTGACAGCCAAGATGACAGGCCAAATGAGTTGGAGAACTAGGGCCGGAGGGAGGTGGGGGCGATAGCCTAGCGAGAGGCCAGAGGGAGGGGCCAAGAGTTGGCCGAGAGGTGGGGAGAGAGGGAGCCCAGTGATGACTAACCCAGGCGCCCCACCCAGCCAGCCGGCTTCCCAGGCGGTCAGGGCCAGGCCTGGGCTAGGGGCCCCACAACCGGACATGCTGGGGGGAGGTGCAGAGGTGACCTTCTCTGGGCCCAAGACGGCCAGTTAGGCTGGGGAGGGGGGGGTTAGAGTTTCCAGGTCCTCCTCCAGCCCGCTTCCCCCACCAACCGCGGTGAAACCCTAACCTTTGGGTTGCATAAGGCCCCCGCACCGCCGCCCCCTACTCCTCTCCCCTCCCCCCTTACATAACATCCCCTGGAGGGAACGAGAGGAGGGGCCGGCCCGCCCAGAGACCCCTTCCCTGCCAGGGCGCTCAATTGGCCCTGACCAGCTGACTGCCTGCAGAGGAAAACTACCTCTCCGCTACCCGCCAGGTCCAAACCTTCCCCAAGCTGGGAGGCCAGTTCTCGTATCCTCTGACCAGGGAGCTCCGAGGTAGCTGCCCCCAGCCCCCTAGCCCCTCGTCTACCTTCTAGCCACTCTGCAAAACCCTCCGCCACGACTGTCGTCCCGGACTCTTTCTTTAAGCCTCCTGCCAAACTACTCCAGCCAGTCCAGGCCCCCTCACCCCCAGAGCTTCCCTGCCCCCGCCGCCCCCTCACCCCTCCCCCGGAAGGGCAGGGTGTGGCCACCAGGACCCTACTTTCCCCTATCACCCCGTTAGCATGGTTCCCTCCAGTGCGGCCGGGGCCCCAGCTCACACCCACCTGGTGCTGGGTGGGGGGGTTGCTGAGGGTAAGGGAGCAAATCAGTGCGTCCGTTCCCCACGGCCCGCGGCGCTGTGTCTTCCCTGCGCCCAGCACACACCGGCTCCAGTCTCCGATCAGCTGGCGGCGTCGTGACGCACAAGCTGCGATTGCACCGCCCAGGGCCAATCACCGCCCACTGCTGGGCAGCGTGACCACACCCACTCGGGGGCGCCAGCACTTCGTCCAGGTCCCGCCTCTCCCGGCGTCTTAGCTCTGATTGGCAAGGAGGCCACCCCTTCGCCTGGTGGAGCTGCGATAGACCACGCCCACCAACTCACAAGCTCGCCAATACATGAAAGGGTGTGGCTGAGGCCTCCGCCTAAGGCCGCTAGCTTTGAGGAGCGCTACGTCAAACCAGAGTCCTAAAGAGCAGAAGGAAGTAAAGGCGTGTGTGTTTGCGGTGCACACTGGTCAATGTAGTTCTCGGTCTGATACCTCGTTCCCACAATCCAGCGCGCTCTGTGAGTTGGCATTTTTAAACTCCTTTCTGAATCCATCCCGGCGAAGTCCTTAAAGGGCTACAGCCCCCCACTCTGGGGAGCCGTGAGTGTTTCTTTTACACTATCCCAAAACGGATTCGCTGACTTCTGCGCATGAGGCGATAGCTCCCTAGGGAAAGATGGAGCAGGCAAAGCAGCAGGAGTGGGTAGAACTGAAGATGGAAATCAGCCTCCGCTTAGCAGGCTCTTCCATTGCATGAGGACTCTTGAGGGCTTTTGGGGAAGGAAAACTGCCCATCTCGCCTAGTGCTAGCTTTCACCGGAGAGAGCTAGTCCTCCCCTTGTGGCGGGCTCTTACTAACCAGGAGGCTTTTCTTGCAGAGTATGTCTCATCCCAATCGTAGTCAGAGCCTCTCAAGCAGCAGACTCCTAACAAAAGATTCATAGTACAGTCTTCACCTGAGGGTAGAAGCAAGACTTGTGGTCAGAAACTAGGGAATGGGTCGTTCCAAAGTATCAACTGGTAAGCAAGCCCATCCTCCGCCTAATGCCCCATTCTGTCCCGCCCTCGAGAAGCCTTTCACTGACTCAGACCTACTTAGAAGGGATTTCAAAGGCAGAGACCAATGAGGAGTCTGGCCCTTCCCCAGGGGCCAATCAGAGCCGAGGGGGGCGGGGAATGGGCAAAACCAAAAGGAACCCAATGACTTGGCAAAAGCTGCTGAACCGCTTATTTAAAGGGACAAGTCGGGGACAAGCGGCAATTTATCACCCACCCGCTTCCCCATCCCCCCACCCAGCCCCCGCCTTCAAAGACGAACGTGTCGGTAGGGATTCATGATTTTCCCATAGCCTCCAAATTGAGTGTGAGGGTAAATAAGCCGGAAGGATGAATCTCGGGTGTGAGATAGTTTCTCTGTACTAAACACCGGCTCCACCAAGTAATTGCTGTGGTTCCTAGGAGCTCCAGAATTCCTGACTCTGCGTTCAGAACCGTGTGCCTTTAAGGAAACTTCCTGCCTTCCTCCCCAGTAACAGCTGATTGTTGGAAAGTGTGACCTCAGGGGACGAATCAGCTGTTACCACATCCTCCTCCATCCTTTTATCCCCCCACCCACCCCCGCGCCTCCGCCCCAACCCTCTCCGGTCCTGAGGGAAGAAAGGAAATGGAACCCCAAATATGGGGAATCTGCTTGTATGTTCTTTACTCTTTCACTCCAAGACTGTCTCCCTCCCCCCACCCCCCCGCAGTCGGCTGGTTAGTTCTTCAGAGGTTCTGAGCTTGGAACGAAAAGTATTTCCTGTCTGCACAGTCAGCTCAGACCTGCCTTCCCAGGTCTAGAAGGAGGCCAGTATAAGGGAAGCCCAGAATGGTGGCTGGCTGGATGTGTGGGTGCTCCAGGAATGGGTGTTGGGGAAGGTCCAAGTGAAGGAACAAACCAAACCTAGAGGAGAGGAATGGCTGTGGAAAGCAAGCCTCCTGGGGTCAGAACCTGCTCTCCAGGCCATGTGCCCCCTACTCCCTACTAGTTGCCCTGTTCCTTCCCAGACAGGGACCCCCTAAGGGGACTCTCTTGACTTTGCCTATTCAGTCCACTTCTAACCTAGGTACCACCTGACCCTTGTTTTATTTACACTCTCACCTTCCACAGCAAGGGTGCTAATGTGGGCTGCAGGTGGAAGGCATTGATTCTAGAAACCAGGGGCTTTGGGAAGTCCTCCAAGAAGGCCCAGGTAAATATTTTACCTCAGCCCTGAGCTAGGAGTCAGGGTTATTCCAGGACAAACTTAGTGTGAAGTCCCAGGACTGACTTGGCAAGGCTGGGAGAAACTGAGCAGGGCCTTGGCCAAGCTTGGAAGAAAGAGAAACCTCACCAGCTGCCCCCATTATCCACTATCCTTATCTTGGAAGTCCTGTCCTCTTCCTTCCCAAGGCCTTTGGGGTAGGCCCATCTCCACTTTGTTCCACTAACTCTCCCTCCCCTCACTCTCCCACCCCATAGGGCGAAAGAAAATGCTTTCAGTCCAGGGTTTCTCAACCTCAGCACTATTGACATTTTGGGCTAGATAATTTCTTGTTGTGGGAACTGTCATTTGTAACATACTTAGCAGCATCCCTGACCCACTAGATGAAATTAGCAACACCTCTACCCTGCAGTTTGGACAACCACAATTGTCTCTGGACATTACCAGATATACCTGGTGGCCTCAATTTCCCCCAGTTGAGAATTACTGAATTAGGCAATTCAGTCTAATTCCAGCCCTTACCAGCTCTGAACTTGAAGATATTCAACATCTCTGCACCTCAATTTCCTCATCGGCAAGAGAGTGAATAATAAATTCACGGTTTATTGTAGGGATTAAAAAAGGATTTTATTTGAAAACACCTAGCACAGTATCTGGCCCACAGTTGCTGCACTAAATGTTAGCTTCCTTCATTTTTCTCCCTGCCAGATCAGCAAGAACTAACCTCACTCAGCATGGGCTAACTGCCTGGGCAGCTGCAGCTTCCCTCCCCGACTATCCAAGCCATGACCTCCAGGAAACTCAATATTGAAGTTGGCAAAAGGGAGTAGCTAATTTGGTCCCAGATTCCCCAAAGCCCAAGGGTGCTTGGGTTGGGATTCCAGGGAGCTATTACAGATTTACAATTGAGCTGTTACAGATCATTACATGGAGATGTGGCCTGCAGATGACCTGCATTAGAATGAACTGGGGTGCTTCTTAAAATTTCAGATTCCTGGGTCTCACCCCAGACTACTGAATCTGAAGTACATCATCAAGTTTGAAAACCACTGTTTTAGACCTCCGATTGGGGAAGGTGTCAGTGCCACCAGAAATCTTAGTGCACCAGTGGCCAGCATTGTAAGGCCATCCTATTCAAGAAAAGAATCCTTAGGTTAGTTAGTTACACTCAAGGTCATTGTTGATTGCAAGCGAAACCACTAGAGGGCAGAGCACACACCGATTTACGGGAAGAAAAAGGGCCTGCTCAGTCTAGGTAAAAGGACCAGAGCAGACCTGGTGGACCCAATTTCATAGGTCCTTAGCAGCAGGCACTACCTTTTATCAAAACCCGTTCTCTGCCTTCAGGTACTCAAACCAAATTTGGGGGTGTACATCGTGCTGAGAAAATAATGCTGTATGGAGTGCAGTGAGCACTGGTTTTAGAATGAGATAGTCTGGGTTTGAATCTTGGCCCTACCACTTCTTTCCTAGGTGACCTTGGGCAAGTTACCTAAGGCAGTTAGTTACCTAAGGGCAAGTTACCTCCTCATCCTAAATGGTTATAAAAATATCTTTTTAAGAAGGTTGTGCTGAGGATTAAACAAAACAATATGCAAAGGGCTTAGCAGGGTGCCTGGCTCTTAATCAGTGCTCCAGGAATGATGGTTGTTAAGTTTTTACTGCCCCAGGTCATGTGACCAAGCACATCAGGGCTTCTGCTGCTTCAAGAAAGAGGATGCAAATGGAATCAGATCACTGCTGATCCGTTTGTTTCCTCTGTAATTGGGACTTTAGTTTTTCTTAAGCGTCTTTATGGATCCCCCAAACCTCTACACCAAACTCCTCCATGAGGCAAAATCTCCTTCTAGAAGAGACTAAAAAAAAAAAAAAAAAACCAACAACAACAAAAAAACAGCCAGTGGTTTTACTGCAATGGCCTATCTGTCCTGCAAATGAGTCAGAACTGAGACCCCTAGAAGTCGTCTGGTTTTGGTACCAGTTCTCTGGTTTCTGCTCCTTGTCCTATGCTGCATTCCCCCATCCATCCCCCACCCCCCAGCCAAGGTAGCAACTGTAAGGCTCTGACCATAGCAGCAGGCTCTGGCACCTCAGAGGCGGATCTTCAACGGGAAGTCTTGGGGGAACATTTCCTCCCAAGAACCACAAGCATCTGGGCCTGGGACACTTCTCTCCCTCTCAGATCGCCCAGAATTTGAAAGAAAGAGAGAGAAAGCCCCAAGAGGGCTGGGGCGCCGGGGAGGGATGCGGTGGGAGGACTCTAGGGCAGAAAATTTGTGAAACAGGTTCCAAGTTTCCATTTTGCCACTTAGGCAAGTCTCTGGTGGAGCTTGGTTACCACTTGTAAAGTATAAACAATATTACTATCTTTTCTACTTCAGGGGTTGTTGTAAAGACCAGATGTAATGTTATTGAAGAAATGTGTTGGAAAACTAAAAGCTGGTTCACTTGGTAGGTAGCATGGAGGCGCTGAAGGGACTTAATGCCAAAAGCCCCAGCTCAGCCTGCGGTTCCTTATCTGTAAAACCAGAGGAGCGCGTGGGATCAGCCCGCTAAAGGCTGGAATCCCCGGGAAAATCGTCCTCAAATCCGCGTTCTGGTGCATACAGGAGGAAGCAGGGAAGGGAGGGGAAATCTCGTGGGCCGTTCAGCATCCCCCTTCCCTGCACTCCCAGGAAACGAAGCCGCCACCTGACCAGAGAAGAGCGCGGAGAGGGAGGGCACCGCGGTCGGCCAGGCGGTGGCGCCGGCGGGAGGCGCTGTCCGGCCGGCCCCTCCGAGCCACGTGCGGTTGTTTCCGTGCGGGGGTGATCACGTGATCCCCGTCAGCTGACCGGTCACGGCAGAGCCCGAATCAGGCGCCCAGCAGCCCCTGCCCGGCTGCGCCCGGAGCGCAGGACTTTGCAGAGGGGTAAGAGCGTCCCCGGCCTCCCCTCCTCTGTTCCCGGCCCACCGCCCGCCGCCTTGGTCTCAGCCCCGGTCCCTCGCCCATCCCTCCCCGCCCGGCCTGGCACCCCGGAAGCCGTCGCGGGCAGGGCCGTGGCCGGGCTCAGCCCCGCGCTAACCCCCAGGCGGCCGGGAGGGGATGGCTTTGGGGAGCAAGGGGCGGGAAGTCCCTCTTACCCACGGGACGCACGGCTGGTCCCCGCCCCCAAGCCCGGACATGGAGGAGCTGCTCCAGAGCGTGGAGAGGGACCTGAACATCGATGCCCGGCAGCTGGCTCCGGCCCCGGGGGGCACCCACGTGGTGGCCTTAGTGCCCGCGCGCTGGCTGGGCAGTCTCCGCGAGCGCCGGCTGCCCTCCGGACCCTGTCCCCGGGCAGAGGGCCTGAGCGAGGCGGAAGTGAGGACTCTTCTGCAACGCTCTGTGCAGAAGCTGCCCCACGGCTGGACGCGCGTGGAGGTGCACGGGCTGCGGAAACGGCGGCTGTCCTACCCCCTGGGCAGCGGCTTGCCCTCAGAGGACGGCTCCAGCAGTCCCGAGACCCTCACTCGCTTCATGCAGGATGTGGCTGCGCAGAATTATCGCAACCTGTGGCGCCATGCTTACCGCACTTATGGGCAGCCCTACAGTCACAGCCCTGCCCCTTCAGCTGTCCGCGCGTTGGACTTAGTCCGACAGGCTCTGCAGAGGGTCTATGGTTGTTCCTTCCTGTCTGTGGGTGAGTTTACCCAGGGCCCGTCATCTGCAAGAGAGGGTGCCTGTCCCCCTCGGGGCAACCTGGCCTGTCCCAGTCTTCTGCGAGCTGAGGCTCTGCTGGAGTCTCCAGAGATGCTGTACGTGGTACACCCATACGTGCAGTTCTCCCTGCACGATGTTGTCACCTTCAGCCCTGCCAAGCTGACCAACAGCCAAGCCAAGGTGCTTTTCATTCTCTTCCGTGTGCTGAGGGCCATGGATGCCTGTCACCGCCAGGGACTGGCCTGCGGGGCCCTAACTTTGCACCACATCGCCGTAGATGAAAAGCTTTGCAGCGAGCTCCGGCTGGACCTGAGTGCTTACGAGAGGCCTCAGGAGGATGAGAATGAAAAGAGCCCTGTGGCAAAGAATGGGCCAGGCGTCGGACCTGGAGACGAGGGAGGAGAGGGACCCAGGTGTCCCACCTGCCGGGAGGAACTTCGGGGTCTTGTGCTAGATTGGGTCCATGGCCGCATCAGCAACTTCCACTACCTCATGCAGCTAAACAGGTTGGCTGGTCGACGGCAGGGCGATCCCAACTACCACCCAGTGCTGCCCTGGGTGGTGGACTTCACCACCCCCCACGGGCGCTTTCGAGACCTGCGCAAGTCCAAGTTCCGCCTCAACAAGGGGGACAAGCAGCTGGACTTCACATACGAGATGACGAGGCAGGCATTTGTAGCTGGTGGTGCGGGGGGCGGGGAGCCACCTCATGTTCCTCATCACATCTCAGACGTGCTCTCCGACATCACATATTACGTGTATAAGGCTCGGCGGACGCCCCGCTCCGTGCTCTGTGGACACGTGCGGGCACAGTGGGAGCCCCACGAGTATCCTGCCAGCATGGAGCGCATGCAGAGCTGGACACCTGATGAGTGCATCCCTGAGTTCTACGCTGATCCCTCGATCTTCTCCTCCATCCACCCGGACATGCCTGACCTGGATGTGCCAGCCTGGTGCGGCTCCAGCCGCGAGTTCGTGTCCGCCCACCGGGCCCTGTTGGAGAGCCGAGAGGTGTCCCAGGACCTGCACCATTGGATCGACCTCACCTTTGGCTACAAACTGCAGGGCAAGGAAGCTGTGAAGGAGAAGAACGTGTGTCTGCACCTGGTGGATGCCCACACCCACCTGACCAGCTATGGCGTCGTACAGCTCTTCGATCAGCCGCACCCCCAGCGCCTGGCCGGGGCTCCTGCCCTGGCCTCTGAGCCCCCACTCATTCCCAGAGTGTTGTTCCAGACCATCCAGGAGAGCACTGGCCGGGAGGACTTACCAGGACAGCTTGTGAATGGGGCGGGCAGGCTGGTTTTGGAGGGCACTTCCTGTGAGGCTGGCTGGGCCAGAGACAGGCCTGGGGCAGGGGAAGATGAGTTGGAACAGGCCACGGAAGCTCTGGATTCCATCTCCCTAGCGGGGAAAGCCGGTGACCAGCTAGGCTCCTCTTCCTTTGTCTCCAGTCAAGCCCCACCAGGCCTCCTGTCTTTCTCAGTGGCCTCAGCCTCTCGGCCAGGCCGCAGGAACAAACCTGCCAGTGCAGACTCTGGGGAAGGGGATGAGGGGAAGATTCTTCTTCCCGAGGGCTTCAATCCTGTGCAGGCCCTGGAAGGGCTGGAGAAACTTGGCAACTTTCTGACCAAAGGCCTTGGGAGCCAGCTGGAAGTGCCTGAGCAGCCCCAGATCCAACCACCCGTGCAACTGCGGGAACTTCTCCATCGGGACATGCAGGCGCTGGGGGTCCTGTTGGCTGAGATGGTGTTTGCCACCAGGGTCCGAATGCTGCCGCCTGATGCCTCTTTGTGGGTACGCTTTGAGGCTGTCCGGGGGCTCTGCCTACGTCACCCCAAGGAGGTCCCTGTGTCTTTGCAGCCCGTGCTGGACAAACTCCTGCAGCTGAGTGGACCCGAAGGCCCTGCGGTGGCAGGGAGGGGCAAACTAACCCCACTCTTTGAGTACAGGCCGGTCTCCCAGGGATTGCCCCCTCCCTGCCCGGCCCAGCTCCTCAGCCCCTTCAGCTCTGTGGTTCCCTTCCCCCCGTATTTCCCAGCGCTACACAAGTTCATCCTCCTGTATCAGGCAAGACGCGTGGAGGACGAGGCCCAGGGGCGGGAGCTGGTGTTCGCGCTGTGGCAGCAACTGGGGGCGGTGCTGAGTGACATCACCCCGGAGGGGCTGGAGATCCTGCTGCCCTTCGTGCTGTCACTCATGTCTGAGGAGCACACGGCCGTGTACGCAGCCTGGTACCTCTTTGAACCGGTCGCTAAGGCTCTGGGCCCCAGAAATGCTAATAAGTACCTCCTGAAACCTCTCATCGGTGCCTACGAGAGCCCCTGCAGGTTACACGGCCGCTTCTACTTGTACACGGACTGCTTTGTGGCCCAGCTGATGGTGCGGCTGGGCCTGCAGGCCTTTCTCATCCACCTGCTGCCCCACGTCTTACAGGTGCTGGCTGGTGTGGAGGCCTCTCAGGAGGAAAGCAAGGGCCTGGTGGGTGCCCCCGAGGACGAGGAGAGTGAGCTCCCGGGGGCCAGGCCCAGCTCCTGTGCTTTCAGGGAGGAGATGCCGATGGATGGTGAGCCTGCAGCCTCCTCGGGCCTGGGGCTCCCAGACTACACGTCTGGCGTCAGCTTCCACGACCAGGCCTATCTCCCTGAAACCGAGGACTTCCAGGCTGGGCTTTATGTGACAGAGTCCCCACAGCCCCAGGAAGCCGAGGCTGTGAGCCTGGGTCGGCTGAGTGACAAGAGCAGCACCAGCGAGACCTCCCTCGGCGAGGAGCGGGCTGCCGAGGAAGGTGGTGCTCCCATGGACAAGAGCAGCCTCAGGTCAGGCGACAGCAGCCAGGACTTGAAGCAGAGCGAGGGCTCAGAGGAGGAAGAGGAGGAGGATGAAGGCTGTGTGGTGGTGTTGGAGGAGGAGGAGGGGGACGGGGAGCAAGACGAGATCACCAGGACCTCTGAACTCACTCTCTCTGACACTGTGCTGTCCTTGGATACGGTGGTGGCCCGCGGTGGCGAGACAGATGGGGAGGAAGAAGAGGAGCCGCTGACTGAGCAGTCAGAGGGCAAAGAACAGAAGATCCTCCTCGGTGAGTTCTCAGGCCTTAAGGTATTGGCCAAACAGTCCTCTGGTCACTTATTTATTTATTGAACGAAATAAGCTTTACACCTAGCATGGGACTCGAACGCAATACCCTGAGATCAAGAGTCCCATGTTCTTCTGACTGAGCCAGCCAGGCACCCTGTGGGTGTTTTGTTTTGTTTTGTTTTGTTTATTTATTTTTTAAAATTTAATTTCCAGTATATTTAACCTGGAGTGTTTTCTTAGTTTTCAGGTGTACAATATAGTGTTTCACCAATTCTATGCAAGACTCTGGGCTCATCACGACACAAGTTATCCTTAATCCCCATCACCTGTTTTCTCCACCCCATCCCCGCTTCCCCTCTGAAGTTTGTTCTCTAGAGTTAAGAGTCTTTTTTTTTTTTTTTTTTGGTTTCTCTCTCTTTTTTTTTTAAGATTTAGTTATTTGAGAGCACACTAAGCAGACTGCACCGACCACTGAGCCCAATGCAGGGCTCAGTCTCACGACCCTGAGATCATGATCTGAGCCGAAACCAAGAGTCGGACCCTCAATGACTGCCCCACCCAGGCACCCCATGCTCTTGTTTGTTTCTTAAATTCCACCTGTGAGTGAAATCATATGGGATTGGTCTCTCTCTCTGACTTTTTTTGCTTAGCATTATACTCTTGGTCCATTCATGTTGTTGGGCATGGCAGGGTATGATTATTTTTTAAGCCTGAATAATATTCCACTTATATATATACACTACATCTTATTTCTTAAGACTTTTTTGGTGAGGATCAGAGAGGGAGAGAGCACAGACAAGAGGAGCAGCAGGCAAAGGGAGAAGAAGGCTCCCTGCTGAGTGAGAAGCCCGATGCAGGAGTCAATCTCAGGACCCCGGGATCATGACCTGAACTGAAAGCAGACACTTAACTGACTGAGTCACCCAGGAACAACTATACTGCATTTTCTTTATCCATTCATCTATCAGTGGACTCTTGGGCTGCTTCCATAGTTTGTCTGTTGTAAATGCTGCAAAAACAGGGGTGCATGTATCCCTTCGATTTAGTGTTTTTGTATTTTGGGGGTGAACACCAGTAGTGCAGTTATTGGATCACTACCCTATAGTACTATTTTTAACTTTAAAAAAAAGATTTTAGGGGCACCTGGGTGGCTCAGTGGGTTAAGCCGCTGCCTTCGGCTCAGGTCATGATCTCAGGGTCCTGGGATCGAGTCCCGCATCGGGCTCTCTGCTCAGCGGGGAGCCTGCTTCCCTCTCTCTCTCTCTCTCTGCCTGCCTCTCTGTCTACTTGCGATCTCTGTCAAATAAATAAATAAAATCTTTTTTAAAAAATTAAATAAATAAATAAATAAAGATTTTATTTATTTACTAGAGAGAGAGAGAGAATGAGTGGGGGGAGGGAAGGAGGAGAAGGGGAATCCCTCTCTGCAGGGAGCCCAATGCAGGGCTCAATCCCAGGACCCTGGGATCATGACCTGAGCTGAAGGCAGTTGCTGAGCCAACTGAGCCACCCAGGCGCCCTGATATTATAGTTTTAATTTGCATCTCCCTGATGATGAGTGATATTGAGAATCTTTTCATGTGTCTGTTGGCCATTTGGATATCTTTGGGGAAATGTCTGTTTGTGTCTTCTGTCCGTTTTTTAGTTGGATTATTTGTGCTTTGGGTGTTGACTTGTAGCAGTTCTTTATATATTTTGAATACTAAGCCTTTATCAGATCTGTCATTTGCAGATATGTTCTCCCATTTTTTAGGGTGCCCTTTAGTTTTAATTGATTGTTTCCTTAGCAGTGCTGAAGCTTTTTATTTTGATGTCGTCCCAGTAGTTTATTTTTGCTTTTTTTTTTTTTTTTTAAGATTTTATTTATTTATTTGACAGAGAGAGAGATCACAAGTAGGCAGAGAGGCAGGCAAAGAGAGAGAGGAGGAAGCAGGCTCCCTGTTGAGCAGAGAGCCGGATGCAGGGCTCGATCCCAGGACCCTGAGACCATGACCTGAGCCGAAGGCAGAGGCTTTAACCCACTGAGCCACCCAGGCGCCCCTTGTTTTTGCTTTTATTTCCCTTGCCTCAGGAGACATTTCTAGAAAGATGTTGCTACTGCTGATGTTAGAGAAATTATTGCCTGTGCTCTCTTCTGGGATTTTTATGGTTTCAGGTCTCATATTTAGGTCTTTAGTCCATTTTGAGGTGGGTTTTTTTTTTTAAATTTTTTCTCACCATATTGAGTTTATTTTTGTGTATGGTGTAAGGAAGTGGGGCAGTTTGATTCCTTTTTTTATTTTTATTTTTGTAGGCTCCATGCCAGGTGGAGCCCAGTGTAGGGCTTGAACTCAAGACCCTGAGGTCAAGACCTGAGCTGAAATCAAGAGTAGGATAGTTAGCTGACTGAGCCATCCAGGCATCCCCAGTATGAGTCTTTTGCATGTAGCTGTCCAATTTTTTGCCATATGTTGAAGAGATTGTCTTTTTCCCATTGTATAGTCTTTTCCTCCTTTGTTGAAGATCAGTTGACCATATAATTGTGGGTTTATTTGTGGTTTTTCTATTTTGTTCCATTGATCTGTGTGTCTGTTTTGTGCCAGTATCATACTGTTATGATTGCTACAGCTTTGTAATATAACTTGAAGTCTGGAATTGTGATGCCTCCAGCTTTGCTTTTTTTTTTTCAAGATTGCTTTGGCTATTCAGCTCGGGTCATGATCCCGGGGTCCTGGGATGGAGCCCTGCATTGGGCTCTGCTCAGCAGGGAGCCTGCTTCCCTTCCTCTCTCTCTGCCTGCCTCTCTGCCTATTTGTGACCTCTCTCTGTCAAATAAATAAATAAAAATCTTTAAAAAATTAAAAAAAAAAAAGATTCCTTTGTCTATTCAAGGTCCTTTATGGTTCCATAATAATTTTAGGGTTGTTTGTACTTGTTCTGCGAAAAATGCTGTTGGTATTTTGATAGAGATTGCATTAAATTTGTAGACTGCTTTAGGTAGTTTAGACATTTAACAATATCCATTTTTCTAATCCATGAACATAGAATGCTTTTCCAGTTCTTTGTGTTGTCTTCAATTTCTTTCATCAATGTTTTATATTTTTCAAAGTATAGGTCTTTTATCTCTTCGGTTAAATTTATTCCTAAGCATTGTATTTTTTTTTTGGTGCAGTTTTAAATGTGATTCTTAATTTTATTTTCTGTTGCTTTATAATTAGCATATAGAAGTGCAACCGATTTCTATACTTTGATTTTGGATCCTGTAACTTTGCTGGATTCATTTATCTGTTCCAGTAGTTTTTTGGTTTTGAGTCTTTATGGTTTTCTGTATATGGTGTCAGTTCACCTACAAATAGTGAAAGTTTTACTTCTTCTTTTACTTCTTCCTTATCAATTTGGATGCCTTTTATTTCTTTTTGTTGTCATTTTGCTGTGGTTTGAATTTCCAGTGGTGAGACTGGACATCATTGTCTTATTCCTGACTTTAGAGGAAAAGCTCCTAGTTTTTCACCATTGAGGATGATATTTGCTGTGGGTTTTTCACATAAGGCTTTTATTGTGTTGAGGTATGTTCCCCCTAAACCTACTTTGTTGAGGGTGGGGTTTTTTTTTTTAAGATTTTATTTATTTATGTGACAGAGAGAGATCACAAGTAGGCAGAGAGGCAGGCAGAGAGAGAGGAGGAAGCAGGCTCTCCGCTGAGCAGAGAGCCCGATGCGGGGCTCGATCCTCTTGAGGGTTTTTATCATGAATGGGTGTTGTACTTTGTTAAATGCTTTTTCTGCATCTGTTAAAATGATCATATTTTTTTTCAATATTTTATTTATTTGTTTGATAGTGAGAAAGAGAGAGAGAGAGAGCACACACACAAGTAGGGGGAGCAGCAGGCAGAGGGAGAAGCAGGCTTTCTGTTGAGCAGGGAGCCTGATGCGGGGCTTGATCCCAGGACCCTGGAATCATGACCTGAGCCTAAGGCAGACACTTAACGACTGAGCCACCTAGGCGCCCCTTACTCTGGTTTTCATTCAGCATTTCTAAGTACCTTGTCTGCGCCAAGTTGTGGATTGAACAGATTCACGTGTGGCACAGGTGTGGGCCTTCCTTCCTGGAGCTCACTCCTAGCAGAGGAGGGTACCTTAGGTAAAGCAATGCTGTAAAGAACAGGGCTAGGTACTACAAGGAACTATAAGTAGGGCTTAGATCTAGTTTTCAGGGGTCAGAGAGGCTTCCATGAAAGTAGAGTCAGGGATGCCTGGGTGGCTCAGTCAGTTAAGCGTCTGCCTTTGGCTTAGGTCATGATCCCAGGGTCCTGGGATTGAGCCCCCCGTTGGGTTCCCTGCTCAGCAGGCAGCCTGCTTCTTCCTTTCTCTCTGCCCCTCCGCCTCCACTTGTGCTCTCTCTCTAATAAATAAATAAAATCTTTAGGAGGATAAAAAGAGGTAGAGACAGTTGAGGCCCAGTGAATAGGAGGTAGCAAGGCAAAAGTGGTAGGGTCTGGGTGCCTGGGTGGCTCAGTGGGTTAAGCCGCTGCCTTCGGCTCAGGTCATGATCTCAGGGTCCTGGGATCGAGTCCTGCATCGGGCTCTCTGCTCAGCAGGGAGCCTGCTTCCTCCTCTCTCTCTCTCTACCTGCCTCTCCCTCTCTCTCTGCCTGCCTCTCCATCTACTTGTGATTTCTCTCTGTCAAATAAATAAATAAAATCTTAAAAAAAAAAAAAAAGTGGTAGGGTCTGTGGTGGGAAGAGCATACCAGGCAGAGGGATCAGCATGTGTGAGGTTCTGTGACTCCATTAAAGAAGCAGTGAAAAGGGATGTCTGGGTGGCTCAGTCCATTAAGCCGCTGCCTTTGGCTCAGGTCATGATCCTAGGGTCCTGGGATGGAGTCCCTTATCAGGGTCCTTGCTCAGCAGGGAGCCTGCTTCTCTTTCTGCCTCTGCCTGCCACTCTCCCTGCTTGTGAGCTAGCTTGCTCTCTCTCTCTCTCTGGCAAATAAATAAATAAAATCGTAAAAAAAAAAAAAAAAAAGGAGAAGCAGTGAAAGGCTGGCCTGGTTAGACAAGGAGACTAGAGGGAAGAAGAGGGAGCATAGGCCATAGTGGGAGGGAGCTAGGGCCTGGCCAGGCCTCATTTAGCAGCTTAAGAAGATTCACTGAAAGGATGACCTTCCTGCAAGTTGTACCCGAGGGGAGGATTCTGGAGCAGCCTGGAAGCCAGGGTCACCTGGGGCAGTCCTAAAGCCACAGGTCCCCTCTGGCACTGTGAAATAGATGGTGGTGGTGTGGGGCACAGGCTGCTTGGCAGGTTTGCACCAGGATTGTCTAGGAGGGGTGCCATGGGGTGGGGTGAGAGGAGTGGCAAGCCACCGTTATCTGATGAGCTCAGGGCCTGCTCCTGCCTTGCAGATACGGCCTGCAAGATGGTCCGCTGGCTGTCTGCCAGGCTTGGCCCCACTGTGGCCTCTCGCTATGTGGCCCGGAACCTGCTCCGCTTGCTGACATCTTGCTACGTTGGTAAGGCCTGCAGTTGGTGCTGGAGAGGGGGCTCCATCTCAGACTCTCTGTCTGTCCTCAGCCCCCTGTAGGGCATCCTTCCCACTTCCACGTCCCTGCCAGGTCCCGGTCTGTAAGCTACTTCCTTCCTCGGGTAGGGCATGGTGTGGGCCCCAGGCTAGAGGGAATGGGAGCGGCTACCCTAGTTCCTGGAAGACTGACCTCCCCACTGCCTGCCATGAGCTGCTCGAGGCTACTGGTTCTTCCTCGGCAGGGCCCACTCGGCAGCAGTTCACGATGAGCAGCGGGGAGAGCCCCCCGCTGAGTGCGGGCAACATCTACCAGAAGAGGCCAGTCTTGGGCGATATAGTGTCTGGGCCTGTGCTCAGCTGCCTCCTGCACATCGCTCATCTGTACGGGGAGCCTGTCCTCACCTACCAGTACCTGCCTTACATCAGCTACCTGGTCAGTCACTGCTGGGGCAGCCTCAGGGGAGGCCGAGGAGCTTGAGGGCAGACCTGAGCAATCTGGGGGTCCCAGGGGTCCATGGGCAGCCTGGCCCTCATCCACTCTGTGGCCCTAGGTGGCCCCAGGTAGCACCTCAGGCCCCAGTCGACTGAACAGCCGTAAGGAGGCAGGGCTGCTGGCGGCGGTGACCCTGACCCAGAAGATCATCGTGTACCTCTCGGACACCACCCTCATGGACATCCTGCCCCGAATCAGCCACGAGGTCTTACTACCTGTGCTCAGCTTCCTCACTTCCCTTGTCACTGGGTACGCTGCTGCACCACCCCTGTGCAGGGAGTAGCCCAGCTGGGGATGCTGCCCGGGAGGGGCTGGGAAGCTTGGGAGTGAGACTGGGTGTCAGGAGTCCTGGTTCTGATCCAGCGGTACGACCCTGAGCAAGCCGCAACTCCTCTCTGTGCCTCAGTTTCCTTATCTCATTTGGGCCAATCAGTCTTGGAGCTCTGTTCATTGAAAGCTTTTTGGTAGATCCTGGGCAAGTCCTGCAGAGTGGGGGGTCAGTGTAAGGGGGGCGCTGGAGCTTGTGTGCTTTCTTTCCAGGTTCCCGAGTGGGGCCCAGGCTCGGACTGTCCTGTGTGTGAAAACCATCAGCCTCATCGCCCTCATATGCCTGCGCATTGGTCAGGAGATGGTCCAGCAGCACCTGAGTGAGCCTGTGGCCACCTTTTTTCAAGTCTTCTCTCAGCTGCACGAGCTTCAGCACCAGGTAGGCAGACTTGCTTCCCTTACCTGGCTGGACTGGGCGGGGCAGGTGCCGTGAACTTAGCTGACTTGCCCTGGGCTGTCCTGCCCCCAGGATCTGAAGCTGGATGCTGTGGGCCGCAGCGAGGGCCAGCTGCCGGAGGTGGCCTTCTCTGACGGGCAGCAGCGGCTAGTGGACCCCAGCCTGCTGGACGAGCTGCAGAAGGTGTTCACCTTGGAGATGGCGTACACAATCTACGTGCCCTTCTCCTGCCTGTTGGGTACTGCCCCGTCACATTCCCTTGCAAAGCCTTTGTGGCTCTGTCTCTTCTCCTGGGAGGGCTCTGTGCTCCCCTTGCCCCCCCAGACCCTGTAGCTGGTCTTCAGCACAGTGTTGTGTGTCAGACCTCACTGTCCCAAAGTGACACATAAACAGAGAGTGAGCATTAGCCGGCAGGGAGGCATGGGAGCTGGTCTAGAGTATCTCTGGGGAAGGCAGGGGCCTTGGGTCGATGTATGGACATCTCTGGGAGTTTCTGGG
The DNA here is from genome assembly GCF_020171115.1 of Neogale vison. Lineage (NCBI taxonomy): Eukaryota > Metazoa > Chordata > Mammalia > Carnivora > Mustelidae > Neogale > Neogale vison. The sequence continues at coordinate 25,663,724 of NC_058095.1, read as the reverse complement.
AGGAATAAGTAGCCCACCGTCTGTGTAGCCTCAGACTATACCTTGCAGGCCTGGCACTGCTGTGTGGTTATGTGTGTTGTCTCCTTGAATGGGAAGAACAGCCTTGTGGTCAGATACGTTATTGTTCCTCCACTGAAATCTGGGTCCTGAGAGGGGGAGCACTAGCTGTCTTTCTCACCGTTCTGTTTCCCATGTGCCACATGGTCCCCAGCACATACAGAGGATGTGCATGTGAGCGAATCCATGTCTTCCTAGGGAAGAAACAGGCTCAGAGATGAAGAGTTACTTGCCTAGAGTTCACAGCCAGCACCTGCCCTGACTTCTGTTCCCAAGCTTTGGCGGGGTGGTGGCAGCTGCCTGCCATATTCCCTGATCTTAGGATTACTCCCACCCTCCTATCTAGGTGACATCATCCGGAAGATCGTCCCCAACCACGAGCTGGTTGGGGAACTGGCGGGGCTGTACCTGGAGAGCATCAGCCCAAGCAGTCGCAGCCCGGCCAGCGTGGAACCTGCTGTGCCCAACACGGGCCCCGAGTGGGACCCCCAGAATGGGGGTGGCCCACGGGATGACAGCCACTCAGGGACCTTTGGGAGCGTTCTGGTTGGGAACCGCATCCAAATTCCTGACGACCCACAGCCCGAGAGCCCCGGCTTGCTGGGCCCTGTCCCGGGGGCGGGCAGTGGGGGCGTCAGCAGTGAGGAGGACAACGCGCTGAAGCGGGAGCTGCCCCGGAGCGCCCATGGGCTGAGTGGGAACTGGCTCGCGTACTGGCAGTATGAGATTGGCGTGAGCCAGCAGGACGCCCACTTTCACTTCCACCAGATCCGCCTGCAGAGCTTCCCGGGCCACTCTGGGGCCGTCAAGTGTGTGGCACCCCTGAGTAGTGAGGACTTCTTCCTGAGTGGCAGTAAGGACCGCACGGTGCGCCTCTGGCCGCTCTACAACTCAGGGGATGGCACCAGCGAGACGGCTCCGCGCCTCGTCTACACCCAGCACCGCAAGAGCGTCTTCTTCGTGGGCCAGCTCGAGGCCCCGCAGTACGTGGTGAGCTGCGACGGGGCTGTGCACGTCTGGGACCCCTTCACAGGTGAGTGGGTCCAGGTGAGACCTGTTCTCTGGCTGCCATCCTGGGCGCTGCCAGGCCTCTGGGTTCGAGGAGCCAGGGTTGGGTGGTTGGGGTGTAATGGTATAGGGGTGGGGAGACCCAGTGAGGCCGCCCAGAGGAGCAGTTGGACCTGAGTTTGAATTGGTTCTGCCAACTTATTTGCTGGGTGACCTAGTGTAAGTCACCTTGCTGCTGGAAGCATTAATTTTCCTGATCTGTAAAATGGGAATCAGAACGGGGTTAGAAGATGATGCACATAGGCGTTTGGCTTAACATGTAGCATGTCATACAAGTTTGGCAAATGGTTGCTTGATTGTATTTTGGCATCATGGGGGAGGAGAAGTAAGGTTAATAAGGTTTTTAAAGGCAGAGGGGATTGGGTAGTGTTGAGGTAGACTGAGGAGAAGTAGTGTTTGATCAGGGGGTGCTGTGGGAAAAGAAGAAGTTGCTCTGGGGACCGGAGCCTGGCCTGGCCACAGAAGCAGGAAGGTGGGAGAGTCAAAAAGCATCTTCAGCATTTTCTGAGGTCCTCTGGAATATGAGAAGCAGATCCAGGGTAGGCCAGGGAGATAGGAAGAGTTGGGGTGCTTCTGTCAGCTCCTGGTACCCCAGATCCACGGTGCCTTTCCTTCCCAGGGAAGACCCTCCGCATCATGGAGCCATGGGACAGCCGTGTGCCCCTGACCGCTGTGGCCGTCATGCCTGCCCCCCATACCAGCATCACCATGGCCAGCTCTGACTCCACCCTGCGCTTCGTGGACTGCAGGAAGCCTGGCCTGCAGGTCAGGGCCGTCCGGTTCCCTGAGCCTGGGCCCGGATGCCCGGCAGGGAGGGGAGACCCCAAAGAGAGAAGGCCAGAGTGTCGTTTAGACCAGTGACCCACAGCAGCAAACCCTGAGTGGGGGGTTGGGCCTGACCTGAGATGGAGGGGGAGCCCTCTGCTTGATAGAGGGGCGGGGATAAAGGATCAGGCCTTTCAACTGTGTGGGCTTGGGAGGGAGCGGGACCTCACGGAGAAATGGGTTGGGGCGGCACTTTAGCTTCTCTCTCTCTGCAGCACGAGTTCCGCCTCGGCGGTGGGCTGAACCCCGGCCTCGTCCGCTCCTTGGCCGTCAGTCCCAGTGGCCGTAGCGTGGTGGCTGGCTTCTCCTCGGGCTTCATGGTGCTCCTGGACACCCGTACTGGCCTGGTTCTGCGTGGCTGGCCGGCCCATGAAGGGGACATCCTGCAGATCAAGGTGACTGACAGGTCCCTTTCCCCTCCTCACTGCTCAGCCCCGCCCCTGCTCCAGGTCCTCTTAGGGCCCACCCAGGATAGGCTCCAGCTAAGGTAATCTCCCTTTTACCTGCCCCAGGGCTGATGGGCACAGAGGGTTAGGAGCCAGAGGCAGGCCATGGGGGCGGGAAGCAGGGGGTGAGCTGACCCTGCTGCTCCCTGGGGATGTTCTAATGAGTAACTCTTGTCCATATTTGCCTTGCTTGGAGGATCAGGGGTCAGGCCCTGTCCGTGACCCAGTTCAGGTTAAATAAAGCTCAGCTGGGAGGCTGTTTACTGCCCCTAGACCACGGAACAGAGTCCATGTCCCATGCTGGGCTGCCCTCATGGGGGCAGGGACGTCCCCGCCTGGGGATCCTACCCCTACCCCCGCCCATTCTCAGGCACAGACTTCAGGGAACTGCCCGGGGAGGGACAGCGGGGAGGAACAGGGCTCTTTGTGGGAGGGTATTTCCAGGCAGCTGGCACTTCCTTTCTGTCCTGACTGCAGCCAGGGGACCTGCATTGCCACTGCTAAGGACACACTGGCTCCAACTGTGTCCAGGACCCCAGGGGGCCCAGGGGTCCAGGTAGCTTTCAGTTCGGACCTTCCAGGGACAAATTTGGAGGGCTTTGGGGTCAGCCTGGGTGTTAATCCTGGCAGTGCTACTTACTGGCTCTCTGACCTTGGGAGGATTACTTAACTTCTCTGAGCCTCGGGTTCTTTCTCTGTAAAATGGGAATAACAAGAGCATTTACGTCATTGAGTTGTCCTGAAAATTAAATTTGGCAATATGGCATGCCGCACACAATGCCTAGAGTGAGCGCCCAAGTTACAGTGATGACTAGGTTAAAGACACCTGAACACAGTGATGTCAACCAGCCCTTATATGATGTGGTGGAGGAGGCAGCTGGTCTCCTGCCCAGGACCCCTCTGTCTTCCTGGGAGATCCCGTGCGAGTAAACAGAAGACCCTGGAGCTCGTTGGGCACATGGGAGGGCCCGGGTCTGGCTGGCTCAGGCTCTCTTCTCCCCGAGCAGGCGGTGGAGGGCAGTGTCCTGGTCAGCTCCTCCTCCGACCACTCCTTGACCGTGTGGAAGGAGCTGGAACAGAAGCCCACGCACCACTACAAGTCTGCCTCTGACCCCATCCACACCTTCGACCTGTATGGCAGCGAGGTGGTCACCGGGACAGTGGCCAACAAGATCGGCGTCTGCTCCCTACTCGAGCCCCCCTCCCAGGCCACCACCAAGCTCAGCTCTGAGAACTTCCGAGGCACGCTCACCAGCCTGGCCTTGCTGCCCACCAAACGCCACCTTTTGCTAGGCTCGGACAATGGGGTCATCCGCCTCCTGGCGTAGGCTGAGGCAGGGCCGGCCCATGAGGGTGGGCAGACATCCCCCCCAGGAGTCCCTCCCTCATCCGTGTTTTCCCAGCAGCTCCCTCTGCACAAGCATCAGGCCCCACACTCCAAGTGGCCATGTGGCCTGCAAGCTTGGGGGAGGCAGGAGTCCAGGGTCCCAAACTGCCAGAACCACCAGTGCTGCCAGAAAGGATCTCCTTCATGGCCTGGGGAGCTGCTGCCCCTAGTCAGCAGGAAGCAAGAGAGAGAGGATGGGAAAGCATTGCCCTCCCTTCTCCCTGGCTCTGCCCTCTGGGTCTACATGGGGACAGGGAAGCTCTGAGAAGAGGAACGGAGATGGGCCCCGGCCCAGCCAGTCTCCAGCTGAAGATGCCCCCACACCTTGCTGAGCTCTGTACCCCAGTCTCACAATGACAGGACAGCTGCTGCAGTCCAGGACACTGATGGTGCTTGGACTCCAGCCTCTAAGGAGGGCTGGCCATGGTCCAGGAGTTAAGGGCCTTGGGCTGGGGTTTAAGTGTCCACTCAGCCGGGCCCTGCCCAGTGTGGGACCAGTAGGGGAAGAAAGAGGGCAGGACCAGGGGAGGGAAGAGGGACTGGGCCAGCGGTGCCTGGCCAGGAGTGACCCCCTGCCTTGCCTGCCCAACCCTCACCACAGTGTTTGTGCCTTGAAACTGAGGAGGCAGCCCCTGGGCCCAGAACCCTCATGGTCCGACACCCTGAGAGAAGGGGCAAGAATGATCTCTGCATCTCAGGTCTCTCCCAGGGGACGGGAAGACCCAGGCATCCTGGGACCCTCATATTCGGGAGCAGAGATGAGGTCTGAGCCTGTTCCCCTGCTGCCTCCTCATTATTTGCAATAGATGTAAATATGACCAATAAATCTTTTGGAAGAGCCATGGAACTGAGGGATACTTTTCTTGATGGTGGTATAGGGTGGGAAAGGATTACGAATGGGCAGCTTCTGGGGCCTTGAGGAGAGGGCGAGAAGCTGGGCAGGAAGGTGGGAGACAGCCTGATCATTGCCCGTGGGTGCTCCAGGGGACAGGCCTTCTGATGCATGCAGCCCCAGGCCAGTTTCTTGAACCCTCAGCCTTGGGGGAGGGTAAGGAGGCAGCGCTCCTGCTGGGAGGATCCTGGCTGGGGCTGGGGCTCTCTCTCCTCTCCCCACCCCTTCCAGATCTAGTCTAAAGGCAGCCAATCAGGATCCTGGGCTTGTAAGGCCTGGGGATGGGCATCCTATCTTGGGTTCTCCACATAGGCTCCTGCGGCCTCCCTTTCCTTCCCCTCAGGATGGGGGAGAGGAAAGGAGGTTGGAAGTGGGAAGCTGGATGTGACCCTGAACCCAGCTCTGTCCTTGGGCATGTCACATAGCCTCTCTGACCGACTAGAGTGGGGTTGTTGGGAGGCCCCTGTCCTTCCTGGATCTGCTCTGCAGATGAGAACATTCTCTTCAACTTTCCTGAACCTCCTTTCTCCAGGCTTGGGGGGAAAGAAGGGGGACCCAAATCCACAGGGCCTCCAGGTAGCTGTCTCAGGATTAGATGCCTTGGTGGGAATGGGGCTTCCAGCCCCAATATCAATGTTTAACCGGATGTGCAGGTCAATATTTACCAGAAGAGAAAGCAATCTGAACAGGGGTTGGCTGAGAGCAAAGGTCCTGGTGGGAGGGGAGGGCTCAGCTAGGCTGACTGGAGTCTGAGCAAAGTGTGGGGAGTACCCAAGTGGGGCCAGAGAGAAGGACATCGTGTGCAGCAGCGAGGAGCCCGCGGAGGTACAAGGGGAGGGGTGGCTTGGCCTGCTGTTTGGGCAGGAGAGGAGGTAAGAGCTGCTGTCCTGGCTGAGGGGGCCTGGAGTGAATTGATTCAGAAGGCCTCTCATTTCCCAGCCTCCTGGGGGGGATGAGGAGCCAAGGTGGGGGTTCCGGCAGGACTCCCCCTGGGACTTGAAAAACCGGAGGGCTTTTCTTGACAAAACAATTCAAAAGCCCAGGTTGGAGGTCAGGGGCCCTGTGATGGGGGTGGGGCCAGGGATGATAGAAGGATCCCTTGGAAGGACTGGCCCTGAGATGGGGGCGGGGTTGGAGTGTGTGGGACCTGCTCTGAGGCCAGACCAAGACCTGCCCCAGTCTCACAATGACAGGACAGCTGCTGCAGGACAGCTGCTGCAGTCCAGGACACTGATGGTGCTTGGACTCCAGCCTCTAAGCTTGGACCTGCCAGCCTGGCTTCCCGGAGCCGACCTGGACAGAGTTGGCGGCCAAGGCCTGTGTTTCCCATAAGTCCAAAGGTGGCTTTGTCCAGAGCCATTCATTGGGCTCTCTGGCTGGGTCAACAATGCAGCTCTCCAGCCTACCCCACCAACCCCGCTGAGACTTCAGGGACTCAGGCCTGTCCACCCTTGTGGTCAAGACCAGACCAGCGAGAAAAGGTGGGCCCTGTGGACAGCAGGTTGGATAGGAGCCCCAGTATACAGGAGGCTTCGGGGGAGGCTTCCCAGAGGAGGGGCCTTGGGCTAGGCGGACAACAGCCCTATTGCTGAGTGCCAGGCATTGTAATCAAGGCTCACAAAGACTGTCTTATTCTGGTCCTCACAATATACCATGGGAGGAGGTAGGGACTTTTGCTACCATTTTACAAGAAAAGGCAGAGTCCAGAGGAGTTAAGGGAAATATCTAAGGTCCTCTGGGAAGAGGCAGAGTCTGGATTCCAATCCAGGTGGGACTCAAAAGGCCAGGCCTTGAAGAATGAGGATTTCTTTTGTTTTGCTATTTCCCCTATGAACCAAACCATTTTCAGTGCCCCAAATGTGAAAAACTGGAAAATACAGAGGGGTTAAAAGCAATTCAGGGGGCCATCCCATGCCGCAGAGATGGGAACCACCACTGGTGTTTGGGGGTGTGCTGGCAGTAACTGGGTGTCCCCTCAGCGGTAGAGGCTCAGGATCTGCCAAGCCAGGCCGCGTGGGGAGTGCGATCCCACGCGGAAGTGCCGCCAGGTGGGAACAGTGGCTTCCTGTCCCGCACAGGAACATGGCGCTGCTCTGGGGGCTCCTGGTGCTCAGCTTGTCCTGCCTGCAGGGTTCCAGCGTGGTGGTGAGCCTGGGCCTGGGTCTGGGTGGGGCCGGGAGTCAGGTGGGGAAGCGCCAGGGGTCCGGGCAGGAAAAGGAGGGGGCTGAGTCAGGGGAAGGTTTGGCTCTAAGGGGGTTCCCTCTCCTCTCTTCATCCTTTTCTCAACAGTTCTCTCCTGCCAGCGCCATGGAGCCCTTGGACCAGCAGGTACTGGGGAGGGAGAGGCATGAGGGGGAGGAAGGCCCCGAGGGGCCTCACCTGTGGCTCCCGCAAGGGTGGGGGAGCCTGTGGGAAGGGTCACGCTCCATTTGCTTCCTCCCTTCTTCAGCTAATGAGCGGGCAGACCCAGGAAAAGCTGCCCCCGCTTACCCTCCTCAAGTTGGGCAACCAGGTACAACCAGGTGGGGCTGGGGGAAGGGTGGGCGGGGTCCGAGGGAGGAGGGCCAATCAGCAGGGGCGAGGAAACCGGGGGGCGGGGCCATGAGGCGGAGGCCAGAAGACCGAGGGTGGGAGACACCAGAGGGAAGGACCCGGTCCCTATCAGGCCTTTGTCTGTGTGACCGTTCCTCGTCCCTCTCTCGTCAGGACTGAGACAAGGCCCTGCTGTTCTCAGGCACAGGGACTCCGACAGGGATCCTCAACACAGAGCTGACTCCTTAACCCTCTTGACCCCTGATCTGTCCTTGTAGGAGGCCCATGGCCATACTGCCCTGAAGAAGTCCCCAAAGGACTGCAAGGGGGCCCCAACTCCGGAGCAGACCCGCAGGTTGGCCCAGGCCATGATGGCCTTCACCACAGACCTGTTCTCCCTGGTCGCCCAAAGGTCCACCAGCCCCAACCTCATCCTGTCGCCTCTGAGTGTGGCCCTGGCCCTGTCTCACCTGGCACTAGGTACGGTGGCATTGTCTGTCTAGACCAGCAGAGCTGAGAGGCCAGTAGGAACTCACTACTCCACAGTTTACTAGTGGGTGCTTCCTTCATTGGGGGCACTTGGCTGTTTGGTAAAAAGGCAGATTTCCTGGGCACACCTCCAGATTCCTTGAGTCAGATCCCTGGGTATGGGACCTAAGTATAAGCTTCTGGTGATTTTTATGTAGCTCCACTGTCTTCGCCGGACCAGAGGCTCTCACTGTGGGAAACCGAGGTGCAGGGAGGGAAAACAACTTGGACGGGGTGAGGTCACCCAAGATAGCCAGCAGCAGAGATGAAGGTGGAACTTGGGGGTGTTCAGTGAATGCGAGAGGCGAATGCCTGTGCACCACGGGCATTCAACAGGGACTGGAGTGCACGGCAGGGCCGGGAAAGAGCCGGCAGCCTGGGCCACAGCCAATGTGGTCCCCTCCAGGTGCTCAGAACCAGACACTGCGGAGGTTAGAGCAGGTGCTGCATGTGGACTCAGGGCCCTGCCTCCCTCACCTACTGAGCCACCTTTGCCAGGACCTGGGCCCTGGGGCATTCCGATTGGCTGCCAGAATGTACCTGCAGAAAGGTAGGTGTTGGTGCTTGGAGCTCCCTATAATGCTCTTGGGTGGACAGGGGTGATGGGGATGGGGTTGGCCTCAGGTCGCCAGTCTGAGGATTGGTGGCTCTGGAACTCAAGTCCCTGGGAACAACTTGTGGCCCCTTCTGCATAGGATTTCCCATCAAAGAGGATTTTCTGGAACAATCAGAACAGCTCTTTGGTGCAAAGCCCGTGAGCCTGACGGGTAGGAAGGGGGATGATCTGCTGAACATCAACCAATGGGTGAAGGAGGCTACAGAAGGGAAGATTGAGGATTTCCTCTCTGAGCTGCCAGATGACACAGTGTTGCTTCTGCTCAATGCCATCCACTTCCAGAGTGCGTTCCTCCTCTCCCCAGGTCCCCCACCTGCCCCATAGGCTGCCCCTATTCCTGCCCCATAGGCTGAGCTGGGCTGTGAAGAACCCTTTGTTCTGAGAGTCTCTCTCCTCAGGGCTGGGCCACGATGCAGGGAGCTCTTCGGGTTGTGGCTTGGGGGAGGGTAGGAAACAGGTAACAGTGTGCCAGGGAGGGGCCCCAGGAATTGGATGAGGCTGTTGTAAAGAGAGAACCCTAGGAGGAAACTGAGTTGGTGGGGAGATAGGGGTGCTCCTGGGAACATGGCAGGGCACAAGAAAAAAGCAAGCCCAGATTTCAAAAATGCTGCTGGGAAGAAACCTCAGATCAACTGAGTGTCACCTGGCACAGTGCCCCTTGGGGTTTTGACCTCTACATTTTGTCCCTTGAATGGGTTCTGGGTGGGACAGAGAAGAGATGGGTGGTAGAGAACCTCCCCCTGCCCGGGTCTACATGGCCCCTGCCTTCTGCTGGATCTAGGTTTCTGGAGGAGCAAGTTTGATCCAAGTCTCACCCAGAGAGACAGTTTCCACTTGAACGAGCAGTTCACGGTGCCCGTGGACATGATGCATGCCCACACATACCCCCTGCGTTGGTTCCTGCTGGAGCAGCCCGAGATACAGGTCAGCCCTGATTGTCCAGGCTGGGAGGTGGTGTAGGGAGGGGGTGGGCTGTGGGCAGGCACAGGGGTGAAGGGGGGGTGTGCCCTGCCTTCCCTGCAGTCATGTCCCTGATACAGGTGGCTCTGGAAGGTCCCCCCCTCCAACCTGGGGGACTGAGCTTCCAGGCTCTTTGAAGTTCATGAAGCTCATAAAACGATATTGGGCATTTGCTGTGTGCCAGATGCTGTCCTAGACATGGGAACTCACTAGCACGTGGGAGACCAGGTCCCTGCCCTCAACAGGAAAGGAAAGTATACAAATGAACCTAAATCACAGGATCATTTCAGATAGGGTATGTGCTATGGGGGAAAAAAGAAAGTGATCAATTAGTGACTGGGGAAGGTATTTTAGATCCAGCGGTCAGGGTGTTCTTTGAGGAGGGGCCCCAGTGGAGAACCAGGTGATCTTTGGTTATAGGGGTTTGTTACCAGGGTCCATGGGTTGGTGGGGCTGCCGAGGAAGCCACCCAATGGCTACAGAGCCACTCAGGCCAAGGCATGCCTGAGCCTGGGCTCTGTGACCTGTCACAGTTCTTTTTAGAAGGGAGGATCTGGTTGAGATGGATGTGTCCATATCCTTCTGGAACATTCTGATTGGATAGAGCACTATGCAAGACTTGTCTAAGGGAAGGCCTCCTTTGCTTCTGGCCACAGTGTGGTCCTCTCAGCTTGAGTGTGGATCCCTGGGCCAGTCAGCTGTGGCAGAGGCGGCCATGTTGGTTAATTTCCCAAGGCAGCATGCCACAGGCCTCAGCCTTCTGTAGCTCTCCTGAGAGGGGCTGTGGGCAGCGCAGGCCCTTGGAGTAGCATCCCTTTTCTCTCCCTTCCACCCTGATAGGCAGCTCCTGCCAGACTGTGTCCTGCCCACTGTCTCTTGGGTCCTGGCCTCAGCCCTCTTCTTTACACCCTCTGCAGGCAGACCCAGGCAGTGAGATGTGGGGCTCCCCCTTCCCACTCCCCCAACCCAGGGGTCCTGCTGCCTGGCTGCTCTGTCTAGAGACCAAAGAATCTGCAGCTGTCAGGAATCATGGAGCCCAGTGCTTCTTATACTTACATAGCTGCAGGAACCCCATTCATGTGAAATTACCTCAGAGCGCAGTCTTACATACAGTGGGGCAGAGTCACTACTGAGGGGTGTGGTGTGGAGAGAACCACCCTTTGCAGTGGCTCCTCAGCAGAACCTGGAGTGGTCTGAATCTGAGACACCGAGGGGATTTCTTGACCCAAATCACAGGGCCAGCTGGTAGCAGATGAAGGAAGAGGAAGTCCCCGTTTTTTGAGCTGATGTGTTGATACTCCACTGGAGTGTCACAGGTCTGCCTGCCATGTGGGCAAGTAGTATGACTCGACTTCACGGGTGAGGAAGTAGAGGCTTGGGGAGCCCAGACACACACCTGAGAAGAATGGACCGGAAGCCATTCTGAAGCGAACACTGACCCAGACCCCAGCTGGTCTGGGCACTTTCCTGTTCTCACATGGTCTCCTTTCCGCCTTGGTAGGTGGCTCATTTTCCGTTTAAGAACAACATGAGCTTTGTGGTCATTATGCCCACCCAATTTGAGTGGAACGTGTCCCAGGTGCTGGCCAACCTGAGCTGGGACATCCTGCACCAGCCCTTACTGCGAGAGAAACCCACCAAGGTCCGGCTGCCCAGGCTGCATCTCAACTATCAGCTGGACCTGGTGGCCACCCTCAGCCGGCTGGGTAAGGAGGCTGGGTAAGGGACCGCCCTCTGGGTCAGGTTAGCAGAGTGGGTGAGCAGGGAGCCCCCTTGCTGGCTGTGGATCCGAGTCAGAGCAGACTGGTGTCCTGGCCTTTTCTGGAGCTTTGGGAGGTCAGAGGGCTTCCTAGGACCCCCCACCCCCAGGACTCTCTTTCCTGGGCGGAGCTGGGGTGCCCCAGGGAATGACAGCCTGTTCCGTACAAGAGTGAACTTTGCAGACTCCAGAGCCTGGGTAGCATGTGGGTCTTGTCGGCTGTCCTGCAGGGGCGCTGCACTAGACACTGGGTGTCCCCAGCTGACAAGACTGAGTCACGTGCAGGTGGGCAGATAAGGAATCAGGTATTTACAGTTCAGCATAAGGGATAAGACAGAGGGTTTCTCTCTCCTTCACTGGAGAAAAGGCACCTGTCCCGACTTTGGGGCAGGGGATTGGGAAGGGCTTCCTGGAGGAAGTGACCTTGAAGCTGATACTTGGAGGTTAGGTAAGAGTTAAGCAGGGATCTGTGGGTTGGACTAGTCCCTTGGCCAGAATGCCAAATATCGTCCCAGCCAGGTCTGGGCAGCTTGTGGGGCAGAAGGCAGCTTTGACCTGTCACCTCCTGTCCTGGGCAGGCCTGCAGGAACTGTTCCAGGCCCCAGACCTGCGTGGGATCTCTGACCAGAGGCTGGTGGTCACCAGCGTGCAGCATCGGTCCACGCTGGAGCTCAGCGAGGCTGGCGTGGAGGCGGCCGCCGCTACCGGCACGGCCATGTCCCGCATGTCTCTCTCCTCCTTCAGCGTGAACCGCCCTTTTCTCTTCTTCATCCTTGAGGACACAACCAGCCTGCCCCTCTTCGTGGGCAGCGTGAGGAACCCCAACCCCAGCGCGGAGTGGGAGCGCAAGGAGCAGCAGGATTCGCCGGACGACAGGGACAACTTCCAGAATCAGAAAGCCTTCCCCCGCGGAGACAAGCCCTTCGGTCCTGACTTGAAACTTGCTCCCCCCTCAGAGGAGGACTACCCCCAACTTAATTGCCCCAAGTGAGAGGCCAGCTGCCAGCATCCTGAGTCCCTGCCTGAAACAACCTCTCCACTCCTGGGACTCTTTCCAGACGGCGTAGTGGGATTACAGCAGGGGCCTGGGTGGGCAGTCTGGGAGCGGAGAGGGAGTCATCTTCTCCCGTCTCCTCTCCTCTCCCGGGGAGTTTGGGGTGGGTGGGGCCAGGTCGAGAGCAGGACTCCGGGAATAACGGGTCTGGATCCCACATCCTTTCTTCCAAAGTGGCTCAAATGTTGTCCTTGTTTGGGGCTTGGGCAAAGGGACAGCTGTAGGTCCACTCTTGTCAGGAAGGTAGGAAGGTCTTTCCCAAAGCTGGCTGGGGCACTTCCATGTTTGTTTACCAGAGAAGGGGGGACAGGAGGGATTGGATACCTTGGCTAGGGAGAGGAGAGTTAGGCCCCCAGCGGTGGAGCCCTGTCTGACTTTGTGGGTGGGGGCCTAGCCTTCCATATGGGCACTTCTGCCATAACGCGCCCCTGGCCCTCCAGCCTCCACCTGCCCTGATGCTCCTGTCACCACAGACTCCCCGCTGCTTCTAGGAGATACCAACATTGCCAGGACTCTCCCTTCCTCCTCTCTCCCCTTCTTCCACTGCCCAGGTGTCTCAGGGGCTGAGGCGGGAGGGGAGGGCAATAGTTCCCTCGGGCTCTTTTGTAAAGTTTTTGTAGTGATTTTTATGACATCCGAATAAAGAATGAATGGCCCTGGCTGCTTTGAGGTCACTATTCTGGGCACACATGGGGGCAGGGGGGTCCCTGAGGAAGGCAGGAGGAGGCCACTGGCTGCACAGAGCACCAGGCTGGGCCTGGGCTGGGACAGCAGGCATCCCTCTCTGCCACGTCTGTTCTCTGTTCTCGGCCACTCGCCAGCCTGTCTCAGCACAGTCCCCTCTGGCCTCGCCAGCCCTCTCCACAGCCACCTCCACGCCAGCCTGGCTCTGCTCTCGGCCGGCTCCTCTCCAGAGGCCTCAAGCCGCCAGCAACAGGAGTGGCTCAGAATAGCACTGGCCTCCTGCTTTGGGAGAAAACTGGCAATTAGGGAGCCCGTGGAGTTTCTAATTACATGCCAGTCCTTTTGCCAGGCGCAGGCGCCCGCCAGCCGGGGGGCAAGCTGCCGGGAGCAGTGGCTCCAGCAGGAGGCTGTCAGCGCCTAAGGATTTGGGGGAGGTGGCTGGACTCGCCCTGGGCCCCCGGGGTGGGTGCGGCATGGGTGTCCACGTGGGTGGGCCCTTGTCTGTGAGTGTGGGGTGTCCCTGTGGCTGCAGCCACCCAAGACCCTGAAGGGCAATGGTCAAGAGCAAGGGCCTGGGGTGGACTCTTGCTTCCTACAGCCCAGCCATGTGGGGAGAGGTAATACACGGAACAAGTGAAATCGATGGTGAGGCAGAGGGTGGGAAGCACTGTGAGAAGTAAAGCAGAGAAGTCTTCCCTGAGGAGGTGGTGTGGGAGCAGAGACTTGAATCAGGAGTAGAAATTAGAGGCACCTGGATGGCTCAATCAGTTAAGCATCTGACCTCAGCCTAGAGCCCACTCTGGGATCTAGCCTCACATCAGGCTTCCTGCTCAGCAGGGAGCCTGCTTCTCCCTCTCTCACTCCCCCTGCTTGCGTTCCCTCCCTCACTATATCTCTCTCTGCCAAATAAATAAATAAATAAAATCTTTTTAAAAAAAATGGAGTAAGAAGTAATTGGAAAGTTAAATTTAGCAAGGCACCAACTTAATTTTACCCGCAAAATCTTTCTCAGCTCTCTCCTCTCCATCCTGGCTATAAGCCCTGGATCTAGTCGTCACGCCCAAGGGTCACTGCCCTTGCCTCCTAGGTTCTTCTTGCTGCTGGTCTGGCTGGCTCTCTTCTGCATCTCCCTGCAAGTCCTTATCAGAGCCCCTGTGCCCAACAGTGTGTTAGGCTCTGGGAATGTGGCTGTGAGCAAGCAGACAAGATCCCTCCTCCCCCTCTCCCTGCCCCCCACAGCCTAAATCTAGTGGTAGAAGGGGCTAGACAGGACACAAATTAACATCTGTTGAAATATAGTATGCAAAGCACATAAGTCAGAACCATACATGAATAAATGAATTTTCTCATGAATCATATATCCCTGTGCAACCAGCACCCACATCAGGAAATCGTACTTTCTCCTGACTTTTTTTTTTAAGATTTTATTTATTTATTTGAGAGAGAGTGAGCGAGAGAGAGCACAAACAGGGGAAGCAGCAGGTTCCCTGCTGAGCAGGGAGCCCAACACAGGGCTCCATCCCAAGACCCTGGGATCATGACCTGAGCTGAAGGCAGATGCTTAACTGAGCTGTCTAGGCGCCCTCACTCTCCTGACTTGTAACAACAGATTGCTCTTTCCTCTTTCTGAACTCCATGTAAAGGAATCATACAGTCTGCTCTCTTGGGTCTGGCTTCTTTCTTTCAACCTCATGTTTGTGACCTTCATCTGGGTTGTGGATGGCAATAATCCATTCTCTGTGGAAAACTTTTTTAAAAAAAGATTTTATTTATTTATTTGACAGAGAGAGAGAGATCGCAAGTAGACAGAGGTAGGCAGAGAGAGAGAGGGGGAGGCAGGGTCCCCGCTGAGCAGAGAGCCAGATGCGGGGCTCCATCCCAGGACCCCAGGATCATGACCTGAGCGGAAGGCAGAGGCTATAACTAACTGAGCCACCCAGGCGCCCCTCACTGTGGAAAACTTTTAACTGAGGGGTACCACGGTCTGATCTAAGCCCTAGAAGAGTTGCTTGGCTGCTGGGTGGAGAACAGAATGTAGAGGGACAATCGTGGGTTAGCAGGCAAGAGACAGGCGGTGTGGCCCAGGGTGTCGACTATGGAAATGGAAGAAAGGGGTCAGCATGCAGAAATATTTTGCAGGTGGTGCTATAGAGTTTGTGGGTAGATTGTACAGGACATGAGGGAAAGGAAAGGCTCAAGGCTCATGGGGCTTATGGTTCAGATTTCTGGATTTTTTTTTTTTTTTTTTTTTGAGAAAATGGGTTTCACTGAGATGGGGACCAGGGAGAGCGACAGATCTGAGGACTGACTGGAGATTTCTATTTTGAACATGTCATGATTGAAATGCCACACTAATGTAGACCAACATGGGATAGTTCAAGTCATGTCTGTAGTTCTACTTTTGCTTTGAGGAGTGTTTGGATAATAAATTGTATGTTTGTCCTACCTACTGGACATCCATATGAACTTGTCAGATAGGCTATTGGATATCTTGGTCAGGGCTGGAAGTGTATATTTGGGAACATACAGATGCATTTGAAGTGATGGAACTGGTGGAAGTAACCTTTTTTTTTTTTTGAGTCAGAGAGAGAGTGAGAGAGCACAAGCAGGGGGAGTGGCAGGCAGAGGGAGAAGCAGGCTGCCCGCTGAGCAGGGAGCCTAATGTGGGACTCAATCCCCGGACCTGGGATCATGACCTGAGCTGAAGGCAGTTGCTTAACCCACTGAGCCACCCAGGCATCCCTAGTGGAATAATCTAAGAGGGGATGTAGATGGAGGATCTACAGGATCCCAGGATCAAATGAGCAAAGGAGACAAAAAAGACAAAAAACCCCAAAAAATGCAGCATGTGAGGCAGGAGTGTAGGGAATGGAAGTGTATGAAGAGGCAGTTTCAAAGAGGAGGAATGGTCTGCTCTCTACTGCCTGCTCTCCAGGGAAGAGATGTCCTTTTGGTGGTCAACATGAAGGTCACCCACGAACTTGGAGACAGTGGTTTCAACAGAGAGATGGGCAAGATTGCAGTTGAAGAGGGAATAGCGCTAAGACAGTACAAACACAAGAATAATTAGCTCTTTCCCTCCCGGGAAAGAGTGAGAAAGGAGACAAGAGAAACAGGCAGTAGCCTTAGGGGATGTGGCATGAGAAGGTGTCCCCAAAGAGGGCAGTGACAGAGGATATTTGAGAGGGATATGGGGATTAGGCAAGAGAGCGGCCACTTGCAGGAGCAGAGCCCATGGAGAGCACAGTGGAAACCCCCTCCTTCAGCAGGAGCGGGACACCCTTGATGGCAATTGGAGGAGGAGGGATGACTCTTTCTCTGTAAGCTACCATGAAATAATTGGACCACACAAAAAGGTGTAGTCAACTGCACAACGCCATTGCTCAGCAGACAGATCTGTGTTGATATAAGTGGCTTCCCGGCACGATTTCTCAGGGCTGTAAGACTTCTCCACCTCTGTCTACTCAGCTACTAATAGATTTGCAAGGAGCCCTTACTTTTTTTTTTTTTTTTTTGCATTACAAACAGAGCCACGATAACATTCTTGTACACACATATTTTGTGCACCCGTGTGGAGTTCTTCCAGCGCACACGCTTAGGAGTAAAAGTGCCGAGTTGTGGGTTTGGGTTTACCCATCTTTAATGCAAAGGCCACCATATAGGGTTACACACAGCTTTCCCCTTTGGTGCCAGATTCTTCTTTGAAGTGGTTGTGTCAGTTTACATTCCCACTTCCTCACCAGCAGGGCAGGAGGGATCCTGGTTGTCCACACCCTCACCAACACTTGGTCTTGTCAGATGTTTAAATTTTGTCCATCTGCTGAGTGTGAGATGCGCTCGTGAAATTATGGTTTTGATTTGCATTCCCCTGATTACGGTGAGGATGAAACATCTTTTTTCAGAAGTCTACTGGCCTCTTAGGATTCTTCTGTGAATTACCTGGGACTATGTTTCTGCTGAGTTTTTATTTTTTTGTATTAATTTATAGTTTTTTACTATATTAGCATTCAAAATCTTTTTTGTCAGTTACCTGTGTAACAGATATTTTCTCCTAGTGTTAGGCTTTTGTTTACATTTTTTTAAACAGTATCTCTTCCTGAAAACGAGGTTTTAACTTTAGTATCAAATTTATCAATCTTTTGGGTGGCTCAGTTGGTTGGCGGTCTGCCTTTGGCTCAGGTCATGATCTCAGAATTCTTGAATCTAGCCTTGGGTTGGGATCCCTACTCAGTGGAGCATCTGCATGTCCCTCTCCCTGCTCTCTCAAATCAATATATAAAATTTTTTTTTTAAAAAAGAAAGTTTCTGCAAAAGCAGAAATTCCTGTTCATGTTTAATCCCTAATGTAGCTAGAGCTACTTTTTGTGTATGGTGTGAGATAGGGATCCAATTTTAATTTGTCCACATGGATAGTTATGCCCTTCCTGCCTCTCTATGCTTAGCTCATTCTCTCTCTCTCTCTCTCTTTTTTAAGATTTTATTTACTTATTTGACAGAGAGATCCCAAGTAGGCAGAGAGGCAGGTAGAGAGAGAGAGGAGGAAGCAGGCTCCCCGAGGAGCAGAGAGCCTGATGCGAGGCTTGATCCCATGACCCTGAGACCATGACCTTAGCCGAAGGCAGGGGCTTAACCCACTGAGCCACCCAGGCACCCCAGCTTAACCCATTCTTATTCACCCTTCAAGATTCAGCTTAGGTTCATATATTCCAACCACATTACCACAATTCCCTACAGAACAATGTTGTCCAATAGAAATATACTGCAAACTACATATGTGATTGAAGATTTTCTAGTAGTCACATTAAAAAAGAAATAGGTGAAATTAATTTTAATAATATATTTTATTTAACCCAGTATATATAATCAGCATTAAGATTATTGAGATACTTTACAATATTTTTGTCATATTAAATATCCAAAGTCTGGTGTGTATTTTACACTTAGAGCAGCTCAGGCCACATTTTGGGGGCTCTGTGGCCACATGACTAATGGCTATTGTACTGTATTGGCTGTAGAGACTGCTGGCATAGAATGTGTCACATTATAGTGGAATGATCTGTTTTCATACCAGCCTTTGTTACTGGTCAGTAAATTTCTGGAGTGTGACACTGAATCTTATTCATCTATCTCTTCCTCCTCCTCCACATATCTATTTAGTGCCTTGCATAAAGGTACTCTATTTTTTTTTTAAGATTTTATTTATTTATTTGACACAGAGAGAGAGAGAGAGAGAGCACATTAGGCAGAACGGCAGGCAGAGGGAGAGGGGAAGCAGACTCCTTGCTGAGCGTGGAGCCGGATACAGGACTCGATCCCAGGACCCTGGGATCATGACCTGAGCCGAAGGCAGACGCCTAACCCACTAAGCCTCCCAAGGCACCCCAAGTAAAAAGATTTTATTTATTTATTTGACAGATGCAGATCACAAGTAGGCAGAGAGGAAGGCAGAGAGAAGGAAGCAGGCTCCCTGGCAAGCAAAGAGCCTGATGTGTGGCTCGATCCCAGGACCCTGGAATCACAACCCCAGCCAAAGGCAGAGGCCTTAACCCATTGAGCCACCCAGGCACCCCAAAGGCTTGAACCCTGAGTGTTGATACATTTTTTCTCACATAAAGCTGAATCTTGCGCACTGGGAATTTCTACCCAGTTCTCCTCCTTGAAGCCTCACACGGGGTGATGTTTCCCTAAATTTTCTCTTCCTTCAGCTAAATATACCAGAGCGCTCTCCACCCCTACTCTGAGCTCTCCTCCAAGCCACCACAGGACTTTGGGCTGCACTCATATCTGCCTAGAAGGCATTTTGTTACACTAATTATTTCCCATGTCAGCATTTTTTTTAAAAAGATTTATTTATTGGGGTGCCTGGGTGGCTCAGTGGGTTAAGACGCTGCCTTCAGCTCAGGTCATGATCTCAGGGTCCTGGGATCGAGTCCTGTATCGGGCTCTCTGCTCAGTGGGGAGCCTGTCCCCCTCTCTCTCTGCCTGCCTCTCTGCTTACTTGTGATCTCTCTCTGTCAGATAAATAAATAAAATCTTAAAAAAAAAAAAAAAAGATTTATTTATTTATTTATTTATTTGAGAGAGAGGGAGAGCGTGCGCCCATGAGCAGGGAGAGAGGAGAGGTAGAAAGAGAAGCAGACTCCCGACCTGGGGATCGTTACCTGAGCCGAAGAGAGTCACTTCACCGACTCAGCTCCCTTGGTTCCCCCCGCCCACGTTACTATTTTATTTTATTTTTAATTTTTTTTAAAGATTTTATTTATTTATTTGACAGAGATCACAAGCAGGCAGAGAGGCAGACAGAGAGAGGGGGAAGCAGGCTCCCCACCAAGCAAAGAGCCCGATGTGGGGCTCCATCCTAGGACCCTGGGATTACAACCTGAGTGGAAGGCAGAGGCTTTAACCCACTGAGCCACCCAGGTGCCCCAACACATCAGTATTTTAGATTCCCAACCATGATGCAAGGTCCTAAGCATCCCAGGTGAGTGGGGCCAAGGTGTCCTGACTAGGTGACCTGTACAGTGCCCAGGCCGTGCCAGGCACACACTCGGCCTCCACTCAGGACCAATGGTTAAAGCACAGCTCAGTTCTTCCTCTGGTCAGATGTTTTTCCCACTGCCCTTTCTGAGCTTCAGAAATCACAGAATTCCAGGGCTGAAAAAGCAAAGAGACATCCCAATTGCGTCTCTTCCCTTCCTTTTTCAGCCAAGAAAAGCCACAAGAATTGTCTTCTCCAACTCCCAGTTAGTGTCAGAGCCAAGGATCAGGAAAATCTAGAGTCCCAGCACAGCAGTGGGGTTTGCTCTGGTCTGGCCTGCTTTCCAGGCTTCCTCCAGAGGACTCTTCCTCAGCCCTGTCTCCCACCCAAGTGGGCCAGGGTGCCCTCTGGGGGTGGGACCTCAGGCAGGAGGCAGGCCAGGGCCCTGGAGGAAGGTCTGCCGTGTGTGTGTGTGTGTGTGTGTGTGTGTGTTGGGGATGTGGGGTGGAAGGGCAGCAGTGGGTAAAAGTTAACATCAGGCAATGATGCAATCACAGAATCTGAATTGAGTGCAGGTCGCTTTAAGAAAGGAGTAGCTGTAATCTGAAGCTTGCTGGGCTCTGGACTGGGAGGCGCTGCAAAAGCTCTGGGTGTTTGCTGGAGCCCCTCAGTGTGCAGACAGACCTAGGCCAGTGGCAACTGCGGCACACCCACAGGTAAAGCAGCTCCCCCTCCGGTGCGAGAGCATCTGGGCAAGACTGGAGAGGGTCCCCTGGGCTGGGGGAGGCAGGAGCACTCCAGGGATCAGCAAAGAGGGATGCAAGGGAGAGGAGGTCGGGGGACAGTGGCCCCTGCTGCTTGGACCCCGGGGTGAGAGGATGAGAGAGGGCAGAGGGAATTGGGGCTCAAAGGCCCAGGGCCCACTTTTCTCCAAGCCCCACTAGGAGGAGAGGCTGGGAAGACTTTTGAATGAAGTGGGTGGGTAGCCATGGGGAGGGCTGTGGTGGGAAGGGGCAGGGGACACAGCTGCAGGCTAGTTCTGAGCAGCACCTCAGAGGGGCTCTGTGGTCCCTGTGCCCCCTTCCGCAAGGAAGGAGGTTGCCCCTGAGCTGGGCTTCCCTGGGGCAGTCGGGAGGCAGCCTGCTCCCCCCGCCCAGTCCAGTCTTGGCTTAGGCTCAGCTCCCTGCTTCTTTTTCAAGTTCAGCTGGTGCTGATTTCCAAGCCAAGCCACTACTAGCCCGTTGAGCCCTGCAGAAGACTGGAAGGGAGGACACCTGGGCCCTTCGATCCAGCACCCACCTCTTCTCTTTGGCCAAATTAGTTGCCCGTGAACACTGGGAGATCTATGGGCTTTGGCCATTGGCAAACAATGACTATTATTTAGTGCAGCCTGTGTGGGGGGTTTGGGGGGCCTGTGGCCCATGCTGGAGAGGATGGCTGCCCGCACTCTTTCTGCTCCTGGGGGTAAGCCACAGCAAGAGGAGGGTCTGGGCCCCAGAAAAGCCACAGGCTTCGCAGAAACCCCATCATCGTCTGGCCCAGGCCCGTCCACCAGGAGTACAGCCCCTGGGCTGAGGGTGGGAGGCCAAGGGGGCCAGGGAGGTCTGCTTCTAGGGCCCAGTCCTCCTGGGGTGTGCGGAGCGAAACCCATGGGTTCCCCTGGCCTCACTCACTCAGGTTCCAAGACTCGAGAAGGAACGTTGCCTGGGGACTGGCAGGGTCGCCAAGGTAGTGGGCCTGGAGGGCACGCCCGGGTCCGCCCTTCCAAAGCCAGGAGGGAGGGCGGTGTCCTTCCCTGCACTGCCCAGGAGGTCCACTGCCATGTGGCTTTAGGCTGTGTGGTGCTGGAAGGAGGAGGAGGAGGGATGGTGTTTGTCTCACAACTGGGTTTAATCTGAAACACATGTATTGGCTCAAGTTTATCCTCCCAGCTGGAAGGCAAGATCACAAAATCCCAGTGTCTCCTGATTTTGGTAAATGCGGCAGAAAGGAAAGCCTGACCTTGGCCCAGCAGAGAGAATATCTACCTCCTCCCCATGCCCTCCCACTCCTAGTGGGACAGGAGTCTGGCTTAGATACTGCCCTTTGGACGGATGGCATGAGTGTCCCTGTGTCCCTGGCCAGGCGGCGGCTGCCTGCCCTCAGGCCACACAGAACAATCACCTTGGACAGGGCATCGAGTGGGCTCAGAGGGACCCCCAACCCCATGTAGATTCTGACTCTCTGCCCTCCCAGGGCCCTTTTGGGGGGCTCTCCATAATCTCTCCTCTTCCTCCATCCTTAGGGTGGGGAGGTGGAGGATTCAGAGGCCATGAAAATACTACCTGTCCCAGCGACTGGCTGTGGGCCAGCTGGGGACGCATGTGCTTTTCATGGCCAGGGTCCCTCACCTTATCTTTAGTCCTCAGTCCCCCAACATAGGGATCATGATCCCACAACCTGGGGCTTGCACTGACTCTGTGAGGACTCTTACAGAGAAGGTTTGACCTCCAAGCGCATTTGAACTGTGAACTTGGTTTTCATTCTTTTTTTTTTTTTTAAGATTTTATTTATTTATTTGACAGACAGAGATCTCAAGTAGGCAGAGAGGCAGGCAGAGAGAGAGAGGAAGGGAAGCAGGCTCCCTGCTGAGCAGAGAGCCCGATGCAGGGCTTGATCTCAGGACCCTGGGATCATGATCTGAGCTGAAGGCAAAGGCTTTAACCCACTGAGCCACCCAGGTGCCCCATGAACTTGGTTTTCTTAAACACTATGCCAGGCTGAGGCCCGTGTCCCTCCTGTCTTAGCTCCCTACCGGGGCCAGAGGTGCTAGCGGTAATAGCATTTCCTATACCCTTGCCGCCTAGAAATCTCAGGGAATTTTGTGGTCTCTGATACACCAGTCTGCTGGGGCTCAGGCAAGAAGACTCCTCCTAGCTCTGGGGTGCGGCTGGGAGGGCGGAGAGAGCAGTTGTGAGACTGTCTGGTGTTCTGGGTCTCTAGCTGGTATTAAAGAAATCTTGTCCTCGTGGCTCAAGGGGAGGTTCTCTCTGAGCGCCAGGGGCAGCTGGGCAGGAGAGCAGCTGGGTGAGGACTTGGGGTCTGTGGGACTCGCTCTGGGACACAAGCTCCAGATCAGGGTTTGGGAAGAAAGCTGGGCTACTTCCCACTTGCAGTCCAGCCACAGACTGAGCAAACTCTGGAAGGTGGTCCCTTCTTTCGTTGCCTTTCATCTCTCCAGTGTTGTCCAGTGGATTATCTGGCTTGATTCTAAGGACTTCCACCAAAAATCACACATCCCACTCCCAACTTTCCTATTTGCTCTGAGAAGTCAGAAAAGTATGCGTGCTGCGCGTGTGGGAGGGTATTGATGGGCATAGAAATGATGACCGTGAACGTGCCGGAGAGCCTTGGCCAGTGTGTCCATGTGTCTGCATAGGGCAGGTGAGGGTCAGGGAACACAGATGTTATAAATTGGTGACCTGGCAATATGGGTGGTGGTGGGGGCGAGACAGGGACCAACCGAAGGTCCTAGTTACTGAGATCTTGTCCCACTTTTTAAAGAGAAGGCCCCTTGGAAGATCCTATCTGCGGGACCTCCCAGCTGGGGACCTCCCAGCTCCCCTCCCACCCCACATCCTAACTCCAAGGGGTGAGTTCGTGGACATGGCAAGTGCAGGAGGCTGAGGGATGGTGGCAGACATGGAGCCCTCAACTCTGCCCCCAGATTTCCCTTTTCCCTTGTGGTTCAGGGGCTAGAGGGAACTGGTTGGAAGAGGCCGCTGCTGGGGATGTGAAGGGTCCTGGGGTTGTTTAACCTGAAGGAAAGAAAGCTCCGAGGGTTTAAGAGCTATTTTGGAGCTAGTAGGGGGCAGAGGATCTGGCTTCCTAGGAGAGAAGGGGGGTCCTGGGGTTCCAGGTGTAGGGAGATACATTTTTAGCTCTAGGATCACTGCAGAGCTCACCTGCCTTTGTGCTGTTCATTTCTTTGGAGACGTGACCTGATTTATTGCTCATATCAAGAACTATCTGCTTTCCATTTTGCAAGAGAAGATGCTGTGAGTTCTCAAGAGAGCTATTAAGACACAGAATCGAGATTTGAACCCAGGCTCTCGGCCCCTAGACCCAGTGCTCTTTAGCAGGAGAGTAAGAACTCTCCATAGAGAACTATCTCTGAAGGGAATGAGTCCCTTATGAGGCCACAGGTTCTAGACCAGAGTAATTCAAGGACAGGGTCTGAGAACTTCCTGGGGATGGCGAGGAGCTGGAACAGATGCCTCCCTTCTCTGTGTTCTGTAATTCTACCTATGGGAACTAGATTCTGTCCCATTCTGACATTACCCCAAATTCTGTATCATGAGCTGGTCCTGTGTCTCCAGAGAAGAGCTGTGCTGTGCATTTCTGCTAGGCCACAGCCACACAGAGGAGCCCACTGCTGGGTCTCCATGTCCCCAGAGTCCATGACCCTGGGGCTTGAGGCCCCCAGATCTCCTGACACACACAGGGGGACAAAAGCACAGACTCATCCTGGGGCTGTAGGCCATGAGGCAGGTGGAGGGGTGGCAAGGCACTCAGAGGGAGGGACCGTCAAGTTGAAGGTCCGCTTCCAGCCTGGGGAGGTCGGAGGTAAGGTGCCTCGTCCTGGCAAGCTCCTGCGCCCCACTCAGGGTGACTGGCGGAGCAGGCGGTGGGTGAGGGGGACAGCCCACTCCCTCTTGTTTTCTTGCAGGCTCAGGATGCAGGCCCTCGTGCTTCTCCTCTGGACTGGAGCCCTCCTCGCACACAGCAGCTGCCAGGACAGCGCGGGCAGCCCCCAGGAGGTCAGCGGGGTTGGTGCGAGGCGAGGTGTGGGCAATCCCCACCCCTCCTTAGCAGGCAGCAAGGGGGATGGGACAGACACCCCGGTTCCAGGCCAGACTCTGGCCTTCCTGTGTAGATAAGGCCTGGATTTCTCCTTCAGCAAAACAGACAGAAAACATCTCGCCTTGCCTTTCGGGTAACACAGCGGAGAAAGAAATAAGATCCCAGAAGGTGAAAAGTGAAGGCAGTCTAGCAAACCCCGGGGGTATCCCATTCAGTGAAGACCTTTTCTCACTACCTTGGGGCACTCGTGGGTCTCACTGACAGGATGGTGGTCCTGGATATTTGTTCCAATAGCAACCAGAGTGCAGTGAAGATGTAAGCGTGCAGAAAGGTCCCTTTTCTGTCCGGAGGAAGCACGGTCAGACTGTGGAGACAGATGCTAAGAATCTCAGGCTAAGGGGCAGCTCGGGCCCAGGGCAGCTCGGGCTACTGGCTGGAGTCCTGGACATGGTCGAGAGTTCTGGCTCTACCTCTCACTTCTTAGCTTTGTTACTGTAGACAAGTCACTTTGAACTGAGTCAGTTTCTTTCTTCCTTCTTCCCTCCCTCCCTCCCTCCCTTCCTTCTTTCCTTCCTTCCTTTTCTCCTTTCTTCTTTTTAAATTTATTTTTTAAAAGATTTTATTTGTTTATATTTCAGAAGAGAAACAGTAAAAGAGGGAACACAAGCAGGGGGAGTGGGAGAGGGAAAAGCAGTCTTCCTGCTGAGCAGGGAGCCCAATGTGGGGCTTGATGCCAGGACTCTTGAGACTATGACAAGAGCTGAGCGCAGATGCTCAACAACTGAGCCACCCAGGCGCCCCCCGAGTCTCTTTCTTATCTGTAAAATGGGATTAAAAATACCTATCCAGGGGGACTTGGGTGGCTCAGTAGGTTAAGTCTCTACCTTTGGCTTAGGTCTTGGGGTCCTGGGATCAAGTCCCCGCATTGAGCTCCCTGTTCTCCCTCTGGCTCTTCCCCTGTTTGAGTGCGCATGTGCGCTCACCTTCTCTCTCTCAAATAAATACTCTTAAAGAAAAAAAAAAGATTTTATTTATTTGACAGACAGAGATCCCAAGTAGGCAGAGAGGCAGGCAGAGAAAGAGGAGGAAGCAGGCTTCCTGCTGAGCACAGAGCCTGATGTGGGGCTTGATCCCAGGACCCTGGGATCATGTCCTGGGCCAAAAGCAGAGGATTTAACCTACTGAGCCACCCAGGCATCCCACAAATAAATAATCTTTAAAGAGAAACCAAAACTACCCTTGCAGGGCTCTCGTGGCCAGTCACTTACTTTTTACCTACTGAATACCTGCTCTGTAGGGGCTGGGGCGGGGCAGAAATATAAAGGACTCAGATCTTGCTTTCAAGGAACTCAGTCTTTTGAGGGATCAAATAGATCAACAAGCAGGAAATGAAGTGACTCCAGTGAAGAGAACCAGCACAGTCTGGCACATGGTAGGTGGTTAATATGTAAGTGGGAGCTGATCCCCTAAAAAGTTCAGGAAACCAAAACGGGCCTTCAGCTTGGGGTGATTAGGGAAAAGTTGTGGAGAATATGCTGTGCGATCAGGGGCCATGAAAGATGGGACTGGGGTTGGGGGAATCACAGGAGGGTCCGGGTAGAAAGTTGGAAGCAGTTAGCAAGGGGGAAGACAGAAAGCTTGCTCTGGCCTGAGAGCAAGGTTCCTTGGAAGGGAGGGCACTCTTCTCTTTCTCTCTCTCTTTTTAAAAGGATCTTATTTATTTGTCAGAGAGAGAGGGAGAGAGTGCACAAGCAGGGGGACCAGCAGGCAGAGGGAGAAGCAGGATCCCAGATGAGCAGAGAGCCTGCCTCAGGACTCGATCCCAGGACCCGAGATCATGACCTAAGCCGAAGACAGACAGTTAACCAACTGAGCCACCCAAGCATCCCTCCTCCCTCTTTTTAAGTATGTTACAGGCCTGAGGCTCACAGGTCACTAGTGTTTAAACCTGGTCAGCTAATTTCTATGTGGGACTGCCTGTCCCCAGCCAAGAACTCCGGCAGGATCCAGGATCATACTCTCCTTCTAACATTAGGCTACATGTAGGGTACTCAGCCAGGACGTCTCTAAGGGGCCAGAAGGACAATCCCACTCAAAGCAACAAGGGTTCCCATCACACACAGCTCATCTCTGATGGCCCTTGTACTCAAATCCAGGACGCCCCAGCTCCCGACACCACAGGGGTGCCCATGGAAGAGGAGGACCCCTTCTTCAAGGTCCCTGTGAATAAGCTAGCAGCGGCCATCTCCAACTTTGGGTATGACCTGTACCGCGTGAGGTCCGGCCTCAGCCCAGCTGCCAACGTGCTGCTATCCCCCCTCAGTGTGGCTACCGCTCTCTCCGCGCTCTCGCTGGGTGAGTTCTCAGATGGGTACAGCCTGGGGTGCCTGGAGCGGCCTGTGGCCCCTGCAGAGAGGTGGTGAGAGAGCAGCCCACTGGGGTCCCTTTGCGTGTACCTACAACCCCTGACCCCAGCTCTGCAGAGGGTGCAGAGCACTGCTGACTTGGGGACATGGCCTCACGACCACTTACTGATGATGGGATGATTTTGACACTCCGTTCTTAACACAAGCTTCTGCGTGCCACCCCCTACAAGCGGGGGTGGTCCTTGCCTTCACTTGGTCACAGCTGAGTTCCTGGCGGCGTGGGGGGGCGCGGGGAGAGTCATGAGCAGGTGATCACCAAACTTTCTGGTAAGGGCTGTGGCCAGAGAAGCACGGGGGCTTGAACCCTCCCTCTGGCCCTTGTCGTTCTCTCTAGGCCTGATGGCCTTCACCTGCTGGAGGAAAATCTTGTTTTTCTTCCACTGCCTTCGAATTTCTTGCCCAGCAAGAATGCCACCAGTATGAACAGTGGAAGACCAAGAGCGTGGTGTCCCACCCCGGGAGCTGGCCTGACCTGGGCCCTGGTGGCCAGGTATTAAGGCTCCCACCCCGGTCTCTGGCAGGAGCGGAACAGCGGACAGAATCCACCATCCACCGGGCCCTCTACTATGACCTGATCAGCAACCCGGACATCCATGGCACCTATAAGGAGCTCCTTGCCGCCGTCACTGCCCCTGAGAAGAACTTCAAGAGTGCTTCCCGGATCATCTTTGAAAGGAGTAGGTCACCTTGCTAGCCCGGGATGCTGGAGGAATTTGGGGCTCTATGCTCTATGGTGGTGGGCGGTTTCTTTTCTTTTCTTCTTTTTTTTTTTTTTAAAGATTTATTTATTTGAGAGAGAGAGTATGAGAGAGGGAAGGCTCAGAGGAAGAAGTAGACTTCCCGCTGAGCAGGGAGCCTGATGCAGGACCCGATCCCGGGACTCCAGGATCATGACCTGAGTTAAAGGCAGTTGCTTAACCAAATGAGCCACCCAGGCACCCGGGGTGTTTCTTTCTAAACACTAGATCACGTCTGCCCAGGCTGGGCCTGGTGCTGGTGGGCAGGAAGAGGCCCCATGAGATCAAAAGGGATCAGAAAGAGGAAGTAGACTGAGAGAGATGGTGGGAGGGCCCGGGGAGTGTGGTAACCTGAAGAGAAACAGCAATGAGTGAAATTTGTTGTTCCCTGCCCAGCGCCTGGGGAAGCTGGCTGGGAGTCTGGGCAAGTCACAGGAAGTCACTAGGCAGGAAGTCAGGGCCTGCTGAGTGGTAAACCAGAACCTCAGCCTGGTGCGCTCTCTCAGAGCAGATGCTGGTTGGGAGCTCAGAGCACACTTACCCCTACTCCATCTCTTCCCAGAGCTGCGGATAAAATCCAGCTTTGTCACACCACTGGAGAAGTCCTATGGCACCAGGCCCAGAATCCTGACCGGCAACCCTCGCTTGGACCTTCAGGAGGTTAACAACTGGGTGCAGGCCCAGATGAAAGGGAAAATCGCTAGGTCCACCCAGGAAATACCCAGTGGAGTCAGCATTCTCCTCCTTGGTGTGGCTCACTTCAAGGGTGAGGGCTCCACTTCTCTTTTGGCCAAGGGTGGAGGGTGGGTGTCAGAGGGGCTGGGGAAGGGGGGATGTCAGAGACAGAGCTCAGTAGGAACTGAGAGGTGAAGCCAGAGGATGACCTGGGGAAGGCACCTGCCTGAAGGCTCTGTGCTTATCTTCTGGGCCCAGGCAAACCTGCGGTGTGTGTCTACAAAGTGTTAAGAGACCGTGCACAAAGCCTAGCAGGGAGAAGAAAGTGCTAG
This sequence comes from Neogale vison, assembly GCF_020171115.1. Lineage (NCBI taxonomy): Eukaryota > Metazoa > Chordata > Mammalia > Carnivora > Mustelidae > Neogale > Neogale vison. The sequence goes on along the minus strand of NC_058095.1, from coordinate 25,635,426 downwards.
CACTCGGGGGCCTGTTTGGGGGTGGGCACCGTGAGATTCGTGCTGGAGTCAGATGAGGGTCAAAGCCCAGCTGGGCCTTCCCTGGCATCGAGCCCTGCACAGGCCTCACCTCTGACATGGGATGACACACTTACTTCAGAGGCTGTCTACATTGCCTCGTGTCTTCACACCAGCCGAGCCCTGTGCCCAGGGCACAAGTATTCAGCATACCATTAGTTCTCTCATAGCATGCTGCCGTGGTGACGTGCCTGAGACTCCTCCACAGGCCGTGTGAAGCTGGCCCCATTCAGAGAAGACTTGGATGGGATTTGGGGCAACCTCTCCTTGAAATGCTTTTCTGTAACTTCTATCAGGCAGTAGCTAGTGGGACCCTGACCTCGAGAGAGGCCCTACTTGAAGCACTGATCTCCGGAAAGTGAGAGAAGCCATTACAGGCCAGCATATTAAAAGTTGACTTCAACGTAGGGAGCTTGGTTACCACCTCATTGTTTGAGCACCTGCTAGTGCCTCTGCCCCTCTGGGCTTTAGTGATTTTCCAGAGGGGTGATGTCGGGGTCCCTTGCAGCCCGATCTCCTCTGATCCTGTCCCCCAGACACCTCACTGCGAAAGGAGGTACCAGCTGACTTTTCTCCCAGGCCATCACAGAACTTGTATGATCCAGATGGTCAAATCAGTAATTCCTCCCGAGTCTCTATATGGAAGGTATTCAGATCCTTGACATGTCATAGTCCAGCCTGCACGTTCTCAGAGAGAGCTGTTCCCTGATGTGTCAGGGCCTCTAAGATTCCTTTAGGCAGGCGCCTTTCAACCATAGGCTTTGGTCTCCCAGCCCCAGTCCCAATGCCTGTCTGGTCTCCTGGGGCTCAGGGTACTCCCATTTGTTTCATTTCAGGGCAGTGGGTAACAAAGTTTGACTCCAGAAAGACTTCCCTTCAGGATTTCCACTTGGATGAGGAGAGGACCGTGAGAGTCCCCATGATGTCAGACCCTAAGGCCATCTTACGCTATGGCTTGGACTCTGATCTCAACTGCAAGGTGTGTAGGGGCTGGATGAGTGGTGGGCAGAGGGGAGGACAGAGACAGGCAGGATGGCATATAGTGAAATAGGCTGACCTTTGAGATGGGACAGCTGTCTAAATTCTGCCTGCTGTGTAGCTTTCAGCAAGTCAATAGCTTTTCTGAGCCTTTCTTCTTAAAATGAAGGATGGGTCTCAAAACTCATCCCCCTAGGGTTTGCTGTAAGGATTAACAGATAATGTGAAATGGGCCAAGACTGGGCAAATCACATGCTGGTGTTTTCTTGTCTTTTTCCCCTTCTTTCTCTGCCTCTCCTTTTTTTCTTTCTTTGGGGGGAACTTTTATTTCTAGAATTCAAAGCCAAATTAAAAAAAAAAATGGTCACACACCCTAAATGGCTGGCATTCTAAGTCTTTCACAAATCTGACATCCTTTAATTCTAAGTCGGTAGTTCTTAAACCTTTTTCTTTGGGAATCTGACAAAACGCCTAAAACAATTGAGAGAAATGCCGTGTGTGCACACACATACATTTCTGTATATGGGTTCAGGGGCTGTTAAGACTCCTGATGTTGTCTGTCCCACAGACCTAAGGTTAAGAACCTCTGCTCCAAAGACCCATTTTATTTTATTTTATTTTTTAAAAGATTTTATTTATTGTTGAGAAAGAGAGAGAGACCATGAGCAGGGGGAGTGGGAGAGGGAGAAGCAGGTGCTCCGCTGAGCAGGGAGCCCGACACGGGACTCAATCCCAGGACCTTGGGATTGTGACCTGAGCCAAAGGCAGACGTTTAAATGACTGAGCCACCCAGGTGCCCCCAAAGACCCATTTTATTACTGCTTCTGTGTTCCTATGCTCAACACCCCCCGGTTCTAGTCCAGGGCTCTGTAAATAACAGCTGATCAGTAACTACTGGCAGACAATCTTTGGGAGAAAATTCTTTCAGCTCATAACTTCAGTCGGTATTAGGCTAAGGTAAGAAAAGACAACAACCTACGTTTTTTTGAAGGAACTTCAGTAAACATCTTGTAGCCAGAAGGCAATGGCCAAGAGGGACAGTTGTTAAAGAGATTAGGGGCTGGGGAAATCACGGCCAGGGAACCCCACAGCAGGAGAGGAGAAGGCAGCTTGGAGTGTGTGTGTCTAGCCCTGGGCTCTCGGGGTCCAAGGAACTAACCCACGTGCTCCCTCCCTGCGGTTTCAGATTGCCCAGCTGCCCCTGACTGGCAGCATGAGTATCATCTTCTTTCTGCCTCTGAAAGTAACCCAGAACTTGACCATAATAGAAGAGAGCCTCACCTCTGAGTTCATTCATGACATAGACCGAGAACTGAAGACTATTCAGGCAGTCCTGACCATTCCCAAGCTGAAGCTGAGTTACGAAGGCGAAGTCACTAAGTCCCTGCAGGAGATGAGTATGTCTGCCAGACCACTCTGCTCTTGGGGTGGGTGGGGTTGAGCTTTTTGAGCTTTCTGCCTTGCTAAGCAGCACTCAAGAGCTCTGTGGCTTTGTGGGGAGGCCATGGACGATTCCTTAATTCTACTAACACTGGCGGGGAGGCATGAACTGCCCTTATCAGATGCATTCCTTAGTCCCTACATTTCTTAACAGAACACTGCCTCTCAAACGACAGGTCTGTTGAACTGGTTTCTGGTCTTAATCTCACTCGCTGGTTTTTGAGTGCTCTTGGGCAAGTCACTTGAACACTACCCAGCCCCGAAGTCTACAGACCTCACGGAAGGTCCAAAGTGGGGTTCTACTCCCAGCTTGCCTGCCTCCTTGAGAATCAGGATTTAAGAACCAGGACTCTACTCTTGCGCAGGGGGCTGGGTGAAGGCCGCGTTTTAATGGAAATCTCTCTCAATTTCTGCAGAACTGCAATCCTTGTTTGATTCGCCCGACTTTAGCAAGATCACAGGCAAACCTATTAAACTTACCCAAGTGGAACATCGATCTGGCTTCGAGTGGAACGAGGATGGGGCAGGCACCACACCCAGCCCAGGGCTCCAGCCTGCCCGCCTCACCTTTCCCCTGGACTATCACCTTAACCAACCTTTCATCTTTGTACTGAGAGACACAGACACAGGGGCTCTTCTCTTCATAGGCAAAATTCTGGACCCCAGGGGCATTTAACGGTGCAGTTTCACGTTTAAATACCCTGGAGGAACAAAACCCTCGAGGGATGGCAGATTACATATGACAGGAAGCCTGCCCCCATGTTGTTTCAGTGTATACTTTGCAATAAAGTGCTTTATCCTTAACCTTTGTTGCCCTGTTCCTCCTCCTGTTTTGAGCTCTGTTAAGTTTAATATGAAGATAAATAGCCCTTTTGAGATTTGCTGGTCCTATACTTATAGCCTGGGTCTCTCTCTAAACTCTGCAGAAAGTCACCACTTCAAAAAGCTTGTAGTTATCGTCACGGTATAATGCAGGGCCGGAGTCTCTGCTGTGGAAGTGTTTATGCACTAGGGCCACTAATCTCCAAGGGGGCATCTCCTGCCCCTACAATCAGTGGGGTATGCTCTTAAATAAATCAAACCTTAGGGTAATTTTTTTTTAAGATTTATTTATTTTATTTTAGAGAAAGAGAGACAGAGCACGAGCAGGAGGGGCAGAGGGAGAGACAGAATCTCAAGCAGACGTCAGGCTGAGCGTGAAGCCTGACTCGGGGCCTGATCTCACCACCCAGAGACCACGTCCTGAGCCGAAACCAAGAGTCGGCTGTTCAACCGACTGCACCACCCCAGATGCCCCCCAGAACTTTAGCTTTTATTTTTACTTATTTATTTTAAGCTTTCACTTATTCATTTGACAGAAAGAGCACAAGCAGAGGGAGCGGCAGGCAGAGGGAGAGGGTGAAGCAGGCTCCCTGGCAAGCAGAAAGCCAGATGCCGGGCTCGATCCTAACCCTGGGATCGCGATCTGAGCTGAAGGCAGACGCCCAACCGGCTAGTCACCCAGGCGCCCCAAAACTTTAGCTTTTCATGCAAGCACAGCTATCCCCCTAGTCAAGCTAATATCACCTGACAACACAAGCTAACACATGGGCAGATAGGAGAGGTAAGTCGTAACTTAAGGAAATGTTTCATAAAGCATTTAAGGAAAGCTCCCAAGTACACCTAAAATGGGAATGTGACATGTTAAAATTCTAAACACATTCATTTTAGGGGAGCATGCCTATTTTACAGACTATAACACGACCTTTTTTTAGGAACACGAAACACAACAAGTGTTTGGGACAGAATATAGAACTGTCCTCAGGACTAAATTTTCAACAAGAAAAATTTATCTCCACGAAAAAAAAACCTCACTGGCCACTGTACCCTGCCACAGGGAATGAGTAGAAAGAAGAATTAAATGAGCTTCTGCCTGACCTTCATTCACATGTTTGAATGTAAGCTGTGTTCTAAACACTCAAGTTTCCTGAAAAGCCCCTGCCAGACATCTTGAGGCTATTCATTTCCTGACTGTAAGGCTGAGGCTAGCAGTGGGGACTTCCTGGGCAGACTGGGGTGGGGAGGGTGTCAAGCTCTCAAAGCACCATGGACCTGATGTTCCTTTCCACTAACTCACTGGACCCACCTGGTCCCAGACCGTGACACGGCAACCTGGGTTCAAAACAGTGCGTCTCCCAGCCTCCTGGCCGGGATGGAAGTCTAGACTACTGCTCTACACATCCAGGCAGAAAAGAGCTATCACCTCTCCCTTCTGTTGCTCAAGTCTGAAACCATAAGCAGCAATGCCAGTGCTCTGGGGCACCTTCTAAAGACACCTCCAAGTGGCTCAGGACTCCTGCAGTTGGATTTCCTTTCCCAGTCTGGGGAGGTCCGGCAGAAGGGAGTCTCTTTTCAGGAGAAAGGAGGCCCCCATGTCATTATCATAAGCTTGATTGTATTAGTGTTTGGTCAGGAGGTCTGCCAAGGGTACAGAAGGAGAGGCAGACAATAAAAACTGGAAAACTGGTAGGAGATAAATTTAGAGTTGCCATCCCAGGAAGAGACTGCCTAACAATAAAGTGGCCCCATACTTCTTTCTCTACTCACAATTTCACCGTACTAGTTTTAACAAAGAATTCGAGAAAGCTAGCTACCACACATGAAATGGTGTCTCTGGAAGTAAGGAGCCTCAGTGATTTCTTGCTTAATAATTATTTTTCAATTACAACACAACTACTAAGAGCATAAGTGCCCACTGGAGTGGTACGTAACATTTCATTACTACTAGAAACCACAGGAATGTTCCAGGGAAACAGACGATCATCATTTAGTGAGGTGGAGTCTCGCCAAAAGCCCAGGCTAACATCCAGATGCCTGCAGATCAGCTAAAATCCCTTTAAAGGGCTTAGGCTCTCCAGACACTAGTTTTACATCTTTTCTGGAAACTGGGAGTTTTTACGGGAGGGTGGTTAACTATCTGAAAACCTTGGGATCCTACACTGAAGGCCCCAGTTAGATGGGTGGCGAGTCCAATAAGCAAGATTTCATCTTCTGTAGCTCCTGGATCTCGTCACTGCAAGGGCCATAGTGCACCAGCAGAACCTTTTCGGCCCTCTCAATTGTGTTCAGTGCTTCTGGGATCGCAAACCTGAACCGAAGGAGGTAAAAGGAGTGAATCCACTCATTCAGTCAAGCAAACGTTAATCAAGGGCCTACTCCCACCCTGTGAAGCATACAAAGTTGTCGAAGATCAGTTTGTCTTCAAGGATCTCACACTCTAGAAGGGTAGGGGAGAGACTTTCACAAGCACACTGCAAGGCAGAGTTTGAAAACAAAGTGATGAGAGAAAGCATGAAGATTCTAAGGTCCTGAGAAACAGGCAAATCTCAAAGGGTTCCATCGGGGATTTATCCCAGGGTTTACTCAGGAGTCTTCACCTTCAGGTAACCAAGCCCACCCCAGACCTGACTGCAGCCCTGTTCTCTTGACCCAGTGGGAGGCCTCTGTGTCTCAGGTGTCAGGCCCACAGATCATTCATAATCTTAGAATCGAGCTTCATACATTGCCTCGCCCTCAAGTGCACCGATGGCAGCTTTATCAAGGCTGGAAGGAAATGCTGCATATAGAAATAGGGCCTCCCCATGATCTCAGTGGCAAAAATGGATGACATCCGCATAGACTGTTCTTTCCTTTAAATCTTCAAAGCAGGGTTTCTCTGCCTTGACACTACTGATATTTTGGGCCGGATAACTGTTAGCTGTGGGGGGCTGTCCTGTGCATTGCAGGATGTTTAACAGCATCTCTGGCCTCCGCCCTTGATATGACAACCAAAAATGTCTCCAGACATTGCCAAATGTCCCCTGGGGGCAAAATTACTCCTGGTTGAAAACAACTGCTTTAAGAGGAACAGGATGGGGGAAGGAAGGTCCCCTGGAGTTGAAGGTGCTGAGAACGAGGGCGTGAGGGAGGCGTAGGGAGGCGTGAGGAAGCAGAAAGCTGAGGAGAGCCGCCGAGATGCGGGTGGTAGGGCCATATGGCAACTGCTCCCTAAGAATGTCCTTCAGTGCTAAGAGTTTTCCCTGTATCTCTCAGGAGGAAATTCTAGAGCTTCCAGTTTATCAGCAAAACAGAAGGAAAGGAGTTTTCCTAAAGGGGAGATAGAGAAGTTTCCATGTGCTTAAAAGCACCACAGGAGAAAAGGAACGCTGAAGAGCCTAATAAAAAAGTGTGTGGCCCAGAGGGCATTAGGAAACCAGAGAAAGACTTACCCATTGAAAAAGAGCTGGGCCAGTTTGAAGAGCTCGTGGCCCATTTCAACACTGGATGGCCCATGCTGAGCCTCAACCACTTGGAGACTCTTCTGCAGATGGGCAGCTGACTTCTGCCAGTCCCCTGCAGAGAAAAGAGAAATCTGGTTCCAGAAGAGAACCACAGTCAACTGTGGATGAACATTTTCAGGGTGAGGAAAGCTCAGTGGAAGGGGAAGACAGCTTCAGCTCAAAGACTGAGAGGTGACCAAGCAGATGAGGCTGGGCTCAGGACCAAACGCATGAGGCACACATGGTCTTTGCAGCAGAAAATGAAGACAGACACGTGCCATACCTAAGGCAGCGTACGCCTGGGCCAGGGCATCCTCCATTTCGCCTACCACGCTGTGTTCTGGTGACAGGAAGCTCTCGGCATCGTGTCGGCACCCCAACAACAGCTGAATGGCTTGCTCTATCAAAGCAAAGGAAGGTGGCCTCGTTACTACATAGACCCAGTCCTAGAAACGAGAACCCAGCTCTTAAGTTCCATACTGGCTGGGCCGAATGGGGAAATCCCACTTTGTCCCCTTGTTGTGACAGACCCACAGTGTTTGTTCCCATAAAGCTGTTGTTCTCTCACAGTTTCTCTTTCAGCAGAAGAGGTGTGAGGTGAGGCCTCCCCACGTGGACCCTGGGTTTCCAACTTCAAGTGGCAAGATTCCACTTATGATCATCATATCTCTTGACTTAGATATTTAAGTTTAAGGTCAACTTTCACAAAGTCGGGTAAATAAATTTCTATGACGTCAAGTTCTAAGACAGAGTTTGCAAGGATAATGTGGAGTTCCACAAGCCTCTCTGAAAACAGCAGGATGCTTCTGTCCTCTAGGCGCAGGCTCCACTGCTCCCTAGAAGAGAGGAGGCTCTGAGGAGAGCAGAGCAATCTCTCTAGGAAATTAGGCCATTAGGCCCTGGAATTAAAACAAATGACACCGAACTTCTGGAACAGCACAAAGATCACGGATGTCAGAGATAACCCTTTAGTCATCATGGGGTACTTGAACTTAAGGTCTCTGCTGCCCAAGAGAACAACAGCTTAAATCATCTGGCCCTTTTCAAGGACATAGCACAAACTCGGGCAGTTCGGGCTCTGTCTCACTGGCCTGCGCAGCCATCTTATGGCTGGCACGGGGATAATTACATGTAATTGTTCAGTCATCACTGCGGATCCTCAAGTCCAAGGTGATCCCAGAATAAATACAAAGGGAGGGGCTGAAGGACCAAAGCAGGAAGCAAGTCTCACCTAATTGACCGTTTCCGAGAAGCTTCTGGGCACCCCCAACCTGCCGCTGAAGGTCCTGTACCCGGGAGATGAGGTGATCCCTGCTGACCGATTCCATACAGGACGTGCTGCCACAGCTCAGAACGTCACCTCCCTGTGAAAGCCAGTTTTGTCTTTATTCCTGTACCCCCATCGGTTAGCAACACCGCATGTGTTTTACATTATAGGGTCACTCTGCAGCTTCCAACCCTATGGGGCAAAGAGATGCCCTAATAATACACCATGACCAAAGCCTGACTCAGTTGGGTTTGATGCAGCAACTCTAATGAAAGCCCTAGGCGATCCCTCCCTGAGATTTAATTTTTGACCAAAATTAAACTGGCACAGGTTAGAGTTTCCTTCTGTCTCTATACCCCTCTCATGGGTCTGTATGGGTCCAGAACTTTGGATGATGGACAGATTTCCAGTGATTATGAAGAAGCCATCAGAGTATAGAGTCGTTGAATTACTCTGTTATGCACCTGAAATTAATGCGACATTGTGTGCCAATGATACTTCCATTAAAAAAAAAAAAAAAAAAAGAAAAAGAAAAAGAAAAAGCCAGGGGTGCTCGGGTGGCTTATTCAGTTAAGCATCCAACTCTTTGGTGCCCTGCATTGGGTTCCATGCTCAGTGCAGAGTCTGCTGGGCATTCTCTCTCCCTTTCCCTCTGCCCCTCCCACTAGTGCTCTCTCTCTCTCTCTCTCAAATAAATAAATAGGGGCGCCTGGGTGGCTCAGTCGGTTAAGCGCCTGCTTTTGGATCAGGTCATGACCCCAGGGTCCTGGGATCAATTCCTGCATCAAGCTTCTTGCTCAGCAGGGTATCTGTTTCTCCCTCTGCCTGCCTCTCCTTCTGCCTGCCACTCACCCTGCTTGTGTGTGTGCACTTGCTCTCTGACAAATAAGTAAAATCTTAAAAAATATATATATTAGGGATGCCTGGGTGGCTCAGTTGGTTAAGCGGCTGCCTTCAGCTCAGGTCATGATCCCAGAGTCCTGGGATTGAGTCCCATATCAGGCTCCTTGCTCAGCGGGGAGCCTGCTTCTTCCTCTGCCTCTGCCTGTCTCTCTGCCTACTTGTGATCTCTCTCTCTGACAAATAAATAAATAAAATCAATCTTAAAAAAAAAAAAAAAAGAAAAGAAAACTAATAGGAAGAGATGCCAGGAGAGGCCTCCCCACATCTGACTTTAGGTTTGTAACTTCAGCTTTACAACACGACCAGCTCTACATTACACTTACAGCTCCCCAAAGAATACCATCTCCTTGACAGAGAAAATTTTTGAGGTGGACTTTGGCTATTTTTTATTTATTCATTTATTTTAGGGCAGAGGGGCAAAGAGAGAGGGAGAAAGAGAATCTGAAGCAGGTTCCATGCCCAGCATGGAGGCCCACATTGGGGATTGATCCCAGGACCCTGAGATCGCGACCTGGGCTGAAATAAAGAGTTGAACGCTCAACCAGCCACACCACCGAGGTGCCCCATTTGCTGTTTTTTAAATGCCAGTGTTTAGACCCTCATTTGGCAATGGCAACGTGATTTCTCCTGGGAATCCTCTCCCACCCGCCCACAGCCAGTGCCTGGTGGCCATGTGGCTTGCATCTGACCCATGACCCATTCCTTTGAGCCAAACGGCTGGAGGAAAATGATGGGAGTCTGATTTGCCACCAGCCATGGGTATCAGGTAAATGAAATGCCATAAAATTTTTGCCCAGCCTGCTGTTAGAGGAACACACATCTAGCCTCCCAAGCCAGAGGCTGTGAGGCTGTATATCTTGCCACCACCAGAGGAAGTCTGTTTGGCTAATCGAGAAAGCAGAGTTGAGGAAGGCAGAGAGAAACTGGGTCTTGGTGGCATTATCTGAGCCCCTGGATCTCTGATTATCCCGTGTGTGTGTTCCCTGATAAGAGAAGAAAGTGAAGAAAAAAAAAAAAAAAAGTCGTTAGCCGAAATATCCTCGTCCTGGGACCTTTCAGTGATTTACTTGGGCAAATAACTTCTCAGGTCTTCCCAACCCCAGACTGGTTCAGGGGGGATTTTCTGTTATCTGCAAGATACAGGGGGCCTACATCCAGCCTCTCATGTAGTTCCGGGGAAAGATGCGGGCAAGATGGGCTGAAGGGGAAGACACTGCGGCTCTCAGCCTCTCCTGAAGATGTACGGCCTCCGGGCTGGATGATGGATCAGCTCCAGCAAATGTGGAGAGAGGAAGGGAGGAGAGAGCTTTACCTGCAGGAGCGCTCCGCAGCGGCCACAACAGAATGCCTCCCACCGGGGCCCGACGGTGGCTCTGTGCTTCTCCTTCTGACACACCGGGCAGCTGCAGTCAAAGAAGTACTGAGCCCTCAGCTTCTGCTGCCTGTCGGCGACGGCCATCCTACTGTGGTGAGGCCCTGTGGAGAGACCACACTTGGCCGATGTTGAAGGCAAGGGAGAGTTGAGCGCTACTTACAAAAACTTCAGCTCAGCAGGGGCGATCCTCCATCATGCGATGAATACCCTTACTTAAACATTTGTGGCACTAGATAGAGAAATAAGCTTCCAAGTTGCAAGGGAAAAAAACCCCTAAAGCTAGTCTTTGCCCGTTTTTTGGAAGAGGAAGTTTATGGAATTAAGCAGGGAGATACATGATAGCTTAGACACAACAGGGCCAAGGAAGGAGGCCAGGAGCTGCCTCCCCCCCCCTTTTTTTGGCCTCAGTGTATACTGCCTTCACCTGTCTAGGGGTTTGCTCGTTCTCATTCGCACTGTCCTTTCCTGCCAGAGAAGGGTGGCCCGTGATGAGGAGGGAGGGCTCACCATAGCAGTGCAGTATCTCTTGCCCTTTTGCAATCTTCTCTGATGCCCGGACGGTGGCGACAGTGCTAACGAAGGACATGCTGGTGTTGGGGCTGCAGGAGTGGTTCAGGAGGCTGACAACAGGGAAGATGCCTGTTGCAAGGCGGACCTGCCTGCTGTTGGTGACGTTGTTCTCTTCAGATCCTGAAAGCGCTGCAGGAAAAAGGAAAAATGTGTCAGGACATTAGTCTTGGCCTCGCCGTCCATCCCTCAGAAGATGAGCTGGGCCACTGGGCCTGAAGCCCATCTGAGTCAGAGCTCCGGAGCCGGATCCAATAGACATCAGATGGAACATGACTCACAGCAAACCCTCGTCCCCAGGAAGCAAAGCAAATGAACACATGAAAAGTCCACCGGAATCCTGGAACCTAACCACTGTGTCTCAATTCCAGAAAAAATCCAAAGATTAGAATGCATTAAATAATAATAATAAAAAAGGAACTGTCAGTCGGGAGCCTTCTAGATAGACAGTTTCATAATGTTCACCAGGACACAGAAATGAGAGTACCTGCTGAGGTTATTTCCCAAAGGCTTCTATAGTTGAAGCTGCTTTTGTTTAACTGGTCTTTGGTTAGTTAATAGAATAAGTAACCTCATTGTTCTCTCAAACTAAGTAGGTTTATAATATATTTTAAAAAATCGTATTTCTTAAGCTTACCTGGTTCCTTGAGCCGTCTGTCCCAACTTTGTGGGAAATCAGTCAGCAGCAGTTGTCATTGAAAAAACCTCTCTGGGGGCACCTGGGGGACTCAGTTGGTTAAATGTCTGTCCTGGGCTCAGGTCATGATACCAGGGTCCTGGGATCGAGCCCCACATTGGTCTCCCCGCTCAGAGGAGCCTGCTTCTCCCTCACCCTCTGCCCCTCCCCAAGTGTTCATACTTTGTCTCTCTCTCTCTCAAAAATAAACAAAAAAAATCTTTGGGGAAAAAACCAAAAAAACCCTAAAACCTCTGTGGAAGGGCCCTACTCAAGAGAGTCTCATGTCCCAAACAATCTCTTCTTAGAAACACAATTAAACGGCAATTTAACGACATGATTGAAAATTGGGAAGGAAGGAAAAGGCCTTCAAGCAGTGAGGCTATTTCTGCACCAAAGCTCCCACACTTAGATTTATAGATGAGGAGGTCTATATCCTCTCATGCAGTCCTATTTGCTCTTATTTTAGCCACGGTTTTAAATGGCTTGGTTATTCAGTTCCTCAGCCCAGAGTAGTCGAGAAACAGAACTAGTAAGAGGCAGGTTTTCTGACAATGGCAGGAGACAGGAAGACAGACAGGAGAAGGAGGCAGAAAACTTACATAAGAATAACAGCCTCAGGGCAAACAAAAACACTAGTACCACTCAAGTTTACGCTGTGACACTTTCTTAACCAGAGGTTCCTAGACTAATGGCCGATCTGAGTGGGTTTTGTAATAGCCATACCTACCCATCTCAGGGAGACGGATGCACAAGATAGATAACCTTGGGCATCAGAAAGGCTTCAAGTTGTGTCTGGTAGCCTTGGTGGAAGCACGAGGAAACTGTATTTTCTTTCTTTTTAAAGACTTATTTATGTATTTGACAGACAGCACGAGTAGGCAGAGAGGCAGGCAGAGAGAGAGAGAGGAGGAAGCAGGCTCCCTGCTGAAGAGAGAGCCCGATGCAGGCAGGGCTCCATCCAGGGCTCGATCCCAGGACCCTGGGATCATGACCTGAGCCGAAGGCAGAGGCTTTAACACTGAGCCACCCTGGTGCCCCAGGGAAACTGTATTTTCAACAGAACTGGTTGAAATCTGAATGATTCTCATACTTCAGAGGGAAGGTTTCAGTTTTCCGCAGAACTAAAAAGCCATCAGCTAATTGTCCCATCACTGTGTATGCCAGGAATTTCAACACACCAGTCTCCGAAGAACTGAAGTAGTCGAGGGACAAATGCAATGAATAAAGAAAATATCATGAACCACCATGTGGAAATGTTCTAGAAAGGAAAACACTAAATACAGGAATCATGTAGTCTCTCTGCAGACCATTCTATTATCTGTTGCTATGGAGGACGAGAACAGAACAAGTCAATAAAATTCACAGGGAATCCAAATGACTCAATTGGAGTCAACAGTCCCACAAATTGTATTGAAATCTCTCATCAGAGCTGCTCTTAAGTATTCGGCAGATTTTAGTTTACCCTCCCTTCCCCCCTCCAATGCCTACCTTCTGGTGTATGTGCTAATGAGCAGTGAAAATGCTAAAAGGTAGGCAGCAGGAAGGAGCAGTACAGGGCACGAACAGTTTGTAGTCTGAATAATCAGCCTCTGCATAATTAAAAGTTGACTTGCATTCCCAACTACTGATAACTGGCAAGCTGTATTGAACAGTTGCTAAAATTTTCCCAGAAAAAAATTATCACAATACAGTGAGTAATGTCAGCTTCGTGAATTATTTATAGATGATTCTCTACCATAAGTAGGCCTAGGAACTGAGTGGGGTGAATATTTATGTCAGAGTTGAGTCTCTAATTATTTCTAAAAATTAAGTATTGACTTAAAAAATTATCCAATATTTTGCATTAGTAATCTGTTAGCAGAGATAATGAAAAGTGAGAATATGTATGTACCTTATCAACTAAATTTAATATGTGACATTTCGTGTATAAAACAAAAACAAAAACAGAGAGGGAGTGATTCTTTATTTTACTAAAAGGGTACACTGATAATATCCCTTAGTGGATTTAAAATGGATTCAAGGGGGCGCCTGGGTGGCTCAGTGGTTTAAGCCTCTGCCTTCAGCTCGGGTCGTGATCTCGGGGTCCTGGGATCGAGCCCCGCATCAGGTTCTCTGCTCAGCGGGGAGCCTGCTTCTCCCTCTCTCTCTGCCTGCCTCTCTGCCTGCTTGTGATCTCTGTCTGTCAAGTAAATAAATAAAATCTTAAAAAAAAAAAAAAAAAAGATTAAAAAAATAAATAAATAAAATGGATTCAAGGGGCACCTGGGGGTCCCAGTCAATTAAGTGTCCGACTCTACATTTTGGCTCAGGTCATGATCTCAGGGTTGTGAGATCAGAGGGACTTGTGTTGGGCTCCACTCTCAGTGGAGTCTGCTCTCCCTCTCCCTCTGCCTCTGCCTCTCCCCTCATGTGTTCCCTCTCTCCCTCTCTCTCCAATATATAAATAAATCTTAAAAAAAAAAAATGGATGGGCATCTGGGTGGCTCAGTTGGTTAAGCAACTGTCTTCAGCTCAGGTCATGATCCTGGAGTCCCAGGATCGAGTCCCGCATCAGGTGCCTTGCTCTCCCTCTGTCCTCTCCCCTCTCATGCTCTCTCTTACTCACTCTCTCTCTCTGTCAAATAAATAAATAAAATCTTAAAAAAAATAGCTCATTAAAAAAAAATAGCTCATTAACTCTTAAAAATGGGATCAAGTACAGAAAAAAGATCCATTCACAATACTTCCACAATATACCTATCCTGGTAGATATTTTGTACCACAAGAAATTTGTGTGTATGTCACACAAATAATCAACCACACAAACTGAAAGTAGATTCCTTGGCTGCTGAAGAGTGAAAGCAAAGGCCAGTGAACTAATCTGAACCTACATGGAACCTCATTAAGCCTTGTAATGAAGCCAGATACATCACAAATCTGTCATTCCCTCTGAGACAGAACCATACGGACCAAAGTCTACAATATCATCAATGGCTAGTTCTGTGCCTTAAGAGTCATACCAAAGAAAGGTTTCTGAGGAACGCTGATTAAGTAGTATCTATGCAAAGATAATAACATACACTTTCATAGGTTTCATTCAAAGTCTATCCTAGTTAATGCCTGAATCCTTCTGTGCTGCTAATGAAAGACCTGCTAATGAGATTCCATAAGAACACTAACGGGGAAGTGCTGGAACCCCAAAGAAATAAGAAGGGATATACCAAGATTAGAAATATGAGCTGACTAAAACAAAATTAGATAGGATTCAAAACTGAAAGTGAACATTGCTGGTAGGAGTGTAACTGGTGTAACTTTCCTGGAGGGCAATTTTGCAGTATTTATCAAGGGCCTTAAAAATGTTCTTATGGGGGCGCCTGGGTGGCTCAGTGGGTTAAAGCCTCTGCCTTTGGCTCCAGTCATGATCCCAGAGTCCTGGGATCGAGCCCCGCATCGGGCTCTCTGTTCAGCATGGAGCCTGCTTCCTCCTCTCTCTCTGTCTGCCTGCCTCTCTGCCTACTTGTGATCTCTGTCAAATAAATAAATAAAATCTTTTAAAAAAAAATGTTCTTATGGGGGCGCCTGGGTAGCTCAGTTGTTAAGCATCTGCCTTCAGCTCTGGTCATGATCTCGGAGTCCTGGGATCGAGCACCATATCAGGCTCCCTGCTCAGCAAGAAGCCTGCTTCTCCCTCTCCCACACCCCCTGCTTGTGTTCCCTCTCTCTCACTGTCTCTCTGTCAAATAAATAAATAAAATCTCAAAAAAAAAAAAAAAAAAAAGTTCTTGTAAGGGGTCCTGGGTGGCTCAGTCAGTTGGGCTTCCAAGTCTAAATTTCAGCTCAGGTCACGATCCTGGTGTCATGGGATCAAGCCCCACCTCAGCCCCACTTGAATCTGCTTGAGTTTCTCTCTCCCTCTGCCCCTCTCCCGGCTCATGCACTCCTGAACACATGCTCTCTTTCTCTCTCAAATAAATAAATCTTTAAAAAAATTAAAAATGTTCACATTAAAAAAAGTTCCTATTGTTTTAATTACTTTTAGTATTTAGAAAACCAGTTAAAATTACAAAAGGAATACATGGTAGTCAGAAAAAAATTACAAAGTAAAAATTATAAAGAAAATAAGTCATCTGTGAGCCTATCAGACAGGTACAATAGTTTGGGGCATTTTTTTCTAGGCCTCTGTCCAGTCTTATATATGAAATTCCCATGTGATACACAGCAATTTGTAATTTACTTCTCTTCACTTAATACATTATGGCCATTTCTTTATATTCTAACCTAAAATGCATATTATAGCTAAAAAAAAAAAAAGAAGGCAACACAGCAACCCTGCCAATGTGATAGGGAAAAATGGTATCTTGTTTTAAGTACAGGAGAGGCTAAACAGGACCATATTTACTACTGCTTAGATAAAAGGCTTGCTTATGTGCCTTTTTAACAGCCTTTTAAAGATATAATTTATCTACCATAAAATTCACTTATTTTAAGTGTACTAATTCATGATTTTCTTTAGGAAATTCATATAAGCTGTGCAACCATTATCACAATCTAGTTTTAGATTTTCACCACTATTGTATACGTTTAAAGACTGACTTTAAGAGCTGCATAGTTCCTAGAAATGTTCTTTCATTTTGCTATTTTCATTTTAGTTTATGGGCTTTTTCTCCCCTGGGGTTGGTTTGCTTTTAAAATAACAACTATTTCGGGTGCCTGCATGGCTTAGCTGGTTAAGCGCCCGACTCTTGATTTTGTCTCAGGTCATGATCTGGTGTGAGATTGAGCCCTCAGTACTGGGGAGTTGGCTTGAGATTCTTTCCTTCTGCCCTTCCCCCCACTTGCATGTGCACCCCTGCTCTCTATGGTGAATAAATCAATCTTTAAAAACAAACAAAAACAACTATTTCATGTGTTTACAGTGCTCTGTGCCAGCAACTTTGCCCAGAGTTTAGCTACACGTTTTCTGCTGGTCTTTCCCGGGATTATTCATATTATTGCATTCATCTAGCATATGGTCTTTTTTTTTAAAGATTTTATTTATATATTTGTTAGAGTGAGAAAGAGAGAGTACAAGCAGGCAGAGTGGCAGGTAGAGGCAGAGGGAGAAGCAGGCTCCCCGTGGAGCAAAGAGCCCAATGCGGGACTCGATCCCAAGACACCGGGATCATGACCTGAGCCAAAGGCAGCCGCTTAACCACCTGAGCCACCCAGGCATCCCGCATACGGTCTTTTTTAAAAAAAATATTTTATTTATTTATTTGACAGAGAGAGACACAGCAAAAGAGGGAATACAAGCAGGGGGAGCTGGAGTGGGAGAAGCGGGGGTGGGGGTGGTGGTTAGGGGGAGAAGGTGAAGCAGATTCCCCAGACTCCCTGTAAGCAGGGAGCCCAATGAGAGGCTTGATCCCAGGACCCTGGGATCATGACCTGAGCGGAAGGCAGACGCTTAACAACTGAATCACCCAGGTGCCCTAGCATATGGTCTTTTACCCTCAAGAAGGCTAGACTTAAAAAAACAAAGAAGGCTAACCTAGGCTTGTTCATATGGCTACACACCATCATTCCAAGAAAATGACATGGAAGCTACAAGGCCTCTTAAAGCCTAGACTCCAAAGTCACACAAGGGTCAAAGTAAGTTACGGGGCTGGCCCAGATTCAAGGGCAGAGAAAACAGACTCTACCTCTTTTTTTTTTTTTAAAGATTTTTATTTATTTGACAGACAGAGATCACAAGTAGGCAGAGAGGCAGGCAGAGAGAGAGGAGGAAGCAGGCTCCCTGCAGAGCAGAGAGCCCGATGCGGGACTCGATCCCAGGACCCTGAGATCATGACCTGAGCCGAAGGCAGTGGCTTAACCCACTGAGCCACCCAGGCGCCCCCAGACTCTACCTCTTGATTGGAGAAAAAGCAGTATGAAGTTGCAAAAGGGCAAACATACAGGGGTGGGTGAAATTTTTGGGGTTATCTTTGCAAACAATCTTCCCCAGAGGCCCGGAGGTTCATCCAGTCCTCTCTTTATCCATAGGAGGATACTGAGGGAAATTTCTCTGACATTAGCAATAGCAACAGCTTTCTAGACACATCTCCTGAGGCAAGGGAAACAAAAGCAAAAATAAACTACTGGGACTACATCAAAATATAGCTTTTGCACAGCAAAGTAAATAACCAACAAAACTACAAGGCAACCTTCTAAACAGGAGGAGGTATCTGCAAATGACAGATCTGATAAAGACTAGTATCCAGGGGCGCCTGGGTGGCTCAGTGGGTTAGACCGCTGCCTTCGGCTCAGGTCATGATCTCAGGGTCCTGGGATCGAGTCCCGCGTCGGGCTCTCTGCTCGGCGGGGAGCCTGCTTCCTCCTCTCTCTCTCTGCCTGCCTCTCTGCCTACTTGTGATCTCTCTCTGTCAAATAAATAAATAAAATCTTAAAAAAAAAAAAAAAGACTAGTATCCAATCTATATAGAGAACTGATACAACTCAACATCCAAAAAAACAAATAATCCATTTAAAAACGGGCAGAAGACAAGAACAGACATTCCTCCAAAGAAGACATCCAGATGGCCAACAGACACATGAAAAGATGCTCAACATCACTCATCATCAGGGAGATGCAAATCAAAACCTCACACCTGTCAGAGTGGCTACCAATAAAAAACTCAAGGAACAATAACGATGGCGAGAATGAGGACAAAAAGAAATCCTTGTGCACTGTTGGTGGGAATGCAAACTGCTGCAGCCACTGTGGAGGACAGCTGGGAGTCTCCCCAAAAAGTTACAAATAGAACTATTCTATGATCCAGTAATTGCACTGCTGGGTAATGACCCAAGGAATATGAAAATTGGAAGGAATATATGCACCTTTATGTTCTTTGTAGCATTATTTACAATAGTTAAACTATGGGAACAGCCCAAGTGTTCACTGACAGATGAATGGATAAAGAAGATGTGGTCTATATACAATATAGTATTACTCAGCCATAAAAAAATGAAATCTTGCTGTTCTAACAACATAGATGGAGCTAGAGAGTATAATGGTAAGCAAAATAAGCCAGTCATAGATAAATACCATGTGATTTCACTCATATGTGGAAACGGAGAAACAGAACAAGGGGCGCCTGGGTGTTTCAATTGGTTACGTCCTGGGATTGAATCCTCCTCTGGGCTCCTTGCTCAGAGAGGAGCCTGCTTCTCCCTCTGCCCCTGTCCCCACTTGTGCTCTCTCAAATAAAAAATAAAAAATTAAAAAAAAAAAAAAAAAAAAGAAACAAATGAGCAAGGAAAAAAAGAGAAAGAGAGAGACAAGCCAGGAAACAGACTCTTAAAGATGGAGAATAAATTGATGGTGACCAATGGGTGTGGGGATGGGGGTAATAGGTGATAGGGAGTAAGAGTACATGTGTGATGATGAGCACAAATAATGTATATAAATTGTTGAATTACTATGTTGTACACCTGAAACTAATATAGCATTGTTGGGCGTCTGGATAGCTCAGTTGGTTAAGTGACTGACTTTGGCTCAGGTCATGATCCTGGAGTCCCGGGGTCAAGTCCCACATCGGGTTCCCTGCTCAGTGGGGAGTCCGCTTCTCCCTCTGACCTTACTCCCTGTCGTGCACACACACTCTCTCTCTCAAATATCTCAAATATTTATCAAATAAATAAAAAAATCTTTAAAATAACATTGTCAACTACACTGGTATTAAAAAAAAAGTATACTAAGTGAGGCACACAGAAAGGTTAAGCACTCTGAGTTCATATGGAGAGTTAACGGTTAGAATCAGTGGAGTGGAAACCCAGGCCTGCTGCCTCCCAGTCCCATGTTTTAATTCCTACAAGGATCTCTTCCACCCACATTCTCTGTCTTCTTTGGTGATTATAGTGTTCTTGATAATTTGGTCTTTAGGTTAAATCTAGCTTTCTTTAATTACTTAAATTGGATATTCTATGTTTTAAAAAGCTTCTCTCACCCTAAGACCATGTAAGTGTTCACTTATCTTTTCCTAGTTATCTGATGGTTTAGTGTTTCCCTGTTTAACTTTTTAATGATTTAACACTTTTAGGGGACTTTCGTATCAGTACCATCCTGTCTTTCATTACTGTAGCTTCATGCTGATATGAAATCTGATGGTACCAAGCCCCTTCAATACTCTTCTATTTATTATTATTATTATTGGAGCACCTGGGAGTCTCAGTTGGTTAACCACTGACTCTTGATTTTTGGCTCAGGTCCTGATCTCAGGGTCCTGAGATAGGGCCCTGCCTCCAGCTTCAGCTCTAGGCACAAGTCTGCTTGAGATGTTCTCTCTCCCTTTCTCTCTGCCCATCCCCCAACGCTCATTCTCTCTCACTAAATAAAATCTTTAAACAATATATATTATTTTTATTGAACAGGTTATAGAAGAGATGTAGTTAAAAAGACCAGAGCAAACATCATCATCAGGCTCCTCTGATTCTTCTTTCCTTGCCTCCATCGCCTTCTCACTGGGGGCAGCAGTGTTGCTAGGATCCCCCTGATGCTGGGACGGCTCCACCAGTGCCTTCATTGCTAATGGGACTCTTGTGACGCTGGCCAAGGCCTCTGCAAACAAGCGGGGCGGGAAGGGTTGGACATTTACACCAGGGACTCTAGGAGGACACTGATGGTAGCCTTGGTGAGCGCCACCTGGTCCTGCGGGATGAGCTCGGGGAGGGAGGGTGTGGGCTGCCAAGTTCAAGGATTCAGTACTCTTACAAAATGGCTATTTTCGGGTGCCTGGGTGGCTCAGTGGGTTAAAGCCTCTGCCTTCGGCTCAGGTCATGATCTCAGGATCCTGGGATCGAGCACCGCATCGGGCTCTCTGCTCAGCAGGGAGCCTACTTCCCGCTCTCTCTCTCTGCCTACCTCTCTGCCTACTTGTGATCTGTGTCTGTCAAATAAATAAATAAAATCTTAAAAAAAATGGCTATTCTCACCACTTATTCAAGATGAACTTTAGCATCAGTGTCCAATTCCATGAAAAATCCAATTGTGATTTCGTGTGGAACTGCACTGCACTGGTTGGGGGAATGCAGGGGAACTGCTATTTTTAGTTTTCAGTGTTTCCGTCTCAGAATATGGTCTGTCTCTTACCCGAACCTGTGTATCCCTCCAAGTTAATTATGTTTGCATTTCTGGATGAGACCCTTCTTGGTCATCTCTTGGCATTCCTTCAATAAACTGCTGGATGTGATACAGCAGTGATTTTCTCAGGATTCCTACAGTGATATTCACAAGTGAGACTAATCTATAGTTCTTATCCTTGGCTTTGCAAAATGAATGGGAAAGGACTCCAGGTTCCCCCATGCCCCGGAACAGTTTATACTGTATAAAAATGATCTGTTCTTTGAAAGATATTTTTTGTTTTATTAAAAAATGTGACGACAGATGCCTGGATGGCTCAGAAGGTTAAGCATTTGCCTTCAGCTACGGTTGTGATCTCAGGGTCCTTGGATCAAGCCCCATGCTAGACTCCCAGCTCAGTGCGGAGTCTGCTTCTCCCTCTCCTTCTGCCTCTCCTGCTTATGCTCTCTCTTTCTCCTAAATGAATACTTAAAATCTTTTTAAAAAAATGTGGCTAAATATGGTCCTTAGAAGTTTTAAAGAACTTACATGGAAAAGAGTGGGTCTGGCTTCTTTTTATGGATATATGTATATATATCTCTAAGATTTTTTTTTTTAAAGATTTTATTTATTTATTTGAGAGAGAGAGACAGTGAGAGAGAAAATGAGCGAGGAGAAGGTCAGAGGGAGAAGCAGACTCCCCATGGAGCTGGGAGCCCGATGTGGGACTCAATCCCGGGACCCCAGGATCATGACCTGAGCCAATGGCTGTCGTCCAACCAACTGAGCCACCCAGGCGCCCCATATATCTCTAAGATTTTATTTGTCAGAGAGAGACAGAGAGAGCACAAGCAGGGGGAGCCACAGAAGGAGAGGGAGAAGCAGACTCCCTGCTGAGCAGGGAGCCTAATGAGGGGCTCGATCCCAGGACCCCGAGATCATGACCTGAGCAGAAGGTAGACACTTAACTGACTGAGCCACCCAGGCGTTCCTGGAAATATTTTGATAATCTTTAAATTTTCCTACAGTCACTGGATATTTGAAGTGTTCTCTTCCTGAGAAAATGTAGTAAATTTGTGTTTTCTACTTAATGTTTTCAAATTTAAGAGTCTAAAATGATATTAAATACTTGCTTAAAATTTAAAATTTAATTTATATTATTGGCTATACTCCTTCATTGCTCCTAATTTTGTGGGCTTTTTTCCTTACTAAATAGATATCTTAATTAGATTTGCCAAATCTCTGTCTCTATCAGGAGTCTACATACTGTAACCTGTTGGCCAAATCACGCAGACTGCCTGTTTTTGTAGAGTGTAGTCTAAGAACTGCTTTTACATTTTTAAGTGGTTGAAAAAAAACAATGAAAAGAACAATGCTCACTATGTGAATTCTAAGAAATCAAATTTCAGTGTCCATCATGAAGTGCTCCTGGAACCTAGCCATTCAGTCATTTTCTGCATTGTCAATGGCGACTTTGGTGCTGCAATGGCAGAGCTGAGTCAGAGACGCCATGGCCTGCAAAGCCTAAAATATTTACTGTCTGGCCCTTTACAGAAAAAGTTTACTGAACCCTGTGATGAGGAGAACAAAGACAAAAGAAAAGTAAGTAAAATTAAATTTCCTTACAACTTGTAGCCCATTGACAAATACTTGAGACAGGCAGAGTACGACAATCCTCAAGGAGCTCACAACTGCCTTAACATTAAAGCTTTCCTAGAGGCAAAAAGCAACCTCTTAGCTTGACAACAGCCAGTCTTCCAGGATTCTCTCTCACCCTCTGCCTCTGCCTGCACCTCCCCCCATCCCATGCATGTGCGCATGAGCTCACACTCTCAATAAATGAAAGCTTATCTGAAGATTTTATTTATTTATTTGATAGACACAGCCACAGAAGGAGCACAGCAGGGGGAGCAGCAGGCAGAGGGAGAAGCAGGCTTCCTGCTGAGCAAGGAGACCGATAAGGGGCTTGATCCCAGGACTCTGGGATCATGACCTGAGCCAAAGGCAGACGCTTAACCAACTGAGCCACCCAGGAGTCCGTGAAATGTTAATTTTTTTTAAAAATTTATTTATTTATTTGAGAGAGAGAGTGAGAAAGAGCACATGAGCAGGGGCAGAGGGAGAGGAAGAGGGAGAAGCAGGTTCCCCCTGATGTGGAACTCGTTCCCAGGACTCAGGAATAACGACCTGAGGCAACTGCATACGCTTAACTGGCTGAGCTACCCAGATACCCCTAAATGAAATCTTTAAAACAAATAAATAACTGAATAAAAATATATACATGGGAGAAAAGGACGACTAAAAGCAAAAATATCAAAATCTTAACAGTAATCAATTCTGAAGGTAGAAGTATGGGGGACCGCTACCTTCTTCTTTGAACTTTCACTACAGTTTTAAAATTAAAAACACTGGGTGCCTGGGTGGCTCAGTGGGTTAGGCCGCTGCCTTCAGCTCAGGTTGTGATCTCAGGGTCCTGGGATCGAGTCCCGCATCGGGCTCCCTGCTGAGCGGAGAGCCTGCTTCCCTCTCTCTCTTTCTCTCTGCCTGCCTCTCCGTCTACTTGTGATCTCTCTGTCAAGTAAATGAATAGAATCTTTAAGAAAAAAAAAATTAAAAACACTGATTCACACAGTAACATTATTCTTGTAAATTTTTAAAATGGACTGGGGGCACCTGGGTGGCTGGGTCAGTTGAGTGTCCAACTCTTGGATTCAGCTCAGGTCGTGATCTCGGGGTTGTGAGATCAAGCCCCTCCTTGGGCTCAGAGGTCTGCTTGAGGTTCTCCTCTCCCTCTCCTTCTGCCCCTCCTGCTGTTCTCTCTCCTGCTCACGACACATGCTCTCTCTCTCTCCAAAAGTAAATAAAGAAATCTTTAAAATGGATGGTATGCCTTTCCATTATTCTAGTTTTCCTTAACACATGAAAATCCTTTTGGAAACTTCCTTACCTCTACCCACCCAACTTAAAAGTATATAATCAATCACTACTCACAACCCCAGTGCAGCTCTTTCTGCCCATGGGTCCTATTCCATGCTTTAATAAAAGCACCTTTTGCACTGAAAATATCTCAGGAGTTCTTTTTGGCCATTTGCTCCTGACCCACAACACATCACCATGGTCTAACGCACACAAGTTTTGATAGATGTATGTACTGAATGCCATAGTATATTAGTTATTTTGGCTTCAAGATCCTTATTTTTGATATATTTGATCAAAATCAGAGTGGTATATTAAAGTTTCTCACAGCTATGGTGTTTTTGCTAGTTTTTCCTGGTATACTTAATAATTTTTGCTTTGTAGTCACAATCTCTGTTTCTGAGAGCTAAGATTGATGTATTTCAGTGTGGAAAGTGTCCTATAAAAAAATAAAATTCCTTCTTTTTATTAGGTACCTTGAGTACCTAATCTTAATATTTCATGTTAATTCTAATATCCTGATTTGCTTGTGATTCCCAACATGTCTTACCCAAACATTCTGTGTTACTTTTGTAAACAGAGTATACCTGGATAATTTTTTTTTTAACCAGTTCTGAAAGATTCATTTCACTTTATCATCTTGTTGCTCAGTGAACTGGTTTTTATTTAAAAAATTTTTATTTTAAAGATTTTATTTATTTATTTGACAGAAAGATAGCACAGGCAGGGGGCGCGGCAGGCAGAGAGAGGGGGAGAAGCAGGCTTGACATGGAGCTCGATCCCAGGACCCTGGGATCATGACCTGGGTGGAAGGCAGACACTTAACTGATGGATGATCCAGGTGCCCCTCAGTGAACTGGTTTTTATGTTTTTTTAAAAATTCAATTTATTTTATTAAAAGATTTTATTTATTTGACAGAGAGAGATCACAAGGAGGCAGAGAGAGAGGAGGAAGCAGGCTCCCTGCTGAGCAGAGTCCAATGTGGGGTTCAGTCCCAAGACCCTGAGATCATGACTTGAGCCAAAGGCAGAGGCTTAACCCACTGAGCCACCCAGGCGCCCCTGAGTCAATGTTTTTAATTTTAAAACTGTAGTAAAAGTTCAAAGAAGGTAGCAGTAACCCATACTTCTACCTTCAGAATTGATTACGGTTAAGATTTTTGTATTTTTGCTTTTAGCTTCCTCCTATGTATATGTTTTTATTTAGTTATTTAATTTTTTAAAAAAGTACACTTATCTATTTAAAAAAAAAGATTTTATTTATTTGGCAGAGAGAGAGAGTGAGCACAAGTAGGGGGAGGAGCAGGCAGAGGGAGAGGGAGAAGCAGGCTCCTGGTGCGGCTCGGCAGATGCTCAATGACTGAGCCACCCAGGTACCCCTCGTTATTTATTTTAAAGATTTCACTTATTTATTTATTTTGAGAGCAAGCTAGAGAGAGAGCATGCACACTAGTGGAGCAGGGAGGGGCAGAGGTAGGGGGAGAGAAAGAGACTTTCAATCAGACTTGTGCTGAGCAGGGAGTTCAACCTGGGGGTCGATCTCACAACCCTGAGATCATTTCCTGAGCCGATATTGAGTTAGATGCTTAACCGACTGAGTCACCCAGGTGTCCCTCTTTATATATATTTTTAAAACATAAGGAAAGGGGCGCCTGGGTGGCTCAGTGGGTTAAAGCTCTGCCTTCGGCTCAGGTCATGATCTCAGGGTCCTGGGATCGAGCCCCACATCGGGCTCTCTGCTCGGCTGGTAGCCTGCTCCCTCCTCTCTCTCTGCCTGCCTCTCTGCCTCCTTGTGATTTCTATCTGTCGAATACATAAATAAATCTTAAACAAAGAAACAAAACATAAGGAAAAAATTGTACATAAAATATAGAGCCTGACAGGTAAAGCCAAAGTCTCCAATCCTCTTTCCATCACTCCAGGTAGCCGGTATCATGCTATGAATCTATTTCCCCCATCCTTATTAGCCACAGATCATACAGGTATTCCTGTCTATACATACATTTACTATCCAAAAGTTTATTCTCAACAATTTGTGAAAAATTTTACCCGAAACTTGCTATGCAAATAAAAACCTGACTATAATGATATGTCATGCACACAGAGCAAAAACATTTAGGCTAAGATTCTTTGACAGTTATGGACAGGCCACTGGAGGAAAGCAGATGGAAGTCTCCTTTGGTGCCCATGGCTTGGCCATTCTGCCACAGGGATTCAGCCTGCTATTGTTTAGCCTGTTATTGTTTACCTGGACAGTAGTTTCTATAGTTTTCAGAGCTCCTGGCATTTGTATCTTTTTTGTATGTTCTATTAAGTACTTCAGAGGCAAGACACAATAAAATCAGGAGTCGGTAATTTTCTGCCACTATAATCTGGAAGCCCCATATACTGTTTTTTTTTTTTTTTATATTCACAAAAACAAAAATACATGAATCGCTTCTCGGCCTTTTGGCTAAGATCAAGTGTAAAAACAAAAATACATGAAAAAATATTTTTTAAAATGCCAGTGAATGTACCCAAGGGAAAATATAATTCCAGAAAAACACCCAACAGATGTATTTTAGAAGGTAGCAATGGCTCAAAGAAGCCAATGGAAGCAGAGGAGAGAATGGAGACTGGCTTGCAATGGGATTTCCTAGCATTATAGGATGAAGCCAGGGCTATTCTGGGGGTGTTCCATGTGCTTCAGGATGGGGAAGACAGTCTTCCTCCAAAACACTTCTCGTGAAACGCCTACACACCATATAACTTGGCAGCTGCATTAAAATTAAAGATAAAAACATACATATAAAAGGTTGATGAAATTCTAGATTACCTAATGTGAGAAGATCAAAAGAGCTAAGCATGCATAGCTTCCTAAAGCCACATTTGTATCAGGCTGTCTATAAATCTTAGGTTTAGGTAATATCCAATTTTTCCCCTCAAGAGAGTTAATTAGAAATTTGAGAAAGGTGGGGCGCCTGGGTGGCTCAGTGGGTTAAGCCGCTGCCTTTGGCTCGGGTCATGATCTCAGGGTCCTGGGATCGAGTCCCGCATCGGGCTCTCTGCTCAGCAGGGAGCCTGCTTCCTTCTCTCTCTTTCTCTCTGCCTGCCTCTCTGCCTACTTGTGATCTCTGTCTGTCAAATAAATAAATAAAATCTTAAAAAAAAAAAAGAAAAGAAAAGAAATTTGAGAGAGGTATAATGACCTAATTGAATTGAAAGACATTATCTGCTAAAATGGAGATCACACAATAGAACGACCAGAAACACTGTTTCTTTTCTAGAGTATCTGTTGTTAGTACAGTGTCACTCATGATGCTGGCCACAGTCAACCTCTCCAACTACCTTAAATAGACTTGTCTGTAGGACCTGGTTCAGGCAAGCAGGTCTAGGCTGGTCTGTGTCTAGAGGCGGTCCCTAGATTGTTGGCCCCTGGCCAAAGGACAGCCCAAACAGGCTGGCCAACCGTTCAATACTGTATGAAAAGCTGTGCTTGGCCAGATTACTCTCTTGGAAATTTAAAACAGAAGGACAGAAGAAATCCGTCAGTTGGAAAGAGAAGAGACAGAGTAGCTGAGTCACATGAATAAGATTTTGATACCTTAACTCAACAGCAGACTCTTCTTTTTTTTAGATTAAAAAAATATTTTATTTATTCATTTATTTGAGAGAGAAAGTGAGAGAAGCAGACTGTCCGCTGAGCAGAGAGCCCTATATAGGGCTCAGTCCCAGGATCCTGGGATCATGACCTGAGCTGAACACAGATGGTTAACATACTGAGCCACCCAAGAGCCCTGTGGACCTCTCTTCTTTCTGCAGTCTTATTATTTTAGTTCTCCTTCACGATAAAAATCCCTCTGTAACAGGGCTTTTAATTTTCAAGTGTATTTGTAAACAACACCTCATCTTCACAACTCAGTAAAGTTAGGTGGGATTAAACTACCTGTTGCTGAGACAAGACAATCGAGGCAGAGTGGGCTCAAAGAGTTTGGGTCACACAGCTTCTCAATGTTGCAATCATGGTAACACAGGACCGTTAGACCACCACTACTGTTCCTGTTCACAGTTCTTTCCTCCCAGACGTGAGCAACATCAAGAACAAAAGAGTAAGGCAAACAAAGCTCTCCTCTTACCTGTCTGCTGAATGGTAGTTATGGCCTGAGCATTGCACTGTAGCTGTAACATGTGCTTCAACATGGCCACTCCCCAGGTACTCAACTCGGAACACAAGATAGGAGGTGCTGCGGCGTCTGGCTTCGAGGAGTCGGCTGCTTCCAGCTGCCTGCAGAGCGCCGACACACTGAGGGCACAGAGGAATTTGTATTCTGGGCTATGGTGCTCAGTATGGGGCAAGAGGTGGAAGACAGCATTGTAGTTATTTTCATATTTGCCGTTGACATCACAGCCTGGAACTGGGGTCTGAACTATGTTGCCATTCTCCTCACTCTCCCCTCCCAGGTCAGAACGGAGTGTGTGTACCGGAGTCTCGCTTTCAGGTGAGCACATGTCCTTGTTACTAATCTCACTGCTAAGCTTCCTTATGACTTTGCTGGCACCCTCGAATCTAGCTAAAAGGGTCGCCCTCAGCGCGACGTGGCAGAAGATACCCAGTGTGAGCAGCAGCCCCCCGAGAGGACACTCTCTGTTATGGTAGAGCCCCCAGGCCTGCTGCATACACTCGTGGCTGCAGTACTTGGCATAGCTGCAACCGTCACAGGGAACCATGGCCAGAGTGTGCGTCAAACATCGGTGACAGTAGAGGTCCCCATTTGTGACTCTGGTATCCCACTTGCTTGCTAGGCCTTGATGTAGTGGGGGCCTTTCTCCAGGGTTAAGGACACTCACGAAAGCATCCTCCTTCACCAAGAGCTCTCCAGGGAGAATATCTTCTGTGGCAATCAGATAGCGGCCTCGTAAAGGGTCCATGCACAGGCTGACAGAGGATGAGGCACAAGGAATCTGTTCATTCACCTCCCTTAGGTCCATATCCTCAAAGATTTTCGTTAGAGTTGTTGGGAAGGTTGCTGTGAGCCTCTCCCTTTCTTGTACTTTCATTTTCAAACGACACAGGTTTCGCTGCAGAATTTGAAACTGGGCAGCTGCTACAGTTGGTTTGGCAGCAAAGTTACTTTCAAGATCCCTGATGGTCTGGCCTGCCTCCTGTAGTCTCCCCAGGGTCACCAGACACTCGACCTTTCGCAATGTCACCTTGGGTTGCAAACTTTCTGGATACCCATGCATCTGTGCCCTCGTGATATCTTTAAGACACATCTGAAAATAGAAAGGAAATCCCCTATGAACTCCTTGGACCTGACTCTTCAATGTCTACTAAAAATCTTTTTTTTTTTTTTAAAGATTTTATTTATTTATTTGACAGAGAGAAATCACAAGTAGACGGAGAGGCAGGCAGAGAGAGACAGAGGGAAGCAGGCTCCCCGCTGAGCAGAGAGCCCGATGCGGGACTCGATCCCAGGACCCTGAGACCATGACCTGAGCTGGAAGGCAGAGGCTTTAACCCACTGAGCCACCCAGGCACCCCAATGTCTACTTAAAATCTTAACAAAAATCTACAGGAAAGTTAAAGATGATTAAAAATGGAGCGACTCTAATTACATGCTTGCTTATTTCTTTAAATCATATTCTGCTGTGTGATCTTTTAAGAAATTAAGTCATACTTGCCAAGGATATTGAATTTAATTGTCTTATTAAATATTCCTGTTTTGAGGGCAAAAAAAAGTCTTACAGACAGAAGAATTGTAGTGATTAAAGGAGTAGGCTTAGAAGTCAGACAGATCTGCAATCCACTCCTGACTGCTTCTTACTAGCTGTATGACCTTGTGCAAGCAACTTAATTTCTCAGTATCTTAGTGTTCTCATCTGAAAAACACAGATACCTCACAGGGTTGTTTTAAGGATGAAATAAGGTAATATACCTAAAGTGCTGAAAAGAGCGCATGCGTTCAATACATGGTAATTGCTGCTACAAGAAGGGAAATAAAAATAACCAATGTAGAGAGGTTATAAAGGGTTACATAGTTCACAAGTTCTTCCAACTGTTGTCCTCAATTGCCTAGGACTTTCCTGCTTAGGGCCTAGAGTTAAATTCTTGCTCGCCTCTTTTATTTTATTTCATTTTTGGAGAGAGAGACAGAGAGAGATGGCAAGAGTGGCAGAGAGGGGCAAAGGGAGAGGGAGAGAGAGAATCTTAAGCAGGCTCCACCCAGCACAGAGCCTGATGTGGAGCTCGATCTCAGGATCCTGAGATCATCACCTGAGCTGAAATCAGGAGTCAAGGCACTCAACTGACTGAGCCACCCAGGCGCCCCACTTGCTTGTCTCTTTCAGTTCAAAGGGCAGTAAGTGTGAACTTGTGATTATTCAACTAGTTCTTAACTCTAGGACATATTTTAAAAATTCCTGGGGCATTCCAAAATGGATGTTACCAAAATGACATTTGAGAGCTTGGCTTTAGCCACCAACTGGGAAATGAGAAAAAAGCCACTCCTATCAAGCCCACTCTCTCAGAGGCATACACAGGCATTCTGGCGCAACTTCTAGTTGCCCATTCAAAATATGTATGGAGGGTGGACCATATTACCGCAGGGATAACCCTGAACACGCTCCTTATTAAGAAACAAACAAACAAGTAAATAGTTTGCAAACCCTTGGAACCCGAAGTATTATTAGCAACACATCTCACAGCTCATCTTGACACTGAGAACTGCTGACCCACTGGATATATATAGTTCCTGGCCCTGTGCCATATGCCAGGACTTCTGTCAACCAATACCACCCCACATGACCACCTGTGATAGGTAAAACTAATCAGGAGAAAGAAAAAATGCATCAGAACAAATCTGGGAGGATACCAATTTTCTTCCAACTTGACTAGTTCACAGCAGGGGCATTTTAGTGCTCTAAGGTAGGAGCAGAGCTGAAGGTCTAGTCTTCTAGTGAACCCCCTACCAATCGTTTCCAATCACACCAGGCACCCCGATACTCACTTCATATTCATCCATGTAGAAGAGGGCCGCAGAGCGATTGGCGTAACACAGTGAAATGTCCGCAGTGTGAGGCCTCGCGTGGGATATTCCCTGCAAAACAATGAACCAGTTAAAGACATCAAAGGAAACTAGAATTTTAAAACATAATTTCTATATACAACTTGGAGCCAGAACACATAACCCCAAGATCAAGAGTCATATGCTCCACCTACTGAGCCAGCCAGGCACACCAAAAACTAGCATCTTTAAAGTGTTTCTGGGGGGGATACCTGGGTGGTTTAGTCAGTTAAGTGTCTGCCTTCAAGTCAGGTCATGATCCCAGGGTCCTGGGATCAAGCCCCGAGTCCTGCTCACTGGGGAGTCTGCTTCTCCCTCTCCCTCTGCTGCTTCCCTGTTTGTGTTTGCACACGCATTCTCTCTCTGACAAACAAATAAATAAAATCTTCAAAAAAAAAAAAAACTTTTTTTTTTTTCAGATAATAAGGGCTATACTATGAAAGATGATAGGAAATTGGTCAAGTTAGTGGATCTCTTTGTGCTTCGGCTTCATTTTTAACTACCTTAGAGCCAAGCCGTGAAGATCAAGTGAGGAAATAAATATTCAAAGCACTTTGAAGACAGCAGCATCAGACGGAGCTTCAGCCACAAACAATACTGAAGGTAAATGAAAATGGAGGAAAATATTGCAAGCACAATCCTGCACATAACAAAGGGTGAGTGCCACAAATAGAAATTCACAGAAGAAGAAACACTAGTGATACTTATTTCTTAGAAAACAAATAGTTAGTTCATTTGTGGATCACAAAATATATGAAAACGAAAGCACACAATGTTTTGTTTTTTTCTACCACCAAACTGGCAAGGATTAATAATTATCATAAAGGCAGCATCTCAAACCACTGAAGAAAAGATAGAGATTACTCAGTAAAATTATTATGACCAGAAGGTAGTCACTGAAGACAAAGCTGGCTCTCTATGATAAACCTTTCATTAGGATAAATTCTAAATGGATCAAAATCTTAATGTAAAAAATGAAACTCGTGGAGCACTAGAAGAAACTATGGGAATAACCTAAAGCGATGTTGGAGTGAGGAATCCCTTTCTAACTATGATACAAAACCCAGAAGTTTTATAAGAGGTTAATAAATTTGACTACATAAAACATTTCTTTACCAATAAAAGCAATCTCAAAAGGCAAACATGGAACTGGAAAAAATATCTGCAACTCCTATCACAGGCAAAGGGCTCATTTCTTTACTTTATAATTAGTTCCTACAGATCCATAAGATAATGACCAATAATTCAATAGGAAAATATGCAAATAATAGAACAGAGAGTTCTAATGGGAAATATAAATGGCTCGTAAACATATGAAAAATGCTCAACTTCATTCCTAATCAGCAAAATGAAAATTAAAACTCTACTGGATTTTGAAATGATTATGCTAAGGGAAATAAGCCAGAAACACAAGAACCAATACTGTATGATATCACTTGCATGAGGTGCCTGGAATTGGCAGTATCACAGAGACAGAAAGTAGAACAGAGGTTGCATGAGGTGAGGGGGAAGGGAGGTATGGAGAGTTATTGCTTGTTTGGGTTGGTGAGAATGTTCTGGAAATGTATAATGATGATGGCTGCACAACACTGTGAATGTGTTTATTAATGCCACTCCATTATATATACTTAAAAATGGTTAAAATGGAACATTGTGTGTAGTGTGTATTCTACCACAATAAAAAAAGTTTTCATCTGATAAATTGAGAAAAATCCCTATTTTTTACCTATCAGACTGGCAAAGATAAATAAAATTGATAGTGCAATGAGTTGTCAAAGGAGTGGGAAAATGGGCATTCTGTTATGTTGCCAGTGGGAGTATAAGTTGGTTTCACGATTAGGAAGGGCAAGTTAGCAATATGTATGTATCTTTCACATCCATCCGTATCATTTATATCTCCATTACACCAGCAATTCTTCTTGAATTTATCCTACAGATAGAAGCCTTTACCCTAAAGATATGGACAAAATAACATATGCAAAGTTTCTCAACACTAGGTTGTTTGGAATAGCAAAAGATAGGAAACAACTTAGATCAATTATGTATAGATCTACAAGACACTGGTTAATAAATTATATATCCATATTATGGAAAATCATGTAGCTATCAAGAAAAGAATAAGGACGCTCTTCATGTACTGATGTAGAATGATTTTCAAGATACTATTAATTGAAAAAAGCATGGGGCTGAATAGTGTATATAGAATGTTACTTACATAAAAAGTATGTGTGCAGGAATAAGAGTATTTGTATTCATTTTTATACGCCAAAGTATCTCTGGAAAGATACATTAAAAAAAGAAAAGATTTATTTATTTCCTTGAGAGAGAGCACGCATGTGAGCAGGGGGAGGTACAAAGGGAGAGAATGCAGCAGACTCCTTGCTGAGCACTGAGTGAGGAGCCTGAGGTGGGGCTTCATCCTAAGACCCTGCAATCAGGACCCTGAGATCATGACCTGAGCTGAGATCAAGAGTCAGGGCAGTTTAACCAACTGAGCCACCCAGGTGCCCCTGGAAAGATACATTTAACCAGGTTCTCTTCTGGTGTTGGGTAAACAGGTGGCAACGGGAACAGAAGAAATAGACTATATTATAAATATACTCTCTACTTTTTGAATTCAAACTATGTAAATACATTTCCTATTCAAAAATAAACAGAAGGGCACCTGGGTGGTTCAGATAGTTAAGCGTCTGCCTTGGGCTCAGGTCATGATCCTAGGGTCCTGGGATCAAGACCCCGCTGTGAGCTCCGTGCTCAGCTGAAAGTTTGCTTCTCCCTCTCCTTCTGTCTCTCCCCGTCCTTGTGCTCTTTCTCTCTAGCTCTCTCTCAAATAAATAAATAAATAAAATCTTTAAAAATAAATAGATAAATAATAAAATCTTTTTGTTTTTTAGATTTTATTTATTTATTTGATAGAGAGAGCAAGAGCGCAAGCAGGGAGAGCTGTAGAAGGAGAGGGAGAAGCAGGCTTCCTGCCAAGCAGGGAGCCCAATGCAAGGCTCTATCTCAGGACCTCAGGATCATGACCTGAGCCGAAGGCAGATGCTTAACTATTTGAGCCACCCAGATACCCCAAAATCTTAATAACTAGTACCGCCTCCTCTCTTTCTACCTGCCTCTCTGCCTACTTGTGATCTCTCTGTGGAATAAATAAAATACTAAAAAAAAGGGGGGGGCACCTGGGTAGCTCAGTGGTTTAGGCCTTTGCATTTGGCTCAGGTCATGATCTCAGGGTCCTGGGATTGAGCCCAGCAGCAGGCTCTCTGCTCAGCAGGGAGCCTGCTTCCCTCCTCTCTTTCTACCTGCCTCTCTGCCTGCTTGTGATCTCTCTCTCTCTTTCTCTCTGTCGAATAAATAAATAAAATCTTAAAAAAAAAAAAAAACACTAGTATTGCTAAGGACATAGAGAAACGAACGTTCCCATACTTCACTAGAAGGGTTATTAACTAGTTCTTTCCTAGAGAACAATTCAGCATCAAGTACCAAAGGCCTTAAAGAAATACATTCAACTGACCCAGCAATTGCTCTTCTCAGAATTTATCCTAAGAAAACCATCAGATGTGTAAAAATATTTACATAGAAATATTTGTAGCTCTGCAATACCAAGCAATCTGCCAGCATTAGGAGACGTTAAATCAAGTATAGTTCCCTGTAATGGAACACTGAGCTAGCTGTAAAAAATCATGGGCTAGTGGAAAATTTAATAACACGAGAAAATGGTCACAATAAATTGTTGAGGGAAAAAACCAGATTACAAAACAGTAAGTGCAGCATTATCCCAATTTTGTAAAAGAAAAACATATTTTCGGAGGAAAAAGTGTCTGGATGGATATAAGCAAAAATGTTAACAGTGCCTATCATTGGTTATGGGATTTTTTTTACTCCTTATGCTTCTCTCTATTTTCCAAATAAATTACAAAATATAGTACTTTGATAATGAGATAAAAACAACAAATATTATTTTTAAAAAGAAAGAAAATAGCAGCTTTGTAGAAAACTGCAAACTGCCATAACGACCAAAATTTTAGCTTCATGAAATAGGAAGGCTCATCTCCCTCCATATCCAGAGCAAGCCTTAATTTTTTTTTAAGCCTTAACTTTTTTGTCTGATTTCACTTTTTTTACTTGTTTTCCTTGAAAAACTTCCCATGGGATCACATTTCTGATGTGCAAGCATAAAGCAGAAGAAATTAGCTCTGAAAAAGAACTATTAAGCCATTTATTAGTGTATCATTACATCTAGTGAACCTGAATTCTTCAGCATTCACTAATGCTTACAGGAGTCCAGTAAATACTTTATGTGACAACATTACAAAGCAGAGCCTTCATCAGTCCCAGAGCTTGTTGTTCTAAGTCTGATAGTTGCTGGAAAACTAATTCCAAATATTAACACTTGGCCCTGGTAAAGATTCAGAGTGGGGGTACACCATTCAAGTTCATGCTCATTCTTTCAATATGCAAGATCACAGATGGGGGGGGAGGGGATCGGTTCACTCTTGCTTTAGGCCCATATTTATCTCTTAAATGTTACAGAAGAAAGTCTCTCAGGGGTCCTGTTTCAGTTTCTACCATGGAAGCCGGACAGTAAAGGCAGCAGATCGATAAAAGCCACTCTTTCTCATCAAAATCTAACTCAGTGATGCTTAATTTTAAATACTGGCATACCTCATTTTAATATGCTTTTCGGACATGGTATTATTTCCCCCCACAAATGAAAGGTTTGTGGCACTCCTGCATCGAGCAAGTCTGTCGGCACTGTGTAATGGCATTTGCTTACGTTGCGTGTTACATTTTGTTAATTCCTGCAATAGTTCAAGCTGTTCATCATTATTGTATTTGTTATGGTGAGCTGGGATGAGTGACAATCACTTGCTGAAAGCTCAGATGGTGGTATTGTTTTTAGCAATAAAGTATTTTTAAATTAAGGTATGTATACATTTTTTAAAATTTTTTATTTATTTTCAGCATAACAGTATTATTTTTTCACCACACCCAGTGCTCCAGGCAATCCGTGCCCTCTATAATACCTACCATCTGATACCCCAACCTCCCACCCCCCCGCCACTTCAAACCCCTCAGATTGTTTTTCAGAGTCCATAGTCTCTCATTGTTCACCTCCCCTTCCAATTTCCCCCAACTCCCTTCTCCTAACTCCCCATGTCCTCCATGCTATTTGTTGTGCTCCACAAATAAGTGAAACCATATGATAATTGACTCTCTCTGCTTGACTTACTTCACTCAGCGTAATCTCTTTGAGTCCCGACAATGTTGCTACAGAAGTTGGGTATTCATCCTTTCTGATGGAGGCATAATACTCTATAGTGTATATGGACCACATCTTCCTTATCCATTTGTCCGTTGAAGAGCATCTTGGTTCTTTCCACAGTTTGGCGACCGTGGCCATTGCTGCTATAAACACTGGGGTACAGATGGCCCTTCTTTTCACTACATCTGTATCTTTGGGATAAATACCCAGGAGTGCAATTGCAGGGTCATAGGGAAGTTCTATTTTTAATTTCTTGAGGAATCTCCACACTGTTTTCCAAAGAGGCTGCACCAACTTGCATTCCCACCAACAGTGTAAGAGCAAAGGAAACAGTCAAAAAAACAAAGAGGCAACCCACGGAATGGGAGAAGATATTTGCAAATGACAGTACAGACAAAAGGTTGATATCCAGGATCTATAATGAACTCCTCAAACTCAACACACACAATCATATCAAAAAATGGGCAGAAGATATGAACAGACACTTCTCCAATGAAGACATACAAATGGCTATCAGACACATGAAAAAATGTTCATCATCACTAGCCATTAGGGAGATTCAAATCAAAACCACATTGAGATACCACCTCACACCAGTTAGAATGGCCAAAATTAACAAGACAGGAAACAATATGTGTTGGAGGGGATGTGGAGCAAGGTATGTATACATTTTTTTTTTTAAAGATTTTATTTATCTGATAGACAGAGATTCCACATAGGCAGAGAGGCAGGCAAAAAGAAAGAGGAAGGGAAGCAGGCTCCCTGCCTAGCAGAGAGACCGATGCGTGGCTCAATCCCAGGACTCTGGAATCATGACCCGAGCCGAAGGCAGAGGCTTTAACCCACTGAGCCACCCAGGCGCCCCAGGTATGTATACATTTTTTGTAGACATCATGCTATTGCACACTTAACGGACAATGGTATGGTGTAAACAACCCTTAGGTGCACCAGGAAACCAAAAAATTCACTTGACAAGCTTTACTGAGGTAGTCTGGAACCAAACTCAATATCTCCTAGGTATCTCTGCATCTGTTGACAACCTTCCAAATGGAGTTCAAATAGGCTGCAGCAATTGAACTTATTTTCCTTTCAGACTTCTAAGTCATACTGGTTGTAAACTATCACTATGGCTAGCCAAAAATTGAGGTGCTCTCTAAACTGGGACTATCAAACCAACAGCCTCGTTGGTCATCAAATAAAAATGGCGCGCAATTCAATGACAGCTAACAGACACTGGCCAAGGCAGAGCCAAGGGTCCAATAAGCCTATAGTGCTACAAGGTATCTGTGGGAATCTGAGAATCGAAGTTTCTGGATGAAACCCAGGACACACAATACAAACTACCTGTTGTCCTGGCATATAACCAACAGCAGAATTCTGCCGGTTTTCTTTCTTTTTTAAAGATTTTATTTATTTATCTGACAGAGAGAGAGGGAGAGATCACAAGTAGGCAGAGCAGCAGGCGGGGGCGGGGGGAGCAGGCTCCCTGCTGAGCAGAGAGCCCAATGTGGGGCTCCTTCTCAGGAACCTGAGATCATGACCTGAGGCGAAGGCAGAGGCTTTAACCCACTGAGGCACCAAGGTGCCCTTGCCGGTTTTCTTTATCAAATTCAATTCACAAATTATAAACAAAACAACCAGTGGCTACACAATTCAGCAAAAAGCTTAAATACACATTGCTAAATTGTTAACATAGCCCTTTTTGCTGAGCTGGGGGTGCCTTACCTTAGAGTACAGCACTGTGGCTCCCACATAATCCTTCTTCTGAAATTTTTTATTTCCTTCTTCTCTGTAGAAAGGGGGAGCGTTGGGGTCCTTTCCCACAAGGTAACCGCTAGCGAGACTTTTTAAAAACGTCTCATCCTCAGGCCTTCATGAAGAAATAAACAAAAAAGAGCACACATTTGTTATTTCAAGAGAAGCTCCTAACCATTGAACTTGAAATGGGAGTACCTATAAAACCCTGGGACACATGAGATTGTGTCATGTAATGTGAATGGAGGAGAGTGACCTTGCCTAAAACAATGGATTCTTTGCTAATAATTTCCTTCTTCTCTACTCCCTTTCTACCTTTAAAAACCTTCCCTTTCCTGTAGCCCTTTGGAGCTCCCCTCTACTTGCCAGATGGGATGCCGTTCAACTTTTTCTTTTCTTTTCTTTTTTTTTTTTTTTTAAGATTTACTTATTTGAGAGAGAGGGCATAAGCAGAGGGAAGACGTAGAGGGAAAGGGAGAAGCAGGTTCCCCTCTGATCAAGGAGCCCGATATAGGGCTTAATCCCAGGACCTTGGGATCACGACCTGAAGGCAGATACTTAACTGAGCCACCCAGGCAACCCAAGATGGTGCTCAATTTATGAATCAATTAATAAAGCCAATTTGATTTTTAAAATTTACTTGGTTGACTTGTATTTAACAAAGGAAGTCACATAGCAATTCTTTTTTTTTTTTTAAAGATTTTTATTTATTTATTTGATAGACAAAGATTACAAGTAGGCAGAGAAGCATGCAGAGAGAGAGGAGGAAGCAGGTTCCCTGCTGAGCAGAGAGCCCGATGTGGGGCTCGATCCCAGGACCCTGGGACCATGACCTGAGCTGAAGGCAGAGGCTTTAACCCACTGAGCCACCCAGGCACCCCAATTCTTTTTTTTTTTTTTTAAAGATTTATTTATTTGAGAGAGAGAGCGAGAGAGTGAGCGAGCGAGCAAGCGAGAGAGCACACGCACAAGCAGGGGGAGCAGCCAAGGGAGAGGGAGAAGCAGGCTCTCCAATCAGCAGGGAGCCCGATCCCACGACCCTGGGATCATGACCTGAGCCAAAATCAACAGTCAGATGCTTAACCAACTAAGTTGCCAGGTGGCCCTAACACAACAATTCCTTGGTACTATTTTTTCAAGTAATTCTGAAATTATTTTAACCTGAAAAGCTAAAAAAAAGTATACAAATGCTCTATATTATAGTAAAATTAAAAAATTTGATCTAATACACACACAAATATACACACATACTGGCAATGGAGACTATACCTTTCTTCCATCAAGGAGAAATACTATAGAATACCCTAGGTTCTCTCTTTGACTGTAAAGCAATAAAGTAAAATACGCATAACGTGAAAACTAAAAATTCTCTTAAGCAACTCTTGGGTCAAAGAAATCAAAATCAAAACTTGAGAATGTTTAGAAAAGTGTATTTCAAATTTTTGCTTACAAAGACCTGTAGTAGGGAATAACTTTTAAACTATGATTCAGTATGATGCATCTGAGTATGTATATATTGAAATTTCACAAAACATTACTATGCATGAGTTAATATCAAATACCTTATTAGTATTTAAACACAATATAGAAAAAATCTCAACACAAAAACGAAAATTAAAAAAGATTTAATTTAATTAAAAAATTTAATTTAAAAGGTGCTTGGGGCACCTGCATGGCTCAGTTGGTTAAGCATCCCAACTCTTGATTTCAGCTCAGGTCATGATCTCAGAGTCCTGGGATCGAGCCCCATGTTCGGCTTTGTGCTTGGTGCAGAGTCTGCTTGTCTCTCTCCCTCTGCTCCTCCCCCCACTGGGGCTCTCTCTTTAAAATAAATAAATAAAATCTTTAAAGTGTGCTTGTCTGCTTTAAATAAATTCCAGTCTAAAACACTATGAGGACTATACCCCATGCATATCTGGTGTACCATAAGGCCTGTTCTTTTTTATTTTTGTGTTAAATTAGGTTAACCCCGAAAATCCTAGTTCAAACGAAAAGACTGTGGTAAACTGCAAAACTCTTCTTGCCTAACAATGGATATTCTTTTTTTTTTTTTTTAAAGATTTTATGTATTTATTTGACAGAGAGAAATCACAAGTAGATGGAGAGGCAGGCAGAGAGAGAGAGAGGGAAGCAGGATCCCCGCTGAGCAGAGAGCCCGATGCGGGACTTGATCCCAGGACTCTGAGATCATGACCTGAGCCGAAGGCAGCGGCTTAACCCACTGAGCCACCCAGGAGCCCCACAATGGATATTCTTTATCCTAATCCAAAATGATGATAAATTCAATATTGTCTAATTGTTCTTCAGGGCAATTAACAACTTAGCTGCAATCATTTTCTTTTCTTTAGGTACCGAGTTAACTCAGTAATTCATTCAAAGTTTTCAAAAGCAACTGGATATTCTATCCTTTTTTTTTTTTTTAAATATTTCAAATTTTCTTCTGGAATAGTACAATAAGAATTCAAGGAAGTGAGATAAAACAATTCTTCTAATTAATCTTTTTATGGTGGTAAAATATACATGAAAAAATTTACAGTGTACAGTTCAGTGGCATTGGGCTCACTCATAATATTGTACAATCATTACTACCATCCATTTCCAGAACTTCGTCACCACTGCAAATTGAAACTCTGTACTCATCAAAAGATAACTCCCGGGACGCCTGGGTGGCTCAGTTGGTTAAGCAGCTGCCTTCGGCTCGGGTCATGATCCCAGCGTCCTGGGATCGAGTCCCACATCGGGCTCCTTGTTCAGCAGAGAGCCTGCTTCTCCCTCTGCCTCTGCCTGCCATTCTGTCTGCCTGTGTTCGCTCTCTCTCCCTCTCTCTGATAAATAAAAAAAATCTTAAAAAAAAAATAATTTAAGGGACGCCTGGGTGGCTCAGTTGGTTGGACGACTGCCTTCGGCTCAGGGCGTGATCCTGGAGTCCCGGGATCGAGTCCCACATCGGGCTCCCAGCTCCATGGGGAGTCTGCTTCGCTCTCTGACCTTCTCCTCGCTCATGCTCTCTCTCACTGTCTCTCTCTCTCTCAAATAAATAAATAAAATCTTTAAAAAAAAAAATAATAATTTAAAAAAACAAAAGATAACTCCCCACTCCTCCTTCTCCCTAGTCTCTGATAACCTCTATTCCATGTTCTGTCTCTATGAATTTGTCTATTCTAGGTACTTCAGGAAGTGGAATCATACAATATTTACCCTTTTATGACTGGCTTATTTCACTTAGCATCCTATTCCCAGGATTCATCCCTATTGTACCATGTATCAGAATTTCATCTTTTATGGATGCAGAATATTCTATTCTATGTACATACCAAATTTTGTTTATCCATTTATCTGTGGATGGACACTTGGGTTGTTTCCATTTTGGACTATTGTGAAAAATACTGTCATAAACACTGGTGTGCAAATATATCTGTGCAAGTTCTGTTTTCAATTCTTTGGGGGTACAAATGTAAAAGTGGGACTGCTAGATCATACAGTAATCCTAGTTTAAATTTTTTTTTAAGATTTTATTTACTTATTTGACAGAAAGCACCAGCTGGGGGAGAGGGAGAGGAAGAAACAAACTCCCTATTGAGCAGGGAGCCCAACAAGGGACTTTAGTCCAGGACCCTAGGATCATGATGTGAACTGAAGGCAGACAATTAACCCACTGAGCCACCCAGGCGCCTAATTTTTTAGTTCTAAAAAAGTTCTAATTTTGAAGAATTACACTGTTCTCCAGAGTGGCTATACCACTTTACATTCCCACCAGCAATGCACAAAGGCTCCAGTTTCTCTACATCCTCACAGACACGTGCTATTGTTTTTGTTTTGTTTTTTTCCCTAGGAGTCATCCTAAGAATGTGAGGTGTTATTTTATTGTAGTTTTGATTTGCATTTCCCTAGTGACTTTTCATGTGCTTATTGGCCATTATATATCCTCTTGGGAGAACTACTTGAGTAATTTGTCCATCTTTTTAAAGTTTTTTATTTTTTTAATTTGAGAGAGAATGAGTGAGTGAGAGCATAAGCAGTGGGGAGGGCCAGAGGGAGAGGGAGAAGCAGACTCCCTGCTCAGAAGGGAGCCTGATGTGAGGCTTGATCCCAGGACCCCAGGATTATGACCTGAGCTGGAGGCAGACACTTAACTGACTGAGCCACCCAGGTGCCCTTTTTGTCCATTTTTAATAGGTTGTTTGTTCTCTTGCTGTTGAGTGTAAGAGTTTGCTATATATTCTAAATATTAATTCTTATCAGATATGTGATTTGCCAGTATTTTCTCCCATTCTCTGGAATGCTTTTTTTTTTTTTTTAAATGATTTTATTCATTTATTTGACAGACAGAGTAGGCAGAGAGGCAGGCAGGGAGAGAGAGGAGGAAGCAGGCTCCCTGCTGAGCAGAAAGCCCGATAGTTGGCTCGATCCCAGGACCCCAGGATCATGACCCCTGTGGGATGCTTTTTTAAAAAAAGTCTTTTTATTTTTATTTTTAGTAATCTCTCTGCCTAATGTGGGGCTTGAACTTATGACCCTGGCATTAAGAGTCGCATGCTCTATTGATTGAACCAGTCAGGTGCCCCTCCATGGGTTGCCTTTTTACTCTGTTATTATCTTTTTATGCACAAAGTATTTTAATTTTCATTTGTTGTCTATTTTTTCTTTTGTTGTCAGTGTCTCTGGTGTTATATCCAAGAAAATATTGCCAGCCGGTCATATGCTTTTGCCTTAGGTTTTCTTCTAGAAGTTTTATAGTTTTAGCGCTAAAGTTTTAAGTCCCTGGGCTATTTTGAGTTAGCTTTTGTATCTGGTATAAGGTAAAGGTCCAACTTCATTCTTTTCATGTGGATTCTAATTAGGGAGCAGACAGAAAGAATCAAGATTCTTCTTCCAGTCTTGCCTTTTCTCTCTAGACACCTACAAAGGGAAAGCCTCTCTTGTCAACCAGCAAAGCATCAAGTCCTAGCCTCAGCACAGGGTACAGAGGATAGTACGTCTGATAATTTTGTTTTTCATGACTGACTTTTTTGAAGACTCAGGACAAGAAATGTTCCACACTCTGGTTTTGTGTCATTGCTTCCTCATAATCAGGTTCAGATTAAACAATTCTTGTCAAGGATATTAGTACATAGACGAATCTGTATAGTTCCTATTGCTTCAAGTCAGGAGACATACGATATCAAGTAGTCCCCATTGGTGATGCTAAGTTTGGCTGCCTGCTTAAAGTGGTGATTGTGGATCTCTCCAAGGTAAAGATACCTTTCCCTCTGAACTCAGTAAGTAATCTGAGGGTCATACTTTGAAACCATGTGAATAACCTGTTCCAATGGTCTTTCTTCTAATGGTTTGAACATCCATCGATGACCACTGCCGCAATCAGTTATTATCCTGGGTTATAAAATGGTGATTTTCTAGTTCTATCATTATTTCTAAATTTATTAATTGGCTTTCTGTAAGACAAATGTTTCCTCCTTTCTTTCTTTTACTTATTTATGTCTTTGAGTATCACCATAGACTTAAAATAATTCAATGTTAGAAACTATTTTTAGGGACGCCTGGGTGGCTCAGTTGGTTAAGCAGCTGCCTTCGGCTCAGGTCATGATCCCAGCGTCCTGGGATCGAGTCCCACATCGGGCTCCTTGCTCGGCAGGGAGCCTGCTTCTCCCTCTGCCTCTGCCTGCCATTCTGTCTGCCTGTGCTTGCTCTCGCTCCCTCTCTCTCTCTGACAAAAAAAAAAAAAAAAAAAAAAAAAAAAAAGAAAGAAACTATTTTTAGGGGTGCCTGGGTGGCTCAGAGGGTTAAGCCTCTGCCTTTGGCTCAGCTTATGATCCCAGGGTCCTGGGATCGAGCCCTGCATCGGGGGAGCTCAGCAGGGAGCCTGCTTCCCCCCCTCTCTCTGCCTACCTCTCTGCCTACTTGTGATCTCTCTGTCAAATAAATAAATAAATTCTTAAAAGAAAAAAAAAAGAAACTATTTTTATAATACATTCTGATGCTCCATTTGTTCTAAATTTGGCCAGTGGGAACCTCTTCAGGTTGTCCCTTATGTTCTCTTTATATACAAATCCATTAGTCTTTTAATGCTTCCTTACTTTCTGGTACAACAAGGTATGCCAGCTGAATCAGTGTAAAATCAAAACAAACAGTGTGGATAATGAGTCTGTTTAGGATTTCCCAGGACAGTGAGATATTATTAATTGTGGGGGAGGGTCATTGTCCTCAAAAGGATGATGCTGATAAAAGTTACCTATCTTGGGAAAACATTCCTCAAAGACTAAACCAGCAAGAAAGAAAAGTATATGCCTGGGTTTAAACTTTAAAGGCCCAATTCATACTTTTATTTAATGGACATTCATACAAAGTGTAAGTTTAAATGTTTTGGTCATTTCAGATTATGATTGAATAGTTTTACAAACAAGTCTTCAGAGCTACCTTGTTCTAAGTAAAGCAGTTTGGGGATGAAGCAGTGACAGATACATAGAAAAAATTAAAATGGAGGCAATTATTAACTACAGGGAAAACAAGAATTGTACAAGAAGAGAAATGTAATTCAAAGTCTATGGTTCATATGAGTAGTATTTACATAGATATTTGTTTAACCAACATTATATTCTACTGATTATATTACATTAAAAGCTATAATATAGTTACGACGATGAGGC
This sequence comes from Neogale vison, assembly GCF_020171115.1. NCBI lineage: Eukaryota > Metazoa > Chordata > Mammalia > Carnivora > Mustelidae > Neogale > Neogale vison. The sequence continues at coordinate 25,591,183 of NC_058095.1, read as the reverse complement.
AAAAACAAAGTATATACATGTGATTTGGAGTTAAGAGAGCAAAATTTGACATCTATAGCTAAAAGTTCAAAAAACAGCAGTTTAGAAACTGTTTAGAAATATGAAATTAAGGGCACCTGGGTGGCTCAGTGGGTTAAGCCGCTGCCTCCGGCTCAGGTCATGATCTCAGGGTCCTGGGATCGAGTCCCGCATTGGGCTCTCTGCTCAGCAGGGAGCCTGCTTCCTCCTCTCTCTCTCTGCCTGCCTCTCTGCCTACTTGTAATCTCTCTCTGTCAAATAAATAAATAAAATCTTTAAAAAAAAAAAGAAAGAAATATGAAATTAAATACCCAAGAAAACAATTAAAGCAGCATCCTCTGGGAAATGGGAATGGGGAAGAATGAGACAAAGGGTTGCTGTTTTTCTTTATAAGTTGTGAATTACTATTTGACTTCTTGGGCTATATGTGTATTATTCCGATAAAAATTTCAACTAAAAATGGAAAATATGGGGTGCCTGGGTGGCTCAGTCATTAAGCATCTGCCTTTGGCTCAGGTCGTGACCCCAGGGTCCTGGGATGGAGCCTCACACTGGGCTCCATGCTGGGCAGGAAGCCTGCTTTCCCACTCCCCCTGCTTGTGTTCCTTCTCTCGCTGTGTCTACACCAAATAAACAAATAAAATCTTTTAAAAAATAAAGGAAAATGTTTCCATTAATTAATTAATTAAAAAAAAGATTTTATTTGTTAGATCAAGAAGGAGAGTGAGCACAAGCAGGGGGCGTGGCAGGCAGAGGGAGAAATGGGCTCCCCACTGAGCAGGGAGCAACGATGCTGGACTTGATCCCAGGACCCTAGGATAATGACCTGAGCCAAAGGCTCAGTGGCTTAAGTAACTGAGCCACTCAGGCATCCTGAAAAAAATAAAATAACCTAGTCTACACATTTTTACAGGATATTTCCACTAGTCTTTAAGAATCAAATGATCCCTACGTTATATGAACTATTTCAGAGCATAGAAAACAATGGGAAGCTCTTCAATTCGTGCTAGAAAGCCACCATAACCCAGATACCAAGAGTTGACAAAGCATGGGCACATGCACATACATGCACACACACAAGAATATGAAAGCTAATATAATTAATGAACATAGATATAAAATTAAAAGTATCAGAAAACTGAATCGAGCCATGTTAAAAGAAAGATGGATAATAGAGTTTATCTCCAGAACAGTTCACTTCAGTACATATACAAATGTAAGTCCTATAGTAACAAATCACAGGAGAAAAGGAAAATGACTGCTTCATCCAAAATATATTAAAAAATAGTATTTGATAAAATTCAATACCTATTTATGATACAATATAGGCAACTTCCCTTAAACTGAAAATGGTTATGTACTATAAACCTATGGCAAATGTCCTAACTGGTTGTTACTATTCAATATTGCACTGGAGGTCTAACTAATGCTATGATAATTAAAAGATAAAATAAGGGATAAAATATTAGAAAAGAGGATTATTTTTTGTAGATACAGCTATTTACCTAAAAATTCCAAGTGAATTGGCATAAAAACAATGAAATATGTGAAAATACAGTTAGTTGGCCAGTTGTAAGATGAGAAAAAATTCCTAGCTTTTATTTATACCACCAATTATCAGTTAGAGAATGTAATTGGGGGAGAAAAAGTCTTATTCACAATAATAAAAACTTACAATAAGTAAGAATAAATCTAAGAGGGAATGTATAAGACTCATACAAAGAAAACAATAAAACTTAAGGCTATAAAAGATGCCTTAAACAAATGGCAAGACATACCCTTTACTTGGATGAGGAAATTTAACATTGTAAAGATGTCAAGTCTCCTTAACTGTATCTATAAATCCAACATAATCCCCAACAAAAACCCAGTATTGTTTTTTTAAAGAACATAGTTACTTGACAGAGAGATAGAGAGCACAAGTAGGCAGAGGAGTAGGCAGTGGAAGAGGCGGAAGCAGGTTCTCCACGGAGCAGGGAGCCCGATGCGGGGCTTGATCCCGGGACCCTGGGATCATGACCTGAGCCAAAGGCAGACACTTAACTGACTGAGCCACCCAAGTGCCCCCCAAACCCAGTATTTTTTATGGATCCTGACAAGCCAACAAAAGTTACAAGGGGGAAATGTACAGAAAATACCCAAGATATTCTTGAAAAAGAATGAGTATACATGTGTGTGGGAACTTGGCCTAAGAGAAGCCACGTCTATACCAGACTTCCATGCTTTTGCGTGCTCCTTCCTTCTACTTCTGATAATAAAATCTCAGGGAGAAAACCATTTCTTATGGCTGAAGTAGGGACTATCCCAATGTGGCAAAGGGGTTGAGCATGTGCTAATAGGCCTGGACAATCAGAAAGGCCCCAAACCTTTGGTTGAAAGGATTCACTGGCAGTCAAAATCAGGTTGATTGGAGTCCAATCCAGACCTATTCTGTCCAAACTCTCAGGAAAGATGGCCTCTTTTCTTGTGGTTCAGGTTGTGCTCAAGCCTACCAATGTTTATTATGCCCATCAGGTGTAGAGTTTGTCTGAGAGATGAAGAGATAAAGTCTGATGCCATCTAAGGCCACGGATTAAAATCTGCCTTTGGATATCCTAGTTTCATAGTGTGCACATTTCCTAACTGAGCTAGGTTTCTGTCTCTTGAAACTGACAGAATTCTAATATGATACTATAAAGTCACAGTAAAAACCCTTTAGTTTTGGTTTTGTCTGTCAAATAAATAAATAAATAGGGACGTCTGGGTGGCTCAGTTGGTTGGGCAGCTGCCTTCGGCTCAGGTCATGATCCCAGCGTCCTGGGATCGAGTCCCACATCGGGCTCCTTGCTCGGCAGGGAGCCTGCTTCTCCCTCTGTCTCTGCCTGCTATTCTGTCTGACTGTGCTTGCTCTCTCTCCCTCTCTCTCTGACAAATAAATAAAATCTTAAAAAACAAACAAAAAAAAATCTCAAAAATAAATAAAATCTTAAAAAAAAAAGAATAATTTTATAATCTTGGAGTAGACCATCCTAAGCAAGAGACCTAACTCAAAAGCCATAAAAAATGACAGATAAACCTATATAAAAATGAAAGCACACACAATTTATATCAATGCAAAAACACTGCAAGTAAAACAAAGAGAAATAGGAGACTAGGAGAAAAATTAGTCACATATATAGCAAAGAATTATATGGCCAGAGTTTTTGTTTTTTTTTGTTTTTTTTTTTTTAAAGATTTTATTTATTTATCTGACAGAGAGAGATCACAAGTAGGCAGAGAGGCAGGCAGAGAGAGAGAGGGAAGCAGGCTCCCTGCCGAGCAGAGAGCCCGATACGGGACTCGATCCCAGGACCCCGAGATCATGACCCGAGCCGAAGGCAGCGGCTTAACCCACTGAGCCACCCAGGCGCCCCTATATGGCCAGAGTTTTAAAGATCTCCTATAAATTCATAAAAGACAGACAAGCCAGTAGAAAAACGGGCAAAGGACACAAACGAACAGCTTGTAGAAGGAATATAGATGGGCTGTGATGTTAGAAATGATGCATTCCTTCACTAGTAATCAGAAAAATGCAAAACAAAACAAAATGAAACAAAACAAGTACTAGACATTTTTATCCTGAAGTTTGACAAAATTAAAATCAAAGACTTGCTTTCTAGTGTCCTCAAGGATTATACAGAAGTGATTTTCATACATTATTCATGGTAAACTGGTGAAGTCTTTTTGGAAGACAATTTGTCAGTATTTATTAAATTTTAAATACTCATAACAAGTGATTGCAACCGTACCTCTTCTAAGAATCTATCTTAAATTCTTAAATACATATACAAGGGGCGCCTGGGTGGCTCAGTGGGTTAAGCCGCTGCCTTCAGCTCAGGTCATGATCTCAGGGGCCTGGGATCGAGTCCCACATCCGGCTCTCTGCTCCGCAGGGAGCCTGCTTCCTCCTCTCTCTCTCTCTGCCTGCCTCTCTGCCTACTTGTAATCTCTCTCTGTCAAATAAATAAATAAAATCTTTAAAAATAAATAAATAAATAAATAAATACATATACAAAAACATATAAAAAAAAAGTTGTCCGGATGCCTTTGTGGCTCAGTTGATTAAGCATCTGCCTTTGGCTCAGGTCATGATCCCAGGGTCCTTGGGTCAGGACCTGCATCAGGCTTCTAGAACACCAGGGAGCTTGCTTCTCCCTCTGCCTGCCTCTTTCCTTGCTTGTGTGCACACACTCTCTCTGACATATGAATTAAAAAAAAAAAAAAAAAAGTTGTTCGCTGTCACATTGTGTGTAACAGTAAAAATACAAGTGGAAATAACATAATCGCCCCTTGGGGCGCCTGGGTGGCTCAGTGGGTTAAGCCTCTGCCTTCGGCTCAAGTCATGATCTCAGGGTCCTGGGATCGAGGCCCCTCTGCTCAGTGGGGAGCCTGCTTCCCTCTCTCTCTCTGTCTGCCTCTCTGCCTACATGTGATCTCTGTCAAATAAAGAAATAAATATCTTTATTTATTTAATAAAATCTTTAAAATATATATATAATATAAATAAAATATATAAATTTACTTATATGTAAATAAATATATAATATATATTTTATTATATATAACATATATGTTATAAAATATATATATAATTGCCCCTCAACAGGGAAAGAATAACTACATTATGGCATAACTATATACCTAATATCACGGGGTTGCCCAAAAGATTAAGGTGTGACATTTGAGAAAACATCCTAGAATAAAGCACATAATATTATCCAACAGAATAAAGAAACAGATATGCATATATTTATTTACAATTATAGGAGAATACATAAAAAGAACTAAAAAACTCCAATAAATGGTGGTTATTTCTGTGGAACTGAATGAGAAGGGTAAAAGAGAAACTTTCCTGTTAAACTTCATTAAATATCATTTCAAATATGATGAATGTATTTCTAACTTGTGAACATTTGTGAAAAAGAAGACTAACAAGCAGACAAAAAAATAAACAAACCCCAAACCCAACTATTACCCTAATTGTACCTAGTTTATACCCAAACTACCAAGGCCCAATGCTGTGCTCATTATTTCTTCCAAACAAAATCTGAGTTCCTGCTATTTGTGAGACACTGTTGATAGTTGCCGGCACAGAGATAAAGATGTTAACACTGAACTTCAAAGGTATGCGTTAAAAGCTCTCATTTATATGTCATATTGAGTATTAATATGTGCCAGTTGATAAAGAGCTTTGTACATATTTCCAAACTACCATCCGATCAGTATTTATTAAATACCTGGGTTTTTGTTTTGTTTTTCTGACAGAGCACTGCTCTTGTCTGCAGAGAGAGAGAGACACAGACAAGATGTACCCTCATGGAGGTTATAGTTCAGTAGTGAAGATAGACAATAAGCAAATGACTACACAAATATATAAAGGAAAGTTAGGTAGTGTAAATGTATAAAAAGTGAAGGTGAGCCAGTTGGGACACAAGAGAAGGCTTTCCTGAGGAAAGATCTGGGTGACCCTGAAGGATGAGCAGAACTTAATTCGGGTGTAGAGGAGAAGAGAGAAACTGGGAAAAGCATTTCAGGCAGAAGAAATAAAGGGAGTCAAGGCCGTGTGGCAAGAAGCAGCAGAGTGCATGTCAAGAAGTTAAAGAAGGCCCATATGCTGAGAATCGGAGTTGGGTGAAGAAGAGGCCAGGCAGGGACACTTGGGTGGCTTAGTTGGTTAAGCACCAGCTTTCAACTCAGGTCAAAATCCTGGGGTCCTGGGATTGAGCTCCACATCAGGCTCCCTGCTTGGCAGGGAGGGAGTCTGCTTCTCCCTCTCACTCCCCTCCTGTGCTCTTGCATGCTCTCTCTCAAATAAATAAAATCTTTAAAAGACAAAAAAAAAAGGGGGCACCCGGGTGGCTCAGTGGGTTAAGGCTCTGCCTTCGGCTCAGGTTATGGTCTCAGGGTCCTGGGATCGAGCCCTGCATTAGGCTCTCTGCTCAGCAGGGAGCCTGCTTCCCCCTCTCTCCCTGCCTGCTGCTCTGCCCACCTGTAATCTCTCTCTCTGTCAAATAAATAAATAAATACTTTAAAAAAAAAGAAAAAAAAAAGAGGAAGCCAGGTAGATAGGCAGTGGCCAACTGCAATGTCTTGCTGGCTATATTAAGTTGAGAAATTAGGCTTTCTTGTAAGAACAAAGAAGATTCCTGAAGAACTTTAAGTGAGAGCAACAGAATCTGATTTCTGTTTTGAAAAATGATTCCTGTTGGGGTACAGGAAATAGTCTGGAGGGAGATAAGTATGCATCTGGGAAACAAGATAGTCATGGTCTGGCTACTGGTACTAACTTGGATCAGGGAGGTCAAGGGAGCACATTGTTTCTTTTGGTCAAATTCCCACCAAATTAGTGGCTTAAAACAAACAAAAATGTGTTATCTTAAAGTTCTGTCATGGAGCCATTTCAATGGGCTAAAATCCAAGTGTTGATAAAGATGTGTTGCTTTCCGGAGGCTCCAGGGGAGAATCTGCTTTCTTAACCTTTTCCAGTTTCTAGAGGCTGCCTACATTCTCTGGCTTGTAGCTCCCTTTCTCTACCTCCAAAACCTGCAGTGCTGCATCTCTCTGACGATTCTTTCACTAGTTCTATCTCCCTCTGACCCTTCTGCTTCCCTTCTCCACTTCTTAGGATTCTGGTGATTACACTGGGCTCACCGGAATAATCCATGCTACTCTGCCTATCTTAAACTTGGCTCATTAGCAATCTTAATCCCATTTGCAAACTTAGTAACTTAACATATTTGTAAATTCCAGGGATTTGGATGCAGCGAACATTGGATTATACACCTACCACGTAGGAAAAGGGGGAGAATCACCTTGATTTTATTGCAAAATTTTAAATATGTTTCGCGGCTCTCTTGGGGATTACAAAATAAATCCCTGATTCATTTATCATCTTCAGTTAGTACTTTTGCCATTTCCCGAACTATACAGACGAACCTTAAAACAATTTACCTCCATTTGCCCATTTGTCTATTACCATGTCTCACTTCTAAATGTTCTAAGTCTCATAAAAACATTATTACTATCATTGTTTTAAATAATGATTTTAAAAATATTTAGTCACATATTTATCTTTTCTGGTACCTTTCATTCCTTTCTGCAACTGCATGCTTCTATCTGGGATGATTTTTTTTTTTTTTTAAAGATTTTATTTATTTGAGAGAGAATGAGAGAGAGTGCAAGAGTGGGGACGGTCAGCGGGAGAAGCAGACTCCCCGCTGAGCAGGGAGCCTGACACTGGACTCCGTCCTGGGACTCCAGGATCATGACCTGAGCTGCAGGCAATCACTCAACCAACTGAGACACCCAAGCGCCCTGGGATGATTTTTCTTTAACTAGGAACTTCTTCAGTACTTCTTGAGGCTCTAATCTGCAGCAGATTGTCTCTCAGAATTTTATTTTATTTTTTTTGGCGGGGGTAGGGGGGCTTTAAAAATACTTTTATTTTGTATTCATTTTTGAAAGGTACTTTATTACTTTTTACTTTTAATTTTTTATTTAAAAATTTTTTTAATGTAATCTCTACTCCCAACATAGGGCTTAAATTTAAGATCCTGAGGTTAAGAGTCATAAACTTTCCCGACTGAGTCAGCCAGGTGCCCCACATGTCTAGTAATCTTTTACTGTGTTCCTGACTGTGCACAGAAGACCCAATAAAGCTAGATGACATTTTCCACTGTCAAAGTACCCCCTCTCCTATGTTAGGCAGATAGGATTAGGGGCCGGCTAACCTTCATCTAATTGAAAATTGAATTGGATCAGGGTGGGGCTACCACTTTGTTTCTTTTTTTCTTAAGATTTTTTAAAAAAGTAATCTGTACATCCAACATGGGGCTCAAACTCACAACCCCAAAATCACGAGTTGGCACACTCTACTGACTGAGCCAGTAACCCCTGGTTTCTTCCTGTTCCTTGGTTTAGTCCTCCTAAGTTTGTTTGTTTGTTTTAAGATTTTATTTATTTGGGTGCCTGGATGGCTCAGTGGGTTAAGCCACTGCCTTCGGCTCAGGTCATGATCTCAGGGTCCTGGGATCGAGTCCCGCATCAGGCTCTCTGCTCAGCAGGAAGCCTGCTTCCTCCTCTCTCTCTCTCTGCTTGCCTCTCTGCCTACTTGTGATCTCTCTCTGTCAAATAAATAAATAAATAAAATCTTAAAAAAAAAAAAGATTTTATTTATTTATCTGACAGAGAGAGAGAATACAAGCAGGGGGAGTGGGAGAGGGAGAAGCAGGCCTCCTGCTGAGCAGGGAGCCAAATTTGGGACTCAATCCAAAGGCAGATGCTTAATGACTGAGCCCCCCAGGTAACCCCTCCTAAGCTTTTGGTTGAAAGCCTGAAAGGTCTCTGTCTCCTCATGCCTAAAATCTTTGGTCTCAGGACATTTTGAGCTTAGATTTTTAACCTACCATACTACAGATGTTCAAAATCTGGCAAATGTGTTAAGGGGGAGAACATTTGTTCCAAGCCCCTTTCTACTAGTGGGATCTTACTCACCATTGTTGAGACAGTAGAAATTTTATTCTGCCTTTTTGGTCGGCCTCTTGCACTTCCTAAGAACTCAGTAAATGTCCCAGGAGATAAACCTACTGTTTGGGCCTTGAATTTGGGCCTCCTCTATTTTTTAAAACATTTATTTATTTTTTTAGGACTCTCTACACCCAAAGTGGGGCTCAAACTCATGATCCCACGATTAAGAGCTGCATGCTCCAATGACTAAGCCAGCCAGACCACCCCCCATGAGTTATTTTAAAATACAGAATGGTTGGGGCGCCTGGGTGGCTCAGTGGGTTAATACCCCTGCCTTTGGCTCGGGTCATGATCCCAGGGTCCTGGGATCGAGCCCCACATCGGATTCTCTGCTCAGAGGGGAGTCTCCTTCCCCTCCACCCCTGTGGCGCCTGCCTCTCTGCCTACTTGTAATCTGTCTGTCAAATAAACAAATAAAATCTTAAAAAAAAAATTACAGAATGGTTCATAGGTTTCTAGCTTTAGGAACTGAAATAAGGCAGTGCAATTTACTAAGATAGGTACCACTAGAAAGGACTATGAGTTTGATTTTGGGTATGTTGAATTTTAAGGTTCATAACATTATATTTTTTATTTGACAGAGAGACAGATATATACAGAAAGTGAGCATGTGCATGCGCAAGCAGGGGGAGTGGCAAGCAGAGAGGGAGAAGCAGGCTTCCCTCTGAGGAGCGACTCAATCTCAGGACCCTGGGATCACAACCTAAGCCAAAGGCAGACACTTAACAGACTGAGCCACCCAGGAGCCCCTGAATTTTAAGTATCTTTGAGACTTTAAGTAGTCCACTGGATTTAGAGATTTGAGTCTCAGAAGAGAGGTGAGAACTAGACATAGAATTTTCAAGGTAATCAGCATATAGGGTGTAACTGCCGTCATGGGTATGAATGAGACTCTATCAGTTGAGAAAACACAGCGGAAAGGAAAGAGCCTAGGGGCACCTAGGTGGTTCAGTTAATTGGGCGACTGACTGCCTTTAGCTCAGGTCATGATACTGGAGTCCCGGGATCAAGTCCCTCATCAGGGTCTGTGCTTGGCAGAGTCTGACTGTCTCCCTTCTAATGCTCTTTCTCGCTCACTCTATCTCTCTCTCTCAAGTAAATAAAATCTTTTTTTAAAAATTTTATTTATTTGACAGAGATCACAAGTAGGCAGAGAGGCAGGCAGAGAGAGAGAGAGAGAGAGAAGGCGAAGCAGACTCCCTGTTGAGCAGAGAGCCTGATGCAGGGCTCGATCTCAGGACCCTGAGATCATGACCTGGGCTGAAGGCAGAGGCTTAACCCACTGAGCTACCCAGGTGCCCCAATAAATAAAATCTTTAAAGAAAAAAAAAGAGAGAGTCTAGGCTGGAGTCTGGAGGAACTCCAACATTAAATGACCAGGCAAATTCTCTTGATTTACATTCCTTTCAGTACACCAAAAATTCAAATGATTCTTGCGGATTATGACATCTTGCTGTTAGCAAACCATATCAAATTACCTTTGGATAACTCTGCCTATTACTATTTCATCAACAGGTGTCTATCTTATTTATATATTTTGGGGGAGGGGAGAGGGAGAGACATCTTAAGCAGACTTTACGCTGAGTGCAGAGCCTGACAAGGGGCTTGATCCCACGACCCTGAGATCATGACCTGAGCCAAAACTAAGACTTGGTAGCTTAACTGACTGTGCCACCCAACCTCTCTGATTAGTATTTTTATTTATTTGTATTTTTAATTTTTTTAAAAAAATTTTATTATTTTTAAAAATATTTTATTTATTTACCTGAGAGAGAGCATGAGCGAGAGAGTGCTACCAGCAGCAAGGGCAGAGGAAGAGGAGAAAGGAGACTCCCCGCTGAGCAGGGAGCCTAATGTGGGCCTTGATGTCAGGACCCTGAGATCATGACCTGAGCTGAAGGAAGCCGCTTAACCAACTGAGCCTCCCAGGTGCCCCTATTTGTACTTTTTAAAGATTTATTTATTTATTTTAAAGAAAGAGAGAGAGAAAGGAGAGAGCATGCACGGGGTGGGGTGGAGGGAGAGGGAGTAACTGCTATGTGGACTCCCCACCAAGCACGGAGCCCCACACAGTGCTGGATCCCAGGACCCTGAGATCACCACCTGAGCCAAAATCAAGAGTCAGATGGTTAAGCAACTGAGGTACCCAGGCACCCCTAATTAGCATTTTAAAATGAGACAGAGGAAAATATCAAAGTATACCATAGATAGTAAGCATCTATATTCTGTTCCAAGGTGAACTTATCCAGTCTGTGACTTGAGTGCCGCTGTATGACTCCCAAATTTCTATCTCTAGCCCAATGCTTGCCCCTAAATGCCATGCTCATTTCGAAAGCTCCACTTGGATGTCTATTAGACATCTCAAACTGAACAATGAACCCCTGATCTTCTTTCCCCAAAAGCTCCATCTGCTGCCCTCCCAGGTGATGGTAAACTCATCCTTCTTAGGCCTATATCCCCAAGCCACGTTTTACCTCTCTCATTCTCTAACACAGTACATCTCATCTTCTTCTCATTATTCCCTCAACTTCTTTAGGGAATTCTATTATGTCTACCTTCAGAATCTAGCCACTTCTCACCAACCTAACCACTACCACTCCAGTCCAAATTATCATCACCTCATCTCTCACCCGGATGAATGCACACGTCTCCCAACAGGTTTCTCTAATTCCACACTCTCTCTTCTCCTATAGTCTATTCTCAACACTGGAGTCAGAGTGATCCCTTGAAACAGGAGTCAGAAAACTCTTCCTATGGAAAGTCTGAGAGTAAACATTTAGTTTTTTTGGGTCAAGAGGAAAATCAAGGCTATTACACAGGTGTATCTACAACAAAAGAGAAGATAAATTTCTATTAAATTTTTGAGAAAATTACAATAATTGAGTTTAATTTTTTGTAATACAGATCTACTTTTATTAAAAAAATACTTATTTGAGGGGCACCTGGGTGGCCAATGGGTTAAAGCCTCTGCCTTCGGTTCAGGTCATGATCTCAGGATCCTGGGATCAAGCCTCACATCGGGCTCTCTGCTCAGCAGGGAGCCTGCTTCTTCCTCTCTCTCTCTCTCTCTCTCTCTCTCTGCCTGCCTCTCTGCCTACTTGTGATCTCTGTCTGTCCAGTAAATAAAATCTTTAAAAAAAAGCAAAAAACAAAAACTTATTTGAGGGGCGCCTTTGTAGCTCAGTGGGTTAAGCCTCTGCCTTCCGCTCAGGTCATGATCTCAGGGTTCTGGGATTAAGCCTCTGCTCTCTGCTCAGCAGGGAGCCTGCTCCCCACCCCCCGCCCCCTGCCTGCCTTTCTGCCTACTTGTGATCTCTCTGTCAAATAAATAAATTTTTTTTTTAATTTTTAAAAGATTTTATTTATTTATTTGACAGAGATCACAAGTAGGCAGAGAGGCAGGCAGTGGGCGGGGGTGGGGTGGGGAGGAGGCTCCCAGCTGAGCAGAGAGCCCAATGTGGGGCTTGATCCTAGGACTCTGGGATCATGACTTGAGCTGAAGGCAGAGGCTTTAACCCACTGAGCCACCCAGGTACCCCTCAACTTCCATCTTTTCAGCAAAACCGTAAGTGATCACACTATTTAATACTACAACCTCCAATCTCACTTCTGGCACTGCCCATTTCCCTTACCCTGTTCTATTTTAATTTTTTTTTCTATTATACATAGCACTTTTAACATACTATATAGTTTGCTTATTTATGTTTACTGTCTGTCCCACCTTTGCCAGAACTAAGTTCCTCAAGAGTAAAGTATCTGTGCCTATTTTTTATTTACTAATGTATATTTCTTTTTCTTTCTTTTTTTTTTTTTTTTTAAGTAAGCTCTACTGCCCAATGTGGGGCATGAACTCACTCCCCTAAGATCAAGAGTCACATGCACTATCGACTAAGTCAGCCAGGCACCCCTCACTGATGTATTTTTGCTAAGCATCTAGCACAGTGGCTGGCACAAACAGATGTCCAATAAAAATTCACTGAATGTTTTGGGAAACTCGTTTTAATTTTCTATTTATGTATGTACATACTAGGCTGTGATATAAAATAGTATTTTTTTTAAGATTTTATTTATTTATTTGACAGAGATCACAAGTAGGCAGAGAGAGAGAGAGAGAGAGAGAGAAAGAAACAGGCTCCCCACCGAGCAGAGAGCTCAACTCGGGGCTTGATCCCAGGATCCTGAGACCATGACCCGAGCCAAAAGCAGAGGCTTAACCCGCTAAGCCACCCAGGTGCCTCTAAAATAGTATTTCTTACTGAGGATGTTAGTCAGTCAAGAGAGTTTGAAAAATACTGGGGTTAGACTGTATGACTTCTAAAGTCCTTTCTCAATTTGAGCACCTATAAATTTCTATGTGTAGCTAGTAAATGCCCACTATATCTTTTGGGAGATAGCAAAGTTCAAAGCCTAATTTCTGTAGCAAGGCATTGATTATTGAAACATAACATTGACACCAAAAAAGTCATTAGCATCCCCACCTGTTCTGTAATAGTAGGTTAGGAAAAACTGGAAATAGCAAGAAATATAAAATCTGAACTTAATCCTTCTATGAAAAAGAGATAGAAAGTGAGAGCAAATGACAAAAGAGAACATTTTCTCGATCAAAATTTCCCAGGTTAAAGCTTTCACACACTTACTGAAGAAGCGAAGAGGAGTGAAGAAAGATATCCTTTAAAGTGTCTGCCGTAGAAATTGTGTCCTGAATGGACTTTGGGAGCAAAGACCATTTCTGAAATATATATGATTTCCACTCATCCACAGGCAGATCCATTCTACCTTAGGTCTCTAAAATGAGTAAGAAAATAAGGAATTCAGATTTCTACAAATGCACAAGTCTAGGGAAAAAAAAATCAAGATTTCACTCAAACAAATGTGAAGCAACAAAAATCATTCTTGTGGTCTTTTCCTGTAGTTTCCATGCTGAGAATCTATTTTCTCTCACACGTATTCACTGAGCATCTTTTTATTTAGAAATATTTACTGAAGGCCTACTTTGTTCCACACACCAGGCTTGCCTCTTAAAACCTCCATCTTCCCAAGCTCCTCAGGTGAGAAACCTGAGACATTCCAGATTTTTCTCTCTCCCCAGCTACTATTAAATTAACAAACGTTTCTATCTCTTACACAGTTCAGATTTTTCAGTTCCCAGATCATTTCTTTATTCAAGTCCTCACCATCTCTGGTCTGGCATTCTTTCCAGTGTCATAACTAGTCTCCACGGACTCAGTTCCCTACCCTACCCTACCCCCTAAATTCAATTCATCCTCCATATTGAAACAGATGTCAGTCCTCTGCCTTAATCAATGAATGCTCCTCCAAGCATTTAGGAAAGCCCAGTACAAATCTGACCCCTGGGCTCATTTTCTAATGCCCAAGTCTCACCTCTTCCTTTGTACCCTACTGTCCTGAGCCACTTAAAGCCATCCTTAGCTTGCCAGGCTATTCACCTCCCTAGTTTTTGCATAGGTTATGCTTTCTTCCGGGAGCATCGCTCCCTCAGGGTCCACCTCGCAAATTTGCACACACCCTTCAAGACCAAGTTTAAACGGCACCTCCTCCAGGAAGCCTTCCCTGATTTTCCATCTGCGACCGCAGTACACTTTGTATTTCTCCTGAGGCCCAAATCATGTCTACCTGGAGTTAGGGCTACTCACTGCGGTAGCTCCCTCGACAGACTATGCTCTCCTCTGAGGGCAGGGACCGGATCCTATTTACCTTCGCAGATTCCCCTTGTGCCAAGCTCAGGGTCTAGCAATGGCGGGAGATCGGCACTTGGATTGCCGAAGGAATCAAGTTACTGCTTTGCCTACGGCTAGCAGCAGAGGTGTCAGGGAATAGCTCTCTCTTCGGGGCTAACAGTCGGTCGGCGCAGCAAAGGCCCGAGCCAGGTTTTTTTCCGAGCACCGTCTAGGAAAGCTCTCGGGACTGGACCTCACGCCCAGAAAAAGAACCCGCGTCATCCTTGGCGCGCCCCACGGCTCGGGCCCCACCCCCAGGCGCAGCAGTGGCGTGACGAGGTCCTGAACCCGGGCTTTTGCATGTCACGTGGGCTGCTCGCAGGGCCTCGGCCAATGCCGTGGCTGCTCCGCTCCTAAGCCCGCCCTTGTGCCTTGCGCATGTCAGAAGGCGGGGGTGGTGCCTGCAGCTACTTAGCCCAATAGCTTTGGAGCGCGCGGGGTCCCGGGAGTGAGCGGGAGGTGTCGAGGAGCCGGAGCGCGGGAGTTGGCGCAGCGCAGTCATGGTGGGCCACCTGAGCGAGGGGGCCATTGCGGTGAGGAGACACCTGCGGGCAGCGGGGCTAGGGTGGCTGTGGGCCCTGGGCTTGTGGGGATGGAGAAGGGGGAGAGGAGCTGGAGGCGATGGGGAGAAAAGGCGGGATAAGTTTGGCGAGGTTGGGGGGGGGACCATCGGGTGACTCCCTAGAATTCTAACCATCTCCTCGAAAAATTTTTACTATTGTCTTTTAAACATGTCCATGTTTTTTCTACTTAAGAAAACGAAGCAGAATTAACTTGATCGTCCCCCATCACCCTCTTTCTGTCCCCTATCCGCGGCCGAACTTCTCTAGAGTTGTCAGTTTTCATCTCACCTCCGGTTAACAGACTCCAATCCGTTGTTCCCTCCATCACTATAGAAAGAACCCTGGCAGAAGTTAGCAGTGCTTCCAAGTCGTTAAATCTAACAGACACTTTTCAGTTTTTAACTTAACCTGAGTTCTCAGCAGTGTTTGAGAGTTACTCCTTTTGGCCAGTTTTGAGCATTACTTCTTTCTGGTGACACTCCTTTTTGGCTTCTCTGACTTGGCTTGGCTGGTCTTTCCTCGTCTTATTTGCCGGTCCCTCGTTGTAAGTTTCTGTTTACTTAGGCTTATGTCCTGTCCTAGGCCCTTTGCTACCAAGACAGTCCCATTACCAACTATGTCAGTTGCTCACACATTTCTTTTTCCGGAGCCACCTTTACTCTGAAAGAGAAACCTCTGTAATATGTCTGCCTACCTGATACCTCAAAGGCATTTTAAACTCATAGTGTCCCAAAGCAAATCCGTTATTCTGCTAAGTTTGGGCCTCTTGGTGTTCCTTGTCTGGATCAGTATCTCTATTATCCATCAAGATATGCTAGCCAAAAATTGTGGAATCATTCTTCCTGCAAACTTCCATCACCTTAGATGTTCAGTCCATCACCCAAATCGGTGTTTTACCTCCACAACGTATTTCTTAAATCCATCTATTTTTCTTCCACTCTGGCACCACTGTTTCTTGCCTGCACTACTGATTTCCACCCAACATAAACATCTTCTCTATCCATTCATCTATCAGTGGACACTTGGACTGCTTGCATACTGCCGCAACATTGGGGTGCATTTCGAAATAGTGTTCTCGTATTTTGGGGGTAACTACCCAATAGTGCAGTTACTGGATCCTAAGGTAGTTCTATTTTTAACTTTTTGAGAACCTCCGTACTGTTTTTACCCAGTTTGCATTCCCAGCAGTGCATGAGGGTTCCTTTTCCACATCATCCTTGCCAACACTTGTTTCTTGTGGTGTTAGTTTTAGCCATTCTGACAGGTGTAAAGTGATTGCTCATTATAGTTTTGATTTGCATTTCCCCGATGATGAGGTATCTTTTTCATGTATGTTGAAATGTAATGATGAGGGGCGCCTGGGTGGCTCAGTGGGTTATAAAGCCTCTGCCTTCGGCTCAGGTCATGGTCTCAGAGTCCTGGGATCAAGCCCCGCATCACAGCATCACATCTCACAGCATCACATCGGGCTCTTTGCACAGCAGGGAGCCTCCTTCCTCCGCTCTCTGCCTGCCTCTCTGCCTACTTGTGATCTCTGTCAAATAAATAAATAAAATATATTTTTAAAAATATGTAATGTTGAAAAGTAATGAGTCATTACTTTTTCGTGTGTGTTGGCCATCTGGATGTCTTCTTTGGAGAAATGTCTGTTCATGTCTTTCTGCCCATTTTTTAATTGGATTATTTGTGTTTTGGGTGTTGAGTAGTAGCAGTTTTTTATATATTTTGGATACTAAGCCCTTCTCAGATCTGTCATTTGCAAATATCTTTTCCCCTTCAGTAGGTTGTCTTTTGGTTTTGTTGACTGTTTACTTTGCTGTGCAAAAGCTTTTTATTTTGATGTAGTCCCAGTAGTTTATTTTTGCTTTTATTTCCCTCGCCTCAGGAGGCAGACCTATCTAGAAAGATGTTGCTACTGCTGATGTCAGAGAAATTACTGCCTCTGCTGTCTTCTAGTATTCTTATGGTTCACCTGTCACATTTAGATCTTTAATCCATTTTGTTTGTGTTTGTGTATGCTGTAAGAAAGTAGTCCAGTTTCATTATTTTGCATGTTGCTGTCCAGTTTTCCCAATCCCATTTGTTGAAGAGACTGTCTTTTTCCCATTGCATATTTTTTTCCTGGGCTTTTCTGTTTTGTTCCATTGGACTGTGTGTCTGTTTTTGTGCCGGTACCATACTGTTTTGATGACTGTGGGTTTGTAATATAACTTGAAATCTGGAATTGTGATGCCTCTGGCTTTGTTTTTCTTTTTCAAGATTGCTTTGGCTATATCAAGTCTTTTGTGGTTCCTTACAAATTTTAGGATTATTCTAGTTCTGCGAAAAATGTTATTGGCATTTTGATCGGGATGCATCAAATGTTTAGATTTCTTTGGGTAGTATAGACTTTTCAACAATATTTATTCCTCTAACCTACGAGTATGGAAAGCCATTTCTTTGTGTCTTTCTTTTTTCTTTTTTAATTTAAATTCCTGGTATATTCTGTATTCTTGCCGGTTCTTTTCCATCTGCCTGTGTGGTTCTTCACGCTCCCCTCCCTGCATAACATCAATCTCAGCTCAGTTAGTTTTTCAGAGAAACCTTCCTTAACTTACTAGCCTAATTCCCTTTATTTTGAGACCATGATTCCTGCTTGTTCATGTATTACCTGTGTGACTTTGGGCAAGATACTAAACTTTGCCTTTTCTCTTCTGTAAAATGAGGGTAATTTTACCTAGTACCTATTGCCTAAGGTTAGTGGGAGAATTAGGTGAGCTATTACATTTAAAGTGCTTTAGTTCATGCCTGGTACACAGTAAATGTTCAGTATATGTTACCTCTTAATTATTGCAAATGTAATTTATACTTATTTGCTTTTTATTTGACTAATATTAGTTTTTGTCTTCCCCACTGGATTGTAAATTCTTGGAGGCCTGAAATTACATCTATTTTTTGCTCAAAGTAGTCTCCTAAAGACCTGGAGCAGTGATGGCAAGTTTTAGATATCCAGTAAATGTTTGCTAGTTGCATATGAGGCAGTGAAAAAAAAAAAGACAGAGCTAAATGGGGAAAAACAGCTGAGCGGAGTTACTACTTGAATAAATTAGGAACAATTAAACCTGAGAATTGATTGAACTTGTAGTTCTCATTTACTTACAGCTGCTACCTTGCACCTTTAAAAAAAAAATAAAAAGATTTACTGGGACGTTAGGGTGTCTTAGTATCTGCCTTTGGCTCCAGTCATGATCCCAGAGTCCAGGGATCAAGTTCCGAATCAGCCTCCTTGCTCAGCAGGGAGCCTGGTTCTCTCCGCCTGCTGCTTCCCCTGCTTGTGCTCGTGCTCTCTCTCTCTGACAAATACATAAATAAAATCTTTTAAAAAAAAAAATTTATATGAGAGGGCAAGTGAGAGCGCATGACTGAGCCACCCAGGTGCCCCACCTTGTGAATTTAAGGCAAATTAAGAATTGTTCTTCACTTTTAGAAAGAATGATTATGGTGTTAATAATTTGATCACTTGGTTTTTGCTGTATTCAAAACTTTGGAAACATATTTCTAGTGTTAGGTCAAGCATTACTTAAGTTTTATTCATAAATGACAAAGAAAATTTTTGTGTTTGTGGTGATAGTGTGGGGAACCTTTGCCAACTGTGATTATCATTAGCTAAAGCAAGTAGTATCATTTTCGTTCAAAAGACACAGGCCCAAAGACTAAGCAACTAACATAAATAATAGAGGCATTTGGGGCAAGAGCTAACATCATAAAAGAAGAGATTGCACATGGAAGTATTATGGTAAATAAGATAAATAACTTTTGTATCTTAATTTATTGGGTAATATAAAAAAGGGGAAGGAAACTAGTATTTTTGCCTTTTCCAATGTGCCAGATACTTTATCTATAATAGTCAGTACTTACAGTACCTCTGTAAGGTAGATTTTTATAATTACCTGCACCTCACAGATGAAGAAATTGAAGTGCAGAGAAGTTAAATACTTTGTCAGTGGGGTGAAGATTTGAATACATGTGCCCTTAACTGTTACATTCTGTTGCTTTGTATTTTTTTAACTGAAGTATAATTGACATACAGTATTCTGTTAGTTTCAGGTGTTCATCATAGTGATTTGGTATTTTTATACATTAGGAGTAATGATCCCCAGGATAAATCCAGTTACTGTCTGTTACCACACAAAGTTACTGCATTGTTACTGACTAAATTCCCTGTGTTGTGCATTATATCTCCATGACCCATTTATTTTAGATCTGGAAGCCTGAACCCTCTTAATCCCCTTCACCATTTCACCTGCACCCCCAGTCACTCCTTACTCGTAACCAAGAGTTTGTCTCCTCTATGAGTCTGTTTGTGTTTTGTTTTAAAGATTCAACATGAAATCATATGTATTTGTCTTCTGTGTCAGGCTTATTTCATTTAGCATAATACCATGTAGGTCCACCTGTGTTGTCACAAGTGGCAAGATTTCATTCTTTTTATGGTTAATATTCCTCTGTGTGCGCACACACGTGTGTATCTTTAGCCATTCATTTCTTTATGGACACTTAGGTTGTTTCTTTACCTTGGCTATTATAAATAATGCTGCAGTGAACTTGGCATGCATGTATCTCTTTGAATTGGTGTTTTGTTTTCTTCAGGTACATCCCCAGAAGTGGAATTGCTAGATCACATCGTAGTTTGGTTTTTGATTTTTTGAGGAGCCTCTGTACTGTTTTCCATAGTGGCTGCACCAGTTTATGTTGCTCACCAACAGTGCACGAGGGTTCCTGTTCATCTGCATCTTTGCCAACACTTCGTATTTTTTGTCTTTTTGATAGTAGCCAGTCTGATTGTGGTTTTGATTTGCATTTCCATGGTGAATAATGGTGTTGAGGATCCTGTGTGTCTGTTGGCCATATGTAGGTCTTTGGAAAAATGTCTCCTAAAGGCTCTTGTCCATTGTTTAAATTGGGTTTACTTTGTGTTTTATATGCAATGTTAATTTGGAAAATTTAAGACAATTTTATGTTAAGTGTACATATCATGTTGTATGTCCCAGAAGATTTAATCTTATATTCACTTTATGATGACACAAATTAAAAAGAATAATAAATTAATACATGCATGTGGTTTTAAAATCAAATAGAACAGAAAGGTGTTCTATGAAATTACTGACTTTTTGTGCCACCCTGCCCCAGTTCTGTTCCCTAGAAACTTAAAAAAAAATCACCTTTATTGAAATTCAGCACTGATTTACACTTAATAGAAACTATAATGTATACAGTAAGTCCTCAAGATGTGTGCAGTTTGATGAGCTTTGGCAAATGTATACAGCACTCTGATCTCCTGTTCCTTGCCTAGTCCTTGCTTCCAGCCTAGGTAAACTAGAGTTTTGATGTCTGGTTTATATCTCCAAAGGTTAGTTTGACTATTCTAAAACTCCATGTAAACTTGTGTCTGGCTTCTTTGTCTCAGCGAAATGTTTTTTGAGATTTATCCATGTTGTTTCAGTAGTTTGCACCTTTTATTGCTGAGTAGTACTCCATCGTGCAAATAAACATAATTTGTTTAATTTACCTGTTACTGTTAAACATTTGGGTTATTTTCATTTTTTGGCTGTTATAAATGAAGATGCTATGGACATTTATGTAAAAATCTTCTTGTGAAAATATATTTTCATTCCTCTGGGATAAATGCCTAGGAGTGTTGATAAATTGCTGGGTGGTATGTTAAGTGAATGTTTGTAAGAAATTTCCAAACCGTTTTCCATATCCATGCCAGCTCTCAGTTTTGTCATCTTTTTAAGTTAACTATTCTAGTGAATGTGTAGTGTTTGCATCTGCGTTCATGAGTGTTATATAGGTCTGTAGTTTTTTCTTTCTTTTTTTTTTTTAAGATTTTATTTATTTATTTGACAGAGGGCGACAGAGAGATCACAAATAAGCAGAGAGAGGGGGAAGCAGGCTCCCCGCTGAGCAGAGAGCCTGATGCGGGGCTTGATCCCAG
Source organism: Neogale vison (assembly GCF_020171115.1). NCBI lineage: Eukaryota > Metazoa > Chordata > Mammalia > Carnivora > Mustelidae > Neogale > Neogale vison. The sequence continues at coordinate 25,570,343 of NC_058095.1, read as the reverse complement.
GGCCCTGAGGTCATGCCCTGAGCCCAAGGCTGAGGCTTAACCCACTGAGCCACCCAGGTGCCCCGGTGGTTTTTCTTTCTTAGAATGACTTTATTTTTTCTTTGAGGTAAACCTAACATCATAAAATGAGTTGGAAAACGTTCTCTTTTATTTCCTAACATCGTTTATGGAAGATTAATTTTTTAAAAAAGATTTTATTTATTTATTTGACAGATCAAAAGTAGGCAGAGAGGCAGGCGGGGCGGGGGGTGGAGGGGAAGCAGGCTCCCTGCTGAGCAGAGAGCCCAATGCGGGGCTTGATTATAGGACCCTGAAATCATGACCTGAGCGGAAGGCAGAGGCTTAACCCACTGAGCCACTCAAGTGCCGCTCTTTTTTTTTTTTTTTTTTTTTGTTCTTTACATGTTAGGTAAAATTTACCAGTAAAGCCACCTGGACCTAGTGTTATCTCTTTAATAAGTATAATAGTATCTAGCTTCTCTACATTTTGTATGTCAGTTTGATAATTTGTGTTTTTCAAGGGACTGAACCACTTAATCTAAGTTGTTTCATAAAGTTAATTTTTTTTAAAGATTTTTATTTATTTGACAGAGAGAAAGGAAACACAACCAAGGGAAGTGGGGGAGGGAGTAGCAGGCTTCCTGCCAAGCAGGGAGCCCGATGTGGGACTCGAGCCCAGGATCCTGGGATCATGACCTGAGCCAAAGGCAGACGCTTAAGGACTGAGCCACACAGGCGCCCCTCATAAAGTTATTTCTTTGCGCAGTGGCAGTATCGTAGCCAATGAGGTTTATCCGAGGCGCGCTTATTGCTAATTAAAATCCCTTATTATCTCATATATATCTCATATATTGTGATGCATTTTTCAATCCTTTTTTTTTTCATTTTTCCTTTCTGATATTGAGAATATTTGTTTTTCTTTTTCTTAATCAGACAAGGTAGAGGTTTATCAATTTTACTGATCTTTTCAGAGAACCAACTTTTGCTTTGTTTTTTTCCTGTTGTTTATCCATTTTCTATTTTATTGATTTTTTGCTCTTTTTAATCATTCCTTCCTTCTACATGCTTGAGTTTAGTTTATTCTTTTTCTGGCTTCTTATGGTGGATGCTTAGATCATTGATTTTGGACCTTTTTTCTTCTCTAAACATTTAAGCTCTAATTTTCCTAAGCATTGCTTTGGTGAATCCAATACATTTAGATAGATTGTATTTTCATTTTCATTCTGTTAACAGTACTTTCTAACTTCTCTTGCAGTATCTTTTTCCACAGGTGGGTTATTTAGAAGTTTACTTTTTACAGGGTGCTTTGCTGGCTCAGTAGGTAGAGCCTGCGACTCTTGATCTCTGGGTTGTGAGTTCAAGCCCCAAGTTGGGTATAGAGATTACTTGAAAAAAAAAAAAAAGTTTACTGTTAAATTTCCAAATATTTGGAAGTTTTCTAGACAGCCTGTTGTTAGGATTTTTTTTTAAAGATTTTATTTATTTGACAGACAGATATCATAAATAGGCAGAGAGGCAGGCGGAGAGAGAGGAGGAAGCAGGCTCCCCGCCAAGGAGAGAGACCCATGCGGAACTTGATCCCAGGACCCTGGGATCATGACCTGAGCCGAAGGCAGAGGCTTTAACCCTCTGAGCCACCCCTGTTGTTAGGATTTTTAGTTTAATTCCAGTGTGGTCAAATAACATACTCTCCGAATTCAGTCTTTTAACATTAACATTATTGAGAATTGTTTTATTTCCCAGTGTATGGAATCTTGATGAAAATCTTCTTCTTTTTTTTTTTTTTTTAAGATTTTATTTATTTATTTGACAGAGAGAAATTACAAGTAGATGGAGAGGCAGGCAGAGAGAGAGAGGGAAGCAGGCTCCCTGCTGAGCAGAGAGCCCGATGCGGGACTCGATCCCAGGACCCCGAGATCATGACCCGAGCCGAAGGCAGCGGCCTAACCACTGAGCCACCCAGGCGCCCTTGATGAAAATCTTCTAGGCACGCTTAAGAGACTGTGTATTCTGCAATTGTTAGAAGATTTAATTAGGTCAAGTTGGTTGATAGTTTAATCTTTCGTATTCTTCTACATACTTATTAAAAAGATTTTATGTATTTATTTGACAGAGAGTGAGAGATCACAAGTAGGCAGAGAAGCAGGCGGGGGGGGGCGGGCAGATACAGGCTCCCTGCTGAGCAGAGAGCCCCATGTGGGGCTCGATCCCAGGACCCTGGGATCATGACCTGAGTGGAAGGCAGAGGTTTAATGACTGAGCCACCCAGGTGCCCCTACATTTTTTTTTTTTTAATCTATTTACCCTATCATTACTGAAAGAACAGTGTTGAAACCAACAATTATAATGGTGGACTTGTCTATTTCTCCTTTTAATTCTGTAGGTTTTTGCTTCATGTATTTTGAAACTTTGTTATTAGGTGCATACATTTATCATTGTGTCTTCTTCAGGAATCAACCCCATTATTATGAAATGTCCTTTTTTATCTCTGATAATATTCCTTGTCCTGAAGCCTTCTTTGCCTGCCAGTAGTGGTACATCTTTTTCCAATGTTTCATTTTTAACCTGTCTCTTTATTTTTATTTTTTTAAAGATTTTATTTATTTGACAGAGAGAGAGCTCACAAGTAGGCAGAGAGGCAGGCTCCATGCTGAGCAGAGAGTCCGATGTGGGGCTCCATCCCAGGTGCCCCTAACCTGTCTCTTTATATTTGAAGTGTATTTCTTCAGCATTGTGGTTATTATTTTTTTAAGATTTTATTTATTTATTTGACAGAGATCACAAGTAGGCAGAGAGAGGAAGGGAAGCAGGCTCCCTGCTGAGCAGAGAGGCCGATGTGGGGCTCGATCCAAGGACCCTGAGATCATGACCTGAGCCGAAGGCAGCGGCTTTAATCCATTGAGCCACTCAGGCGCCCCTGAAGTGTAATTCTTGTAGACAGCAAATAGTTTGATCTTACCCATTCTGACAATTTCTGCCTTTTAATTGGAGTCCTTGAACCATTTACACTTAATATAGTTTGGCTTTAAGTTTTATATTTTGCTTCTTGTCCCATCTGTTTGTTGTTGTTGTTGTTGTTGTTTTGCTCTTCCTGACTTCTGGATTATTTATGTTTTATGATTTGAATTTATTTCCACTATTGATTTATTAGCTGTACTCTTTGCTTAACTTTTTCAAGGATTGCTTTAGAGCACTTCACCCTCATTCGGATCACTATTACAAAATAGACTGGGTGGTGCAAACAGCAGATTTAGTTTTCATAGATGCGGGAAATCTGAGATTGAGGTTCCAGGAGATTCAGTGCTGGGTGAGGGCTGTGTTCCTGGCTTGCAGCTGCCGTCTTGCTGTGTGCTCACATGACCTCATCTTTGTGGGAAAAGAGAACTCTGCTGTCTCTTCCTCTTCTAGGGGCAATAATTCTGATATGGGGTCTTCATTTTCATGACTTCATTAAAACTAAGTTCCTCCAGGGACACCTGGGTGGCTCAGTTGGTTAAGCCACTGCCTTCAGCTCAGGTTATGATCCCAGGGTCCTGGGTTCGAGGCTGCATCGGGCTCCTTGCTCAGGGGGGAGCCTGCTTCTCTCTCTGACTCTACCTGCCACTTTGCCTGCTTGTCCTCTCTCTCTCTCTCTGACAAATAAATAAAATCTTAAAAACAAAACAAAACAAAAAAACTAAGTACCTCCAAAGGCCCCCATCACACTGGGGGTTGGGTTTCAACATACAAATTGGGGGGAGAAGAGACACAAATATTTAGTCTAAATATTTAGTGGTTCTCTCTCTCTCTCTCTTTTTTTTTTGTTGAGTATGGTGGATACACAACATTATCTTGGTTTCAGGTGTGCAACACAGTGATTGGACAACTCTGTTTCTTATGCTACACTCAACATCGAGCATTTTGATCTCAGAATACTCTTTTTTGGGGCACCTGGGTGGCTCAGTCAGTTACACGTCTGCCTTCGGCTTAGGTCATGGTGGAATGGAGCCCCACATTGCACTGGGCTCCCTGCTCAGCAGAAAGCCTGCTTCTCCCTCCTTCACTCCCCCTGCCTCTGTTCCCTCTGTCACTGTGTCTCTCTCTGTCAAATAAATAAATAAAATCTTTAAAAAAAAAAAGAATACTTTTTTCACTTAAAGATTTTTATTCATTTAATTAATTACTTTAGAGAGAGACAAAGAGAGAGTGTCGCACCCTCAAGCGGGTTGAGAGACAAAAGGAGAAAGTCTTTTTTTTTTTAAAAAAAGATTTTATTTATTTGACAGAGAGAGATCACAAGTAGAGAGGCAGGTGGAGAGAGAGGGAAGCAGGCTCCCCACCGAGCAGAGAGCCCAATGCGGGGCTCGATCCCAGGACCCTGAGATCATGACCTGAGCCGAAGGCAGCGGCCCAACCCACTGAGCCACTCAGGCGCCCCAAAAGGAGAAAGTCTTAAGCAGACTCCATGCCCAGTGCCCATGCCCCTGACCCTGACATGGCCTGATCTCACAACCCTGAGGTCATGACCTGAGCCAAAATAAAGAGCTTGACATTTTGAGCCACCCAGGCACCCTGATCTTAAAGAACTATTAAAACATCGTTTTAAGGGGCACCTGGGTGGCTCAGTGGGTTAAAGCCTCTGCCTTCGGCTCAGGTCATGATCCCAGGGTCCTGGGATCGAGCCCCATGTCGGGCTCTCTGCTCAGCGGGGAGCCTGCTTCCCCCTCTCTCTCTGCCTGCCTCTCTGCCAACTTGCGATCTCTGTCAAATAAATTTTTAAAAAATTTTCAAAAAACATTGTTTTAAGATGGAACTTTTTTTATAAGATATCTACCTTACCATATTTGAAATTATAACTGAAATATTTAAAAAATATTTATACATTTAAGGTAATAATAAACTTCTAACATAATAACATATTGGGATGCCTGGGTGGCTCAGTCAGTTAAGCAGCTACCTTTGGCTCAGATCAGGATCCCAGGGTCTTGGGATTAAGTCCTGCATGGGGCTCCACGCAGCAGGTGAGGAGCCTGCTTCTCCCTCTTCCTGCTACTCCCCTTGCTTGTGGTTGTGCTCTCTCTCTCTCTCTGACAAATAAATAAATAAAACCTTTTTTTTTTTTTAAAGGCAATAACATGTTTTGTGAAAAACAGCTATTATATTTTGAAACAAATAGAAAATTGATATTGTTTTACATTTTGGCACATTGCTTTAACATCTGGCTTTAGAAGATATGACAGCTAGATTTTCATATCAGCTTCTGCATTCAGTATATTGATATTTTTTGAGGGGGTGATCTCTGAAGGAAATCTGGCTTCAGGTATGTAGTTGGAAAAAGAGGAAGTATTTTAATATTTCAGGCTTCTTTTTTGATCCTTGTGATATTATAATATAATAAGGAACATGTATTTGGTCTTGGGGCATCGGGGTGACATAGTCAGTTAAACATGCAGTTCTTGGTTTCAGTTCAGATCATGATCTCAGAAGCTGGGATCGAGGCCCGAGTCCGGCTCTGTACTCAGTCGATTCTCTCTCCCTCTCCCTCTGCCCCTCCCACTTGTGGTCCGTGAGCTCACTCTGTCTCTCAAATACATAAATAAATCTTAAAAAAGGAGAAAGCGTTGGAATTTTCAACCCTAAATTCCCCCTGTCTTGCCACTGTCCCCCAGGGAGTCAGGAGATGGATCCAGTCACCAATAGTCAGTGATTTGATCAGTCATGCCTAGGCAGTGGGACCTTCAGAAAACCCTGAACGGCAGGGATCAGAGAGCTTATAGGTTGGTGAACGCATCTACATGCCAGGTGGGTCACACACCCCAAACTTCACACAGGGGCAGAAAATCCTATGCTCCGTACCCTTCCAGACCTTGCTCCTATTTACCTCTGCATCTGGTGGTTCATTTGTATCCTTTATAATATCTTTTATAATAAACCAGTTACATGTTTCCCTGAGTTCTTTGAGCCTGAAGAGGGGGTCATAGGAACCCCCAGTTTGTAGGCAAGGAAGGCAGAAGTGTGGGCATCCTAAGGACCCACTACTTGAGGTTGGTATCTGAAGTAAGTCAGGGATGGTCTTGTGGGACATCCTCTAACCTTTGGGATCTACACTAACTCTAGGACATCCACTTGGTGTCTGCAGAGAATTTCTTCACGTGGAAACCCACACATATGGTGTCAGAAATGGCTGTGAATAGACAAAGTTTTTCTCTAATTCTATATCAAAACTCAACAAATGGTAGTTTCTTAAAGGTTATTTGAAATGTAAAATTGGTCTATCTTGTGGCGCCTGGGTGGCTCAGTTGAGTAAGCATCTGCCTTCAGTGCAGGTCATGATCCCGGAATCAAGCTCCGTGTTGGGCTCCTGATCAGCAGGGACTCCTTCTTCAGCCTGCTTATCCCTCTGCATGCTGCTCCCCCTGCTTGTGCTTGCTCTCTCATGCTCTCTGATGAATAAGTAAAACTTTTTTTTAAAAAAAGGTAAAGGGGTGCCTGGCTGGCTCAGTGGGTTAAAGCCTCTGCCTTCAGCTCGGGTCATGATCCCAGGGTCCTGGGATCAAGCCCCGAGTCCAGCTCTCTGCTCGGCAGGGAACCTGCTTCCTCCTCTCTCTCTGCCTGCCTTTCTGCCTACTTGTGATCTCTGTCTGTCAAATAAATAAAATCTTTAAAAAATTAAAAAAAAAAGGTAAATAACGTGTTTTGTGAAAAACAGCTCTATTTTTCAAAACAAATAGGAAATTGTATTTGCCCTGTCTTTCTGCCCCTCCCCCTGCTGATGCTCACTTGCTCTCTCTCTCTCAAATTTAAAAAAAAAGAAAGAATTGGTCTGTCTTGCATTTTGAATGGATCTTTTGCCTCTGCATTATTTATAATGCCATGCATTGGTCATTTGGAAAATGCTTACTCACTGCATTATGCAGATCTTCCAAATATTGATATGTTTTATTATATAACCAGAATTTATGCTTATTAATCTTACTAATTTAATCAGAAAAGTTTGTAAACATGGAGAAGCTGTAAAGCTCATTGTTGGTGAATAGAAGTTTTCAAAAGTTTTGATTTCACTAAAAAACCCTTTTATAATTGACAATAACTGTCGTTTTCCTTAAAAACAGGTTCACCGTATTTTTGAGAAAATATTTGCTGAATCCTGAAGTTTGAATAACCAGTTTGTCCTTTGGCCTTGCAAATAAAAATGGTGTTCTGTAAAAAAGCAATTGGTTCAACTCACAACTCAACTGAACGAATGCTTTTCCTTGGGGTAGCAGTTAGTACTCTAGTGTGCCACAGAAGTACTTTTTGCCTACTTCCCATACTGTTAACAGAGTATTTTAAAATTTCTTTAAATATTGAGTTGTGGGGCACCTGGGTGGTGCTGTTGGTTAAGCGTTTAACTCTTGGTTTCAGCTCCGGTCATGGGATCAAGCCCTGTGTCAGGCTCCACACTCAGCTTGAAATCTGCTTAAGAACCTTTCCCTTTGTTTCTCCCACTTGTGCATGTGTGGCTGTGTGCATGCGCGCCCTCTCTCTCAAATAAATAAATAAATCTTAAAAAGAATATTGAATTGTTTTGGGAGACAGTTAATTTACTTGCAAATCATCTGATCCCTCAGAGATTGGAATGGGTCTAGAATAGCTTTTGCTTTGGTCTAGTTTAGTTCTGCTTCTAAAGCATGCCCTTTCTGGGGTTTCTACTGAATGCAGCAGATGTTTATTGAGTTTTCTGTCCTCTGGCTGGTTAGAGCTCATCTATATTCTAGCCTGTGTGAGCTCCACTAATTTTTCAGTTTATAACTCTAATAACTCTTTGCCTGGTCTTGTAGAATCTCATTCTTTGTATGCACAACTTAAAATTCAGCCAGAGACTCAAGGGAACCCCTGTATAGGTTATTGAAGCTCTTTCTCGGTGTAGCTTGCTCATCTCTGGTACTCTGCATCCATGAAATCCAGCTAATTTGCTTCCCTAAACTCTGATCTGTGCTCAGTAGGGATACGCATTCCTTCTTGAGTTCCCCTTGTCCATTCTGTGATCTAAAAGTACCTCTGTGCTGAAGGCCAGGATGGTCATAGGGTTCCCCTCATTTCAGTGATCACAGTCTTGGTCTACTTGTTGTCTTGTATTTGAAAACAGTTTATATTTATTTACTTATTTATTTATTTGACAGAGAGACAGGGAAAGAGGGAACACAAGCAGGGGGAGTGAGAGGGAGAAGCAGACTTCCCACTGAGTAGGGAGCTCGATTCGGTGGTCCGTTCCAGGACTCTGGATCATGACTTGAGCCGAAGGCAGATGCTTAACGACAGAGCCACCCAGGCACCCTTGAAAACAGTTTATATATTTTTGTCCAGGTTTTAGTTGGTGGTTGGAAGAGCTAGTTTGGTACCATTTATTTCAGCATGAACAAAAGTGGAGTCCAGAGAACCAGTCTTCACTGCTGTTAGTTTTTCCAGTGATTACCTTTATTTATTTACTTTTTAAAGATTTATGCATTTATTTGAGAGGGAGTGTACATGCACCATAGTGGGGAGGAGGGGCAGAGGGAGAGGGAAACCTAAGCAGACTCTGTGCTGAGTAAGGAGCCCAAGACGGGGTCTGATTTGAAGATCCTGAGATCATGACCCAAACCCCAAACTGAAACCAAGAGCCAGATGCTTAACCAACTGCATTAGCCAGGCACCCCCTGATATTACCTTTAAATTATTTTTATTTGGGGGGCACAGAGAAAGAGGGAAAGGAAGAGAGAATCTTAGTGTGGAGCCTGATGAGGGCTCCATCTCACAACCCTGAGTTCATAACGTGAGCTGAAATTAAGAGTCAGATGCTTAACCAACTGAGCCACTCAGGTGCCCCTTTTTAAGATATTATTTTCATAATTGCTAATGGAGTTAAAAGATTTAAAATTCAAAAGGTATGAAAAGAAGATTGTGTGAGATCTGCCTCTCACATGTGGCCCTCACTCATCAGTTCTCTCATAAGGGGTAACCAGTATTATATAAACATCTTTTTAGGGCTGCATGATACTCTTTTAAGGATTTGCCATACTTACCTAATTCTCTATTAATGGGCACTATGGCCAAATCAGTGTGCTGTTCTGAATAAGAAGTACGTATGTAACCCCTGTATTTTGGATGTAGTAAGTATATCCTTGTTGGTAAGCATGTATCTCATCTCTATGATTTTATGATTTGTCCACAGTGATAAAACTTAAATGATTTTCAAATGATAAGCTCCAAAAAGCCTCTTGGATAATGTTCTCTGTAGCTTATTCCAAATACCAAGCTGTAAAAATATGTCAGATTTTGGTCATGATTTAAAGGTGTATCTCATTCTGTTTTTACTCTTTCAGGCCATAATGCAACAGGGAGATACGTCCATAAAACCCATCCTCCAAGTCATTGTGAGTACCTTTGAATATTTTATGTCAAATATTTTAAAAAGTTGGATGTAATTACAAATTACATTTGATGAAGCACACACAGATTTGTCCATTTTAGGAAATTCTCTCCATCATCCCCAAAAGTAGGTTAGTCTTGTTGTAACCCTAAGAGAGGAAGCAGGCCTTTCTTTTTTCTTTCTTTCTTTCTTTCTTTCTTTCTTTTTTTTTAATATCATGCTAACCAGAGCTAACTTTGGGGGTTCAGATTTGAGGCTTTGCCTTTCTGTTCTTTCCACAATTGATGGATACTGTAGTGCTACCCATAATTACTCCTGCCTCCTTACTTTTCCTCCTGCCCTGAGGTTTGTCTTGCTCAGATTTGCCTGCAATGAATGTAACTACTTAAAATTCTTCATTAACCCTATCATTCATTTAAGGGGTTCTTAAATTTTAGGGAGAGTTTAAAAAATGCACAGAAGCAGCATCATGGATCATACCTGCAGATTCTGAGTCATAGGCCTAATGATCTCCCTGTTACTCCCAAACTCGCTGCCACTCGTCTTAAAGCTCTGTTTGTATATTTCACTTCCTTTGGAGAGCTGCTCCTGATTTCCTTCAACTTGTGATAAATGTCTTGGCTGTGCCCCCATGTCATGTGCATAACTATCTTATGTCTCTTTGCCTCTGTCTCTGCCTCATTTGTAAGCCCCTTTGGGGCAAAGATTTTTTTTTCCCATTTTGTATTTTTAGCATGTTTTCTATGTAGCTCCTTGTCCTGTCCTTTTTAAAATTAATTTTCAATCAAATTTGAGTTGAGAGCGAACAGAAGAGTATTGAAACTCATTTTATTCTCTTCTAGGTTGTGTTTAATAATGTTAATACAGAGACGGTGGTGGGAAAATCATCAGATCCAGTTTTCTTTTGCTTGGGTTTAGGTGTCAAGAGAATGGGCAAGCAGTTCAGTGTTTGTTGAACTAATGGCAAACCCACTCTTCTGCCACTTAAGTTGACTTATCCCTGGGGACTGGGAAGACAACCTGACTAATGAATCAAGTTTTCTCTCCTAGAACATCCGTCCCATTATTACAGGGAATAGTCCACCCCGTTATCGACTGCTTATGAGTGATGGCTTGAACACTCTATCCTGTAAGTATGACGTATGAACCTAGGAATTTGCATTTAAATAATGAAAGAACACGCAGCACTTCGACTGCAGTAATTTGGGGCATTTCAGAAGTGTACATTTGCTTGGCCATGCACTTGATTCAGACAGAATTACGGCTGGCAGAGAGCATTCTCACAATAGCCTGGATCTAGTGGAAAGCTGCCACTTGGCTTAATTAATTTTCTCTAACTGGTGCTCTGTTTTCTTTGATTAATTTCCCTCAGGATGATATTGACATTTAGTGAATATAATGGGTTAGCTGTCCCATACTTGCCTTTTTGGGGATTTATTTCTGTGTTGGAAACTTTACAAGGGAGAAAGAGAATTTGCAGACTATTGCTTGCTATCTCTAGTCACAAGGTGAAGAACATGGAAGAGACTTTTTAGTCTTTGTCATGAAACTTGAATGATGGAAAAAATTATTTTGGGCACTTTAGGAAATACATTTCAAAGTACCAGCAGATGTTTAATACAGTAGATTATATTGTTTTTCACTATGCAGAATCTGAGTGGTTTTACTTTCGGAAACATAGTCAAGGCATTGTTTTCCCTTGCGAGTCCAGGTGTGATCAGCCTTCAGATTGTCCTGCCTGAAATGCTGTGGGGACTAAAGTTATCTCTATGCTTTTCAGCTTTCATGTTGGCAACACAGTTGAACCCTCTCGTTGAGGAAGAACGATTGTCTAGCAACTGTATTTGCCAGATTAACCGATTCATTGTTAACACCCTGAAAGATGGAAGGTATGCGGTGTTTTTCTTTGTTTTGGGGGGTTTTCTCTAGGTTTATTGTGTTGTGGAATGGGAACTAATTTTTCAACAGAGAAGTCCATTGGATGCCAAAATTCATTTAGGAATCAAAGACAATGATGAGCTTTCAGCTAAGAGTTTACAGCTATTGAGATTTGAACTTGGGTGACTAAAACATGGCACCAAAGGAAGAGAAATACGGAAACAAATTGGAAATTTCAAAGCAAGAGATTAAAGCAGAATGCAGAACTTTTATTTCTAATCCCTTCAGAAGCTCTGTTTTTATGATTTGCTTTTGAAGTATCTGTTAATGAAAAAGGGTTACTTATAAGAGCAAAACTGATGTGATTAATTATGTAATGCTGCCCCTTTTTTGCAGTCTTCAGTCTTTCATGGTGAACTTTATTCAGCCAATGTAGAGTGTGCTGAATACTGACAGATGCTACATGCTACAGGTGCCGTGGTTAGCAGCACTGTCACTCCTGGGTAACTGTTGCTAAAATAGGACGTTTTTTTGTTGGGGAGAGGCTTTTAAGTTTTTTATTTCCAATCACAGAACACATGGGAAACAAATGTAGCAAGCATTCCCTTCTTGATAAGAGTATGTCAGTGTATGTTACCATATTATCTGTATGTTTTGCTTTGTATTTGTTTGCTGTATCATTGTCCTTCTTTTGACTTTGAGCTTCTCCGTTCTTAACCTTGGATATCTTTTATAAACAGCAGATGATTTTAGAGATCAATTTGAGATTTAGTCGGTGAGTTTATTCTGCTTAATTTATTATTGATTTTTTTCTAATTTTTGTGTTTTTACCATGTTTTTGCTTTATTTTTTTTCTTGCCTTGGATTGATTGAATTTTTCCTTTTTTTCATCTACTGGTTTGAAATGTATTTTATTTGTGCTGTGTTTTGTTTTTCATTTTTTGTTTGTTTTGAAGATACTCTCTCATTAAAAAAAAAATCCACATATGAATTAACAGAAATTCTAAAATAGGTCTGTATTTTTACCATCCTCTCAAATAAAGTAAATGTCTCAAAATGGTCTATATTCAGTGTTTTAGGTCAACTTTCTTTTTATTTCCTTGAATTAGTATATTCTCTATATAGACAGCCATTACTTAAACTTTCCCATAGTTAGTTTCCCTTTGTCTCCTTCATCACACTCCTTCCTTTTTAGTTCAGTTCTCATTTTCCTGAAGAATATCTTCTAGCAGCTCTTATAGGGAAGGTTCGTGAATGATAAAAATCTGTCATCTAAAAATTTCTGTTTCATTCTCAGTTAAATGAGTTTAGGTGTAGAATTCTAGGTTGATAGTTTCTTAGTTCTCTGTAGCATGTAGTGGGATCCTCACCCTGATAGAATTTTGTGTTCTTGTCATTCTGTTCCATAAAACAACTTCTATCATACAAGTAACATATATGTAAGTTATAAAACTCAGATGAAGAGGGATTGGCTCCATAAACTTCTGGCTGTGAGTTCTAGCCCCACACTGGATGTGGAGCTTACTTCAGACAAAACAAAACAAAAAACAACAACAAAGCTTACATACACAGGGGTGCCTGAGTGGCTCAGTGGGTTAAAGCCTCTGCCTTCGGCTCAGGTCATGATCTCAGCGTCCTGGGATTGAGCCCTGCATAGGGCTCTCTGCTAAGCAGGGAACCTACTCCCCTTCCTCTCTCTCTGCCTGCCTCTCTGCCTACTTGTGATCTCTGTCTGTCAAATAAATAAATAAAATCTTAAAAAAAAAAAAAAAGCTTACATACACAAAAATAACTGTAATTCCACTGTCTATGAATAACTATTCTTAAAAATTTTTTTGTTATCCTTCCAGAATTTTTCTATAAATGTAAGTACTTATAAGTTTGTACTTTTAAAAAAAAAATTCATAATATGGTTTTATGTTCTTTTTTTAATAGTGGTCATTTTTACATGTCCCTAGATAAACCTCTGTGTCATATACATATATGTAATTCATTTGGGGGGCGGCAGGCAGAGTAGGCAGAGGAAGCAGCAGGCTCCCCACTGAGCAAGGAGCCCAGTGTGGGACTCAGTCCCAGGACCCTGGGATCATGACCTGAGCCAAAGGCAAATGCTTAACCAACTGAGCCACCCAGGCATCCCCCCTTTATGTCATATATTACTTAGTCTGTCATAATTTACCATATTTAGCAATTTATTTGTACCAAATTATTTACTGTATTTACCAATTTACCATAATTTAGTTAACATTTAATATTATATAGTATTTCACTATCTGAAATTTTTCACCAGTGCTTCTTAGAATATATTCATAGCTCTTTGTGTATTTTTAGGAAATAAAATTATTTTAATAAAAATGACACAGAGAATCATCAATTTAAGCAGTGCAATAAAAGGTACAAAGAAGGAAAAAATTATCTAAAATTCATAGAACCCAGAAATAACTGTATCATGATTTAGTGAGCATCATTCCAGATATCTCATGGTGTGCATTTATCAATAATTGGTGGATAAATAGAAATAATTTTGATAGTGGAATGACAATATATATATTGATACTGCTTTCTTCCTTCCTGAATATATCAGTCCAAAGCCATTAGGTGGGGCCAGTCAAGGTAGATGTTTACAAGGGAGGGATGATGGTGGCGATGGTGATGGCCTGGAGCCAGGTATTAGCCCAAAGTGAGGAAGGTATCTTCATGGGCTAGACAGCGGGTTGGAGAGAGGTAAGGAGAACACAATGTGGGGAGAGGGTGGCCATGGTCCAGAATGGGTTGTCAGAACCCAAGTAGGGTGAGGCAAGAGTCTGTGTGGCTGTTGGACGCTGAGCAAGGGATGAAGGCATCTGGGGGTGTGGGGGTACGGCCCAGCAGCAGGTTGTTGGGGGAGAGGAGGTTCTTTTTTTTTAATAGGGTATTGGCGGTCTTAGAACTAGGTTTGGAAGCTCTAGGAAGGAGCATTCGGAGGAAAGTGCCCATGTGTGTAGCAGTGGCAGGTGGTGACAGGAGATTGGTTACCTGTGAGGGGAATTGATCTAATAAATACAGTGAAGGCTATGAGAGATAGCCAAGGGAGAAATCTGTGATTCTGGATTAGAATGGAAGGTTTCAGAGTGAACTCAAGTTTTTGGTCGATGTGAACATTTAGTTTGGGGTTTTAAAATGACATTTTTTTGGAGTGCCTGGGTGGCTTAGTCGGTTGAGTGTCTGACTCGATCTCAGCTCAGGTCTTGATCTCAGGGTTGTGACTTTCAGCCCTTTTATTGGACTCCATGCTGGGTATGGAGCTGACTAAATAAATAAATAGTTCTCTTTTTTTCAATCTTTTTTAATTGTATCTCATTTCAACTCAATTTATTTAAACTAAATACAAAATTTCTCCCACCTCCTCCTACTCCTTGCCTGTAACAACCACCAATGTGTTTGTTCTCTGTATCTATGAGCTTGTTATTTATTGCTACGTGTTAAGAGAGATCGTACGGCAATTGCCCTTCTCTGACTTCACATAATGCCTTGGAAGTCCATCCGTGTTTTCACAGATGGCAAGACTGTTCTTTTTTATGGCTGAATAATATTTCTGTGTGTGAGAGAGATAATTTCTTTTTTTAAAGATTTTATTTATTTATTAGAGACCATTTCGTGAGCAGGGGCTAGGGGCAGAGGCAGAGGGAGAAGCTGACTCCCAGCCACTTGGGGCTCGATCCCAAGACTCCCCATCATGACCTGAGCTGAAGGCAGACAGTCAACCAACTGAACCACTCAGGTGCCCTGTGTCCCAGTTCCTTTGTCCATTTATCTGTTGGTGGACACTTACGTTGTTTCCATATGTTGACTTTTGTAAATAGTGCTGCAGTGAACATGGGGGTGCATATATCTTTTTGAGTTAGTACTTTTGTTTTCTTCATATGAATACCCAGAAATGGATTGCTGGATCTTACGGCAGTTTGATTTTTAACTTTTTGAGGAATCTCCATACTGTTTTCCATAGTGGCTACACCAATTTACATTTATACCAACAGTCCACAAGTGTTCCTTTTTCTCCATATCCTTCCCAGCAAGTGTTATTTCTAGTCTTTTGAATAATAAACATTCTAACAAATGTGAGGTGCTATTTCATTGTGGTTTTGATTTGCATTTCCCTGATTCATGACGTAGAGTATCTTTTCATGCACCTGTTAGCTAACTGTTCCATTGTCTTTGGAAGGCCATCTGTTCAGATTTGGTGGATGTATGAGTATACATATATTGTGCATGTATGTGTGTATTTCCTAGATCTGTCTACTGAGAGGGCTTTGGAACAACAATACCCCAATAGCTGTGAGCCCACTTAGCACCAGATATTGGTTTCTGAATGCCATTTCACACTAAAAGGAACTAGGACTTCTTGGAGGGTGGCTTGGTACAGGCTTGGAAATTACAAGATGAGCCTGGAATATCTTAATGTGTCAGATGGTAAGGAAGTGCTCAAAGGGAGATGGGACCCTGTCAAAAAGAGAAACTGGCTTACAGAATCTTACACTTGCCAAATCTAAACCACAATAAAAATGGGAACAGAGGGGGAATGGACATTTTTAGAGGGTATGTGCTATGATGAGTGCTGTGAATTGTGTAAGACTGATGAATCACAGACCCTGAAACAAATAATACATTCTATGTTAATAAAAAAAAAAACAAAAAAAAATGGGAACAGATTATAGCCTGTTAAATACAATAGGAGTTCATAAATCCATACTGAATAGAGGAATAAAATGGGGGAAGAGAAAGGCTTTTTTTTTTTTTTTTTAAGATTTTATTTATTTGTCAGAGAGAGAGGGAAAGAGAGCGAGCACAGGCAGACAGAATGGCAGGCAGAGGCAGAGGGAGAAGCAGGCTCCCTGCTGAGCAAGGAGCCCGACGTGGGACTTGATCTCAGAAGGCTGGGATCATGACCTGAGCCTAAGGCAGCCGCTTAACCAACTGAGCCACTCAGGCGTCCCGAGAAAGGCTTTTCTTAAAACAGAGTGCCATCTAACAAATGTAGAAGGAATGATGGGATTAGAAAAATCGCCCTTTGGTAACCAACACGGGGTTAGTTTATACAGGAAACAGCTGCTGTGGCTGCTCTCACAAATTAACACAAACTTGGTGGTTTGTTGTTGTTAAAAGATTTTATGTACTTAACAGGAACACAAGCAGGGGGAGGAGGAGAGGGAGAAGCAGGCTCCCCCTATGCAAGGAGCCCCAGTGTGAGACTCCATCCCAGGACCCTGGGATCATGACCTGAGCCAAAGGCAGATGCTTAACCCACAGAGCCACTCAGGCGTCCCAAACTTGGTAGTTTATATCAACAGAAATTATTTGCCTGGAGGTAGAAGTTGAAATCAGTTTCACTGGGCTGAGATCATGGTGTTGACAGTGGCATGCTCCCTCTGGAAGCTCTAGAGAAGGATCTATTCTTTCCCTCTTCCAGCTTCTGGTAGCTGTTAGCATTCCTTGGCTTTTCATTACCTCAGTCCAGTCTCCGCCTCCACGGTCCCATTGCCTCCTCTCTGTGTCAGCTCTGCCTCCCTCTTACAGGGATACATGTGGTTGCTTTTAGGGCCCAGCAGAGGATCCAGGATAATCTTGAGAAATTTCAGTCCTTAATCACATTTACCAAGTCCCTTGTCCCATTCACAGGTTTCAGGGGTTAGGAGGTGGATATCTTTTGGGGGGCCATTCAGTCTACCACAGAAATGGGTGAAACTTTGCAGAGTAACAAGTTATTTATGGGGTTAAATTTCCTACCCACAACTTAATTACTAATTGATAAAAGGAGCAGAAGCAGAGTGCCTGGGTGGCTTAGTGGGTTAAAGCCTCTGCCTTCGGCTCAGGTCATGATCCCAGGGTCCTGGGATTGAGCCCCGCATCTGGCTCTTTGCTCAGCAGGGAGCCTGCTTCCTCCTCTCTCTCTGACTGCCTCTCTGCCCACTTGTGATCTCTGTCAAATAAATAAATAAAATCTTAAAACAAAAAAAAGAAATGAGAAGGGTTAGAAAAATTAAAAAAAAAAAAAAAAGGAGTAGAGGCAGCTTTATAGTGGAAGAACCTGGCAGATAGCCCCTTACTGCAATGATTAAGGTTAACATTACCAGCAATGGGATAAATAGAAAATGTGTATTACCTGATAGGATGCAATGAGAACACAGCATCACTAATATTTTGCCAAGGATGCATAATCTGTATTTAATCATGAGGAAGCCTTAGGTAAATGAAGGGACATTCTACAAAATAAGTGACCTCTGATTTCTTTCTTTCTTTCATTTGCTTATTTGAGAGAGAGAGTATGAGCCAGGGAGGGACAGACTCCCAGGGAATAAGAGCCAGGGAGAGAGCAGACTCCCTGCTGAGCGTGGAGCCTAACATGGGGCTTGATCCTAGGACCCCAAAATCACGACCTGACCTGAAATCAGGAGTCGGGTGCTTATCTGACTGAGTCACCCAGGTGTCCCAATGACCTCTGCTTTTCAGATTTCAGTTGTATACACTGAGAGACTGTTCCAGATTGAAGGAGTCTTGAGAGATTTGATAATTAAATATAACAAGTGATCCTGGACTAGATCCTTTTGCTAATAAGGACATCATTTAAATAGTTGATAAAACTTGAATAGATTCTGTGAATTAAATGGAAAAATTCTTTGGTTATGTTTCAAGTTCAGTGACTTAACCAGGCTATGTCTTTTTTTTTTTTTTTTTAAGATTTTATTTATTTATTTGACAGAGAGAGATGACAAGTAGGCAGAGAGGCAGGCAGAGAGAGAGAGGAGGAAGCAGGCTCCCTGCTGAGCAGAGCGCCCGATGTGGGGCTCGATCCCAGGACCCTGAGATCATGACCTGAGCCGAAGGCAGTGGCTTAGCCCACTGAGCCACCCAGGTGCCTTAACCAGGCTATGTCTTAATGTCAGTTGTTATTACTATTTTTTTTTTTCTGTTATATGGTATGCCTTTCAGTCTGCAGAGTCTATAGTGCTATTTTCTATTTCATTTGAGCTTTAAATTTTACTTATATACTGTCCTCCCTTTGTGTCTTCAGTTTGCTTTAGTCTTTTTTTCTAATGCATATATTGAATTAAGTCAAGATTTTGCAACATAATAGTAGTTCAGTTCTTACCTTTCTCCTTGCTGTTTTTTGACGTTTATCATGTTTAAGTGTTAGATGTATAATGGTAATACTTTTGCTCTCTTTTGTCTTAACTTCTTGAGCTCCCTTTTTCTTCCCAATCTCTTGTTTTATCTCATCTTTTGGGTTTTATTTCATTAAATTCTTAGTCCTATTTCTCAAACCACTGTTGGAAAGTATTATTCCCTTTCTTGGATTATGCTTTCTTTTAGATCGGATTCTTTAATTGTCTCTGCCTCCTTTATTCCTTTTATTTTTATACACTTTCAAATGTTGCATTGTTGCTTTGTCATTTCTTTTTATCTTGTTCGTGTTTGATGTGAATAGTTCTGTCAGACTTCATATTTGCTTTGACGTAGTTTAGGCTAGGTGCCTCTCCTTGCCAACCTTCCCACATGGGACCTGTTATCTGCCACTCCAGCCCACCATTGAGTGCCTGAGGGGTGCTTTCTATCCATTTTCCTGTCTTCTGAAGTTTGGTTATGGGAGAGGGTAGAGAGCTTTGCTTGGGTGGAGTACAAAAACTTGGGCTTCATTTTCCAATCAGGGGTAGAATTTCACTCCCATGGGCTTTGTTTGTTTTTTTTTTAATTTTTTTTCCAATTTATTTATTTTCAGAAAAACAGTATTCATTATTTTTTCACCACACCCAGTGCTCCATGCAAGCTGTGCCATGGGCTTTGTTTTATTCTACCATGTCAGAATGGTGGCCTGTCTTGTGTTCTTTCTTCTGTTGAGACCCTGTGTGTGTTTGTACAAGTTTATTTACCCTTTACTTTTTTGATGGTCATTTAGGCTTATGCCATACAGGGCTTCAGTTTATCTTTATGCGCTCATGCTATTTCTGAAGCGCAGATTGCTTGAATTAGTATTGTGGGGGTCAAAGGACATGTCTTGCAGAAAATATACCAGTTGATCTACCCATTAACTTTGTGTAAGAGTGCTTGTTTCTGAGAAAGCAAATCCAAAAAAACATAGTGTTTCCCCAGGGTTGGGTAAGTGGAATGGTATGAGTGATATCTCAAAAAGCTGATACCTAAAAAACAAAAAACAAAAAAACCTATTTCTCCTTAACCTTGTCAACATACTGGATACTCTTATTTTTATGAATAGCTGTTAATCATCATTTTAATTTATATTTCCCTAGTGAGATAAAGTGTCTTTTCATATGTTCATGGAATTTGTAGTTCTGTTTTTTTTTTTTTTAGAGGTGAGAGAGAGCACAGAGGGAGAGTGAGGGAGAAGCAGACTCCCCGCTGAGCACAGAGCCCAACGTGGGGCTCGATTCCAGGACCCTGGGATCATGACCTGAGCTGAAATCAAGAGGTGGACACTTAATCAGCTGAGCCACCCAGGCGCCCCATATATATTCACGTTGTTGAAGCAACCTTGCAAAATTCATTAGGTATTTCTTTTTTTGTTTGTTTCCAATTTTTATTTAAATTCTGGGTGCCTCAGTCAATTAAGTGCTGGCCTTGAGCTCAGGTCATGATCCCAGAGTCCTGGGATCAAACCCTGTATGGGGCTCCCTGTTCAATGGGGAGTCTGCTTCTCCCTCTCCCTCTGTCCCTCCTCCTTGATTGCTCTTTCTCTCTCTGTCTCTCAAATAAATAAATAAATTCATTCTGATTAGTTAACATACAGTTTAATACTGGTTTCAGGAATAGAATTTAGTGATTCATCACTTACATATAACACCCAGTGCTCATCCTAATGAGTGTCTTCCTTAATGCCCACCTTCCCCACACCTCCCTTCTACTCTCAGTTCTGTCTACTTTAGAGTCTCTTACGGTTTGCTTCCCTCTCTTTTTCTTTTTTGCCTTTCCATATGTTCATCTGTTTTGTTTCTTAAATTCCACATATCAGTGAGGTCATACGGTATTTTCTTTCTCTGACTGACTTCTTTTGTTTAGTATGATACACTCTAGCTCCACGTATATCTTTGAAAATGGCAAGATTTCTTTTCTTTTTTTTTTCCCCAATTTATTTATTTTCAGAAAAACAGTATCCATTATTTTTTCACCACACCCAGTGCTCCATGCAAGCCATGCCCTCTATAATACCCACCACCTGGTACCCCAACCTCCCACCCCCGCCACTTCAAACCCCTCAGATTGTTTTTCAGAGTCCATAGTCTCTCATGGTTCATCTCCCCTTCCAATTTACCCAAAAACACATACCCTCCCCAATGTCCATAACCCTACCCCCCTACTCCCAACCCTCCTCCCCCCAGCAACCCACAGTTTGTTTCGTGAGATTAAGAGTCACTTATGGTTTGTCTCCCTCCCTATCCCATCTTGTTCTTTTCTTTTTTTTAAGATTATTTATTTATTTATTTGACAGAGATTACAAGTAGGCAGAGAGGCAGGCAGAGAGAGAGGAGGAAGCAGGCTTCCCGCCGAGCGGAGAGACCGATGCGGGGCTCAATCCCCGGACCCCGAGATCTTGACCTGGGCCAGAGGCAGAGGCTTTAACCCACTGAGTCACCCAGGCACCCCTTGTTCTTTTCTTTTTCTTTTTTTTAGTAACAGCTTTATTGAGATATAATTCACATACAGCTACAATTCATCCATTTAAAGTGTAGAATGATTTTTATTTTTTTATTTTGAAGATTTTATTCATTTATTTGAGAGAGCGAGAGCGTGCATGAGAGGAGAGAGGTCAGCAGGAGAAGCAGAGAACCTGATGTGGGACTCAATTCCCAGGACTCCAGGACTCCAGGATCATGACCTGAGCTGAAGGCTGTCTCTTCAGCTGAGCCACCCAGGTGCCCCTAGAATGGTTTTTAATATGTTGATAGAGTTGTGCAGTCATTATCACAATTAATTTTAGAATATTTCATCACCCACAAAATAAACCCTGTACCCTTCAGCTGTTACTCCCTAACTCCCCATTCTTTCTAGCCCTAGAGAACCACTAATCTATTTTCTCTCCACATTTGCTTATTCTAGACATTTCATATAAATGAAATCCTAAAATATGTGGTCCCTTGTGACTGGCCACTTTAATGTAGCATAATGTTTTCAAGGTTTATCCATGTTGTGCCATGTACAAGTATTCATTGCTTTGTGTGAGCAAATCATATTCTGTTTTATGAGTATGTCACATTTTGTTTACACATTTGTTTGGACATTTGGGTTTCTACCTTTTTGCTGTTAAGAATAACACAATGGGGGGCGCCTGGGTGGCTCAGTGTGTTGAAGCCTCTGCCTTCGGTTCAGGTCATGATCCTGGGATTGAGCCCTGCATCAGGCTCTCTGCTCACTGGGGAGCCTGCTTCCTCCTCTCTCTCTCTCTGCCTGGGGAGCCTGCTTCCTCCTCTCTCTCTCTCTGCCTGCCTCTCTGCCTACTTGTGATCTCTGTCTGTCAAATAAATAAATAAAATCTTTAAAAGAGGGTGCCTGGGAGGCTCAGTGGGTTAAGCTGCTGCCTTCGGCTCAGGTCATGATCTCAGGGTCCTGGGATCGAGTCCTGCATCGGGCTCTCTGCTCAGCAGAAAGCCTGCTTCCCTCTCTCTCTCTCTCTCTGCCTTCCTCTCTGTCTACTTGTGATCTCTCTCTGTCAAATAAATAAATAAAATCTTAAAAAAAAAATCTTTAAAAGAAGTAAAATTTTAAAAAATAAATAAATAAATAAAGAATAGCACAATGGACATTTGGGTGTAAGTTTTTGTGTGGACATTTTCTGTTATATATATATATATATATATCTAGGAATGGAATTGTGGGTCATATGGTAACTTTATGATTGAATCTTTGAAGAAGTACCAGACTGTTTTCCGAAGTGGCTACTGATTTATATTCCCACTAGCAGTGTATGAGGGTTCCAGTTTCTTCATGTTCTCACTAACATAGGTAATTAAATCTGCCATGGTGTTTTCAGTTAAAGTGTCATCTGTAGAATAGTTTAGTATAGTAGAATAGTATCTGTAGAATAGTTTAGTATCTTCAGGTGAGGTCTTCTTTTATTTTTTTCCCCCCAAAATTTTCTTGGCCGCTCTTCTCTTTATTCTTCCATATGAATTCCAGAGTCATATAGTCAAGCTGAAGAAAACAAAAGTCTCACTGGAATGCAAGGAATTGCATTAAATTTATATAGTATTTGATACTAAGTCTTTTCATTCAACGATATGGTATGGAGGGGCTTCTGGGTGGCTCAATGGGTTAAGTGTCTGCTTTTGGCTTAGGTCATGATCCCGGGGTTCTGAGATCAAGTCTCACATTGGGCTCCCTGCTCAGAAGGGAACCTGCTTCTCCCTCTCCTTTCGTCTGTTGCTCCCCTTGCCTGTGCTCTCTGTTAAATGAATAAGTAAAATTTTAAAAAAATATATGTTATGGGAACTGAGGGTTGCTGGAGGGAAGTTGGGTGGAGCGGTGGGCTAAATGAGTGATGGCTATTAAGGAGGGACTGGATGTAATGAGCCTTGGGTGTTAGATGCAACTGATGAATCACTGAATTCTTTCCCTGAAACTAGTAATACAGTATATGGTAACTAAGTTGAATTTAAATAAAAAAATTTTAAAAATAAAAAAGGAATATGATATGTGACCCCATGTATCCCATCATCCAGCTTCAAATTCTCACCTGATACTGGTCTTGTTATACTATATCTCTTCCACATCTACCCTCTTCTATAACTTTGAAACAAATCTCAGCCATCATATTATTTCATCCATAAATATCTTAGTATATATCTTTAAAAGATAACATTTTTTTGTTATTTATTTAATTTAATCATTTTTCTAAAGTAGCCTCCATGGTTGGACTCACAGCCCTGAGATTAAAAGAGTCATATGCTTTATCGACTGAGCCAGCCAGGCACCCAAAAGATAACTCTTTTTTAAAAAAATACCATTTTACACCAGGAATATTAAATATCCTGTCAGCATTCTGTTTCCAGTTCTTCGTGTGTGTGTGTGTGTGTGTGTGTGTGAATAATTTCATCTGAATCAGGATCCAAAGTAAAGTTCACACTGTAGTGGGTTGATACATCTGTAGGTTCCTCCACTATCTTTTTTCTCCCTTACTGTTTGTTTGTTTTTGTAGCTTTAAGTTTTTACTTAAACTCCAGTTAGTTAGCACCATACTGTTCATTTGTTAAGCCATTTTGGGGCACCTAGGTGGTTCGTTCAGTTAAGTGTCTGCCTTTGGCTCAGGTCATGATCCCAGGGATCGAGGCCCACATCAGGCTCCCTGCTGAGCAGGGAGTCTGCTTCTCTCTCCATGTCAAATAAATAAATGAAATCTTAAAATAAAAAAGAGAGAGATTAAAATTAAGAAAAGAAACCAGGTCATTTACCTTTTAGCCTTATGCAGTTTCCCACAGTCTGGATTTTGCTGGTTGTATCTCTGTCAAGTTGTAATGTGTCCCTGTCATCTGTGTTTTCTGTAAGTAGATATTGGTATGTTCCTTTGATATGCTGCTGGATTCATCTTGCTAAGTAGGATATATATATGTACCCATATATATGTATATATATTTATCTTTTTTTTTTTTAGTATATGTGCTGCCGAAGCGAGCACTATATATTTATCTTTATATATATATAGATAGATAGATAAAAGTAATTTTTTTAAAAGATTTTATTTATTTATTTGACAGAGAGAGATCACAAGTAGGCAGAGAGGCAGGTAGAGAGAGAAAGAGGAGGAAGCAGGCTCCCTGCTGAGCAGAGAGCCCTATGTGGGGCTCAATCCCAGGACCCTGAGATCATAACCTG
Organism: Neogale vison; assembly: GCF_020171115.1. Lineage (NCBI taxonomy): Eukaryota > Metazoa > Chordata > Mammalia > Carnivora > Mustelidae > Neogale > Neogale vison. The sequence continues at coordinate 25,546,240 of NC_058095.1, read as the reverse complement.
AGCCGAAGGCAGAGGCTTAACCTGAGCCACCCAGGCGCCCCTATTGAAAGGTTTTAATCAGAGTCAACAGTAGGTGAAAGACCTCTTAGGTTCTTAGATAATAATTATATTAAAAAATAGTTACAGGCATAATTTTTTCACTGGGCAAAGGTAATTGTTTAGGTAAGTATATGTTTCTGAAAACAGATCATCTTTTGTTATGCCACATATTATTGTGTTTAATCTAAATTCTGATCATGGCATTTGCTCCTTGAAGATATGGTTTGTGGTAAGGACACTGCATTTTAATTAAAGAACTAGATGGAAAATGAAAACCCTGCAATCATAAAAAGCCTCGGTAATGATGCAGTGAAAGATTAAGGAAAATATTTACATAGGAATTGATACCTTATCTTTCTCAAGTTATTCAGTAATGAAAACCCGTTGACGAATGGAAATCGTTTTATCGAAATGATTATTGGGGGAAAGCTTTTTAAGTAGCTTGTCATTTGAAGGGCTTCTGAATTCATTTTTTTCTAACTTGTTTCTATTTCTTTGCCTTCATAGGAGAGTAGTTATTTTGATGGAGTTAGACATTTTGAAATCAGCTGAAGCCGTTGGATTAAAGATTGGCAATCCTGTGCCCTATAATGAAGGTAAAATTCTTTTTTATAGGTTGTAGCTCTCAGTTCAATACCTCTTTATAGATCCAGAATTCTACCTTTTGGGTTCAGTTTGATTTGTTGGTCTTACTAAGACTAGTGATTTCTGGGTTTAGGAACCAGGTTAATCTTTCAGGATTTTCAGTGCTAAAGAAATTATGGTAGGACTCCAGAGGAAAACCCTATCCTCTGTTTTTCTCTGTGTACAGCTTCTTTCATCCTTTCGGCTTGTCTGTCACCACAAGTGTGGGGTTTGTCCCACATTAAGCATTTCTCTCATTTTCCACGGACACCGCCGGTTGTCCTGCCGTTCAGTTTAGTTATGATACTCTCTATCTGAATTTAGCATCAGTTTCCACAGGTAAAGACTGAGGCCCACAGGGCTGCCTCCACACCCCTCTGTTACCCCCAAACCCCAGTTCAGATGCCAGTCAAAAGTCCTAGGTAGTTATTTGTGCTTCTGGCCAACTGGCTGTAAATTGGAGTTTCCCACAACCCCCTCCTCAGGTTCAATTAGATTAATGAGCGAGAGTGGCTCAGAGAACTCTGAGAGCAGCCAGGTAGAAGGGGTGTACTGGGCAAGGCATGTGGGAAGGGCTGCAGAGTTTCTGTACTCTCTCAGGGTACACTGTCCTCCCAGCACTGCCATGTCTTCACCAACAGAAGCTCCCAAGCCCCATCCTTTGGCTGTTAAAGAGGCCTCCTTCGTTAGACATGATTTTAATAATCATTGGTCATTGGTGATTGGTTCAACCTCTAATCCCCTCCTCTCTCCTCAGAGGTGGGGGGTCGGTGCTGAAAGTTTGAACTCTAATCACATGGTTGGTTCCCCTGGCAACCATCCCCATCCTTAGGGGCTTTCCAGAAGTCACTTCACTGACACTCAGATGTGATTGAATTGGGTTTCCTATAAATAAGCTGCCTGTATTCCTCTTATCACTTTGGAAATTATAAGGGTTTCAAGAGCTCTTTGCCAGGAACCGTGGATGAAGGCCAAAAAATACTTGTTATATCACAATATCACAAGCTCGCATTAGGAAAAGAGGAAAAGTTAGAGAATGTAATGGAAAAATATCCCATTTATAATAGATTAAAAATTAATACATAGGGGCACCTGGCTGGCTCAATCGGAGGAATGCGTGAATTTGATCTTGGGGTCATGAGTTTGAGGCCCACTTTGGGTCTAGTAGAGATTACTTAAATAAATAAAACTTGAAAAAAAAGCAAATATATAGAGGAATGTTAATGAGAAATGTGCTTTCTTAAATGCACGTTTTTGTATGTATGTATTTATTTATTTATTTATGTTTTTTGAAATTGTAAAGCAAGGGGCACCTGGCTGGCTCAGTCAGCAGAACATGTGACTCTTGGTCTCAGGGTCATAAGTTTGAGTTCCATGTTGGGGGTAGAGTTTACTTAATTGAGGAAAAAAAAAAAAATCTTGGGAAAAAAATATATAAAGCAAATGCTCCTGGCTGGCTCAGGCAGTAGGATATGCAGCCCTTGATCTTGAGGTTGTGAGTTTGAGCCCCACATTGGGTGTAAAGATTACTTAAAAATAAAATCTTTAAAAAACTAATAAAAAATGTAAAGCCTATTATCTTTTTTTGGTAGCACTCAGCACACCAGTAGTCATTAGAATAATTTCTGTGTTTATTGTCAGGCCATGAGTAAACTCCATGAAGGTGGAGACCATTATTTGTTTATTCTTTGCTATGTCCCTGGTGCATAACTTTTATTTTTATTTATTTTATATTGTTATTAAATAAAGCGCAACAACAGTGGCCATCCGCCTCTTTGTTTGCACCTCTGTGATCAAAAGCAGCTTTAAGAGCACAGATCCCCAATATTTGGAGGGCAGGGTCCATTTTGCCTGCCTTTTCCCCAGTGTGAGAGCTGCTCTAGGAACAGGTGCACTGCAGCCTGCCACTTAGCTGCAGCTCCAGGAGTGGGTAGTCGTTACTGTGCTAAGAGCTGGAATTGATCACAGTTTACCATCCAGATCTTCTCCTGGGAGTTGCAAGCCTTCCATAGACTCTCAGATTCTAAAGTAGTTCTATCAGACTGGTCCTGCCAGTGCAATTATACTCTAGATTGAGAGGTAGATTCCTGGTACTTCTTACCCCGCCATTTTCTCAGAATACTCTCTCAGCAGTGATTATCTGTTGACTGAGTTTTATTTTATTTTATTTTTTTAAAGATTTTATTTATTTATTTGACAGAGAGAGAGATCACAAGTAGGCAGGCAGAGAGAGAGAGGAAGGGAAGCAGCCTCCCTGGCGAGCCAGAAAGCCCGATGCAGGGCTCGATCCTAGGATCCGGGGATCATGACCTGAGCCGAAGGCAGAGACTTTAACCCACTGAGCCACCCAGGCGCCCCAGCGTTTTATTTTCTTGTGAAAATATACAAAAAGGCCCAATAAAATGAGAACAATTTAAGTACTTTAAATAAGAGACAATGATTGTTCAAAGAAAGGCAAAGAATCCTGTGAAAGGAGATGGCTTATCTGCCCCCCACCAAGCCTAATAAAAGTAAAATTAAAAAATAAATAAATAAAAATAAAAAGAGGCACCTGGCTGTCTCAGTCAGTAGAGCATATGATTCTTGATCTCCAGGTCGTGAGTTTAAGCCCCTTGTTGGGTGTAGAGCCCACTTTAAAAAAAAAAAAAACAACAAACTAGATCCTCACTGTTACCAAAATAAATTCCAGATTTTTTAAAAAAAAGATTTTATTTATTTATTTGACAGAGAGAGAGAAAGGACACACAAGCAGGGCAAGCAGCAGAGGGAGGAGGAAGAAGCAGGCTCTCTGCTGAGCAGGGAGCCTGATGTAGGGTTCGATCTCAGGACCCTGGGATCATGACCTGAGCCGAAGGCAGACGCTTAACCAACTGAACACCCAGGTGCCCACCAGAGTTTTTTTTTTAAGGTAGAAAAAGAGGGGCACCTGGGTGGCTCAGTTGGTTAAGCATCTGATTTCAATTCTGGTCATGATCTTGGGGTGCTAGGGTGGAGCCCTGCATCAGGCTCCCCACTCAGCAGGGAGTTTGCTTGTTCCGCTTCACCTTCTTGTGCGTTCTCTGTCTCTGTCTCAAATAAACAAATAAATAAAAGTTAGAAAATGAAACCATCTAAAATAATAAAGACAATGGGGCTGCGTATGGACTGGGATAATTCACAATGAATGTTTGAATACAGTGAAATAAAAAAAATTTTTGTGTGGTAAAAATAAAAAGGTATGTGAACTTAAATAGGTTAAAATGTTAAAAATGATAGGATTGATAGGGTCTCCTGGCTGGCTCAGTCAGTAGAGCATGTGACTGGATCCATGGTGGTGAGTTTGGGCCACACTGGGGGTAGAATTTACTTTAAAAAATAAAAAAAAGAGGCGCCTGGGTGGCTTAGTGGGTTAAAGCCTCTATTTTCAGCTCAGGTCATGATCCCAGGGTCCTGGGATCAAGGCCCACATCAGGCTCTCTGATCAGCAGGGAGCCTGCTTCCCCCTCTCTATCTGCCTGCCTATCTGCCTACTTGTGATCTGTCAAATAAATAAATAAAATCTTTAAAAAAAAAAAAAAAGATGGGACTGACAAAAGATTAATATCTTTAATATTTACTGAATTTTTTATAAGAGGAAATTATTTTTTATACTCTTTGGTATTGGTGTTGAAACTTTTTTCCAAGAAAAATACTCCAGTAGGAAAGCAAGCAGGCATCAGGCATTTGATGAGAAGAGGGTGTTCTCTGTGGAGAAAACAAATGGCCAGTACATAACAAAAAAAATAGTTTGTTTGTTTTTTTCTAAGATTTTATTTATTTTTTTGACAGATAGAGAGGGAACACAAGTAGAGGGAGTGGGAGAAGAAGAAGCAGGCTTCCCGCTGAGCAGGGAGCCCTGAGCAGGACTCAATCCCAGGACTCTGGGATCAAGACCTGAGCTGAAGGCCGATGCTTAACGAATGAGCCATCCAGGCGCCCCCCCAAAATATTTAGCTTTATTAGTATAAAAACAGGTAGTTGTACCTGTTTTTAGGGAGATAACATTGTCTTTTTCCATTAAGTGTTTTGTTGGCTGTGGGGTTTTTGTATATTCTTTTTATCAGTATGAAGAAGTTTATTTTCAATTCCTAGTTTGCTGAGGGTTTTTATCAGGAATAGATGGTAAATTTTGTCAAATGTTTTTTCTGTGTCTATGGATGATCATACAGTTTTTCCTTTTTTATTGGTTAATGTGAGTTATATTCAGTGATTTTTGAATGCTAAACCAATTTGTAGTTTCTGGGGTAAGTTTTATCATCATGCTCTATTTATACTTTTTATATATTGTTGGATTTCATTTGCTGAACTCTCTTGATTTAACCATTTAATTTGATTTGATTGGATTGGAAATTTTTATGTCTGTATTATGAGGGATATCAGGCTGTAATTTTCTTATAATACCCTTGTCTAATTTTGGTGTCATAGTAATCCTGCCTCATACAATGAGTTAGAAAGTATTCCCTCAGTTGGTTGGGCAGCTGCCTTCGGCTCAGGTCATGATCCTGGAGTCCCAGGATCGAGTCCTGCATCAGGATCCCTGCTCAGTGGGGAGTCTGCTTCTCCCTCTGACCCTCCCCCCTCTTAAGCTCTCTCTCTCTCTCAAATAAAAAAATCTTTTTTAAAAAGTGTTCCCTCTTAAATTTTCTAAAATAGTTTATGTAGAATTACTTTTTACTTAAAATGTTTAGTAGAGTTTCCCAATGAAGCTATCTGGGGCTGATATATTTTTTTAGAAACGTTTTCCACTACAAATGCAGGGTTTTTTTTAGCAGATTTATGTAGGGTTATCCAGATAATCTGTTTCTTTTTGAGTGAGTTGTAGTAGATTGTGTTTTAAGGAATTCAACCATGTCACATAAGTTGTTGGATTTATTGGCCTGCATAAATGTAAACAGGCTAAGGGTGCTTGGCTGGCTCAGTTGGTAGAATATGTGACTCTTGATCTCAGGGTTGTAAAATCAAGTCCTATATTGGGCAAAGAGATTACTTAAAAATAAAATTTTTTTAAGATTGTATTAATTTATTTGACAGAGAGAGGGATGACAAGTAGGCAGAGAGGCAGGCGGGGTGGGGGAGGAAGCAGTCTCCCTGCTGAGCAGAGAGTCCGACACGGTGCTTGATCCCAGGACCCTGAGATCATGACCTGAGCCAAAGGCAGAGGCTTAACCCCCTGAGCCACAAGGTGCCCCTTAAAAATAAAATTAAAAAAAAATAAATAAAAGTAAATCGTCTGAAAAACTCCAATTAAGTGGCAGAAATTATCATATTGGATAATGTGAATAAAGTAGTCCATTATTAGCCTTTTAGTGTCTGTAGAATCTGTGATGATGTCACTTCTCTCATACCTGATGTTGATAATTTGTGTTCCTTTTTTTTTTTTCTTTAGCAGTCTAGCTAAATGATTTATCAGTCTTATGGATCTTTTCACAGAACCAGCTTTTGGTTTCATTGGGGATTTTTTCCCTCTCTTTTTATATTATCTACACTGTTGATTTTTTTATGCCTTGATCTGTAATGTTTACTTACCTCTCTTTACCTTGCATTTTACTGTGTTCTTTCTTTTCATTGCTATATGTGAATGCTGGGCTCATTGATTTGAGACCTTTCTTCTTTTCTAAAATTAAGAGTTGTTTAGTGTTAAAAATTTACCCCTAAGCACTGCTTTAACAGCTTCAAGCAAGTTCTGGTGTTACAGGTTTTATTCTGTTCAAATACTTTCTAATTTCCCTTTTAATTTCTTCTTTAACATTATATTACTTTTATGTATATTTGGTTTCAAGTATTTAAAGATTTTTCCAGAGATCTTTCTATTATTGATATATAATTTAGTTCGACTATGGGTAGGTACCATATGTTATGTGACCTGAATTCTGTTATTTTATTGTCCCAAGTTGTGATCTCTTGTGGTAAATTTTGTATGTACTTGAGAAGAATTTGTTTCTGTTGTTGGACACAGTGTCCTATAAAATAAATAAATGTCAGTTAAGTTAAGTCAAGTTGGTTGATTGTAGTTGTTCAAGTACTGATTTTCTTTTTTTTTTTTTTTTAAAGATTGTTATTTATTTATTTGACAGACAGAGATTACAAGTAGGCAGAGGAGATAGGCAGAGAGAGAGGAGGAAGCAGGCTCCCTGCCAAGCAGAGAGCCTGATGTGGGGCTCGATCCCAGGACCCTGGGACCATGACCTGAGCCGAAGGCAGAGGCCTTAACCCACTGAACCACCCAGGCACCCCTCAAGTACTGATTTTCTATTGACTTGTTCTATCAGTTATTGAAAGGGATTTGGAATCTCTGACTATAACTGTGGATTTCTCTATTTTTTTCCTTGAGGTTGTATTAGGTTTTGCTTCATGTATTCTGAAACTCTGTTAGTAAGTGCATTAAACATTTAGGATTATTATGTTTTTTTATGATCTGACTTCTTTATCATTATGAAATGACGTTATCATTAACAAAATTCTGTGCTTTGAAATCTTTGTCTGCTATTAATATAACCACTTTGTTTTTGATAATAAAAATCCTAGAGAATCAGGTTTGAAAAAGTATATACATATAACTTTTTTCTTTTAATTAGTTTAATTAATTTTTTAATTAATTTCTTTTAGTTAGTTTAGCTTGGTATATCTCATTTCATCCTTTAACTGTTCACCTATATTAACTGTATTTCTTATAAGCAGAGTATAAGTGGGTTTTGCTCTTTTATCCAGTTTGATAATGTGGGTTTTGCTCTTTTATCCAGTTTGATAATTTCTACATTTTAACTGGGTATTTAGACCATTTATATTTAATATAGTTATTGGTATGGTTAGTTTAAGTCTGACATCTTGCTATTTGTTTTTTATTTATCCCCCTTTTCTGCCTTCTTTTGGGTTGAATATTTTTTGTGATTGCTTTATTTCCTTTGTGGACTTATTTACTGTTATCTGTATTTTGCTATTTTTAGTGGTTTGTTTAAGGCTTATAATATGCACTTTAACTTATCAGGGTCTGTCTTTGAGTGATGCTATACCACTTCACATACAGTGTAAGAATCTTACTTTTTTCTCTTCCCTCCCAGGTATTGTGCTATGCTTGTCACACATCTTACCTATGTTTTAAGCCTCTTGGTACATTGTTATTGTTTTAGTTTAATTAGTTATCTTTTAAAGAGATTCACTTAATAATATCTTATATATTTACTTATGTAGTTGCCATTTCTGTTGTATGGATTGATATCTTCCACTGTTATTTAGCCTTTCTTGTAGTGGAGATCTGCAAGTAATGAATTCTTTCAGCTTTTGTAGGTCTGAAAAATATTTCACCTTTGACTCTGAAAGACATTTTTGCTAGGCATAGAATTCCAGGTAGATTCATCTTCCCTCCCTCCCTCCCTTTCTTTCTTTCTTTCTTTCTTAGATTGGTTTATTTATTTTTAGAGGGATGGGGACAGAGGGAGAGAGAGTCCTGAAGCAGATTCCCTGCTGACTGCAGAGCCCAATGAGGGTCTCAGTCCCAGGACCCTGAGATTATGACCTGAGTCAATCAAAAAGCAGCACTTAACTGGCTGCTTAACCAACTGAGTCACCCAAGTGCCCCTAGATTTTTCTTTCTGTGTATTTTGAAGATGTCCTCTTGCTTTCATGTTACCCCATGAGAAGTCTGTGATCATCTCTATCTTTGTCTCTGTTCTTAACATGACTTTTTCGCTGACCATTTTACAATTTTCTGTCATTAGTTTTGAGCAGTTTGATTGTGATATACCTTGGTGTCATTTTCTTTGTGTCTTTTGTCTTGATGTTCATGGAACTTCTTGGATCTCTACATGTATAATTTTCATCAAATTTGGAAGATTTTTGGCCATTATTTCTTAAATGTCTTTCCCATCCTTTGAGTCTCCAATTTTTTATATATATGCTGCTTGAAGTTCGCTTATAGTTCATGGGTGCTGGGTTTTTGTTTGCTTGTTTTGTTTTTTTCTTCTTTTTCATTTTGCATAGTTTTATTGCTGGGCATTCAGATTCACTGATCCCTTTACTAATCTTGTTTCATCTGCTATTAATCCTGTGTGGTATGTTCTTTTTCCTCAGTCATTGTAATTTTCAGTTAATTTTTAAAAATTTTTAATCCAGTATAGTTCACCTACAGTGTTTTATTAGTTTCAGGTGTATAGTATAGTGATTCAGCAATTCTGTACATTTTTCAGTGCTTATCATGATAAGTGTACTCTTAGTCCCCATTACCTATTTCCCCCAGCCACCCACCCACCTTCCCTTGTGGTAACCGTCAGTTTGTTCTCCATAGTTAAGAGTCTGTTTTTTGGTTTGTCCCTTTTTTTCTTTATTCATGTGTTTTGTTTCCTAAATTCCCCATATGAGTGACATCCTATGATATGATACTTGCCTTTCTCTGACTAATTTCACTTAGCATTAGATTTTCTAACTCAATCCATGTTGTTGCAGATGGCAAGATTTTTGTGTGTAGCTAAATAATGCCACATTTTCTTTCTTTTTTTTTTTTTTAAGATTTTTATTTATTTATTTGAGAGAGAGAAACAAAGAGCGCAAGCAGAGGGAGAAGGAGAGGGAGAAGCAGACTCCCTGCTGAGCTGGGAGCCTGACGTGGGTCTCGATCCCAGGACCTGGAGATCATGACCTAAGCCAGAGGCAGATGTTTAGCCATCTAAGCCACCCAGGTGCCCCAGTGCCACATTTTCTTTATCCATTCCTCTATCAGTGGAGACTTGGATTGCTTCCATAATTTGACTTTTGTAAATAATGCTACACTAAGCATCGGCATGCCTACATCTTTTCAAATTAGTATTTTCTTGGAGTAAATATCCAGTAGTGGAATTACTGGATCATATGGTATCTCTATTCTTTCTTTTTTCTTTTTCTATGTGTGAACATTTGTATTAATGAAGACTTTAATCTGATATAGTCTGCCCCCAATCAGACTGTTGATTATTTCTACTTGTAATTAGTTAAATCAAAGAAAAAAAATTTAAATTAACTTCAAAAAATTTTAAATTAACTTCAAGTATATACCATCAAAAATAAATACTCACTTAATGTGGTCTTATCTGTTTTATGATATCAAAAGGTTTTCTCTTTCCCAAATAAAGATTCTAAGATAAATTCAAGAATCCTTTGAATGAGAAAAGATGACACTTTCTAAAACAGTGAGTTTACAAAACAATGCAGGGGATCACTAGGCACATTTACTGTAAGAGAAAAGTATATCTAGTGAAAAGGAAATTTAAAACAGGACCTTAAACTTTTATGAAAAATTTTAACAAAACCTTTCATTCATTTACTTTTAGCTGTTCCATAAATACTAGAAGATAAATTGAACATTTTTGTATTGAAACTTAGAAAAATGTCTTTTTCCATAACGTAAATATCCATCTTTCCCTTTGGCTCCTTCTGATCCTTCTTCACTGTGCTGTTCTTCCAGATTTTTGGTTACACAGGTAGTTTCCAAGCTGACTGGGTTTTCCAGATAACTTCCTGCACGGGGTTTTCCAGTCACTGGACCTATGATTTATCCAACTTTGAAAATGACTTTGGCCCATTCATGTTTCATATGCTTTATTCATGAGACAGGTAGAGCTTTGAGAAGCACAGCATCCCCAACTATGCACAGCTGAAGAGCATCATGAACAAAGTAGAATTTTCACCTATTAAAATAATTATTAATTTAATAATTAATAAAATAATAATCAACAATAATTTATATTAATAATAATTAATTAAAATAATTAATAAATAGAGATCCAGAATAAGCCTGGTCACTCTCACTTTAGCTGTTTTTTTGCATTGCCCTTCCAGTCACCTTCCACATGATCCATTTGGCAAGGGCAGACCAATGAACTACTGACATTATGTGGCTTTGGTCACCTAGCTCTCCTTTCCCTGTGTATGTCCTGGTGGTTCATTTTTTGAGGAACCTCCATGCTGTTGTCCAGAGTGGCTACACCAGTTGCCTTCCCACCAACAGTGCACAAGGGTTCCTTTTTCTCTATATTCTCGCTGATACTTGTTGTTTCTTGTGTTTTTTATTTTAGCCATTCTGACTGGTGTGAAGTCGTATCTCATTATAGTTATGATTTGCATTTCCTGAATGATGAGTGATGTTGAATATCCTTTCATGTGTTTCTGCTCTCTGTATCTCTTCTTTGAAAAAATGTCTGTTCATGTCTTCTGACCATTTTAAATTGGATTATTTGTTTTTTGTTATTAATTTTTTTTAACTGAATCTGAAGAGATGATGGTAATCAATGAATATTTGGAAAAGAATTTTTTTTTAAAGATTTTATTTATTTGACAGAGAGAGATCACAAGTAGGCAGAGAGGCAGGCAGAGAGAGAGGAGGAAGCAGGCTCCCTGCTGAGCAGAGAGCCCGATGCGGGACTCGATCCTAGGACCCTGAGATCATGACCTGAGCCGAAGGCAGTGGCTTAACCCACTGAGCCACCCAGGCGCCCCTGGAAAAGAATTTCTGACACGGGTGGCTGGATGGCTCAGTCATTAAGTGTCTGCCTTTGGCTCAGGTTATGATCCCGGGGTCCTGGGATCGAGCCCTGCATTGGGCTCCCTGCTCAGTGGGGAGCCTGCTTCTCCCTCTTCACTCCGTTCGCTTGTGTTCTCACGGTCTCTTTCTCTATCAAATTAAATATATAAAATCTTAAAAAAAAAAAACAAAAACAAGAACAAAAACAGGGGCTCCCAGGTGGCTCAGTGGGTTAAAGCCTCTGCCTTTGGCTCGGGTCATGATCCCAGGGTCCTGGGATCGAGCCCCCACGTCGGGCTCTCTGCTCCGCCTGCTTCCTCCCCCCTCTCTCTCTGCCTGCCTCTCTGCCTATTTGTGGTTTCTCTCTCTCTGTGTCAAATAAATAAAATCTTTAAAAACAAACAAACAAAAAAACAAACAATTACAGGGTGTTCTGTTGTGTGACTGGTCCATAATTTAACTAGCCTCAGGTTGATGACCCTTGGGTGGTTTGCTGTAACAATCAAAACAGTACTGTAGGGAATAGCTTTATATATGTGCAGGTGTGTGGGCTGAGGTGGTTTGACTGCCAGAAGTAAGGTTGTTGGATCAACGGATAGATGCAACAGTGGTAGGTGGATATGGTTGGATTCCCCTCTGTAGCATGGTGACATTCTGCACTCCCACCCGAGTGCCTGAAAATACTGGTTTCTTCACAGCTGTGCCAACAAGAGTATGTTATTAATCTTTGGAATTTTTACCAATCTCATAGGTGAAAACTGGGATCTCAGTGTAGTGTTTCATTTGTCTTATGAGCAATGTTTTAAGTTGTTTGAGAGTTTTTTATTCTCTGTGAACTGTTGTATTCTCCATTTTTATTTTGAGTTGTCTTTTTCGTCTTCATCTTTGAGAGTTCTCTAAAGAGTAGGGACATTAGTAGTCCTTTGTCTCTGAGTTGTGAAGGCTTTTTTACGTTGCTTATGGTGGCCTCTTGCTATGCAGCAGTTTTTTTGTTGCTGTTTTTTTGAAGTTGGATTTTCCAATCTTTTTTTTTTTTTCTTTAATGATTTTGGAGTTTTGAGCCATTATTAGGAAGGTCTTCCTTACTCTAAAGTTGTCAGGGCATTCACCCATGTTTTATTCTAGTACTTACATGATTTCACTTTTATATTTAAATCTCCTGTGTCACTTCTATCTTATAATTGGTTTCTCAGTTTGTGGTGTTTTGCACTTCACTTGTCACATCATTTGGAATTTGTGGGTTTTCTCTGCCCCCTCAATTCACTGAACATGTCAGCTCTATGTGGGACATTTGTGTCTAGAGTGGATATTCATTCTTAATGCTCTATATGATTTTTAGAAGTGGGAAAACTTGGTCATCATTCTTCCTACAGAAATGGAACCTTTTGGATTTTAATGTTTACGTACACAAAACATAGTAATTTGATGCTTAAATTGGAGAGGGAAAGCTGGACCTATTTAGGTAAAATTCTAAAATCTTAAGTTAGAACATTACATTTGTTTTGCCATAATAAATTTTTATACAGGGGGCACATGGTTATCTTCTCAGCCTTCAGGACAAAGCAATGGTTAACATCTCTGAAATCTTTGGATGCAGTAGGGTTGAGAGAGAGATGATTGTGCTCAACTTTATCACCTTTGGCCGGATTTCTGATGTTTTTTATGTTGTATTTGAGTGGTTGCTTTGGACATTTTGTGTTTCAGGTGCAAAAGTATTTGAGATAAAGTTGGAGTTGAAAGGGTTGAAAGGTAATTATCGCTTGGGGTCAGAACCATAGAACCAGGGGAAAAAACTCCTTTGTCTCCATACTCCATTCCACTCACTCTGCCCTTTCTTCAGGGTCTGTTAAAGTGCAGAGGGATGAGAGAAGATTTTACTGTTCAGGATTATTTGCTATTGAATTTCATTGTAACCAGATCAATAACACTTTGTTACTTGGAAATAGCTTTGTTACAGTGGCTATTACCTTACGGTGTATTTCACAGAAATGGTTTCTAATTGTCTATTGTGAAGGCAAAGAAACTGTTATTAGTGAGGAGAGAAGTAAAGTTAGATTTGTATCCTCCCAGCACTTAACCCAGAACCTGTGACATATCAGGTGAGTGGTAAAATTGGCTAAACCCAGCCCCGGAAATAGGCAGAGGAATTCCAAAATGTGCACTGAAATTATTTGGCAGAGTACCACGTTAAATGCAGATACTTACAGAATTTTCCAAATGTGAGAAATAAAACTTCAAAACACACTTCATGTTTCATATGATATTGGACTAGATGATTTTAAACTTCTGTATCTACCACTATATGTTTTTGTCATTATGCATATCATTGCATATCTGTGTCTATACTATTTCCAACAATATTTTACTTAGAAGTTAATTTCTCGGGGCGCCTGGGTGGCTCAGTGGGTTAAAGCCTCTGCCTTCGGCTCAGGTCATGATCCCAGGGTCCTGGGATCGAGCCCCGCATCAGGCTCTCTGCTCATCAGGGAGCCTGCTTTCCCCCTTTCTCTCTACCTGCCTCTCTGCCTACTTGTAATCTCTGTCAAATACATAAATAAAATCTTTTTAAAAAAAAAATAAAAAAAAGAAGTTAATTTCTCAAGCAATATTTAGTTTAAAGTATTTTTCATTATTGAAAGGTGTTAGTTGGAATTTTTTTTCAGCCTGATTTTGATCCCTTTCTGCCAAGGGGGATTTTTTTTTTTTAATTTTATCAAATGATTTTTAACCCCAAAGGGGATTTTTAATTATTGAGCTTTTATTTATTTATTTATTTATTTATTTATTTTAGTTGTTGTTAAGAAAGTACTTGCTTGTAAGAAATTAAGTTTTTGTTACTCTGTATACATATCTGTTAGCTAATTTTTCTCAGCTGGTGGCTCACTTACCATGTTTTATATATATGTGTGCGTGTGTGTGTGTAATTTTTTTAAAGATTTTATTTATTTGAGAGAGAGTGCACACGAGCAGGAGAGCACAAACAGCAGCAGAGGGAGAGGGAGAAGCAGACTTCCCACTGAGCAAGGAGCTTAATGTGGGGCTTGATCTCAGGACACTGAGATCATAACCCAAGCCAATGGCACCCAGCTTAACCAACTAAGCCACCCAGGAGCCCATATATATATATATATATATATATATATATTTTTAATTAAAAAATTTTTTTAAATTTTTTAGAAGATGTTATTTATTTGACAGCGAGATGAAGATAGTGTGAGCACAAGCAGGGAGAGTGGCAGGCAGAGGGAGAAAGCAGGCTCCCCAGTGAGCAGGTGAGCAGGGAGCCCGATTTGGGACTCGATTCCAGGACCCTGGGATCATTACCCAAGCTGAAGGCGGATGCTTAACCAACTGAGCCACCCAGGTGTCCCTATATTTTGAAATTTCTTTGAAGTGATCTCTACACCCCAAAATGGGGATTGAGCTCACAACTCTGAGATCAAGAGTGGCATGCTCCGCTGACTGAGCCAGCCTCACTTAACCATTATACTGATAGTAGAAATGATAAGTGCGACTGCAAATAACTTGAGAAGCCAGAGTATGCTTTTTTTCCCCCAAAGAATATTTATTTATTTGTTTGAAAAAGCACAAAAGCAGAAGGAGTAGGGAAGCAGATGCCGCACTGAGTGGGGAGCCTGATGCAGAGCTCCATCTCACCAACCTGAGATCATGACCCTAGCTGAAATAGTCATACACTCAACTGACTGAGCTACCCACGTGCCCCTAGAGTCTGCTTTTAAATGTCCTATTTCCCCCTGGTTCAGAGACATAGAGCAAAAGAGTCTTAAAATTATCACCTTGATTCATTTTACTTGAAATGGTTTCATTTGCAGTTGGCACAAAACAGATTAGCATTAGTTGATTCTCTGCATTGCTGCTTTGGGGTATAATTTTAGATTTTAGAAAGATTTTCATTTCGCTGTAGACTAATTTCCGGTTTTGTGATCAGCAGCTGTGTTGCAGTGCATTAAATTGAAAGGCAATTGTTGCTATTTAGAATGCACTAGGACTTCCGTTGTCCATTTGGTTTCAGTGCTATCTCTTACCTCCTGTGTCAGCTTTGCAGGTGTGGTCCAATAGCAGGAGTTAAGGATTGCTCTAATAAATGAATGACTTAGTAACTTTTCCTGACTGCTGTGTATCATAGTTACTAGTTATGTTCTGTGTAACTAGAGTTTTGTCTGCCAGAATTAGTTGCTTACAGTTAAAAATTAACTAGATGGTGGTGAACTGGATGGATCTAGTTAGACAACCTGGTTAAGACTAGGTTCTGGGGGCGGTGCCTGGGTGGCTCAGTCATTAAGCATCTGCCTTCAGCTCAGGTCATGATCCCAGGGTTCTGGGATCAAGCCCCGCATCAGGCTCCCTGCTCGGCAGGAAGGCTGCTCCCTCTCCCACTTCCCCTGCTTGTGTTCCCTCTCTCACTGTGTCTCTGTCAAATGAATAAATAAAATCTTAAATTAAAAAAAAAAAAAAGACTAGGTTTGGGGGACACCTAGGTGGCTCAGTGGGTTAAGCCCTGCCTTTGGCTCAGGTCATGATCTCAGGGTCCTGGGATCGAGCCCCAATCGGGCTCTCTGCTCGGCGGGGAGCCTGCTTCCCCTTGTCTCTCTTTGCCTGCCTCTCTGCCTACTTGTGATCTCTGTCTGTCAAATAAATAAATATTAAACACACACAAAAAAGAAACCCAGTTTAAAAAATAAAAAAGACTAGGTTCTGCCTCCTCCTAGCTGTGTATGACTTTGGGCAAGTTACTTGACCTCTTTAACCCAGTTTTCTCATCTGTGAAATGAACATAACACCATCTTTGTCATAGGCCTAAAGATTAAATGGGATAATCCATTAACCTCGTACCTGGTGCATAGTAAGTACTCAAAGATTGGTAGCTGTTATTAATATATCTGTTATAAGGCCTAATTGATTTCTTGTTAAATATGCTATATCCTTCATCAAGTCTGAGAATACAATGATTGTAATAGACTGTGCTATGTATTAGACTGTATTATGTACTGCTAAGAAATTATAACACGTAGATCACCTGTTGGATTTTTTTGGGGACATGCATGTTGGCTTTGGGATTGATCACCTGTGGATGTGATTCCAGATGAATCCCTTGCTGGCCACCCTTTACTCTCCTCTGCTTCTCAACCTGTCAGCAAGTTCAAATCAGCCATTCTTTTTAGCTACCGTGAAATTATTTTCTACCTGCTTCCTTACTAATCTACCTTAGTATAAAAAATATACATACTGTCAATTTTTTATTAAAAGAAATAAGCGTTAGGGCACCTGGGTGCTCAATCAGTTAAGCGGCTGCCTTTGGCTAAGGTCATGATCCCAGGATTCTGGGATCGAGCCCCACCTCAGGCTCCCCACTCAGCGCAGAGCCTGCTTCTCCCTCTCCCTCCCGCTCCTGCTCTCTCTGTCTCTGTCTCTGTCTCTCTCTCTCTCAAATAAATCTTTTAAAAAAGAAAGAAATACACTTTAAGGATCCCTGGCTGGCTGAGTTGATAGAACATACAGCTCTTGATCTTGGGGTCCTGAGTTTGAGCCCCAAGTTGGGTCTAGAGCTTACTTTAAAAAAAGAAAAAGAAAGAAAGAAATGAGCTTTGTTGTGCTAGCAGAACTGCTCCAGCTTCTTGTGCACCATAGTTCTGTGTGGCTCAGAGTTAGTACCTGTGAACAGACGTACAAGACATTTATTACACTTTTTATCAAAGGGAGTTATCGTTGTACTGCTTTTGTGTAAAGCTTTTCATCACTCTTGCCCCAACTTTTTTTTTGTTTTCTTTTCTTTTCTATTTTTTTTTCCCCGGTAAATAAACAACAGTTTGTTCCTAAGGAATAAACTTTCAACTGAAGTCCCTTGTCCTCACCAGAGAGCTGTAACGGAACAGGGATTTGGGCTTCAGTTCTTCGCCTCACTACAGATGAGATTTTGCTTTAACTAGCATTAAAGCTAGCGGTTCATTGCACTTGTCCCAAATCAAAATATTCCAAAATTTTCAAAGGTTTTATTATTTTGTTTTAGAGAGCACGAACAGGGAGAGGAGTGGGGTTGGGCGAAAGAGAGGCAGGCTCCCCACCCAGGCACCTCCTGATGATTACCTTTAAACGATGGCTTTTTAAACACAAACTAAAAGCCTGATTGATACTCTAGGTTTTTTAAGATATTATTATTATTTTGGAGGGAGAGGCAGGGGGTGACGGAAAGAGAATCTTTTTCTTTTTCTTTTTTTTTTAAGATTTTTATTTGGGGCACCTGGGTGGCTCAGTGGGTTAAAGCCTCTGCCTTCAGCTCAGGTCATGATCCCAGGGTCCTGGGATTGAGCCCTGCATCGAGCCTGCTTCCCTTCCCCTCTTTCTGCCTGCCTCTCTCCCTACCTGTGATCTCTGTCTGTCAAATAAATAAATCTTTTTTTTTAAAAAGATTTTATTTATTTATTTGACAGAGAGAGATCATAAGTAGGCAGAGAGGCAAGCAGAGGAGGAGGGGGAAGCAGGATACCCACTGAGCAGAGAGCCCGATGTGGGGCTTGATCCCAGGACCCTGGGATCATGACCTGAGCAGAAGGCAGAGGCTCAACCCACTGAGCCACCCAGGCGCCCCATGGAGAGAGAATCTTAAGCAGCTTCACACCCAGTGCTGACTGAGCCTGGTGGAGGGCTTCATATAATGACCTGACCCAAAACAAAGAAGTCAGACGTAATGGACCATAGCACCCAGGCGCCCCTCCAGAATGTTTAAATAGAATACTTTGTTCTTTAAACACATGTTTTTCCCCTTATTTCACCTGTTTGGAAATATTTTATATTTAGGTAAGTTGTCTAGCTATGTAGTTTGAATTTCTCTGTATTTTTTCTTATCCTTATTGGGAATGAGGGTGAACAACTTATATACCAAGCTGGTATTTGAAAGAAGTGTGTATAAGGCATATGGTAAAAATGGGGTTGGGAGAGAAAAGATTGACAGATTTTTAGCAACTGCAAATGAAATATATATACATACATATACATGTATGTATGTATATATATATATATAAAATTAATTTATTATTTTTAGTTACCTACGTGTAGACTGGCAGACATTTAAACATGAGTAATTAGGATTTTTATATGTGTTCAGCCTGGAGTTTCTGAACAAAGACCAGCTGAGCCCTTCCTTTTACTCTACAGATATTTCTCCAGTAGCCATTATGCTAGTTTAGTTGTAAAGTAATGAACAGTATTTTGTGTAGTGTTGTTTGCTTTTTTTTTTTAAGTTTTTTTTTTTTAATTTATTTATTTGACAGATATCACAAGTAGGCAGAAAGGCCGACAAGAGAGAGAGGGACGCAGGCTCCCTGCTGAGCAGAGAGCTCAGTGCGGGGCTCAATCCCAGGACCCTGGAATCATGACCTGAGCTGAAGGCAGAGGCTTTAACCCACTGAGCCACCCAGGTGCCCCTGTTGTTTGGTTTTTAATTAAAAATCCCCAACACGAAAAAAAAAAAAAAGAAATTATAATACATTCATTTTAACTCATGTTAAAATGTCAAAAAATATTCAACCTAGAACAGGTAAATAGTCAAGTTATGTTACTGAAAATTGTGATAAAATACTCAACTGAATTTACATCTTAATAATATTTAAGTGTGTAGTTTGGTGGCATTAAGTACATTCACATTGTTGTATAACTATCAATGCCATCCATCTCCTGAACTTTGTTTGAAGATTTTATTTATAAATCTCTACAGCCAGTGTGCAGCCTGAGCTCAAAACCCTGAGGTCAAGAGTAGTGTGCTCCACTGGCAAGGCCAGCCAGGCACTTGTACAGAACTTTCTCAGTCATTGTCTCAAACTCTCTCCATCCATTAAACCGTAACTTTCCATTCCCTACTCCTTCTGGTTCCTAGTAACCACTGTTTTTTCTGTCACTGTAATTTGATTACTCTAGGTACCTCATAAATGTTAGTTACGTTTTTAAAGAAATTTAATGTTAAGAGATCAGCACTGTCCTGTGACCATGTCCTCTTCAGGGAGACACTTGATGAAGCAGGAATGGTAATGAGGATGGGACCTTAGATACGTTGAAGACCATGGAAGTAGGGTGGAGTGGGGTTTGTGTATTTTTATGGCCTCATCTTTAAATGTTGAAATCTTTTGGATCTTTTGAATATATTTCATGAAGCTCGTTAAGGATAGTTTTATTTTTCTTTTCCAGTTACTTAGCTCCATTACTGTTTACTGAGCAACTCAGTTTTCCCCTACTGGTTTAAGAAAAGGTTTACTTTAAAATTTCAAGATGTTGGGTGCCTGGGTGGCTCAGTCAGTTAAGCGTCTGCCTTCGGCTCAGGTCTTGATCCCAGGGTCCTGGGATTGAGCCCCATGTTGGGCTCCACACTTAACTGTGGAATCTGCTTGAGATTCTCTCTCCTTCTCCCTCTGCCCCTCCTACTTGTGTGCATCCTTGCTTGCTTTCTCTCAAATAAATTAATTAATTTTTAAAAATATCAACAGCATTTTCCATAGAACTAGAACAGATAATCCTAAAATTTGTATGGAATATTTACAAAAGACCCTGTATAACTAGAGCAATCTTGAAAAAGAAAAAACTGGAAGTACCAGTAACTCCAGACTTCAGTTTGTAGTACAGATCATAGTAATCAAGGCAGTATGGTAGTGGCACAAAAATAGACACACAGATCAATGGAAGAAAATAGAAAACCCAGGAATAAACCCACAATTATATGATCAGTTAATCTTTAACAAAGGAGGAAAGAATATACAATGGGAAAAAAACAGTCTCTTCAACAAAAGGTGTTGGGGAAACTGGGCAGCTCCATGCAAAAGAATGAAACTGGACAACTTTCTTATAGCATACACAAAAATAAACTCAAAATTGATTGAAGACCTAAATGTGAGACCTGAAACCATAAAAATCCTAGGAGACAGCAGAGACAGTAATTTCTCTGACATCAGTCATAGCAACGTCTTTCTAGATACATCTCCTGAGGCAAGGGAAATAAAAGCAAAAATACGCTACTGGGACTACATCAAAATAAAAAGCTTCTGCACAACAGAGGAAACAGTCAACAAAACTAAAAGGCAACCTACAGAATGAGAGAAGGTATTAGCAAATGACAGATCTGATAAAGGCTTAGCCTCCAAAATATATAAAGAACTGTTACATACAATTCAATATTCCAAAAATAATCCTGTTAAAAAATGGGCAGAAGATATGAACAGACATGTCTCCAAAGAAGATCTTGAGATGGCCAACAGATGCAGCGAAAGATGCTCAGCATCGCTCAGCATCAGGGAGATGCTGTTCAGAACTACAGTGAGAGCTCCCTCACACCTAACACCTGTCAGAATGGCTAAAAACCAACAACACAAGAAACAACAAGTGTTGGTGAGGTTGCCCTTTGGTGGGAATGCAAACTGGTATAGCCACTGTGGAAAACAGTATGGAGGTTCCTCCAAAAAGTTAAAAATAGGACAACCTTAGAATCCAGTAATAGCATTACTAGTATTTACCCCAAAAATACAAAAACTTGAATTCAAAACAATATATGCAGCTCATGTTTATTGCAGCATTATTTACAGTAGCCAAATTACAGATGCTGTCCAAGTGCCCTTTGATAGATGAATGGATAAAGAAGATGTGGTACATATATATAATGTAGTATTATTCAAGCATAAAAAAAGATTGAAATCTTGCCATTTGCAACAACATGGATGAAACTAGAGAGTATTATGCTAAGTGAAATAAATGAGTCCAAGAAAGACAAATACCTTATGATTTCATTCATACGTGAAATTTAAGAAAGAAAACAAATGAACAAAGGAAAAAGAGAGAAGCCAGGAAACAGACTCAACTTGAGAACAAATTGCCGATGATCAGAAGAGAGGTGGGAAGGGGGTTGGGTGAAATTGGGGATTAAAGAAAATAAAATTAAGGTCTTAATTTTTCTCCCCATAGGAAGAACTGAAGAATAAGCAATTCTGTTTTAACCTTTTTAATTTTATGCTAAATTTATTTCACTCTAATGGCATAGTTAACTCTCATTTTGTTGTACTAGTTAAGAGTATTGGCAGAAGGAAATGAAGTCAGTGTATAATAGGCCCATTTGAGTGAGGGCCTTGGGAAAACCAGCAGGAATAAGCCTGGTGTTTGGAGAAAGCAGAGACAAGGTGGCAGGCAGGGAGCCTTTTCAGCAGGGCTCGCCATTTTTGTTCGTAGGACTTTCTAGGAAATCTTTCTTGGTGAGCCGCCTGGATTAGGTTGACTTCTACTTTTAGTGCCTTCACAAAGGCAAAAATCAAATCCCATAAACCTGTTCTTTTTTTAATTAGGTGTATTTTGCAATTTTAACATTCTTCAACTCCTAAACATTTGTAGAAATTGTTGAGGAATAAATAAATAGTCTCGTGGTATGGCATTTCTTATTTTCTGCTTGAGAGACATGTTCCTTTCCCCTCCTTTCCTTTTAATCTTCCTGTTGCCTTGACACACCTGCTTCTGAACTCCATCTCATCTCTCCCTGCTGTGACAGTTCCCTAGCACTTCACGGTACCTAAGGCTCTTTCAATTCTTATTTTCCACCAACTGTCAGTTGCAAAATAAGGTTGCTTTGTTTGGGAGGGAAAGGGTAGAATCCTTTCTGAATGTCTCCTTTTCCTTTGAAGCAGGAGCACTTCAGAGACAATTGAACTGCTTTTAGGTTTTTCTTACCACCCAGCTTTTTCTTCTGATAGAGCCTGCCGTGAACACAGTTCTGTTGATGACATCGATTTGTTGCTATGGAAATAGTGGTAATGTCACAGATTCAGCCCAGTGACTTTACTTCAGGTTCATGCAGGAGAAATGGGCAAGGCTTTAGGAGAGAACCTCATTAAAACTGAAAGCTATCAATTATAAGCAGGTGAAAGGTAAATGGAGCCAACCTTTTATATAATGAAAACAGAAGTGAACCCCTAGCAGATTGACAGCACGCAGTTGAATACCCCAGCATGAATTCTGACCCATGAGAGTCTTTGACAGAATAAAAAATTTACACGTTCTCTGAGTATTTCTTCTACTTAAGTTTAAATCTTTTAACCTGCATTATTTGCACTGAAATTGTCTTTCTTCTGATCCTCAGGACACGGGCAGCAGCAGGTAGTTCCTCCCCCTGTCTCAGCGGCCAATCCACCAGCCAGCAAGCCCCAGCAGCAAAATGGGAGCTCAGCAATGGGTAAATAGCCACATGAGGACATGTGCTAATTATATGCACCAGGATTCTGAATGTTTTGAAATGTAACCTGGGACTAAAGGGAATTTTCAAAATGCTATTCATGATCGTTGCTTCTTGCAAAGGAGAAGCCCAGTTCTTATTGTAAAGTGTGTGATTGAACAAATGATTAAAAATAGTCTTTAAGGGGCACCTGGGTGGCTCAGTGGGTTAAATCCTCTGCCTTTGGCTCAGGTCATGATCTCAGGATCCTGGGATCGAGACCTGCATCGGGCTCTCTGTTCAGCAGGGAGCCTGCTTCCCTCTCTCTCTGCCTGCCTCTCTGCCTACTTGTGCGCGCTCGCTCTCTCTCTCTCTCTCTCTCTCTGTCAAATAAATAAATAAATAAATAAAATCTTTTAAAAAATAGTCTTTTAACGATACTTAATATGCTTCTTTTTGTCAGGATGATGCACTGTCCTCTGTTAATAGTAGTTTATCTGGTACTTGCTCACATCTTACCTTTTACACTCTCTTGACTTTGCGAATTTACATACCTTTTAAATTCTCACCTTTTAACTATTTGGAATCCACTTGTCTCTCTCCAAGTTTCCCACGTGGGGTTCTCATGGATATTTATCTTAATGTGAAGATGGTATCATTTATATTGGTCATAGGTCCTGCTTCCCAGACTCCTGGATGAGAAATAGTTTTTCCCTTTAACTCTTTGCAGTAGGTCCTGAGAGGCTATAATGGAATCATTTTGTTTACTTTCTGGCCTTTGCTTTAGGAGCTGCTATTGAAAATGATGATTTGGGTTAAATTTACTTTTAGAGGTTGGATTTATTTTTAGAAGTTCTTTTTTCTGTCACAGCTTCTTATACACCACCTCCTCAACTCCCCTCAACCATTAGTTGCTAATTTTCAATGCTGAGATTTTAAGAAATTAAGGTTAAGACATAACTAATGTTGCTGTGAAACTTTCAGGACATGGGACTTTTTCCCCATTGGTCTTTGATATTTTTATCTACCTTGCGGTATCTGTCAATCTATCTCCTATCTCTCTCCCTTTACAAGTGGATCTATTTTTTTTTAAGCTTTTTTTTATTTATGTGACAGAGAGCGCATAAGCAGGGGGAGCAGCAGGCAGAGGCAGAGGGAGAAGCAGGCTCCCCACTGAGCAGGGAACCTGATGTGGGACTCCATCCCAGGACTCTGAGATCGTGACCTGAGCCAAAGGCAGACGTTTAACTGACTGAGCCACCCCGGTACCCCATAAGTGGATCTGTTTATACACAACTCCTAAATTTGTACTGTTGGAGGAGGTCTTAGAATAGATTTAGTATCTAAGATGGTAAATAATCTAATAATCACTCCCTTAGGCTAACTACAAATAGTATGTTGTTATTCTCCCTTCTCCCACAGATTTATTTTCCCAATTGTCTATCTTTGGGTTATGTTAACATTTTTTTTTTTTTTAATCAGTTAATGTTGTCCAAACACACATCAGCTGGATGGCAAAAGAAGAAAAGACCGGCTGTGTGTTGAGGGGAAGCATGTGTATGTGCGTGTGTTATGTAATTATATCTTTAGAGTATTAGGTATGTATACACATGCATATATTCTTCAAAGTTCATGGGCTGCCTTGCATAATCTTGAGGCAGTTATTACTGTTGTGTGTATAGTTCTCACTGGACTCCCCAGTTAGAATAGAAAATGTTAAGATCCAGGACAGTCTATGTATAGTTTTTACTAAGTGCTACAAATACCTAGAATAGTGTCTTACAGGCTGCGGAAACTCAATAAAGAAATGCTGAATAATGGTAGATTTACATTTCCAGCCAAACTCCATCCTAAAGAAATGCTTTGGTAGGGAAGATAGGAAGTAATTGGACTAAATTGCATTTTCTGCATTTAGAGGTTGAAACTTTATAGGAACTGTGCGTATAAAGGAACGCGTGTGTTTATAGGCTTTAGTTACCTGCTCTTTCCAAGTACATGGGAGCTGCTCAGGCTTGGATAAAGAAGCAGAAGGGATCCTGGTGCCCACTGCCTAGCTGTCTTGAACCAAAAACTGATTCTTGCCCTTTGCTCCCAACTAAACCCAGTCCCACAGATTTCATTCTAGACTTTTCAGCCCTTTAGACCAGTTGAACACCGAGTTCTCTGAAGATGTTTTGAGGTAAAATATTTGTGATAGGTATCCTTCACCTCAGATGATTTATTCACTATGTCGCTTACCTCCTAGACTTTCCTTTTGTTTTTGTTTTTGTTTTTTTCCTTAGGCAACTAGTGACCTGCTCTCAGTTTTACCAGTCAAGAGGGTTGGTTGATTTTCTTTCTCTGACCCATTATCTTGCCCATTGATACAAAGGACAGTTCAAGAAGGATGAGCCTCCAGGGCACCTGGGTGGCTCAGTTGGTTGGATGTCTGCCTCCTCTTGGTTCATGATCCTGGGGTCCTGGGATGCAGCTCCCCCTGCTTGTGTGTGCACTCTCTCTCTCTCTCTCTCTGTCAAATAAATAAATAGAATCTTTATGGGGGGTGGGGGGTTGGTAGAAGGATGGGTCTCCAAAAGAGCAGTGTCTGGACTCAGTACAATTATTACCTTGACCTCAGTCAGAGCTTCAGTCAGCAAATACATAGTAGTAAACTTCTGTGTTCCGAGCCTTCAATTCTCAGTCACTTTTCTAGCTTCCTATTCTGGTCTCTATTTGATCTCCATATCTCTCGATTACTTAAAAGGTAAAATTTTACCTCTTATTTTGTGTGATTTCACCAGCAACACCTCAGTCATTGAGAGTTAGTACAAAATGTATATAAGATTTACATAGAATAATGATGGTCCTCCTTTGTGTTTGTTTTTAAAGGTTCCACTGCATCTAAGACTTATGGGGCCTCAAAGACATTTGGAAAAGCTGGAGGTACCAGCCTCGGGAATAGTTCTGGAGGAACACAGGTCAAAGTGGTACCCATTGCCAGCCTCACCCCTTACCAATCCAAGTGAGTTAGTCCATGGAGTAAGTTCAGAATGTACCTATGATATGATGTTAGAGCTTATTACGGGCTACGGGCTCTTGAGTTATTTATGTGTGCACTTCAGGGTTACCACACATAAAGTAATTTTCATCTTTTTTTTTCTTCCATGGGGGGTGGAGGGTACAAATTGTGGCAACCTCTAACTCTCTTACTGTGAAAGAATGGCAAGAAAAGCAATCTGCTATAGCCTATGGAGTTTCATTTGTTTTGAAAGAATCTGAATTGAAAAATATTTAATGCTTAAAGGACCCCTTTATCATCTTATGAGTAAAAATAAATATTTGTTGTAATTCAGAAGGCGTTTCATCTTCTCATGCTATAAATAAGTGACGTTTAGTCTTAAAAATTGTTACTATGATTTAGTTGACTAAGAGAATCTGTACTGTTTATGTAGCCACATTAATATACCCTGAACAGATATTTTCCATTAAAAGTTAATTTTAGCCATTGAAAATTTGTGAGTTCTCTTTTCAGAATTCTTTCAGATATGTTTTTATCTAACCTTCAAATTTTTTGCAGTGCAGGGAAAATGGCTAAGGTAACCAATGTGTCCAACACTTGCGTTCAGTATGAGCCCCTGGACTATGTATTGGATCTTGTACCTCCTTTTTTTTGGTGACCTCTCTCTGAGGTCATACTGCTTTAGCATGTTGTTTTCTTTTGGTGGCTTACCAACACCATGTTCCATAAGTTCGTATTTATATTCAGGCTGTGTTAGAATGGAGACAGAAGCTTGACACCAGTTTTATCAGTTCCCATAATTGAAAATAGTGGCAGAATATAATTGCTGGTATTACTGCATCTTCTAGCTTAGAACCTTTCATTAAGGGGATACTGTTGCCTTGGTGATGCTTTTTGGAAAAGGGAGAGAGTTTATAAATTTACTAATTTGACAGGGGAATGAGTTAGTGTTAAATCATCTTGTATGTTTTACTACTTGCTTATTCTACAAACTGTCAAACCTGTGTGTCATCTTGGGGTTTTAATTAGCTGGGTTAAAATACAGCTTACGTTGAGAAATGGAATATGCATAAGATGAGAGAGGCTATAGGAAGATGTTAGGGAAACTTAGATCTTTCCCAGGTAAAACTCGGAGCACTGATATAATCTATTTGGTTTTTAGGTGGACTATCTGTGCTCGAGTTACCAACAAAAGTCAGATCCGTACCTGGAGCAATTCCCGAGGGGAAGGGAAGCTTTTCTCCATAGAACTAGTTGATGAAAGTGTGAGTATTTGTCAAGTGGGGAAATAGGAGTAGTTTGAGAAATGGGGCTCATCTCTGTGCAAGCCTATGTGATGAAAAACAGTAGTAGACCAAAAATAAGCAGGATTGTTACTATTGTTTGTCCTCTTTTATAGTCTTCTGGTGCTCTCTGGGGGCAATGGGTTAAAGGTCTTCCCCCCCCCCCGAGGGGATTGTGTGTAGTGGGGAGGAGAGAGAATCTTAAGCAGGCTCCATGCCCAGCTTAGGGCCAGACACAGGACTCAGTCTCTCAACCCTGAGATCATGACCTGAGCCTAAATCCAGAGTCAGACATTTAACCAACTGAGCTTGCCAGGTGCCCCAAAGGATTAAAGGTCTTAAATAAAATAAAATAAATAAAATAATAAAATAAATTATTTTTATTTTTAAATTTTTTATTTTAATTTATTTATTCTTTTTTTTTTAAGATTTTATTTATTTGACAGATGGAAATCACAAGTAGACGGAGAGGCAGGCAGAGAGAAAGGAGGAAACAGGCTCCCTGCTGAGCAGAGAGCCGAATGTGGGGCTCGATCCCAGGACCCTGGGATCACGACCCAAGCCGAAGGCAGAGGCTTTAACCCACTGCACCACTCAGGCGCCCCTTATTTATTCTTTTTAAGTAGGCTCTGTACCCAGCGTGGGGCTTGGACTCACGACCCTGAGATCAACAGTCACACTGGATACCTGGCTAGCCCAATAGGTAGAACATGCGACTCGACTCTTTTGATTTTGTTTTTGTTTTTGTTTTTAAGATTTGTTTGTTTATTTGAGAGAAGGAGTGCATGAGGTAGGGGAGGGGCAGAAGGAGATGGAGAGAATCTCAAGCAGACTCCCCACTGAGTGCAGTGTGTGACCCAGGGCTCGCTCTCACAGCCCTGAGATCATGACACTGAGATCATAATCTGAGTCAAAACCAAGATTTAGATGCTCGGGGCATCTGGGTGGCTCAGTGGGTTAAGCCTCTGCCTTCAGCTCAGGTCATGATCCCAGAGTCCTGGGATCGAGCCCCGCATCGGGCTCTCTGCTCACCAGGGAGCCTGCTTCCTCCTCTCTCTCCCTGCCTGCCTCTCTGCCTACTTGCGATCTCTGTCTGTCAAATAAATAAATAAATAAATCTTTTAAAAAAAAAAAAAAAAAAGTTAGATGCACCACTGACTGAGCCACCCAGGCGCCCCTAGATCATGGCAAAATCTATGATCAGAACCTAATTTTTTACCAGATTATCAGTCTAATCTGTCAATTGGCTTAAATTTCAGCCCTTTCTTTAAGTTTCTTATCCATCTGTAGTTTGTCTTAGTTTGTTTTTTGTTTTGTTTTGTTTTGACAGAGATCACAAGTAGGCAGAGAGGCAGGCAGAGAGAGAGGGGGAAGCAGGCTCCCTGCTGAGCAGCGAGCCCAATGTGGGGCTCGATTCTAGGACCCTGAGATCATGACCTGAGCTGAAGGCAGAGGCTTAACACTGAGTCACCCAGGCGCCCCTGTTTGTCTTAGTTTTAAGTAATCTCTACACCCAGCGTGGGGCTTGAACTTACAACCTTGAGTTCAAGAGTCTCATGCTCCTGTGACTGAGCCAGCCAGGTACCCCCATCTATGGTATTTTGACTGATGGAAAAGTAAAAGTGAAAATCAAATCTCAGGCAACTTGAAAACATGATGTATTGTAACATTTTGGCAATGACTCCCAAATATGATGTAATCCCTTGCTTGGTAGGAACGTGAGGGCAGCTGGTGAATCATTTGGCTCATCACACTTCCTTGTGGGATTCATTCGTGTCACACAGTGTTCAGAATTTATTTTTATTTTTGTTGTCAGAATATTAAAATCACTAGGCTTCTTATGTTTGTTTGTTTGTTTGTTTGTTTTGCCTTTTTTAAAGTGTTTAACTTGAGGTTAATAAAACTCCACGGTAGAGGCGCCTAGATGGCTCAGTGGGCTAAAGCCTCTGTCTTTGGCTCAGGTCATGATCCCAGAGTCTTGGGATCGAGCCCCACATCGGGCTCTCTGCTCAGCAGGGAGCCTGCTTCCTCCTCTCTCTCTGCCTGCCTCTTTGCCTACTTGTGATCTCTGTTTGTCAAATAAGTAAATAAAATCTTTAAAAAAAAAAAAGTAAATAAAGCTCCACAGTAGGTTAAACCCAGATTGTTCCACTGTGGTGAATAACTTGAATATGTGACTATAAAATGTGTGTTTCTGGGGGGTGCCTGGGTGGCTCAGTTGTTAAGCATCTGCCTTCAGCTCAGGTCATGATCCCAGGGTCCTTGGATCGAGTCCCATATGGGGCTCTCTGCTCAGTGGGGAGCCTGCTTCTCCCTCTCCCATTCCCCCTGCTTGTGTCGCCTCTCGCTTTGTCTCTCTCTGTCAAGTAAATAAATAAAATCTCTTTTTTAAAAAAATGTGTGTGCTTCTGGAGTGTCTGTAGCTCTCTCACACATCCCATTTGTGCCTGTGTCGACTGCCTTAAAGATGTCATTTTGACACAAGGTGCCCTCTTTTTCAGGGATAAAACTTAGTAAACAGTTCTGACCTGCTTTTGCATGCTTCTGTAGGGTGAAATCAGAGCTACTGCTTTCAATGAGCAAGTGGACAAGTTCTTTCCCCTTATCGACATGAACAAGGTAGGGCGGTGTTACCCTGAGAACTGAAACTGTTGGGTGGTACCGGGAGGAGTGGGGGGACTCTTGTCCACTGGCAAACTACGTGGTGGTAAGAAGTTGTTTAATCTACCCACGTTCCATGGCTTGCCTCTTGTACAGGTCTATTATATCTCTAAAGGCATCCTGAAGATTGCTAACAAACAGTTCACAGCGGTTAAAAATGACTACGAGATGACCTTCAACAATGAGACTTCTGTCATGCCCTGTGAAGATGGTCATCATTTACCTACAGTTCAGTTTGATTTCACAGGGATTGGAGACCTGGAGAACAAGCCTAAAGACTCACTTATAGGTAAGTCTGTGTATGAGAGCAGAGAGAGTTGTGATGACTAGTTTTGTTTGCAGCCTATAAAGGAAGTGTAAGACTTAAGGGCTTGCCATTCAACCTTTGATCAGGCTGTAATGGGGGCCTTGACCCTATTTTGCTGACATATTGTGCCTATATTTTAGACATAATTGGGATCTGCAAGAGCTGCGAAGATGCCACCAAAATCACAGTGAAGTCTAACAACAGAGAAGTTTCCAAGAGAAATATCTATTTGATGGACATGTCAGGGAAAATGGTGACTGCTACTCTGTGGGGAGAGGATGTAAGTATTAGCCTTGAGCAGTCAGAGCAGGTGCAGAAGGCAGAGACCGAGAGAGTCAGGCAGCTGTCTTGCCTTAAAGCTTTGGGGTTTTTACTTCGTAGGCCTTCCTAAAGAAGGATCGAGCTGGCCAGGCAGTATCTGAAACCCTTTATGGCTGTGATCTCAGTTTTACACAGTGAAATGATGTTTCCTCTGACTCTAGATTAGTTTTGCTGTATCTTTGAACAGATTCTTGTGTGCGAGGTTATCTTGGATAGATTCCATGTACCACTCACGGCATTTACTCTGATTTTGACTGTTTTCCTTATTTTCTGTAAAAATGTTCCGTGTGTTCTTCCTGCTAGTGACACCTGTTCACTGTATTTGTTTGGTGTTTTTGTCATTACTCAGGCTGATAGATTCGATGGTTCTAGACAACCCGTGATGGCTATCAAAGGAGCTAGAGTTTCTGATTTTGGTGGACGGAGCCTCTCTGTACTGTCTTCAAGCACGGTCATTGTGAATCCTGACATCCCAGAGGCCTATAAGCTTCGTGGATGGTAGGTTTTATGGGGCTACACAAAGGGGTTATTTGAGCCCGGCCTCTGAATCAGAAGAGCTGGCTCTTTGGGCCCTTATGATCAGTATGTGAGCCATCTATAGAGCAGAGGGTTTTTTTACTGAATGGAGCCGTTCCTATATTTCTTGTAAGCATTATGCCTTCTGAGAGGATGGCCTTAAAGCCCTTAAACTGACAAAACTGTAATCCCATGACAAACCCAGAGATTCTGGAGGAGGCCAACTGAAGGGAAGTGCTGCTGCTGACCTCAATCCTGCCGAAGTAAGGGGAGGCCAGGCTCTCACGGCTGTATGCTGAAGGACCATGGGCGGGAGGCCACTTTGTTTCCTAGGTTTAAAGCTGCAGGCTTCTGTGGGCTGGGGGAGGAATGTGCTTCCTTGTTCTGTCCAGTTGTTGGTGCAGATCACATCTCCTGGTGCGTGTTCACTGGGCTCTGATAAAGTGCGGTGGGAACAATGGGCCTTTGTTGGCATTATATTGTTATTCCCCAAGCACTCAGGGGATGAGGAGAGCCTATTAAAATCTCCTCACTATATCTAGCTTTGTAGGGTGTTAAAACCCTGCCTTTAAGGAGCACTTCAAACTGAAACACAGCATGCAAGAATTGATGTGGTCAGGGAAAACACTGCAGCTAGCTTGAGCTTTAATAATTTGTGTAGCTGTAGTCCCGGAGGGGTGTGTGTCCGTTTCCACCTCTGTCCTAGGGTTTTAGTACTTAAAGAATTAGCTCCTGTGACAGACTTCTCACTTTTATTCTGGGTGGACCACTAGCAGCACTAAAATTTGAATGATTTCGTGAAACAGCTACTAGAGCGTTTGTGTCACTCAAGCCAGCCTCCTGAGTATCCACACGTATCCATAGGTAACTATCCCAGTAGCTGGCAGGATGGTAGAAGGCAGGGCCTGTTTGAGGTCTGACCAGAAATAACCACAGCTTTGGTTTGTCCTCATTGCTTGATTTTCTTTCGGGCCCTAGAGCTCGACCCCAGGTTAATTGCATGCCCATATTAAGATCTTCGTATTTTACTTGTCAATAACAGTGATCCTGGTCAACATCAAAAGACACAGCTGTCTCCAGAATAAAATAACTGGCACTGATCAAAGAGAAGTTCAGTGCACACACCCCACCTAGGCAAGGATTGGAGATGTTAGATCTTGGTTATAAAAATGTGGGATTTTTTTATTGTAAGAAGGGCTGCCTCTGGCCTTGCTCTGTTGATTCCTGATGAGCTATCTTCAGTGGCAAATGCCTCCTTGGAGTTGCTGAAACTAAACTGGTGTAGCTAGTAGTGGTGAAACAGATTTATGGACCTTGCTGTGCTTCTGTGACGGATTTAGCTGCTTACCTGACAGAATGTGAAGGCAATTGTCTGCGGCTTAGGGCAGCAACCACTCTGTTAGATGGTCTCTTTGTAAAAAGCCTGTTCTGTATGTGGTTAGCTTTTAGTCAGCCTCCTTTTAGATGACATTGGCATGTTTTTAATCTCAGACTGACTCTTCCCTGTCACAAGTATATTTCTGAGCCACTTTCCTTCATATCACCTGTTACGTGATCAAGTAGAATCGTTTTTACTAATAACGTGGCATAAATTAATGTCAATCTTGATATTGGCATAGGTAAATCTCACTAAGAAGATAAATCTACAAGAAAATAGTTGTCTTCTGTTAAATTACTTTGGGTTATAGAGGCTTTTAAACTCTGTATCAGGCTTTTAAGATCTTTTTTTTTTTTTTTTAAGATTTTATTTATTTGAGGGGTGCCTGGGTAGCTCAGTGGGTTAAGCCTCTGCCTTCGGCTCAGGTCATGATCTCAGAGTCCTGGGATTGAGCCCCTCATCGGGCTCTCTGCTCGGCAGGGAGCCTGCTTCCCCCTCTCTCTCTGCCTGTCTGTGATCTCTCTTTCTCTCTTTCTGTCAAATAAATACATAAAATCTTAAAAAAAAATTTTTTTAATTTATTTGAGACAGAGCACAAACTGGGGAAAGGGGCAGAGAGAGAGGGATAAGCAGACTCCCCACTGAGTGTGGATTCCAAGGCAGAGCTCAGTCCCAGGACCCTGAGGTTATGACTGAAGTCAGGCACTTAGAAGTCAGACACTTAACCAACTGAGCCACCCACATGCCCCAGGCTTATAAGATCTTTTACCGTGGGAACATGCCATCATGTTATAATATGGGACTGTCACTTTCTATGCTGATATATGTCAGTAATGATAAAAATGCAGCTATTGACTGAGAATGAGCATCAGTAGCCTAAAGAACTATGTACCAGATGCTAATTTAAGAAAAGGTTGTTGTATTTTGGTACTGTCTTTCTTGACCACTGGGGGGCATCAAAGCAATTGAGATAAAAAAAGGTCATTCCCTTCCTGCAGTTCACTTAAGATACAAGCAGGAAGATACTAATTTCAGCCCATGTGACCAGGACCCATGAAAGTTGGACAAGTAGGGGGTTGGGAGTATGGATAGCCTGTATCTGGCATTCAGAAACAAGTGGCATGTTCAAAAAATATATAAAGTGCCTGTCATTTCTTTGTTTATTTTTCAGGTTCGACTCAGAAGGACAAGCCTTAGATGGTATTTCTATCTCTGATGTAAAGAGTGGAGGAACAGGAGGAAGCAATACCAACTGGAAAACTTTGTATGAGGCTAAATCAGAGAACCTGGGCCATGGTGACAAGGTATCCCACATTACTGACTTTCTTCACAAAAGCACATAAATGGTGCAAAAAGATGAGTTTTCAAACTTGATTCCTGGTACTGGCTATCAGATGTTCTTCCAGAGCTATGGTTCTTAAGCAGAGCTCTGACCAGAGCATGGCATGATGGCTGAGAACCAGTGCCAGAGTGAGGAAGCCATGCCTACATGTTGTAGCTCTCACGAGTCTTGAGCCAAAAAAAAAAAGTTAAAGAACTTGGACTTGGAGAGTTGTTTAATTTTTAGAGGGATCTTAATGAAGTGGTAATGACTTCAGATCCATGTTTATTTTTGCTGATTGTTCCTGCAAATTGAAATGCCCACATACCAAGAAGATGTGTTTGAAGGTTAAAACCAACCCTGAAGGGGCGCCTGGGTGGCTCAGTAGGTTAAATCCTCTGCCTTTGGCTCAGGTCATGATCCCAGGTCATGATCCTGGGATGGAGCCCCGCATCGGGCTCTCTGCTCAGCAGGGAGCCGCTTCCTCCTCTCTCTCTGCCTGCCTCTCTGCCTACTTTTGATCTCTGTCAAATAAATAAATAAAGGGTGCCTGGGTGGCTCAGTGGGTTAAGCCTCTGCCTTCGGCTCAGGTCATGATCTCCGGGTCCTGGGATCAAGCCCCGCATTGGGCTCTCCGCTCAGCGGGGAGCCTGCTTCCTTCCCCTCTCTCTGCCTGCTTCTGATCTGTCTGTCAAAATAATAAATAAATTCTTTTTAATAAATAAATAAATAAATAAAATCTTTAAAAACAAAACCAACACTGAGCATTAGCAAGGCTCCATGTCAGACATCAGGCCATTCCCATGGGCCTTCGCTGGCTGCACAACACTAACCTCTCATGGGCTGAGCATTTGCCACTATTCTCTGATAGGAAGTGCCTCTCATATTTGACATTAGTTGTAGCTTCTTTTGCTGTTTGTATGTAATTATGCTCTTCCCATCTTGATCTAAACCTGTATTCTGCCAGCAGTTCAATATTTAAATCACTTATTTCTCCTTTATGCCCTCCAAAACACAATTCCTACTTTTATTATTTTCATATTATGTAATACAGTTTTTATTCATTACTGTCTCATTTTGCCGCACTCCCTTATCCGTCATTGTCATCAACAACCCGTTATGATGCTGTCATACAGCATCTTGAGAATTAAAAATTAGACAGATCTGTGTTGCCCTGTCAGAGGAACCTGAAGGAACTCTTCAGGTTCTCTTAACACCCTCTTAGATCTACAGTGTGTAATAAGAAGTCAGGCCTGGGGAGGGGAGGGTGCCTGGGTGGCTCAGTTGGTTGGGTGACTGCCTTCGGCTCAGGTCATGATGCCAGAATGCTGGGATCGACTCCCACATCAGGCTCCCAGCTCCTTGGGGAGTCTGCTTCTCCCTCTGACCTTCTCCTCGCTCATGCTCTCTCTCACTCTCTCTCTCTCTCAAATAAATAAATAAAATATTTTTTTTAAAAGTAAGAGAGAGGGGCGCCTGGGTAGCTCAGTGGGTTAAAGCCTCAGTCTTCAGCTCAGGTCATGATCCTGGGATCGAGCCCCGTATCTGGCTCTCTGCTCTGCAAAGAGCCTCCTTCCCCCTCTCTCTGCCTGCTTCTCTGACTACTTGTGATCTCTCTCTCTCTCTGTGTCAAATAAATAAATAAATAATCCTTTTAAAAAAAAAAAAAGAAAGAAAGAAATCAGGCTTGGGGGCACCTGGCTGGCTCAGTTGGAAGAGTGTGTGACACTTGGATCTCAGGGTTGTGAGTTCGGACCCCCGTTGGGTATAGAGATTACTTAAAAATAAATAAATAATTTTTTTAAAAAAGAAAAGAAAGCAGGCCTGGAGAGCACCTATTTGGTCCCCAAACTTTAAAGTCATGCATTGAATCTGGATCTTACCTGAAAATACAGAAAAACTCAATAGACATTCTCCTAGGAGACTTTCTCCTAGGGAGTAATCTCTGCACCCACTGTGGGGCACAGACACAGGATCCCGAGATCAAGAGTCTCACACTCTCCTAGTTGAGCCAGCCAGGCACCCAGAGACTTCCTTTCTTAGAGCCTTCTAGAGTGAAGCCCCACCCTGAAACATTCACATTATTGTTTGGCCTTTTTGGTCTGAGACATTGGGAAGCCCCAGAGGGAGCTGTTCATCCCCCAGAATTATTTACTCTGTATCCTCTCCATGAGAGTTAAAAAGCAAAACAAATAGGGACAGCATAAAGCCAGAGCACATGACTTAGTCCTTGCTATGCTGACTTCTCAGAGATCTCCCCCATCTCCCCGGGTTGACGGCTTAGAGCAGGGTTGGCACATGGCTGCGTGCCTGCGTTTGCACGTCGTGTGGGGGTGCCTGGGCAATGCAGCTGCAAAGTGGGGAGCTGAGACAGAGACAGTGACTGCATGGCTCGCAAAGCAAAAAGTATTTCCTGTCTGGCTTTCTACCAAGTTTGTCACCAGGGCCTAGACAAAGATGAAGGGGGAATGCAGATCCCAGAAGTCACTGCTGCAGTTTTTCCCGTGGGAGGAAGGCTAGCCATCGCTCCCTAGGTCCACTTCATTCCCCCCTGTATTTCCTCCATCTGTTACCTTTGGAGAGTCAGGAATAGGAGGAACAAATCTTCATCTCTTGAAGTCTTTGTCTTTCATATCGTCTTTTTCTGTTTTTAATTAACTAATTTGGTCTAATTTCGAATTTGCATTTATTGTTAAGGGATAATACGCTTTAGAATGTCGTTTGTTATCTTCATAGGTTTTGCAGTCAGCACAAGTGATTTCAAAAACTATAGCATAAATTATTCCCTCTAAGGCCATTGTGATCTTAGGGATTCAAACATGGAAACGCTTAGCGCTTACATGTCAGGGCAAGCTTTGGGCTGCCTCCAAGTCCTCTCTCGAATGTAGGCCTTGTGTTCTAGGTCTCATGTCACTCTTTTCTCCAAAGGCCGACTATTTCAGCTCTGTGGCGACGGTAGTGTATCTTCGCAAAGAAAACTGTATGTATCAGGCCTGCCCAACTCAGGACTGCAATAAGAAAGTGATTGATCAACAGAATGGACTATACCGCTGTGAGAAGTGCGACAGTGAATTTCCCAGCTTCAAGTACCGCATTATCCTGTCGGTAAGTAGAATGGGTAGATGGGGAGTCCTGTGCTGTTTCTGGAGTCCTTACCAAGTGGCAGGCCCTGGAGAGACGACAGCAAAAATAAGATCATTTGGGGTAGGAAGCCTGCAGATGAGTAAGTGTTAAAGAGCTTCTTATTGTTCTGTAAGTCCGGCAAGTAAGGGGCCTTCCGTTCCACTGAATAGCAGTCTGTTCTACTAAAAGCCTTTTTTTCCTACCAGAAAGTTGCATTTAGATACCCAGCTGATTTGGGTTGCTGTGTGTGTAGTACAGCTGTAGCATTGGTGACACTCTCCTGCTAACTGTTATGGAGATAAATTAATTTGAAATGGCATTTCTGGAGAGCAGTAATTATACTTATACAGCCAATGCCTATATTTAGTTATTTTTCTTGTAGATAATCTGTTCATCCTAGCCTTCATAGAGCTGACTTCTCAGGAATGTGACTGCATACTGATGTGGGAATGTGGCTTTTTTGCATTGTAAGAATTGTTTCTGTTTTAAAAACCTTTAAAGTGGAGGGGGGGTATTTATTTATTTATTTATTTATAAAGATTTTATTTATTTACTTGACAGAGAGATCACAAGTAGCTGGAGAGACAAGCAGAGAGATGGGGGGAAGCAGGCTCCCCGCTGAGCAGAGAGCCCAATGTGGGGCTCGAACCTAGGACCCTGAGATCATGACTGAGCCGAAGGCAGAGGCTTAACCCACTGAGCCACCCTGGCGCCCTAAAGGGTGTTTTTTAAAAAAAAAAATCATAAGGGGCACCTGGGTGGCTCAGTGGGTTAAGCCTCTGCCTTTGGCTCAGGTCATGATCTCAGAGTCTTGGGATCAAGTCCCGCATCGGGCTCTCTGCTTGGCAGGGAGCCTGCTTCCTCCTCTCTCTCTGCCTGCCTCTCTGCCTACTTGTAATCTCTGTCTGTCAAATAAATAAATAAAATCTTTAAAAAAAAAATCATAAGTGATAATAAAGGTATAAGAAAATAGGTATTCTTGCATTTTTCTAGAAGGTGATTTGTCAGTAATATATCAGGAGCCTTTAAAATGTTTATATTTGGGGTGCCTGGGTGGCTCAGTCAAATAACTGGCAAATTCTGATGTCTTCATGGTATTCCACACCAGCTATATAATAAAGGAATTAACCAGTATAAAATGAAGAAAGTTTAAGTTGCATCGAAGTTTTCAAAGTAACAGCAACAAATAACTTTACATAGCTGTTACATTTCTGATGATTTTTTTCTTTTTTCTTTTTTTTTTTAATATTTTATTTATTAATTTGACAGAGAACAGCGAGAGAGGGAACACAGCGGGGAGAGTGGGAGAGGGAGAAACAGGCTTCCCTCTGAGCAGGGAGCCCCATGTGGGGCTCGATCCCAGGACCTTGAGATCATGACCTGAGCCAACCCAACCCGAGTTAAAATATTTGAAAATGGGGGCACCTGGGTGGCTCAATGGGTTAAGCTTCTGCCTTTGGCTCGGGTCATGATCTCAGGGTCCTGGGATGAAGCCCTCCCTCCCCCCGCCCACCCACTCTGTTCAGCAGGGAGCCTGCTTCCTCCTCCCTCTCTGCCTGCCTCTCTACCTGCTTGTGATCTCTCTCTCTGTCAAATAAATAAAATGTTTTTTTTTTTATTGAAAATGGCAAATATATGTTCAGATTTATTAATTGAAATGGCAAATTTTAAATGATATGTTTGATACAGTCTTGAAATATGTACGCACAGAAAACAGACTGAGAGGTTAAATACCAGAGTGTTGATTGAGGTTGTTTTTGGTTGATTTCTAGTTTCTTCTGCATTTTCCTTTTTTTTTTTTCTTTAATAGGAAATTAAAAAAAAACTTTTTAGATGAAAAAATAAAGGATTTTACTTACCCTTTGTATATTCTAATTGCCCCTTAAAATGTTAGTTCAGCAGGAAATTTCTATGTTTAAGCTTCCTGTTTTTACAGAAAATAAAGTTAACTTCATTGAACTAGGATGGAGAAAGTAGTTTTAGATGGTTTATCAGACTTTCTTGACACTCGTAAATAGGAATCTCAGCACACTGGTCTCACGAGATGGTGTCTTCATTGTCACCCTCCTCAGCCCTGTTGAGCAGTGCTCTTTGCCTCTAGGAATAGCACGACGTAAACAAACTGTGGGTGTGAATCCTAGTGTGTGATATATCCTCTCATATATGTGAGTGTTTTTAACTTTTCTTCTCCCCTATTTTTTCATCATAACTTTTGATATTAAACCTCCATGTGTATGCCAAGCAAATATGTAGAATCATCAAATGGTACCTTCAAAACAAAACAAAACAAAACAAACCCCTGTGCTTTCTTATTTGTACTAAGACTTTTGCTTTAGCAACTGGATTCTGTGTGATCCACTTTCTTCCCTGACTCTCCCCTGTTTAATTTTACCACGGTCAAGTGAAGACACTTGATTGCCCATTTCTTTTGCTAGGTAAGTTTGGCTGCTCAATGAAGTCCTTTAAGTTCAGGCTTTTAAATAGTCTGGGATGTTCAGCAGTGACTAGAACTAGTCTTATGGAACTAGTGACCTAAGGATGTACAGTTAAAATGCAGAGAACCTGCTATCAGTCTTTGGAGGGTCATTCAAAATCTTTGTCCAGGGTGCCTGGGGGGCTCCATGGGTTAAGCCTCTGCCTCTGGCACGGGTCATGATCTCAGGGTCCTGGGATTGAACCCCACATCCGGCTTTCTGCTCATCAGGGAGCCTGCTTTTCCTGTCTCTCTCTGCCTGCCTCTCTGTCTACTTGTGATCTCTCTCTCTGTCAAATAAATAAATAAAATCTTAAAAAAAGAAAAAAAGAAAACTTTAGTCCAAAGGGCATTGCAGCTGGAGGGGAACCTAGTATGGTGTACCTGGATTGTCTGTCTGAGAGAGAGAGTTTAGTTGGACTGTTATTTCCACTGAGATCTGAAATCACATATCCACAGCATATTACGTTCCTGCTGTGATCCAGATTTACCTTTTAAACTTCTTTCTGCAATATTTTCCACATTCTTTTGAAAGAATATATGTAGCATATATAGTAGTATTGGTTTTTCCCCTGGGAATTATTTTAATGGATGGAAAAAGTTAATCTTCCAGTCTCCTGAGTATGTCTTCCTTTTATTTTCTTGGTGAAATTAATATATAATGTGTCTTTTAGGTAAATATTGCTGATTTTCAAGAGAATCAGTGGGTCACTTGTTTCCAGGAGTCTGCAGAGGCCATCATTGGACAAAGCACTGCTGATCTTGGGGAGTTAAAAGAGAAGGTTGGCCTCATCTTTTATTACTGTAACAGTTGCCAATAACACCCTTTTTTTGCTCTTTTTTTTTTTTTTTTAATTTCTTTTGAGTGTTGTATATAGTTTCTCGTTCTGATGATTGTTTAAGAGCTCATCTGATTCTTCGAATTTTGTCCACCTTGGGTATGCTAACGATGAGTAATCAAGTAATGTATAAGAAAGTGCTGTATGGGCACCTGGCTGGCTCTTTCGGGAGAGTATGCAACACTTGATCTTAGGGTTGTGAGTTTAAGCTCCACATTGGGTGTGGAGACTGCTTTAAAAAAAAAAAAAAAAAGTGCTTTAAAAATAACACTTTAGAAGTATAAGCCACTTATTTCTCCTGTTACCGTTAGCACACTACAGTTGATGGGCCTACAGTCACTTGAGAGCTGGAAGGATTCTTCTGAAGTAATCTGAAGTGCACATGTGCCCTTTAACATAATAAACACCTTCCTGAAAAGCTGAGTCAAATCCTGGGTTAAACTCACATATAAGGTACTTGCTATTCCAGGTCTTCAGAGGCAGTTCTTACAAAGTAACTTTCTTTCCTAAGATGACTATCCATTTCATTTCTATAAATTTATATTTATATTTTATTTATATTAGGTTTATTTAATGTAGGGAATAGATTACTAATTATGCTAAATGTAGGAAAGATACTCAGAGGAAATGTGTAAAGATGGGGGCACCTGGGTGGCCCATTCAGTTAAGCATCTGCCTTTGGCTCAGGTCATGATCCCAGGGGTTCTGGGTTCGAGCCCCGCATCGGGCTCCCTGCTCAGCAGAGATCTGCTTCTCCCTCTCCCTTCATCTTCTTTCTCTCAAATAAATCATTTAAAAAAATGTGTAAAGATGATCAATGAAAGCTCTTCTGGGCCACACAAATTAGCATCTAACTGTACTTCCCCCACCCCTTTTCCTCCAAATTGGTTAGGAAACCTATAAATAGAACACTAAGGAAAAACACACACACACACCACTAGGAAAAAAAAGACTTGTCATTTGGTGTGTTTTTCTTATTCTTTCCTGTCTTCATTTCGTCCATTCGGTCCCCACCCTTCCCTGACCCGCGTCTTTTAAAAATTGTGAGATCTCTGAAAATAATGCAGCAAGCCCTTTCATAGAAATAACCAGAATTGACTTTAAAGAATGATGGTATGATGGTATCTTTCCTCTGTTTTGCCTGGTTCTTTTTTTTCATATCAGATTTTAAGGCTCGAGGCAGCTTTTCAGGGTTGTTTATGAGCTTATTACCTTTGACTGTTTTTACTGCTGGTGAATGAGGACATATAGAAACGTCCCTCAGGAACCATGATATTCTTGGAGGACATGCTCCATGCTTTCTCTAATCTTGAAGAATAATGGCAACTGGTATAATTTTCTTAAGGTTAACACATCATTTTATTTACATATCTGAAAGCCCAGAGGACTTTGTGTGTATATGTGAAGTAACTTTTACAAGAGTTCTGTGTAACAAAGCCATTTTCATGTCTCATGTGGCTTGAAAAGATACTATTTACTGACATGAATGATTAATTTTATATAAAATTACTGCAAATTAATTTTATGCATATTTCTATAAAATCCTTGCTCTGATTTCTTCCCGTTTACCAGACTTTTTTTTTTTTTTTTTAATAAAAAAAGCTTAATTAGTGGGGTGCCTGGCTGGCTTAGTCAGTGGAACATGTGACTCTTGATAGCAGAGGCATGTATTCGAGCCCCACATTGGGTATAGAGATTATTTTTAAGTAAGGTAAATAAAGCTTAAGTAGTGTTTGAGGGACAAGAGAAAGAGGGAGAGAACTGTGTTTTTCAAACCTTTCCTAGTCTTTACCCACTTCATCTGCCTTCTTTACTTGCTCACAAATCACTATAAATGCAGAGACTAAGACAGTATGGCAACTTAAAGGTTTTTTTGCCTGTTTTTTTCTTTTAATTCTTTTTTTTAAGATTTTATTTTTATTTTTTAAGTTGTTTTTGTTTGTTTGTTTGTTTGTTTGTTTGTTTTGTTTACTATTTTATTTATTTGTCAGAGAGAGAGAGCACAAGCAGGGGGAGCAGCAGGCAGAGGGAGAAATGGGCTCCCTGCTGAGCAGGGACCCTGATGCTGGGCTCAGTCCCAGGAACCTGGGATCATGACCCGAGCTGAAGGCAGACATTTAACCTACTGAGCCACCCAGGCACCCCTTTAAGATTTTGTTTTTAAGTAAATCTCTGCATCCAGTGTGGGGCTTGAACTCAAAACCCTTAGATTCCATCACAAAACTTTTGAAGTTTAAAAATTGTTTTCTTTTTTCTTTTTTTTTTTTTTAAAGATTTATTTATTTATTTATTTGACAGAGATCACAAGTAGGCAGAGAGGCAGGCAGGGAGAGAGGAGAGCAGGCTCCCCGCTGAGCAGAGAGCCCAATGCAGGACTCGATCCAGGACCCTGAGATCATGACCTGAGCTGAAGGCAGAGGCTTAACCCACTGAGCCACCCAAGCACCCTAGAAATGTGTTTTCTAAGAGTGGTTTAATTTTTTTTATTATTATGGTGAAATATGCATAACATAAATTTACTTTTTTAACCATTTTTAAGTTCAGTACACTCGTTAAATACTAATTCTCCATTTCCCCTTCCTCTGGCCCCTGGCAATCATTCTACTTTCCGTCTCTGTGAATTTGGCTACTGTAGGTAGAGTATTTTAGTATTTTAATAAAATTCTATCTAAACAGGTTTTTTTTTTTATCTAAACAGTTTTATGTAATGAAATGTCACCTGTAGATTAGTCATTCCTAAGTAATTTAAACCACTGAGGGTAAAAAATTTTGAGAGAGGTTTTTCCCAGAGGTCTTTTCAAAAATATTTTTTTCTCTTGGGGTGCTTGGGTGGCTCAGTTGATTGAACCTCTGCCTTTGATTCAGATCATGATCCCGGGGCCCTGGGATTGAGCCCCATGTACAGCTCCCTGCTCCATTGGGAGTCTGCTTCTCCCTCTCCTCTGCCTGCCACTCTGCCTACGTGTGTGCTCGCTCGCTCTCTCTCTCTCACTATCAAATAAATAAATAAAATCTTAATAAAAAATTAAAAAAATATTTTATTTTTAAGTAATCCCTGAACCCAATGGGGGGCTCGAACCTACAGCCCCAAGATCCAGAGTCACATGTTTTTCTGACTGAGCCAGCCAGTCACCCTTCAAAAATTTTAATGGATATTTTCAAATGGTCTGATAGCTTCCATGCCTAAAATTTTACATTTGTTTTTGCAGAATGAACAAGCATTTGAGGAAGTTTTCCAGAATGCCAACTTCCGATCTTTCATATTCAGAATCAGGGTGAAACTAGAGACCTACAATGTAAGTGGGGTCTCCTGGGGTGCAGAAGGGTTAGCAGTGGGGAGCTGCTGTCTGTCACCCACAACAACAGTATGGTGGCAACTGTCACCTAATTGCATACTGTGGACCAGACCCAGTGCTAAACATCCTGAGTTTATTACTCATTGCCTCTTCCCAGAGCTGAGGTTGATTGTTTTGTCTGGTGTTGAGCATCTAGTGGGAAATGCTGTGTGCTCTCTTCAGTTACAGCCTGGGGGATTTTTGTTGGTGTACTGACAAAGAACTGTAAGGTATTGAGTGGACTCACTTCCATGAGGAAGTGAACCAGACAGTGCACCCTTTCTGGGCACCACACCACCCTGCCTCCAAAGGCACTGTTGAGTCCTGATGAGCGAACGAGGAGTTCTGAAAACCTCCCTGCTTGTTTCAGGGGGTCCTCACTCTGTTGTGTTATTATGCCCTAACTCTAGTACCTGCTAGTAGGGGTGTTTGTTTCTGGAGGCACTGAATGAGGGAGTCAAATGTCTGTGATAGAATGACAGAGTGAGGCGGGACCAGGGGACAACTTGAAGGTTCATGCAGCGCTCTCATGGTGCGGACGAGGAAGGTGAGGTGCAGAGAGGTTGTATCCTGCAGAGCTGAGATGGCTGCAGACCAGGCCTTCGTCCTCTGCCGCGGGTGCTTTTGCTTTCATACCACTCTCAAAACTAGCTGTGTGGCTCCAAGCAAGTGACTTCTCTTCTCTGGGCTCCTGTGTCCCCTCTGCAGAGAAAACAAAGTGACCTAGATCAGCCCGCTAAGGCCCATCCCATTTGGATTCTAAGTTTCTGAGAGCTTGGGAGCACAAAGGAAGGTTGAAGAGGGGCTTCTGTCCACGCTCCCAGCTCCGGAAGTTCCAAACGGGGCTCTCGCGGGGGATGGCTTTCTGTACTAGGATGACTGAACACTAAGTCCCGCATGCCTTTGTGTTCGCTCCCGCTGGGATCATTGAAACTCCTAAAGCCAAGGGGGTTACCACCAGCATTCTGTGCCATGGGCTTTCCTCCATTGACAGACTGCTTTTCTCTTCTTGAAGGATGAGTCTCGAATTAAGGCCACTGTGATAGACGTGAAGCCTGTAGACTACAAAGAATATGGCAGAAGGCTGATCATGAACATCAGGAGAAATGCGCTCATGTGAGAAGAAGAGCAGGGCTGATTGGGCAGAAGTTTGAAAAAGCAGAGCTGAAGTAAAACCAGTTCATTCTTCCCCCTTCTCTTCGTCCCTTCCCCCATGACATTTCCACTTGAGCTGCACGGCGCAGGTGGACAAAGCGCTTTCTTCCCTTGGGCGCGTCTTGGAGCGCGTCAGTACCCACTGATACAGGCAAAGGGAAACGGGCTCCGACAGCTGTGGTGTACACGGCAGTGGGTCAGCCGGCGGGTAGTGCGGGGCCAGTCACTCCCTCTGTCTTCGGGGTTTTGTCAGTTTTATTAAGATTTCATTATCTTCAAGCAGGAATTATGTCACAAGTAATTGACCCTAACTCTGCAGACAGTGAAATAAATTATGTAACGAGGGTTTCTGCCTCTCCCGCGGTGACACCTTCACAACGTGGGTTCCCTTCTCAGGACGGGGAGCCTAGAGGGGGTCATGCGGAAGCCATACTTCAGTGAGTGTGTCTTTCTGGAATTCAAAGCCTCTCTCATTCTGGAGGTGCCATATAGTTGTTAATGCTTGGAATGGCAATAGGGTAGAATTATTAATCAAAGACATATCTTTTATATCTGAAGAATATCCCTTCTTCAGGGTTTAATAGACTGAGTCAGATGGGTCTGATATTAATCAAAATT
The DNA here is from genome assembly GCF_020171115.1 of Neogale vison. Lineage (NCBI taxonomy): Eukaryota > Metazoa > Chordata > Mammalia > Carnivora > Mustelidae > Neogale > Neogale vison. Next base: position 25,501,548 of record NC_058095.1, on the reverse strand, counting down.
GTCTCTTCTGAGGAAAGCTGATAAGCATTGACTTGCTGTCCCCCAGGGACATCCAGGCAACTACAAAGCATTGCTTTAGTTTTCACTTCAGTTAATGTTGCATTTTGGTTGGCGGATGCATACTTTTTCTACCTGTACATATTTCTTGCATTTGTATGTTTCCTTTCTTGACTAAAGCTCTGTTAAATAGAAGGGATTTTGAAGGAAGAAGCCCTTTGTTTCCTCTGCTTTGTTTTAATAAACAGAATATTCTCTTCATGTGAATCCTACTTTCTTTGAATGCAAAGGGTTCTTGTAACTGGAAAGCAATTAATTAGCCTTCATAATAAATGTTCACTTGGGGGAGATGTTAACTCATTACAGACTCAAAGATCAGTCTGAGGCATAGAGATCACTCATCCTAATGTTTGCGACCCGAAAATGCATCTTTTAAAAGAATGAAAACCCTGCAAACAAAAAGCCATTGTGCTCCAGAATGCTGATCATCGGGCACTTTGGGATCTTATTGATGTTTACACAGCATTCTAACACCAACCAGGCTCTGAAATGTGTACAGACAGTGAGCTAGTAAGAAAACAGTAATTATGCTACTGGGCCTTTCAGTCAGCAAGAGCATGCTTGCTCTGTGTGTTCCTAATCACATTAATTATCTATCCGGTTGCCGCGACCCACCACTAGGCATTGGCTGCACATCTCTCTCCCTGAGCATCCAGGCGGTGTCGCAGTCCGCCTGGCCAGGCAGGTGCGACATACAGCGGCCCATCGTGGAGCTGGAGAGTGATGACGGCCTGGCCATTTTGTCCTCACCTGTCTTCTGTCCAGAGGCAAGTGGCCAGCCCTAAGCCGGATGACTTCTGTTCCTCACAACAGACAGGGTCTCTCTCAGGCCTGCTGATAGTTTGGGCACATCCCAGCCTCGGTCGGTGGTCATTGGGCTGCACTTGCCTATGGGGCTGAGGCTTCAACCATTTTTATGGAAGCTCTTTTCCGCCTGACCCCTTATCAAGCACTGACTAGAAAATTACAGTCTTTGGCACAATTCTGGATTGACAAATTGTGGGTTGGAAGTGGTAATCTAGCTTTCAACCCAGTTACCAGTCTCACATTCCACTCCTCCCAGCATTCCCTATGTTCATGTTCACAACGGCTCTCCCTTGTGGGTAGTGAGTTACCCTGACACATCTCAGGACCACTGGACCCGGCGTCAGGTGTCCTCAGTGGCTGGCGAATCCATGGGCCATTCTGGGGGAGGGCGGCTCCCTGGAGAGAGGACGTTTAGCAGATTTCCCTACTAAAAATCAGATCACCAGGAGAGGAGCATCAGAATTGGCTCCACTGAGTTAGGCTTTTAAGAGATCTAGGTCCCTGAGGATGGCCTAAATAGATTCTGGCCCGCAGTTCTTGGAATTCTCTTGGATATGGTTTACCCCAAAAGGCTGTTCATGTTCTATTTCTCATCTTTCACTTTGAGATCAATGTTTACTTTGTGTACACCATGACATCAGCGTTAAGCAATTAGGAAAAAATCTAATCATTTTGCCTTCATTTAAATGGTTCTTGGAGTTCCTCCAGTCTTATTGTGAAAGAGGCAAGGAAAAAAAAGGCAATAATCTGATTTCTGTCCATATTTTCAGTGTTTTATGCTTTCCATTAAAGCCTTGCTAATCTCTAGTGTGCTGTTCATTTTTGAACTACAGGGTCAAAATTTCCCCCCTCCCCCACCTTTTTTTCCCTGAGTGGCCTGTCTTGGAAAAGTATAAATAATATTGATCGTGGTATTTAATACACTAATGAAACCCGTGCCTATTGACTACATAATTAATATACTGTCTAAAAGTGAAGTTTGGTAGCCCAGTGTATAAAGGTTTATATTGACTTGTGTTTCTTTGGCAATATGCCTTCTAAGATTTTATTTATAAAAAGTAGAACAGTGGGGGGGCACCTGGGTGGCTCACTGGTTAAAGCCTCTGCCTTCGGCTCAGGTCATGATCCCGAGGTCCTGGGATCGAGCCCCGCATTGGGCTCTCTGCTCAGCAGGGAGCCTGCTTCCCCCTCTCTCTCTGCCTGCCTCTCTGCCCATTTGTGATCTTTGTCAAATAAATAAAATCTTTAAAAAAAAAAGCAAAACGGGGGTGCCTGGGTGGCTCAGTCGTTAGCCTGCTGCCTTTGGCTTAGGTCATGATCCCAGGGTCCTGGGATCGAGCCCCGCATCATGCTCCCTGCTAGGTGGGAGGCCTGCTTCTCCCTCTCCCACTCCCCCTGCTTGTGTTGCCTCTCTCCCTCACTCTCTGTGTCAAATAAATAAAATCTTTAAAAAAAAAAAAAAAAGGAAGTGAAACAGGTTGTTGAGTCTCCTTTCCTTTTCACTCATTAGAAGGCCACTGCTCCCCTAGTAAATTGATTGTTTCCTTATATCAGAGGGTTTCTACCCCATCCCCATCCCCACCCCCACCCCATAAAACGTGGTTTGTTTTTCTTAGTCTCATAATCCACTCTTGGTAGAGTTCTGGCTTTTATAAACACTTTTGGAAATAATCAGCTTTCCTCAAAAGGGATAGAATTTAGATGTTTGATTTTCATTTGTTGAAAAAAACCTTAACTAAGTACATTTGTTATTAATCTATTGAAAAGGAAAGGAATAGGGTCTCTTCGGCCCATTGATTATCTCTTACATAAGTAATCCATGTTTGTTATAGAAAAACAACCTACAGATAAGAAAAAGAAAATTACCCATAATCCTACAAATCACCAATAACCACCTGTGGAGCTGACTTTTCTAGGCATACATGCATATAAATGTAGTTTTAATTGAAATAGGATTATACTGTGTACACTATTCTGTAAGACTTTTCTCCTAGCACTCTAGGATGGACATCTTTTCTGTTTCAATAAAAGTAGATCTGCATAATTTTAATTGGTATTTGGCTGTGTGGATATGTATATTTATTGAGCCAATTCACTTGCTGGATGTTTATATTCCCCAATTATTTTTAAATTTTATTTTTGTTAAGATAGAATTGGCGTATAATGTTTCATTTTAGAGTTACATATACTTCCTAATTGCTATCATAAACCCAGTATTTGGGGTGCCTGGGTGGCTCAGTTGGTTAAGCATCTGCCTTTGGCTCAGGTCATGACCCCAGCATCCTGGGATCGAGCCCCACATTGGGCTCCATGGGGAGTCTGCTTCTCCCTCTCCCTCTGTCTGCCCCTCTGCCTACTTGTGTTCACTCTCTCTCTCAAATGAATTAGGGGCACCTCAGTGGCTCAGTGGGTTAAGCCTCTGCCTTCAGCTCGGGTCATAATCTCGGGGTCCTGGGATTGAGCCTGCATTGGGCTGCTTGGCGGGGAGCCTGCTTTTCCCTCTCCTTCTGCCTGTCTTTCTGCCTACCTGTGATCTCTCTGTCAAATAGATAAATAAATTTTTTGAAAAAACAAAAATAAGGGGCACCTGGGTGGCTCAAATGATTGAGGCTCTGCATTCAGCTCGGGTCGTGATCTCAGGGTCCTGGGATCGAGCCCCACATCGGGCTTTCTGCCCAGCAGAAAGCCTCCTTCCCCCTCTCTCTGCCTGCCTCTCTGCCTACTTGTGATCTCCGTATGTCAGATAAATAATAAAATCTTTTTAAATAAATAAATAAAATCTTCAATAAAAATAAAAATAAAGGGCGCCTGGGTGGCTCAGTGGGTTAAGCCGCTGCCTTCCGCTCAGGTCATGATCCCAGGGTCCTGGGATCGAGTCCCACATCGGGCTCTCTGCTCAGCGGGGAGCCTGCTTCCTCCTCTCTCTCTGCCTGCCTCTCTGCCTACTTGTGATCTCTATCTGTCAAATAAATAAATAAAATCTTTAAAAATAAATAAAAATAAAAATAAACCCAGTATTCAATGGGCAGGGACATCTATCCTTTGTGGCACTGTGAAAATGTCTGCCTTCTCCATTTGTTGGGTTAGCTTTTCTGATGGCTTTCTCCGTGCCTTAGCCCAGTGATGACGGCTCTAACTCTGTGTGCCATCAAAGGCTGGCAGGTGATTTGAACAGGTCCTAGAATCCTCTGGAGCAAAAGCAGGTAGATGAATGTAGGGAGGAGAGAGAAAAGGAAGGCTCCCAAGCCATAGATGTTTCTACCCCACCTACCACATGGACAGAGCTGTAGCTCTGAAAAGGCCGAGATCCTCTAGATTTCTGCTAGTGTGGCAGGAACAGCCTCTTGAGAACACATTTAACTTGCTTTATCAATCAATATATGCCAATGATTCTTCATCAAAAGCTCTTAGTTAATGATTATTAAAGCTTTTAATTGTATTTGTGATGGCGGCTTTCTTGTCAAGAAGAGTATGGGAGCACTTGTCTCCTTTGCCTGTGCTGTCCTCCTTGTTTACAAGTGATTTGAAATTAAGATACCTCGTCCCGGGGCACCTGGTTGGCTCAGTGGGTTAAACCCTCTGCCTTCGGCTCAGGTCATGATCCCAGGGTCCTGGGATCGAGTCCCACATTGGGCTCTCTGCTCAGTGGGGAGCCTGCTTCCTCCTCTCTCTCTGCCTGCCTCTCTGCCTACTTGTGATCTCTGTCTGTCAAATAAATAAATAAAATCTTTAAAAAAAAAAAAAAAAAAAGATACCTTGCCCCAAGAACTGTCGTTTATCTGGAGCAAGTCTGGGGACTAAGCAGTAATATCACAAGTCAAATTAAAATTCAATAAATTGGGGCATCTGGGTGGCCCAGTCGTTAGCGTCTGCCTTTGGCTCAGGTCATGATCCCAGGGTCCTGGGATTTGAGCCCTGCATCGGGCACCTGGCTCAGCGGGGAACCTATTTCTCCCTCTCCCACTCCCTCTGCTTGTGTTCTCTCTCTTGCTGTGTCTCTCCGTCAAATAAATAAAATCTTTTTTAAGAAAAGAAAATAAAACTCAGTAAATGGGCCAGCACCCAGCTGGCTCAGTCAGTCAGAGGAGCATGTGACTCTTCATCTTAGGGACTGTGGGTTCAAGCCCCACGCTGGGCAGAAAGATTTCTTAAGAAAATAAAAATATAGGGGCTCCTGGGTGACTCAATTGGTTAAGTGACTGCCTTCGGCTCGGGTCATGATCCCAGACTCTCAGGATTGAGTCCCACATCCAGCTCCCGGCTCTGCGGGGAGTCTGCTCCTCCCTCTGACCTTCTCCCCTCTTCATGCTCTCTCTCACTCTCTCTCCCTCAAATAAGTAAATACATAAAATCTTTTTAAAAAATAAAACTTAAAAAAAAAAAAATATATATATATATATATATATGTTAGTAAATGGAGAGATCCCTGGAGACTGGAGTGTTCAGGAAAGCTTTCACAAAGAAGTGAGTGATAGGAGACTCACAAATTGTAGCCTTCATTTCCATCAGGGGCCGTCTGGTCTATATGGAAGATCACGAACAACAGCTGATAATGACCGTGTGTTCCGTGTCGCCACAGACGAAACTGTGTAGACGCCATGAAAGGTGCACCAAAGGGCCCTGAGTTCCTTCTGTGTGTCTGACTACAGTAGGGGTAGGGGGCTTACAACTTCTATTGCCAGATCCTGTCCTAAGAGTCTGCGATTTGCCAATAACCGGTGGGTGTGCTCGAAGACCTTGAACCTCACCATTCTACCAGCCTCTCATCTTTGCCAGGCTCTCCATGACCGTCCCCTTGCACCACCTGCTTCTGAGCTATTGCTAAATCTCAAAAATGTATAATTTTCAAGAAAACAGTCTTCCCTTCTCCAGCCTTGACGCCGAAAGACCATGCGAAAAACTGAATCCCACCTGCCTGGGGAGAAATATTTATAACCAGTTCAGAAGTGAGCATGTAAACTTTTCATAATGGTGAGCCCTTCTTATGAAACTGTACCTGCTCCCTAGTGGATTACCCAGTTGGTAATTGGAAGTGTGTGCTGTCATTAAAAATGACAGCTTCCTCACATAACATGCTTGGTGCTTGTAAAATGCAGATAACTCGGCCTATATATAACTTGGGTGTGTTACAGCTTCCTCCTGGCCGTTAGGTAACCCAGGGGCTGGCGCCTGGGAAAGCAGGGGAGCTCGAGGCAGGCAGTGGCATTGGGCTCCTGAATGCCTTGCCCTGAAACGGAGTCAGAACAACCAGGACTTTTTTAAAAATAAGCCCCCACCGGACTCTCATCTCTCCTCTCCCAGCTGACACCGCTGTTCACGTTGAAGTTTATTTATATCTTCAGTCAGCCACGGTGCAGAGGTCATTTGTGTTGGCCTCAAATTTTAGAGGCTTATGTGTTTGCCTAGGAGAGCGGCTCTCCCCGGCACTCAGGCTTGAAATGCAAAGCCTGTCTTTTGTAGACGCTTCCCCGTCTCCATAGCACCCCCTTCTCCCACCACCACCATCACCGTTCCCTTCTCCGCTATTTATTTAAAATCTGAATAGCAGTAGAAGGTGCATCCCTATAAATGAGCTCTCCTCCTGTAATGGGTTCTCTCCAGGCAGCAAACCTTCCATAAAGGAGCCACTAATTAAGCAGAAAACGGTTTGTCTTGCTTAGCCACGTTCCATGAATCCAGCAGTCAATTTAGGCGGTGGCAACATCCTTCTTTAGAGCTATGATTTTAATAATATTCCTCTGTCTTTCTGCCTGCGGTTGGCAGGGGAGGGGGGGTTGTGTGTGTGTCCCTGTTCCTGTCTTGCTCTCCTCTTTAAGAGAAGACCCCTTTCCGTCGATGTCCCTTTTTATGAAAATCCCTATTAAAGTTACTCTTCCAGGATCAAGCTCACGCTGAGCCTTCCCAGCCAGAGCGCAGTGCTGTGGGGGAAGCGCCATGATTTGCAGTAGGGGCACGCACAGGTCTTTGGGGAAGATGCCTGTCAGTCTTGGGTGGTGAGAGGCCTGAGCGGCTGTCCCCCTTCAGTCTGAGGTACAATTGAAGGTGTGAGCACGCGTCCCCAGGCCGCGTGCTGCCCGTGCCTTCTAATAGCACCTTTAGCTCCCGGATCCAAGTCTCATTTTGTGTGTGTGATTAAATCGCGGGTGGCTAGGAAAAGCAGAGCCCTCTTAATTAGAGAGCGACATTCTTGCATAGGAGTTGTGTTCTGTGCGTGGCATCATTGTCACGGCAAATTACCAGCTAGGTTAAATATTGAGCTAGTAGTTCACAGAGCTTCAATTATTCCCCCCCCCCACCTCCTCCTCCCCTCGCCATCACCTGCTATCCTGCACTTCTAACTTGATCTTCTGCCAAGTGGTAGCTTTTAAGTGAGGCTTAGAGAAGATACACTTTATGGCGGGAGCAATAAATCTGGCTTTCGGCAAGTTAGAGGATGCCCAGAACATCTGAATGAGGGGCACAATTGTTGCTGGGTGTGTGGGGGTGCGCCGGGGCCATCTCACAGGCCGTCTAACTCCAGCCATAAAACTCCTAGGTCGGTCAGTATATCTTGCGCGGGGGTCTCCAGCGTGAAAACCCTACATTGGGGATGCCACAAGAAACGCAAAGGGAAGGGAAGACTTGGTCCCTTCTCTCTCACTTGGAATCCATGATGGGGATCCACGAAACGGAACCACACACTTTTTATAAACAAGCCAAGCGACCCAGAAAAGACCGAGTACACGGTGGCAGAGAGGAGGAAACCGTCGGGTAGAGGCGAGTGGTCATGATAAAGCTAGGGACCATGGACTGGCAGGGTGAACAGAGAGGTACGTGTCCAGGCGAAGAACCAGCGGTGCACAGGCACAGGAGGAGGACAAAGTGGGCCAGGTGCAGGGGATACCAAGGAAATGAGTTTGGTTTGAGTGGTATCGCCTTTTGTCAGAAATAATAAAGGAGATTGCGAACATCAGGAGTGCAGCCTGGATGGTGATTTTCTGGGAGCTTAAGGCTTAAGCCCTGTGGAATGCAGGTCTCAGCGAGTGTCCTTTGTCTTTAAGTGACCTTTCAGGGGTTCCTAGAACTGGGCTTCTGGCTCACAGAGGCTGGGGGGAACATTGTTCCAGCTCAGCCCACTCTGCTTAGCCGGCTAAAGTGCTGAGGAAATCCTGTAGGGATGATATTGGAGTGTTGTGCACTCAATTCCTCACAAGCGTCCTGCTGGGCTGCTCATTTTCTCTGGACAAAGATAGACTGGCTCCCTCTCTTGTTGATGGAATGAAAATTCTCTCTTGCATTATGGCTCATGTGATAACTTTGGTGGCGGTGGTGTGGGGATAAGGAAGAGTCTCTTAATGGCTCTAGTTAAACCTGGTAATATCACTCCATCAACCTTCAGCCTGCTGTGGGTATCTAACCTAGATTCACATTCCTGAATGTCTAAAACCTTCCACTGGCATCTTCAAAGTGCTAAAAAGGAGCTGGCCGTCATTCGGCGATTTCGTGGAGCAGATGTATAAGCCAGAGCGCTCGTTTCTTGACTCTGGAATTGTGCCTCTTCCCCTGCCAGCTCCCCAGCCCAAGGTCAATCTCCTTGGATCAACTTGGGAAGTCAAAGTTATTTCGGCTACAGCATCCCCCTTGGCAGTGTCTTAGCTGCTGGCACGCTGGTTTAATGCCCCCAATGGAAGAGAACTCATTTTATTCTGGAAAATGGGGAAATGAATTTGCTGCAGGACCTGCCCAGGTCTAATTAGTCCAGTCGGCGAGCAGGGCTTGCTCCGCGTCTGAGGCGTGTGTGCACGTGCATGGTGTGTGTGCGCACGTGCGTGGGGCATGTGAAGGTGCGTGCCCTTGGCTACAGTAAGACCTGCTGGGCATGGCGGCTATTGGTTCATGTGCGCCCACTTGAGTCCCACGCTCCAGAGAGCTGGTGGGTGTGGCCACCTCACAGCCCATTTGCCTTCCTGAAATGGTCTCATAGGGAAAGTAGCCGGGTCAATGTCGAGGCAACTTTTTGGTGCGAATGAAAAAGCCTCGGCTGAGGCCGAGGAGTGGGGGGAGAATGGGGAGGGACTGGGAGAAAAGACACAGGTGGGAAAGAGGTCACTGTAACCTAAATTAAATAATGGGAATGACAGTCATGCAGCCTCAGAATTACAGGACCCTGACAAAGGGCTCTCCTGGGAAACGGGGCTCAGCCTCCTATCCTGAAAGTCCAGGAAGGGGATCATCTCTCCACCCAGCCGGGGGCAGGAGGAGGGCCTGCGGCTGGAAGCGAAAATCTCTGGAGCATTCTGTTTCCATAAACATGGAAACACCGGAGTGAGCTGCGGGCCCCTATCTGTACGCAGCATCCAGAGAGGAAGGCATAAATGTTTCAGGTGTGCTCGGGGTAATTAGCTTTGAATTACCATGTGCATATTTTCAACATATAAATGATCATCCCAGGTTTTCAGAAACAGTTTCACACGAATTCGAATTCTAGCGGCTCCCTGCCCGCCCCCCCGCCGCCCCCCACCCCCGGGAAGGCCACCGGGCGGCCGCGCTCGGTGCAGCCGGGCGGAGCACAGCGGCTCTGCGGCTTCGGCGCAGGCCGGGGAGCGGCGGGGGGCGCGCTAAACCCTCGGATAAAGGGGGATTAGGCCGCAGCCGCGGGTCCTGGCTTAGCCCGCTTGCCCGGGACTCTCCTTCCTCCAAGCCAGCGTGGTCTGTGCCAGTTTTTCAAAACGATTTGTTCAGCTTTTAAGTTTTCCATTGTGCATGAAAAAGCAATTCCGTTTGGGTCGGGGTTTTGTCGGTTTGTGGGGAGGGGTTTGTTTTGTTTTCCCCTTCTTCATTTTATTTTATGAAGACCTGGGCAGCGGGGAGGCTTAAGAGATGACTAGCCAGGTAAGAACCACATGCGGTATTTTACACCGGCAGACTGCCCTCCAGCAACTTCAGTCTCCCCGATGTTGGGCCCAGAACGTAAACAGCAATTTCTAAAATCCCTGTATCAGTAGAGAGTGGCAAAGGCAAAGGTTTTCAAGCCCCAGCCCTGGAGCCTCCTTCCTCCCGCAAGAACCTGTTCGAGGGAGCGCCCTCCGGAATCCTACACAAGGCCCTTGGAGGCCCTTTGGGCCAAAGGGCCGTGGGAGGAGACGTTTAAAGTCAGCTCTCCAACTTCGTGGGTCTGGAAGCAGAGCGGCGGCTTGGAAACACGCCTTGCATCCTCTTCTCCCTGGTAAGCGTTGTTTCTCCAGCAGGGGGGGCTGGGAGAATAGAAACTAGGAGCCGGTGCCTAGGACCTTCGAGTGGGAGCTATCTCTGCTGAGATCCTGATTGAATGAAAATTGTTCATTATGCAAACTGTCTGGTTCAACACACAGAGGCAGCCCCCAGGCACAAACCCCAAGTAGTTGCTTTTTCTCTCCCCAGATTAAAACATATGAATTGCTTTGATGTAATCTTATAACAAAGCCTAATAGAAATTTTATTTCTTCTGAAGTTGCCTGTCATTTCTTATTGCCCCCCTTCCTCTGTCCTATTAATACCCTTACAGTTAGGAATCTGCGGCTGCGTTCAGACTGCGTTTGAGGATGGGAGTAGTGTGTATGGTCCAGGTTATTGAAATACGGTTACTACACTGCTTGCAATATGTTTAATCTTTTGGTTCCCCCCACACACACACTGCTATTTATCATTTTAATGGAATGCTACAGAATATCACATTATGCAATGTGTTTAAATTGATAAATTGTATTAGAAAAATATTGGATAGGATGTTTTAATGGTAAGTGAGGTTTTGTAGAAATATTTTCTCATTAGTAGATCAGCTGCTTGCAGGGAGGAAATTGTAAGGATTTGGGAATAAGCTATATTTATGACCTATTTGGCTAATTAAAATTAAAGCATAATTTTAGCATGAAGTTCCTGCAAGACTTTGCAGAGAGGGTGGAGGAAGAAACTTGCCCAAATCCAGTTAACTTTTAAATGTCAGTTGCCATAACAACTTCACATGAGCCATATTTTTACTTGAAAATTCCTTTTAGGATTCAGTTGCTATAATAATTTGCCTCAGCTCTTTTTAGGAGGCATATTTTCCCATTTTCCTTTTGTGATCATTTCAAGGCTTTCATTACTGGAACAAAAATGACCATGTAAACCTCAACCCTTCCTTCTTCCATGTACCAGAGCAGAGTGGTCCCCCCAAAACAGAAGTGTGGGCTACGGGGAATTCATCTGTGGGGAAGGCTCTCCCTGGCCACCAGGGAAAGGGGTCAAGGGCTAGGGGTTCGTTGCTGTGGGAGCCAGTGTGCTTCTTGGTGGAAATTATTGAGTCAACAGAATTTTTTAAGTGTGACTATTCACCTTTTCTGTGTCCTGGGGGTTTCCCACAAGGCAAAGACCAGCCTGACCCTCTGGAGAAGGAATGGGTCCGCTCCTGTATTCTGAAGCCCTCAGCGGCTGCCGTCTACTTGTTGGGTCTAAGTATTGGCATTTGATGACTAAGTGAGGCAATCCCGAATGTATTTACTTAGAAGCAAAGTGGTAGCAGAATAAAGTTCAGTGCCCTTTCTTTCGCTGTTCAGCTGTTAACCTTAATTCCTTAGATAATATGACCTCAGAGAAGCACCTGCGACTAAGATCTCTTCTGGTCACAGACACACTGGAGGGGACTAATAGCTGCCAGTCTTCGAGATCTCTCTGGAGCCCGCATTGTCATTGCTGAGGGCAAGCCTGTGAGCCCAAGGAAAGGGTCTTACGAGTGGGCAGAACACTTAATTTCAAGAAGACTTATGGTCCATCTCCTTGAAGGAGCTTGGTGCTCATCTCCCATGTCCCTGGTGGAAGCTGCGATCAGGTTTCTGATTGACCCCACCCCGGCTTTAGTGGCCACTGATCCTCTTCCTGGGTCTTGCCCTGGACCTTCCTTTCTCTCTCCCATCTCCTTTCACCCCAAGTCTTGGGTGAGATCTCACATTGTCACATTTTCTGGGACTCTGAAGCTTGTAAGGGGACCATGGGACTCCTGCAAAGAGGGTAGTAGAGAAAGAGGCACCCTGGTTGCTAGCCGGCCCTCCCCCGGGTTCCCCACTGGACAGACTCCTGGTGTCCCCATCTTCACAGTGAGGGGAACATCGACACCCCCACCCCCACCTCATAGGGCAGAAGGGACAATCAAATGCGAAAGTTTGTGGGAAAGAGAATATAATAATAATTATTATTATTCTATTTTTCCTGTGGGTGATCCAGCCTTTGGAGGTGTGGAGCTCATACTCTGGAAAAACCAGCCGGGCTGGCAACATGAGCTGCTCTTTTCAAACCCCAGTGATGTGCCCCTGTGAGATACTTCGGGGAAGGTTTGCATCTGTTTGGGGATGTTCGACATTCGGGTCGTTCTGCACACGTCCGCTGAAATGTAATACTTGACATTTCTCAAACATTCATCAGTTGTGCTTTTTTTTTTTTTTAAACCAAGGGTAGCTGAATTCTGTGTTCAGGGAAATTGAAATAAAACATTATTGCTTGGTTTAGATGTGGAACTGGAGATTCTGCTTCATCTTAACCCTCCTCAGAGGACTTTCAGCCTTTCCCCACCTTCCAGCCCCCAGGCGGAGGAGACAGACTGTTCCTTCACGCTCCAGGGCAAGCTGCAGGCAGGTGGGGAGGGCTCTGCACAGATCTGGGCTCAGATCCCCCACCTTCTACTACTTAGCTGACCTCAGAACTCCTCCCCTCGCATACAAGCCACAGGTGACTACAATACAGGCCTTTCAGGTAGGTCGTGAGGATTAAAAATAATATACTTAAAACACCTAGCAGATAGTGGTCTAAATTCCCAGCCTGCGGTGCTGGTTGCTACCCGTGCTTGTGGAATCATGGAAACTCCTCCGGCGGGTCTGGCCACAGCTGCCCTGTGACCCCTGGGGAGATATTTTCATGCCCTCAACTGATTGGAATGAGACAGGTTCTAAGAGCCCTTCATCTAGAGATGAAGATGGTGACCTTCATCTCTAGAGTTCCTGAAGGCAAACCTGGGACAGTGGGTGTGGATAGCCTTATAGGTAGGTCACTTTTGACTCAACTGAAGGAAGTGTTTTCTAATTATTAGAACCAACCAATGACATAATAGGTCACTTTAGAATATAATGACTTCCATCCCTTTTCAATTAAGAAAAGGCTGGTAAACACTTGCAAAGCCCCTGTAGAGGAGATGTCCTATGTGTGGCCTTTGCAACTCAAGGCTCCCGGGTGAGGACAGTTGGTGAGCAGGTATACCCTGGCTACACTCAACTTCTGGCTCCCTGGGATGCCCCGTGGGCGAGATGCTCCGCCCTGGTCGGCCATCTTAGAAAATACCTCAGAGACAAGGCTTTAGGGGCTGAGTGACACTCTGAGACCAGGAAATGGTTTTGAAAAGAGTGGCCTGGAAAAGAGAAAGGAAGAAAGGAAGGAGGAAAGAAAGGGAGGGAGGGAAGGGTGTGAGGGAGGGAGAGAGGAAGAAAGAAAGCAAGAAGGAAGGAAGGAAAGAAGGAAGGGAGGGAAGAAAAGAAAAGAAGAGTGGTGGCCTGGTTTGAGGAATGGCTCAGTATCCCTGTGGCTTTGTTAGGGAGCCACAATTGCAGCTGTCCCAAGGGCAGGCAGGGGGTCCAGTGGGAGGAGGACCAGTCCAGAGAGAAGGCTCTGTCCTGGGAGTTCTCCAGATGGCTTTGGGTGTCAGAGTGGGTCGAACACCAGCTGTCCAAAAGGTAGGTCTAAAGGAAATTGGGAATGGGGCCTTATTGGGAAAAGGGTCTCCAGGTCAGATCATCCTGGGTGTGGGTGGTCTTGAACTCCAGCGACAAGTGTCCTCAGAAGAGAGAAGACATAGATGGGAGCTAGGCCTCCACAAGCCAAGGACACCTTGGATGTCTGAGGCACCTGAGACACCAGGATGGCTGAGGCACGGAATCAGCGTTCCTTCAAAGCCTCCAGAATGGGACAACCCCTACTGACACCTCGATTTTAGACTTCTGGACAGAATCAGTTGCTGTTGTTTTTAGTCAGCCAGTTTGTAGTTGTTCGGCAGCCCTAGGAAACTTGAACCGCAATTGTTCGGCCATCTTGAATTCCTTCATGCTCTTTCGTCTGGGTCAGTGAGGGAAACCAGGGGATCACTCATTTTTCCATTGTATTCTGGGACCAACCGTGATCCTTCATTCCAGGAGGCTCTGCTGCTAGGCTCCTCAGCTCTGTATACTCCCTCGTCTCTATCCCCAAATGCCTCCTGGCATCTGCTTTCTTCCATGTCAGGTAAAATGCTGTTGTATTCTTAATGGCTAGGGTTTTATTGCTTAATGAGGTCTGAGCCACAGCATGAAGGAACACGGGGCCATTAGCACAAGGCCTATGCCCCATGCAAAAAAAGGCACATCACCCACCGGAAGAACATTTCTGAAAATCACCTTAAAAAAAAAAAACAAAAACAAAAAACGAAGCACCGAGCATTCCATAAACAGCTCTCAGCCGTAGCCTGCCAGCCATAAATTTAATCTGTTCCGACCTGGACACAGCTGTTTCCCCCTCTTTTCTTCAGCATCTTATTCCGAACTGGCAGCAGCCAAGTGCCCATTGTCACTGGCAGTGAGTTTTCATGTTGAAAGACACTTTAATGAGAGAGTTGGCACCACATCGTGCACCTTGGTGGGCATTGTTCCCTCAGCAAAGTTTTTAGCTAACGAGTTTGGGGTTTTTGATCTCAAAAGCACTAGGGAGACAGGCTGGAAGGTCCCGGTGGTGACATCCCTTTGGAGACAAGCATGGGCCGATGCCATTTTCCAGGAGCGGCAGATCTGCCTGAAAGGGGTCTGGAGGCAGGCCCCGCAGGAGGGGTGGGCATGCTGGGCCCTTCCAGCCCACCCACAGCAGCCCCTACCCTCACTCCTGCCTGCTCCCGGAGAGAACCCCAGAAGCACTGCGTGTGCTTCACTGAGCTATGGTGGCCCACCCCGCTTTTCCAGAAGATGCGTGTCTTCTATGTGCAGCCCAGGATTAGCATGGAAATAGAGACATCATTCTTTAGGGGACCTCTGTTGACATCTCCTTCACACATCAGGATTGGGGAATCAGTCCCTGGGCTGTGCTCTGAGGAGAGAGGATACATTTATCCTGTCTCCTGGCAGGTGGTACCCAAGGAGCTCCGGCATTGGACCCTATCGCTACAGAATGTCAAACATTCTGGTCGTTGGCGGATTCTCCCAGCCAGGCTCCTATGTCTGAGGAGCAGCGGCCTTTCTAATTCTTGGGACTAATATGAACCTTTAAACCTTTTGCTCTTCTTTTTTTTTTTGTCCCCTTCCTTTTCATATTCCTTTCTGTCTGTGTGAAAGCACTAAGCACTGAATGCTGCTAAAAATGAAGGGAGCTGTCAAAAGTCAGAATGGAAGGGAAAAATCAAAGTCACCCCCAGCGGCAAAAGCTGAAAGGCGCGTCGTGACCCGTCCCCACTCCTCAGTGGGATGGAGAATGCGCCAGCCTGACGGCCGCCAGTCTATAGCCCTGTGCGGTGGTGAGGGGCGCGGGGCCCAGGGTACTCCCCAGTCGATGCAACATTTAAACTGCTTCCTTGCTCACCCCTCTGCTTCGCTTCTTAATCATCGGCAGCATTCAACTTCCAAGAAAGCCTCTCTTGCCCACAGAACCCATTCCTCCCCCATCCCGTGCCCATGCCGTGGCCTCACATAGACCACATAGAACATAGAACGTGGGGTGACACGTTGTATGGCAACAGATGGTGGTCTAGGGGTGAGAGTGGCAGTCCCCAGGGTGGGAGGGATGCTGGCTGAGAGCAGGTCTCCTCCACTGGAAGGCAGGGCACCTGTAATGGAGTCATCAGTGGTGGCACAGGGTGGGGCGCTGGAGGGAGAGGCAGGAAGCTGCAGCACGAAGTGTAAATATGATGATTGTTGTCTCTTTCACGGGAAGTAAATAAATCAGCTCCATGTAGATTCGCAAGGAGGCTGCTGATGCTGTGTACTTACACGACGTCCTGAGCCTGGCCTCTTCGGAGACGTTGATTCATGTAGCTGTCCAGCACCCACGGAGGGCGGTGGTGGGAGAGTTATTATCCCTCCTCTAAAGCAAGGGGCCGAGAAAGGCTAAGAGGCGACGAGCTGGGAGTGGAAGATGGCGGTCCTAGCAGCACGTCGTGCGCGTGTCCCCGCCACTAGATCATGCTCCACTTAGAAGCGAGTAATTGTCAGGTAACCTATTTTTCGGGGGCTAATTTCAGCATATGAGGACTTTGTCTCCTCCGTATATTTCTTTGCCTGAAAAATGTATGATTTTATGGAGCAGGAAAGGATGATGATAACCAGGTGCCACGCGTGTTTGGGGAACAAGGGTTCAGGTGAGAGAGAGCAGCAGGAGGGGACCCAGTCCTGTGCCCAGCCCCCAGCCCCACCTGAACGGATTCCCTTCAGTACATGGATGAACACTCGGAAGCGGGAAATGGGTTGTCTATGCGGAATCGTAAGGCTTATGGCCCTAGGTTTCATGAAAATGTGGACCCGAAATTATTTTCTCATTAGGAATGTGTTGACCAAGTGTCCCAAGGAAGGGCTGTGCCTGGGAGAAGTAGCCAGATGCTTCGGCTGTGGGTTCTGCTCCTCAGCCATGCTGAGGCAGGGGAACAGCAGCTGGGGTTTGCACATGGTGGGGGAGTGCGTGAGTCTTTGCGGCAACCCCCACCCCCTCCCACCCTCAGCGTACTCAGCCCTGTCTGTAGGATGGGGAAAACCGGGAAGTGAGGAAGGGACGAGATTCAGACACAGGAGGGGCAGCGCCTTGGGACAAGTCTCTGCAGAGCTTGTGCGGTGCGCTGGACTGTCCAGGACTCTCTGGTCCCACCAGCTCTCCCCGCGGCTGACAACAGGAGGTGAGAGTAGACAAGGTTGCTTGCTGAGGAGTTCCGTCCTATGCGTTACCAGGGCACAGCGAATGGAGGGAACTGCCTGCCATGTCCCCAAAGGCCAATTTCCTCCAGCACCAGCCAGAGTGCTGAGCCCGCACCAAGTCCCACGTGTCAAGGGGGTTGTGGCTTGGCATCTCAACCTTGGCCAGGCAGATGGAAGCCCACCGGCGTCTCTGGGCACCCGAAGGAAGACACATCTGGGCATGCCTGCCTGGGCATCACTTCCACCCCTTGTGTGTCCACAGTGGGGAGAGGAAGCCGAAGCAAGCCCTATCCCTGTTTACTGAGCCCAAAGTAGCAGGGCCCAGACTGAGGCCAGCTACATCGGGCAGGCCCTGTGGGGATGGAAGGAAACGTGTTTCGCACTGGTGCAGACACTTATCACCAGGAGAGCTATGTGACGGGCAACTGCTCCCCCCTTTCCATGCCTCCCCTTCGTTCTCTCCCTTCTCCTCCCCATCTTCTCTTTTTCTCACTCAGCCTCTCTGCTTAATTCTGCATTGACATCAGCACTTCCAAAAACAACAACAAAGGAAAGTAGGTCACTGGCAGTTCCAGGTCGGAGCTGCGCCCTGGTGTCAGCTGAGTCAGGGGTTCGGCCCGTCTCATGGACAGAGGGACGCCCCCAAACTTGCAAACGGAGTTGGCTTGTCTTGCATTCTTAGGTGGAAGGGTAGGAATGGGCACCCATACTGTGTGTTTGCACCCTGGCTCACGGGTGGGTACTGAGGGCAACACTCCACACATTCAGTGTTGGCATTCAAGGGACCTGGGGTACACGTACCTGGTCCGGTCAGTTGGGGGGCCAACCTGCAGATACACACGTTTATTCCCACACACGTAGGTTCACAGGCCCAACAGCCCTGCCTTCTCTGCCCTGTTCCTCGGGGGCTTCACACATAAGATTTCCTCTGCTCTCTCTGCTCATGGAACTCCCAGTTCTACTTGAAAGATTACCCAACACGCTAATTGGGACTCCTGCTATGATTAAAAAGAAATTTCAGATTAAAGCCTCCATGCCATAGAGCTCAAGAAGAAAACAGCTCTTTATAAACCCAGCAGGAGCAGACTTTAAGGTTGGGTTTGTTTTTTTTTTTTCTAGCTTGGAAAGAAACTGCTTCTTGCTATTGTTTTGCCCACCAACGAGTCAAGTGCAAATAGCCACCAGGTATGGTCTGAACCATAGAGGTGCACTTGTGAAGAGATAAAATTGCACCCCCAAACCCTTTAATATAACAACCATAAAGGAGTTATCTCCATAAGCCTAGATCCTGCCTCGGCGAACACCTCTGGTCTCCTGACTTGGGAGTTGCCTCCATTCATTCTGGGTCAGCCTTTGCCCAGGATAAAGCTTTTATGAGCAGCCAGGGTAAGGAGCACATTTCAGTCAAGCTCCCTGAAGTGATTAGCTCTGGATGCCCCCAGAGGTGGCTGGAGAAGGGGAGGGGGGTTAAGCTGTGGTCAGTAAGAGGCAGGCACAGGGGTGAAGACTGCACTTCTGTATGATTTCACTTGCAGGGCTGAGCTCATCACACTGATACATCTAGATCTCATTAGCTTGGCCACACTGTACTAGGCCCCCTGGGCATCTTGCCTTTTAAAGTAGGACCTCTTGTTTCAAGAGGGAAAAAGCCCTCCCAGCTCCTTTCCTGACCATCAGCCCCAGCTCCCAGCCACCAGTTTTTAAAATTTTATTTTTATTTTTTTTAAAGATTGTATTTATTTTATTTGAAAGAGAGAGAGAGAGAGCAAGAGCAAGGGAAGGGGCAGGGAGACAAGCACACTCCCAGCTCAGCGAGAAGCCCCACATGTGGCTCAATCCCAGATCCAAGATCATGATCTGAGCAGAAGTCAGACACTCAGCCAACTGAAACTCCCAGGCGCCCCAAGATTTTAAAACTTTAAGGTTGATCTCAAACCCTCCTCAAAAGGGACCACTCTGCTTTATGTAAATAAGTGTCTCCTTAATATTGCCTTCATTAAAAGACCCAAGAAAAGAACATCAGTGTTTGCTGATGGAAAAGTATAACTGTCTTTAAGGGTAATTGGTTAATTATGGCAGATAATTGTCTGCAAATAATGGAGAGGCAGGTAATAAAGAGAAAGGGGGGGCTGTTCAAAGGGGCTCTTGCACAGGTAAGCAGGCCCTGGCGTTGGAGTGCAGCGAGGCTGGGGCTGGGAGGGGGCACTGCCCCAATCCTCCAGGACCGCCATTCCGGTAGCAGTGAAAGTGCAGAAAGACTCTGGAGGGCCTACTTGGCGTGGCCAATGTTTATTTGGCCACCTGGAGACTTTGAGAAGCGACAGACTACCCCAATACTATTAGTTGGGAAAAGATCTTTTCAGGCCACCCCCACCCTCTCCCAACCAAAAACAGGGACGCAGCTCCAGAATAAAGGATTATCTTTAGATTGAATAAATTTGGCTTAATGAAAAGCTCGCTACATTAATATTTCATTGCAAATCTGTAGACTTGCAATCACTGCCTCCCCTGGTCTTCGAACTGGCGTTCGCAAACTGCCACCCGCAGGCGCTTTGCTTCGGACCAGGGCCGCCCCTTTCTGGAACAGCGAGGAAGGCAGAGAGCCCGGCTTTTAAAACGCTGCTGCCGTCTTCTTCTCAGTCCTTGTTTCACTCCCTTTCCCCTTGTGTGAGAGAGTGGGGAAGTAGACAGTTCAGTCAAAACCAAATGGATTTGAAAGGACAAACTGGTCAAGAAAGTCTATTTCTGGGACGCCTGGGTGGCTCAGTTGGTTAAGCAGCTGCCTTCGGCTCAGGTCATAATCCCAGGGTCCTAGGATGGAGTCCCACATCGGGCTCCTTGCTCGGCAGGGAGCCTGCTTCTCCCTCTGCCTCTGCCTGCCTCTCTGTCTGCCTGTGCTCGCTCTCTCTTCCTCTCTCTCTGACAAATAAATAAATAAAATCTTTAAAAAAAAAAAAAAAAGAAAGAAAAAAGAAAAAGAAAGTCTATTTCCACCCCAGCCTTTGTGGCTTTTTCCGCCCAGATTGCCCTAGCAGCCAATGACGTCATCCCAATGACAGAGCGCCACCTGTGGGAGAGGGTGGAGAGCTGCAGCGGACGCGGAGGGTTACCTGAAATTTTGCTTAGGCTATGTCTGCACCCCAAGGCTGGAATCCTTCCCAGGGTCTGACGGAACGCTCTCTCTAGAAACCCACACATACTTTTGGGTAAATTGGAAGGGGAGGTGAACCATGAGAGACTATGGACTCTGAACAACAATCTGAGGGGTTTGAAGTGGCGAGGGGGTGGGAGGTTGGGGTACCAGGTGGTGGGTATTATAGAGGGCACAGCTTGCATGGAGCACTGGGTGTGGTAAAGAAATAATGAATACTGTTTTTCTGAAAATAAATAAATTGGGAAAAAAAAAAGAAAAAAAAAAAAAAGAAACCCACACATACCCAGAAGGACTTGCATCAAATTCCAAAAGGTTTCTGGACACACTCTTCCCTCATCCCCCCAAAACCCGCATGGACTCTGGTTAAGGACCCTAAATCTGGGCAAACAATTCTCATCTATCATTTCTCAGTCCAGTGATACATTTACAGTTAAAGTTGTAATGTTTCACTCAGAAATATCCAAGCAAAAATGTGATATATCTTATCTTGGTCTCTGTCAGAAGCTTTATTTTATCCTCATCAATGTTGTTTAAATAAAACAAAACTCTACCTAGGGCACCTGGGTGACTCAGTTGGTTGAGGAACTGCCTTCCTCTCAGGTCATGATCCAGGAGTCTTAGGATCGAGTCCTGCATCCGGCTCCGAGCTCTATGGGGAGTCTGCTTCTCCCTCTGACCTTCTCTCCTCTCATGTTCTCTCTCAAATAAATACATAAAGTCTTTAAGAAAGAAAACTCTACCTAAATAGATTAGCCAAAAGTAAATTTAATTGGATAAGCCAAACAACATGATGTTATACAAGAAGATACCATTGAGGAAAGCTGGGTGAAGATATATGGACCCCCCCTGTACTTTTTGTTTGTTTGTTTGTTTCTTATGAACGTAGAATTATTTCCAAATAAAAAGTAAGTTTTTTAAAAATGGAAAAGAGGGGCACCTGGGTGACTCAGGTGGTTGAACGTCTGCCTTCTGCTTGGGTCATGGTCTCAGGGTCCTGGGATCAAGCCCTGCATCGGGCTCTCTGCTTCCCCCTCTCCCTCTGTCTGCCTCTCTGCCTACTTGTGATTTCTGTCAAATAAATAAACAAAATCTTAATAAATAAATAAATAAAAATGGAACAGAGTTGGGGTGCTTGCCTGGCTCAGTGGATAGAGCATGCCACTCTGATCTCAGGGGCATGAGTTCAAATCCCACACTGGGCGTGGAGCCCACTTTAAAAAAATGGAAGAGTTTTACTAAGATAAATTGTAAAAAGTTATTACATTACCTATGATAAATTAACATATGAACCGGTGGTTGCCGGTTCATTTTTTAAGCCAATTTGCTATTAGCCAATTTAAAATTGGATACAAAATTTAAAAATTCATGAAAATATTCCAAACAAGCAAAGCAGACATATTTGACTGAAAATTATTTTGATGATTTTAAGTTAATTTTCTAAATGAACAAAAACAATGAAACGAAAATACAAATTCCCAGAACAGACTCAAGGTTCACAAAAAACTATGAATCAAGGCTGAAAATCAATGATCAAAGATGCGTAAAGCACAAAGAGTTGTCAGAAAGGCAGTCACTTGAGGGGAACAGCCAGGAAGTAGCTGCTTTGTGTTTATACATAGGTACCCCCAGGTGGGAAGACTGTCAGGTTCCAGTAGCCTTAGACCCGCTGTTTTCCTTTCCCATGGTGGGAAGAAATCTCTTCATAGCCCCTGCAGGAGGAAGGACTGGGGGTCAGGGTCTTCCTTCTCTGCCTTCACTATTGGAGTCCACTGTACTTTATGTGGGGTCCTCTCAGAAACAGAGACCCAGGCACAGCTGTCAACAAACCGTTGAGGGCACCTGACTGGCTCACTCTGTGGAACATGTGAATCTTGATCTTGGGGTTGTGAGTTCAAGCCTGACATTGGGTGTAGAGATTACTTAAAAAGAAAGAAAGAGAGAGAGAAAGAAAGAAAGAAAAGAAGGAAGGAAGGAAGGAAGGAAAGAAGGACGGAAGGGAGAAAGGGAGAAAGAGGGGGGAAGGAAGGAAACTGTTGAAACCACGCCGGCCATCTTGGGAATTTCCTGCCACTACACCCCTGTTCTTGGTGGAAAGGAAAGCAGAGAGCAGGGGTTCTGCCAGCTCCTTCACTCACCAGGTTGGTGACCCCAGGGACCTAGTTTGGGAAAGTTTAAGGAGTCAGGAGAGCTGAGAACTGCTAGGAAAAAGTTCTGACTTCTTCTCCAGGGCTTTTGTAAATCAGTTACTCTGAGCTTAAAGTTCCTGGGGGTGGGAAGGAAGTGATGGGCCCCTCAGGGTTGATCCCACTCTTCGCCAGGGGTCATGTGGGATGGGGTCTTCCACTCAAGAGAAGGCAGCACGGGCTGAACCGGGGAAGAGCCACTGCCTGGGACTTAGAAGCCAGGTTTAAATTAGCAGGAATTAGGCCCATTCCTGCATCTGTTAACATGGGCATTCCAGTTCAATCTCCTCAGAGGTGAGTGACATTTCCCAGTTAGTTATGGGCTGTGTCTCCCATGGGACTTAAAAAAGAATCAGAAATACCACCCTGTTCCCTGGACTTAGGACAGGGAGTGGACAAGAAGGCAGCCTCAGCAAGTCAGGGCTGTAACCCGTCAGGGCTGAGTCTGCTGTGAAAGGCGTGTGTGATCAACAGATGAAGCGTGTGAGCAAGAAGGTCTGGGGGAATGGGCCAGTGGGGGCCCCGGGAAGGCCGCTGCTGGGGCTAGGCCCAGCGTGGGGCTGGCAGGAGAGGAGAGAGGAGCTAATCTAGGAGTCTGGTGCCTGGCGTGCCTCGCCTATGAGGCAAGAGGGCCGTTCTGTGGGGTGCTGGGCAGGGGCAGGAAGCACAGCCCGACTGATCTGGGATCAGGGCCACTGGGAGGCATGCGGTTCACAGAGAGCACAGTGGGGCCCACCCGGGGTGGGGCTGTGAGCCCCTTTCCCACAAACTCAGGTCACAGCTGGCAGAGACACAGGTGAGGAGGCGAGCTTGCAGTGGCTTCTGGAAAGAGGGCTGGTGTGGAAATTCAGAAATGCCTGTATCTGAGGCTCACCAAGTGCCAGACGCTCAGTGGCACTTTAAATGCCACAGATAAAAAGTGAGAGACTCTCCAGGTGGCAGGCGAGACGAGAGGTCAGGGACCCGGAGCCTCCGAGGCTCAGACGCCAGAATGAAGAATAAAAACACCTTGGAGACCCCTGTGACCCTGAGTGTGGGGGCAGAATGTCAATGCAGCCCGGCTGGCCTGCAGCTCTGAGCTGAGGCGTGCGCAGGACAGGCCCAGAATCTGTAGATTAAGGGCTAGTGGCCTCTTCAGAACCGCCAGGGTGCCAGGAGCTGGACGAGCCCCTTTAGGGTCAAGGCTCAGTGGGAAACACAGAGGCTCAGTGCTCAGACGACAATGGGCCGCTCGTCACGCCCCTGCCCGTGTCCCTGATGGATGGTCACCCGTGTGTGGGGAGAATGGGCCCTCTGCCCCTCTTCTAACCAGCCCCCTTGTAATCAAAAGAGGTTGCTATCAGCCAGCAGATAAGCCCATTGCAGATGGGCCCTCTTGTTCCATGGCTTTCCAGGGCCTGGCTGGGCCACTCACATGCTTGGTGGTCAGATCTGTGGACAGCACGCATGTCCCACGCTCAGTCACAGGAGGGACAGTGACAGGAGGTGCTGGCTGAGCAGTGTGCACATGCCTGCAGGTGCAAAATGTTTCTTTCTCTATTGCGCCCTCCTGTCTGTCTGTCTGCATCTCTCCCTGCTCTCTTCGGTGCCTGACAGCCCCATAGGGTTGTGCTTCCTGTCTCCTGGAGACACTGTACGTGCACTCCCTTTGGGGTCTCACTGGGACTTGACCTTCCCCTGCCCGGACCGTCCGAGACCCCAGCGCTGGCCAGGAGTCCCTCATTGGGTTTGTCCTGCTGGCCCCGCCTCACCAAAGAAGTTTTACTTGGAGAGGATCCCTTGCATCTCTCTCTCTGGCTGGAGCGGTAAGAGGTCACCTGGAGGATCCACATCTTGATTCCAGTCAGCTGCCGTGCAGAGGGCATCACGGTCCTGCCCGTGACTGTCTCCGAACCTGGGCAGGGGAGGGCTCGTGATAAGGGGCCGGTTGCCTGGGAGGTCTCCCACCTGTTTAGGCCCTGAGCACTTGCCTCTCCTCCTTCCTTAGAGCCTGCCCCCTGGGGAAATTGTACTTACAGAGATGGAAGAGTTTCATGCATCTCCTGCTTCCTCTCTCTTTCCCGAGGCCCCGAGAGGGAGCGGCAGAAGCCGTGGCTGGCAGGGCCCCCCTGAGACGCCTGGGTCTGCATGGAGCCTCAGCCAATTTGGAAAGCACGGTGACCCAAGCAGGTGTTGCAGCGGTCGTGTCAAATTCTGCCGTTCAGGCGTGCCATCAGTGTGCACACACAGAAATCCATGACACAAAAGGCCCAGCCTTCCCCACCCCGCCGGTGCTTAGAAACTCCCGGCTCTAATGAGAAACGAGAGCTGAAAGGAGAGAGGTGGGGGGCTAGGCCACATCAGTGCAGGCTGGAGCCGGATCTCGGAGGAGGCCGACCCACTTCTTTTGGAGGTAAAGGGCCTTGCGGACCAGTCCGCCGAAATGTCACTTGAATAGACACTGTGACCCACACAGGGGGCTCCTTTGTCCTCCTCTCTCCCTCGTTACTCTGGGAGGGAGGCCTGTCCACACAGCACCCCTAGCTACTCCCTTTGCTTTTCCCTGGGGCTTCCCTGGTCCCCTCACCCAGGGGACTTCTTATGGCCATAAACCTTCCTGATTCCAGCGGCCCCCTTGAACGAGACAGGCGAGGACATCGAGGAGGAAGGTCCAGGTGGGCACGCCTGGCGCTGAGCCTCCCTTTCTGATTGTGTGGTGAGTTACTTAGCCAACAATAGATGTTTATGTGTATTTTTTTAGAGCTTGTATTTATTAAACAGCCTGCAAACGGGAGACCGCGATATTGGTCCTGAAAGCACAGTGAGTTGAAAGGGACAATTAGGGGAGCAGAAAGAGATATGGAGCCTGGAGCTGTAAAAGATATTTTAATGCGCAATCAAAGGGTTCTTGAGATAGTTTCCAAGTAGACAGAAGGTATAAGAAAATTGGCCCATTACAAGCTGATAGTGGGGGGATCGGTGACACAGGGTGGAACAACGGCTGATGTGTGAAACTCCCATTGGAGGAAAGTGAGTCCGGAGAGCCAAACAGGGAGGAGACGAGCCAGAATGTCACCACGGCTGGGTCAGCGGGCTCAGCAGCATGGCTTGACCCGGATCCAGCCGAAATGTACACGCACTTCAGTCAATCATACAATGTGCAAAGGGAAAGGCTGGCATCCTCTGGGTCGAGCTGGAGTAGGGCCCTGAGGAGCTGGGTCCTGGAGGTGAGTTCTGGCCAGGGACATGTGGGGACGGCCTGGGCAGTTGGTGAGCCTTGGAGAGATTTGCTGTCGGGCCCTGGGAGCTCTCCCAGCAAACTTGCTCTCTCTGACCCCTGGGCCCTGCCTCTTGTCCTCCAAGAAGCTTTCCTGCCCCGCCCCCCCACTCCCTGGCTCTCTCACACTTGCCAATAGGCCTTCTAGAATCGCGTTCATCACAGTGGCAGAGTGCTGGGTGATTAGTTAGGTGACAAGTAAACATTTGCTAAATGGGATTCTTGGCTCCCTGGTAATGAACAGCCCCTAGCAGGAGAAAATAAGGGGGAGATGATGTCTGGAGGGTTCTGGGGGTTGCCAGGGGTCAGCCAAAGGGGGCACAGGTAGAGGTGGCATGCCTGGAGGCAAGGGAGGGGCTGAGGTCTGAGCCCTGCGTGGAGGGGAAAGGAGGAAGCATGGGGGGTAAAACGGCTATGGGATACTTTCCGGGCCTGGAAGCAGCAGGTGTCTGGGAATGGGACTGTGGCCCAGGCAGATTTCCAGGGAGTGCTCCAGCATGCTGGCACGAGGGAAGGATCTGGCTGAGCAGAAGAGGCAAGTTAGGATGATGAAACCCACTGTTGAGGAACATTGGCAAGCACGCCACGAGTGGGGACACGTGCTCGGAAAGACG
The DNA here is from genome assembly GCF_020171115.1 of Neogale vison. Lineage (NCBI taxonomy): Eukaryota > Metazoa > Chordata > Mammalia > Carnivora > Mustelidae > Neogale > Neogale vison. The sequence continues at coordinate 25,475,578 of NC_058095.1, read as the reverse complement.
CTGGGGGTGTGGGGTAGGGAAGAAGACCGCAGAGGGGAGCCATACCACCACTGCAGAGTCAAGGCCAAGTCCCTGAGTAGGATTCCCCCAACCTCCCCCTTGCCAGGCTCGCCTCCCACGCCCACCACCCCTCACAGGGTTCCCAGTCCTCAACTCCTAGCTCTCTGCCGGTATCCCAAACCAGCACGATGCTGCTGTAACCCTCCAGCCTTCTGCCTCGAATACTCCCCGCACTCTTCTTTGGCCACCTCCTCATCCTGTTAGAGACATCAGGTGTCACCCTCACCTGGAAGTCCTCCTGGACCGTCCTCGCCTCAGTTGACTTTCTCACGGTGGGGGAAGGGCCACTACCAGAGATACCGATCACATACCTGTTTCCACTCTAGCCTCTCACTCCTCATAGGAGAGTCACATCTTCCCACTTTTATGTCCCCAGAGCCTGCGCCAACGGCGGGCACATGTAGGCCTTTGATCAGCACTTGTTGAAGGGAAAGAGCTGAGTGAAGATGGCAGAGGGGTGACCCTGTTAGGAACAGAGGAGGAGGACAGGATTCCCAGGGGCAAGAAGCCACATCTCCAGGCCCTGGCCCACCCAGGAGGAATGCTGCGTCTGGTGACCAGAGAGGTCTAGCCCCTGGCTTGTCAACTTGCTCTGGTGCTTTGGGCAATGGTGCCATCGTTCCTGTGTGGCCTGTGAGCTGCTGAGTGACAAGTGATGTCATTCACGATAGAGCCGCTTTCATTCCCGCTACCTCTTAGAGGAGAAAGCTGCTAAAAATACACCCGCCGTCCTGGGCCCCTCTGCCTTGCCTCTAATAACAGTCGGCAGCCAGAGACCGAGCTGCACTTGACAGAGGCGGTCATTTATAAAACATTAGCATTTCTCGTACTGACATTTCACTTTCATATTGCAGGACTTACTAAGTCTGTTTAAAAAAATTTAATAAAGTGTTTGGACTCTTGATTTTCCCACTGAGGGCTTTGCTGTCTGACGCTGGAAATGAAATCAACAACAGGACAACATCCTCGGGTTCTGAGGGACAGCCAGGGCCCGTGGGCACCGGCCTGGGGAAGAGCAGGCGGGCAGGGAGAGAGCATGTGTTTTGCTCTGCCATCCCCGCGCTCCTGTTAGTGCAGGTTTCAAGCCTTGTACAGAGGAAGATTGTTCAGTCACACCTGAAAACCCAGCTCTCCCCTCTCTACTGAGGAGAGAACTGCCTCATTTCTCTGAAGCGAGAGGGGCAGGTGCAGCCCCCAGACCCTCTCTGCTGCTGTCTCAGTGGATCCCTGGCCTCCTGGGAAGCCCTCTGGGCCCCAGGAACTGGCAGCTCCCTTCCGGCCACTCCTGAGGCCCCGAAGAATCCACAGCTCAGCTGCCGCGGGTGCGGCTCTTGGGAACCAGCCAGGAAGGATCCAGGACCAGCCTGGTCCAGAAAGAGCCGCAGAGACTGGGCCGATCCACGGCCAGGGTGTGGGAAGTGAGTCATGTTCCGTGAGGGTGAGGGAAGAACCCTAGAATGGAGAACGTGTGTGTGTGTGTGCGTGTGTTCACATGCGTGTGCACACATGCATCCCAGTGAGTCAGCGTGCCGCTGCCCCATATGGCTCCTCCCGCCAGCAAACACGCTGTGCCCGGCCAGGCTCGCCCACCCCACAAAAGCCTGCGATCTGCCACCACTTCGGGAATGTAGGGTTAGGAAATGAGAAACAGGGTTCTTGTCCAAGAGAAATTTTTTTATTATTGTTTTTCTCTCTTCATTGGATTCGGTGTTTCTTGCTCCTCACACACATCCTCTCTGGTGGGGAATTCAGGTTTGGGCAGAGCTCAGAGGAGATGGTACCCAGCGGGGCCCTGGCCGGCAGCATGGCCAACCTTGACTGGAGCCGCTGTCCCCTGACTGGGCTTGCCTGTTCCATGCCCTGCACACATCCCCACTCCTGACCCCTGAGTCTGGCCCCCTCCGCCACCGCCGCGGGTCCCTGGGCATCTTCAGAAGGGTCAGGAGGGAGGGGGCCTCCGTAATGCAGAAATGCCTGAGATGGTTCTTGAAATGCCCTCTTTGTTCCCCTTCTGCTAAGGCCACCTGATGCTTTCCCTCCTGCCACCGAGCACAGGACTCTTGCTGGGCTGGCCATCAAAGAGCCTCAAGGAAAAATTCAGCAGCTGAGCTGTGCTGGAGTCCTGGGCTCATGCCCGGAGTTTCCCCAGCCTGTCCAGACCGTCACTGGCAAAAATGCTAGGCCGACGGACGATGACACTGCCCGGCCTCTTGGGCTAACACTGTGGTTGCTGCCTGCCCGTCGGCAAAAAAAAAGACCCAGAGCCCCTCCTGGTTCCCTTCTCCATCAAGCCCTCCCCTAGGGCCTGGCTCCCTGATGTCCCATGAGCTGCTTCTCACTTCTCGCCCCTGACAACGACCCCTGGTACTGTGGGGATGATGGGGTGCTCTGGGGTGGCAGCCGGACTTGTGTTGCATATAAAAACAAGGCGATGCTCTAAACATCGAAGAAGATTGGTCCCCTGAAGTGATTCTTGCTGCCTCCCCTTCTTCTCTCTGGCCCTTCCCACTGACACTTTGCCCTAGGCCCTGGCAAGCCCAGGTTATGACGGGGACTGTCATTGCCAGGTTGGGATTCTAGACAAAAACCCTACAACTCTTCTCTTGCTAGAAATCACCAATACAACCCTTAGTTCAACAGATATAGTTTTCTGTTTTCTGTATAGTTTATAAACATGAGAAGACATACAGTTTGGTAGGGGGTGGGGAGGGGCCCTGTGCATGTGTGTGGACAGTGTGTGTGTATATATATATATATATATACATGTATATATATAAGTTGACTTAGTTATAAGTCAAGTTATAAGTCAAGTTTAGTTACAAGTCAAGTTATAACTGCACCTCCTGTGAGAGCCTCACTGCATTTGATGCAGTTCTGAATTTCAGCCTCTGATGATCTTTCCTTTGGTAATTGGTTCTTGGAGCCCAGCAGCTGGGCCTGGGTCTGCCAGGGTTGCCTGAGACATCAGGAATGAGAGGCGTTCCCCCCGGGGTGAGAGACTAAGGGCTGGAGTGAGGGCAGGTTGGCTCTGTGGCCTCAGGCAAGGGCCAAAATGCCACCTGCTCCTGTGCTCCCAGATGGCTGGACCACCCAGCTGCTTGGGTGAGCCTCGTCTGTTCTCCTCTGAGTCCTGCTTTCTCCAGGATTGGCAGGGCCCTTGAGACCTCTCCAGTGACTGGGATTCCACAGAGCCCAGCTCCTGGGGGGGCGGGGGGCACTGTCCCATTGTTGCTAATGAAGGATTCATTTTACGTGCTTTAACTGCCTTGCTGGATGGATGCTGTCTGCGGGCACTCGCCAGGGCCTGGCCGGGACAGCTGGGTGTGATGCTCGAATCCCTTTCCACTTTGGGGCTGTACACTTGGGTTTTATCATCCACGGGGCAGGGCCCAGACAGCAGCTGAAGCCTTTACCAGCCTTTGCCTGAAACCCAGCAGACCCTCCGCTTGTTCAAAAAAAGAAAAGAGATTCTGTTCCTTGGTGGACCTGTGGCAGTGCTGGGTGCTGGCAGCCCAGGTCCTCAGCGAAGAGTGACCACCAGCCCCAGTATCCAGGCCAGCAGGGAGGCTCCCAGGGAACTGCCCGAAGAGGCCTGCTGCACCCCGCTGGGGGCACGGATGGGGGTCCTGCGGGCACACTTGCCCTTCCTCTTGGGCCGGGCGGTGGGCATGATGTCAAAGCTGAACTTGTGCTGGTAGTCAGGGGCGTAGTCCTGCAGCTCATGGGCCTGCTTCCCAGCGCCCGCCTTGGATACCTGGTTGCGATTCCTGTGGCTGGTGCAGTTCTTGCCGGGCTTCCTGTAGCCTGGGCGAGAGCCGGGCAGGTGGCCATGCGGGGGGCCCTTGTCCCTGGCGGGGCCGCGGGGCGGGTAGTGCTCCTTGCGAGCGGCCCTGTCGGTGGTGGTGAGCGTGTGTGACTTGATCTGGTGCGGCGAGGCTGGCCCCGTGCAGTTCCGGAAGTCCTCGGCCCTCAGCAGCTTCAGGTCCTGGCCTTGGCGCGCCTCCGGGGAGGCGCAGGGGACCGCAGAGCTGGAGCCGCGGAACCTCCGCAGCCATTCCCACAGCGAGTGCGCCCGGCAGCCGCAGTCCCAGGCATTCCCGTTGAGGCGGAGGAACTCCAGGGCTCCCAAGGGCGCCAGGCAGTCGCCCCGCAGCTCCGACAGGCTGTTGTTGAAGAGAAAGAGGGTGGTCAGCCGGCGGAGGTCGTGGAAAGCCTTGTGGTGGACCCACTGCAGCTGGTTCTCATGCAGCAGCAGCCGGTCCAAGTTCACCAGTCCCCGGAATGTGTCCTGGCCCAGGCTCCACAGCTTGTTGCCATGGAGGAACAGGTGGCTGAGGTTGACCAGGTCCACGAAGATGTCGTCCTGGAGGTACTCGATGTGATTGTCCTGCAGGTAGAGGTACTGCAGGCTGTGCAGCCCGCTGAAGATGCCTGCGGGTAGGGCGCTGAGCCCGCACTTGTAGAGGTAGAGGGCGTGCAGCTTCACCAGGCCCTGGAAGGTCTCCGGCGCCAGCGTCCGCAGCTGCCGGTTGTCGCCAAGGTCCAGCTCCTCCAGGTGCACGAAGCCCTCGAAGGTGTTGGGGTCAATGAAGGTGATGTTGTTGGAGTAGATCCACAGGGTGACCATAGCCGGGCTGAAGTGGCCCTGCTGGAGGATGGTGATGCGGTTGTTCTGCAGGAAGATGCGTTCGCTGTCCTCCGGGATGCCCTCGGGGATGGCAGCGAAGTTGTGCGCCTGGCAGCTGACCGTCATGGGTGCCGGGTAGCACACGCAGTCCCGCGGGCAGCCGCCGCCCAGGGGCAGCTCCCCAGCCAGCAGCAGCAGCAATAGTTCCACACAGCACCCTGGCGGGGGGGGGGGGGCAGGGGGGGAATGGAGAGGGGAGAGAGAGCACAGCCAGGTCAGGGGTGGCTCGGGGAGGCGGGGGACGGAAGGGCGCACCATCCCCCCACCCCTTGGCAGGGTTCTGTCCTGGGCTGTGCCCAGCTCGGCGGTCTGGGGTGGCAGCCCTCTGTGGGAGGTTCCTGCTGGGAGGAAGGCGGGGGTCAGGCCCAAGCGGGGCCCTCAGGCGGCGACAGAGACACTCTGGCCCCGCTGCTAGGAGAGCTCGGGGACGCGCTCCGGGAACGCGCGCCGTACCCTAAAGTCCCGCCCCAAGCCCTAGCCCCGTCCCCAGACTCCCACGGGCGTGCTGGGAGCTCTGCCATTTACTCCTATAACAGCACATGAACAGGTACTGATTCAGACTCCTGGTCTAACAAAGTAAATATATGGAGGCCTGAAGAGTCCTTTAACGTTTTTTTTTTTTTTTGTTTTGTTTTTTTTTTAATATTTTATTTATTTGACAGAGAAAGACAGTGAGAGAGGGAACAAGAGCACGGGAGTGTAAGAGGGAGAAGCAGGGAGCCCGATGCAGGGGCTCGATCCCAGGACTCCGGGATCATGACCTGAGCCGAAGGCACATGCCCAAAGACTGAACAAGACAGATGCCTAACAACTGAGCCACCCAGGTGCCCTAAGTCTTTTAGTGTCTTCTTAATAACAAAGCATGCATGCAAGACACCAAAGTTCATCTCAAAAGCTGTCTCATTTAGGGTGCCTTCTGTGTCCTCAAATACGTGACAGCGCTCTGTGACTCAGTTTCCTCATTTCTAAATAGTACTGGTGTTCCTTGCGGCACTGTGAGGATGTGCTAAGGGGACGTGTGTGAAGGCTGGGGGGAGACACCAGGGCTCCCTGGTTTTGGGGCCCCCCTATCTGGTCCATCTTCTGGCCCCTCTCCTCTCTGCATCTCACTCCCAGGCTGTGTGCTCCCGGCTGGTGGTTGCAAACAAGGCTTTGCCTCTCCACCGTCCGGAGCATTTCCTCTGTAGCTTCCCTCTAATTGGGCATTAATTAGGCATTCGTTAATGGATCCTTAAAATAATTTATTTTCGGATGTGTCCAGCCTGTGGTCGGATAATAGCCCCGTGCTCATTATCCGAGAGGCCTCATTATAGACGATCATCATTACCTGCCTTTTTCCAGGGTCGCAGCTGCCCCAGGCTGCCCGGCAGGCGCGCCGGCGAGCAAGGACAGGCTCCAGGCCGGTAACCCCCCACCCTGCAGGGCCAGGCGGCCATCTCGTCCGTCCCTGCCCAGGTTTGGCCTCTTGCCCGTCCCTTCCAGCTTGGCCAGCCGGGCCTCTGGGGAGAAGGCCAGGCCCTGGGGCAGCTCAGCTGATTCCTGCTGTCAGCTCTGCCCAAAGCATGTAGAAAGAAATCACACTCGTGGCCGCTCTCCGACCGGCCTGCTCCCAGCCTCACCCGGGCCACTAGGCCAGGCTCCCAGGCCTGCTGCTGGCCCAGCTTTCTGGCCAGTCTCAGGCAGGCCCAGCCGCCACTGCCACCCCCTCATTCCCGGCAGAAACAGCATCGTAAATAAGTGACAGTTCCCAGCTGTTGGGAGTTATGGGCTCCCAGAGAGTGGCAGCTGCTTCCCGTCCCCCTGTAATCACCCGGCTTCCACCGAACGTTTTCAACATAAAAATCATCACATATAATTTCGTTTTTGCATAATTGGGTTCGGTTGCGATTTCAGAGCAATTATGACCTCGGTGGCGGTGGCGGTGGTGGCAGTGCAGCTGTAAGGACCCTTTCCGGGCCGGGCCACGCTCTAGGTGGTTCCTGCAGTGTCTTCAGTCATCACCACCACTACATGGCCTGCAGGCCTCAGCCTCAGTTTCCCTCTCTGTAACATGAGTAGGAGGCGATTGCTTTGCCAGTGTGCCCCACATGGAGACTCGGGTCTGACCTTGAGGCCCCCATTGCCCACCACAGTCTGGCAGAGGGTCCCAGCTGTGCAGGGGGAAGCAAGAGTGTGAGGGACTAGGAGCCTGGACACCAAGCCCCAACTGAGTCTTGGGGAACCTGCAAGATGCTTTGAGGGTGGGAGGAGGGCCCACCCCACACTGGCTGCAGCTTCCACAGAATCTGACAGCCCCTTTCCCCTCTCTTGGCAGGCACCCCTCACCCCTCCCCAGGCTGCTGTCTCCCAGGAACCTCACCTCAGGGAAGGGGTCCCCACCTTGCCATCCTGGGGGGACCTGGGGGGCCCCCTCCCAGCTCAGGGGCCTTCACAGGGCTCATTGTGCTAAAGGGGACCAGGCCATGGCCATGAACTGGTGCTTGTGGGACACACAGTGCCACACCAGACCCTGGGGGCAGGGGTAAGCTATGGCAGGCTTAGTACTAATACCACTCGATATTTGTGCAGCTTATGAAGTTTACAAAGTGCTCCTGCTTGCGCTCCTCTGATCCCCAGCATTACTATGTGGTGGGGGTTTTCCCTGGCCCCCACCGACCTGGATGGGGGCCGACAACCCTTACATCTGATGTTGCGGCTGTGTCCCCATAAGGCCCCGGAGCTGGGCTTCTCTGAAGTGTCCCCTGAGAAGCTGGGGGCCCCAATGAGAGCCATAACCCTTCCTTAGAAGGTGTCTAGAAGATTCCTAGGTGCCCCCAGGGAATGTCGGGGCACAGGGAAACCAAGCAGAGACCCCAGTTTGGATGAAAAAAACCAAATGCCCCCAAATCTAGGCATGGGCTGAGCAGCCAGCATGTGAACACACCTTGGCAGGTGTGTGGGGTCAAGGCAGGACCCAGGGCAGGAGCCCTCCATGTCCTTCCTATGAGAGGGGCCCAGGAGGAGGCAGGGCCCCCAGCCAACTGCTTGGAGCCGCTCTCCATCCTTCTGTGCTGCCCACATGCCTGGCAGCCAGACCAGGGAACCTGCCCTTGCCCTACCCCTGCCTTCTTCCACTGGGCAGTGCGGTGGGTTCCTGCTGAATTTGCTTTTCCACCCTGGAAGCTGGTCCCATCTCCAAGGCCCTGGGCCAGCCCTGGGCCAGCCCTCCCAGCCAAACTCACCCACCTGAAGCCAATAGGTGCTTCAGTCCTGGACCGTCACCCAGCCAGGCAGCTCCTCCTGTGTCCCCTCCGTGTGCCAGTGGGAGCCCCAACCCCGCTGAATGTCTGTTTAAGGTACTAACAATGGGGCGGGTGTCTTTGCTGAGTACTTTAAGATCACAAATTAGCAGCCTGTGAAGGGGAGTTGCACCCCCTCCCATCTACCTCCTCAGCCCTCTCCTGGTGGAGCAGCAGTTGCTGCTCTGCCTCAAGGGACTGAAGAAAGCCAGGCTGGGCCTCCCCCTCCTTCCTCAGGCTCTCCTCCTTCTCTCCTCCAGGGAAACGCGCCCCACTGACTGCTCAGCTACTCCCAAACCTCCTGGCCTCCCTCACATCTGAGCTCACCCAAGGCTCCGCAGGCTCATTCATTCTTTCCTCCTTTCAGTACTTGCCCTCTTGCAGTGTCCAATGTGCTAGCACAGGGAGGAGCCCAGGGAGGAGCCCCGGGATGAACTGGGCAAGCCCTCGTGTGTTCATTAGCAGATAGAGGGGCCCCGAATCCCAGGCAGTCTGGTCAGGTGCTGGGGCCCAGAGTAGGCACCTAAGGGTGTATATATAAGGGGAAGCTCAGGAAAGGTCTCTCTGCCACCCCTATGCCACCTCCTCCATGAAGCCTTCTGCTCCCCTGGTAGCATAGAGAATACCCCCTGTAGAGATTGTATTGTTTACACTTCCTCCTTCCTACAAAACACAAAACCCTTCACCTGCTGGGAGGGACCTTGCAGGGGGAGGGGATGAGTGGTTGGAACATGGGCAGCACCTCATCCAGGCCACTCAGCAACCCCAGATGTGTTTATGAAGGGTCCTGTGGAGCTGGACCTGGCAGGATGGGTGGGAAGTCATAACAGGCAGAAGGCACAGCATATGCAAAGGCACTGAGGTGGGGAAACAGGCAATGTGCCCCTCCCTTACGCCAGACCCCCTTTTCTCTCTGCCTCTATGAGTAGCCAGAGCTTCCCAGAAGCTGTAACACCAGCTCTGCGAGGCTGGGGACACCCAGGCCTGGGGAGGCCAGAGAGGTTACCATTGGAACCAGGACTGACAGGACCTCTGGTCCAGTCCTAGGCCAGATGACCAGAGTGGCAGGGGTCCTGCAGCTTGCCCACCCTGGAAGCAGGAGGGAGCTAACCAAGGAGGAGGACCCAGTCCTAAACACGGATCAGGTTCTTTACATGGTCTCCTCACACCACCACACCTATTGCAGAAGAAATGAGGCACATGGGGGTTGGAGGTGGGGGCGGAGAGGCTGGTGGAGGCCACAAAGCTGGTGAAGAGGGTGGTGGAACAGGCCTCACCCCCTGCCTTCAAATCCAGAAGCTCCAAGTTGCCTGGGGCAGGCCCTCCCTGGACCCAAGGTCTCAGATCCCCCACCCCCACCACCTCTCCCTACACCAGCACAGGGACAGCCCCATGGACTGGAATCCCCTGAAGGCCCCCAGGCAGATCCGCAGGGCTCCTGGGGTCGCAGAGACGCATCAGTCCTGTGGCCAACCCCTCTGGCTCTACAGCCCCCGCCTCCCCACAGGGCCCCTCTCCCCCACCCTCCTGCCCCAGGCTTGCCAGCTGCTTTTCCCTGAGCCAATCAATGCTAACCAAATGGCTCTGCTGGTCAGATAACAGCCTCGGGCCAGGCTGGCTGCGCTGGACAGAGCTACTGGCGCCCCAGCCCACTTGGCACCATCCCTCCATGCCACACCCCAGTGCAGGCCACTTCCTGTAGCGTCCCCTCACCCCAGTCTGGCCCAGCCCTGGAGACAAGGAAGCCAGTCCAGGGAGACTGGGCTTCCCTCCTCAGCCCCCACTGAAGACACCTGTGATCCACCTGCCTCCTCCAGAACTCCATGTGTCCAACGCAGTCCCTCCGAAGGTGAGCCGTGGCTCCTCCACCCCCAAGCCGCCTTCACCTGCATCTTTGCATCTTCTCCATCTCCGGTGAAGGCAGCGCCTTCATTCTGGCTGCTCAGGCAGGATCCTCGGACTCATGCCAACTCCTCTCTCTAACTTCATGCCCAGTCTGCCAGGAGTCCTGCGGGCGCAACTTCAAAACGTACCCAGAATCCACCCGTGTCTCCCGGCGACCACCCCAGCCTGGGCCCCGTCATCTCTCCCCTGGCCTAGTGCCATAGGCTCCTGAGCAGTCCCCAGGCCCCCAGCCTTGCCCCTCCATGTCTCCTAACACAGCAGCGCAAGTCTGAGTCAGAGCACGTGACCCCTCCACTCAAACCCTCCTTGGCCCCATTGTGCTCAGTAAGACCCTTCAGTCTTTACCAGAGCCCTGACCACCGCCCCTCAACTCCCGCCCTTCCTCCCCTAGCCTCTTCCTCCTTCCTCTTCTTCTACATGTGTTGGGTGTGTCCTGCCTCCAACCTTTGGCTGCTCATTCCTCCTGGAGAGCTGCCCAGGACACCTGCAGGGCCCCTGCCCTGACCCCAGCCTTCCCATCTCTCCCAGGGTCACATTCTCAGTCAGGCCTTCCAGAGCAGCCTATTTAATACGGGGAAGGAATCCATCCCTATTTTACTTCCCCGCTTAACACTCATCCTCCTCTAATAAATTATCTCTTTTATTTTTTATCTTGCTCCTTTTCTGTCCCCTCCCACTGAATGTCAACTCCCTGAGGACAGTGATTTTGTCTGGGGCGTTCCCTGCTGAGCCCCTGGGGCCTAGAATGCTGCCTGGAACATAGCAGGTGCTCAATAAACAGAGTGGTTCTTACTAATACCGAGGCTGCCAGGAAGAGCAGCCTCAGCTGTGGCTCTCTCTCGATGGCCCCTGGGCCATCAGAGAAGGGACAGAGGGTGGGAAGAGTTCGGCAACGGAAGATACATACCAGGCCTGTCCAAGGGACAGTTGACCAACCCAGCTTGGCCTGGGACTCAGGGCTCTCCCAGGACTTGGGACTTTCAGGGCTAAAACTGGTAAGGCCCAAACAAACCAGGACAAGTCAGTCACCCTATCTGAGGCCAAGACCAAGCCCTCCTTCTGAAAACCAAAATCCCTGGGCCCAGGAAGGGGAGGGGACACACAGGCAGGAAGCATGAGTGTTCTCTAGAAACCCCCGCCTCAGGTCTACTGCCTGCAGCCTGGGAAGCAGGCCCAGTCTACATGGAACCTGTGTGTGTGCACATGGATCTGAATACATTTCTGTGCACACGTGTACTACTGTGTGTGTTTAGCCATGTGTGTACGTGGCCTCATACACACATGTATGCAGTATCTGAGTACAGGCACGCGTGTGTGCAAACTCATCTTTATCTCTGGAGGCCACCAAGGGGGCTGACAGCCTCGGCGCTTTCATCCTGCAGCATCCCTGAACTCCAGCCCAGAGAGGGGTCCCGGGTCTGCGATCTCCCCATATTATCTCGACACTCACTCTGGCTTTGCCTTTAGCTCCCGCTCTCATCCCTACAGGCTCAATGCCCTACCTACTCCAGGGTCACTCACAGCAGTGGGAAGCCAGTGGCCCCTTACCAGAAGAGTCCTTGGCTTTTTCCTGCCGTGGCGAGCGCCCCGCATAGGCCTGGCTGGGAGGCCGTGCTAACCGGGCCGCCGAGCTCTCAGGGGGCCTCCCTACAGGCTCCCCAGCTTGGCCTAGCTGCGTCTGCCACCTCCTTGCTGTGGGGTGCCTTCTTGGGGGGCAGGTGGGTTGCTGGAGGCTGGCGTGAGCAGCTCTATACCCCAGTATTGCCTGGCTTTGGGACCAGCCCCACGGGGGGCACCCTTCAGCTGGGGAACCTGGGCGGGTCACTAAATTTCCAAGGCCTCAGTTTTTCAGTCCAGGAACTGGGAGGCCGAGCACCTGCCTTACTGGGTGTTGAAAGCGCTCAGTGAGGCTGAGTCGTAGCCCGGGGCGAGCTGAAGGAGAGGCATTGCCAAGGGTGATGATCGTATTACTGGTACTGTTATCAAGGGAGCTGCTGCTCACCCCCTTGGGGTTCTCCCCAACCCCCAGTATACCCTGGCTTTCACCCACCCACGCTGCCGCTCCCAGAGCCCAGAGGGACCTGACAGATCAGACACCGAGTCCGGGCTCAGACCTAGGTTCAAGTTCCTTCCCTGCCAGGCCTTGGCTGTCCCCAGGGCACAGCAGGTGGGGATGGGGTCTTGACCTCTCTACTTTGCCCTTCCTCCCAGTCCATCCATCTCCATCTGGAGCTGCCGACTCTCTGCAGAATGCCCCAGGTATTTGGGCTCTACCTTCAGCTCAGGAAGCCCCTCTGGGGCTCATAAAATGTGTCCCATGTTATTCAAATTTGCTTCTCAGTTTGGGGGCCCCAGAATCTGGGCTATGACAGCCCAAGGTTGAGGGCCGTGTGCTTCTGAGAGCCAGTCCTTCCCAGGAGGTTTCGAGAACGCTCTGAGTTCTACCTCCTCCCTCCAAACCCTGGAGCCCACTGTCCCTCCCTCAACACCACAGCAAACTGTGAACCAACCTGCACCCAGACAGGTTCACTGAAACTGGAGAGGTATCTCAGCTGTGTTTGGTGGGGCAGGTGACTCTCTGTGGGCCTGGGACTGTCCCGAGGGGCAAGTGTCTATTGCCTGACTAGGGGTCACTGAGGGGATGTGAGGGAGAGTGAGTAGGGCCGGGGATCTACCTAATCCTGAAGGCTCTGGCACTGGCTGACACGAAACAGGAGACAGGACCCAGCCTGTGAGAATCAGTACAGAACTCTCTTCCAGGAGCCCTTGTTCCTAGTTCCTGGAACAGCCACCCTTTCCTTGTTGTCAGCGAAAGGCGTTCAGAATTCACACCTGGGGTATCGATCACCCGACCACCCCGTTCTGAATCTGTCCCCTGACTCCTTCATTCACACGAGTTTGCGCTGAGCTTCGTGCTGCAACAGTGAGATCCAGCTCCTTCCCTCATGGAGCCTACACACTGCAGCAGGGAGATGATTAAACAAAGGGACCAGACAAGACCCAACTGACAAAGGGTGGTAGACACTGGGGACACAAGGTTAAGAGGGAGACAAATTGGGGCACCTGGGTGGCTCAGTTGGTTGAGCCTCTGCCTTCCTCTCCTCCCTGCTTGTGCTCTCCCTCGCTATCTCTGTCTCTCTCTCTCTCTCAAATAAATAAAAAAAAGTCTCTAAAAAAAAAAAGAAAGACTGAGACAAACGGCAGGGGGAGGGTACTGACATTAGTTTGTGGGCTCACACAGGGCCTCCCTGAGCAGCAACACCTGAGTTGAAACCTAAAGGAAAGAAAGGAGCCAAAGAACAGAGGGAACAGCAGGTGCAAAGGCCATGGGAAAGCACCAAACTTAGTATAGATGAGGGAAGAAGGGACGGGCAGGAGATGCAGTCAGCAAAGTAGGAGGCAGGCTTTGTAGGAACTTGAAAGCCTTGGTTGAAGAGTCTGGATCTAATTCTGGGTATGGTGAGCAGCCACGGAAGAGTGTGAAGGGGGAGCAGCATGATGGGATTTGGGGGGCTGCTACTGGAGCACAGATGGGGGGACAAAAAGCGGGGTGGGGCCATGGAATCAGAGTGCAGTAGACAGAATGAGAAATGTTTAGGATGTAGAATTCACAGGACACACAGGTGGACCAGGGTGAGGAAGGGATGGGGTGGCTCCAGAGGATAAGGGTACAGTGAGACGGGAGAAACCCTGGGAAAGCAGGCATGGGGGCCTGCTTTGGGGAGCTCCATTTAGGACATGCGAAGTCTGCGGAGCCTGATAGAGATGTTTAACTGGCGGCAAACCGGAGATGAGAAGCACACTCAGGAGTCATGGGCATAGAGATGGTATTTAAATCTGTGGGAATGGATGAAGCCACCTGTCAAGAGGGGGATACAGGGCGCCTGGGTGGCTCAGTGGGTTAAGCCGCTGCCTTTGGCTCAGGGTCCTGGGATCAAGTCCCGCATTGGGCTCTCTGCTCAGCAGGGAGCCTGCTTCCCTCTCTCTCTCTGCCTGCCTCTCTGTCTACTTGTGATCTCTCTCTCTGTCAAATAAATAAATAAAATCTTTAAAAAAAAAAAAAAGAGGGGGATACAGGATCGAGGCCTCCAGCAACACAATTCTGGAATGTATAGGAAAAGGAGTGGCCAGTGATGTCAAAGGAAAGCCACGGCACGGGGTGGCACCAAAGCCAAGAGTGGTCCAAGAAGGAAGGCAGACTCCACCAGGATGGGGGCTGAGAGATGAAGTATGGCTGTTTGGCAACATGGAGGTAACTGATGACGCCAGAAAGTTCATTTCTGGGAGAAAGGTGGGCGCAGAATGCACGCTAGAAGGGGAGGAAGAGTGAATGGGGAGACAGCACTGGGTCAGTCAGGACAAGTCAGGCCATGGGTATGTGACAAGTGACCCCAGGGTCTCAGTGGCTCATGACAGAGGCTGGTTTCTTGCTCAGGGATCTGGGTGGAGAACACATCTTCTACCCAGAACCCTACCTGTCTCATGGCAGAGGGGACAGAAGGGACAGATACTGTGGGCAACTACAGGCTTCTGTTTCAAGCAGCACACAGCCTTCCTGCTCATGTTCCATTGGTCAGAGTCAGTCACACAGCCCAGCCTGTCCTCCGTGGGACACGGAAGAAACCTGGGGTGGCGTGCTGGCGTCAGGGAGCAGTGTCTGTGAGCACCCAGAGGCCACTCATTCAGAAACTTTGCTGTGAAGGGGGCAGAGAAACAGGGCAGCGCCCAGAGAAGGGTGGAGTCCTGGGAGATTGTCTACTTTTTAAAGATGGAAGAAACTAGACCTTGTTTGCAGGCTTGTGGGCATGGTTTGGGAGGAGGGAGAGGGAAGAAAGTGAAGCAGAAGTGGTAGGGCCAAAGCAACCGAGACCCCTGAGCACTGAAGCAACGGGAGGGACTCAGGTCTGTGCAAATGACAGGATGACAGAGTGACCTCCCTGGCCTTCTTGTCTCCCTGAAGTAAAAAGGGGTCATTAGCTGAGAGCCAAGGTATGGAGGAGGGCGGGAGTTTAAATCAAACTACCTCAATCACATGAGAGGTTTGTGGGGGACAAGAAGGTAGGTGTTTGCAAACACAGGTTTCCGGTGCCTGCTGCCCAGCCCCTGCCCAAGTCCTCCTCACCGCCTGCTGGAGGCTGGGGCTCTCGGGCCCCTCTGATGAAGTCTGCTCACATCACTCCCCTGCTGACAGAACGTGCTCAGCAAACATTCCCTCCACCCCTTCCTTGGGGCCGGGCACTGTGCCAGGAGGGCTCTGGGGACAGAAGACCCAGTTCCTCACTTCTGCGAGCTCAGTCTTCCCCAGATGCCTTCAGGATAGTACATTGTGGACATGCGTCACTCCTCTTGCCTACCCAGCTGCTAAACCCTCTTCCTGTATTTGGGAAATCTCCCAATTTATGTAAATGAGTCCTTCCCTCCTTGTGGAAGCTGAAAAGGTCAAGCCTGCACTTTTCCCAGCCTTCCCCGAAGACTGGGCAAGGCCCGTAACCCAGACTTTGAACTAGGACTTAATGGCACAATTAAGCTGGGACCGATGCTTACAAGGACAGTGGCAGTGGCTGTAACAGAACATTGGAGGTACAAGCTGGAAATATCTTTGTCTTTGTTTGGGGGATCGCTCCTGTCTGTGGAGCTCCCAACCATTTGAAAGAGCCTGTAGGTTACCTGTAAATAGATCTGCTTTTTATTTAAATTAGTCAAGGCTGGTGTGTCTTTTGGTGGCAAATAAGACACTCCCCCCTTCCCACCGGGGGCGCCTGGGTGGCTCAGTGGGTTAAAGCCTCTGCCTCCAACTCAGGTCATGGTCTCAGGATCCTGGGATCCAGCCCCAAATGGGGCTCT
This sequence comes from Neogale vison, assembly GCF_020171115.1. NCBI lineage: Eukaryota > Metazoa > Chordata > Mammalia > Carnivora > Mustelidae > Neogale > Neogale vison. The sequence continues at coordinate 25,459,804 of NC_058095.1, read as the reverse complement.
CTGCTCAGCGGGGAGCCTGCTTCCCTTCCTCTCTCTCTGCCTGCCTCTCTGCCTACTTGTGATCTCTGTCTGTCAAATAAATAAATAAAATCTTAAAAAAAAAATCTCACAAAACAAACTGAGGGTTGTGGGGGGTGGTTAGGGAGAGGGCGGTTGGGTTATGGACATTGGGGACAGTATGTGCTATGGTGAGTGCTATGAAGTGTGTAAGCCTGATGATTCACAGGCCTGTACCCCTGGGGCTGATAATACATTATATGTTAATATGTTAATTTAAAAAAAAGATCCAGATTTCATTCAATTACCAGGTAGTCACGTGCTCTAGAGGAGCTACACTCCTCCCCAGGAGTGGGAGAGAGGCAGTCTCTATTAGTCTACTCCATTGTCAGTGATTGGTCTAGATAGGAGCATGTGACTCCACTCTGACCAATGAGACACAAAGAACGTCCACCGAGGGACTGGGGGCGGGGTAAGACTCTTCCTTCTTTTGAAAATGGCCATAAGGATGTTTTCACTCTCCCGCTCTGAGTGTGGCTCCACGAGGCTGAAATGCCTGGAGCCAACACACTGTCTTTAGGCCGTGAGGGGACATAAAGGCTTAAAGGCCAAAGCCAGTTCACCAAAGACTGCAGAGCGAAAAGATGGAGAGAACCTGGATCATAATAATGTTATTAAGCCAAGGAAGGAATCAATCAATCCTGGGATCTCCAACTTCCTTATAGGACACAATAATTCTTGTTATAGTCATTGTGATTTTTTTTTAAGTTTCGTTTTTTTTTGTTTGTTTTCTTTTTAAAGATTTTATTTATTTATTTGACAGAGAGAGATCACAAGTAGGCAGAGAGGCAGGCAGAGAGAGAGGAGGAAGCAGGCTCCCTGCTGAGCAGAGAGCCCGATGCGGGACTCGATCCCAGGACCCTGAGATCATGACCCGAGCCAAAGGCAGCGGCTCAACCACTGAGCCACCCAGGCGCCCTAAAGTTTCGTTTTTTAAAAGATTTTATTTATTTGTCAGACAAAAAACACCTGCACACGGAGAAGGAGCGGCAGGTAGAGGGAGAAGCAGGCTCCCCACGAAGCAAGGAGCCTGATATAAGACTTGATCCCAGGAGCTTGGGATCATGACCTGAGCGGAAGTCAGAAGCTTGACCCCCTGACCCACCCAGGCGTCCCTGATTTGGGTTTTCAATTACAGCCCCAAAGAGTTCCTCTTTCACTTAGTCAGTCACAACAGATTTCTCTTGCTTACAACCAAAGAAGTCTAACTTATGTACTTGAGGACTTAACTCAGACAAGACCTGTCCCAGGAAGCCTCCCCAAACCCTTCCCTCTAGGTTCAACCCCCCACCCTCCTCCATGCTGCCTCCTGTCCGGGCACTCGAGACTCTCTTAAAAGTCACCTGCCTCCCACAGCAGGGGTGCCCAGATGGTGCAAGGAGCTCACCTACACATGTCTGGAAACTGAAGGACTGAATGGATGATTGCGCTGATGTAATCTGGGCCCAATGCAAGGAAGCCAGGTGCTTTCCTTAGTGAGGCAGCCTTATTGTGGGCAGATGTAGCTACACAGTAAGTTTTAGCAGCCAAAGGCCACCAGGTACTTAATGCCTGAGAGGATAAATGAGTTTACAAGGCATTTCAGGGCTTGCCTCACAGGTCTCTCTCTTCTGAGCCCTCTGCAGAGTCCTGACTGGCTACTTAAGACCCCTGCAGGGAATGCTCTAAATGTATTTGTGGTGTTCTGTGTCTTAATTTGAGCAGTGGACTCGGGGATGTTTGCTTTATTATTCTCTATTCCTTAAACATACCATAGATAGATAGATAGATAGATAGATTTTTTTTTTTTTTAGATTTTATTTATTTATTTATTTGAAGGACAGAGACAGGGAGAGAGGGAATATAAGCAGGGGGAGAGGGAGAGGAAGAAGTGGGTTTCCCGCTGAGCAGGGAGCCTGATTCGGGGCTTGATCCCAGGACCCTGGGATTATGACCCAAGCTAAAGGCAGATGCTTAACGACTGAGCCATCCAGGCGCCCCTTAAACATATTATATTTTGATGTATGCATTTAATATTTAATAAAGGAAATACATTATGGAGGGGGAAAAAAGACATCTTGCAGGATCTAGCTAAGAATCTCAGGTCCCAGGCCCTAACTCGCCTCCTCCTCCCTGCTGTCCTCCTCCCTGTGGTCCTGAGCCCTGTGCTTTCTCCAGGGACCAGCCAGCAACACATTCCAGCCTCTGACCCCAGGCCTGGGAGCTTTGACCCAGGGAGAAGTAGCACGGGCTTTCCCCATGTGGTTCCCAAACTCTATGTTCCCCTGTAAGGTTTTTCTATTTAAAACCAGTCTTCATCATTTATTTTAACTCTAAAGTAATACTTGCCAATTGTGGAAACCATGGAAAGTAGAGAAGTGAAAAGGAAGAAAAATCATCACAATCCCATTACCCTTGACAACCACCGGCAGCGCCTTGCTGTGCTTTCTCTCTGTACTTCCTTCATTTATGTAGGGATATATAAAATTTAAATAAAAATTTTATTTAAAGCAATAAAATTGGGATCGTGCTGTATATGAGCTCTGTATCTTGCATCTTCTGCTTAACTTAGACCATTCATCCATTCAGCAGCTCTCCAGGTGCCTTCGTCTGTGAGGCTCTCCAGTGAGGGGGCTCAGCAGGCAGTGACACCCCCCCCCAGTCAGAATCAGATACTCCTCAAATGGTCACACCCATACATAATCACACCCTGAAAAGAGGAGTCCAGAGAGAGAGATCCAAGTAGCTATGAGGAATGTGGGGGCTTCCCTTGGCAGTGGAAGCAGGAAGGCTGGGAGAGTTTGAAGATTGAGACGAACTCCACTGGGAGGGCTGGGGGAGGTGAGGTTCCAGACAGAGGGAACAGCATGTGCTGAGGGCCTGGGCCAGAGGAAACACACAGCTGAGTACCAGAAGAACGGTGTGGTAACAGTGTAGAGATTGCAGAGTTCTGTATGAACGGACCATAATTTTGTTTATCTGTGGAATATTTTCATTATTTCTCATTTTTCACTGTACAGATTATCATGACAAAAATGGTAATATTAGTTGCCTCCTGGGAGGACTACTAAAAGCTCAGGGACCAAGGAGAGGGGAACGTCACTATATACTTGACATCATATGTTTGGTTTATTGCCATGCGAATGTTCTTATTGATTCTTTCAAGTGTCAGTGGGGCACCTGGGTGGCTCAGCTGGTTAAGAGTCTATCTTGGGCTCAGGTCATGATCCTGGGGTCCTGGGATCGAGGCCCATGTTGGGCTCCCTGCTCAATGGGGAGTCTGCTTCTCCCTCTCCTCCCAGCTTGTGCTCTCTGCCTCTCTCTCAAATAAAGTTAAATAAGATCTTCCAAAAAAAAAAAAAAGTCAGCTAAACTGAACAATGTTGGAATGAATATCTTTGTGCATAAAGCTTTGTCCAAATTTCTTGGCCTTTCCCTAAATCAGATACATTGAGTCAAAGTCCCCTTGATGCAAGATGACAAATCACCTTCCAGGGAGTTCGGCTCATGGAGCCTTAAGTTCTATACCCAGAAGATCACCAATCACAGGATCTTTCAGAGACCCCACTCTTCCCCGTTTGCCTTCCCAACTAGACTGAGCCACTCGAAAGAAACAAGAGCTGTGCACCTCATATGGAGAGATCTCTGGGGCAGGGAAGCAAGGAGATGAAGGTGCGTTGACAGACCTACCCATAACCGGGGGTATCACATACACTCATTGAATGCTCCAAAAAAATTATTACAAAACTATCAATAGCCCCATTTTACGGTTGAGAAAAATAAGACTCAGTAAAAGGTGGGGATTCATCCAAGATGGTAAAGCCGAGATTTAAATCAAAATCTCTCTCTCTCTTTTTAAAAAAGGTTTATTTATTTGAGAGGAGGAGAGAGAGGGAGAGAGAGCATGAGCAGGGGGAGGGACAGAGGGAGAAGTGGGCTCCCCACTGAGCATGGAGCCCAATGTGGGGCTCGTTCCCAACACCCTGAGATCATGACCTGAGCCAAAATCAAGAGTAGGGTGCTTAACCCACTGAGCCACCCAGATGCCCCAGACCTCTCTTTCGAGGCTACAGCTCTCTCACAGGCCCTCGTGGAGCCTCACCGCCTCGGGCCCCCCAACAGGCACGAATTGTGTCCCTGTTCCCTTGCCAATAACTTCATTCCTGCCCCGTCTTCATTATTTATTTTCTCTCCTGGTGCCTCACACTCATGAGGCTGGGGAAATGGACAAGGCAGCTGGAAAGGAAGTGGAAATTCTGTGTAATACCATCGTCTGTATCACAAAACTTGTCTTAAGTGCCAGCCCCAGGGATTTACTGGAGTTGGTGCGACAGAGGTGGGGCTGAAGGTCAGATTAAATTGGACTGGTAACCCCAGGGGGATACTTGAAAGAGGTTGCTAAAGAAAGCATTTCCGGCAGGAATGTGAGCAGCGGGCGGCATGCTGGCCAGCCGGCCAGGTCAAGCCTGCTTCACCGGGCTCGGTGGTAACAGGCTTGGGTTCACATGTCCTCCCCCGGAAACCTGAAATCTTGCTTTTTCCCCCCAATAATGAGTTAGTATAAAAATGGATCTTGAATAAAATTGTCTGCAGTTTTCAAATTTCAAACTGCATTAGTCAAAATATATCAGATTTCCGTGTACCGACTTACCACCTGCTCAAAATCTGATCCTTTTTCAGCTGGAATGTATTGAAATATGAATCACCTCTCCTGAGAGGAAAAAGGGAAAAGCAGCAGAGGGAAGACCCTTTGAAAATGTGCCGGTGGGAGAACTGTAATCCTGTGTGGCTTGGGGGTCCCCCAGCCTCCCCCAACCCTCTCCTCAGCGATGGCTGCTAGGTGGTCCCAGCCCCTTGGCCGCTTCCCTGTGAAATCTGATTTCTAGCTCAAACCCCTAGGCTCTGGGCAGTCTCTGCTGCCCGCTGCACAGCAGCATCTCCAGCCCTGCAACCTTGAAGAAGCACCAGCTATGAGCTGGGAGCACAGGTGCACCAGAGAAGCCGATCTGCACTCATATTGCGGAATCCAGGAGTGACTTCGTTGTCACTCCCTTGTGCACTCACCCTCTTAGCAGCACTGGACACAGCTGGCCCTCCCTTCGGAAAACACTTCCTTCTCTTTACTTCAGAGACAGTAAAGCCCACCTGGCTGGCTGCTCTTCTTGGTCTGCTCGGCTAGCCTAGCCGTTCCCCTCTGCCTGATCTCTGCATACCCCGATTCCCCAGGGCTCAGCACTTGGACCTTCCCTCTTCCACACCCACACCTATCCCTAGCATCCAACCGGGGAGCTCAGGTTTTCAGTACAGTCTCCACAGGGCGGAAGACCAGATACCCATCTCATTCCCAAACTCCAGACCAGCCCACCTGACATTGCCATGTGGAATCTGACCAGCAGCCCCGCTTGACGTGCCCTAAAGGTCTTTCTCCCCATCTTAGTAACTGACAACTCCATCCCTTCAGTTGCTCAAGGTGAAGACGTAGACCTCATAACCTTGTTCCCTTTCCCCTCAATCCACCAAGTCCCGTGGGCGCGACCCTTTACATAGATCCCAAATGAGTCCACATCACTCTATCCCCACTGCGGGCCCCTCCTACCCCTGTCCCAAGTCGCCGTCCTCCCTCCCCTGGACAGCTGCAGTGGTGTCCCTAATGGATCTCCCTGCTTTTCCTTCAACTTTATCACCACCCACAGTCCACACCACAGCCGCAAGGATCTTGGAATACAGAAAGAGCTATCGGGTTACTTTTTGGGTTACTTCCCTGCTTGAAATCTCCCAGTGGCTTTCCATTGGGCCAAACAGAATGCAAACTCCCTACCAACCCCCAGCATCCTCCTGACCCAAAACTCCCCCCGCCCCACCACCTCCCCAGCCTCCCCTGCACCATTACCCCCCATCCCTGGCTGCAGGAGCCTTCCTGTCCCTAAGCCCAGGGCTAGCTCAGTCTTTCGTTTTGTTGTTTTATGGTAAAACACACGCAAATGAAAATATACCATCTTCACCATTTTAAAATGTACAGTTCTGTGTCATTTAGTACATTCACGATGTTGGGCAAACATCACCACTATGGAGTTCTAGAACATTTGCATCATCCCAAAGAGACATCCCATACCCATTAGCAGTCATTCCCCATTCTTCCTCCCCCCTACCCTCCCCCCCAACCATTAATCTGGTTTCTGTCTCTGAGGATTTACCCATGCTGGGTATCTCATACAAACGGAGCGATACACTCTGTCTGTCTGCGAGTTTTCCCACCAACTGTTCCTGACTGAACACTCTGGCCCAGGGCCCTGCTTCTTCCCTAGGATGTCCGCAGCCTCCGGGAAGATGCCCGGCACCCAAGGGACACTGGCTTGCTCCGAGATCACTTGTGGATTGAACGAACAAGCCTGCTACCAGCACTGGGATGGAGCGTCTACGATACTATGGAAACATGGAGGAGGAAGCAAGCAAGCAAGCAGCTGCCTGGACCAGAGTCCCAGCGGGAAGGCAGCCTCCAAGGGCATTCAAGGGGGGAAGGGGGAGGACATTCTGGTGGAAGGAACTGAACTGTCAAAGGCCTGGAGGCATGAGAGAGCATGTCCAGTGTGGTGTCTTCTCTAGTTTGCGATGTGTTCCCTGATTGCTCCCCAGCCTCCCACAGGGAGAACAGAGTATATGGCTGGCCACTGGTTTTCATACAAGATGTAAGGGGCTGGCAGGAGAGGAAGGACAGTGTTTTTCCTTTGTTTCTCCCACCCTGGTTTCAGCATGTGTTGCACATGCCCATGGACACAAAGGAAAGCAGGCTTGTTCCAAGTTTTCTGATTTGGGGGTCAGCCTGTGGCCACCTTTAAGACAGAAGGGAAGGGGACCTCTGGCTGGCTCAGTCAGGAAAGTATGTGATGCTCAGGGTTGTGAGTCTGAGCTCACGCTGACTGTAGAGCTCACTTAAAAATAAGTATTTAAAATTAATTAATTATATATATATATATATATTTTAAAGATTTTATTTATTTATTTGACAGACAGAGATCATAGAGAAGCAGGCAGAGAAAGAGGAGGAAGCAGGCTCCCTGCTGAACAGAGAGCCTGATGCGGTCGATCCCAGGACCCTGGGATCATGTCCTGAGCTGAAGGCAGAGGCTTTAACCCACTGAGCCACCCGGAGCCCCTAATTTTTTATTTTTAAAAAGGTTTTATTTATTTATTTGACACAGAGAGAGAGAGAGATCACAAGTAGGCAGAGCAACAAGCAGAGAGAGAGGAAGAAGCAGGCTCTCCACTGAGCAGAGAGCACGACGCGGGGCTTAATCCCAGGACCCCGAGACCCCGAGACAAGGACCCGAGTCAAAGGCAGAGGCTTAAACCACTGAGCCACCCAGGAGCCCCTAAAAATAAGTATTTTTTAAAAAGAGAGAGAGAGAGAGATGAGAAGGTGGAAGGGCAGGATGGTGATGGTGTAGAGTACAGACGACTGTCAGCTGTGTTTCAAGGCTGGGTGGCCTCTCAGGAGGGAGGCAGAGCTAGGATGGGCCTACAGCACCCCCCCCACCCCCGCCCCACCCTGCCATGGACCCTCTTTGCTGGCCTTACCTTTCAGGACTAAGCCACCAGCTCCTCCGGGTACTAGGCTGTCTGTAAGCCCTGTATCTTTTATTTCTTCTGATCGAATCAGGCCCGGCTGACCCAGGCCCTGTGGCTCTGGGAGTACAGCTCAGCTCCCAGGAGGAGAGGCCCTTCCCCAAAGCCAGGGGGGCAAATTCAATTGTGTGCAAGGCAGGAGCCATTAACCTGTCTGTGTACTTCAGTAGCCCTACCCCTCCACCCCCTTCTGCCAGCTGGCCTGTCCAGGCTACCTCTCCCAGATTCCAGCCTCCGACCATCCCAAGGGCCACTACTACCCCCGGGCTGTTCTCAGCCTCTTCTGTCCTTCAGTGCCCCATAGTTCTCTTCACTCCTGCCTCTAGGGTCCGAGTGGATTTTGAGCTGAGAAGGAAAAAAGTCCATGCGGAATTCGCTCTCCTCGGAGGCAAGCCAGGCTCTTGGCCCTTTCTACCCCTAGGGCCATTTGAGCAGAGTACTGAGGTTTCGAACACCTATGCCTAGTGTTTGGCCTAGAGCTGGGCTGTCCAGTGCGCTAGCTGCTATCCACGTGTGGCTTCCGAACGCTTGAAATGTGGCTACCTCTGAGGCCTAGTAAAAAAAAAAGGATGCTCGCTATATTCATTACATGTTGAAATGATAATATTTTGACTATATGGGCTTAAATAAAAATAAAAATATTTTAAATGAATTTCACTTGTTGCTTTTTACTTTTTTTTATCGTAGCTACTATTTAAAGTCCCTGACACTCAACATTTCTATTGGACAGAACTGCTCTCGAGTGGTTGGGCATGGGCTCATCTCCTCAGCTCCCTGGATTCCCTGCCCTCAGGGGAGGGGAGCAACAGGAAGAGGGCCAGAGCAGGACCCTCCAAAGGCTGGTCCTGTTTGGAGGACACCAGTCCTGACACCCATTCAAAGGGCTCCCCTAAGTGAGCACAGCTGGAGGACCTGAGCAGTCCTAGAGGCAGGCTCCAGGGAGGGGCGTGGCCTGGGGCAGAAAGCAGGGACGCCTTTCCTGTCATTCATTGTGGCTCTAGCACCTGGTGCCGGCGGCTGCCTGGGCACTGCTAAAGGCAGCTGTGGGCAGGACAGACCCAGGGGCTACCATGGGGAGGCTCATGCTGTCACGGGATGACAGGCCCACAGCAGATCCCTGTAGCCCCCAGGAGGAGGGGCGGCAACAGGGGTGAACCCCGGAATCCAAGAGCCCCAGGAGGTGGCTCTGAGCAGAGGGAGCAAACAGAACTCCAAGCTGGAGTGCTGCAGACCTGAGAAGTGAAAGAGGAGAGGGAGAGAGAGAGAAGAGAAAGAAAAAATAAAGAAGAAATGAGAGTCAAGACGGACAGCCAGGTACCCGTGGAGGGTGCAGCTCTGGGGCCCAGAACTGATGAGGCTGCGTGAGAAGGTGTGAGAAAGGTGGAGAAAGTGGAGAAAGGATGCCCAGAACGGGTTGAAGAAGCAGACTGGAGGTTTCTGTATGAGAATGGGGTGGGGGGGAGGGCGGGGGAGGGAAGGAAGCCTCCGGGGGTAACACATTCTCGCTAAAACTGGGAACAGTGGGTGGCACCACACAGGGACAAGCTGTGAGCTTGATGGAGAAGGAGGGGCTGTGACAGGACTGCTGGGCAGGCCAGGTTGGGGAAACTGGTATCCTGGTGGTCTCTCCTGCACGCCTCCCGGGAGCCCTCTGAAGGGCTACCCAGTGTGTTGTTCACCGTGGAGGACGGAGGCAGGATGAGAGCCCTCCGGAGGAGGTCTAGCTAACTCTCCCAGGGGCTCAGGGCAGGGCTGGTGAAGACCCCTGGCCACCCTGTACCTCATGAACATGCGCCACTATGGAGGACTATGGCTTCTGTCTTCCCCCCAACCCTGGAAGGGGACCACTTGCTTGCTTTCCTGCTTCAAAGCCCACAGTACCCTTTCAGGCTCTCCACTAAAGCTCCTCTTCCTGCCCCAGAACAGGGCCGGCTCAGTCTCCACAGCCAGGAGGAGGAACAAATCAGGAGCACCTCCAGAGCTAATGAACGATCTGAGCCGTCGGATCGGGTCAGCAGTCCCCCACCAGCCTCCCTGGCCCTCTGTGATGGCTCATTATTCCACTATTCCCAGGAGACAGACGGCATTTTCCCCAACATCGCCTAATTATGTTCCAGCTGTACGTGATACAGTGACATGTGTCCCAGGCACACACACAATTCCCAGTAAGACCCGGCAGTGAGAGTTCCCGAGGAGGGTGTGAACCGACCGGGATGTTTTAATCTTGAAGGGTACACCTAGAGCCCTTACCCAGGAAGGCCCCAGAATGACCACCCCCCCCCTTCCTCCTGCCCTGGGAGATAAAAGGAGCCCTGAGGCCACAGAGGGTCAGGCGGGAGAGACTTCAAAGGGAGGACAGCTGGGGGTGGGGGGAGCTTGGGGGAGGAACCTGTGTTTCCTGAGAGCCCAGGATTAGGGATGGGATGCGGTTCTGATCAGGAGTCTCAGGAGCATTCCAGCTGAATGCAGGGCCCCCTTGGACCGATTCCTTCCCCATGGCAAGGGGAGCCCCTCAGCGTGTTCCCAGCCTGGGAGAGTCCCTAGGATGGGGGAGCACAGGCTGTCTTCTGGGGCCTTGCATGGCCCTGAGGCTCAGGGACTGCCCACACCCACTACCAGAGCCCTGGGACACTGAGCTGGGTATGGAAGCTCCTGGGGGACTGGGCAGGCTCCTTAGCACCCTCCTGTTCCTCCAGGCCCTGTTGCATCACTCAGGATGTGAGTCGGTGCCTCTGCAGGGCCCCAGCTCACAATCTTAGTGGGTCTCAGCTCTGTGGCCTCCTCAGCATCCTTGGTGCACACGGCCTTCACAGCTTCTGGTCTGATCACTTCCGAAGCCATTCCAAATCTTCCCCTCTCTCCTTGAATCCCTAGCCTTGGCCCCTGGGCCTGATGCTTCATCCTCACACATTCAGCCTCAGAGCTAAAGGCCTCAGGCCTTCTGCCCGAGGCTGGCTGGCTCTGGCCCCTCTGGCCCAGCACTCTCACCTTTCCCTGTGTCAGGGTTTCAATTCAAATGCCCCCAAGGGCCAAGCAGGAAACATAAAAAGGGCAGAGATGGCCAGGTGGCAACCTGGAAGCCAGGCCCCTCCAGAGGGCCCCAGGTTCTAGCCATTGTTGCCCCAGAGAGAAGGGAGGCCCTGGGTTATCCATCAGGTCTTTCGATTTCGCCAGAGGCTGGAAATCAGGATTTTTTTTTTTTTTGCATGCATTGATTGGCAGCAAACAAAACAAAACAAAGAGCAAACATGGTGTGGGCCAATACAATTCCTGTCAGCCTGATCTAAGTGGGGCTTTCTGACAGCTGCCTCCGAGTGTGGTGTCCCCCCAATCCCGGACTCTCGGGCCCCACCCCTTCTGCTCCTGCTCTGCCTACACACCTGCTCAACTCTCCCTCACTGCACAAAAACACTGCGTGACCTCCTCCTTCGTCCCAGGCAAATGCCTTGAAAGGTGGGCCTCCTTACCCTCCTGTCTCTCTTCAAGCCCCCACATCTGGGATTTCACCCCTTCTCACACACAAACTCCCAGCTTGGGCCCAAATCCAACAGTTTCTGTTGCCGGCTGGCCTCCACGGCCCCTGGGCACAAAGCCACCCTTCAAATCCCCTCCCGTCAGATTTCCTCAACATGGCTCTCTCGTGGGTGCACCCCAACCTGGCTCTACTGTGAACATTCCTTCTCAGTCCCTGTCATGGGCACCTCTTCCTCTTCTCATTTGACCCACAGTCCCGGGGGCCACCAGGACCCCAGCCACTTTATCTGCGCTTGGATCTCTCTGGGCTCCAACTCTGAGTCTCCAATGCCTCCATGGACACATTCCCTGGATCTTCCAGACTCTTCCTACTCAACATTCATGAAAAAAAAACACCATCCTCCAAGCCTCCTCCCCTCCTCCTGGGTCACCTTCTTGGGGATCACTACCTTCCCTGTTTGCAAAACACCTGGACTCTGCATTCTCCTTCTCCCTCGGGCACTGCTCACCAGGTCTTAGAGCTTCCATCTGCCTCAGGAACTCTCTCCTGATGGTACAGCTGCTTCTGGCTAATTTCCTGCCTTCACCCTTGCTCTGCTCTGTCTTCTCCTGAAGACTTTTTCTTACACTTGGCTCTGACTCTATCACTCTAAATGTTTGTGACCCTTCTTTCAGGAGGATGTCTAACTCTTTGCCTTGTGCCCTGGGTCCTGAGCCCACATTCCCCTCCCATCATAAGCCCAGCCATGTCATCCTGCTGTAGTCTCTCTCTCAATCTCTCTCTCTCTCTCTCTGTTTTTAAGAGAGGGAGAAACGGGGAGAAGGGCAGAGCAAGAGAATCTTAAGTAGGCTCCATGCCCAGTACGGAGCCCAATGCGGGACTCGATCTCACAACCCTGAGATCATGACCTGAGCCAAAATCCAGTGCCCCTTCTTGCACATGCTGTGTCCTCTTCCATCTGCAGGTCTTGGGTCATGCTTGGGCCTCTCTCCTGGGATGCTTCACCTGCCTGCTAATTCTCACCTCTTCTTCAAGCTTGGCACAAGCCACGAGGGATTCTCCCAACTTTGTGCTTACCTAGATCACTGTGTCCATTCACCAGGGCCAGATAATTGTCAGTGTGCATGCAGGTATCTATTGCTGTGGGAGAGACTGAATATTCAAACAGGCAGTGCCAGACCCCATATGTAAACAGAACACTGGCCCCCCAGTCTACTGTAACCAGCCCCAAAAACCAACCCGTTCTCTGCAGTAACCAGCCCAAGAAGCCAGCCTGCTTCTTCTGGGAAGTCAGACTCATAGGCCACCAGACCATATCTCTCACTGGACCACAGTCACTCCGGTGACAATCAACCCCAAATGGCCAGGACTTGATGAGCTTCCCTAATTTTTGTCCCCATTTCCAACTCAGGACCAGAGAAAACCAAACGTGCTCCCCTATCTGGTCCCCAAAGATAGGCAAGTAAGGTCCCACTCCTCACAAGCGTGGGGCCACCTTCCCCATCAGGACCGTCTCCAACCAGGGCACACCTGAAGACTTATCTTTTCCTCTACAAAAACTCATCCACTCCTCTGTCTGACTTGAGCCTCTGCCCAAATGCACGTGACAATGGCTGACTCCCTTGGACTAGCAGGATCTGAATAAACAGGCTTTACTTCTTCTCATTTAGTTGGTGTCCACTTATTTCCATATGTGTAACAAACCATTCTAGATTTGGGGGGTTCAAACAAAACCACTTTAGGACCTCATGCCTCTGCCGGCCGAGTGGGTTTCATGGGATGGTTCTTCTATTATTCTTTTTTTTTTTTTTTTAAAGATTTTATTTATTTATTTGACAGAGAAAGATCACAAGTAGGCAGAGAGGCAGGCAGAGAGAGAGAGAGGAGGAGGAAGCAGGCTCCCTGCTGAGCAGAGAGCCCGATGCGGGACTCGATCCCAGGACCCTGAGATCATGACCTGAGCCGAAGGCAGCGGCTTAACCCACTGAGCCACCCAGGCGCCCCCTTTTTTTTTTTTTTTTTTAAGATTTATTTGAGAGTGAGAGAGCATGAGAGGGGAGAAGGTCAGAGGGAGAAGCAGACTCCCCATGGAGCTGGGGGCCCGATGTGGGACTCGATTCCGAGACTCAGGGATTAGGACCTGAGCCGAAGGCAGTCGCTTAACCAACTGAGCCATTCAGGCGCCCTTCTGTTGTTCTTAGTTGGGGCTTCTCATGTGGTCACAAGAAGTAAGATGATGGGACACTTGAGCCTCTCCCCCTCTCAGTGCGGCCCCGAGGCTTCTCTCACTGTGGTCCCTGCTTGCGTGATCTCTCTACCCAAGGGGCCCTCCTTCCTCCTACGTGGTGGCTTGATCTCCTAAAACCAGGAAACTGAGGTTGCTGGCTTGCTGCAGGCTTGGGACTGGACGTAGCACAGCCTCCCCTCCACCGCTTGCCACTGGCTAAATCAAGTAGCAAGCCAGCCCAGCTCATTGTGGGGAAGGACCCTCTCAAGGCCAGGAACACTGAAGCTTCCTGGGGGTCATTTCTGAGGGGCTGGCAGCAGCACATCTCCCTTCCTTCTAACACCGTTCTTGGTCTCTGGGCCCTCAACATCTAGCAGAGAGGGGTCATGATCCAGGAAATGGACGGAAGGACGGTGGGTCCACCAGATGGACAGAAAGGCTCCACACCGGCTTCCCTGCCCCCAGGCTCACACTCCCCTGTTCCATTCCCATAAACACCGCTCTCTGCTGCTTAACACTCCTCTATTTTTAAACCTCTCAAGCAGTGAGTGGTGCTTAACATTTTTTGAATCAGGACCCCTTAGGGAATCTCATGAAAGCTGCAGGAGACCCTCTCCCTAGAGAAGAGTGCCTCTGTGTCATCGCTCATAGTTCTGTGGCACACTAATGACAGCTGCCCGGCCCTGAGCTCTTTCCTGTGTATTCCCTGCGACGACATGGCTGTCAGCGGCACTTATTGCCCCAAGCACACTTACAACCTAGAGACCACCGTTTAGTTCCATTTTATAGATGAGAAAGCTGAGGCTCAAAAAAGGTTAAGGAATAACTGGCAACTGGTGCCGGCACTCAGAACAGGTGGCTCTGACCATACAGAGCCCGTGTACTCCCAGCCACAGCTCGAGACAGCTGAGGGAGGATCGGGCTCTGACGTCTGGCTACGAACTCAGAATTCCTCTCAAAGGGCTCCCAAAGTCTCACTTCCTGGTTGAAGTACCTTCACTGGCATCAAGGCCCTAAGAAGCCAAACCCACCCTGTGCTCCCACCTGGAGGACTGGGTACTCTGAGACCATACCCACTGGTGCCTTTGCCTGGCCCCATGACTCCTCTCCTGTCCTGGTCACTCCCTTGAAATTCTCTCTCTACCCTTGGTCTTCACCTAAAAGTCAAGGCTTTCTTCTGGAGCTTCCCCTGACAGTCTGCCCCAGACTTACTCGAACCCCATCTGCTTGGGGTTCTCATGACATCCTGAGTAAGTGCTAACTTCCCAACTTAGTGGCAATCCCCATGAGATCAGAGACCCATCCTTCTCATCTTCCTAGACAGAGACCCCTGTAGACACTCACTGTTCGCAGACCCCTCCCAAGCCTTCCCCTCTGCTCTTTTTGGTTCCTGGATCCTCCAACCCAGAAACTGAGTAAGACTCCAGAGCGGACCAGGCCAGAGACGGGCTGGTTGGAACTGGGCCTGTCTCCTTTACGCAGGGAAGCCACAGCTGAAACGCGGTTTCAGAGCCAAGCTAGGGCCCCACCCCAACTCAGCCACTCCCGAAGGCCGATCTGGTGGCATCTGTTTCTTTCTTTGGCATTCTCAGGGGACACCGTGTTGCATGAAAGCTGTGGCTGCTTTGTTTCCCGATAACAATGAATGAAGACAGACAAGAATGTGTATGAATACTGGTTCGACAGACAGCTTCTATGGGAGATCACAAGACAAAGGAAATACCCACTTCCTGAATCCCATGAGATTCTGTTCTTATAATGCCCTCCACCCAAACTGGGCCACCGGTCAGCAATGCCCAGCTCATGGATGGAAAGCAGAGAGCGGGATGGAAGACTACCATGGGCCCCAGGCCAGAGGTGACTGACACTGCCCCACATAACTTTTCTGCACTTTATACACAATATTTCTGTCCTTGCAGGCTGGCCCCTGCCCTTCATGACCCCCTGTGGGGTAAGTTTACGGTCCTCCAGGCCCTGGGCCAGTCACTTTGTACTTGCAACCACACAACAGTAAAATTCACTTTATAGGGGAGGGAAACAAATCTCCAAGAAGTAGATGACTTGCCCAGGACTACTGCTTTCATCAGGTGTCATTAGGTCTTTCGAGGACAGTTTAATAGAGACCACTGACAAAGGTGTAGGCGGGGCCTAGGAATCCACAGCAATAGCCCATAACAGGCAAGAAACCACCAGTGTCACCACCCCTTGGCCTGGAGTGGGGAGGGAAGGGACTGGAAATCAAAACCCAGAACAGAGAAGCTGTGTGGAGAGCACCCCTGGACAAGACAGAGCCCAGTCTGTAGGAAGGGGGATAAATAGCCAGCAATCCCTCTCCTTCCTCCCTTCGATCACCTGCAGGTGTCTTCTGAATCCGAAGTCAGAGGGCAGGAGTCCACAGGTGTTAATATATAGACAGGGAAAAGGGACCAGTGGAATCCTCTAGCACCTTCACCAGCTGGAGAATGGCAGAGGGGGCCACTCAGACTTGCCTACCCTTCCACTAGCGTATTTCCCTGGGGAAACTTCCCTCCGTGAAAGCCAGAGAAGCCCAAAGGGGGTGAGCACAAGTCTCGGGTCCCTCACTGCGCTGTCACCCTAAGCATTATGATCTAACCCCTATCTTGCTCACTCTGCAGTTCTGACCCCAAAATGGACTTTGTAGTTCTTTGAGAAGATATGGTGTGGGAGGTTTGAGGAAGTCCCCAGCAGAGGGGAGCTGTGCTTCTACAATTAACCTAAAAGCCTTTTATTAGCATCTTGGCCTAAAAGGGCCCAAACACCCACACAGAAATGGGTCTCCCCCACGCCGCCTGGCTTCCAGCTTGCGGTAGAGAAAAGGGCAAGGGCTTCGGCAAAGGTGTGGGCTGCTGCCCTGCAGTTCAGAGACTCAGCACACAGCCCAGCCCCTCTGGGGGCGGGGTAAGGCTGTACCCCTGCGACAGGAAGCTCAGGGTGAGCTAATGTCACATCATCTCGCCCAACCCCATTCCATTTGCGGATTTATTAAATCGAGAGCCAATTCTGACACAGTTTCTTTCAAGCACTTCTACCTTGCAGGTGTGCAACATTTATTTGAGATAAAGAAAACCATTACAGAGAGAGCACAATCTTCAAAGCCCACCTCTGAGACCAGAAAGAAATAAAAACAGTAGCCCGTACAAATGTGCAATTAAGTTTCCAAATACATGCAAGCCAAGAGAAACACCATCCCTGTGGAGAGCAGGTCTTTAAGGCAATTTTCTTGAACTCTATTCAGCCCTCACTCAAAATGTCTTTTAAAAATAACATATGATTTTCCTCCCTCTCCAAAGGCTCCCTTGTTCTTTCTCTTCCAGGTAAGAACGAGCCCGCTCTGGAGTGAGAACTGCAGTTGCTCATTTTGATAGAGAGTGATGGACTGTGTTTCTAGGAAGGCAGATAAGAGACCCAAACAAGCATCTCTGCCCACTGGTGCAGGAGTCTTGCTGGGTGTGGGGAGACCCAGGGCCAAGGGGGTTGGCCCCAGGGGTCTTCAGCTAGCCATAGAAGGCCACAGTGCCAGAGAGCAGACCTGGGTCTGAGCAGGTGTCTATCTTCCTTCCCCGGGTAGAGATCTGATCCCTTGTGAGGAGGAGGAGGCTCGTTCTGCTATAAGATTTGCTCAGAATAAAAGACTCCTCTTTCCCCACGAGGTTGAATGAGCGACAAAGAAGTCCAAAAACAGAGTCAGTGCTGCAGAGGGAGACAGGACATATATCCCAGACTTGCCACTCAGCAACAGTGGGCAGGTGGCTTGGCCTCTCTGAGCCTCGGTCCCGAAGCTGTACAATGAGATATCTGACACGGCTGTTGGCTGAAAGTGTGGTTTATCTGGAAGAGCACTTAATGGGTTCTATTCCCTGAGGAGAGGCAAGCGCCACTGCAGCTGGGGCTCAAATCATTGCCCCAGTCCTGGAAAGGGCCACCACCCAATTACCGGGACAGAGAGCCAAAGGTGCCAATATGCAGAGAAATAATAGCACAGGCTGTGGCTGAAAGCCCAGCTTTTGGACGGGACT
Source organism: Neogale vison (assembly GCF_020171115.1). Taxonomy (NCBI): domain Eukaryota; kingdom Metazoa; phylum Chordata; class Mammalia; order Carnivora; family Mustelidae; genus Neogale; species Neogale vison. The sequence goes on along the minus strand of NC_058095.1, from coordinate 25,442,406 downwards.
CAGATTTGAATCTCAGCTCATCATTTAGTGTCTGTGTGCCCCTTGACCAAAGCTCTTACCTTCTCTGACACTCAGTTTCCCCATCCGTGAAATGGGAGTGTTAACACATAATAAGACCCGATCAAATGAGCTAATCCATAGAAAGTGCTTAGCTAGTGCCTGGCTCACCATAAATGCTTAATAAGCAGTTATTTTGTTATCATTATGGCCCTCCCAGATCAGACTCCATGTGCTAAATTTTAATAACACTGTTTCTCTGTATTTATTTCCGTAGTTACTTTCTATTTATGGCAAGTGATACTGAGTTTCCATTTCCAGAAGTGTTATCGTTTCCTTTTCAAATGCATTTATTTAAGCTAAACTGGGTCAATATACAGAAGGAAAACAGGGAACAAACAGTGCAGGTGGTTTACAGATGGGTGAGCCACTGGGAAGGTGTGAGGCAGAGACTCAAGTCTGGGAAACACCAAGAACCTGTCTGTAAAGCCAGAAACCAGGCCCAAGCGGGGCCCCATGCCTCATCCCATGGCCGTCCCCAGGTTGTTCAGAGGCCAGGGACCTTGGAGTCCGCCCAGCATCACCTTCAAGGTCCTCCCTTTGATCCACCATCTTGTCCAGGCGGAAGTCCCAGCTTCCCTGAGCATGACTTTCCCAAAATGAGGACACCGCGAAGAGCCGCCAGAGGACCCTTGCTTGTCTGCCTGCCTCTAGTGGGGCCCAGGCCCCGGGAGTGAATCCAGGAGCAGAGACCGCTGGGCTGGGGGCTGGGGACTGGGGACATGGGGAGTGAATGGGGTGTGGTCCCTCTGAGGAGGGACACCCATGCCATCCTTCTGCAACTTCTAAGGAGAGACTCAGAGCAGCTAGGAATTAAAACAACATCCCGGCTCTCGCCACCGAGGTGTTACAACTCGGTCCCAGTTGCCTGGCAACCGCGCAGGTGTGTGATAGGGCGAGCGGCGCTCCCCGGGAGCCAACCAGCGCCGGCCGGGCCCGCCCAGGTGGGGGCTGCTGGGAGGCGGGGCCCGGAGCCGCAGCCTCACTAGGCCTCCTGCCACCCTGCTGCTACCAGCACCCCCTGCGCCCTCCGAGAGGGAGAAACTGCCATTGCCTCTGGGGGTTCAGCTTTGGGCGGCTGCCAGGTCCACGCACCCGTTCTCCTGCCCCAGCTGCTGCCTGTAGCCGGTACTGGGTCACTGGCTTCAGTATCAAAAGCCAAGAGAGCCCTGACCTAGTGCACATCGTGCCCCTGCCACCCCCCATTCTCCCATCCCACTCCCTCCCTGGATCCCCCGCACTCCCACACCCCCACCTCCCCCACCCCCGCCCCCGCACACGCTCAGGCCCAAAAGCACGCATTTCAGAGAAACCCAGTGATGGGGACGGGCAATACCCGCCCTCTCTGGGATCTGGGCTCTCCGTTGGCACATAGATACATTTCCCTCCATCCCCAGAGAAAGTGCTAATGGAGCAAAAGCCTTCAGGGGGGATCTGGTGGACTCTCGCAACAGTCATCATCCTACTAGAAGCGTCCAGGTGGTTCTGCAGCCGGCCTCCCAGCACCAACAGCTAGGAATAGTGGCCAAGAGGGCAGACTTGAAACTAGGCCTGCACTTCGGAGTCCAGCTGGGCACTGGCTGGCTGTGTAACCCTACGCAAGTCGTGTCACCTCTCAGTTTGCTCACCTGTAAAATGAGGGGGAAAAACAGACCCACTGTACTGGGCTGCTGTGCAGATTAAATAATACAAACAGAACATTCTCAGTCCTCAATTTCAGAAAGGCCAATCGTTCCATTAGGGCCTAGAAGCCACTGGCACCAGGAACAAGTCATGGAAGGGGCAGACTTCCACCCAAAGGGGTCATTTCAACCCCCACTTCCAGTAACCTATACAGGTGGCCTCTCAGAGGTGGGGCCCAGTGAAGGACAGTGGGGTGACTGTGCTCCCCATTTACAATCATCCTAAAGAAATGCTAAATGAGGGGGCAGCTGGAGTGCGCTCTCAACATTTCTGCCTGACTCACTCCACCCTCTCCTGGCCTTCCCGTTTCTCTCTCCCTCCAGTGGCATTCTCTGTGGGGTCTTCATCAGCCTGCACTAACGACTTGCCTTCCCACGGCCAAGGCTGCTCACATGCAAGTCAGCACCAGGGGCCACTTCCGCCAACACACACATGCGTGCGCAAACACACACACACACACACACACACACACACACACACCTTCAGGAAAGAAAAGGGGACACAAGCCAACCCTCTCCCATTCTTTGCCAGGTGGGGCACTTCTCTTCAGGGGACACCTCCACCACTTCTACTCCTTTCAGCCTTCCACTTGCTGAGAGGCAGGCCGGCCATGTGAAAGCCTGGAAGTGTGTGGAGAAGGAAATCAGTGACTGAGGCCAGCCTCATCCAACCTTCCGGGAGGCTCCTGGGAAGCTTGCAGGACTCTGGGAGCTGAAGTCCCAGACATTTTCCCATCCTGCCCTGCCTAGGGGTGCATCCAATCCTTGCGCTCCAAATCTGCCTGGCTTAGATGTGTTCTCTTTCTTTCTTTCTTCTTTCCCTCCCTTCCTTCCTTCCTTCTTTTCTCCTTCCTTCCTCTTTCTTTCCTTCTAAGATTATTTATTTATTTGAGAGAGAGCGAGAGCACGAGTGGAGAGGGAGAAGCAAGCTCCCCCCCGAGTGGGGAGCCCTAAGAGACTCAGGGTTCAATCCCAGAAGCCTGGGATCATGACCTGAGCCGAAGGCAGATGCTTAACCGACTGAGCCACCCACGCGCCCCTCAGATGTGTTTTCTTAAAAAGATCAATCCATGGAATACCAGGCAGCCTTTGACATTGCCGTTTACATGGGGTTTTTTAAAAGCTTCTGCTTTCCAGTGGAAAGCCAACATATTAACATGTTAACAGTTGTGCTTGACTCTGCTTTGGTGTGTGGGCTCTTCCTCCCTGCCTCTTTATAGTTTCCTGTAGTTTTCAAAATTTCCCCAGATGGCATGTTTTACTTTTCTAGTAAAAATAAATAAACAAAAACAAAAGATTCATTACCGGGCCTGCTGAGCAACCTGTTCAAATCCTTATTGGCAATGGAGCAGGGTTTCCCAGGGGACCAGAACAGGTCTGTGTTCCTGGCCCTGGGATGCTTCCCGGAGACACACGGGGTGAGAAGGGCCAGGAGGCCTGAATGGGACAAAGTGCCCCAGATGAGCCCTGTCTGACTCCAATAGGGAATGGCTGCGGTCACAGTGGGCAGCAAGAGGCCAGCAGTTTCCTGGAAGTCACCCGCCCAGGGCATCAGCCCGAAACTGCCCTCTTACGAGGCCTAGAAATGAAGTGGACTTCACCCTGGCATTTCCCTCTGCCGGGCTCTGTCTCTCTAGGGACGTTAGGGAGATGGGCTGCAGCTGGGGTAAACCCCCTCCTCCCTGAAGCTGCCTCACTTCCCTGTCCTAAGCCACCACCCCGTACATGTCTCTGCTCCCGACCAGGTAAGCCTGCTTCCAGCCCAATGCGGCTAATGCTGCCCAAGGCCCTGACCCAGGAGCTTTCAGCCTGGCCCACGCTTCTCCCAGGAGGGTCTGGACCCAGTAGGAAAGGAGACTTCCCAGGATGCTAGACAGGAAAGGGTGTCAGCTCCAAGGGGGCAGGGTTGGCTCTTCCAGAATACTGACTGTAGGATGGGCACTGTGCTCAGCCCTACATGTGTGAAATCCTTATCTTCTTCAACACCCCAGTAATTCTTTGTTTTCTAGATGACAGACTCAAAGCGCAGGGAGAATCAGAGGCTGCCATAATACCCACAAGTAGAAAGTGGCAGAGCCAGAGCCAGAGCCAGGTCCCCTGTGGTCACCCTCTTCCTCATGACAGCATCTTTCCCACCATCAATCCTCGGCACCGTGCCTGGCACACAGCAGGGACCCAGCAAAATACTAGTAGACTGAATAATACAGGGAGGGAGGTAGCCCACAGCTTCTAGACCCCAGCCTTCCATCTTCCGGGGGATCTGCCCAAAACCCTGGACTCTCACAAAGAGTCATGCTCTGCTCATTCCAACAGAAACAGAGGAAAGGGGCTCATCACAAACACAGAGATCCTTCCTTGGATGCCCTGCAGGAGCCCCTCACCTCTTCTTGAGCAGAAGTAGATTGCCAGGGCTCCCCAATATCCCCAGTCTGATGAGAGCGGCATGAGGGGGGCAGGCAACTTGCTGAGCTGGGGGAATAAGGAAGAGGGAGGCTCAGCGGGCAGCGAAGTGAAAGCAGCGGAGGGGCAATGGCGGACAAGTCATTGTTTACTGGTCAACTGCGTCTGGCTTTACTGGGAACTTCTAGAGGGCAGGAGCTGGTCTGTTCACAATTCAATCCCAAGTACCCAGCAGGACAGCAACCAAAAAACTGGGCATCTGCCTCTCGGGGGCTACAAGGGGGCTATGGGGTGGGTGAGCTATGCTAACGCCCCACGTTCTCCTGAGGACCCTTGTCCAGTAAATGGAGCCAGTGGAGGCTGATTTACAGCAATGCTAACAAAACGTCCACTCTGCCCGCCCCTCACCCCCTGCCCCACAAGGCCCTGTACCTAATTCTGTATTCATGACTTGTTATTCTTTTTCATGGAAGGGCTCCCCAAATTGTATCAGCTTCAGGACCCTTGAAATCTGGATCTGGCTCAGAATGCCCAAACCAGGAAACTCCCTCTGCCTGTAACAGGCCGCACCCTGCGCGGTGCTGGCTCCCGGTCTTCCCAGGTAAGAAAGGGGAGAACTAGGCCACAATGACAAGGGTAGGTGGGGACCCTGAGGCCAAGGAAACCCCAGTGACAATCAGATCTTGATCACAACTGAGGCCATGTATATACCGGATACAGGTGAGAGGGGTGGGTGGGACCTCTCCTTTTACCCCATATTATCACACAGTCCAAAGGTTCTTAATCGTTTTGAGTGGGGAAACCCTCTTGAGAATGAAAGGCGTGGAAGCTCTAAACTGTGCCCATGCAAGGAGCAGTACTCAGCATTTTAGGGGGTTAGGATGCCCAAGGCCACTCGGTTGGCCCCATAGGACTCAGAGAAGCCCAGGACAGGCCCCTGCTACGAAGGCAGCGTGATGAGACCATGAACCACGGGTGACAGCTGGGGAACTGGGTGCCATCCCGGTTTCTAAGTCTCTTCACTTCCCCAACCCTCCTCAGGGCTTTGCATTAAGTGTTCCCTAAATTCCTTCCAATTCTAGAATTCCAATTTCTGTGATACATGCAACAAGCATTTTTCACGCGTTGCTCATTTAATTCTCTCAGTTACCCTGTGGAACAAATATTCTTTGCTCCATTTTGCAGATCAGGAAATCCCTCCAGTCAGGATGAGGGGTAAAGGAACTCCCCGGAGGTGCGTGGGCGGTGGGCGGCCGTGAAGCTCACTTGTGCAACTAGGTCTGTTGCCTGGCCTGAGTCTGTGCCTTTCCCCACAGGCACGGCCAACTCCCTTGGTCCCCTCCCTCTCAAGCCACTGTCAACTCTGCCTTGAAATATGGGGCTTTCCCTGCACCTCTTGTACTTCTTGGCCTCGAGCCACCTGCCTCCCACTCTCTGTCCCCAGGGCCCGCTAGCTCCCTGGCAGATGTGAAACAAGGACCCTGTTCCCATCCAGCTGGATCAGAGTCTACTGAGCCTGACCCCTCCTGGGCCACTGCTTTGTTGGGGGACAATTAATGGCTGTGGCTGATTACCGCCCAGTTGGGCACAGAGCAGCATCAACCAGGTCTGGAGCCCCGACTTAAAAGCCCAGATTAATCGCCCTGGGCTGGTTCTGTCACACACTGGGATATATTTTCTTCTTGGAATTTACAAGTAGTTCCATCTGAGAAATAAACAACCAGAGAAAAAAATTACATTGTCACAGTGCAGGTGTGATAGATGTAGGTAGCGAGCCGTCGTGGTCGCCGAGGAGGCGATCTGCCGACACATTCTGCCGAATGAGGCCTGGAGGAACCCCAGGTAGGGGGAATGAGATGCTGATGGGATCTCGGCCCCATGGCCAGAAGCCACAGAAGCATGGGATCGCTGCCATTTACATTTCATCACTCTAAATCCTAGAGTTCCCCCCCCCCCCGCCCAGGGCTGGCCTCCCAGAGCCAGGGTCACAGGGGGACGAGTAGGAGGCCTCCTGAGGCTGCCCCGATCCTGAGGCCTGGGGCCCAGACCATAGGCCCCAGCTGAGGAGCAGCTGGGAGGACACCGGCCTAACCTTGACAGCTCTGTCTCCACAAGATGTCAACTCCCTGTCTCATCTCCACCACTGCTAGCTGAGGGGAGCTCAGCCTACCTGTGAAGAAAGCCGCCTCAGAGAAGGAAGAGCAGGCTGGCCGTGGGGTCTGAATACTAACAGCTAACATTTTCTGAGCACTTCCATAGCGCCTGGCTCTCGACAAGAGAACTCAATAAGGATTAGCTCACGTGACAAGCTTATGAAATAGGCACTGTTATCATCCCTACGTTACAGGTGACAAACTGAGGTTGGAATAGGCTAAGTGACTTGTCTAAGGTCCCTGGAATGTATTGAATGGTGGCCTCACAAAATAAATAAATAAAAATCCACTGAAACCCATGAATGCTAGGTTATTTGGAAAAAGGATCTTTACAGATGGAATTAAGTTAAAGATCTTGAGATGAGATCGTCCTGGAGTATGGAGACAGGCCCTAAATTTAATGACAAATGTCCTTTTAAGAGAGAAGAAGACAGAGGCAGAGGTCTGAGTGATGTGGCCACAGGAAGTGCCAACTGCCGCCAGAAGCTGGGAACAGCAAGGAGCAGAGCCTTCGAAGGGAGCTTGCCAGCATCTGGATTTCGGATTTCTGGCCTCCGGAAGTGTGAGGATATAAATTTCTGCTGTTGTAAGCCCCTAAATTTGTAGCAGTTTGTTATGGCAGCCCTAGAAAAGGAATGTAGTCCCAATAGCTAAGAAACGGCAAAGCCAGGATTCAGATCTGGCAGACTGACCCTAGACTCAGGCTCTGCCCACCACGTGATGCGGCCAGGCCCCAAGGCCCGGGTGCCACTCCCAGATCCACTGCAATGGAGCTGTGTGACCCTGAGACAGTGGGATGCCTCAGGGGCTGCCTCAGCAACAGCAAAAATGGAGTTCTGAGGAAGACAGGTACAAAAAGGAAAAGAAAAACTTAGCCAGCCACCTGTAGCCTACCATTTGTGTGGGTTTCTGGTCACTCACAATATGTTCCCCTCCTTCGGGACACAGCACCCCGATTTTACTTTGGGGGAACTGGTCCTCCTCGACTCTCCCCACCCAGGAGCTGACCCCAGCCACCACCATCAGAGCAGGCACGTACCCAGTCAGCACCTGCTCCCAAGCCTCAGTGTGTGAGGCACGATCCAGGCCTGGTTCTGTCACACACTGGGCCTGCTGGCCTGTCCAAAGTGTGGGGGTAAGAGAAGCTCTGTCTTTCTGACGGGAGGGGAAATGGGAACCTCAAGCTGCTGGAACCTTCTGAGTATGATGCCAAGTCAAGGGAAGCCATGCCAAGAAGCTGAGGAGAAGAGTCCAAGTCCTGGGGAGACTGTGATCAAGCTGCACCTGAGACAAATCTTAGTTTCACGAGCTTGTAAGATCCCTTTTTTGTCCCAAGATTTTGGATTTGTTTCATTTGTAAATGACTGCCGAACCTCAGGTTACCAGTCACGCCCACCTCCAAGTGTCCCTCTGGCTGTGCAGCAGTGTGATTTCAGGGCAAGAAAATCCACAGTTCGTGTGGGCAATGCACATGTGTGTGGGCTCACGGGCACACATGCACAAGCGTTCTTTCCACACAGGATCCTCCCAACATCTCTGACAAGAGATCCTGAAGGCTGTACTGCTAGGTGCCTCCCTTTGGAGGCCACTGGTCCACTGGGGTCCAGACCACACCTCACCAATCCCTTTCTGGAGTCTTCCAGGTAGCAACCTGGGAGCCTCTAAGTCTAGCTCCTTTTATTTTATTTTATTTTTTAAGTTGATTGAAGCTGGGGTTTTTTTTGTTTGTTTGTTTTTTCATTTTGTTTTATTTTTTAAGTAAGCTCTACACCTAACATGGGCCTCGAACTCAAAACCCTGAGATCAAGAGTCACATCCTCTACTGACTGACCCAGCCAGGCGCCCCTGAGTCTGAAGACGGAGGTCCCCCACATCTCTTCTTCAGCTCCCTCAGGAGTTCCTCACATGACCCAGTTTTTAGCCTCTTCACTATTTCATTCAGAAGGTATTTACTGATCACTTAATATGTGCCAGGCAGAGGTGAGAGCTAGGGACATGGAGTAAACAAGCGGCACAATGCCCTTCCTCATACAGCTCCCAATCCAGAGGCCTGCGTGACTAAGTACAGCACTCAGTGATCGACACAGCTGTTCAGCCCTTACGTACCACCAAGGGGCAACTAGTCCAAGTGCCCACTCTCCCTAGAGGCACTGTAGTGTCTCCCAACTTCTCTGTTCTCTTCCCTTCTTCTTCCCCTGAGTCTCTTTCCCAGGCAGTCACGGTGGACTTCCAAAGGGAAGCCCTTGACCATGTACACCAGCCCTTCCTATGGCTCTCTATCACCCTGAGCACACGTATGCCCACACTATACACACTGTCACCTCCCTTGCTCTTGTCCCTGAGCCCCCGCCCAGGGGCTGCCTTGCTGTTGCTGGAATGCCCTGAGCACACGGCCCCTCACTCTTTGAGGCTTTGTACTGGTTAATTCCTCAACCTGGCTCCTCTCTTGGCCCGGCATCCATGGGCTCCTCCCTTCGTCTCCCCAGGTCCCTGCTCCATGCCATATCAAGAAGCTTCCTTGAGCACCTTATCCCAGACTCCTAACCCTCACTTTCTGTGCCCTCACCTCCCCAGTCCTCATCAGCCCTACCATGGCCTTCCTATATACAAGCTCCCCCACGCCCCCACCACTTGTCTGCTGTGGGACTGTGAGCTCCATGAAAACAGGTGATGTGAGGTGACAGCAAAGGGGGAGGCAGAGGCCAGCTTCCATGAGGCCTTGAAAGCTCTGTTAAAAATCAGGCCAGGGGCGCCTGGGTGGCTCAGTGGGTTAAAGCCTCTCCCTTCAGCTCAGGTCATGATTCCAGGGTCCTGGGATCGAGCCCCATGTCGGGCTCTTTGCTCAGCAGGGAGGCTGCTTTCTCCTCTCTCTCTGCCTGCCTCTCTACCTGCTTGTAATCTCTATCAAATAAATAAATAAAATCTTTTTAAAAAATCAGGCCACTAGGGGCGCTGGCCAGCTCAGTCAGAAGAGAAAGCGACTCTTGATCTCAGGGTTATGAGTTCAAGCCCCACATTAGGTATAGAGATTACGAAAGAAAGAGAGAAAAAACGAAAGAAAGAGAAAGAAAGAAAGAAAGAAAGAAAGAAAGAAAGAAAGAGGTGGGAGTCTCTATTCCCAGAGGTATGATAAGCCTGAAGGATTTTTTTTTTTAAGATTTTATTTATTTACTTGACAGAGATCACAAGTAGGCGGCGGGGGTTGGGGGAAGCAGGCTCCCTGCTGAGCAGAGAGCCTGATGCGGGGCTTGATCCCAGGACCCTGAGATCATGACCTGAGCTGAAGGCAGAGGCTTAACCCATTGAGCCACCCAGGCGCCCAAGCCTGAAGGATTTTAAGCAATCAAAGTGATATGATCAGATTGTGTTCCCTAACTAACATCATCTGTCTGCAGCATGGAGCCTGAAGACAAGCAGCCAGAGCACCATCAGGAGGCTACTGCAATGGTCTAAGCAAGAGACGTGGGAGCCTGGTTTAAGATGGTAGAGGCAGGTGCAATGGAGAGATGGGGATGAATCTAAGCAGGGTGCTGGTGATGGACTGGATTGGTGGAAGATGACGAGAGGATGACTCAGTGGGTGCTCAGCAGAAAGCAAAGCAGGTCCATCGCCATCCTGGATTTGGACACTTCTATTAATGTGGCCAAAGATTATAGATGCTTTTTTGGGGCTTTTTTGTTGTTGTTTTTGGAAGGCACATCAAACTTTCTGACTCACTGTGCCTGCGGATGAATGCTTTCTCATCATAATAACCCTTACAAGGACAAGAAGTCTCTACAGCAAGTGGGTTGGATGGGTCCCGGGGCCCAAGGCGAGCTGCTGGATCACAGCCTTGAGACAGGGGCCAGGGCATTACACACAGGCTCAGACCAGAGAACTGCTGGGAGAATTTCATTTTGAGAATGAAAAGTAGTCCCGGGCAAGAGAGGCACTCTCCCTCCTCCAAACGAGTGCATTTTTGAGACAAGAAAAAAAGCAATGGGAGGAGAAATGTCACCACACTGTGCTACCTGGATCTCTGCTTCTAGAGGCTTCCATGACCACTACCCCTGTTCCACTGGACTGCCAATGCTGTGCATGATTTCAGAGACCAGAGAAGGAATCCATAGAGGTGAAGCTAGGATATGGAAGATGTATGTGGAACTTGGGCCAAGTCTGAGCAAGGGTACCCTCCTTAGGGAGAAATCAAAGGCCATGGAGAGGTGTTTCTCTCAGGCCTTCCCCATCTTTTAACAACTGCGCTAGTTGTGCCGTTATAAACCATTATCACGGGTTGCACACCAGCGTGGCTGTACTTAATGCCACAGAAATGAACACTTGAAAATGGCTTAAATGGTAAATTCTGTGTTACATATATAACAAAGCAAATAATAAAAAGATATCTTATAGTCCACTGAAATAACCATGCTTAGAGACTTCCACCTTTTATGTCTATTAGAAAGTTCTTCAAGGGGTGCCTGGGTGGCTCAGTCGGTTAAGCGTCTGCCTTCAGCTTAGGTCATGATCCCAGGGTCCCGGGTTCGAGCCCCGCATTGGGCTCCCTGCTCGGTGGGGGGCCTGCTTCTCCCTCTTCTGCTCCCCCTCCTTGTGTTCCCTCTCTCGCTGTGTCTCTCTCTGCCAAATAAATAAAATCTCCAAAAAAAAAGTTCTTCGAATAAACTGGCTAATATCAAACCAGCTATATTAAAAAATAATAATAAAGGGGCGCCTGGGTGGCTCAGTGGGTTAGAGCCTCTGCCTTCGGCTCAGGTCATGATCTCAGGGTCCTGGGACTGAGCCCCGCATCAGGCTCTCTGCTCATCAGGGAGCCTGCTTCGTCCTCTCTCTGCCTGCCTCTCTGCCTACTTGTGATCTCTCTGTTAAATAAATAACTAAAATCTTTAAAATAATAATAATAGGGCGCCTGGGTGGCTCAGTGGGTTAAGCCTCTGCCTTTGGCTCAGGTCATGATCCCAAGGTCCTGGGATTGAGCCCCATGTCAGGATCTCTGTTCAGCAGGGAGCCTGCTTCCCTTCCTCTCTCTCTCTCTCTGCCTACTTGTGATCTCTGTCTGTCAAATGAATAAATAAAATCTTTAAAAAAATAAAATAAAATAATAATAATAATAATAATAATAAAGACATCATGGAGCTTTTGGACCCCACTACAGATGGTTTTCTGAATCAGAATCTTTCCAGAGTTGGGCCTTCCTGCCTATCATACTGTGTTTGTCCCGCTACCTCCTAAAGTGGCTGTGAGTTGTGTCTCCAGGAGATGAGAGGGTGTCCCCACCCTGTCCCACACTCACCTCCCATCCTTGCATACAGAGGCCCCCGCTGCTCCATGACTGTGCCCATGGGGGCAAGGGTTTGGATTAAAAAAAAGCCAAGTCATGTGGGACTTGGATGTCTGACCTTGGCCAATTAGTACCTTGCTCGGTGTAACCAACCAAGTCACAGATTCGATTCAACTCGGCAAACATTTATAGAGCATCTCAGCACCAGTTGATTGCTGTCTGTTCTATAAGTGCAATGAAGCTCAGCCTTCTCTCCAGATTAGAGTTATTTGTATTTCAAGGCAAAAGGGTAGATTTTAAGTACCTATAAGAGGCGGTAATGGATGCCTTGGGGAGAGGGGGGCATGGGCTGGGGCCAGGAGAAAGGAGCTGAGAGATGGCCCGTGAGTCAGGGTGGCAGGACCCGGCTGCAGATGGGGAAGGCAGATGAAGCCTGGGGATTTGTTTTTTCTAAACCTCGCCCATCGCCTTTTTAATCAAAAAGATAATGCATGCACATAGTAAAAAAAAACAAAAAGTTTTTTTTGCAAAGAACACAAAATGGTCTAACAATGAAAAAGAAGTCTCCTTTCCTCTCCCAGACCTCCAATCCTCCAGTATCTTTCTTCAGAGGCATCCCACTGTTAACAGTTTCTTTTGTGTCTTTCCAGAAAATTTCAATCACGTATGTGTATATCTTTCTTTCTAAAACCAAATGATAGTGCAGTATATTACCATAGCTTTTTCACTTACAATACAAGTTGGCATCCATCCCATATCAGTGCACACAAGGCATCCATTCCTCGGAGCATGGAACCCCGTTGTTAGGGGGTGTTATAATCCACCCAACTGCACCCCCACTGATGGACATTTAGGTTCTTGCCAGTTTCTTTCTTTTTTTTTTTTAAAGACTTTATTTATTTTTTTGACAGACAGAGATCACAAGTAGGCAGAGAGGCAGGCAGAGAAAGAGGAAGGGAAGCGGACTCCCTCCCGAGCAGGGAGAGAGCCTGATGTGGGGCTCAATCCCAGGACCCTGGGATCATGACCTGAGCTGAAGGCAGAGGATTTACCACTTAGCCACCCAGGTGCCCCTCTTGCCAGTTTCTATTACAGGCAATGTTGACGCGCATACTCCTGTATGTACATTTCATGCCCACAGGTGCAAGGGTAGCAATAAAACTAATTCCTGGAAGTGGAATTGCGAAGTGCAGACAGCTGGGACTGGGATTGTGGCTGAGAGGTCCCATTGGAGCTCTGTCTCCAGGAGAGGAGATGGTGTATAGTGTCTTAAACCACCACCCTTCTAGCCCACACAAGCCCCCCAGTTCCCTCACTGACGGGTGGCCACGGCGCACAGGGAAGGAGCCCCTATGTGGCTGGGGACCCTGTGGAAGCTAAGGGAGTACAGATCCCTTCTGGTCAGGGACTAAGAGTGTGTAAAGGGATCAAAGCTTAATGCTAGAGCATTTAGGGGTGCCTGGGTGGCTCAGTCATAAAGCGTCTGCCTTCGGCTCAGGTCATGATCCCAGGGTCCTGGGATCAAACCCCACCATCGGGCTCCCTGCTCAGCGGGGAGCCTGCTTCTCCCTCCCTAGCTCCCTAGTGCTTATGCTCCCTCTCTTGCTATCTATCTCTTTCTGTCAGAAATGAAAAATAAAAAATCTTTAAAAAAAATGCTAAGACATTTAATACAATGCTCCATCAGCATAAGCTCTTATTGGTATTATTATCATTATCATTATTTTACTTTTATTATTATCATTATCCAGAGGGATCTCTCTCTGGTCAGTGGCCAGGAAAGCTCCTAGAGTCAGTCCTTTCAACAGTCCAGTTAATTCAAAGGCTGCAAACTGGGACCTGCTCAGGCTCGGGGGCGGGTGAGAGTGGAGACAGGCCGTTCCCACTCTTCACTGTGTGGCATCTGCATTTCCCAGGCCTTTGCCAGTACCTAATAAACACTATACTTCAAGCCTTGCCATTGTCACCCACGCATCCCCTGACGCCGCTGATGTCTGTGGCTGCACACAGTCAGCATTTCGCCTTGGCCCATGGCTCCTTTACGACCTGCTTTCTTTTTTAAGGGGTGGATGCAGCCTGAATGATGACACTGTGACATCATGAAACTAAATTTGTGTGTTATTGAGGGCAAGCATGAGTGGGGTCTTTACCCCAGAGCTTACACACCCGAAAAAGAATAAGCCTTGGGGCGCCTGGGTGGCTTAGACGGTTAAGTGTCTGCCTTAGGCTCAGGTCATGATCCCAGAGTCCTGGGATAGAGCTGTGCATTGCGCATCAGTCTCCCAGCTCCTCCCAGCTCAGCGGGAAGCCTGCTTCTCACCCCGCCCTTGTGTTCCCTCTCAGGCTGTGTCTCTCTCTGTTAAATAAATAAATAAGAATTAGCCTTGACTTTGGGGCCAATCAGATCTGGGTTCAAAGCCCAACCCTGCCATTTACAAGCTCTGTGGCCTTGGGAAGTTGTTTAACCTCCTTGAGCCTTAATTTCCTCACCTGTGAAATGGGCCCAGTGCTTGTTCCAATAGGATTACTCTGAAGAGTTAGCAAGGTCATGGATTATTTATGAAATTTTTTTAATAGACTGGCCTTATTCCAAAAATGATTTCAGGCAGTTGAGATAATGTATGTGAAGTGTCTGGCACATACTAGCAGCTCAATAAGGCATCGGTTCTCTTCCCCTGAGCTTCTAGCAAAGTGGTTACCTTTGGATCCAGCCCCCCCACCCCCATCCATTTCAGGGTCCTGCCATCCCTTGAAATACTTCTGGAACTTCCTCGTGAGAAAACTGGCTCAATTCTTGAGTCTCATCTTGGTTTTAACCTTAAAAAAGAAAAAAAAAAAAAACCCAACAACAAAATAAACCACATTCTGCAAATTGCTCATTCCCTTTATTCACAACACACAGCTTCAAATTACTTTTGGCCTTTTTCAAAAAATCAAACCGACCCTCAAAGGTCAAGGATCTGCCACCACCAAGGCTATTAAGAGGAAAATGCTGTGAGATCTGAAGCAATTTCGCAGGAAGGACTCGTCCACTGTTTTTTAGCTAACATAGCAGAACAGGAATAAGAGCCAAGCCATCACTTCCCCCAACCCCCCAACTACTCTGAACTGGCCCATTCCTTGGGACACTTACAGTGGAAACCTCTTTGGAGGAAAATGCAGCTCGCTGCTCTCCCCAGTCCCACTCTGTGACTCACGTGTCCCTGTCTCTGGGGCAAAAGAAGATGTTGCCACCTCTGAGAAGTGTGTGCTGGGATGGCAGTCAGAGACACCGGGTGTGAGGATAAAGGCACTGAGAGGAAAGTGATGGCAAGAGTTGGAGGGGATGGAGTGGCCTCCCCTCCATCTTTGAGGGGATATTGATGAACGAGCCAGGTATTCTGGGTTGGAGATGGGGTGCTTTGGGGACCAGAGAACAGCCTCTCCCTTGTGCCCACACCCACTTTGCTATAATGGACCCACCAACTCTCCTCCTGGCTCCTCCTAGGGCAAAAGCAGGGCAAACACTGCCTATGTTCTAAATCTCCTCAGCCTCGAGGTGCCTGGGTGGCTCAGTCGGTTTAGCGGCTGCCTTCGGCTCAGGCCATGATCTCGGGGTCCTGGGATCGAGTCCTGCATTGGGCTCCCTGCTTGGTGAGGGGCCTGCTTCTCCCTCTCCCTTGGTCCCCCCACCCCGACCCCTTGCCACTGGTGTTCTCTCCCTGCCTCCCTCTCTCTCAAACAAATAAATAAAAAGTCTTAAAAAAAAAAAAAAAAAGGGTGAATTTCCTCAGCCTCGTCCCCAGAGAGTCTCAGGCCAGAAAATGCCCAAACACCCCCTGTATCCGCTCATGGCCGGCTCGTTGTGGCCTCGTCCTCCCAAACCCACAATGTGGAAAAAGCCCCTGCCCCTGGCAAACCTGTAACAAGGCTGTGGGCCGTCCAGCCAAGGGAAGAGCCACTTGACTCCAGAGCAGACAGGTCCTAGTGCAAATCCTTCAGACCGCACCAGTAGGCTCTGCCATCTCCACCTCCAAGCCACAGTTTTCTCATCTCAGAAAAGGAATAATACATACGTGGGTTGGGGGGGGGTGATCCAGAAGGGGGCCTTATGAAGATTAAATGGGTTAATCACCATAGATGGTGGCCGATACCGGCAAGGCCCCCAGGCACAGGCCCCATACCTGGAACATGTGTCTCCTCCACTCTCACAGGAACACTGTGACCGTGCCCTGAGCTGACAGGGACAAAAATGAGCTACTGAGGCCCCAGCGGGCCGCTGAGCTCTGTGAAAAGAGGTGGGGGAGGGGAGCCTCCACAGGCAGGAGCTCTAGAACTGGCTCCATGAGGACGAGACCTTTGGCCTTCCCCAGCTCGCCTCCTTGTAGACTCATCCCAGAGATGAGGGGGGCCTGACTCCGGCTCTGGACAGAAGCCCATCTGCCCTGGTTTTTCAGTTTCACCCAGTGCTCAGCCCTGAGAAATCACCTCTGTATCTTCCCTCTTAGATGCGTTGCTGCAAATCTACAGTCATTAAAGATAAACAAGTCCTTATCCTCTTGCTAATTGGTTTGGATCGATCGACCTTATAAGAGGGCCTAATGTGCAACTGGTAAAAGGCGGCCTGTATGCCGAGCAACCCATGCACCCAGCTGTCGCCCAAGCCACTGAACAAGGCACATTAACCCAAATTTCTTGGAACACCGTCCCCTGATAGGCTGCAGCAACGGCGTCTCCCCCATTGCGCTAAAACGTTTGCTGGGTCAACAGGCCTGCTTAAAGGCACCAGATCCTAGTAGGCAGGTGGTAATAATAGGAGTGTAGATTCCTCAGGGAGGCGGAGGGAGCACCCAGCCTGTGACAAGAGTCCCTAGGCCCTGCCTTGTTTTGTTTCGGGGCCACCCGGCAGGGAAAGGGACTGTGTCCCAAGTGCTGGCACCAGGAAGCACAGGGAGGCAAAGGTCCCAGCACGCTCAGGATCTGGCTTACGTTGCCTTTTGATCTGCTTCCTCACTCAGCCTTTTCCCAGGAAAGCTCAGCTCTGTCTCGCTGAACCCATCTCTGAGGCTGGGTCATTGCTGCTTGCCAGGTGGGAGCTGATGCTCAGCCTTTTGTGGGGCCAGTGTCTCAAATGGTCTGGAAACTGGTGAAGACAAAAGCCACCAGGAGATGGCCTGGAAGCCTTGGCCAGGGTTGGGGTGGACAGTGGCTCTCCTGCTTGCCCTCGCTCCCCAGTGCTGTCCTGTGGAGGGCCAGCTGCAGGCCAGGAGTGCCTCTCAGCCCCCTCTGAGGAGCAGCCAGGCACCCCTAACTTTCTGCTCTATTAATAAACCTCAGCTGAGTTCTTCTGAACCCCCCCTCCTTGGGGTTGGATCCGCACCGCTTTGCCTTATCAGCCCTGCTTTTCACAAGCACTTAAATTCATGAGAAAAGGGAAAAAGTGAAATCAGATAGAAATGCGGGTCTGTTTGCTGTTTTCTCCAATGAAATGGTTCTGGGTAAACAGCAGCCGCCTTTGATGAAATCCCAGCAGGCTTAAACAATAAAGCTGGTTACAAACTCAATCTGGCAGAGATATCAGATCTGAAATTGTTTCAAAAAACATGTCAACATTTTCTAATGCTCCTAAAAAAACTTCCTGGGCTGCCCACTGTGAAGTCTGGGTTGGGGAGAGAGGATGGGGGTGACCTGGGTCTTGGTCTCTGCTCAGGTCCCATGGGACTTTCCAAGGCAAGAGCCCGGGAGCTCAGAAGCCAGATGTTCCCACTGCTGGGGACCCTCTCATCTGAAGAAGCTTACATGGGCCACTTAACAGTCATTGCCCAAGCCCAGCAGGGCACCACTCTCCCTTCTCATACACCACCGTTCCCCCCACCAACCCCAAATCTGGCCTGTCTGCCTCCATCCTTAGACCGCAGCCAGCGGAAGCTTTTAAAAATGTAAATCAGATCATGCCATTCCTTTGCTTAAAACCTCTAATGCCTTCACAGGGTCTGCACTTAGAGAATAAAATCCAAACTCCTCTTCTGGCCTAACAAAACCCTCCGGGGTATGGCACTGCCTAGTTCCCCAGTCACGACACTAGAGCCTCCTGAGGCCTTTTCTGCCCCTGGGCCTTTGCACCCCCGAAATTGGCCTGGGATGCTTGGCCTCAGCCTACAGTCACTGTTAGCTCCCTGACCGCCCCAGCTAGTGTTGCTCCTCTCCCTAGCCAACTGCATTCTCACATTACAGTTCACTGTCTGCACTTAGTTCAGCCACTATCTGAAATCACCTTATGTGTTCACTTATTAACTGTTTCCTGCTTCAGAATGTACAGACCCAGCCTTGTACGTCTTCTTGGGTGAAGCTTCTGACTGGCATGTAGTAGGTGCTCGGATAATTAGCTGCTGCTTGAATGAACAGCAAAGATGTGGTGACCCCTCTGGGTACCCTCCCGGGCAATACTGCGGAGGCCTGGAGCACACCCCCCATAGAAGTATCTTGCCAGCCTCTCTGTTCGGCCTCCCAGGGTGCCCCACTGCCGCCTTACCCCAGGCCCCTACAGGCTTTGGGGCTTCCAGGCCTTGGAGGCCAGGTCTGGCCTAAGAAGTGGGATGTCCCCCAACTTTCACTGCTCCCTTCCCCGGGCTGGATTCCTACGCCCTCCTCAGTCCTTCTGGGAAAAGCGCGGTCACTGGTCTGCTCGGGCTCCGGGGTCTGGGGCCCGGAGTGGACAGCGATGCCACCCGAGGGCACAGGGCCCCCACCCCCACCCGCCCGGGACGCGATCGATTCCTGCCA
Organism: Neogale vison; assembly: GCF_020171115.1. NCBI lineage: Eukaryota > Metazoa > Chordata > Mammalia > Carnivora > Mustelidae > Neogale > Neogale vison. Next base: position 25,424,077 of record NC_058095.1, on the reverse strand, counting down.
CTCCGGGCTCTTCAGCGAGGAGTGCTGCGGGGGCTGGCGGAGGAGCCAGACGGCTGCGGAGGGGGTGGGGAGGCCTCCTTGGCTCCCTGGCCCCGATTAAATATTTACTATGTTTTGTTTGGCCTTTGGGGGAGGGGGGGGAGGGCGGTCTCATCGATCCCGAGCCGCGGGCGAGGCCCGCCCGGCGGGAGGCGAGGGCGGCGCCCAGGCTCGGAGCGCCCGGCGCCCCACCCCGCAGCCTCCCCGCGGCGGGCCGGGCAGAGCGCGCCCCCCGGCCCCGACCTCTCCCCGAGGCGAGGATCTCTCTCTGCCGAGTCGACAGGCCGCGCTGACAGATCTGGGTTACTGCGCGGGGAGCCGCCGCCAGCCCCGGAAACCATTCCCACCTCGCGGGCCCAAGGCCGGGCGGGGGGCTGCGAGCGACACCCCGCGCTCTGCGGACCCCGCCGCTTCCCGCCCTGCAGTCCTAGCCGCAGACTCCGGAAGCCGGCCTCGGCCTCACGCGACCCAGCGCCCAGGCTGTGCTGAAGCGCACCACTAGAGCCAGCTCTTCTGGCGCACCAGCCTCCCCGAGCGGGCCCCACTCTCCCATCTTACAGATGTGAAATCGAGGCAGAGAAGGGTGGGCGTGGAGCCACAAAGCCTGGTGGCTTCCTCACCTGGCTCACCGAGCGCTGGGCCCACTGGGCCTGGCGCGCTTGGGAGCAGAGAGCCTGAAAGCCAGCGGTGTCGCCTCACAGGGACCCGATGCGGGGGGTGTGGTGGGGGGGGGAGACTCTGGGAGTGCTCTGAAACCGCCTGCGGGGCGCGGGGGGTGGGGGTGGGCAGCCAGGTGGGACTGCGGAGTCCCTTTACATGGGCACACACACACCTCCTAGTCCCCCATTTACTATTCCACACAGGGGAGAGGCCCCACTGGGGATGGAGAACGGAGTCCCCGCCCCATAGAGCAGCCAGGTAGACACCGTGAGAGCTGCCATCCCTTCCAGGCCCTCTGCTCCAGTGTGGGATATGCATGACCACCCTCCAACAATCCTGGTACATGGGTGTACACTCCCCCTAAAGAGCTGCTTGCATCACAGTCTACACATGGAGATACACGTGTATCTCCACACCACCCTATCCATGTATGTGTACATTTGCCCACATACATGCACACATCAACTGAGGGGCTGCCCCGCCACCACGTGTGTACCCACTAATAGACACATGCACACGTACATACATACTAAGAACTGTCCCATTCCTGTACATGCGTGTGTGTACATGCTGTGTGTACATTTTATATCCAAAGAACACCCATCTCTACCTTTGTACGTGTTTGCACACTGATGTGCATAGAGCACCGGCTATCCCCTACCATCCCTGCAGACACTCACACACAAATGCACCAAAGTGTCCACCCCCCACTCCATCCTTATACACGCGTGACATCCCTACACACACGCGGCCCCCCCCAACACGCATGCGCACCCGTGACAGGCAGCTGGGGAAGAGCTGCAGCCTTCAGCCCTGCTCCTATTTAAAGAGAAGCATTGCTGGAAAAGGAACAAAAGCAAAGCCGGCTATAAATAGCCACCTCCCTCCCAGCTTTTCCTGCCCTCCGGCCTCAAGGCCTTGCCTCTCTTCTCCCAGCTCAGGCCCACAGCAGCCAGGGTAGGGCTGTCCACCCCCCACCCCCGGGAGGGAGGTAGTGGCTTTGGGGCCCCAGAGGCCACGTGGCCAAGCACTGACCACTGGAACAGGCCAGGGGCTCTGGGCTTGGATGGGTGCAGGGACTCTGGGGTCCCCATCTGCACCCAGTCCTGGGAACATGTGCCCAGCTCAGAAGGAAGGAGGCCCCCTTGGGCCACGCCTGCTACCTCAGCAGAACGGCAAAGGCTGGCAGATTCAAGGAAAGGAAAGTGAGTCCGCCAAGCCTCAGCCACCCCTGCTCCGGGCCCTGTCTTTCCAACCAGGCCAGGCCTTCCCAGCCAGGCCAGGCCTTCCCTGGGTTGGTTCCTAGTTTGGTCCTTGGGCCCAGAGCTGGGGATATTGGGTGCCAGGTCAGGAAGCCTCAGAGGGTGGAGGAGAACATATCAGAGCAGGAAGTGGAGGAGGGGGTACAAGTCTCACTCAAAGTTCCAGTGCTGTCACTACTGATCCTTGAGCAAGGCTCCTAACCACACCACCCAGCCTTGGCTTCAACGTGGTGTTGCCAAGGCTGCGTGAAAAACAGGTATGCCCTGTCAGGCCCTTGGGCACTGTGGAGCAGCAGGCCATGGAGGAGGTTACAGACTACTCTCTGTGTCTGAAAAGAACTGGATCAAGAGAACAATAATAATTTATTTAGTTTATTTTGCATTTACCATTCGCTAGGCACTGGGCTGACTTATTTGACCTCCTGCTCACTAGTTTATATTTCCATTCTATAGATTGAGCAACTGAGGTTCAGTGGCCTGCTCCAAGGTCACACAGGACACTAAAGCTCAAAGCCAGCTTGCAAAGCTCAGTAGGGGCTGTCTGAGACCAAAACCCACTTTCCTATGTACTCCGGGAGACTGGGGGACCCTGGTCCTCAGACAAGCCCCTCCTCGGGAGCCAGAGGAGGGCTGGTTGGCCTGCTTCCCCCAGGCTAGCCTGGGCCTGGAACTGGATGGGCTGTGGAGAGGATGGTGTGGTCCTGGGTTCCAGAAACACAAGCCCCCCACCCGCCCCCACCTCCCATCCTCCCCACCCCCCCAACCCCCTGCCAGGGACTCAGACTTGCTGCCACTGCCCGCCCACCGCTACCTTCCTCTCCCCTCTGTCCTTAGCTCCCCAGAGGGGCCTTTCTCCACCAACCCCAGGGAAGGGGAAGGGAGGGTGGGGGAGAGCTCAGGCAGACCTACTTTCAAGGCTTTAATCCTTTTTGCTTAAAGGATTTTTTTTTGCTTGGGGAAGACTTGGTCTGATCAGAGGAGAGACGCAGGGAGCTGACAAGCTGCGGAGGATGGGGGGTTGGTGAGGAGAAAGAAATACATATTTATTACCCTCAATTATTAAAAAATAGATAGTACCAGATCTTAGGTCCTGGCAGACACTGCGGCGGCTTTTGCACAAGGACTGTTTTCTTTTCTTTCCCTTTCCTCTCTCTCTCTCTCTCTTTTTTTTTTGTTAATTCTGTGGAGATTGTAATGTGGCTAGCGCAGTAGGAAAACTGCCCTGGCCAGTTTCCAGCGGGTGGAGGAAGGCTGGGGTACTGGACAGGTGAGCAGGACCCTCCTGACACAGGTACAGGGGAGAGCCCATACCTTATCTCCATGGAGGGCAGGGTGTGGGCAGGAGGGGTCTGGGCCCCATCTGGGGCTGCACAGGCTGTGCCCCTGGCAGGTCCTCAGCTCTTTCCTTCCATGGCTCTCTCAGGGTTCCTACTCTTTTCAAGGAAGTGGTCAGAGAGAAAAATCCATTCTGGATTCCTCCCTAAGGGCCTGACACAGCTCGCCCCAGAGTTTCTGACGGCTTCTCCAAGGGCCAGCTCCCCAGATACACCTTACTCCTCCTATAATTGTATCAGCCTGTTGGTAAAGGGGGCAAGTGGTCAGCCTAGTGCAAAGACACCAAAGGCCTCTGAGGCCTGATACCCAAGAAGTTAACAACCACCCCCCCCAACCTGTCAAGAGGGCAAGATGGGACCTATAACGAAGAAGAGAGGGACCTACCCTGTGGAAAAAGGCAGGGGAGGCAAGGCCACTGAGGAGAGGACTATGGCATTCATTTTGGTTTTCAGAGTCCCTGCAGAGCCTGGCACACAGTAGGCCTTGGCACATGGCTCTTAAGTCATAGGCTTGTGTGAGGAACACAGCACAGCAGTGAGGCCTTGCTGTGTGCCCAGAAGACACTTTACATCAAGATTTCTCGGAAACCTTAAAAAAAAAAATTCTCAGAACCTCAAGAGGCAGGTGGCATTAGCCCCCTCTTTCAGATGATGAAACTGAGGCCCAGAGAATTAAAAGCATTTGCCCAAGGTCAGGCAGCTGGTAAGTGATGGAGCAGGGCCCTGGTTCCTGCCTGGACTCCACAGCCCTTGCTCTCATCCACTCTGCTGCAGACACCAACAGAAAACCTGCAAAGACCAGAAATAAGTTTGAGAGGAATCAGGCAGGCCAAAGAAAACCACCTGAGAATGCTTCTCACTGCTCTTGCCTCGTCTCTGGGGACATCTCCCGGACACTGGGCAGAGAGAGAAGGGAGTTTAGGACTGAGTCAGTCCTCCCCAGACAGGGTGGCCCCTGCTGCCCATGGTGACCCGACCCACCCTTACCAGTCCTGAGACTCCTGCTTCTGGCCAGGGCTGGCCCATGTTAGCCTAGCCCCTCACTCAGACTCAGCCCTGGTCACAAGGAGGCGACCCCTCACAGGGTAGTCAGGCCTGGCCTGCGGGGAGGATGACGCAGGAAGTTCTCACTGTGACTGCTAACATTGAGGGCAGCACCCGCGGAGCCCCTGACACAGTCAAGCACCAAGAACTGTATCAGTCTTGTCTTGTTTAATATATACAACCTTACAAGTCAGGTAGTCTCATGAGTGGCCCCGTTTTAAACATGGAAACACTTACGTTCAGAGAAATGAGGTAATTTACAGGAGACTAATCTGGGTCTGGCCAGATCCTGTGTGCTTAAGCAACCCACTTGGAGGTGAAGGGCTTGTCCATGGACCCCTGGAATGAGCCCTCCCTACCAGCCTCCACTGAGCGAGGATAGCCACAAGCACTGTGTGCTCCGATGGGTGAGAGATGCAGGAAGGGTCTGGGGATGGGGTCGTGGACAGATAAGGCACAGCTAACCAATGTTACCAGCCAGCACGCAGCATGCGTTGGATGTTCTAGAGAACATACCACCCAACCACTCCTAATGCTGTGTGATGTTGGGCAAGCCACGGCACTTCTCTGTGCTTCGTTTTTCTCAGCTGAGCTACAAGGTCCCTTCTAGCTCCAAATAGGAAAGAGCTGGGGCACCTTTATGCTTGTCTTGTCTGAAGATGTTTCCAGGGCACCTGGGTGGCTCAGTCGGCTAAGCGTCTGCCTTCGGCTCAGGTCCTGATCCCACGATTCTGGGATCGAGTCCCGCATCAGGCTCCTTGCTCAGCAGAGAGCCTGCTTCTCCCTCTGTCTTCTGCTTTCCCTGGTTGTGCCTTCCCTCTCCCTCTGACAAAATATAATCTTAAAAAAGGAAAAAAAAAAAAAAGCATCTGCTTTCAGCTCATGTCATGATCCCAGGGTCCTGGGATCAAGCCCCACACCCGGCTCCCTGCTTTGCCATCTCCCTCTGTGCTCTCTCTCATGTGCTCTCTCTCTCAAATAAATAAAATCTTTAAAAAATAAAAAAAAGAGCCTACAAAACTGTCAAAATCACACAAGTTCCCTGGTCCAAACCAAAAGCAAGGCTCTTCCTCATATACCATCCTGGGGAGTTTCTGCTGCAACCTAACCCCAAGGAAAACTAATCCTTCTGTACACCTTTCCCTTTGGTTCGCCCACTGCCTGCTTCCCTGGAGACTTGGGCCATGTTCATGGCCACAATGCATGTGCGCACGCACACAGACATGCACTCACGCACATGGACCTGCCTCCTCTCCAAATCCCCAGGAGGCTTCAGGTCTGGCTGGCTGCTGCTTGGGGTAGTATCTAGCCCACACACCTAAGGGGTGTCACTGACATCCCATAATGGCCTCCACACAACTGACTTCCTGTGAAGTCCTTGACATCTCACACTTCTTTCCTTCTCCTGCTCAGAAGCCCACATGGCACGTGGGCACACGTGTTGGCTAACATGTCCAAGAGCGAAAAGCTGGAAACGGCCTCTGTGCACAGCCTGAGGGGACGGGTAGTCATACGATGGAACATTCTGCAGCCATTAAAATAGGTTGAGAATTACCAACCTAGAGGGGCTGGTTCAGTCAGTAGAGCATGCGACCCTTGATCTTGGGGTTGGGAGTTCAAGCCCCACATTGGGTGTAGAGATTACTTAAATACATGAAACTTAAAAAAAAAAAAGAAGAAGAAGAAGAAGAAGGAGAAGAAGAATTACCCACCTAGAAATTACTCAACTTAGTGTCTGTGGTAAACTGTAGATTCAACAAGACAGGGTACATTTGCATTGCAGGAAGCAGCCCAGAAGGAGCTATCAAATGCACCAAATGCCCTGAGAGGGCTTAGCTTTCCCACACTTCCCTCTTCGGATTGTAGGATTGTAGTGATTTTCTTCCTTTTGCCAATCCCATGTTTTCCGTCACATGTACGCATTATTTGGGAAGTTCAAAAATTTTACTCAGTGGCTGTTGAGTCAGCCACCCCTCCTGCTCCCTGGTACTTAGGGCTCTGAGACAACTGGGTTCCCCTCAATCTACAATCCCCTCTTCTACAACCGGTCTGCCACCGGCCCATATAGCTATCATGGCCCATGTACAGTTATCCCCTTGTTCTCCAACTTTTCCACCCTGCCCGGTCTTTCCAGGCCCTCCTCCACCCATAGAGTCTTTGAGCAGGGGCCTCCCTCTGGCCACCTGCCCCGCTGGCTTGAAAAAGCCTTCCTTACCACCCTACCCTGGGCTTCCCTGCTCCTGGTGTGTGGCTGCTCACTCCCACCAGGTGGTACGCTTCCTGAATGAGGACGGATCTTCGGCCTATCACTCACGCCCCACGGTACCCAGACCAGAGTGAGAGCTTAGGAAACAACTACAAGGGAGCACAGGGGCTCAGGCCTGGTCAGAGATGGTGGTCTAATTGGGGAGAAAAGGCTGATGTATAAATGAAAAAGACAAGGGCGCCTGGGTGGCTCAGTGGGTTGGGCTGCTGCCTTCGGCTCAGGTCATGATCTCAGGGTCCTGGGATCGAGTCCCGCATCGGGCTCTCTGCTCAGCAGGGAGCCTGCTTCCTCCTCTCTCTCTCTGCCTGCCTCTCTGCCTACTTGTAATTCTCTCTGTCAAATAAATAAATGGAATCTTTAAAAAAAAAATAAATAAATGAAAAAGACAAGACCATCCACAGACTTAAGTTCTGTGTTTCATGCTCAGAGTTAAAGGGAAGGGCTTGTGGGAAATGATCCGTGACCTTGCATTCAGGCTGCAGACTGGACCACATTAACTGAGGAGAAGCTTCTGACCGTAATGGAAAGGGGCATCCCTAGACCCACCACTTCTTCTCCCACCATAATGTTGCTTTGGTTTGTACTTTGGCTCCTCCCCCTAGCCAAGAGGCTGATGAACTTGTGACTGACACCAAGCTCTAGTCCTCTCCCAAGGAACCTGTCACTACTTCGTGGTCTGTACCTCAATGCCAACCCTGCCTACAGCTCCAGCCCCAGAAGCAGCCACGTACTGTATCAAGAACACTCCTGCCCCAGGACCTTTGCACTTGCTATTCCCTCTGCCTGGAGAGCTCTTCCCAATCAGAAACAGCTCAGATAGCTGCAGAGAGCCCTCCCTTCCTTCGGCCTTTATTCAAATATCACCTGATCAGAAAGGCTTCCCAATCTTTCTAAAATAACACATCTCTGGTCATCCTCTGTTCCTTAACTCACCCTCTAACAGTCTTTTCTTCTAAGCACCTATCCCTACCTGACAGAATACAGTTAGTCATTCATGGTCTATATCCCCCCACTAGAATGTAAGCTCCATTAGAACACGGGACTTGGTTTTTACTCTTTGTTTCATCTTTAGGGCCAAGCCAGCATAGGCAGGCACTCAACCGCTATTAAATGGTTATCCCATGGAGGGCGCCTGGGTGGCTCAGTTGATTAAGCAACTGCCTTCAGCTCAGGTCATGATCCTGGAGTCCCAGGATCCAGGCCCATATCAGACTCCCTGCACAGCAGGGAACCCACTTCTCCCTCTGACCCTCCCTCCTCATGTTCTCTGTCTCTCATCCTTTCTCGCCCTCTCAAATAAATAAATACAATCTTAAAAAAAAAAAAAAAGGTCTCTTCTCTTGACTGACAAAATAAAAGGCAGCCAGCTCATCCATGGATAGACAATTCACAGGTGACTGTGATCTGTAACACAGAAAAACATGGCGGGCTCAACTGAGGTCTTCCTTCTGGAAACCAAGTTTGGGATGCAAAGAATGTGAGGCCATTAGCAGTGGAGGAGGTGGAAGGCCATCTTGAAGAGTAAGTGGCCCTGGGTGACCACTGGGCCTGGTACAAGGTGACAAGTCATGGGTACAGATGATGGGGCAGAAGCAGGGGCAGCTGGGTTGGGTGGCAGGAGAGGCACCACAGAAAGGCTGCTACTCTCTTTTCTGGAAGCTTCTGGAGCCCTGGTCACTCATCTTCTCGCAGTAATCCCCCACTTCCAACGAGCTACCTCGAATCCCTGCAATCAGATTTGTCCACTAAAAGCAGAAATAGCAGCCCGCCAGGGGTGGTGGGCCAATTACAGGAAGATGAGAGCCATGCCTACCTCCAGCCGGCCCCAGGGCCAACCGCCTAGCCCACTGTTTGGTGGCACAATGTCCCCCTAGGCTGGTGCATTCTCCTGGGTGTGGTCCTGTGAACAGCCCTGGCCTCTCTCCCTCTGCTCAGAGATTTTGTTTCAGCGGCAACCTTGGAGACTGGGCAGCAACCTGGGAGCCCTCCCTCCCTGGGAGGAGAGGAAGCAGTTCAAAGTAGCAAGTCATTTTCACAGAGAAGACAAAATAGGTGGTCTCCTCACCCCAGGGACCCCCCAAGCTTGGCTGATCTCACGTTCGGGCCAGTCTCAGTCAAACATTTTGGATCTCTGAAGCCCAGAGCATCCACAAGAGGTTTTTATTTGCCACGGAATCAATAGTGCAAATTTGGTTCCATAAAAATCTGCCAAGTACACCTTAAACTTTTCAGAGTACGAGTGTTATTTCTTCTCCCACCACAGCTCCCGTCTCACCAGATGTCCTCTGTGGTCCAGCTGGCCTTGTCGTTCTATGCCTCCTAGCTTCCTGGGTCCAAAGAGGAGCAGAGCTGCGCGGGGCTGAGGCAGCAGCAGCCCCAGGCCCTGGATGAGCCCTGTAGCCTCTCTAAGCTTCAGTGTCCTCATCTGGAACTTGGGGCCAGTAAGACCTGCCTTTTTTGCTCTTAATGAAGCACTGCACAGGAAAGCTGTAAGATTAAAAAAGAAGAAGAAGAAGTGTGTTCTCTTAGTTCCTAGTACTAAAGCCCCAGCCCCAAAGGCAGCCAAGAATACTCCTGCCTCAGGGCCTTTGTGCTTGCTGTTCCCTGGGCCTGGAGAGATCTTCCCAAGTAGAAGCAGCTGGATAGCTACAGAGAACCCTCTTTTCCTCTTTCTTTTTTCTTTCCTTTTTTTTTTTAAGCCCTGGGTTATCATGGTTTGATCTTATGATTACAAAACAATTCAATTTTTTAAAAATGCGTGGGGAGGGGTTAGAGGAGAGGGAGAAAATCCTAAGCAGACACCATGCTGAGCACAGAGCCTGACGTGGGGCTCAATCCCCAGACCCTGAGATCATGACCTGAGTTGAAATCAAAAACCTGACGCTTAACTCACTGAGCCACCCAGATGCCCCATGGAACACTTTAAAAATAAGGTTTTGGGGGACGCCTGGGTGGCTCAGTTGGTTGGACGACTGCCTTCGGCTCAGGGCGTGATCCTGGAGTCCCGGGATCGAGTCCCACATCGGGCTCCCAGCTCCATGGGGAGTCTGCTTCGCTCTCTGACCTTCTCCTCGCTCATGCTCTCTCTCACTGTCTCTCTCTCAAATAAATAAATAAAATCTTTAAAAAAATAAAAAAATAAAAATAAAAATAAGGTTTTGGCACTATGTCTTCCGGGTTCCAAATCCAGTGACTGTGGTCATGTACTGAATCAACATTTCTAATCAATTCATGAAGACATGACATCAGTCATGGATTCAATGCTACCCGATGTCGCCATGTGCTACAGTCTCTTTTGTGCAGGATGCTGTTTAAATCAGGGCCCGGCAGTTAACTGGATGGGTACACAGTAACTCAGAGAAGCTGGGTCAGGAAACTGGAAGAGAGAATGTCATTTGCCCCCCACCCACACCCCACCGTGGGGCTGAGGGGAGGGAGCTCTTTTGAACCTGGAGCTCCGGCAGGAGCCGTGGGGCAGATGATGTGGAGGCCTGCTGATCCCTTGCTTTCACCATTTTAGCACACACCAGCCTGCCTTCCAACTGGCAGAACCTGCATCTCTTTGCCTGCGGGCTTTTTCTAGCAGTAGCGCTGGCAGTTGCTCACCCACAGAGCAGGCCAAAAGTGAGGGGTGGGGGAGCTAATCTCTACACCAGGAACACCACTCAGCCAATGATGGAAAGGAGTTGTGTATAAATACCCCCACTCCCTCCCTTCCTTGAGATAACTTTGAGGTGTATGTTCTAAACTGTAACCCCAAGCTCCCTCCTGGGATTTTAAGTCCTGGTTGCCCACAGTATTCCTTTTCTCAACCATGGGCCCCTTATTGGCTTCTTCCCCTCTTTCTCTTCCCGGCTCACCTACTGGCATTTTCTAGGACGCCTCCCAAATATACAACATACATTCGAATCCTTATCTCAGGCTGCACTTCCAGAAGAATCTTTGGGGGATGATGGAGGGGCAGGAGAACTCATGCTGACTCACCAATGGTTGAAGCCAACTGGAAGCAAGAGGGTGTGGGAGCTCAATGTTGATGTTGGACAGGCCAAGCTCCTGGGACGGAGAACAGATCTAGAGGGGCGGGGGTGGGAGGGGGGGACTAACGTGTCTCCTGAAACCTACCTTCCAGTGAGGAGGGCAGAGAATAAACAGGCAATTGCAATTAGATAGGTTGGATACAATGACCAGAAAGCACAGGCAATGATGGGCTGTCCAGCTGGGAAGTCTGGACCATCCAGGGAAGAAAAAGAAACCAGTGCAGGTGTTTTAAGCAAGGGAGGGGATGAGAGCAGGTGGCATTGTAGAATGTAACCACAGCATAAAACCTGGATTGGGTGAACGCAAGAGGGGTGGCTAGGAGCTAGCTGCTCTGGTGAGGTCGTGGGGGAGAAGGCAGCCTGGGCTGGGGTGCAGGGGGGTGGGATGGAGGTGTGAAGGCCACGGAGGGGGCAAGGACGGCACTTGGAGATGGACTAAGGGGGAGGGTGGGGTGAGGAAGCACACTGTGGGTCGAGGGCTGGAATTGAGGGGGCCTGGGAGGTTGATGGTGCCAGACACTAAGATGGGGGGAAATGGGCAAGGAGCCGGTCTGCCGCCAGCTCGGGCAGAGGGAGTACAGCTTGAGACACACTGAGTCCAGGGGTCCTGTGGGGCTGGCAGCAGAGGCAGTGGGGGCGGGGAGGGGGGCGGCGGGCGGATGGCCCAGAACGGATGGCCCCAGACGTCAGAGGCAATGCCTCCACCGAGCAGGATGTGTGGGAGCCGGGGGCGAGCTGAAGCCCCCCAGAGGAGAGCAAGAAGGGAGACGGCGCCCAGGGCGATGCTTGGGGAGCTGCCCAAGTGGTGGAGTTGGCAGAGAAGGCTGAGAAGGAGCAGCCGGCTCTGTGGGCGAGCAAAGTCGGAGAAAGACCAGAGGAGCTGCCATCAGGAGAGCCACGGGGAAACCGCGGCCAACAGTCAGATGCCACCAGAAGGTCAGATGAGACAGGAGGAAAACGTTTGGTATGGTCAGCATCAGGCCAGAGCGGTGACAGTCGAGTGACAAGAGGACACAGCCTGACGTCTGGGTTAAGTTGTGAGAGAGGACAGGAGGGCAAGGAGACTCCAAGCATAGACAGCTCCCCTCAGAGGATGGGACTATGTCCCTTGGTTAACGCACCACACCCAGCACACCCAATTGCCTTCCTGTGGGCTCTGTCCTGCCAAAAGGGGCCACAGCAGACTCCCCAGTCTCCAAATTGGTGGGGCTGTCAGTCAGGGTGTCCGTGAGGCCAGGGCTGGATGCCCCTCTTCCCAGCTCTGACCAGGCCCACTTACGCTTCTCTGGGTTTTTTGTTTTGTTTGTTTTTAAAGGTTTTATTTATTTATTTGAGAGTGCAAGATACATAGAGAGCATGAGCAGGGAGGGGTAGAAGAGGAGGGAGAAGCAGACTCACATCAGAAGAAGGAAAGGGAGAAGCAGACTCACATCAAGAGGCTGTAACTGAGCAGGAAGCCTGATGTGGGGCTTGATCCCAGGACTCTGGGATCATGCCTTGAGCTGAAGGTAGTCACTTAACCAACTGAGCTACCCAAGTGCCCTCATTTCATTTTTTATTCTGGACTCTGACAGTGGATATCATTGGAAAACACTGTTCTCCTTCCCAGAAACATGTGAAAAGCCATCACTCTGGTCCTATTATTGATGGAGAAACTGAGGCCCAAGGAGATGAAGATGCACCCAGCGTCCTAGAGACCCAGCCACGGAGCTGGAATCTAACGCAGCCATGGGACTCCAACTTTGGCTTTCTTTCTACAACTCCACGGTCCCTAGAAAGAAAAGGGCCATGTCCAAGCCAAAGTCAGGGTCACACAGAGCTGCTGTTAGAGGCAGAGCTTGGCGGCCAGTGAAAACAGAGACAGACAGGAGAGTAAACACGAAAGGGTGTGCTGCCTGCAGCCCGTGCCAAGGAGGTGGCCCGCAGTGCGGGAACGGAGCCGCTTCCCCACAGCCCGGGCCTGCCCGGCTGCCCCCGCACTGACCACAGAGTCACTCACCAGGCCCTGCCTGCTCCCCAGGCCACCTGGCCTTAGCTGGCTAGCCCACCGCACTGCAGGCTCCTTCCTTCTCCCGGCCTGCTCAGGCAAGCCCATGAATAGAACATTAAAGGCAAAACCTTCTAAAAGAAAAAGCAGCTCCCTGGTAGGAGTCGCCCCACTAAATGTCAAATACCGAGCAAGGCTTTCTGCCTCATATGCTTCTCACTAATGGAGGCACCTTAGCTTCCATAGCCCCATCATCCAATCGCCCTATAAATAAATCATTGAAAGAAGAATGCCAATTTTCCCCCCAGGGCCTCATGAATCTCTCTATATAACCATATGTAAAGGCCTCCTTCACTGTGTTGGCGCAGGTGCCCAGAGAAGGATGGCAAACTCTGCTAGGGCAATTTTAGAGGCAGAAGCAAACTTTCACACCATCTCAGTGGGCTGTGAGTTGGGAGCCCAGTTTTTTTCCTGACTTGGGGAAGACTTCTGCTCAATTTCCTTTTTTTTAAAGATTTTATTTATTTTAAAGATTTTATTTATTTATTTGACAGAGAGAGCACAAGCAAGGGGAGAGGCAGAGGCGGAAGGAGAGGCAGAGGGAGAGGCAGGCTACCCGCATAGCAGGGAGCCCAATGTGGGACTTGATCCCAGGACCCTGGAACCATCACCTGAGCCAAAGGCAGACACCCAACCAACTGAGCCACCCGGGCACCCCAAATTCTGCTCAATTTCCTGCAGCCCCACCCTGACGACGCTGCCACGGCCCTCTGGTATCAGCCCAGGAAGCTGCCAAGAGACCCCTCTGCAGGGTCTGCTCTGGTCCCTTCCCTAGAGCCCACCCCTACGGGCAGAGTCACACACCAATTCATTGAGCTTGGCTCCTTGCTAGCTCGTGGTGCAGAGAGCACCGGCCCACTCACTCCTGGAGGCCCCCCACTGACGAGTTCACCAGCCCACTGATGGCACCAACGCGCTATGCTACTGGCCCCAAGGACCAGGAGGTGGGGCATACGCACGTGGGATGCCCCACTCTACAACAGGGAGCTTCAGGCATGCACACTTCCAGTGCCTGTTGCATGCTTGCCAGGTGTGTCTTTACAAATGCGCGCACGTGCCCACATGCGCGCGCGCACACACACACACGCATACACACACACTGTATTGTGCCAACCCTCTTGCCATGCCAGCACGGAAGCTGTTTGCTGTTTTGGATCCCAGCTTTGCTGACTGATGAGACAATGATCACAGGCTCAGAAGCCCCGGCTTGTCTGTGAGATCAGAACCCCGAGTCACCGTGGTGGGGGGAGCTCCTTGCTCAGAGGTGGGAGTGTGCCTTTCTACCTCCCCAGACTACCTAGACTTTCGGCCTTAACTCTTTCTTCTTTCTTTTCCAAACCCTAGGGAAAACTGGCCTCTGGAATTCAACCATGGCCGGAAGGGGGCAGAATTCCCTTCTGGAGGACAGGTCTGAGCTCTGCCATTACAGTCCCGCTAACAGACTAGGGCTGGGCCATGGGAGCACCACCCCAGGGGTAAGGGAGAACTCCAGAGGTGGGGGGCAGGTAAGGGTGGAGGGACCTGCTTCATCCAGCTTCAGCCACCCCATATCCTGGAGCTGTTGCTCCCCACACAAGCACCTGCCAGTCTGGGATGCAGCTTTGTGAAGAGCAGGATGTGTGGGAGCAGGGGGCTCCCCTAGCCAGGAAGAGCAACACAGGGGGAAGGACCAGCCCCCAAATAAACCACATCCCAGCCTTTCTTAAGGGCATGAAAGCAGGAGGATGGGCTGGCCCATTGTCCCATCCCTGCAGTGAAGAAACCAGAGCAGGAGGGGAGGAGGCAGGAGGTGACCAGCCCAGACACAGAGGGAGGGTAGGGAAAAAGAGGACAGGTGAGACCCTGGCGTCCTAGAGCCCCAGGGTCCCAGACAGAGACGCTCCTGGAGGTGCAGCAGAAGGGGAGTGCATGGGAACGACCAGAGAGCTCTGTAACAAGATACAAATGATTCAGCACCCCGCAAAACAAATGTCATGTAAATTCAAGGCAGATGGGCATGTGAGACAGTGGAGCTTAGGGGTTAAGAGAGCAAGCAAGCGAAAGAGTGTAGCGGCAGACGGATCGGGGATTGCATTCTGACTCAACAGTGTGCCAGCCGTGTGACCCAGGGCAAGTGACTTCATTCGTCTGTGCCTCAGTTTCCATTATCTGTAGAGTAGGGACAAGTACAGACTGACCTCAAAGGGCAACTGCAGAGATGACATGACATAAGGTATGTTGTCCACTTAGCTTGGCCCATCGGTAATTAATTATAAGCAGGTATTGGTAGTACACGGACGGTGACTGGCATGAGTGGGTCCTTGCTGCCCCTGTCTCCAGCTAGGGTCCATACCACCTCCTGGCGGGCTCAACCAGGCATGCTCAGAGATGCAACACGGCTTGGCTTTGCCCTAGTGATGGACACCAAGTCAGGGTGCCTCCTCTACCCAGTTCAAGGCATCCAAGGAGGTCCCTGCTCTTGGACCCCCAACCTTGGAACTGATGTCTTGCTAGGTCTTATCTCAGGCCTGGGAAGTCCCTTCACCCTGAAGTCCCTGCCTCACTCCTCTTTCTGACTCACTTCTAGTCAGGGTGGCCTGGCCAGCGCACCCCGAGAAAGAGCTGCTTCCGGCATTCTGCGCGGAGGTCCTGCCTTCTGCTGTCCCTGGAGGCTCTGTTCCCGTTTCGCCAGCTATTTTGCTTCCTTGGCCATCTGTTCCCTCCCTGTCATCTCCTCTCTGCTTTCACCTTAACCACTACTTTGCTGCAGATGGTACCAAACAGATCCGTTCTTGACATCCTTCATGATGCCTGCCCCCTCCTTCTCCTCTCCAGCAAGTGAACTTCTGCTCTGTCCTTTTTCAGGCTGTGACTCCAAAGCTTAGGGCTGGATTCACCCCCACAAGCCTTCCTCCTCAGTCCCATCTGCTTTCAACTCAGCCACAGGTCAGGGGACAGACACCTACCCTTTCCCCTGCCTTTTCCTCTTCCTAATGAGACTTCTCCTTTTCAGACTTGGCCAAGAACCTTCTCCTGGTGTCAAGTCCACCGTCTGCTCCACTTACCTACCTGGTGTTCACAAATAGTGCCCTTGAACCCTGCAGAGGGCTTGGGATTGGTGGCCTGAGACAGAGACCAGAAACTCCGGGCTACCTTCCCGCAGTGCAGGAGCCCATGTGCCCACGCTGGGAGTTTGGTCCTGAACGGTTTCTCTGTATAAGATGGGCCTGAGCAGTGCAGCAAGGACTTGGCTGCATATCGGCATGACGGGAATCGAACCAAAACACATTTGCTCTGTGGTCTGAGCTCACAAGGGAAACAATACACTGCTTGCTTTGCTTTTATTCTGGCCCCTGGTGAGAAAATGTATGTATGGGCTTTATTGGGCAACTCTGCTTCTCTTCTTCTCTTGGTGTGTCCTGGTGCTCCCCTAAAATTCCTCCTCTCAGCTTCTCTCTTCTAAGCTCTAAGAACCAGGAGCTTTGAGGAAAGCAGCAGTCCAGAGGCTCCCAATGAAAGAAGCTGTGTTTGGTGACACTGGTCCCACCAGGCTGCATTCTTTGGGTAGGACACAGTTAGGCGGGGAAGACTGAAATGTTGTTTCTGCGCTAGGATTTGGGATAAAAAAAGCCTCACATCTCAACCCTCCTGAGCAGGGCTCTTGTACTTCCCCTTTATACACATCCTCTGCAGCAGAAAGAAGAGTGTCTTGGCTGTCCATGGAATATTCCTCCCTTCTCTTCTCCACTGGAGCTAAAGAGGACCATGAAACGGACAGCTCCAAGAGGAGGGGCCTGTTGTCACCTGGCCACCTGAAGACTCTCAGGTCACCTAGGGAATCTCTGGATTCAAATCCACCAAGCACTGACGACCCCACGGTCCCTTCCTCCCGCTGCCTCTCCTTCACACAAAGGAGACCCACTCCAGCCACCAGGCCAGTCCATCTGGCTATGGAAACCAAAAGAACAAAAATGCTTCTTACTGGATTGCCGGCCTTAATCTAGCTCTTGCTGAATTATTCAGGGATGGCATTAACTTATAAATGAGTGTGTTTGACTGATTTTGTGGTTGATGTAC
Source organism: Neogale vison (assembly GCF_020171115.1). NCBI lineage: Eukaryota > Metazoa > Chordata > Mammalia > Carnivora > Mustelidae > Neogale > Neogale vison. The sequence continues at coordinate 25,407,332 of NC_058095.1, read as the reverse complement.
AGATAAATTCTAATGAAAGACAGCTACAAGATTTTAAATTATTAATTAGACTGCCACTTAACAAAGCCTATTTGGCACTCTATTTCCTTGCTTAACAAGACAAAAACTTTAAGGATAGGTTCAGTATTAGCCCAGAGGCTGTTGATTTGCATTCTGTTTTTATAGCTCTAAAAATGAAAACCATAGATCCTGACCTTAAGCAGGCCACTTCTGGCGAAGCAAAATCCCCAACAGGCTGCCCTTTCTTCTTGGATGGTGCTGGGGGGCTCCAGGCCTGGCTTGCCCTGCCTGCCTCTCATCTCTAACCAGAGGCTTGCTTTTTATATCCCTAGTTCTGCCAGGATAGGCCAGGAGACGGAAAAGAGGGCAGGCAGCTGCTGAAGCCTTCAGCTCCCAGCACTGTCAGCAGCAGGATCCACTGAGGGCTCAGGCTGTTCTGGTTCACAGAGGTGCGGCTGTGGCCGGTAGAGTCCTTTCATTAAGAGACACAAGTCAGTACCCCTCCCCTCCAATTCCTAAAACATCCTGCCAGAGGACAGCACCCAGCTTGCTGTAATAGGACGACCAGAAATCAGAGCGATGACCCTCATGATCACAGCCTATACTCACCTTGCCCAGACAACCGAGCCTCCTCACTCCACAGAGCACTCCATTGTCAAGACCATGAGCCCAGCCCTTTGCAGAAAGTTAGAGGGTTTTTCTCTTCCACGTTACCCCCAGGATCTCAGGATGGCTGCTCTTTTTTCAAATCCAAACAGAGACTATGAAACTCCCTCAGGTCCAGGAGTCCATGCAGGGCTCTGCAGCTGATGGGCAGGGAAACTGCAATGATCATTTGAACCCATCCCTATAACATTTTTTTGCTCGGAGCTTTTGTGAACAATTTGGGAAACAAACTTCAATGGCCACCTTCCTTGGCATGAGCCTTGGACATACCTTTGGCTTTGAGCACACACCTAGAATCCACACAGTATTTGAGTGTCCTGTATATGTGTGTAAAAGAAACAAGTCCTACAGATCAGGACCAGGGGCTGAAAGAGAAGACTGTTCAGAAAAGGAGCAAAAATAAAGTTCTTGGTCCACACAATGTCCCAGCAGCAGGCTGTAGGCCACTGGAGCTCAGCCTAGCCCAGCAAAGGGCTTTTCTGCTCTGTTTTCCTTTGGCCAATCCAAGTGGTGAACCCCCATGACTGCCAAGCCTCCAGGAGTCACCTCTTAAACAGGGTAAGTGAGTCTCCTCCACTGGGAGAGGCCCCCAGAATGCACTGGGCTCATCCTGGGTTGGGTCTCTGGCTAGTGAGGATGGGAGAGAAAGGCTCCTGGAGTCTCCCTGGGCACTTCAGTCATGTAAATAAAGTACCTGGGCTGTTCTCTGGCTCATTTTTAACTATAAACTGCCAAAAGACAAGAGACCAAAAGGGAAATGGGATGTCAATTCCCTTCTATTATCTCCATCCCAAACCCAGAAACCCAGCCATGGCGGCCTTTTAAAACTGCCTAGGAATCCTTAGGCACCAGGGCAAGTGTGCACACTCCAGTCCCAAGCTTCTCAGATCCCGGCCTCAGCTCAGTTTTGTAAAGATCAGCCTCTGTGTGCAGGCACTGACCACCATGGCTAGCTGCTGAAAGGCCTTTTTTAAAGTCCCATTCTGCAGGGAAAAAGAACCGGGATGTATCAGTGAAGAGGTTTCTCCAACCAGCCAGAGAGACTTTTCCCCACAACACAGGAAAAGGTAGGCAGCGTCCCCGTCCCCCCCGCCCCCCGCCTCCCCGCCCTGCCCCGACCCACGTGGAAGACACAAGTCACCACAAGTTTGTGGCTATTGACACGACGGGGCAACAGAGGCTCCCCGATAGGCCTGAGCCAGCCTGAGCCAACCGGGACCACCACACAGCCTTTACTGCTTCCAGAGAAGGCGTGGTTTCTTCCCCCACCTGTCCCACCTGCTTGTGGGGTCTCTCCCCTGACCCCCACATCTGCTCCTCTCCACCCATCTTGAGGCTTCGCTTCCCATTCTTCCGCCACCTCCCCCTGCCCGTTTTCTCCTTCCCCATCCTACTGTGAGGTCAGAATCCTGTGCTTACGACACCTCGGTCTGTTGCCATGGAAACAGGGGCGGATTAAGGCAGGAGCACGGAGCGCAGGGATCAGGGCCCTTAGCTACCTGAGCTCCCGCCTTAGCCGGCTCCCGCAGGACCCGGGCAGCCACACGCAGCCGCCGCGGCTTACCCGCCGCCCGGCCCGGCCCAGAAACGATAGGGTCCCGACGGAGCGGCGCAGCTCGCCCAGACCAGGAACGGGAGGGAGGCAGACGCAGAGGCCGGGGCAGCTGGAGACCGCGCTTGCGGGCTCCCGGCGTGGTCACCTGCCCTCCCTGGGCCCCGGGGACTGCTCCCCGCGCGGCAGCCACGTGGGGGCGCGGCGGGACTTCTCCAGCACCCGCGCCAACTTTGCAGCGCTCTGCAATGAGCTGGGCTGCGGGGGAAAGGGGGGCAGGGGGAGGGTGGTTGTGGTTAGGTGGTCGCGGGGCCAGCTCTCCTCAAGTTGAGCCTGGCACCTGCCGCGCACAGAGCGGGTACGGCCCCTGCCTTCCCATCTCGCTGCTCCAGGCATAAGGAAAGTTTGAAGAACAGGACGGCAGGCGCTAGCCACCTCCCTTGGGCTGCTGGGTGCCCAGAGCCTGTCCCTGAGGACTAAAGCAGGACTGCAGGGAAGGTGCCCACGTCCCGGCCCCGCCTGAGAAGCGAGGGCGCGCAGTGAGCGCCCGGGCGGCTCGGTGACTGACCGCTGGCCGCCCTGGAGCGCGGGCCGCACCCGGCCCCGCCAAAGCGGCAGAACTGGAGCATGTGCCCACGCAGCGGAAGGAGTCTGCGACTGCAAAACTTTATAATGGCAAAGCAAAGGTCCCAGAAGGCCGGCTTCTGGGTAGCTCACAGTGGTCTCGAAATGACCTCGCCGAGCCAGATCCCTAGGCCTGGCCGCTTGATCCATGGCGCAAATCCCGTGTCTCGCAACCGGCCACCGACAGGGGCTGAGCTCCAGCAGCAAACCCTCCGCAGGTGCGTCCCCGCAAAGCCCGCCAGCCCGCCAGCCGCTGCTTCCCGGGCCAGGAGCTCGGGCGCCGGAGAGCGCTCGGGTGGCTCCCGGGCTCGAGGCTCGGCCGCGTGTGCACTCAACTCCAACTTGCCCCTTCGGCTCTAACTCACCTTTTCGAAGCATGTTGGCCGCGGGGCCGCCACTCGGAGGTCGGCCTAGGCGCGCTCCCTGCCGGAGTCCGGATTCAAATCCTTGGGTGCCGGCTACAGCTAATCCGAGCGCGTCGAGGCGGGGGCAAGCCGGGGATCCGCTTGTGCCCGGCAGCCCGGCCCCTCAGGGGCATGGTGAGCCCAAGCCCAGCGCCGAGAGCACCGGCGCCCACTAGCAACCGCGGCGCCGCCTGTCAGCCCTGCGCGCTCGTTCAGCCCCGGGACAAGCGGCTTGCTCCGCGGAGCCGGCGGCCTGCTTCTGCAGCCCCGAGATCTTTGCAGGTGGTTTTGAGGGGGGACGCCGCCCCCCGGCCGCCCGGCCGCCGGGCCGCGGCCCCCTCCTCTCCGCCCCCTCGGGCCGCCGCCGCCGCGGCTGCTGCAAAAGGGCGCTCGCACGCACCGCCGAGCTCCGGGGAAAGCGCCCGGCGCGCGTTTGCAGGACCCAGCGATCGGCGGAGCGGGGCGCCTCCCTTCCTCCCCCCCACCCCCCGGCTTCCCCCACCTTTTCTCCTCCCTTCCTCCCTCCCTCGCTCGCTAGCTCCCTCCCTCTCGCTCCGCTCCCCGCCCCCGCTCACGGAGCGCCTCCCATACAAAATTTATGAAAGTGCTCTCAGCTCGCGGTGCCGAGCGCCGTCCTATTCCCAGGGCAGCGGCGCTCAGCCGCGCGGCGCCGCCTCCCAAGGTGTTTTCGCTGCGCCCGCCCCTAGGGACGATCCTTGGCCCGTGTCGGTCCGAGTACCTGCCCCAGGCTTGGGCGGCCGTCGGGCTACTCGAAAGCCCCTTCTCGGCCCCGCGGGCTTCCCGGAGCTCGCGCCCGCAGCCCAACCCCCGTCTGCTCGCCCTTCGCGGCTGGAGGTCACTGAGAGAGGCGGCTGGAAGCGTGCGCTCTGCCCACTGGCTGGGACAGGAGGACTGCCACCCAGAGACCCCGATCACAAGTCTGCACTCCTGCCCATATCCTCTCTAGGCGACTCCGCTTCCTTCTTGGAGGCTCGACGGCTCCTCCCCGTCCAGGACAGCTCCGGGAAACCCAGCCGCCTCGCATCCCGCGTCCCAGGATACTATTCCTTTGGGGGGTAGGTGTGGCGCGCCCCCAGACTGGTCTAGTCCACGCAGCAAGCATTCAGGGAGGCCCAGTTCCAAATTCTAGAGTGAGGAAGGGACCAGTGTGGGGCTCAGGTGGGCTATCCCCGCCTAGGGGGGTGTCCCCGATCTCCTTCAGTCTACACCGACCCCGCCCGGGGCTTCCAGGAAAATGGAGGCACCGCTTAGAAAGCAGGTCCCGCAGGGGGCCAGTTGGGCTGAACAGAAAAGGTTCAGGCCAGGCGAGATCCTGGGTGGAGGCGGCACCCCCTACTGGCCTGGAATAAGAGGGGTCCTGGGAAAGGAAGAAGAGGGCGCTAAGTCACTCATTCAAGGAGGGTCAATTCGTGGGGCATTACTATTCCTAGGGATTCAGCCGGTGAAAAAGACAAGGTCTCTGCATTCAATGGCACCAAGGCTCTGGGTTTCCGCTAACTACATAGGCATGTAACTACAAGAGCTTAGGGCATAGCTGGGGAAGAAAGACCCACAAGGCATCTTAGAATGTGACAGGAGGAGAAACAAAGTGTTGGGGGCTCTACTAGCTCTGTGAGGGGGTTGAAGGTGAAGGATGATCAAGGAAGCCTTCATCAAAGGGATGCCATTTAGGTTGGGGCTTGAGGGTTGAGTTATCAGTCTGAGAAGAAAAAGGGCATTCAAGGCAGGAGAAAAGGTGCAAATGCTTGAAGGTGAAAAAGTAACCTTGTTCTGATGATTAAGAAGATTGGTCCATCTTGGGATGGAACTGGAGGTGGAGTATTCTCTCTCTCAGCCTTGACCAGCTGCAGGGCTGGACTTAGTCCCACACCCTGCCAGGCATTAAAGCTGGTCTCAAGGCCCTGGGCTCTCCGTGAGCGAACTGAGGCCCAGTGAGGTTGAACAACTTGCTCCATGTCATAAAGCAGATCAGTGCCAAAGTGTAGCCCTTAATCGGGGTCTGCTAATCTTCCTTCCAGCCCCCTGAGCTGTCTCCCCATGACCCCCCTGCCCCACAAACTCCAGCATCTCAGACGAAGTTGGCTGGGGCTGGGCGTGAGTGTGAGAAACACAGTTATTTCGGGCCTCAGGAGGGCTGGGCGCTGCTTTGGAGTCCAGCCAGGGGGTGGGGGTGACTTGAGGCGGGTGTTGTGGTATAATGTGGGGGTGCACTGTGCCCGCCTTCTTGTCAGGCAGTAATTACTCAGCCTGCTGAGTAACTCAGGCAGGGAGACCCCCCACCAACAGATGGAGGTGTTCTCGGCCCAAGCTGAAGGACAGCCCCCAATGTCCTTCACTGCAGTTATCTTAGGGGACATGCTCACATCTGTCCTTGATGCCTAGTTCCCCTAGACATCACCTGGTTTCCTAATGGGTGCTAGGGCAGCTCATTCAGCACAAGAGGCTGTGGGGCGATGTTGTAAGAGGGTGAGGGCCGAGACCTGCTAGGGAGATGCCACTTGCTCTTGTGGAATCAATTCCCCTCTCCCAACCTCCATGGATCTCACAGCTGCAGCCAGAGTTAAAGCTGTCCACAGGCTGGGCCTTAGTGTCCTGAGGGGGAGGGGCTGGACTCAGGGGATCGCTGGAATTGAGATTTTGCACCTTGGGAGTCCAAAGAACCCAGGGGAGATGGGAAGTCCATGCCGAGCTCTTATCAAGGCAAGAGGGGTATTCCTGGGACCCATATTGGCCACAGCCCTGTCCAAAACTATGACTGTCCTAAGGTATCAGTCAGTGGCCTGGGGGGACAGAGCACTGACCCTTCTGGTCCTCCCCTTGGCTGCTCACTCTCAGCCAGCCCATACATCCTTTCTCTTTGGGCAGCCGCCCAGGCAGGCCTGTCCCTGGCTGCTTGTTTGTCACTTCTCCCTGTACCTTAATTAGGAGTTTCCAAGCAATGTGGGCCTCCAGGGGAGCCCCAGGCCACAGAGCTACCTTAAAGGGCCAGCTGTGCTCTCATCACCACCTCTGAGAGAGGAAGGTGGTGCCAGAGGGCTGGATGGGCAAACAGCCCTGGGGGACTATTGCTGTATGGGGCAGACCTTGCTAAGGGCCAGTCCTGCAGGTACTCTGATCTTCCAAAGGTCAAGGCCATCTCACTGGCTGCTTATGCCTTCCCTTTGGGATCTCAGGAGCCCAGGTCTGATCAAGAGAAAGGCTATCTGGACCCGAGAGGCAGCCAAGGCAGGGAAAAGAGTAGATTGGTTTAGGCAACCGGATTCCTTGGACTGCTCCCCCTATTCCCACGCCCTGCCCCAGGAAAGCACCCTCAGGCTGGGGCCTTTCCTTGGTAGCAGTTTTTCACATGGGAAACCTTCCAGCATTCTGCACTGTTGGTCCTAAAGGTAAGGGCACTCTGGCGCTCAGAAAACCCCAGGACTCAACTTGGAGCTGGGCTGATGGGAGCTGAGTTCTGTCTTGTTTGGGCAGTGGGGTCCTCTGAGGTACGGAATTTGGCTCTACCTACACGGCCTCCACTGCTTACCAGGAGGGGAGACAGAGAGGAGCAAAAGGGATACGGGGCGTTGGCGGGGGTGGTGTCCCATTCACAAGACTTGGCTCACAGAATTCGGGCAGGGAGTCGGCAAATAGGGGAGCACTGGTCCGGGAGTGCCAGGTCTGGAAAACCGGGAGCGGAGGAGAAGACTGGATCGTCGAGAGAGTGCAACTGCGATTGCTACCGGACTGCTACCGGCGGCGGAGAGCTGGGTCCCTGCGGGCTGGGGGGGGTGGGGTGGGGACCGCGGTAGCCCCGCCCCTACCGTCTCCTTCCTAGTCCCCGCCCAGCAAATTCCCGCCCCTCGCCAGCGACCGGCGGTCGATCGCAAGGTCTGAGTTCTCGGCCTTCTTCTAGTACTGCCTTTTTGGTCTCCACGTGGACAGGCCAGTAATGGCGGCGCTAGAGGAGTCCGTGGTGACGGAGCGGGGCATCCGAAACGGCACTGGTAGAGGTGGGTGCTACTACGCTGCGGCCTCCGGACCTCGCATCGCGAGTCAGGGCTCCCAAGTCAGGGACAGCACCTTCCCCCACTAACGGCGGCGGCCTTTCTCCGCCAGACCCGGAGGGCCCCGCGGTTACTTGCTCCGGCGGCTTTCGCTGGAGCCCAGAGGGACCAGTCTTCCTTTTGCAGCCTTAGGGCGCGATCCCGAGCAGCAATTCCTAGGAGCTTGTAATCCTCAAGCCGGAAACGCTGCCCCCGCCCTTGCCTTGGCTGGCACAGGAGGACTCACGGATAAAGCGGACCCGATGGGGAAGGAAAGAGCGAGGCGCGCTGCAGCGGCCATTCCACAAATGGGCCGTCGGGGGATGCCTCCATGAAAGAGGCACAGGGTTTCATTCATCCAGCTCACTGACTGCCAGGCCTGTGCTGGGTTCAGGGACTACACAGCAGCCTTGCCCTCAGGGATCTTGTCTACCCGGGAATACTGATGTAAACTGAAGATCACAGACACGTGATAAAAGAGGAGGCGCCTACTAGTCCCGAGGACAAATTGAGCTACTAAAACCAGCAGCTCCCACATCCCAACGTCCACAGGGGACTTGCCCTATCAGAGGAGCTTTTGTGAGGGGCCCAGGATTCTGGGCTATTTGTTCCAAGGTCTTTGAAACAAATGAACAAAAACTATGGCCGTAGTAACATTCAAATATGGTCTCATCAACCATCATCAACTACCATCATCTGCCCACAGGCAGAGGACGAAGGGTTATGTCTGGGAGGATCCCACCCATAGTAGTAAAGGGCCCTAGCAGAAGTTCTGGCACAAAGTGCAAGTTCAATAAATATTTGTTCAATAAATTAATTTCTTGATTCCTTATCACATTCCCAAACTCTGGTTCCCAGATAATAGGGTTGAGCTAAGCTGAATTATGAGGAATAGGAAGCAAATTAAGGGTTGCAGCTTTGCTAATGGCTACAGTGTTTTCTCCTTTAATTAGGTTGTAATTTGTACACCTGCATTTGCCCCTGCTAGACTACTAGCCTCTAAAGGGTGGGGTCGCTTTTCTGTCCTTACCTGTTTGCCTGCAGTCCTAACTAGAGTGTGTTCTTTTATTTTTCCTGGGGTGGAACAGTGAGACTAAGGAAGCTGTTAAGTCAGTTAAATATTTGGTTTTTATTTCCCTTTTAAACGAGGAGAGGGAAGAGCCCCACTGTAGACAGAGTCAGTAGGACTTGAGTAAAGAGGGCAGTCTTTTAAGTCAGTACTTAATAAGTTTGCTTATAGACTGCATATCTAGGACCTCAGAACTTCAAAGTGTTCTCAGGGACGTGTGTGAGGGGTTGGGCTCAGGGGAGGACATTTTCCCAGACTTCTAGGCTCTTGGGTTTTCCTCAGAGTTGTTCTTTACCAAGGAGCGGTTGTTTGGACTCAGTTCAGTCTCCTGGTGTTATCTCTGTTCTCCCAAAGGTAAGGGATGGGGTATACCTCACTCATGGGCTCAAATCTTTGATTCTCCGTAATCTCTCAGTATGGAAGTTAATTATGCAGATCTCTTTCAGGCTTAATGGGTTGTCTTTCCAGCTTCAGAATGAACTCAGTGAGGAAGAAAGCTGGGTTAACCCCCTTGGCATCTGGGATCTGGGCCTGAAACTTGGGTGGTGTTAAGGACTTAACTGGGTCTGGTTCTCTTTTAGGCCAGGTGCCAACTCAGTCCTTTCATTTGTCCTAGGTCGAGCCCCTAGGGGCCGCTTGGCCAATCAGATCCCTCCTGAGATCCTGAACAACCCCCAGCTGCAGGCAGCCATTCAGGTCCTGCCTTCCAACTATAACTTTGAGATTCCCAAGACCATCTGGAGGATTCAGCAGGCCCAGGCCAAAAAGGGTGAGCCCCCAAGTTTTGAGATGGGGTAGGGATGGAGAGGTTGCCTGGCTCTGTCAGGGACAGTATCCCCATCCTAGGATTTTCCTAGACCTCTGCTCTCATGTCTTCGCTCTGTCTTTCAGTGGCCTTGCAAATGCCTGAGGGCCTTCTCCTCTTTGCCTGCACCATTGTGGATATCTTGGAAAGGTGAGGCTTGGGGCACTGGAGAAGAAGCTAAGCCAAGACCTTCCCCATGCCCATTATATCTCTTCCTGTTGACATTTTTTCCTTCTGGACCTTGGCCTTACCCTGCCCCCTCCCACAACCATACATGCACAAAGGGAAAAAGTCAAAACTAAACTCCCAGCCTGCTGAGATCCCAGCCTGTCTGGCTTGGCTTGTCTGTATAAATCTCTTTTTCCCTAAAAAAAGTGGGGGAGAGGGTGCAGCAGGGAGTGGGGAGATGAGTTGTTTCCAGTATTTTCAAAGCTGGGCCTAGAGCAGGTGGTGGGGCCTGAGGAGGCATCCTTAGAGCTGACCTGTAATGAGCTGTGTTGTCAGCATCAGGTCTAGCCAAGGGGAACCTTTTTCTCCCACACATTTGGGGGAGTAGGGCAAGGAGGGGCTTGGTGGGGGAGAAGTGTCTAGGAGATGGTATTCAGTTCCTCTCCCCTCTCTAAGTTTCTTCATTACAATGAGCCATCCTGGGGCTGGGGGTGGGGAGTTCTCAGCCATCTGGAACCAGCACAGGAACAGGGAGGGGGAATGGGGAAAGGGGAGGTCATCTCGTGATGGGAACCTCCCACTTCCCTGCTGCTGCCCTCCCCCACTCCGCTTCTCATCCACTGCCACAGACTCACTTCCCAGCTCCCACCCTCTTGCCCCTTGGGGATGCTCTCTGGGGCTCAGGCCAATTTGCATACATTTTAATCTATAAAAAATTAAGTGCTCTGGCTGACTCAGACGCCTGGGCTGCATTTTAAGGAGTTGAATAATCTGCTTCTGTGCACAGACTGATTTGGGGAAGGGGGAGGAGGAAGGGCTGCTGACTGACAGCAGCTCAGCTTTCCCCAGCACACCTCCAGGAGAGAGATGGGAGACCCTAGTTGCCAAGCCAGGCCCTGTGGCCCAGGTGTGCATCTCTCAAGGAAGAGCTGGTCCTCTAGCACCATGCCCCTGGTGAATTTGGGGAGTGTGGGGTCTTCCCCACCCACCCCTGTCCCCCAGTGATTCAGGCCTGGCAGCAGATCCTATGGCAATGTGTTGGCCAGAGCCCACTCTTTCTGACGCATGAGGCGTGTGGGTGGTGCCATGTGCTATGGGGGAGCCGTTCGTGGGTCCCCCCCACCCTGGGTGCAGAGGGCCCTAACTAAGGGTGGGGAGGTAGCAGGGGGTCTGGGTGACAGGGAGGCTGTGTGTTTCCCTACATGCATACCCACGCACGCTGTAGTGTCAAAGCATGGGAGTGGGCGCCTCTGCATGTGTGTGCATGCCCCTTGCTCTGGGTGGGACAAGCCGGGGTGTTAGAGCCCCCGTATCTGACCCTGTGTCTGCCCAGCTGAGAGGTGGGGATCCTTCTTGAAGTCTGGGCTTGGATGGAGGAACCCGGGTGCTACAGAGACCGTGCTCATACCGCTCCAGTTCCAAGAGCTGCTGCCAGGACCGGGGGATGTGACAGCTGGGCCCCTCCTACTCTTTGTTGGCAGAAGTGGCAGCTGCCAGCCCCAGTGATTGCGGGGCGTAGGGAGAGGAGCTGGGCCCTGAGATATCCCCACAGGGGTAGGTCTCTCTCCCACCTCACCCTGGTGTCACCATCTCGTTGTCCCCCTCCCCGTTCCCTCACCTCCACAGGTTCACAGAGGCTGAAGTGATGGTGATGGGCGATGTGACATATGGGGCTTGCTGTGTGGATGACTTTACCGCCAGGGCCCTGGGAGCTGACTTCCTGGTGCACTATGGCCACAGCTGCCTGGGTATGGTGGGCAGGGATCCTGGCTGGGAGGCAGGGAGGCAGGACTGCATGCTAATTCCCCCATCATGGTGCCTTCTTGTCCTGCTTGCAGGCAGGAGGTCCCTCCCAGTTTCTGGGATGGCTTTGGCCTTCCTGCTCTGCAGGTGGATCTTTCCTTTGGGTTTGGTTGCCTTGGAAACAACATTGCTGTCCCAGATGTGGGTGTTTGAAAGGCTGTTGGTGGTAGAGCAGTCTGGGCCCCCAGTCGAGGGGTGGAAAAGGAGCTTCTAAGGGAAACTATCACTGTGTCCCTCCTCCCCCCAGCCCCCTGCCCCCCGCCTCCTGCTTACTCCTTGTATCCCTAGGCTGAAGCCACTGGTCCTGGCTGCTCAGAGACCTTGGCCCAGGCAGGCCCCCTGCACCTCTGGCCTTCCAAAACAGTCTCCTGAATTCTTGTCTCTTCCCAGTTCCCATGGACACCTCGGCCCGAGACTTCCGGGTACTGTATGTCTTTGTGGACATCCGGATAGATACTACCCACCTCCTGGATTCTATCCGCCTCACCTTTCCCCCAGCTACTTCCCTTGCCCTGGTCAGCACCATTCAGTTTGTGTCGACCTTGCAGGTAAGTGAACAGATAGGCAGCCAGCCTCCGGACTCTTCATGAGGCCCATGTTAGGTGCTCCGGCTGGTCCTCTGGCCCTGGCTCTCCCTCTTCACCCACTTGCTTCCCTTCCCTCCTCATCCCTCCAGGCAGCTGCCCAGGAGCTGAGAGCTGAGTACCATGTGAGTGTCCCACAGTGCAAGCCCCTGTCCCCTGGGGAGATCCTGGGCTGCACGGCTCCCCAGCTGCCCAGAGAGGTGGAGGCTGTTGTGTAAGTGAAAGATGAGGGCCCAGTCGGAGAGACATAAGAAATGCACCTAGAGGGGCACCTGGGTGGCTCAGTGGGTTAAAACCTCTGTCTTCGGCTCAGGTCATGATCCCAAGGTCCTGGGATAGAGCCCTGCATGGGCTTTCGGTTCAGCAGGGAGCCTGCTTCCCTTCCTCTTTCTCTGCCTGCCTCTTTGCCTACTTGTGATCTCTGTCTATCAAAAAATAAATAAAATCTTAAAAAAAAAAAAAAAAAGGCACCTAGAAGGGATCGGGAGGTTCATTGTGTAGGAAAGGAAGCTGAGTCTCAAGCTCTTTTTTAACTGTTTGCTCAAGGTCACCCTGCAAAATGGGGACCGAATAGGGTTGCAGGTGGCCTGTCTCCCTCTCAGGTGCTCTGTCCACCAGGTAAGAGGCTATGCCCAGGCTGGGGTAGGAATCAGAGGGCCTCATGTGGTGGGGAGTGGGGGTGAGGGTGGGCTAGAAATGGTGGGAATATAATTGGAGAAGATGGATGGGCACGCCCAGGCTGCAGCCCCGTTAATTTAGCATCCGGACAGCTAACAAGCAGGAGCAGCATGTCTCCTGCCGCCTAATTATTTTAGGTAATGGAAATGCTTAATGTTGTGTGAATACAGCCAGCCTCAGAGCTGATAGCTCCCCCGGCTGGGACTAGGGAGGGGAGCCCCATTCCTAGCTAATGGCAGGGAGAGCGGGAGGGGCACTCCCTGACTCAGCCCCGCCTCTGGGGCTATAGATGCTGGTCCCATAGGGCCTGCTGCTCCCATATAGGACAGCCCTGCTCCTGAAGGGACATTGCCCCTCTGCCTGTGCCCGCAGGATTCTGAGCCTGTGGGTGCCTACCACTGGGGGCTTCAAGGTGTGTGTTGGAGAGAAACCCTGAATGTGGGGCATTCATCACAAAAATCAGTGTGGTCTCCAAGAAGGAACTGCATTCGTGATTGTCCTCTATGCTCTGCCTTCTCTGTGGACTGGGAAGCTCCTTTTAGGGACAGGCTTGATAGAGCCTGGTGGTTAAGCCTAGAGACAAGTCCTAGATCTACTGCTTAATAGCTGTGTGACTTTGGGTAAATTCCTTAACATCCCTGAATAGCAGCTGTATCTATTGTAAAATCGGGATACTCTAAGTACCTCAGAGGACTATTTGAGGGTGTGAGTGTGGAGTCCTACATGGCAAGTTCTTATTCCGGGCCTTGGTGCACAGAAGACACAAATCCAGTAAACAGTAGTTGTTACAACTCAGTAAGAGGACCTGAGAGCCAGTTTGGGGAGAGAGAGCCGTTGTAGACCCTGAAACTTCATTTACAACAGCGATGACACACCGAACCCTATTTGCCATGTCTGTGTTGAGCTAGATAAGGAACTGTCCCGCCATCTCCAAGGTAGGATGTCTAGAGCCCTGAGCAGCCTTCCCATGGCCATGGCTGCCCTTTTACCCTTCCCCCAGAAGTCTGGGGTGAGGAGCAGTTCTCAGATTCTGCATTACATAACTAGAAGGGCCTTATTCTCATCCAGTTTGAACTCCTTATTTTGCGCATGAGAAAACCAAGGTCTCAGGAGGCGGAATGTTGACTTGGGCCGGTCTGCCCTCCCCTCACAGTAGCAGCACATTCAGCCGGGAGCTCAGTCTGGACCTCCAAGCCAGTGCCCACCTTTTCTGCTGTCTCACCGTACCCCACATTTGTCATCCCCTGTCTCTCTGCTGCAGATATCTTGGAGACGGCCGTTTCCATCTGGAGTCTGTCATGATTGCCAACCCTGGTGTCCCCGCTTACCGGTATGGGCTGAGCTGGGCTGACCAGCTAGGGAGAGGGTGGGATATCCCTGCCACTGAAGCCCTCAACTGGTTGAAACTTCCTCATTCCCTGGCCCCTTGACAGCCAACAGCTCTAAGTATCTGAGGTACTTGGGTCCTGAATCCAGGCGTCAGACCCAGAGCTGCTGTTGCACAGTACCCACGCATCCCCCACTGGGATTCATACGGAGATTCTAAATCCTCCTCCTACTTTTGCCTGCTCCACCTGTGGGACTGAGCTTTCTAATGACGGTCTCTGCTCTCTTCCTCTTTACCTCCATGGAACCTAAAGATTCAGACCAAGGGACTGGGTCAGGGAGCTATGGGTACAACAGGTACCATGAGTGGCTGTCACCGTAACCCTCATAGCTTCTTTTCCAGATATGACCCATACAGCAAAGTCCTATCCAGAGAACACTATGATCACCAGCGCATGCAAGCCAACCGCCAAGAAGCCATAGCCACAGCCCGCTCAGCTAAATCCTGGGGCCTTATACTGGGCACTTTGGGCCGCCAGGGCAGCCCCAAAATTCTGGAGGTCAGAGGGCTTGGGATGGCCTCTGGAGTAGGGGACTGACTAGAAACCCAGCTGGGAAAATTACTTAAGGGATTTTGACTTGGTTGCTTGACCATGGTGACCTGATCTTGGCCTCCATCTTCCAGCAGCACCTGGAATCTAGGCTCCAAGCCTTAGGACTTCCCTTCCTGAGGCTGTTGCTCTCTGAGATCTTCCCCAGCAAGCTTAACCTACTTCCTGAAGTGGATGTGTAAGTTTCCTCACCTTACCTGTCTAGCAATGACTCTGGCTAAGGAAGCTTCCTTAGATCAGTGTCCTGCCCAGCACATATTGAAGGCTGGAGTCAGTGGGGATTGCTTCCATGAATGTTCATGTTTACAGAGCCCTCATCAGCAGGGGCTGCTCTTGGCTGGGGGTCTCACCCATTTCAGTTTGGGAGCTCACAGGCAACTGTAACATCACAGTCATTCTTTTGAGGTAGGTAGCTGGCACCTGCAGTGTACCAGAATTAAGCTAAATTGGATTCTGGAGTTAAGATCACAGATAAGCTGCCTGGGCCCTGCCCTCAGAGAGCTCGCAGATGGCTCTCTCAGGAAACAAGAAAATCAACAGCTATAGTGTTAATCTGAACGGTAGTACGTGACTGTCTTTACTCTAGAATTAATAGTAAGCATTCATTGGGTGTGTTGGGAACAAAGTCATGTTTTTCAGCATGCTGCCCAGGGGAGGACCACCTTCCCCACCCCCACCTTGGGTCTGACCTGACCTTCCCTTCCCAGGTGGGTGCAGGTAGCATGTCCGCGCCTTTCCATTGATTGGGGCACAGCCTTCCCCAAGCCGCTGCTGACACCCTATGAGGTAACCCTGCGTTTTGAAAATACCTGAGAGAGAGTGGGCTTTGCACCTGGTTCTGTCCAGGGAGGGATCTGCAGTGGGGTGGGCAGCACCTGTTACAGCTGACTCATTTCTTAGTTGTGTGGCCTTGGGCAAGTCTCTTAACCTGTCAGAGCTTCACATTTCCTTTCTGTGGTATGAGGACAATAGGACCTCCATAGGCCATCGTGAAGATTTAATCAATTAATCCTGCCCAGAAAAAGTATTGTTGTCCGGGTGCCCTCCCTTAGGCAGTGGTGGCCCTGAGGGACATTTCCTGGCAGCAGCCCTACCCTATGGACTTCTACGCCGCCAGCTCCTTGGGGCCATGGACAGTCAACCACCGACGGAACCGCCCCCTCCAGGCCCTGAGCCCGCTGGCATTGGAGAAGGTAGGCCCAGACTTGCAAGCCGGGAGGAGAGAGACCAAAGGCGCGGCCTCGCCTGGCCGCCTCCCTAGCGATGCGAGCCGAGGCCGCCGCCGTGAGGCCGCTACGGGAAATGCACGGGAGTAGGGTGGAGGACGTCGCAGAATGGAGACCCTGAGCAGAGTCGGCCATCCTCCTATGCAGGAGGAGTCCGCGCAGCAATCTCCAGCCGCGGCTTGCGACGGCTGCAGCTGCGGAGATGATAAGGGAGCAACGAACGCTCGATGAGCCCTTCCTTGGTCTCAGGTATCCGCCCCTGCTTGGGCCGCGCCTGGTTGTTATGGGAACACCCGGTTCGCGCAGAGGCCCACCTTCGGGGTGGGGCCGGCATTTGGTCCCACCCCTCGTGCATTCGATTTCCGCTCGGGGAAAGGCTGCTTCCGGTCCCTGGCGCGTTGCTCGGCAAGATGGCGGCTCGGCCGCCGCTGAGGGTATTAGCCCTGGCCGGCTTCCGGCAGAGCGAGCGGGGCTTCCGCGAGAAGACGGGAGCGCTGAGGAAGGCGCTGCGGGGCCGCGCCGAACTCGTGTGCCTCAGCGGCCCGCACCTGGTCGCGGATGCTGCGGGTCGCGAGGGCGCCGGGCCGGACTCCGGTGAGACGGGCCGTGCCCGGGAAATGCACTCTGAGTCTCTTACCTGGCCTCGTTTCCGTAACGCCTTTCAGCTTACCCCCACGCCGCATCCTCACCTCTTCCTTCCTCCTGCCCATACACTTCATTTCTTCCATCCCAGCCTCCCAGGCCTCCACCATGATCAGGCTTGCCATGCCTTGCCATGCCACTCTGCTCTCCACTTCGTTACCCCCAGATTCTGCCTCTTCGCTAGTTGTCAGCCCCCAACCCCCCCTCCCTCCCGTTTTCATTTCTCATGCCCTAGATACCCGCTTGCCCTAACCCCATACTTTCCCCGTTATCGCTTTAGAGCCCTGCCTTCCGGAGGAGCAGCCTCGAGGCTGGTGGTTTTCAGAACAAGAGGCAGATGTTTTCAACGCCCTGAGCCAGCCCACAGTATGCAGAGGCCTGGAGGAAGCCTTGGGAACCGTGGCACAGGCACTGAAGCAACTGGGACCTTTTGATGGGCTCCTTGGTTTCAGCCAGGGAGCCGCGCTGGCAGCCGTTGTGTGTGCCCTTGGCCAAGCTGGCGATCCCCGCTTCCCCTTGCCAAGGTTTATCATCCTGGTATCTGGTTTCAGTCCCCGAGGCCTTGGACTCAAGGAACCCATCCTGCAGTGCCCCTTATTACTGCCTTCACTACACGTTTTTGGGGATACTGACTGCGTCATCCCCTCTCAGGAAAGTATGCAGCTGGCTAGCCGATTCACTGGAGCCGTCACCCTCACCCATTCTGGTGGCCACTTCATTCCAGCAGCTGCGGCCCAGCGTCAGGCCTACCTCAAGTTCTTGGACCAGTTTGCAGCGTGAAAGATGAACAAATGGCTCTGCCCCTACTTTCCCCACCCCCACATGACCTCGGGGCAGCCTCTGTAATCCAGTCCTTACATCCCCCCCCACCCTTGGGAGCTTAGCGGCTGTCGGTGTTCCTCATCATCACCAATTAAGAGACAAGTATCAATTCTGAGACTCAGCTTATTATAAGCCCAGCTCTACACTCAAGAAAAAAGGGATCAGAAGGACTTAGCGGAGCTTGGCATCTGCCACTCAAACATGAAAAAGGCCAGTGGACCCCTGGATAAGTGGAGGGTAACAGGGGAACATGGGGGCTGATGCTACTGTGACTGCTGCGTAATAAAGTGCTGGTGGCAATTTTGAGCATCTTTTTCCTCCTACGCACAGGAAAGCCATTTTGTGACAGAAGTCCGGATTCCTGACATCCACACAGCTTCCAGGGCAGCTCCAAAGAGGGAAGGACGTGTTTCTAGTTACAAACCCCCCAGGATAAGCTCATGTGTACCCACATTTGGTAGAAATCTCAAGTCCCAAGCGGAAGGAAAGGAGGCCTTGGTAGCAGAGTTGGAAGAATTTTACTTTTGAGAAGTTCTCGGAAGAGATCGCCGGGCAAGGTGCTCCCTGGGCTCCCCTGAGTTAGGCTTCCTCTGAACCCTGAGGGTTGTGTACTGGCCTTCTGTCAAACTCTGGCTTCTTGGGTGCTCTGCTTTTTCCTCCAGAACTGCTTTGGCCCCTCTGAACTATAAGCTTGGAGGATGGGTTGGTCCTAGACCTTGGGAAGAGGCCCAAAACCACACAAAAGAAACCCTTTTACAAATCTGCCCTCACCTGCAGTTTCTGGGGTTGATGCTGCTTTGTAGTGATCCAGCCAGGGCCTAAGTAGCCCCTCCAGTTTTAGAGATCATTCGTTCCCAGACACTCTAAAGACGGCCCACTTTAGCTCCTTGCCCTGCTTCCAGTGCCCCCACCTGTGGCCCATCCTGCTCTTTGATTTCAGCCCTGCCTCTGCAGGATCACGACCTCATTCCTTTTCTGGAATATCCCAGGAGGCCCTGATCTAGCCCTCAAGCATGGTTGTTCCCAGGGAGTTTAGGAATTGAATAGGAATCGGGTTAGGGGATATAGCACAAATACCTCCTCCCATCCTGAGACAGACTAATATACCTTAAATTACCCCAAATCCTGAATTCTTCACTAACAACAGTAGTTGTCTAAGAAAAAAAAACTGGAGTTACACCGCCCTCCCCCAGCAGACCCAGTTTACTGGAATTTAGGACCTTTACAGCAGAAAGTGGGGATGGGAGGATAGTTCCCCCTTGCTAGTATCAGCTTTGCTTGCTCTTGGGTTTTTTTTTTTTTTTTTAAGATTTTTAAAAAATTATTTATTTGACAGAGAGAGATCACAAGTAGGCAGAGGGTCAGGCAGAGAGAGAGAGGAGGAAGCAGGCTCAGAAGAGAGAGGAGGAAGCAGGAGCAGAGAGCCCGATGCGGGACTCGATCCCAGGACCCTGAGATCATGACCTGAGCCGAAGGCAGCGGCTTAACCCACTGAGCCACCCAGGCACCCCAGCTCTTGGGTGTTTTAAAGGGATCCCTTTGAAAAAAGGAGGGGACTCAGAAATGGACTGAATTACTGCTACAGACCTGTTGAATTTGGCCCATAGGATTTCAGAAAATACTGGATTTATAGTATTTAATATCTTACGAATTTCACACACAGAAAGATCCCCGGCTTCTCTGGAAATGAGTTCAGAGTGGAATGCAGTGAGTATGCAGTTCAGAGCTCATGTGCCCCCATGGCCATCATAGCCTGCCCCCTTTAGTGAGGTCCCAAGAGGTGAAAACGATGACAGTTGCTACCACAGCCCTTGCTACTTGGAATTACTGTGAGGATGAAAAGAGAGAGAACAAGATAGAGTGGGGAATGAATTTTAAGCCAGGGTTTAAAGTTAGAAGGATGAGGGTAGAGTAGAACAGTATTAGGGGGAGCAGAAGTGCTCAGTGCTCTGGGTGAGAATTCTCCCTCCCCCACCTCCTGCCTTAAGAATCAGAAAATGTCCAAGCTAGAAGGAAAGAGATCATGTGGTCACTGCTTCCCAACAAGTGAGATGTCCTCTCCCATCACATCCTCCAGAAGCAACAGAGAATCTTAGGGGTCATTGTCGCCTACCCCACACAGATGCTACAGACCACTTGCATCAGAATCATGTTAAAACTTGACCTACCGGGCGCCTGGGTGGCTCAGTGGGTTAAGCCGCTGCCTTCGGCTCAGGTCATGATCTCAGGGTCCCGGGATCGAGTCCCGCATCGGGCTCTCTGCTCAGCAGAGAGCCTGCTTCCTCCTCTCTCTCTCTCTCTCTCTCTCTCTCTGCCTGCCTCTCTGCCTACTTCTGAACTCTCTCTCTCTGTCAAATAAATAAATTAAAAAAAATCTTAAAAAAATATTAAAAACAAAAACAAAAAACTTGACCTACCAAGGGGCACCTGGGTGGCTCAGTGGTTAAGCCGCTGCCTTCGGCTCGGGTCATGATCTCAGGGTCTTGGGATCGAGTCCTGCATCGGGCTCTCCGCTCAGTGGGGAGCCTGCTTCCCTCTCTCTCTCTCTCTGCCTGCCTCTCTGCCTACTTGTGATCTTTCTCTGTCAAATAAATAAATAAAACCTTAAAAAAAAAAAAAAAACGACCTACCAAGCCAGCTGCTGGACCAAGGAATCTGCATTTTGGCAAACTCCCTGAACTGGACACTCCCATACCTTGAAAACCATTGCCTTAGAGAGTGGAATATAAGTCTCTGGTAAACGTGCTATTTGAAAAACACAACACACACCTGGGATTCTCATGCGCTCCACTAGGGATGGGAAGAAAGCTCTCCAATTAACCATTCATGTAACATTTTCAATTTGTATCTAAGGGAAATGAGGTCCGGAGGTTAGAAAGAGGAGTACCTTTGGTGGAGTGCTAACTACACCTGATACTGTGAAAAGCAGAAACTTTAGAGAGTTGCCCAATTTAATCTCACTATTTCCTGAAGTAGCCACTATTAACTTAATATTACAACTGAGGAAAACAGGTGCAGAGGAGTTAAGTAACTTACCCAAAGTTGGATTCAGATCCAGAATTCACATTCCTAACCATTCCTAGTCATTGCTTTCTCTCCTGTAACCTCAGAAGTGCACAGAGGACACGCAGCACTCACGACTTTTGGGCTAGGTGTCCTGTCTGGGTCTCACCTTCCTAATCCATAAAACAGGTTGGGGTTGGGGTGCACTCCTTGAGGTTCTAAGATACTAAAAAATTCTCTAAAGTCACTTCTCTGGTTTCCCTCCTCTGACCATTTTCTCCAGATGGGTTCAAATTACAGACAACTTGGTCCCTTCAGAATATTGCTCCCATTTCTCTTCTCTGCCTCTCACTCCACCTTCAATACCTAAAGCTCTTGAGAGTAGTCCCTGAGCAAAGAAGTCCCCTCCATAGCCCAAGTCCAAGAGCTTCTGCTCAGAAAGTTGTGCTCCTTTCCCCTGTTCATTCTGCCTAAGTGGCCAGAGCTGGGGTCTCCTCAATGCTACCAGCCCCTCACAAAGACATAACGGCCTAGTAGAATACTTAAGATTGAAATAGCATTCTGCAGTTTTCAAAGGTTTTTACTCACGTGATCCTATTTGATCCTTACACTTCGGCCAGAGAGGAATGATTATTATCCCACGTTACACAAAGTTTAGAAACCCAGCCCCTTAAATGATAACCAGTCGGTGATGAGGCCAGGTTGGACCTCCTGCTTCCCAGTGCACTACTCCCATCTGCACACACTACAGTCTGCCCACAGATGGCCTCTGGATTCCAGAATCAAGAACATTTAATCTAAGACCTTGGGATCCGTGAGTGGGAGGAAGGAAGCGTGTGGGAATTGATTAGCTGTGAAACCAGCACCAATTGCCTTAAAAGTAGTTTAACAAAGGAGGGGTTATGGAGAGGTAACAGAAAATTGGATTAATGAGAGGCAGGACTGGATTGCATTGACCATTTACAGGACTGTGCCTAGGGAAGTCCAGCACCCGGTATCCATCAGTCAGCCCCTGCACTGGGTGTTGGTGGTGGTGGTAGGAGATATAAGTGTGTTTTTGAAAAGGTCGTTGCTCACACTTCACTGGACCAATAGGACTTCAGCCCCTCTCATATTCACTTTTCCACTTTAGAACTAATTTGAGACACTATCTCAAATTAGAATCCAGCACCGATTGAAGTGAGGCTGCTGATACATTCAGACAATGCTTTACTGACCGGGTTAATTTTACAAGCACACTGGCTTCCTGAGGGTTGGGGACCTTTCTTATCACTCTACATGGATCAGAGGATGAAAGAGCGGGGAGAAGAGTGAGGGACGGCTGCATCAGAAAATGGGTTCAAGGATTAGTCACGCTTTCTGCCTGCTCAGCAGAGGGCTTCCCGGAAGAATGCTGTTGTGTCATTTTAGGAAAACTTTGCTCCATCTACTCCCTTCAGTCCGCAGGAGGCCTTCAGGTCCCAGCCGCCTCCCTCCCACCGAGGAGATAGAACACAAATCCCAGAACTACCCCTTCTTTCGCCCATTCCCTGGCTGCAACCTCAGCCAAGAGGACAGGACGGTCACTGAGGCGGACGGTCAGACATACTGCCCAGACCGTGCTTCCTTCCCTGCCTTGGTAGACACGCAGCGATCAGACCCGAGAGCAGTCCACCCCCAGCACCTCACCGCCCTCCGCCCCCATAGATACATCGGATCTTGACTCGCCGCCCCCGCTTCCTTCTGCTCCTGGTCTCCCCCATCCGGGGCTGGCAGTGCGCGGCGGGCGCAGTGCGTGGGCGTGCTGCGGGGCGACCATGGCTGTAGACTGTTACCTCCGGTTCCCACAGTAACAATCGAAAGCCACGGTTGCCCTGGAGACGCGGGGGCGGGGCGCGCGCTACTGACGGCACCGTGGCAGCTCCAGTCAGGCAGACGTCAGGACAGCGGGTTGGGGAGGGGGTAGTGGGGGGAGAGCGCGCGATGGGGACCGGGCTCGGGGGCCGTGTGGTGTGCGTGTGAGCGGCCGCCCCTCGCAGCCTCTGGTGACCAGGGACCGGACGGGCGGATGGCAGCGCCTGCGCTGGATCAGCACCGCGGACAGCGGCGGCGCGGAGCGCTATCTCTGGGCTGAGGGACCCTGGGGAACTGAGGGGCCGGGGGCGCGGCAGGTGGCCGGGTCCGCGGTCCTGGGGCGGGGCCAGGCGTCGGTGGCCGTGACTGGAGACTGTTACTGAGGGCGGCCCGGGCAGTAAGCAGTCTAGAGCCAAGGTGCCGGCGCTCTGCCCGGGCGGGCGGGGGTGCCTCCGTTGCCTGCAGCTGGGGGCGCTGCTGCTCTTCCTCCCCCGCGTCTCCCGCCTTTCTCGGCCCCAGAGCTTGCGGACAGGCACGCGGCCCTTGACGTCAAAGCCCTGTGACGTCAAATATGTCCCTGCGGAGAGGCACTTCCGGCGGCGGGGGGGGCGCTCGGTGGGGGGGCGGGGCAGCCCGGCCGAGGCCCCGCCCCCTCCTGGTCCTGAGAGGACAGCTCCTCGCGCAGAGGCGGGAAGTTGGGGGCGCAAAGGGACCAGCCCGACGGGATGGGACGGGGAGGGGGTGCCCGACTGGATGCGGGGTGGGGGTCCCGAAAGAGCCGAGGCTAGGTCGGCGGGCAGGTGGGCGTCTGTCCTTCTCCGGTAGCCCCGCTCAGCCGGCAGGGGCAGCGAGGCTGAGTCACTGCGGTGCGGGGAGGGGGAGGAGGGGGCGCATCTTCTGGGGCGTCAGCATCTTCGCCCCACTTTCTTGGGAGGATGGCGCAGGAGCCCCAGGAAATGTCGCAGGGACCCTGGGGTCCGTCCTCTGTTCGATGCTCCTCCGAAGTGGCTGCGTCTTCATCCGGGAGCGGGCAAGTGCAGCACGGGGTTCTGGATACGCCTCCGGCCCGGCTCCACCAGCTGCGAGGGGATCCTCATCCCACACCCTGTTCCCAATCCCACCCCTTAGGGGCCAGCCAACCTGCCGTCTGCCGGTCTCCTCATTGCCTTTCCGTCCGTGTCCGTGCATCGGTCCATCTGTAGACCGTCGGTCGGTCAGTCCCACTTACCTGTCGGGCCGCGTCGCGCCGGCTCCTGCTCGCCTCCCGCAGCCCGGCTGGCGCCGCTGCTTTTATAGGCGCGCGTAGTACTCGTGCGGCGGCTCATTCATGCGGCCACGGCTCCTACACACTGACGCGCTGCCGACGTCAGCAGGGAATTTAGGAAACGGGAAGAGGGGCTATTTATAGTGGCGAGGCGGGGGGTTGGGGGGGACTAAGGCGACGGGGAGCTGGGAGGGGGAGGAGGGCGCACGGAAGCAGGAACAGGGAGGGGGAGCCCGGGCCCCTGTACCGGTCTACAAAGGGTTAACTTTCCGGAACTGCGGACTGGGGGCCGGCGGGAGGACAGTGCGGGGAGGGCGGACGGGTCCTACACCTTTAAGCACACTGGGACACCTGGGGGATGCAATCCCACTTCCCGATGGGCCTTCCGAGGTGCTCCACCGGCAGCCCCCTCTCCCACTCCTCAGTTCCTGGACTCGACGGCTCTGTGACGTCACAAGATGACCTTCGGTGGCGTTACACCACGCGTGGCCACTGCAGTGTCATCACCCTGGGGTGGGAGGTACAGGAGAGGAAGCTAGACCTGAGGAGGGGCCTAAAGCAGCATCTAGAGCTGTGGCGTCGAGTAAATGGGAGAAGAGTGGGGGAGCCCAGGGCTCGCAGAAGCTTTGTAGGAGTCTGGGCCTGGGAGGAATGGCGCGCGGGGGGTGGGGGGGTGCGTGTCCCGGAGGTCTAGGAACCAGTCAGGAGCTGGAGACCCCAGAAAAGTTGAGAAGAGTGGCTTGCATTCCCCGGATATGAGCAAGGGGTTCCTCTAAGGAGGAGTTGGGTGGGGGGCGGCAGGAGAGGAGAAAACCTCAGCAAATGGCGGGAAGGAGGACAGGTCGGCAGTGCCAGTGTCAGAGCCTGGCACCAAGCAGACCCCATTCAGTACCCATTTGTGGGTGATAATGAGTGAGGGAGACCAAGGGCTCAGCGGCTTGACAGAGAAGGATCTCTGGAGGATGGAGTGGCAAGACCACTTCCTGGAGGAGTTAGAGTTCCTTGGAGGTATGAATTTACAGGAAGGCCCTAAGCCGTGTGGGACAGAATTCCCCTGAACAAGAGCAGAGAAATGAACAATCCTGGTTCCATCAATTGAGGAGAGTTCTAAATGGAGTAGGGTGAATGTGTTCACAGAGAGAGGAGATGGATTGGGGGGGGGAGGTAGAGGCGAGGAGCAGGTGTTGAGGGAGAACAGTGCCAGGCTAGTAGGGTAGATAGAAACTAGGGAGGGAGGGAAAGATCAAAAATTGAAGAAGAGTGAAGTCCACAGGAAGGCAGCAAGGCTGGCTGCAAGTCTGTGAGACCCTTTCATAGGGATGTAAGGACAGCCTGAGGATAGGGATGGGACAGTGAGTTAATTCAGGGAGTGGGGATCCGGGGAGAGTGTTAAAAAAAAACAACAACAAAGACAGTGGGTACAGTGGACACTGTACAAAAGTGAACTGGGTTGAGGGGCTCCTTGTGGGGCTAGGATCTGGTCCCATCAAGAGGATAAAAGAGGGCGCCTGGGTGGCTCAGTGGGTTAAGCCGCTGCCTTCGGCTCAGGTCATGATCTCAGGATCCTGGGATCGAGTCCCGCATCGGGCTCTCTGCTCAGCAGGGAGCCTGCTTCCTCCTCTCTCTCTCTCTGCCTGCCTCTCTGCCTACTTGTGATCTCTCTCTGTCAAATAAATAAAATCTTTAAAAAAAAAAAAAGAGGATAAAAGATTCCAGTAGAAACGCAGGGGGAGAAGTCCTGAACAACTTTTGGAGTCTATCCTCCAGGAGTCTCCCCCCACTCCACCTCTTTTTCTTTTGCCTCCAGCCTTTGTTCCTGTGGTTCTTTTCTCCCGGGCTGCTTTTCTGTGTTGGGGAAGAACTCCTATTCATCCATCAAAACCCAGTTCTAGGGGCGCCTGGGTGGCTCAGTGGGTTAAGCCTCTGCCTTCGGCTCAGGTCGTGATCTCAGGGTCCTGGGATCGAGTCCCGCATCGGGCTCTCTGCTCAGCAGGGAGCCTGCTTCCTCCTCTCTCTCTGCCTGCCTCTCTGCCTACTTGTGATCTCTCTCTGTCAAATAAATAAAATCTTTAAAAAAAAAAAAACCCAGTTCTAAGAGCACTTCTTCCGAGGAGCCTTTTCACCTTTCTCCAGCACTCCATACACCTTTTTCCGCTTCAGCGCACAACACATCCATCCCTCGGTCAAGATGTCGTGGTCTGTTTTCCCTAGAGGCTGGCGGCTCTGAACACACGGTTTTCATTCTTTCATTCTCACTGCAACCCTAGTGAGGTGACCGTGGGTAGACGGAGGAGAGGACTGGGATAAAATGGATCCAGAACATGGAGTAGAAACGGTGAGGACAGGGTCAGGACACGGTGGGAGTCAGAAGGACCAGCCTGGACCAAAAGCCACCACAGGGCTCCGAGACCATGAAGATGTCAGCAGAGGAAATCGAGCCTCTGGGGGGCGCCCGAGACCTCAGTGTCTATCAGGGACTACGAGTGGCCGCGCTGGCGGCCCCTCAATGAGTGACTCAGCTACTACCTCTGGCGGGGGCGTAGGGGTGGAGGACCGCGCGAAGGGCGGCGAGCGCGGCACCCACCCGCCCAGGAGCCCTGTGCGGTTGCTAAGCTCTCCAAGGACTTAGAGAGACGCGATCCGCGCGAATCTCATCGGTTACTATGGTAACTCTGCGCCCCAGCCTCTCGCGCGCCACGGCTGAGGAAGGCGCAGCCAATCAGAGGCTGCAGGCGTTCTCTGGGACCCACTCCCACCCTCCGACGTGTGGGCAGGGGTCAGGAGGTGTCGGGAGGAGGTGCAGCGTGGGCCGCGGAGACCCGGCACTCACTAACAGGCCCCATGCGGCGGCGGGGCCGCGTAGGGACACTTCCGGAGTAGCCGCACGAGTGCCCAAGCGCCAGTGCGGGGTCTCCTCCCTCCCAGAAGGGGCGTCACCTGCAAGAACCGAGCCTTGCTGTGGGGTGCAGAACCTTGCCGGGGGATCCCTGCGGTCACGTTCCGCGTTATCGGGTTGGAGGCGAGGTCAAGAAAGCAGGTCCCTCAAAATGGCTCACACGGGGAATCTGGAAGCTGGGGTCGCTTCTGCGGGATCCCCAGGAGGCGCTGTCCAGCCATTCCCAGTCGAATATCCTGGGGTCGCTCCAGAGGCCTCTAAGTTCGGGGCAGGCTGATTGGGTAACAGCCCCGCCCAGGCTCATGCAGGGCCCTACGTGACAGCCTCGGGATTATCCCAGAGAGCCAGGACTTGAACTTTGGTTAAGGGCAGACGTGTATTTGTGCCGACACGCGCGCCCGCAGGTGTCAGTACCTGGAGAGGGTCTGGGTGCAAATGGGTTTATTCCGTGCATACCTAAACCCAGGTGGCTGAGTGAAGGTGGGCGTGTTGGGGGTAGGGTGGGTATAAACGGACAGTCCCATCCAGGAATGTCTAAGAAGTCGCCCCCCCAAGATCTTGTCTACCTTCTCTCTTACGGCTTCCCTAACCTCCCTCCCCCCATCTAGTTGTCCCCAGAGTCCTCTCCTTGCGGGCAGGACTTCTCCAAACTGAGGCAATGTGAGAATCTAGAAACATGTACAAGGGAACGTTTAGCTCAAAACCCCAGAGTTTGTGGGCCTCGAAGTTCTGGGGCCTGGGTTCTCACGTGGCCACATCTGGGAGGGTGAACCTGTAAACAGACCCCTCTCCCAGGTCCAGCTCCGCATCTGTGAGCCTTCAACCCAACCTAGGTGCGCGAGAAGGAGGTCGCGGCTGTGCCGCGCAAAGCCCTGCACGGCCGCGAGGTGGCGCCATAACTGCAGCAGCGCGTGCCGGCCCGGGCCGCTCCAGATAAGAGTGTGCGGAAAGCGCGGCGGGGCTGAGACGCGACCAGGACGCGGGGAGGACGGACCAGCAGGACAGACCGACCGGGGGCCCGGCGGGCGGAGGGCAGCGCAGCGCAGCCACGTCCCCCCCTGGATCCGCCGGCAGCCGGGGCCGGGGCTTCCGACATGCCCCCCAGGTAGGTCCGGAGGCTCGGGACCGGGAGGGACAGGGGACCCGGACAGCTCGGTCCTTAACGCGCTGGCCGCCTCGGGCGCATCCTCCAGCGCGGGTGCCCCAATACGGCTGGCGTTCAGGACTCGGGGTGTCGCCTCTAGAGGATTCAGGACCGCCGGGCCGCTGCTCTGCGCCGGGTTCACGGCGGGGTCAGTGGCCCGGGGCCGACTCTGCCTGCACATGGGCAGGGGAGGCGAAGGGAAGGGAAGGGGAGCCGGCGGGCGGGGCTGGCAGGGGCGCTGCCCTGGCACAGCTCGGCGCCTGGCAGCGGGGCGGGTGGGGCGCCGGCTAGGAGCTGCCACTGCCACGGGGAGGGAAGCCGGGTCGGGTTGCGGCCGCAGGTAACGGGCCGCGAGGCCCGGCGGGCCAGGCGGAGAACAGGGTGGGCGGGCGAGCGAGCGGGCAGGGGAGCTCAGGGCTCGGCTCAGGCTTCCAGGGCCGCCTGGCTGCCGAAGATTGGGGGCCGAGAGGAAAAGCTGGGAGTCGAGGGACTCGGGCTGGCGCGCTTCTCCCGGACTGTCTGAAGTTGGGAAACTTTTCCCCAAGTTTGGGGCGGCGGAGTTCCCGTGAAGAAGGGGCCGAAGGGAGCTAGGGAGGGAGGCGCCGGGGCCCGCGAATGCAGAGCCGAGGCCGAGGCCGGGGCCGGGATGCGGGTGGGGCGCAGGCCGGGGTCAGGGCCACAGCCGGCTGTGCGCCGTGCCCGCCCGGGGCGCTGCCCCCTCCCTCCCCTGGGAGCTGCGTGGCTCCCCCCTCCCCCCCACCTGCTTCCTGCCTCAGCCTCCTGCCCCGATATAACGCCCTCCCCGCGTCGGGGCCGGCCTTCGTGCTCTGCCCGCCACGGCAGCCTCTGCCTCCGCTCCCCGCGCCGCAGCCGCGCCCCGGTCCCAACTGAGGGCCTGACAGCCTCCGGGCAGGGCGGCGCCACGGCGGGCACCGCGCTCCCCTCCACTGGATCACTTCCCCTAGCTGGGGCAACTTCTCCCGAGGCGGGAGGCGCTTTTTAACTCGGCTCCCTTATACCCCAATTGGGCAAACTTCTCGGCCCTGAATGACTTTTCCTGAAGCGGACATTTTCCTCAAATCCGGTAACTGTTTCTGAAGGGGTCACTTCCCCCAAACAGTTTTCTCCTCGGAAGTCCCCAGAACCCAGCCTGTGTGCCCGGTGGCATCCGGGGCTGGGCGTGTAGGCCAGCCGGGCCTTCTCTCCAGATCCACTCTTTCTACGCCGTCTTCTGGTCCAGGCCACCGGTCCAGTCCTCTGCCAGTGCCCAGGCCGCGGAGCTCGATGCCCCTGCCCGGCTGAGGGGAAGGGGAAGTTGGGGGGGGGGAGCAGCGCCCGGCTGGATACAGGCAGCAAGGGCGCGCTGAGGCTCTGACCCCGCGGCTGTGTGTCCCCGCAGGAGAGTGTGCTGGGCAGACGATGCTGGACACGATGGAGGCGCCGGGCCATTCGAGGCAGCTGCTGCTGCAGCTCAACAACCAGCGCACCAAGGGCTTCTTGTGCGACGTGATCATCGTGGTGCAGAACGCCCTCTTCCGCGCGCACAAGAACGTGCTGGCGGCCAGCAGCGCCTACCTCAAGTCCCTGGTGGTGCATGACAACCTGCTCAACCTGGACCATGACATGGTGAGCCCAGCGGTGTTCCGCCTGGTGCTGGACTTCATCTACACCGGCCGCCTTGCTGATGGCGCAGAGGCGGCAGCCGCGGCGGCTGTGGCCCCAGGGGCTGAGCCGAGCCTGGGCGCCGTGCTGGCCGCTGCCAGCTACCTGCAGATCCCCGACCTCGTGGCGCTGTGCAAGAAGCGCCTCAAGCGCCACGGCAAGTACTGCCACCTGCGGGGTGGCGGCGGAGGCGGCGGCGGCTACGCACCCTACGGGAGGCCGGGCAGGGGCCTTCGGGCCGCCACGCCCGTCATCCAGGCCTGCTACTCGTCACCCGCCGGGCCTCCGCCACCGCCCACTGGCGAGCCGTCCGCGGGCCCCGAGGCCGCAGTGAACACTCATTGCGCGGAGCTGTACGCCTCGGGCCCCGGCCCGGCCTCCACCCTCTGCGCCCCGGAGCGCCGCTGCTCCCCGCTCTGCGGCCTGGACCTGTCCAAGAAGAGCCCGCCGGGCTCCACGCCTTCCGAGAGGCCGCCAGCCGAGCGGGAACTGCCCCCGCGGCCAGACAGCCCTCCCAGCGCCGGCCCCGCAGCCTACAAGGAGCCCCCGCTCGCCCTGCCGCCGCTGCCGCCGCTGCCCTTCCAGAAGCTGGAGGAGGCCGGCCCGCCTCCGGACCCGTTCCGCGCCGGCGGCGGCAGCCCGGGACCCGAGCCCCCGGGCCGCCCCGACGGGCCCAGCCTCCTCTACCGCTGGATGAAGCACGAGCCAGGCCTGGGCAGTTACGGCGACGAGTTGGGCCGAGAGCGCGGCTCGCCCAGCGAGCGCTGCGAGGAGCGCGGCGGGGACCCGGCTGCCTCCCCCGGGGTGCCCCCACTAGGCCTGGCGCCGCCTCGGTACCAAGGCAGCCTGGATGGGCCAGGCGCGGGCGGCGACGGTGACGACTACAAGAGCAGCAGCGAAGAGACGGGCAGCAGCGAGGACCCCAGCCCGCCCGGCGGCCATCTGGAGGGCTACCCGTGCCCGCACCTGGCGTATGGCGAGCCCGAGAGCTTCGGTGACAACCTGTACGTTTGCATCCCGTGCGGCAAGGGCTTCCCCAGCTCGGAGCAGCTGAATGCGCACGTGGAAGCTCACGTGGAGGAGGAGGAGGCGCTCTATGGCAGGGCCGAGGCGGCTGAGGTAGCTGCGGGGGCCGCCGGCTTGGGGCCCCCTTTCGGAGGCAGTGGGGACAAGGTCGCTGGGGCTCCGGGCGGCCTGGGCGAGCTGCTGCGGCCGTACCGCTGCGCGTCGTGCGACAAGAGCTACAAGGACCCGGCCACGCTGCGACAGCACGAGAAGACGCACTGGCTGACCCGGCCCTATCCATGCACCATCTGCGGGAAGAAGTTCACGCAGCGCGGGACCATGACGCGCCACATGCGCAGCCACCTGGGCCTCAAGCCCTTCGCATGCGACGCGTGCGGCATGCGCTTCACGCGCCAGTACCGCCTCACCGAGCACATGCGCATCCACTCGGGCGAGAAGCCCTACGAGTGTCAGGTGTGCGGCGGCAAGTTCGCCCAGCAACGCAACCTCATCAGCCACATGAAAATGCACGCCGTGGGGGGCGCGGCGGGCGCGGCCGGGGCGCTGGCGGGTCTGGGGGGGCTACCGGGCGTCCCTGGCCCCGACGGCAAGGGCAAGCTCGACTTCCCCGAGGGCGTCTTTGCCGTGGCCCGTCTCACGGCGGAACAGCTGAGCCTGAAGCAGCAGGACAAGGCAGCCGCGGCCGAGCTGCTGGCGCAGACCACGCACTTCCTGCACGACCCCAAGGTGGCGCTCGAGAGCCTCTACCCGCTGGCCAAGTTCACCGCGGAGCTGGGCCTCAGCCCGGACAAGGCGGCCGAGGTGCTGAGCCAGGGAGCGCACCTGGCCGCCGGACCCGACGGCCGGACCATCGACCGTTTCTCCCCAACCTAGAGCGCCTCTTACCGGCCCGCCTCGTCGTCGCCGTCGCGTGGTCCCCCTGGCCCGTGTTTCCCAGGGGAAGGCGGCGGCAGCAGCGAGCAGGCACACCGCGCCGGGACAACTGTAGTAGCAGCGGCAGCCTCGCCGCCGTGGCGGCGGCCCCACCTGGCCTCACTGCTTTGTGCCTTAGCCCGGGGTGGGGGTGGGGGTAAAACCCCGGGACGGGGGTGGGATGGGGGAAGGGAGATTTATATTTTTGATATCAGCTTTGACCAAAGGAGACCCCCGGCCCTTCTCCGCCTCTTCCTGTGGTTCGTTGGCCCCCTTCCTCCCCCGCTCCGTGCTGCTCTTGGAGGGAGGGGTGTCACTGTTGGGGCGCTCCCAGCCCTACCTCCGGCCCTTGCGACCACACCCATTCTCACTGTGAATCTCCCCGCTGGGGTCGGAGCGTCGGGCAGAGTTGGGGAGCGGGGAGGGGACTGAGCCGGCCGGAGGGCCCCCCCCCCCCGCCCCCTGCTCTCGCCCGCCCCGGGACTGATAATGTGAAGTTCCTCATTTTGCACAAGTGGCACTAGCCCCAGGGCCAACCCTTCCCTCCCTCCGGAGTCAGAGGGCTGAGACAGCCCTAGCCTACCAGTCTCCCACACCCGCGGTGTCCTCCCCATCCCTCCCTCCCCTGGGGGCCCGGACCATATTTATTGCATGCGCCCCGGGTGGCCCCCCACCCCAAGCCCAGGCTGGGCTGGGCGGGAACGTGGTCTCTTTAAGCTCCCTCCTCCCCGTTTGTATATTTCCTACCTTGTACACAGGCTCTTTCAGAGCCGCTTCCATTTTCTATACTCGAACCAAACAGCAATAAAGCAGTAACCAAGGACCCTGGCCCCCGATGCTCTCTTCCACCCTGCACAAGGACCTGGGTGGGTGGAGGGGCCAGACACTGCACCCTCATACAGGTGCAGTGAGACGCTTGGACCTTCTTCCCTCCCCAGTCCCAGAGACAGACGGGCAAGAGGTCAGGCATGTTTATAACTAAAAATTTATTAAGGAAACAAAACCAGTGCTGCAAATGGGACAGAGAGGAGATGGGTCTCCCACCCACCCAGTCATTGGCCTTCATTCAGGGGAAAGGATCTCAAAAAAGAGGCTGGGACCCTCTACCCCAAAGAGCCAGTCTTCTGAGGCCCTTGGGGGACTCACAACCCCAAAACACTGGTGGCTCTCCTGCACAGTACCCCTTCCTCCTGGTATAATCTTGGGCCTCAGGGAGGGTACAGCTGTGCTCCCATCCTCTGGGAAGGCCGTACAGTCCAGACAGGGAGCTCTGGGGGATTCCCCCTCTGGTCCCACCAAAATTGACTCCTGGCTCCTTCTCCTGTCTTTCTCCAAATTCCTTTCATCCCTGTCCTGGGGTTGGGAGAACCCATTCCCAGTAGGAAGCCCCTCGAGTGAGGCTTTGGACACACGTGCCAGCTAGAGAGGCAACAAAAACCTTAAAGGCCATAATGCCCCTGTGTCAAGTTCTTCTAGGGCAAAGCTAGAAAGGGTGTATGCGCTGGGCTAGGCAAATGCTCCTCTCAGGCACTGGCCTACCCTACCCTCAAGGCTGGGCTGGAGGAGCCTGGAAGTTTCTCAGAGCACAGGGGCCTGAGAAAGGTCAGGGAAGGAAAGCTTTGTTAGGTTCCTGGCACAGAGAAGGCAGAGGTACTGGAAGAGGAAGAAGATTCAGACTGGGAACCCCAATGGCAAGGACCTGAGATGAAGAATTTGAGGGGATCAGGGAGGTAAGAGCAATCAACTAGAAAGGCAAGGAGGCCAAGGGGATGATTCAGGAGGGAAACAGGGAGGAGAGACGAGTGGGGAACTGAGAAGAATCTGAGGAAATTTCATGAAATGGGAACTAGAGCAAAAGGAAGGCCAATGAGTGAGAGGAGCAGGCAAAGGCCTCCCAGGAAGCATGAGCCCAAGACCAGATGTCCCTTCCCTCTAGACCCATGACTATCCAAGGGGGAACAAGGGACAAAGCATTAATGGACCCAGAATGAAGAGGACAGGAGGAACAGCAGGATGGATGTGTGTTTGGGGGTAGGGGGTAGAAAAGGTGGGGCCTAGGGCTGCTTTATGGGACATGGTGTCCAGAATCCAACTTTGGGTCCATCCGGGAATCCAGGTCTCAGAGACACACACCCTGGGCATTCTCTTCATGGCATGACCAAAAGCCTCTTGGGACACATTTGGTACAGGGGTTCTGAAGATTAAGGGGACCTATCGTTTCACCTGCACCTGATGGAAACACAACCCCCTGCCCTATCTCCAGCTGAGAAAGCGGCTGAGTCCCTGGGCTGAGAAGGCCTTCTGCAAGCCCTTGAACTAGACAGGGGGAGGGAGAAAGGCTGAGACCGTGGGCGGCCTCTCCGGCTCACCCACCTGCTCTCACTGATGTCACTGCAGCCAGCCACCTCCCTGCTAAATCTTGGCAGCCCAGGAGGGTCCCAGCAGCTTCCGCCTGACCCTCAGGAGGGGCTCTGTGAGGAGCAGCTCCCCCACAGCACGGCCACGGCGTGGGTTGGAAGAGGATGGTTTATTGTCTGGGTGGATTGGTGGCTCAGGCACGTGGGCATCTTCGGTGCTACGCTGGGCGCCTGGTGGCCTCTCAGGAATGGTTCCATGGCAGGGGGCCCCGGTGTGGCCCCCTCAGCCCACCTGGGCCCACGCGAGGAAGGCCGGGATGTCCCGCACAGGCACGTTCCTTGTCAGTGCCTTCACGCGCAGGTTGCGGTCATCTGTCAACAACACCACCTCCCGCAGCAGCCGGATTGGCTCCTCTGTAGGCATGAAAGAACAGAAGGACTTCACTGAGGGCACAGGCGGCCTCTCCTCTCTCCCAGGGGTCGTAGCCTGGGAGTGGTCAGGGTCAGCCCTTCTATAAGTCTTTCTCTCATGCAACCAGCCAGGGTATACCTCCCCTACCTGGCTGCAATGGGATAATGCTGGGCCAGGGCTGGCTGTCTGCTTCAGACCCCCGCCTCCAGCCTGGGACTGTGCTGCCTCGTGTCCAGAGGTCTGCCCAAGCCACTGGCCACCCCAGATCCGTCTCCCGGGAACTGAGAGGAGTAGAGGAAGCCCCTTTCCTTCTGCTCCTTTGGACAATATGGCTGGGCCTGGGCTCATAATTACTCTTCTCTTCTTGTACATCCTCTCCCTCCAAGGCTGGGAGGTCAATGCTTTAGATATTAAGAGACAGAAAGCTCAAGGTGGAACCCAAAGTGAATCCAGGCTCCCAGATGTGAGAAGAGGGGTTAGTAGAAGGGAGCTCTGAGGAGAGGAGGGCAAGGGTCCCTAGCAGAACTGTGCCAAGATGGCCCTGAAGGAGAGCCAGCTGATCTCCCCTATTTACATGAAAGTAATCAATGTAGATGGTGAGAACCTCTAACAGTACAGAAGAGGACAAAGGAAAAGAAAACTCAAAGCCATCCCCCTAGTGCTCTCCCTTCGTGTGTCTCTGTCTTGTTCCCCAGGGCTAGATCTATGCAGACTTCTGGATTTTTTTAAGCACATGTGCAAGCATATATACTTGTTACATAAGCTTTTTCCCAACAACATTACGATCATACTAGCCATATCTACTTTACTCAGATGTTATGTATTTTAAAGCTCTTTCTATATCAGCATAAGCAGCCTTTGTTCTTTTTAGGTGACCTCTTAGCAAGATGTCCGCCACTACCTCTCTTCTCCTAATTCCCTAACCTTTTAATGTACTTGGGAGGATTTAAGCCAGGGCCAAGCACCCACACAAATGACATCCCCACCCCTGGTCAGGCCGCTCAGTGGCAGGCCCACTCTTCAGCCCCAGGCTGGGTATTTCCTGACGGAGGTCCGGCAGACAGTGAGGCACAGGAAATGTCCTGCAGGGCTTACTGACTGCAGGGGGCTGGCGGGGCTGGGCAATTGCAAATGTCCAGGTCTGGACCTGAGCAGTTTCAGGCTTGCCAGCTCCAGGCAGGGAGGCTGAGAACTGGCTGTCAGCCTGGGAAGAGTTTGGGGGAAGAAGGGGGGAGAGGCTCATGAGGCTGACGCTGGTGGGAGATGAGAATGGGTAGGAGGTGAGGGCTGCAATGGGCAGATGGGGTAAGGAAGGCCATAGGAGCAGAGAGAATGCTCTCAGACGGCTCGGCTCCACGGCTGGGCCGGACCCCTTGGGCATGGGTGGTGCCGTGTTGTGCTTTCCAGGGTTCCCAGCTGGCTGCTCCAGGCAGCCCCACCACTCCTGTCCTGGGGCTCAGACCAAGAGAGTCCTAGGCCTTAGAATAGTCGACTAAGGCCCAGCACTGCTGGCAGGGGTCTGCAGGGGTTTCTGTGGATACTTTCAGACATTTTTAACAATAAACATCCTCTGTTTTGACACTGGTAACTTCACTTTGTTAGAAACCAGAGACCGTCATCTTGTCAGGCCCCATCCGCCATAATCCACATGATTTTAAAATTCAACATCGTTTACATATAAACATTTAGTGACGGTTTCTCTGTGAATCTGACAAGTTAATCTGCTAAGAATTCACACTGACAAATGGGGTTTGATTACACTAGCTGTTGCTGATGTAATTGTGATGGGGCGGTCCCCAGGATGGCAATGGGTTCCTGCAGGCTGTTTGGGGTGAAGTGGGGGGTGGAGAGACTAGTAAAGCTGAAGCCAAAATGTGTCTCTGCGGAGAAAGAAACAGCTCTGAGGCTGGGTGGGGCCATAGCAGGATCTGAACCGTACTTCCCAACAAGGCCTTCTGCAATGCCGCCCACCTCTCCCTCAGGAGGTGCCCCTCTAGGAAGCTACCTGGGAGCAGAGCCCAAGCTCTGCCGTTTGGCTCAGCTAGGACTCCTTCCTATCCGACTTCACTCTAGGTCTGGCCCTGAGGCACAGAACGTGCAGGACCCCTCTGAAGAACAGCACCTGCGGGCTCTTTCTTAGCCCCTGGGGCAGAGACTCGGGCAGGAGTGAGGGGCTGCGGTGACACTTGTGGCAGGAGCAGGAGGAGAGAAGACAATCTCCCGACCATCCTGGAAGCCAGGGATAGGAAACTGAGCAGGGAAGAGAGCTGGGCCACCACCACCAAAAGAAAATGACAAGACGGAGTCACCTATACATAGATATAAACCAAGTGTTAAGAATCCCCAAGCCTGTAAGCTGACACAGAATGGGGACGTCCTAGGAAGAAATATCAGACTCCTGGGAGCCGGGAGCAGAAAACCCGAGCCCTGTTTACTCTTGAGGGGCTGTGCGGGAAGGCATTCTGGATTGAGGAGGAGGTGCTGAAGCACCTTGAGGAGTCCCAGGGTGGGCCTCCAGCTCAAAGACGGGACTGCTGGCTGCCAAAAAGGCCTTGAAAATTGGGCTGAGGGCTCAGTCCTCAAGCTGTCAAACGCCCTCAAAGTGCCACAGCACATGACACAGAGACAGGAAGGAAAGGCCCACTACTCACTGGGGAAGTACCTCCACTACTGGCCCCATAGAGGGTAAACATTCAGGGATGAATTGAGAGGGTAAGCATGGCCAAGAAAAGGGAGGTAAACCCTAGGGACCAGTGGGGACTGTCCTCTCAGAGCTCCAGAGGCTGGGTTCAGGAGACCGTGGCCAGAATAAGCTACACTGCATCATAAAGACATTCTTGCTGTCACAAGTCTCACTGAGGACCCAAGAAAGGAAATGGATGCACGCCGAGTGGGAAAGCTCACTGCCTAAAGCCTGGCTTCCAGGGCTAGATCCACCCCTAGTTGGCCCAGGGTCCACTTGGGAGTGGGGGACCTGTGACAGCGAGGTGGGATTTCCAGAAGGCTGGCCTGAGGCTTGCATCAAACTCCCCAGGCCAGAGCTGGTGAGGGGACCCTTCCCTAGGATGGCAGGGCGGGGGGAGAGGGAAGGATGGATGATCCTAAGGCAGAGGCAAAGCTGTACCTTTGTTGGTGGGCATGAAGTCCTTAGCCTTGTCTTTGCAGTAGTGGAGGCAACAGGAGAGGATCAGGTCATCGTTGTTACCCTGGAGGAAGAAAGTGTGAGAAGGGCCACTGGGCAGGAGGGGGCGCCATTCGGAGAAAGCACAGATACACTTTTGCCTCTGGGGTTCTGGGGAGCATCACATCCCAGAGTCCCTCCCACCCATGTTCTGGTCCTGCGTGGTGGGGTCCAAGAGTGATCGAAGGGACAGAGAACTGGCCCTCTTGGGCCTGGATGGTGGCTGCCCCCCTTAGCTGCCTGAGGTCCCTGAGGACCCGGAGACCCTGTTCTGAGGCTCACTATGGGCTCTCCCTTTCTGCCCCAGGACTTACCAGCTGGCCAGTGATATCTTCACTGCGGAAGGCGATGGATTCGAGTTCATTGCCACGGCTGGTCAGGGCCCGTAGGCAGGAGTCCCGACTCTCAAATCGCCGTTCGAGGAACTCGATGGACTTTCGGGCCTTCTCCTGCACCACACGGGCATAGCCCCCCGCCCGGTGGTCCGTCTCCTGCCCCTTAGCGAGGCCGTCCAGTTCATTGATCACTGATGAGACACAGTCCCACAAGATATCATCAGCCTCAGCAATTAGCACTTACGTCTGCCTTCACCCTCGGCTCACTTTCCCTGTCAGCCCCTTCGCAGACCACAGTCTTTACCTTGCCCCATGGGAGTCTTCCAATGACATAGAGCTCTATCTTTCTGTCTCTTCCCCTGGGTCCCACCCTCCTCCAAGGAACCTACAGGATCTTCTAGAGCTGCTGTATCCAGAGGAAGAAACCTGGCCCCTCTGCTATCATATTCCTCAGTTACAGGATTAAGTTGAAAGGGTCTCTCAGGAGAGGCAAGGGTAACAGCTAAAGGACCAGAGGCACTCCCCTTCATCAGTCTGGATCCCCAGCCACAGCTGTTCACAGGGGCAAAGTTCTATGCCTCATCCCCTTGCAGAGAGCAGGGAGGTCACCGAGTGGGAAGCAACAGTCACAGCCTTACTTGCAAGGACTCTGGTATCCTTCAAACCATGCCCTTGGCACATCTACTCCTCTGATACTGCACGTGTGTGTGTGTACGTGTGTGTGTGTGTGTGTGTGTGTGTGTGTGTCTGCCTGACTGCCTGCCTATGTGTCTGGGACACGGCTTCATTTTCTGGTGAAGATTCTTTCCAAAATTCCAGCCAAAAGCCTGAGGTCAAGTGGGAAATATGCACTCCTTGGGGGCTCCGGGAGAGTTTGGGGTCTGAGGCCTCTCCTCAGTGCAATGATTCATGGCCCGGGGAGTCGGCCTGAGCATGCTGTTCCATGGTGAGACTGGCACTCACTGTCTGGGTATTCAGAGACACTTTCTGGAAAAGGCCCATGTGGGAATACACACACACACACACACGCACACACAGAGCCCATGCTTTCCACAACCTGAGGCTGCTGCATGTCCACACAGTGTATGGTTGAGGCTGGGAAGTAGTGGTAGATGGTGTACGGTACAGCAAACAGAACATCAAACATGAAAAACTGGTATTCCATCCCAAAATCTCCTTTCCTGCTTCCAAACTAAACAGGCTTCAAAGGGGAAGCTTGTTTGTGCTTCTGCACCAGGCGGGGCTTCT
Organism: Neogale vison; assembly: GCF_020171115.1. Lineage (NCBI taxonomy): Eukaryota > Metazoa > Chordata > Mammalia > Carnivora > Mustelidae > Neogale > Neogale vison. Next base: position 25,369,033 of record NC_058095.1, on the reverse strand, counting down.
CGATGCTAGGGTCAGGCCTAAGGAGCAGGAGCAGGTTAAAGAGCACAAGAAATAAGCAGGGAAGGTGGTTGGCTTAACCCTTTGTGCTCTGGACCCAGAGTGGGAATGAACTGAGGGAACCTCACTGAACAGGAGTCACCTGTACAGCCCCTGAGAGTCGAGGGCCCTGCCCCCCTTCCCCCCGAAGAAAGTACAAAGAGGCAAGAAGACGGACAGGTGTACCTCCGTGGCAGAGCTATTATTTCCCAGCACCCGAGGGGGCATCTATTTATCCAACGTGTGTCCTTTCCTGGGGGTTTGTGCATGTATTTGCTCCCTCCGCACCACATCTGGCTTTCCCTACTGAACCACAAGCTCCTCAAGGCCAACGGCTTCCAGCTCTGCCCTTCCCTGGACCCCCGCAGGAATAAGGAGATTTGGCACACAGGAGGGGCACAATCAGTGCTGGGGATCAAGAACCTTTGCTAGCCTGACATGGTGTCTGAGGCTCTTTCTGAGTCTTTGGGAGCTCCTCAGACGTCAGCAACCTCGCTCAGTTATACCATTTCCTGACCATGAGGAAAAGTGACCACTCACTCTCTTTCCCCTAAAAATCTCCTGGGGTAGGAAAGCATGGAGACATATTATCCTGCTAGCTACCCCACCCCAGGATGCAGTGAGGGAAGAGGGGAAGCTGGAACAAATTGATGGTCTTGCTGCTCTACTTCTGAAGAACAGAAAGTCTTCCCTTAGGTCTAAAGGCCCGGGTTTAAGAGGTTCTGGCCAGGCCACATGGGGAGGGGGAAGGAAGACAGGGAGGGTGGAGGCGGGACGAGGGCTGCTTCAGTGCCAACATTCTCAGGTGGTGCTAACGTGTTTCCCACAACCCCCCAGGGTTCTATAGCCTCTGCAGGGGCGGATGTTTCCTGCCCTTTGTTTCCACCCTCATCTGGCACTAAGACACTTGGGACTAGGAGGGGAGGCCCAATGGAACATCTTGGCATGGATGTCAGAGGTGGCTTGGCAGGCAGATTGCCAGTCTGGCAGCTTTTCCAGAAGACAAGGATCCCAAACTTGCTCCAAGTGGCTGCTGAGAAGGGGACACTGAAAAACCGATCACCTCCTAGACCCTCTCCCTCCACAGGATAGCCATCAGCCATATTCACTGTATCAATTACATTAGGAGCCCAGGGCCCAAAGCCCATCCTCAGGCTGACCCACCACAGAGCTCCAAGAACTAAGACAGTGCCTAGACAGTCCCTTGGAGACAGCCCAGCTGGGCTCTTCTGGCCTGAGGGTGGAAGAAAGCTAGCTGGGTCCTGAGATGCTGACCCTGCACCAGCATCAGTGACCAGACAGTGGTAAGGGCCCAAGTGGCAGGAATCCACAGGCATGAGCCAAGGGCTTGCTCTGGAGGGTTTCCGTCAGCCTGGCCTTAGGGTGACACTGGCCAGAAGAATGCTACCTCGAACCAACAGAATGATCATGAAAAGCTACAAGACAATCAGACCAAAGGCATCTAACCACTTCAAAATCCTCCCAGCCTCCCTGCCAGACCACCCAGCAGTACTGCCGTTATCTGCCAGGGCTGAGTGTTTACCAATAACGGGAACCAGCTTTGCTGTTTTACTGCAAGCTTTATAAGGATAAAAACAAGGGCTGGGCTCAGGCAGCCTCTGGTTGCCGGGACACAGGAGTCCATTTGCTCAAGCAGTTTAAGCCATGGATCAGCCATAATAATTCGAACTGCTTTGATTATTAAACAATTTTACTTGCCCCACGCATACCCTACTTCCCTGCAAATCCTGTCACACACACAGAGCGGGGCTCTCCGGCTGCCCGGCCCCTGGGGCTGTCAGACGTGTGTGCAGCACACATGCGGGGGTGCTCTGGCCTGACTCACCGATGAGGGGCACCACCAGGATGTATTTCCTGCTCTCCAGCAGCCGTGCCAGACTGGCCAGGTGGTCAATGAAGCCGTTGGTGTCTGGTACAAGGAACAAGGGTCTGATCTCGAGCTCCATCTGCCTCATCTGACTCTGGTCCTCCAGGACAGCCTACAGGGACACAAAACGGTGAGTGAGCCAGAGTGAGTAGGCAAGTGGCTGGATGAGCCAGGGCCCTGACTTCACAGTGTGTCAGCATCCTGCCCCCGAAACTCTTTCCCCTCCACAGGGACTGCCAGCAGGGACTGACCCAAGGGCTGGACGAAGTACTGCAATAAAAATCCACAGGGCCTAAATGGCCTGAGGGATGGGATGTGACTAAAACCCTGCCGAGGACAGGAGGACCCCGACGGTATTAAAAATAACAGGTTTCTGAAAGTAAGACCCTGGGCTAAAATTCAATAAAGGACAGTAGGGTTCCTTAGACATGAAAGTGGTTTTGCACACTTTATCTAGACAGCAGAGAAGGCAGGTACGGCTCAGGGCAAACACTTTATACAAGTATCATTTGTTATTTCAGTTTATTTCACTGTGTGGTTAGGGAAAAAATAAAAAGGTCACAGTCAAAGGCTATACAAGAGCAGTGATCCGACAATGAATTATCACTACTCACAGCAGCAGGAGTCCGAACGGCGTGATGGATTCGGACCCAACTCACATGCTTGCAAATAGCAACACCCAGGCTGGTGAGACCTCCCACCCCGCCAACCCTGCCCCAGCAGAGCGTTTCCTAAACATGGGTCTTTGGTGTTCTACTCTTGCTCCTTGGCCGCAGTTCTGTACAATCTATACCATCATTTACTTGACGTTTTTCATTAAGTGGACTTTAAGCCAAATGACTTTCTTTTTGGCTTAGCCACTTCTTAAGCAATGATAACCACGGTATCAAGTTTACTAGTGGAAGCCATCCTTCCATAATAAAAAGCCGATGTGTCTTCTGAGCACCCCTGGAAAACCATGTCACATAGTGCCAGGGAGTGGTTTGCACCCCACGCCTTGAAAAGCACATGGCCACAGCCCAGTCTGTCTGATGGCTGTTCCCCTCCTTCAGGGCAGCTCCATGTTCACCTGTGAAAGCCCCACTTTCTCAAATCTCACAGAGTCCTGAGTGCCAGGGGCCCTCTGAGATAGGCTCTGGGTAGGTATGTCCCTACAGACCATAGTCACTGTTGCGCTGATTCCTCCTACAGGGACCACAGCCAAGAAGCAGAATGATATGCTGGCATCTGCCCCATGTGCTCCCTGTGTACAGAGCAGGAGGAGGGCACCGGCACGAACCTGGCAGCAACCAGTCCTTTCACCCCCACCCCCACCTCCGCCATGATCTTCCACCACACATGAATTTGCAAGGATAGAGACACAGGCTCAGGGCAGGGGAGGAGATGTGCGTGCCAACTCAGACGGGTCCCACAGTGGCGGGCCTGGCCACTAACAGTCAGTGAGGGAGGCGCTCAGGTTTCACTGGCAACGACAGTAAAACTGAAAGGGCATGCCTCTGAATGCTGGGGGTGGCTTCTCTGTGACCTACTGGGGACCTCTTCCTATGACTAAGTTGTTGCTGCCACTGCCACCACAGCTGGTGGAAGGCACAGGCCACAGGCCACTGGCAGGCATGAGAAATGCGGCTGAGAGGCCCATTCTGCTGAAATCTTCCTCCTGCTCTCACCTCATCAGGGGAAAGTACCCCTGCTGCTGGCCATCTTCCCAGGGGACTCAAGTCACATGCAGCTGCCAACTACAGGGAGACATGCATTCCGCTAAACTCAGCTTGGGGTATTTAAAAAACATTTATTTTTTCTTAAGATGTAATTGACACATAACATCATTCAGCAGCCCTGGCATTTCGTAAGGACAGGGATGCTGCTAGCCTTTCTCCTCATGGGAGCAGCAGCATTCCTCCTGCTCATTTCCCCAGGTCTTACTGTTCTCTATCCAGCTTTTCCACCCCCAGGAACATTTTTCTTGGTATCAAAGACACCCAGAACAGACAGGGGGAACACAGGCTGCAAGAGGGCAGGGGCTCACAGTCCTAAGGGAGCACCAGGTCTCTGCCACCGTCCCACTGTGACTCTTCACATCTTCATTTTCCTGCTTCCAGAAATGATAGCCCAGCTCTGGTTTGACTTGAAAGAGGAACTGGCTACGCAAACAAGAAGGAGCTCCTTGGACCCTGTACCATCCCACCCTGGGAAAACCTGGCTTTTAAGCCAGGTGGCCAAGGGACCCTGGGGGCTGACCCCCCGACCCCCCGTATGTTCTAAGGGCGGGGTGGGTGGAAGGAGCGCCTAGGAGCAAGCTACAGGGAAGCTCTAACCCTCTGAGTTCTCTGAGCTCTGGCTCAGGGCCAGAAAGGTGAACAAAGGCCACAGCCTCTTAGGGAGGTGGCAGCCTCGTTGGTTCCCTGGGGGTGGGGTGGGGTCAAGCTGTACGAGGGTGGTTGGAGCTGTGCTGCCATCATCCGGTCCCAGGGACGCCCGCAGACAACTTCCCTTAACCTAGCTCTTGCCTAGTGAGTCACCACACAACTGCTTCCTGTTCCCCACATGCCCTCCTGAATCTCAGGAGGCGACACGAAGCTGCTCCCCCTTTTCCTGGGGTACCCGTGGGCCTGTGGGGGTGTCATACTTGGGTCATGAGACTGGCCCAGTCCCTTTCAAAAGAATGGCAGACCAAGGAGGGATCTGGAGTCCACCAGCCCTCTTCTGTGGGTGTCTGTGTTTCCGGCCCTCTCTGAGTGGCGCTGTGTGTGTGTGTGTGTGTGTGTGTGTGTGCATGCGCACGCCGATTTAGCATTTGCCCTCCCAACTTTTCCAGATTTTACCCGTCAGATTCCTGGCAGCTGTGCACGGCGCCTGTGCCGGCCGTCACGTCCCATTCCGATCTCTGGGTCGCACGGTGAGAGAAGGACACAGGATGCGCAGGGAGTGAAAAAGTGATGTCGGTGGGGAGAGTGCCAAGTCCCCACTCACAGCCATGGGACGCTTGGGGAGACGGGGGAAGCAAGCTGCTGCAGAGTTCAGAGGCCGGTAGTGAGATTTATTTTTGTTTGTATGAGTAAAAAGCTGCAGAAGCCTCTGGTGGGGGTGAGGGGGGCTCCAATGGAATGCTGTGATTCAGACAGACTGGCCCTGGCCTGGAGTCAAGTGTGCTGACCTGGAAGGAGAGTTCCACAGGAACCCTCCTTGTTGCAGCTAAGACTGGGCCACGGTGGTCTTTGGAGAATGAACTGAGAACTCAAGGAAAGCAATGGGGGTTTTGAATCAGATCAGTGGAAATAAGGACCAAGTTGTCATCAAGCGTGGAAGGAAAGAAGAACTCAGTTCTGTTTCAGGAAGGTGCTAAGTAACCAACTTTCTCTGAAGTACGAAAGCATCCTTGAGCAAGCTGGTGGGAAACTGGGAAAGAGATAATCCACAGTAACATCTAATGAGGAAGCGGACAGGCTCTTTCACAGGTTAGTTCCTTCTAGACAGTGGGGATGATTTGGGGATGCTGACCCACTAAAAATTGAGACACTGAGAATTACAAATAAAAGGTGACATAGCTCAAATAGGAGCTGTGGAACTTGAAGAATGCACGCCATGAATCAGAGCCACATCAAGAGAAGGATGGTTGGGTCTTCCTCCTGCTTAGGGCTCCACAGGGAGTGAGTGGGGTGCTTCCTCCTCTCTCCTGGGTGATGGAGTCATTTATGCCTGGGCCTCTCTGGCCACAGCCATGTCTTCAGCAGAAATGAGAAATGCTGTCCCACAGCAAGCTTCCGTGTTCACTCTGTATGGGAAAGTGTCTAGGAAAATGCCTGATCCATGTATCAGTAACTTCACAGGTATTAGCTTTCCTTTCTTCCTGTCCAGATCCCTGGGTCACCTTCTATAGATCCGGTGGGGGAAGACTTCTGGGGAAACCACTTGGGAGCAGAGTGGGAGATGCGGAGGGGTGAGAGAGAAGACTACTGATTTCTATGATAAAACTCATGATACCTATTTTCTTTAATGACTTTGAAGGTTTTTTAAATGAAAAATGGAAATGAAATAAAAAAAAAAATAGGAAGAGTTGGTGAGATAACAACCAAAAGTGCAGACAGGCAGTTCTTTCTTGAGCCACAGAAACCAAAGAGAGCAGATGCTGCATTTGCTATAGAAAGCAGGCAGTGCAGTCTGCTGCCCTTGGGAACGGCGCAGTAGACCTCCGCATTTAGTAGGGTGGGCGCTCGTGGGAAAGTTTCTGCTTAGGATCCCTCCCCTGGATGTTCAGTTAGTACCACAGAACTTTAAGTACACTTGCTTTCTCTTTAAAAGTTACAATGAAGATGAATTGCTTGCTACTTCTTACCATTTTATGAGGACTGATTATATTTTCAAACTAGACTGGAAGAGGAATGGCCTTCTTTTCTTGTAGTTTCTTTGATAATACCTAGCATAGAGTTTGATATATTATAGGAGCTCAATGAGCTCAATCACAGAATCTCAGAGTTGGAGGGCATTTTAAAGTTCATCTGATTGGAACGCCTGGGTGGCTCACTTCGTTAAGTATTTGCCTTTAGCTCTGGTCATGATCCCAGGGTCCTGGGTTCGAGTCCCACATCAGGCTCCTGGCTCATTAGGGAATCTGCTTCTTCCCCTGCTTGTGTTCTATGACAAATAAATAAATAAATTAAAAAAAAAAAAAAAGATAACCTAACTGAATTCTCTCTGCTCACTCTTGTTGTGAGAATGCCCAAGAAGACTGTCTTCTCCTGATGGAGAGAGAATGGCAGGGCTAGCATGACACCTCTGAGCTCACCCTAAGCAGTGCCAGCCTAAGGGTGTTCCAGCCAACCGCCTGACCGTTCCGGAGGAGGATGGGAGCTTGTGGGTGCTGCTGGGGCAAACTGGAGGCCCAGCACCACAGTCTGCGGAGAAGCTGGAATGGGCTCTGGAACAGCTCAAGCAGGGCGGGCGGCTGCCCAGCTCTGCAGGCTGATGTGCCTTCCTGCCCTGGCGTGAACGTGCCCCTGGCCGGGTAGTGCACCGGCTCCCACCCTGCCTCCGACAGCTAGGAGCCAGGGCTGAGTGTCTGCCTTCCGCTAGCTTCCATACAGGTGTGGGGGGCTCTGTGTGTGCCCCATTGTTCCACAGCACCACCCTCCCCCAGCTGGGTGGCAGTGTGAATGGGCTGCAGCTATATTTAGAGTGAAACTCCTGGGGCCACCACAAAAGAGTGACTGCATCTTCAGGAGGGTGGGTGGGCGGGAAGGGGACAGGGGAGCCAAGCTATTTTCAGAACACATGTCATTGCTGGCTACAGAGCAAGACTGTGGCCATAATGAGAGGGAAACAATAGCTGTGGCCAGAGGAAGAGCCTGTTATGTTTCAGGTGGGATGTTTGCAACTGCTCAGGAAACCCGACCCCGCCCGACAGCAGCACAAATCACAGCAAAGCCTCATGGAGGCAGAGAGGAGGCGGGGGATTCACAGCACCAGGACGAGGTGCCAAGAAGCCACGCCTCACGCCTAGAAGCAGATTTTCAGTGACTTCTTTGCCCCAGGGGCCTGAGTAGGACTGAGACACCTCTGACCAATTTCCCCAACAAACCATGTACCCTGCGCTCTAGTCTCTGGACAGCCCCCAAGAATGGCAACGGGGAATGAAAAGGACTCGGGAAGAAAGCACTGAGGTGGGCAGAACCGACCTAATATGAAAGGGTGTCTCAGGCAACAGGCAAAGCCTGGTCTGGGCCAGAGAGTATGGCCTCAAAGCCCCAGGTGGGCGGACTTGGCCCCCCCCAGTATTCAGGGATGCCTGGGTGCTGTGGCTCCAGCTGCACAGGCTCTAAGAGTTGCCCACACCCCTATTCTGACCTCCATTCGGCCCCACTCACCAGGCTCTGTGCAACGCCGGAAGCAGGGAGGGACAGGCTGCAGAGAGAGGCCAGGTCTTGCCTCCCCCACCCCACAGATGAGCTTGGGCCCAGGGGTCTAGGTGGGAGAAGGGAAGTGGGGGTGTGGCCACAGCCCCAGATCTCAGTTGGACTTTATAGTCATCATGGGGGCCAGGAGGATTTTTTTCAACTCCATCTTCATATCCCCTTCCCCAAACATGTGTGGTTCCTGTTTTGCTGCATCTGTAAAAGGCGCCGGGAGCTGGGGACTTGCCTTACACCTCTCGGTTAACACCCCTGGAGACTGATGGAGTTCAGAGCAGTGTAATTTACAGCCCATCTCTCCAATCTTAATTCACCCGATGCTCCTCTCTTCCTTATTGTATTAGTGTGACCCAGGTACCTGCCAACAATAATGGCCTCTCCAGCTAGGAGCCTCTCCCCCACTCCCAGGACAATTTATACCTTTTCCTTGGGATTTTCCCCCCTTAAATTAAACAAAAAGAGGAAAAAGAAGAAGAGGTTAACATGGGTTTGGAGTGCTGCAGCCCCGTGGTTCTGGGCAGGGAGCCAATGGCCCGAGGGCACACACATGTGCGCGCTCTCCCAGAAGGGCCTTCACCGGCCCTGTTTTACAGCCACCTCGGCACAGACTCCGGGGTTCACGCATATGGCCAGACAGATGTGTCTGGCTTACGTTCAAGGCTGGAAAATGAAGAATTATGGAAGTGAAGGGCCCCGGGCATTAAAAGGCGGGGGGAGGAAAGGGGGAATTTTTCCTCTGCTGAGAAATCCTCCTGTGGCTGTGAGGCTGGAGGAAGAAGGCTGACAGGAGGCAGGGCCGCCAGCAGTGGTACATGTGGGGCCCGTTCTTAAAGGGGCCACAGCAACCTCAAGCCCCAGCTGGCCCACAGCAGGCCTTCGGTGCCCAGGCTGGAGCAGCCGGCTCCGAAGGAGGCGAAAGGGACAACAAGCTTCCTAAGTGGGGGCGGCTCCAGGCACCGGACATCAAGTCTCATACAAGACCTCCCCTCCCATTTGCAAGGTATTGCTTGATGCTGGAGAGGCCAGGTGGAGCACGGCACTCTGGACAAGGCCATGTCTCCATGGCAAACACTCCCGTGGCACCCCGTACTCCCCTATGGCAACCATGCACGCTCACACCTCAAATTGCTGGCTTCTCCATTCACTGTACACTCTGTACTTTCTGGTGTGAGAGCTCTTTGGTTCCACTGACCACCAGCCTCACAGATGCTCATCACCACTTAGGAAGTGAGCTGAAGACACCGTACTTGTTTCTAAGGAGTTCACAGTACCAGCAGTGGGGGTGGGGTACGGGCGGGGAACAAGTCCAGAAATAACTGTAATATGAGACGTGATATAAGTATCGCAAATGAGGTATAAATCACTGCCACAGGAACACTGAGCAAAGAGAGATGAATTCCTCCTGAGGGGTATCAGGGAAGGCTTCACTGGGGAGATGAAGTTTCATCTGAGGATTGAAGGAAGAATAGCGTTTCAACAGGTAACAGGAAATGTGGGGCAGAAAAAGGGAATCTTGGTCTGAGGGAACAGTATGAACCGAGAGCCGAGAGTGGGAAAGGGTTGAGCATGTCAGGGGACAGTGAGAGGAGAGGACAGTTAGTGTTGTTGTCCAGGTAGAAGGGCCTTAGTATCTAGATAGGTGCTTCACACATACTCTCTGAGGTAGGTGCTGTTACCACTTTCATTTTATAGATGGGGAAACAGTTCTAGAGGAGTTAAATAATTTGCCCAAAGTCACACAGCTAGTAAGGCCTACGGGGATAAAGAGAAGAGAAGAAGAGACTGGAAAAAGGCTGGGAACAGATGAAAAAAACCTCCAATGCTATAGGAAGGAATTAGACTTTATTAGCAAAGCAAAGGCCCTGACAGTTTCCAAGCAGGGGAGTGGCTCTTCTGGGAAGAGCATGATGAAAGCACGTGAGGTGCACTGGAGGCGCTGAGGTGGACAGGGTTAGCAGGGTAACACGTGACTCCAGGAGCTGCCATTCAGACTACCAAGTGAACAGCAACCCTCCCCTCCCCCCCGAGTTGTGCAATGCATGGGCCTTGACTGCTACAATCCAAGTCTGTACGTGGACCAGAACAGCAGTTGTGGCAATGGGAACAGACAAGTGAGAAGGGAATGCGTGAATAGATAGGGTTTGATAAGAAATCAAACATATAGGGTTAAAAGCCAGTAAGAATTTTAAGAGGATTCTCTAGTTGCTACTGTCTATTAAGTCACTGAACAAATATTTGCTGAGCGCCAACTCTGCTCTGCACGCTGAGACTAAGACATAACAGAGAGGCAGGAGGGGACCAAGAAGAAAATGGTGGTGAGGAAGCCTAGGAGGGTGGTGTGGCCAACGGAGAGGGAGAGGATGAGGACTCACTTGTGCGTAACTGAGGGTAGAGGGCCCAATGCTATAGGGAAGCTAACTACGATGGGGATCGAGACCTCAAAAAGGTACTTGGGGACTTCTGACAGAATAGTTTCCATAACTGCTGTGTTGAGGGTCAAGACATAGAGGTGCTGAGTATAGATAGAACCTTTGGAAGACTGATGATGAGGAAGAAAAGAACCATAGGACAGGAAGAAAGACAGCATGAGGATGAAGTTGCTTTGTAGGCCATAACAGAGAGTTCCATACAGACCCCAGAAGGGCTGAGGAGGGAGCCCCGCCATGACAATGACCCGGCAGTGGTAGCACACACTTGATTCCAATTGGCAAGGGAACATGAATGCCTCGAGAACAGTGGGTCCTGACTGGTACTCATTACCCTTCCCAGGACAGAGTTTTGATTGGTGTTCAGACACATATCAGACCACAGTGACCATTTAAGGAGTACACACTGTGTGTGCCATTTGTTGTGTTAAGTACCTGCAGCACTGGCTCCCATAGGCCGCAGAACAAGTCTAGGAGGTAGGCGCTATTACCACTTTCATTTTACAGATGGGGAAACAGGCTCTGAGAAGTTAAACAATGTGCCCAAAGTCCCAAAGCCAGTAAGTGGTGGAGCCTTAGATCGGGTCTGTCTGACCACAATGCACTACGTCTTGCGCCAAAGGCAGGGGCGGCTGAAGAAAGGATTGAAAATAAGACATTCCTCAAGAGTCCTAATGTTTCCCCATGCTCACAGCCTTTGAAGTCTTTAAAGGGAGCATGACTGGCTCTTCCCTGTCTGCCCTGAGCGCTAGATAAGAGGAACTGAGCTTCTAGTGCAAAAGGACAGACCTGGGAGAGCCATAAAGAAAAACCTGCTGGAAGAGCAGGTGTAGGTCACACAGAGAGCTGATGATAGGGGAACCCTGTATGGAGATGAAGCAGTTTCTCTCTGGGCGGGTCCAGAATGTCCTGTCCAGAGGGGCTCAGCCACTACACTGGGAATCCAGATAAGCAGACTCTGACATTCTCTTCCCTGATAAGAGGTGTCCTCTACAGAGCATCCATGACCTCTCCAGGAGCATCTGGATAAGGTTCAGGGGAACTCTGAAGCCCCTGAAATTGTGTGGAAGGCTGTGTATGTGTGGGTGTATATTCACAGATCATCACCGGGGAAGAAGCTTTCATCAGATTCTCTGAGAACAACCTGCTTCTGCCTTGGAAGCAGAAGCTTCTCCCCTCTCCCATGAGAAGAGAGACTCTAGGCACTACAAGTGCTACCGGAATTTGGTGATAGAGAAAGAAAATGGGTAGAACCAGTAAAGGACACTGCAAGACAATCTCTTCCTGAGAGGGTCCTGTTTATCCGTACTCGGGACTCACACCCCTCTCACGTCCTATATTGCCACCACCCTGATGGGAAGCACCCTCCCCAGACAGGCCCCACCTGGATCTTTTCTTGGCGGCGCTGCTGCTCGGCTATCTTCCTGGCCAGAGCCAGCTTCTTGGCCCGAAGTTCCCGGATGTCATCTTCACCCCCGCTGCCTTCGGCCTCTGAATCTTCCTCAAAGTCTTCAATTACCACGTCCTCCTCCTTTGGGTGGTGGAGCACACCAGGGGAGAGAGGAGACTGTGAGCCCATGGCACTTACCAGACCCACCCTCCTGTCCTTCCAGCACTCCCAATGCCATGCTTTTTGGGATGTTCCTTGCAAAGGGCCCCAAGGTGTACGCTTCTCTCAGTTCAGGCAGACAGAGAACAGAAAGAAGCTGCCGCCTCCCCTCCCTCGACCAACTGCTCCGTTTTGCTCTCCAGGCTCTTTCCTCTTGGAGAGTCACAGGTCCACACCAGAAGTCACTCACACACACAAGTACTTCGATGCTTATATACACACTCACCAAGAAAGCTTTGCACCAAATTTCATTTTGAAATTACCAAAGGGGAAAACAACAGAGAAAGTTAAACCACTCGATTTAGATCTAATTCCTGCTAATGATCTGATAGGAATCAATTCTGGCCAAGAGCTTGGAGTTAGGCATAGAAGTTCCCCTGCCCCCCCGATGGCTTCAGAGAGCAGATGCTGTAGCTCAGCAGACCTTGCCCTGATTTCTTTTTAAGACCACAGCCTGCGGTGTGGGGGCTGCTGAGCCCCATTACAGGAATTCACATGACATGACCTTGTTCAGCTGCCCTCTTGGGGCCTGGGCAGGCTCAGAGACGGCTGGCTAGCTTCAGGAGCCTCCTGCCAGGCTGGTGGAGCCTTCCCCAGGGATGGCCCTCCCTGCTTGTAGTCTCACTCTCAGAAGCCCCCACACCCCGGGTGGTCCCAGGCTCCATTCCTCACTCTCTCACTTCTGACCTTGGTCAGCAGAGAACATGCAGCTGCCCAAAACCATGTCCTCTGAGGGACAGGACTAGCCTGGGTAATGGAATGATCAGTAGAAGATTCCTATGCTTCCACCTGGATGACAATGATGACACCGATTATCACCATAACGGCTACTATTTACTGAATGCTCACTACTGGCCAGATAACTGGGCTAAGTGTGTTTTTCACGTATCAACTCATTTAATGCTCATGGTGGTCTTTAAAACAGATGCTACTATCATCACTACTTTATAAATGAAAACACTGAGGTTTAGAGAGTTAAAACAATTTTCTCAGGGATAAAAGTTAGTAAGTGGCAGAGCAGGGATTCAAATCACAGTGAGTCTGACTCCAAAGCACGTGCTCTTACCAAGAAGAATGGGCAAGAAGCACAGGGCTGGGATCTGGAATCTGGACAGCAAGGCCAGACCAGTCCCGAGTGGCTCAGCTTTGCCAGGCTTCCAGTAGGCCCAGCTGGGATGTGTCTGGTACACTCTGCTCTCTCCTCTAACTGTCCATCTCAAGATGATATTCTGATGGATTCTTTTGGCTGAAAGTGGTTTGTAAAGTGTGTAGGTGGGTAGGTGATGCTTTGTCTTGGGAGCAGACTCTAGGGGGATAGGAAGACGAGTGTTGTGGCAGCAACCCTAGGAATAAGGGCTCTCTTCTGCTCATGAAGAACAATGTCTGAAGAAACAGAATCACCACTCCCTCCCACCTCCCCTGCCTAGCTTCAGTGACTCAGTCTTGCAGTTTCAGGAGAGACTGGGGTCTCAGGATGAGGCTAGAAGTGTTGCTATCCCAGAAGTCTCAGGGGTCTGGGACACTGTAGTGACTGTCCATGTCACAACCCATAGGCTATAGGGTCACAGGCTTCATTGCCAGGAGGCCCAGCACATGAGAACGAGGAAGACTCCCTTTATACGTTACTTCCTTGTTCGTGGGGTTAACCTGAGCTGGAGTGAGTGGGGTGCTGACCAGCCTGTGGGGAACACTGCCTCTGCCTGCTCTGATCAGGGATACACAGGGTTATCACGGGGCTTGGGGTAAGCTCGATTGAGGTCAAAAGGGGGTCAGTGAGGCTTGTCTGAGGTTCACTCAGCTCTCACAGCAAACGAGGAAGTGCAGGGTTATGAAATTACACAGACCAGGGTAAGTAGGGTTTCCCAGGGGCCACTAACATAAAGGAACCCAGGAGGTTCGTGGGAAAAGGAAGAAGTGGGCAGCACGGCGTGGGTCACAACCTCTGTCTGGTCAATAAGCCTCAGAAGAAAGAGAGTGGCACAAACTTTGGGCCCAAAGTGCTGGTCTGCTCCTCATGAGTGGCACAGACCCTCCTTAGCTTTTATATTGTGCCCTTATCTATAAGCTTTACTAGCCTAATGCGATTCAGTAGTATAGACTCCGCTGGCCGGAGGACATGTGTCCCAGCAATTCTGGAGAGCTGGCCTTGCTTCCTTTCTACTGTCTGCCTCAGCCTGGAGGTGTGGGTGAATGAGCTGGCCACGGTGCCGCCCCACCCATGCTTCCCTGCACAATGCCCAAGGCTTGGGTGGCACTACTCTGTCCTGCCTGGAGCCTGGACACCCCGATGGCTTTAGCAAGCCTGCTGCCTCCTCCCATAATGACAGCTCATTCTTTCCCATTATTCCCTGCCCAGGTTTCATCTGGAGTCTGGAATCATGGGCTCAGCTTCATCCCTGGAACCACCTCTGTCCTGGAAGCTAAGCCCTGTGTCATCAGGGGTGGGGTGGGGCTCTCAAGCTATTCTAATGAAGCCAGTCCAAGACTCTGCTGCTCTGAAGACTTCCAACCAAAGGTGGCCACTCTATCACTGCTTCAGATCACAGATGACAGCTTCCAGCTGACATCTGGCTTCCCCGGCCTGTTGCTGATTTCATCCCTGCACCCCACCCTGCTCCACCAGGCGCTTGAGACTGCTGTGGGCCAAATGACTGTGTTGGCCTACAGCTGACCTGGCCTCTGGCTAGAATCACTTCCGTCCCTTCTTGAAGTCCCACGTTCCTTCCCACCTAAGTCTCCTCTGCCTTTAACATTGTGGGGTAACAAAGGAGAGCCAACTGACAGGCAAAAGTGAGGCTATGCGTGCATACACGCCCAGACGGAGTCACTCAGACGTACAGCAGGGCAGCCGGCAGTGCTGTCCCATGCAAGCATGGGCCAACACTGTCATACACTCACATTTGCTCAGAACCCATGGCCAGCAGGGAAGCTGGAAGCAGACTCCAACTTCAGCTGACACATACAAACCCCACACATACAGACCCACGACGACAATCCCCCTCAGAAAGACACACACACGCGCACAGGAGGGCAACTGTCGGTGGGATCTGGCGCGGGTGGGTACACAGGCTCATGCGCACGCGCACACACATATACACACAGTCTGGAGTGAAGCAAGGGCTACAGGAACAACCAAGGGCAAACAAACAAGAGGAGAATTCCTTAATCACATCAGGATGTGCAGGAGGGAGGGAGGGAGGGAGGGAGAGTAGACCGGGGGAGGGGGTGATTTTCCACACGGGGCCAGCAATGTCAGCTCTTCCTGTACGTGTGCTGGAGGCTGGAGTTCAGGCCTGTGCTGCGCTGAGCTCCACACATCTATAAACTTGATCCTCAGCCTGAACCCTAACACCCCCCCCCAACTCCCTTTCCTAAGCCTCCCGAGCTGCACATTATTAAACTCTTTCTTTCCCTCCCTTCTCCTCCAATGCAACATTAAAAAGCAGCATCTGGAACTCGTAGCAGAGGGAGATGGAGACACTGGGGTGGGACTGGCAGGAAGGGGCACCAGCAGAGTGCACTCTTGAGAAGCTGGCTGGTCACGTCCACATCCATACTGCTCTGAGTGGTTATAAATAACTGGGTAGGCAGCCATGGGCAGAGCAGGGTTGGGGGTGGGGAGGGGAGCCTTCCCCTCTGCCACAGCGGGCTCTCCCCGCACGGTACCTCATCTTCCAGTTGTTTTCCCTCTTGGCTTCCCATTTCCTTTCCCATGGTGTCTGGGACGGGTGCCACTGACACATATTTTCCACCCTTGAATGCCAGCAGAGGCTCTTCTTGTCCACAAAGGGCTTCCAGAAAATACTTCAGCACTGTGACCCTTTTGCAGTCGGCTGCAATAACCTACAGGGCGAGAGGGAGAGAAGAGAAACAGCATTTTCTGAACGGGAAGACGAAGATGACAGGCACTGTTCACTAGCAGGGGGGCATACAGGGAGTGTGTCAAAGTTATTGGACAAGGCTGTTGAGCGGACAAGTGGGACTTTGAGTGTGTAGGCGCTTGTGAAGGAGGAGTGGGGGCGGGGGTTTGAGGGCTAAGATCCTCTAGAGGAAGAAAGTCACTGTCTCTCTTTAGGTCATCCCTGGGGGAGCAGAAATCCCCATGACCAATGATAGGTGCCCTCTGGGACTTTTGCCTTTCTTCTGCTGAGGTCCTGATATAAAAAAAGAATAAATTAAATTCATCTTAGTATTTAACTGATAGAAGGCAGGGTGGAGTGCCGAACGCCGCTTTCACAGAACACAGCTTCCTTGTACCCTCACTGCCACTCTCCATTCCCCTCCCAGCTCCCCTCTCTAGGCTCCTGAGAGGAGCACTTCCAGCCTGGGTGCAAAATGAATGATGAGGGCTCTCTTGGCTGTTTCATTTCAGCTAGATCACTTTGGGCTTCCCCTGACAGGTTCCTGCCCCACCCAAGAGCTTCTCATGCTCAAGACACTGGGGTCAGGCAGGAAATTGTTGTCAGGAGAAGGGAGACAGGCAAAGCAGGTAGGGGGGTGTTTCACCAAAGCTCTGTTCCTCCAGGGGTTTGTGCCATCCTGCTCCCATGTGGCCACATCAGCATGTAAGCCAGTGCTGTCAGAGAAGCTGGGGCTGATTAAGCCGAAATGAAATTCAGTATCTTGAGCAATCGTCGAAAAGTGTCTCAGATGACGTTTCCACAGTCACTCTGTCTGGGGTCCTTCTCCAGCTAGATCACACAGGTGCGTCCTTACTTACAAACCCATCTGCAATGCTGGCACCCTCTCACGACCTGCTGTTCATCCCTGCCCTCAGGGTCCTTTCCTCCAAGGGAGAGGAAGAGCCCTGCTCGATCTGGAACTTGGAAACTGCTGAAGACCACCACCCCTTCAGCAGCACGGACTCTAGCCCCTGTAGAGAGCCCCCCATACCAGAATGTGAATGTGACCTCTACATCTGGATCACACAATCAAGTACTAACTTGGAGACTGGCTCTGATTGTGTGCTCACTGTTTCACAGGTACATCTGTCCCTTATCTGGACACCACGGGAGCATGAGGCAGGCACAGGCCACGTCTTCTAGGACACTGTGGAAATAAGCACTACTGTGCCAGCTGGCCAGCCAGGGCCAATGGCAGCACACAACAGTCAACTGTGACTGCAACTCTGTGACTCTATCCTCTACTGCCTCTCTGCGCCAAACCTGCTCTTCCCCTGCCTGGGAGTGGCCCCTGCGCACCCTCACCGATGGCCCTGGGGAACATTACAGGCCTGAATCTTGGGCTAAGGACCTTGACCACCTCCACCTGAGAAGCTGACCTAATAGGTGCTTGGCTACCCAGCGAAGGCTTAGGAAAGGACAGCCATCTTGTGTTTGAGGTGTCCAGTCCTGGGCTTGGGCCAGGGCAGGTAACCATAAGTTCCGTTGCGTGTGTTCGAACACGTCATGAGGAAGGCTGGAAATACAGAAGCAGGGGCTAAAACGCATTAAAGAACAGAGCTGCAATGAGTAATGGCCTGGCAGGCAGCACGCACAGCGGCCTCCCTGCATCCCCAGCCTCTCACTTGCAGAGGAAACTTCTGCATTTCCACAAGACTGCCAGTTTCCTCTCTGTGGTCTAATTTTAACCACCTTGTCGTTACAGTGTGTGTCAGCCACCTGACCCCACTATGACCTCTGACCTTATGCCCCAGCTACTGCTTGCACTATGGAGAATTATGTAATGGGTCCAGGACTTTCCTTTTCAGTGTGAAGCTATTACCACTGAATGGAGAGGAGGTGGGGGTAGAGGGGTGAGAGGAAGACAGAGAAAAAGCTTGCCATGGTCCTTGGCACCACCTGGATGGTGATAAGTATGGAGGCACGCCTGCCAAACATGCGGCAGAAATTTGCTCAGAGCAGGAGTGTATGTCCGTGGCTGTGTGTGCCCACTGATAGGCAGTGAGGAGAGTTCCTGCTGTTCTAGCATGCGCTGGGTGGCATGCTCAAAGGTTCAGGAAGAGAGTGTGATTCCTGGCCAAAAGGGAGAAAGGGTACATGTGTGGACGTGGGACTCCTGGAGACGGGGATTTCCAGGGCACAGCAGGACCCAGGGTTGCAGACATCCTGAGCCTGCCTGCAGAACATCCTTAGGGGATCAACGGGGATGGTCATTCACACGGACACAAAAGCAAAAAGGAGTGCCCCCCATCTTTGATTGCCACCCTAGTTTCCTTGGGGATTTTGTCTGCTATGCCATTAGTTTCTTCCCTAGGGCAAGGCCACTCCTGATGGATTCTCAAACGGCTTTGATCCAGTGGGGTCTCTGAGCTGCACTGAGAGGTATGGAGAGAATTCTATGCATTTGGAGAGAGAAAAGCCACCTAGCCTTTTGGAATTGCGAACTCTCTCCCCTGCAATCCAACTAATACGGAGGACAGCCAAAGTTGTGCAGTCTCCTTAGGTTCCCAAAGGGCACTGTGAATGAGAATGTGCTTCTACTTATTTAGCAAATGGGGGAACTGAACTTGTCCAGGGCTTGTCCAGGGTCTTACAGAAACCTCTATCTGCAGCCTGACGGCCTATCTGTTAAAGCATTCTGCTTTAAGACAGGAGGAATGAGCCCAGCACTATAATTGTGAGCACTACAATTCCCTTGGTCCTATAGTCTACAAGAGGCTTATGGCAATATTCTCCCAGACAAATCCTCCAGCATTTGAGTGGGGAAGAAAGTGTAAATATGGTTAATAAGAGACATCATGACAGAAGAAGCCCTTTGAACCACCCACAAAGGGCCAACTCCATGATGATCTTTGGCTGGCCAAGGAGGACTTCCTGGTAGGACAGGGGTTAAAGCTGGGCTCCCAGCTTGGAGAGGAAGGAGACCAGCTGAAGTCTATGACATAATCTCCACGATAGCTCTGTTCATGAGCACACTTTTCCATTCAGTATCAACGAAAAACACAGAATGTAAGTCATCTGTACACTGCAGCTCTGGACAAACTCTAGAATCTCTAGAGGAGAAAGAGCTGGGCAGAAGAGGACTCCTTCCCATGCTGGTAAAAGGCTGGGTTGGCCTAGAACTAGATGGAAGCATAAGGGCTGATGGCCCAGGAAAACCCTGGGAACCTGGGATCCAGCACCTTCTCAGTAGTAGTCCTGGACTTTCTGGAGGGAGAATCACTGTGTAGGAGGTTACCAGAACTCCCAAGTTGATGGACAAAACGTCTCACACAAATCACTCTAGTCAGCACTGAGAAGAAAACTGAGGCTTTAGGTCAGGGAAGAGCTAAAAGAAAGGCACCCAGAGAAAGCCCCTTTCCCTTCCCCTGAAGCCCATCTGAGGCAGTGAGCCCCACCAGTGGGAACTGAAACCTCTAGCTTCAGGGCTCCAGTTATCACTGGATCAGATCCACACGCAAAGAACCAGGCAGAAAGGAAAACTGAAAGCGAGATGTGGCAAGGCGATACAAGAGCCTGGCCTGTCTGAGGCTCAGTTCCTTAGAGATACAATGTGAGCAGGCATGGGGTATGTGGAGGTTGGAACTACACGGAAGGTTAGGTCTTGTGGAAAGCAGAAAGAAACCTCTAGGTTAAAAGAGAAGACAGAAGGCAGACTGAGCTACCTGTCTGGGGCACCTTGGGGTGGGGGTGGCAAGGAATGGAGTTCTCTGGAAACTCTTTATAGCTACTTGGGAGGGGACAAGCCCAGCCTGGTCAGATATGCCCTGGAAGGAACAGAAAAAGCGATCTAAGCTGTCTTATGGAAGATGGGGGAGGAGGGAAGAGACAGAGAGTAAAGGAACTGAGCACCAGGGCGCCTGGGTGGCTCAGTCGGTTAAAGCCTCTGCTTTCAGCTCAGGTCATGATCCCAGGGTCCTGGGATCAAGGCCTGCATCGGGCTCTCTGATCAGCAGGGAGCCTGCTTCCTCCTCTCTCCCTGCCTGCCTCTCTGCCTACTTGTGATCTCTGTCAAATAAAGAAATAAAATCTTAAAAAAAAAAAAAAAAGGAACTGAGCATCAGATACCACAGACTGATGTACTCTGAGTTGTAAGACTTAGCACCTTATAGCTGCCACGGGGGAAGGGAGAACATTCTTCCTTTCTCTGAGCTCACGTAGCAAAGGAATAGGAGGAGGCATCACAGAGCTGAACCAGGTCTCTGGATGCAAGCCCTAGGGAAAGAGGGCTCATGCCATCTTTACTGGGTTCCTGTTATCTCCAAACAGGCCTCCTGGAAGGCACAAGAGCACAACGGTGGCTGGTTAGATTTTGTAAAACTTCTTTTTCTGAACTTCTGGTTTGGGGGAATCAGAATTTAAACCTATACTATCAGCCAGTTCTATTTTTTCTGGTCTTAAAAAAGTCCTGCTTCTACTGCTCCTCTGGTTAAAGAGAAAAATCACATGGGTTTTTTCCTCTACAAACTTAAGTTTACAGGTTGTTTTTCTTGTTTCTCTAAATGGAGCCAATTATTCTCACATTTGTTGAAACCTTCAATCAAACTTTATAGCTTGTTAATTTTACAGAATGTCCTTAGAGCAAATAAGATGCAGACAGGAAAGTGAAGTCTTGCTGAGATTATTAAGAAAGCTTAAAATAGCCTACAAATCCACCACTGAGGCTGGTGAATAGAGGCTGCTTGGCTGGCTTCTGAGGTCAATTAGCAATGGGTTAATTATCATCTTTAATAAGCCAAGCCTACAGGATTGGTTACAAGGAGCTTAAGTCAGACTAAAAAGTGTTTTCAAAAACTGGGAACCTCCGGTTATTCACGACTCACCCTCACAGGAGCCTGCAGGGTGGGAAGGATAATTCTGTAGTGGCCAAGGGTGGGTCAGCCTAAGAGGTCTGCCAATGAAAGTTCAGACACAGGGAATCCTCTGGAGCTGGGAGGACAGAGGAAGTGGTTTACTCACATTCCTAGAGGGAGGGACTTCCAGGCAAGGAGCAGAATCCAGATGCAGAAGGGAAGCTGGCCATAAGGATGTACAAGTAAGTACTCTGAAGACACAGGAAGTAGCTTACAATGGAGAGACAGACATTGGTAGCCTACCTGAGTCAGAAGAAATTGGTATTGAACTGTGAGAAAGGGTCCCAGGTCAGAGGAGAAAGAAAGGAGACCTATGCAGGCACTGAAAGCATAACCTGGTAACCCGTGGGCGTGCCATCCAAAGGAATCAATCAGCGTTTCACTCCTTACCTATCCTTAGTGCAGCAGGGCCCCATATCTCTACAAGGCAGCTAAATGAAGGCCCCTCCCTCGGTCACTTTGGATCCCAATGTCTAGACCCAGCACTCCTGAGCCCTGAGTCTGTGCTAGTTGAGAGGTCAGTGAATCACAAGATGAGATGCTAGTGTCATCGATCAACCCACAGCAACCACTCCAGCCCACATGGCTGGTCCCAAAGGCTATGTTTTTTTCCCTACTGGAGGCAACGGGGGCCATTTTCCATCAGGTGGCAATGCACAGATGCCTGTTCAGAGAGGGATGGCAGCCTGCTCGCCTCACCCACATCCACTGTGTGTGCGTGCAGGCACCTGCACCCCTGTGCGGCCCGTACGTCTCACAGAGAGGGTTGGGTAGAAACTGGAAAATGGGCAGGTGGGAAGATTTGGCGGGGAGGGAAGAGGCTACCCTCATAGTTTTACTGTATAGTCCAAAAGGTACAGGTACTTGACTACTGAAAGGGAGATTATGTTTATCCTGGAGAGTTGAAGAACAGCATTGTGGAGCTGGCAGTAAAAAGTTAAGTACAGGGCGCCTGGGTGGTTCAGTGGGTTAAGCCGCTGCCTTCGGCTCAGGTCATGATCCCAGAGTCGTGGGATCGAGTCCCGCATCGGGCTCTCTGCTCAGCAGGGAGCCTGCTTCCCCCCACCCCTGCCTGCCTCTCTGCCTGCTTGTGATTTCTCTCTGTCAAATAAATAAATAAAATCTTAAAAAAAAAAAAAAGTTAAGTACAACAGTAGGAACAATGGGCCCATTCTGGAAAGAGGCAAGCTGAAGAAATAAAGGGGGCTGATAGAGAGTCTGGGCTTCAGGGGCGCGTAGGTGGCTCAGCTGGTTGTGTGTCCGACTCTTGGGTCTCAGGTCGGGCTGTGATCTCTGGGTTGTGGGTCTGAGCCCCACGCTGGGCTCCCTGCTTAGAGCCCTGCTCATTGGGGACATTGCTTGACATTCTCTCTCCCCCTCTGCCCCTCCCTACCATGCACATGTGTGCACTTTCTCTCACATAAATAAATCTTAAAAAAAAAAATCTGGGCTTCGTAGACTTGTCTTTTTTTTTTAATTTCTTAAAAATATTTTATTTATTCAATTTGAGAGAGAGAGAAAAAGAAAGCATGCAAGCAGGGGGAGGGGCAGAGAGAGAGAGGAAGAGAGAGAATCCTCAAGCAGATTCCCCTAAGTACAGAGCCACAATGTGGGGCTTGATCTCACAACCCTGAGATCATGACCTGTGCAGAGATCGAGAATCAGATGCTTAACCAACAGAGCCACCCAAGTGTTCCTTGAATTCAAGCCTTTTTAAAAAATTTTTTTAACAAAAAGTATAGACTTTTAAAAAATATTTATTTATTTTTAAAGATTTGCTTATTCATTTGAGAGAGCCTGTGTGCATGTGCAGGGGAAGGGGAAGTGGGAGGGGAAGGGAGAGAATCTCAAGCAGATTCCACACTGAGCACACTGAACACCAAACACCCCCCACCACAGGGCTCTATCTCACAACCCTGAGACCACGACCTGAGCAGAAACCAAGAGTAGGATCCTTAACCAACTGCACCACCCAGGTGCCCCGAGTTCAAGTCTTTTTTTTTTTTTTAAGATTTTATTTATTTATTTGAGGCAGCTAGATAGAGAGAGAAGCAGGCTCCCCACTAAGCAGGGAACCCAATGCAGGGCTTGATCCCAGTACTCTAAGATCATGACCTGAGTTAAAGGCAGATGCTTAATCAATTGAGCCACCTAGGCACTCCCCAAACTCAAGTCTTAACTACAACTTCCTGGCTGTGTATCCTTAGACAAGTTACTTAGCATCTTTGAGCCTCTGTTTGCTCAAGTTGTTCTAAGGTTTGAAACTAATAATGCATATCAAGTATTTAGCAAGGTGCCTGAGCCAATGATAAATGAAAGGCTATAATTTTCTTTTTCTTTTTGGCTGCCTCACTCTGCCCAGAGATATGTGGAAGCCAGACTTAGAGGTACAGAAGGAAGCATGGGGCGGGCACTCACGCCCCTGGAATGGTCACCTGCCTGCTGAAGCTGCTGAAAATATCTTACTCAAAATTAAGGTACTGGATCCAGGCTTCAGGGTAGATCACTTGGTGGAGGCAAGGCCCAGCCTCTCTCTAATTGTGTCTCCTCCTATTCCAAAAAGATTCCTAGACCTAACCAGAGACACGAATTCTATGGGACTCTAGAGGCCCCAAGGACCCAGACTTAAGACAAGCCTGCCACTAATTCACACAACAGAAGTAAAATCCTGTACTGAATATCATGATTGGCTTGCCCACCTGGTCCCTTCATTTTGGGGTTGTGTGGTGGCTCTGCCTTTGTTAATGATATCCTCTTTAAATGAAACCCAGCTAGATCCTTGCTCCAGGTTCCTCTCTACAAAGGAAATGATGAGAAAATCCCCAAAGTGGCATTTTCTACTCACCTGAATTTCCTGAGCTTGGAATTCTGAACAAAGCCAGCTAGGAGTCTGGATTCTCCTGCATAAAGTACAGCTTGCTTTTCTGGTACAGTGCCCTCATGGAAAGAAACTATTCGCTTCTAGAGTTCTGAGCTCTGGCTGAATAAGCAAGGTATATTCTTGACATGATCCCGCTGGAGAGAGCAAACTATAGGCAGCAGTAGCTTGGGCTGCAGTCCAATTCGCTTCCCGTGCAGAGTGCTCTGAGAGCAGCCACCCACATTGGCAAGAGTCAGGGGCGGACACTGGCACTGCCAACACAAGCCTTTCAGGTCTGGCTGGCTTCAGCTGGTCTGAAACCTGGAACACAGGCGCCGGGGCCCTCACTTACTGAACCAGCAGGGGAGGCTACAAGCTCAGCCCCTGGGGATGAAAGTCCTCTTGTCTGTCTCAGCCTGCAAACATCTACATGCAGTCTGCTTCAACACTGCCAGTTAGTTCTGGGCCAGGAGCACTACATCTTGGGCTCCAGTCACTCTGAGCTACATTCTTACTTGCCTTCTAAACAGCCAGGATCAGGGGGCCACCCTTTAGGTGTGTGGTCAAGCTCCTTCACCAAATTTGTTCCCAGTTTGATTTTATGCGTGTCAGGGAGAGTACCTTCTCTGTGACACCTGCAGCATTCAACACATTTAGTTGACAGTCAACTCAACAAATATTTACTAAGTGCCTACTGTGTGCATTAGGCACTATTCCAGACCCTGAGGATTCAGCAGAAAACAGGGTCCTGGCTGGCTCCAGTGGGCAGTGGGTCATATTCACATCAGGTATATGGAAGATGCTCTGTATCAAGACAGAAATACATCACTCTGGCCTTGTTACCTACAGCACATGGTGGCGGGGGGCGCAAATCCTCATTCCTCTTCCCTCAAGGAGGAGGAAGAGGCAGACCACGGAGAAGAGCTCCCTCCCTGTAGAGACCCAGCACACTGCTCCTTTACCCACTTAGGCAGACAGGTCCTCAGGAAGTCAGGAAGGAGAAGTAATTCCCTTGGACTCAGCCTTGCTAGAAGATGAAATCCCAACCTCTCTCTTTTTTTTTTTTTTGGCTTTTTTTTTTTTTCCCAATTTATTTATTTTCAGAAAAACCGTACCAACCTCTCTTAATGCTTTCCATGACCTGTCCAAGCCCTCTACCACCCACCTACCCCACCCCACTGTATGTTACCACTCTCGCTTCTTGCTATTATTCCATAATCCTCAACTCCAGGCCCCACGAAACCCTGTTTGAGATTCCCCCACCTGCCATTTGCTCCCTTTTGCACCTTGGAGACTTTACAGGTTATTCCCCCAACCTACAGTGACTTTGCCTTTATGCAATCAATTCATTCCCTCACCTTCCTTTAAGTTTGGTGAAAAAGTCTTTCTTCTTAAGAAGTCTTATCTAGGGGCACCTGGGTGGCTCAGTCAGTTAAGCCTCTGCCTTTGGCTCAGGTCATGATCCCAGGGTCCTGAGATGGAGCCCCACATTGGGCTCCCTGCTCAGTTGGGAGCCTGCTTCTCCCTCTCCATCTGCCTCTCTCCCCTACTCATACTCTCTCAAAGTAAATAAAATCTTAAAAAATAAATAAATAAATAAAGAAAGAAAGAAAGAAAGAAAGAAAGAAAGAAAAGAAACAGAAATCTAATGCGCCAGCCCACTGCCCACATATTCTTCTTGGGGCTCTACCACGCGACAGGGACTATGCTAGACATCCTGGGCAGATAAGACAGAGCAAGGCGGATGCATGGCAGTTCTTGACTTCACAGAACTTTGAGCCCAGAGAGGGATTCCAGAGTAACGTACATGAACTGTCCCAAGTCCATGGGTGTCCCTTCGGCACCTGCAGGCTAGGCTTACACTCCATTCACCTTCTCTGATCTCAGCAGCAGCCCTCGGCATGTGTATTACTTCCATGCCACAAAGAGTAAGAACCACACTAGAACCGTCTGGGTATCATCTCCTGGGACCCAACACTTTTTTGAGTATTTCCGATGGGGAGGATGTAAGTCCCTCAGGAAGATTTTAAAACCATCATTACTTATTGTTTAAGAAATGTGTAAGTAAAAAAAAAAAAAAAAAAAGAAATGTGTAAGTAATTTTACTATCACCTACTTAACAGGTTTCTTTGTTTTCCCTGCTGCCTTCCACTCTTGGTTATGCTGTCGGAGAAGTCTGTTACTGTCTTGACTTTACAGGGATTCGTTTCCCACTAGGGAACCCGTTCCGTTTTGGACTTTTCTGATTGGTAGAAATGACTACCACTTTTAAGCCCAAATCTGCCTCCAGTGCTTCTAATTCTGTTCTCTGCGACCATGTAAAAAAGCTCCAATTCTGCTTCTATCTGATTGGCCTCAAATTATTATTATTATTATTATTTTTTTTTTTTTAAAGATTTTATTTATTTATTTGACAGACAGAGATCACAAGTAGGCAGAGGAACAGACAGAGAGGGAGGAGGAAGCAGGCTCCCTGCTGAGCAGAGAGCCCCATGCCCCATGCGGGGCTCGATCCCAGAACCCTGGGATCATGACCTGAACAGAAGGCAGAGGCTTTAACCCACTGAGACAGCCAGGCGCCCCGGCCTCAAATTATTTGAAGCTGTGTTATACCTTCTCTAGGCTAAACAGTCCCAGTTCCTTCAACTGTCCTTCACTTAAAATGTCTCCTCAACATCCTGCTTATTCTTCCACTGAGACTTTCACTAAGACTGAATAACGTCTCTTAGATGAGTGCCCACATGTGATCTGACAGCCAAGAACTGATGGGACATCTCTTTCTTATCCCATTCTGGATACCTCAGTTCTCTGAATTGAGGCTAGAACTGTGCTGGTTTTATTGTCCACCACCTTGTAATAAAGACACATTGTGAGCTTCCCCCCTCCACCCCAAAGATTTATTTATTTATATTAAAGAGAGAGAGAGAGTGCACAAGCAGGAGAGGGGCAGAGGGAGATGAAGAATCTCAACCAGACTCCACACTGAGCATGGAACCTGATGTGGGGCTTGATCTTATGACCCTGAGATTAAGACCTGAGCTAAGGGGCGCCTGGGTGGATCAATTGGTTAAGCGACTGCCTTTGGCTTGGGTCATGGTCCTGGAGTTCCAGGATCAAGTCCCATATTGGGCTCCCTGCTCAGTGGGGAGTCTGCTTCTCACTCTGACCTTTCCCCTTCATGCCCTCTCTCGCTCTCTCAAATAAATAAATAAATAAAATATTAAAAAAAAAAAAAAAAAAAAAGACCTGAGCTGAAATCAAGAGTAGGACACGGAACCAACTGAGCCATCCTGGTGGCCTCACACTGAGCTTTTTAATCAACAAATCCCCAAATTGGTTCCACATAAATGGCTAGTATCTCCCTGCACTAAGTGCAAGTCCTCCACTATTCCCTTTTTAAATTTTATTAATTTTTAAAAAAGATTTTATTTATTTGATAGATCACAAGCAGGGGAGAAGCAGGTAGATGTAGAGGGAGAAGCAGTCTCCTCACTGAGCAGAGAGCCTAACTTGGGGCTCAATCCCAGGACCCTGGGATCGTGACCTTAGCCTAAAGCAGACACTTAGCTGACTGAGCCAACCAGGAGCCCTTACCACCTCCCCCCAAGAGATTTATTCATTTATTTGAGGGGTGAGGGGCAGAGGGAGAGAGAGATCTTAAGCAAATCCCTGTGCTCTGCTCCCAGAGTCTGATGCAGGTGTCATGATCTGAGCCAAAACCAAGAGTCAGATGCGCCACCCAGCTGCCCCTCCACTATTCTTCCTTAAAAAGAAAAAAAAAAAAAAAAAAAAAGATTTTGTTTATTTACTTGAGAGTGAGAGAGAACACAGAGAGAGAAGGTGAAGCAGGCTCCCTTCCTGAGCAGGGAGCCTGACTTGGGGCTTGATACCAGGACCCTGGGACCATGACCTGAGCCGGGGACAGATGCTTAACCAACTGAGCCAACCCAGGTGCCCCCACTATTCCCTTTTAAACAGTCCTTCACCAAGGCCTCCCCACACTATAGAAAAAACCTGTTTATTTATTATTGTGCTGCATGCTACTTGCTGTGTGCAGCTGACTTTTTGGATAAGGTGGGATTTCAGACTTATTCCTATTTGATTTCATTTTGTTATTTACTTCTTTCATTGTAGCTTATCAAGTTCTATTTGGATCCTAAATTTGTCACCTGAGAATGCATTCCCTCTCAAATTCATGACATCCATAAATCTTTATCTGTTGATTTGCTTATGCTTCTCAGTATCTTTCTCCCATTCATCTGTCCTGTTTTCTCTCCTAAGTAAGATTCTTGAGGGTTGGTACTGTAATTTGTATAAACACACACACACGTAAGTAAGCGTACCTTTAAAGCACTATCTGACACGCACTGGCTCCATGGACGACACGGAAGACACGACTGTGGAGGGGAGCCAGCCACACTGTACAATATGTGAATCGGGCTCCTTGTGTTGTGCAACACACACTCAGAGATGTGTTTCTGCTTTGGGTGGTGCTTCCCGTGGAGGTTTGGGCTCAGTGAGGGACAGGTGGTCTCTTTCGACAGGCGGCCTACAGAGTTTTGGGTTTGAAATAAAATACCACAACAAGCGAAGCTCTAGGCATGTTTTGCCTTGTCTTAACTGGAGGCTGCTGCCCCAGGGCAAGGCATAACACACCTCAGCAAGAGGTAAGACTTATGTCCTTCAAAGCACTAATGTCATGCTCTGAGAAGAAATTGCCATATCTCCAGACTCCCCATGGCATATTAAAAATATGGCACACAGAAATTTTCTGAGATTAGGGCTGAGGTAGAAAGGCCACATTAAGTCATATTTTCAGGTTCTGCATCTAGAGACCTGGATCCTACGTGTGGCCCGTGTTTCACAGCTGGAGATAAGACAAACTTGGCTAACTAAAGCTAACTAAAAAGTCCACCCACAATTTGAGATAAGGTGTAGGTAAGGTAAATGTCTGGGACACAGAAGAAATTTCAAGAAATAATCCATTCCCTTTTCTAAACCTCTAAACACTAAAAAGCATTTAAAACAAATTTATTTGAGAGAGAGCGAGAGAGCACTAGAGAGAGCGAGCAAGCATGAATGGGGGTCAGAGGGAGAAGGAGAAGCAGGCTCCCCACTGAACAGGAAGCCCGATGTAGGGTTCGATCCCAGGACACTGAGAGACTATGACCTGAGCCCAAGGCAGACACTCAACTGACTGAGCCACCCAGGCGCCCCAACACTAAAAAATATAAAACAAAAAACCCCACCTGCACCAGAATCA
The DNA here is from genome assembly GCF_020171115.1 of Neogale vison. NCBI lineage: Eukaryota > Metazoa > Chordata > Mammalia > Carnivora > Mustelidae > Neogale > Neogale vison. The sequence continues at coordinate 25,340,290 of NC_058095.1, read as the reverse complement.
CATAGTGAGCTTGTTGAAAATGCAGAATGCTAGATTCCACTTTGGACTAAATAAGTGAATGCTTCTAGGGCTAGGGGCTTGGAATGTACGCTCTAAGCAAGTGTCCCAGGTACCTATGAACACTGACGTTTGAGAATCCAGTGTTTTAAAGGCTGGAAGACTAGGTGAAGGTGGTCACCACTGTAGTCCATTCTTCATAAGGCAACTCTTCTTTAGCTAAGGTACAAAAAAATCCTATGTTACATTTTTCATGGCCCTTTTTAGGGATCTGGCCATCCTCAGCACCCTACGAAGTGGTTACTATTACATTCAGCTAATGATAACAGGGAAGATGAAACAAATTTGATTAAATTCAAGGAGCTCCGAAGCCAGATGCAAGGACTTCCTAGCCCAGTGCTCATGCCACCGAGCCACTTTCTGGGAGAGCTTTCTGGCACAGGGCTTTAGGCACAACAACAAAACCCGCTGTGTGCTTTCCTCCCCCTTAACAGCTACAGCTAACACTTAGTGGATCGCTGCTACATGCCAGGCACTGCGCCAAATACTTTACGTGCACCAACTCATCGAATCCCCACAGCCCTATGTAGGTATTGTCATTATCTCAGTTTTACAGATGAGGAAATCAAGGCACAGAGAAGTAACTTGCTCAAGGTTATATAGCTAGTAAATGCAGGAGTTGGAAATGTGCCTCTGCTCTTTTTTTTTAAATTAAGTTTTTAATTTTAATTCTGTTATAGTTAACCTACACTGTTACATTAGTTTTAGGTGTACAATACAGTAATCCAACAATACTATATATTATTCAGCGTTCATCATGGTAAGTGTACTCTTTAATCCCCATCCCTCCATCCATGGGCCTCTGCTGTTAATCAGTGTTCCCGTGCCCACAGTTCTCAACGCATCCAGAGCATTTACCTGTGCTTTAGGCAGAAACTCCCGCAATCCCCACAAGGAAAAAGGTCTGATTTAGTACCGAAATTCAAAGCGGGCAGTCTCCTGTTGCTCACTTCTTGGAAGACTGACCTCCTTTGGGCGTGTACTCTCTCCACAGGCGGCTGACGTGCCACAACTCAAGGGAGAGCAGGGTCTAGGAGAGCGTGCTTTCCTAACTCATGTGATCTTGAGAAAGTTACTGAACCTTGTTTGCAAAATGCACATGATTCTGAAGGTCTCTTTCCATTCTTAAAGGTTTCTATGATTCTGGGCAGTCATCTTGGAAGGGAGGCGAGAAAAGACAAGTTCTGCCACTGACCTTGATGCTGGGGTTGAGCTCTGTCACAGGGGACAGTGCCAAGAGCTAGGCTTGGCCTTTTCAGAAGGGCTAAAGATTCAGAATCTGAACTCAAGGGAGAGGCCAGAGACAATTCATGATGGAAAAAGGTGGTATCGGTTCTTCTCATATGATAAGCCACTCAGGAGGACTTGGAGGGTTTTATGGAATCATTAGCACAGAGCTCCCCTCTGGCCACAAAGCAGAGGAAGAAACAGCAGACCAGTTTATAAAGCTCCAGAGCGGAAAATTTCTGTTGGTGTCCAAACTAAGTTTTTTGGCTTTCTATAAAGTTTGGAAAGACTTATACTGATGTTTTAATCACCTGTTTAGTGTTCTGAAGACTCTTGTCAGCCGCCCCCCTGAGTTTGCTCCAGCAGGCAGTGGGGAGCTGTTGGCTCACACACCATGATCTTTTTGTCAGCCATTTCTTTCCCATGGTCATCTCCGACACCATGTAGCTCTCTCCAGGCCATTTGGAGGGAATGAGCCAAACTGCGTGCCCGCCCCATAGGAGGCTCAGGGCAAGCTTTCTGGCTAACCTCTTGCCAGATTCAAAGACAAGAAGGGCCCCTTAAAAAACGCCAAGGGGTAAGACATGAGGAGTGGTCTCTGGAGATCAGAATATAAACTCAGGGAAGGGTACATTCTAGAAACAAAAACTCATGAGTGTGCAAGAAGCCCATTAGGGAGGTTCAGGCTAACAGTATGTAGAACAAGTCAGCATTTTACTTCCTCTGCAGTTTTCATTGGTCACAGCTTCTCAGTGGCTGCAATATCCCATTTTACTGGGAAGGCTGTGGTGGAGATGAAGTGGTAACTGCTGGTTGCCAGGCACTATGTTATTTCATTTGACTATCACAGTAATCCTTTGAGACAGAAAGAGGAAGAGGAAACTGAAGCTCAGAGGAAACAAACAGCTAGTAAGTGGCGAAGTTGGGATCTGAGCTCAGATTTGTCTAACTCCGAAGTCTGTGCTCATTGCACTTCGTAGCCTCTTAGGAAGGCAATGGAACTTTTGGAGAAAGGGAAATTATTCCAAGTTCTTTTCATACCCTACCCCTACCCCCACTGAGTAGCAGCCCAAAGGCCCAACCCCAGGACAAAATACACAGTTCTGAGGAGTCTGCATTCAGGTGAACACAAACCAAATGGATGCCTGGCTAAGCTATGGGCAAGAATAAAGATAGTGAATTTTTTTTTTTAAGATTTTATTTTATTTAAGAGAGAGAGTAAGCAAGAGAGAGAACACAAGCAGGGGGAGCAGGAGAGGCAGAGGGAGAAGCAAGCTCCCCGCTAAGCAGAGAGCCCAACGTGGGACTCTACCTCAGGATCCTGGGGTCATGAGCTGAAGGCACTTAACCAAGTGGGCCACGTAGGCATCCCAAGATATTGAAATTTAAAATTTCTCAGACTATCTGTCCTAAAAGGAGTTCTATCATTCAGATTAATTTCATTTCTCTGGACCCAGTATGGGCAAGATATTAGCTGATCAGTTCATGAACTGAATGAATATGGGAAACTCATCACTGCTGGATGCCAAGTTATATATGAGTGTCCCCAGAAAGCTCTCTGCAGGACACGGTCTCGAACTCTGGATGTACTGTAAAGAGGAAAGTTCACCAGGGAGCATGGGGACAAGAAAAAGGAAATCAAGGTTGCCTCCTTCCACCTGGCACCCAAAGGCTCCTCAAATCCATTAATCTGAGGAACTTTTACTGTGCAAGCAACAGGGTGTGCTGTTCGTCTGGCAACTCTTGATCTTGGAGCAAGATATGAAGGCAGAGAAGGGAAAGAACAATAGCTTAGTTCTCAGTAGAAAGATCAGGCTAGGGAGGAGATGCTGATTTCTGATTAAGTTCTCAGGGAGTATTTCCCTGTCACAGAATTTTGTCTTTCCTTGTCTCTTCTTTCCAGGGGAAGCTTCCTCAACTGTCTGCTCCCTTGGCTGAGAGTGAATTTCCCTTTGTCTAGCCAGACCACTCCACACATGCCATTGTTCTCTGCCCCGTTATGCCTGAGTTCAGGCAGAGAAGCCAAAGATGTGGCTTTTAGTAGAGGAAGAGAAGGGGCCTCTCAGGGGAACTCTACTTACTGAGGAAAAAGAGACTCTTAAGAGTGGCAAATGGCACAGAATGCCCTTCCTCAGTGACCTCAGACAAACCTACTTATAAAGGGTACAGTTAGGAGAGTGAAAAGAAAGGGAAAGAGAGGGAGGCCATGATCAGAGAGGTTTTAACTCCCACCGGAATAACTGTGAGGATGAGGAAAAGGCCATCTTGTATGAGGGCAAAATTCACCAGACCCATCTGATTATGACAGAGAGGAGGAGGGTGCTGGGATAATGAATGGGGGCAGAAGCTTACAGACCACGAAATGCATGAGGGGATGTAGGAGAAAAGTGTTCCAAAGCTGATGACAAGGCAGACAGGAAACTTACATGTCTCTGCTGACAGGAAAGAAATAGTGAAATTCTGGGTCTCCTCTCATCTGCAGGATTTCTAATAGGTGTCTGAAGTTCACCCTCTTCCCAAGGATGTGCTGACAACTGGGAATACTGCCCTTCAGGTCAGGCAGGGCAGGGGTCTAGACCTCTTCAGGACTTCACAAAGAGATTCAGTAAGGACTCAAACCACGATCCAAAACACAAATGGGACTGCTGGGTTTCCATGCCGTAAGAAACAGGGGAGGGGGCAGAAATGCCAACTATGAAGTACTCGGTCTTCTGTGGAAAATGGGAATACGCAATGCATCCTACTCCAGGTTCTGACTTGTAAATATAAGTGAGAACTAGTTGCAAGCTTCTAGAGGATTATACTGTTAAAGAGATACTCTACCACCCAACCTGCCAGCCTTTCTGCTCGTTGTCCATGGACTTCTAGGGAGCTGATGACAAAGTTGTCTTGGAACTCTGTGGGAAGGGCAGCCTTGGGCTTTGGCAGCTCCTTAAGGACCTCAGTTCACTGTCCTGTGTTCTTAAACAGCTCTGATGGAACAAGCCATCTGTGAGGGTTATTTAGCTTGGAACTGGAAGAGGGTGAGGATGTGGAAAAAATAAACTGAGCAGCCAAAGGATGGGGCCAGAGAGAGAGAAAGGCAGGTGGCATGTTCGTGAGACTCTGTGCCAGGACTGAGAGTGGGGTGGGATTGCAGAAAGGAATGGTGCTGGAAGGCGGCCAGCATGGGAAGTGCTGGAACGCCCAGGACAACATGATTTTATTTCCAAAGTGTTTTGCTGTTCTCTGAAGTGCTCACAAACCCTCATTTGAGGGTTCCTATTATAGGAGAATCCTGGGATAATGCAACTGTTAAGCACACCTGCCCTGCCTTCAGAATAACTCCTTGAATCCTGCCTAATTTCCTACGAGGCCTGAATCCTAGCTTAGGAGGATTGAGAAGGTTTTCTGCATCCAAAGCCACAAGATAATGGTGACAGCTGAAAGGGCAGAAAACGGAGCCAGGTGGGGTTCTGAGGGAATCTCTAATCTGAATTAGATAAAAGAGCAACAACAACCGCAAGGTGATCTGGAAGGGATATGGGAATCCGGTGTGGGACTGAATTGTGACTGCACCGAGTCTCCTTAACTGCCCTTCCACTCACCCTGAAGATCATATAAGCTGAGGGAGGTTTCTATTTTTTAAAAATCCAGGCATTTAAACTTATGCTATCTCATTTAATTCTTAATGAGATATTATGAAGGGATAGTCTACTGTCACCCCCATTTTACAGAGAGTAAACTCAAGGCCAGGACAAATAAGTAACTTATATGGAGATTACTTACCACCCAAACAGAATATAATGAAGACTATGACTTTCATGTAATTCAGGGAGATTTATTTTTCTACAGGTCATTCTGGCCAAACAACATTAGAATGAATGGTATCTCATCTGATCCATTTCAGATCACCAAGCCTATGTAGTATATCCTCACGGGATTTGCAAGAGTCCAAAAGGCTGCTGTTAGAATATATTTCTGATTCTTCATTAAATATTTCCAAGTCACTGGACTAAGAGCAGGCTTGGAGATAACAAGCCAGGAACTATGAATACTGCTTATGCTACTTCTAAAGCATGCATACAGAAAGACGGGCAGACAATCACAGACTACAGCTGACCCTTGAACAGCACGGGTTTGAACTGCATGGGTCTGCTTAGATGCAGATTTTTTCTGAAAATACAGTACAGCGCTGTAAGTGTATTTTCTCTTCCTTATGATTTCCTTAACATTTTTTCTCTAGCTTACATTATTTTAAAAACTACAGTATGTAATGCATATAATACACAAAATAGGTATGAATCAACTGTTTATGTTATTGGTAAGGCTTCCAGTCAACAGTGGCTATTAGGGTGCCTGGGTGGCTCAGTGGGTTAAGCCGCTGCCTTCGGCTCACGTCATGATCTTGGGGTCCTGGGATCGAGTCCCACATCGGGCTCTCTGCTCAGCAGGGAGCCCGCTTCCCTCTATCTCCCTCTCTGCCTGCCTCTCCATCTGCTTGTGATCTCTCTCTATCAAATAAATAAAATCTTTAAAACAAACAAAAAAAACCCAGTGGCTATTAGCGTTTAAGTTTTGGGGAGCCAAGCATTTTATGCATATTTCCAACTGTGCAGGGGGAACAGCACCCTCAAGCCCCACGTTATTCAGGGGTCAACTGTACTTTGAAGTATAGTTTCAGTGCTTCATACTGGTAAGACAGACAAAATTTCTGTAGTAGCCTATCCTAGGGAAGCCCCCACACAGTCTGAATTTCTTTTAAATTAGACTAAAACCACTCTTGCTACTGATAAAGCAGAAAACAAGTTCAATTAAGAGCACCTTCCAGGGGTGCCTGGGTGGCTCAGTGGGTTAAGCTGCTGCCTTCAGCTTGGGTCATGATCTCAGGGTCCTGGGATCGAGTCCCACATTGGGCTCTCTGCTCAGCAAGGAGCCTGCTTCCCTCTCTCTCTCTCTCTCTGCCTGCCTCTCCATCTACTTGTGATCTCTCTCTGTCAAATAAATAAATAAAATCTTAAAAAAAAAAAAAAAGAGCACCTTCCAGAAGGCACTGTAGATATATGGTGGCACATTGGCCTCCAGCGTCAGGGCAAACTAAAGTTGCTTAGTAATGTGTACTTTAAACACACGGCACATGGCATAAACAAACAAATAGTATAAAAGGCTGAATTTTAAAAACAAAATCTCATTCTGATTTCTAGACCCTGCTGCTCCCCAGCCCTGTTGCCAGTTTCTGGTGTGTGCTTCTGAGATATTTATGCATACAAGGGCACATATGATTAACTATGGGCGCTCCCTATACTTTTTATAAATATATTTATATCAATGGTGTTACACTTTGCCATTTTTTTTTAACTTAACAGCATATCTTAGAGATCATCAACATCATTTGTGAACCACATTTCATACCAAATGCTAAAGATCATCAACAATAAAGTTCTGGAACACAGCCAGAAAACCTAATGAATTTATTGCAACAGAGTTTCTCTGTGTTTGGAGGACTGAAAAACTTAGAAAAGGAACAAAACAAAGCAGACTGGAGAAAAATCCTGTTTGTTATATCAGTCCATCAGGCCTGGGAGTGGTCAGCAACAAGAGACCCCTCAACCAAACATGGTCTCAAATGACACAAGGTTGGGCAAAAGGGGCTGCATTTACATATCACAAAAGAATATGAGAAGTTATATATGTGCTCTGGTTTGCATGCTGCCCAGAAAGATCACTCTTTCTGAAGCCTGCACACAGGAAGACACGCAAACAGTCATAAACTATAGTTGACCCTTGAACAATATGGGTTTGAACTATACAGATCCATGTATACGCAGATTTTTTTTTCAATAAATATAGCCTGCAGTACTGTAAGATGCATTTTCTCTTATGATTTTCTATTTATTTATTTATTTGACGGAGAGAGAGAGAGATTGAGATTACAAGTAGGCAGAGAGTGTGTGTGTGGCGGGGGGCAGGGAGCAGGCTCTACACGAGCAGAGAGCCCGATGTGGGGCTCGATCCCAACACCCTGAGATCATGACCTGAGCTGAAGGCAGAGGCTTAACCCACTGAGACACCCAGGTGCCCCCCCCTTATTATTTTCTTAATAGTACTTTCTCTAGCTCACTTTTATCACAGTAATCAACATCAGGAGGGTCTTCAACAAATGTGAAGGTCAGAAACAAACACTAACTTTTTTTTTTTTTTAGATTTTTATTTATTTATTTGACAGAGAGAGATCACAAGTAGGCAGAGAGGCAGGCAGAGAGAGAGGAAGGGAAGCAGGCTCCCTGCTGAGCAGAGAGCGCGATGCGGGACTCGATCCCAGGACCCTGAGATCATGACCTGAGCCCAAGGTAGCGGCTTAACACACTGAGCCACCCAGGCGCCCCTAACATTTTTTTTTTTTAAGATTTTATTTATTTATTTGAGAGAGAGACAGTGAGAGAGAGCATGAGAGAGGAGAAGGTCAGAGGGAGAAGCAGACTCCCCGTGGAGCTGGGAGCCTGATGTGGGACTCGATCCCAGGACTCCGGATCATGACCTGAGGCGAAGGCAGTTGTCCAACCAACTGAGCCACCCAGGCGTCCCCAAACACTAACATTTTTTACTGCAAAAATTAAAACATGTTAATTCCGTCATTAAGTGTAACCCCAATATTAAGGCAAAGAGGCCCCCTGCAAATCTGAAGGCTCAGGCACTGCTTGCAAGTACTAGTGTCACTGTTGGGGACAATATGCAGCTACCTCTGAGCAGAAAGTCAGATACCTGAGGTGTTTCAGGGCGATCTCACAGTCTGAGGTTCTACTATGTAAAGGGTACTCTAGAGGGTACTCTACTGGGGGCAGGGTATAATTTTGCTCCCTAGACTGTACTTCTAAAAACATTTTAAGGAATTCCACTGAATTCATTCAATAAATAATAAGCACCTGCTATGTGTGGCAGGCCTTATTCAAGGGGTAAGGAATAGAGCAGTGGATAAAACAACGTTCCCGCTGTCATGGAGCTTCATGTTCTTGTGAGACTCAGAAACAAGCAAATAAACACAGGACAAGTAGTGAGAAGTCCTATGAGAACAGTCAAATAGGGTAAGAGGGACAGAGAGTGACAGGGTAGGGAGGGTGCTGCTCTTTTACAGAAGATGAACAAGGGAAAGGCTCCCAGGAAAAGTGCCAGTCCAGCAGACGTGAAGGGTGAGCCACAAAGCCAGAACAGCCTGAAAAGGGCCTGCCAGCCACATGGGCAAGGAAAGGAGAAGAGGCTCTTCTAGCCTGGCCACGTGAGAGGAGAAGCCTTGGAGAGTTGATGCGATGTGCACGCCCTCCATGCAGTTTCTGGATAGTTTCCACCACAGATGAGAGTTTTATGTTGAATTTTAAGTTGACCACAAATATTTAACTTCCCTGGGCTACAAATGCAGTATCTTCTCTGTGGTTTAGCTGGCACCAAGCACATATTTACGAATCTCTATATGGCTGCCTGTTATTTAAATTTCTTTGGAAGTGCCAAGGTCTTTAGTTGTGATTTACCCCCTCCCACTCCATAGTAGTGGGCCTGAACCCTAATCAGGTCTAATTCTTGGAGAAAGAGATATCTTTACAATTGAAGTGTAGGGTCTCTCTAGTTATATTTCCTATTACCGCTTTCCTCTTCAAAAAACATCACTGGACAATCAGTTCTGAGTTCTTGTATTTGAATTACAATGTAAAAATTTAAAAACTTCTGTGCTTTTCTTTTTCACTATTAGAGCACAAAAAAAATAAAACTTAGTAAATCTGGGTGCTTTTGCTACATTAAAAAGCAAAACAAATAAACAAAAGAACCCAGGTGTAACACGCCCCAAACTTCTAGAAGTGTGTTCTTATTTACATACTGATTCCTAAGAATTATAACCAGCACTAGAGTTATAGAGAATATAGGAAATAGTTCCTGCTCCCCAGCTGCGTCTTCATGAGCTGGCTTGGACAATGGCTCTGGCTCCACAAGTATACAAAATTCTGGGTTAGCCCTGATCCCAGGGCCAGTGTCTCTTACACAGCTAGCAAAGATCCACAAGGAACTTTTGTCAAATAAAGGCACACAAACTCCTGAGTTTCAAAACAACCATTTCTACCCCATTCTGGATTTTTGACATTGCCTTCATCTTTCTCAGCACAGCCTACTGAGCCATTGGGCCACTCATACTCAGGCTGTGTGGGGGCGGTGGGGGAGGGGGTAAGCCAAGCTGCAGAGCTGAGATGAACACAGAAAGATGTACAGGACATCTTCATGAATCCCTGGATTGCTTCTTCCTGAGTCTTCCAGGAGAAGAGTACAGCTACTCGTTATGAAGCATTAAGACATACATAGAAATCCATGCAAGTATATTTTAAGAGCAATGCTCACCTTAATAAAATGAACATGGCTTTCAAAGTATTCAACTTGGAAGGCAAGAAACTCATTAAAAAAACAAAAAACCAAAAAACTAGCACTGGCTTGTAATCAGAATGGCTTTAATTACATGTTTCTAACTATGTTGTCCATTCTTCCAGTTTTCCACTGAAATGCGTATATCAGACCCAGGCAACCACATACCAGAAACTAAGAGGAATTTTCTGCAAGACAAACTGCAGATGGGACTGGAATGAGGAACACATAACTGACGTTCAATCCTCTACCTGTTTGATAAGTACATAGATAAGACCTTAGCAGTTGTACCCCATAATGCCCTTATCATGGAGCGTCTAGGACAAGAGCCAAGGTGGGTCATGCTAGGCTTAGAAGGGCACTACTGGATCCCACCAGGGTATTGGAAGAAACTTAGCAGTTGCTTGCTTATAATTGGTGTGGGTGGCCACATGAGGCAGAGGAAAAGACAAAGCTGAGGTTGGCTTCTAAAAGAGGCAAATAACCCAAAACAAGAACCCCAAGTGGAGAAACCTAGTCTACCACAGAAAACAAGGGTTTAGCTCTTCGCTGTAACTATCTCTAGCTCTAGTTTCCTTTCTCCTCTAGCGAGTTTGACATTAGCAAATGTTTTTCTCTGCCTATTATTTGTACTTGAAAGTCTTTTATTTATTTATTTTTAAAAGATTTTATTTATTTATTTGAAAGAGTAAGAGCTAGAGAAAGAGAGTATGAGCACACACAGAGGGAGAGGGACAGAGAGGAGCAGACTCCCTGCTGAGGGACTCCAGGATCATGACCTGAGCTAAAGGCAGACACTTAACCAACTGAGCCACCCAGGCACCTCAGCACCTGAAAATCTCTTAAAGGTTTATTTATTTATTTGAGAGAGAGACAGAGAGACAGAGAGAGAGAAAGAGAAAGACGGCACGAGTGGGAGAGGGGGCAAAGGAAGGAGAAAATCTGGAGTAGACTCCCTGATAAGTGTGGAGTCCAGTGAGGGGCTCAATCTCACGATCCTGAGATCATGACCCAAGCCCAAATCAACAGTCAGATGCTCAAGTGACTGAGCCACCCAGGCACCCACCCCTGAATCTGAAAATCTTAACAGAGACCTTTCAAAGATCCCAACATGAACAAATAGACACTGCTCCAATAAGGATGAAAAAAAAATAACAAAACATATGAAAAGGTATTATATTTGGGGGTGCCTGGCTGGCTCCATTGGTGGAGCATGTGACTCTTGATCTTAGAGTTGTGAGTTCAAGCCCCATGTTGGATATAGAGATTACTTAAAAAAAGAAAGTATTACAATTGAACAGAAGGATATAAATCTAGGGAATAAGTAGATATTTCTCTAGGAGAGTCACTGTGAAAATTTTGGAAACTTGAAATTAATATGAATTATAATTTAACAATAATTGCACATGGACAGATAAACTGGGACAGATCACTGGGACAGAACATAAAGTCAGAAAAAGATCCAAACATATACACACACCCAACTTATGATAAGACAACACTGCAATTCAGTGGGGAAAATGGAACTTTCTGTAAATGGTGCTGGAGCAACTGGATATCGGGGAAAAAATTCACCTCGCCTCTCTCTACCTCAGGCCTTAAACAAAAATTTGAGATGGATTACAGAACTAAATGTGAAAGGTAACATAACTTCTAGAAGAAAATACAGAATATCTTCATGGTCTTGGAGTAGGCAAACATTTCTTTCTTTCTTTTTCTTTTTTTTTTTGAAAGAGAGAATGCAGGGGCGCCTGGGTGGCTCAGTCATTAAATGTCTGCCTTTGGCTCAGGTCATGATCCTAGGTTGGGCTCCCTGCTCAGCAGAAGCCTGCTTCTCCCTCTCCCACTCCCCCTGCTTGTGTTCCCTCTCACTGTGTCTTTCTCTAATAAATAAATGAAATCTTAAAAAAAGAAAGAAAGAAAGAGTGTGTCTCTCTCTTTCAAAAAGGGATGCTTAACCAACAGAGCCACCCAAGTGTCCCTTGAGTAGGCAAACATTGCTTAAATAGGATGCAAAAAGCACTATCCATAAAAGAAATTTGATTTCATTAAAATTAAGAACGTGTGTTCATCAAAAGACACCACTGACAATAAAAACGTGAGCCACAGACTGAGAGATGGTATTTTCAATATACACATCCAAAATAGATCTTAATATTTAGAATACTAGAAGAATAATTATACAAATCAGTAAGAAAAGACAAATCACTTAAGGAAAAAAAAAGTCAGGAACAGGCACTCTATGGAAGAGGATACCCAAATGGCCTACAGCAGAAGAAAAGGTACTTAACAATATTATTCATTAGGAAAATGCAAATTAAAATTACAATTAAATACTTCTACACACCCACCAGAATGGCTAAAATGATAACCAAAATAAAAATAAACTGTTATGAAAAAATGTTCCACATCACTTAGCATCAGGGAAATACATCTCAAAACCACAATGAGATACCACCTCACACCAGTCAGAATGGCTAAAATTAACAAGATATGAAGCAGTCAATGTTGGTACAGGGGAAAAGGGGAACCCTCTTACACTGTTGGTGGGAATGCAAACTGATACAGCCACTTAGGAAAACAGGATGGAGGTATCTCAAGAAGTTAAAAAACAGAGTTATTATTTACCCCAAGATACAAGTAGAGTGACCTGAGGGGGCACCTGCACCCCAATGTTTATAGCAGCAAGATCTACAATAGCCAAGCAGTGGAAAGAGTGCAAATGTCCATCAACAGAGGACTGGTTAAAGAAGATGTGGTACATAGACAGTCATCAGAAAGAATGAAATCTTACCATTTACATCAACATAGATGGAGCTGGAGGGTATTATGTTGAGAGAAGTAAGTCAATCAGAGAAAGACAATTATCAGATGGTTTCACTCATATGTGGAATATAAGAAACAGCACAGAGAATCTGAGGGGAAGGGAGGGAAAACTGAATGGGAAGTCGTCAGAAAGGGAGAAAAACCATGAGAGACTCTTTTTTTTTTTTTTTTTTTTTTTGGTCAGAGACAGAGGGAGAGAGAGCGAGTGAGCACAGGTAGACAGAGAGGCAGGCAGAGGCAGAGGGAGAAGCAGGCTCCCTGCCGAGCAAGGAGCCCGATGTGGGACTCGATCCCAGAACCCTGGGATCATGACCAGAGCCGAAGGCAGCGGCTTAACCCACTGAGCCACTCAGGAGTCCCCCATGAGAGACTCTTTTTTTTTTTTTTTTTTGACAGAGAGAGATCACAAATAGGCAGAGAGGCAGGCAGAGAGAGAGAGGAGGAAGCAGGCTCCCCGCTGAGCAGAGAGCCCGATGCGGGACTCGATCCCAGTACCCTGAGATCATGACCCGAGCTGAAGGCAGCGGCTTAACCCACTGAGCCACCCAGGCACCCCCCCATGAGAGACTCTTAACTACAGGAAACAAACTGAGGGTTGCTGGAGGTGTGGGGGTGAGGGGATGGGGTAATTGGCTGATGGGCATTAAGGAAGGCACATGATATGATGAGCACTGGGTTTTAAGGCAACCGAGCACTACATCTGAAACTAATGATGTATTATATGTTGGCTAATTAAATTTAACTAACCAAACCAAACCAAGTGTTGCCAAGAATGCCAAAACTCTCATACACTTCATACACTGTAGATGGTCACGCAGACTGGTATAACCATGATGGAAATCTGTTTAGCAGTATCTATTGAAGTAACATACACTTACCTTATGACCTAACAATTCCATTCCTAGGTTTATATCAAAGAGAAATAAATTAGAGCCTAAGTCCACCAAAAGACCATAAAAATGTTCATGGTAGCTTTAGTCATAATAGCCAAGACTGGTAAAATAAACAAATTTTCACCAATGGTAGAATAAACAAATTGTGGTACATTCATACAGGAAAGTAACACACAGTAATCACGAAGAATGAACTACTTACGTGCAGCAACATCGATGAATCTCTCATAGGCTGTGTGGAACAAAACGAGCCAGACACAAAGGGTATGTACTATATGAGTCCGTTTATACACAGTTCAAACATAGGCAAAATGAATTGATAGTGAGTGAGGTGAAAATAATAGTTACCTGTGTGAGGGAGACTATAAATAAGAGGGGGCATAAAGGAACCTACTGGGATGCCAGATATACTCTAACTCCTTCTCCCCCAAAGATTTCTTTATATGAGAGGGAGAGAAAGGGAATTAGTGGGAGGGACAGAAGGAGAAGGAGAGAGAGAATCTCAAGCCAACTCCATGCTGAGTGTGGAGCCTGATGCAGGGCTTGATCCCACGACCCTGAGATCATGACCTGAGCCAAAACCAAGCGTCAGACGCTTAACTAAGTGTGCCACCCAGGTGCCCCACAGAAATATTCTGTATCTTGATCCGGGTGGCAGATAGCATGAATACAAGCCTATACAAAACTGTACTGAGCTTAATCTTTTTTTTTTTTTAAAGATTTTATTTATTTATTTGACAGAAAGAAATCACAAGTAGACGGAGAGGCAGGCAGAGAGAGAGAGAGGGAAGCAGGCTCCCTGCTGAGCAGAGAGCCCGATGCAGGACTCGATCCCAGGACCCTGAGATCATGACCTGAGCCAAAGGCAGAGGTTTAACCCACTGAGCCACCCAGGCGCCCCCTGAGCTTAATCTTAAGAGTAGTGTACATTACTTTGTGAAAGTTAAAGCTCAATAAAAAAAGTAAAAAAAACAAAACCTACAAATACTAAATTGTATTTCAAATCAAATTAGGCAATTAAATAAGAAAATGATCAGGAAAAACTACAGGTAAGGCAGTCAGGAGCAATTCTGTACAACAGAAAACTAAAAACTGCAACAGAACACTCGCTTGAGCCTCTTCTACAACACAGAATTAAAAATAGAGATGAAAATCAAGTAATGTGGAGACAGATCTCTAATCTTCATTTTTTATTTAAAAAAAAAAAAAGAAGATTTGGGGCATCTGGGTGGCTCAGTGGGTTGAGCATCTACCTTCGGCTCGGCTCATGACCCCAGGGTCCTGGGATCGAGCCCCATGTCGGGCTCTCTGCTGGGCAGGGAGCCTGCTTCCCCCTCTCTCTCTGCCTGCCTCTCTGCCTACTTGTGATCTCAGTCTGTTAAATAAATAAATTTTTAAAAAAAGATTTATTTATTTATTTTAGAGACAAAGAGTGAGTGAGAGAGCACATGAGTGGGAGGGGCAGGGGGAGAGAGAGAATCTCAAGCAGACTCTGCACTGAGTGTGGAGCCTGATGTGGGCTTCCACATCAGGACCCATGAGATCATGACCCCAGCCAAAACCACAGAGCTAATGCTCAAACAACTGAGAGACACACATGTGCCCCAGATCCCTAATCTTTAAAAGCTACTCAGAGAGATCAAGACAGATGGGGGAAGAGCAATGATTTCAAAAAATGAGAAAGGAAAGCATTAAAAGAGAAGGAAATCCTCCGGAAAGATTTAAAGCTGAACATTCTGAAGGCATGTTAAGAAATTTAGTAAGAGACCAACACCTTCATTATCGATGGCAAAAGTGTTTTGTTTTTGTTTTAAGGAATCATAGGCTTCATTTGTGTTTAGTGGGAAAGAGTGCCGTGATCAATTAGTAATACCTTTCTTTGGCACAGAATGAAAGGCTACCTATCAGACATTTGCCAGACACATCTTGGTTTAGTTTTTAACTTCCAAGGATAATGAGAAAAAAATTAAAAATGCGTGCACACACACACACACACACACACACACACAAATCTGACTGGCCTCAGACTTTTCTGCCCCAACACTAGTTAGCCATGCATGGAAAAGAGCAAAAGAAAAGATATTTTCAGATAAACTAAGACTTATAAAGATAATAAACATTTTAGGGGCACCTGGGTGGCTCAGTTGGTTAAGCCTCTGCCTTCGGCTCCGGTCATGATCCCGGGGTCCTGGGATCGAGCCCCGCAAGTGGGGTCTCTGCTCAGCGGGGAGTCTGCTTCCCCCTCTCTCTCTCTGCCTGCCTCTCTGCCTGCTTGTGATCTCTGTCTGTCAAATAAATAAATAAAACCTTTAAAAAGAAGATAATAAACATTTTTCTTTCAGAAAAAAAATATTACCTTAAATATGTATCCTAGTAAAACAAGATATTAGTAAAAATTCAAGAGCATTGTTTAAAAAGGAATCAAGAATATCTTCAACAAATAGCATTAAATGGCATTTATTAAAAAGGGAAGTGAGGGGTGCCTGGGTGGCTCAGTCAGTTAAGTGGCTGCCTTTAGCTCGGGTCCTGACCCCAGGGTCCTGAGATAGAGCCTTGCATCAGGCTCCCTGCTCAGCAGAGAGCCTACTTCGCCCTCTCCCTCTGCCTAACTGTGCTCTCTCTCTCTGTCAAATAAATAAATAAAATCTTAAAAAAAAAAAAAAAAAAGGGAAGTGGGAAGGATTTGAGATTCTGCCCTGGATCAGCACCTTGGCCAAGTGCTTGGTTTCTCCAGCATAGCCACCGTGCATACCACAGGTTCACTAATGGGGGCAAGGAAAAAAGGGCTGCCCATTATCCCTATCAGTGGAATTTGATGGAAAGAGAGTGGTGTGGACTCTGAAGTTAATCGTTACTATGTCCAAAGGTTTGGAGAAAATTATTAAGGAAGCATTTTTCTGATTGATGAAAAATAACTTGGTTATATTCATCTAATCCTTCTAGAAGGTAATGCAGTGTATTAATGTAGTGAATAATAAAAACAACAAAAAAGTAAAACAAAAAAGGAGGTGGGGGAAACTATTAAAGGCCTTGATATCATATCAACCAAAAACAAAGTATGGAGCTTGCCTCTCAGATCTTAATTCTAATTGGCACCATTGTGAAATGGCATTTTAAAAAATTTTAATTCTGGTATAGTTAACATACAGTATTATATTAATATCAGGTGTACAATACAGTGATTCAACAATTCTATGTATTTCTCAGTGCTCATCGTGGTAAGGGTATTTTTTTTTTTAAAGATTGTATCTATTCATTTGTCAGAGAGAGAGAGAGAGCACAAGGGAGAGAAGCAGGCAGAGGGAGAAGCAGGTTCCCCAGTGATCAGGGAGCCTGATGTGGGAGTCGATCCCAGGACCCTGGGATCCTGACCGGAACCGAAGGTAGATGCTTAAACGAATGAGCCACCCAGATGCCCCATGATAAGTGTATTTTTAATCCCCATCACCTATTTTACCGATCCCCCTCACCCACTTTCCTTCTGGTAACTGCCAGTTTGTTCTCTATAGTTTATAGTCTGTTGTTTTTGTTTGTTTGTTTGATTTGTCTCATTTTCTTTGCTTGTTTTGTTTTTTAAATTCCACATCTGAGTGAAATCATACAGTATATGTCTATCTCTGACTTATGTCACTTACCCTCTAGATCCATCCATGTTGCTGCAAATGGCAAAATTTCGTTTTTATGGCTGAGAAATATTCCATTGTGTGTATGTGTGCATGTGCATACACACACACAACCTTTTCTTTATCTATCCATTCATCTATCAATGGACACTGGGTTGCTTCCATAATTTGATTATTGTAAATAATACTGCCATAAACATAGGGGTGCATATACCTTTTCAAATTAGTGTTTTCATATTCTTTGGGTCAATACCAAGGAGCAGAATTACTGGATCCTGTGGCAGTTCAATTTTTAGTTTTTTGAGGAAACTACACACTTTTTTCCACAGTGGCTGTACCAGTTTACATTCCATCTAACAGTGCATGAGGGTTCCTTCTTTCCCACATCCTTGCCAACACTTGCTGTTTGTGTTTTTGATTCTAGCCTGTAAAATGGCATTTTGGGGATAATCTGGAGAATTCGAAAATGGAGTATATGATATTTACAAATTATTCACTTTGATATATATAATAATGTTATAGACGTTATGTTAGGGAAAAGAGCTTTACAAGTTAGTGCTGTCTACTGAAGTATTTTCTTTATGATGAATGGGGTTTGATTTAAAGCCTCCAGGGATAAAAATCTGGGAGGGGTAAAAGGAGAATGAGTAAAAGAAAAAAAAAAAAAGGCAAAACGTTGACCCCTGCTCAAGCAATTCATTATACTATTCTCTACTTTCCTTGTATGTTTGAAAATGTCAACAACAAAAGCCAATAAAAAACAAAACCCAAGAGCAAAAGTAGATACAGTGTTTTAAAAAACAAATGGCAAAAAGCAGAAAGAGTAAAAGATAGTTCATTCTATATTAGCAATGTTAACAGGATTCTAAAAATGGTACCAGTTTTAAAAATTATTCTTTAAAGAGATGATACACAATGTACTCATGGTATAAAAACATTTAATGATAAAAGGGATGAGAGTGTAAAGTGGTTAATCTGAACACGACAGCACAGGTTTGAATTACAGATGTGTGACCTTAGGTAAAGTGCTTAATCTGAGTGTCAGTTTTTCTATCTGTAAAATGGGGATATAGCAGTGCTTACCACAGGTAAGACCATTGTGAAGATTAAATACTGGCACAATGCAAGCCTAAAAAACAGCTGCTATTATCTAAAAATCTCACTAACACCCATAAAAACTAGGAAATGGAGGAATGGTGAGAGAAGGGGGATATAGGAAGTCCTGCATGGGGAGGTGTGACAGACTGCAAGTTGTTTCCCATTATCTGTTCTCCTACTCTTCCTCTGTAACAGAACTCTTGATTTTTAGCTATGCATATGACTGCCTAGAATAAAAGTATTTCCCGGTCTACTGTGCAGCTAGGTTTGGCCATGTGACTCAGTTCTGGCCAACAGAATGGGAAGTGTGTATGAACTCTTGGGATAGGTACTTAAAGGGAGAGGCATCTTTATTTTATTTTTAGAATTGCATTCTTTTTTCTTTTTTAAGATTTTATTTATTTATTTGACAGAGAAAGAGAGAGAGTGCGTGTGCAAAAGCACAGAGAGTGGTACATGGTGGGGTGGGGGGGCAGCTGCGAGAAGCAGGTTCCCCACTGAGCAAGAACCCAATGTGGGGCTCCCTGAACTAAAGGCAGACGCTTAAGCTTAACCAACTGAGCCACCCAGGGAGCCCTGCCTGCCTTCTTTTAACTGTTTCTACTTCCCACAGGCTTGCATGCAGATGAAAAGGCATCATATTCCATTAGCCATCAGAATTTATGGGTCTTCGGAAACAAAAACAATGTACAGCAGAGCAACAAAATGGAAAGAGCCTTGGTTCATGACACCATGAAGTGCTAATAAACCAGAAAACCTCTGGGCTTCTTTCACTTGAGACAAAAATCTACTTCTGTCTTGTTTAGGTTACTGTTACTGTATTTTGGAATTTTGTTTCTTGCAGCTTAATATAATCCTACCTAAAATGAGAGACTTATATCTTTTTTTTTTTTTTAAAGATTTTATTTATTTATTTGACAGACAGAGATCACAAGTAGGTAGAGAGGCAGGCAGAGGGAGAGGAGGAGGCAGGCTCCCTGCTGAGCAGAGAGCCCTATTCGGGGCTTGATCCCAGGACCCTGAGATCATGACCCACACCAAAGGCAGAGGCTTTAACCCACTGAGCCACCCAGGAGCCCCGAGAGACTGTTATATCTTGTTTAATTCTTCCTGATACGTAGAGAAAAATAAAGTATCTTTTGGAATTAAAATGCAAGGAATATAGAGGTGGTGTTGCACAACACTGTGAATGTTCTAAATGTCAGGGAATTATTTATTTAAATGGCTAATTTTAGATGTTACATGAATTTCATCTCAATAATTTTTAATGCAATGTTATAAATACAGTTTAGAAGAGACAATGAGATTTAGGAAAAAAGTGGGGTGAGGGGGAACATAGAAAAAAAATCTATTAGGCAAAGATAAATACCAAAATAAACCAAAGTAGGATACAAGGCAAGAATGAACTGAAATGAAAAAATAGAAACAAAACCCTTTGAAATACAAGGAAAAACTGACAAAAGCCCAATTGTAGCAGTAGACTAATACCACTAATAGCACTATTCATTCTTTAACACATCAAGTAGGTAAAAATAATATAATTAGAATACTCTAATGATAATTCAATAGTTATATATTGAATTTTGTATGTTGCAAAAATACATTATTCTCAAAATCTATAAAAGTTCAAAGAAAAAAAAGTATTATGTATTCAGTCACAGAAATTTTAAAAAGATATCCTGAAGTAGAAATTAATAACAAAAGTTTAAGAAATCCAACTAAAAAACTAAAAAAAAAACCCCATAAAATTTTCCCAAATTCCTTTGGAATCAAAGAGAAAATCAAGGGGCACCTGGGTGGATCAGCTGTTAAGCATCTGCCTCCGGCTCAGGTCATGAACCCAGTGTTCTGGGATCTAGCCCCACGTTAGGCTCCCTGCTCGTTGGGAAGCCTGCTTCTCCTTCTCCCACTCCCCTGCTTGTGTTCCCTCTCTCTCTGTGTCTCTCCATCAAATAAATAAAGAAAATATTTTATTTATTTATTTATTTTCTTTTTAAAAGATTTTCATTTATTTATTTATTTGACAGACAGATCACAAGTAGGCAGAGAGGCAGGCAGAGAGAGGAGGAAGCAGGGTCCCTGCTGAGCAGAGAACTCGATGCGGGGCTAGATCCCAGGACCCTGAGCCCATGACCTGAGCCGAAGGCAGAGGCTTAACCCACTGAGCCACCCAGGTGCCCCAATAAATAAAATCTTTTAAAAAGAGACAGAGAAAATCAAAATGATAGTCAAAGCCTATTTAGGAAATGATCATTAGACTAGTACACATCGAAAGGGATTAGAGGACGCCTGGGTGGCTCAGTTGGTTAAGCAACTGCCTTTAGCTCAGGTCATGATCCTGGAGTCCCGGGATCGAGTCTCACATAGGGCTCCCTGCTCACCACAGAGTCCGCTTCTCCCTCTAACCCTCTCCCCTCTCATGCTCTCTCACTCACGTAAATAAATAAAATCTCAAAAATAAAAAAAAAAGGGGTTAGAATGTGGCCAAAGTACTAGTAATGGCATATTCAAAGCTATAGATCTTTTAAGTAAACTAATAAAAAACATAATAGTAGAAGATTCAACAAAAGTAGAATAAACCACACCGAAGACAAATAAAAGAAAATAAAGATAAAAATAAAAAGTATAAAATTATAAGAGCTAGTTTTTGAAAACTAAGAAATGCTCATTGCTAACAAATTAAAGAAAAAAAATTAGAGAACAAAAATTAGCAAGGAAAGTGGATATAACAATATATTCTTAATTTTTTGTTAGTAAGGAGATTTAAAAATGTGATGTTAGAGAAATGGATGATTTTCTGGATAAGGTTAAGTAAACAAAATTGATACAAACGTGATGGAAATGTTCCATAATCACAATCGTGGTGGTGTTTACACTAGCGTGTATTTTTATCAAACTCACCCAACTAAACATTTAAAACTATTGAATTACTCATTCTATGTGTTTGTTATATCTCAATAATTTTGCCTAAAAATTTGACACAAGAGCTAAAAAACCAGAAAAGACTAATAAGCAAAGAACAGAAAAAGGAGTGAGGTGTCCAAGTTTTTCTTTCCAAAACTACTACAGGCTGAGTTCCTTCAAATCATCCATGTGGGGGCGCCTGGGTGGCTCAATGGGTTAAAGCCTCTGCCTTTGGCTCAGGTCATGATCCCAGGATGCTGGGATTGAGCCTGCATGGGCTCTCTGCTCAGCAGGGAGCCTACTTCCCTTCCTCTCTTTCCCCCTGCCTCTTTGCCTGCTTGTGATTTCTGTCAAATAAATAAATAAAACCTGAAAAAAAAAAAAGAGTTTCTCTTCACACAGGAGAGGAAAGACATTACAGCATCATTCTGTGAACTCAGATAAACAGCAAGATATGGTACCTATGTTGACTTTAGAAATTAGAGTACTACTTTTCCAGTCAAGTTCTGAGTTGATAATTAGGCATGGATTTTTTTCTTCTGATTCCCCAGGTTAATGGGCCTTAGACATTTCCAATAATAAGTGCTGTGACTTATATAAACACGCAGGAAAAACATACCCTAAAATGTTAATGGTAGTTATTGACAGATGGTAAAAACACATTGTTTATCTGCATTTTCATACTTTCTAAGGATGTGTTGGCTTTGTAAAATTTTTTTTTAAAGATTTTATTCATTTATTTGACAGAGAGAGATCACAAGTAGGCAGAGAGGCAGGCAGAGAGAGGGGAGGAAGCAGGCTCCCTGCTGAGCAGAGAGCCCCATGCGGAGCTCGATCCCAGGACTCTGAGATCATGACCTGAGCCGAAGGCAGTGGCTTAACTCACTGAGCCACCCAGGTGCCCCGGCTTTGTAAATTTTTTAAAAAAGATTTATTTATGGGGCGCCTAGGTGGCTCAGTGGGTTAAGCCTCTGCCTTCAGCTCAGGTCAGGATCTCAGGGTCCTGGGATTGAGCCCCACATCAGGCTCTCTAATCAGCAGGGAGCCTGCTTCCCCCTCTCTCTCTGCCTGCCTTTCTGCCTACTTGTGATCTCTCTATGCCAAATAAATAAATAAAGTCTAAAAAAAAAAAAAGATTTATTTATTTTTGTGGGGTCAGGGAGCAGAGGGAGAAGGAGGGAGAATCCCGAACAGACCCTATGCTGAGCACAGAGCCCCACACGGGGCTCTATCTCACAACCCTAAGATCAGGACCTGGACTGAAACCAAGAGTCGGAACCTTAACCCTACCTAGGCACCCCAGCTTTGTAAATTTTTAAAGGCAATAAAAATATCAAAATGAAAAGAAAAGATTTGCCCTACTTAATTGAACCCATTGGCAAATCCCTCCAACAACGGGACGCCTGGGTGGCTCAGTTGGTTAAGCAGCTGCCTTCGGCTCAGGTCATGATCCCAGCGTCCTGGGATTGAGTCCTACATCGGGTTCCTTGCTCCGCAGGGAGCCTGCTTCTCCCTCTGCCTCTGCCTGCCACTTTGCCTGCCTGTGCGCGCTCTCTCTCTCTCTGACAAATAAATAAAATCTTTAAAAAAAAAAAATTCCTCCAACAACAAAGACACAAAGAAACACTAGTATCTTCTGCATATTTAAGTTTGGAATGCCTAAAGCACCATCTAAAAGAATAGCCCTCAAATTTTAATCAACAAATTGTAGGGCAAAAAATTCAGCAATTTCCACCCTACCTAATTTAATGAATGAAACGGTACTGCTTTTGTTGAATTAACAATGCAGACTCGAGAAGTAAACAATGAGAAAATCCAGAAACAACTGCTTCCAGAATCCCGAAGTACATTATTTGGGCCCAGCCCACTGACCACTACCCATACACACCACAGCACCAAACTAGAAAGTGTTCCTGCAGAAGGCTCAGTCTCTCTCCCACTCCAACTTTCTCATAGGATCCCCCAAATTATCATAGATTTAGACATCCTGCAACCCCTCTGCTGTGTCACACCTCCTTTGTCTTTTGCCCATGCTGTTCCTTCTACTTGGAACACTCTCTTCTCACTTGGCCTAGTTAACTTTCAGGAAGTCTTCCAAAGTCATTCTCCTTTTCCTCACTACAACCCATACTTCCACCAGGACTAAACCAAGTGTTCTTCTCTGTGCCTCCATGGTACTCAATGCATACCTCCCTCACGCCACTTACCACAATATATTTGGTCATCATTATTTGTGGATTTTGTATTTGTGAATTCAGCTACTTGCTAAAACTCATTAATAACACCAAAATCAGGGGCACCTGGGTGGCTCAGTCGTTAAGTGTCTGCCTTCGGCTCAGGTCATGATCCCAAAGTCCTAGGATCAAGCCCCACATCGGGCTCCCTGCTTGGTGGGAAGCCTGCTTTCCCCTCTCCTGCTCCTCTCTCACTGTGTCTCTGTCAAATAAATAAATAAAATCTTTAAAAAAAAATCATCAATGTGTTCAGTCAATAATACTTATTAGTGGTGTGGAAAGGGGTCTATTCTCCAGGAACTGTTCTAAGCACTAGAGATTAATACAGTAAATAAAAATAAAGTTAACACATTTTGGTGGGAGACAATAAATAAGCAAAGCAAAAACAAAAGCAAAAATCTATTGTCAGGTGATGGTTAAGTGCTAAGAAATAAAGTCCAGTAGGGGACAGAGTGTGGCTGGGGTAGAGTATTCCTTTCTATAGTTCATGGGAAAATAACTTTCTGATAAGGCTGACTCCTTAATAGAGATCTGAAGGACACAAAAACTAAACTATGCAATGAATGCAGTAGAAGTGCAGAGGGCCCAGAGTATGACTTGTCTGGCATGACTCAAGAATGAGTAGGCTGGTTTGGCCAGTGAGGAGTAAGCAATGAGGAGAGTGGTTGGGATGAGGTCAGAAAGGAAGGAGGCCCCAGTCAGGGCTTGATACTTCTTTCTGAGTGAGAGGAACCCTCTGGAGGAGCTTGGAACAGTAGTGTTAAATAATCCAACTTACATCTTAAAAGATCATTCTGATTGCTGTTTTGTGACTGTATGGAAGGGGCAAAGGTCAGAGTAAGCCTACTGTAACAGATTAAGGAAGAGAAAGGAACATTTTAATTTTAGACCAGGGTCGTGTTACTGTAAAGGAATTCTGCATGGTATTTTTATAGATTTATTTACTTGAGAGAGAGAGACAGACAGAGAGACAGACAGAGAGACAGAGAGAATGAGTGGAAGTGGCAGAGGGAGAGGGAAAGAGGGGGAGAGAGAGAGAATCTCAAGCAAACTCCTCCTTGAGCATGGAGCTTTATGTGGGGCTCGATCCCATCCCACGACCCTGAGATCATGACCTGAGCTGAAACCAAGGGTCAGACACTCAACCGACTACACCACCCAGGTGCTCCAGAGTCTACGTGAATTTAAAAGACAGAGTGATAGGACTGCTGAAGAGTCTGAAGGTAAAAACTGAGAGGAAGAGTCAAGAATGGCTCTCAAAGTAATGTACACTTTCCAAGTCACAGAAAAAGCAAAGCTGCTTCCCATTCTTTTTATAAAGTCAGCCAACCTAATATTCAAATATCCAAAGAATAAACAGCAAAGATAGAAAGGAGAGGCCAGGCCCACTATGGAAGTGGATGTAAATATCCTAAGTAAAATAACATCAAATCAAAATTAGCAGACCATTAAAATAAAACTCACTGAGTCCAAACAGAGTTTATCCCAATAAGAAATGGACAAGTCAAGTTTAGAAATTATATTTAACATATCACACAAAGAAAGAAGTGATTATTAATAGCATTTTATATTTTATATTTTATTTATTTTTAAATATTTTACTTATTTATTTATTTGACAAAGAGAGAGCACAAGTAGGGAAAGCAGCAGGCAGAGGGAGAGGGAGAAGCAGGCTCTCCCCTGCGCAGGGAGCTTGATGTGGGGCTCAATCCCAGGACCCTGGGATCATGACCTGAACCAAAGGCAGATGGCTAACTGACTAAGCCACCCAGGTGCCCCATTTTAATAAAAATGCATCTGTCAAAACTTCAGCATACTTTTCTTTCCTTTTTTTTCTGAAACTCAGTAAAAAATAGAATAAAAAAAATAGAAACTCAGAAAAAAAAAAGAAACTCAGTAAAAAATAGAGAAACAGGGGTGCCTGGGTGGCTCAGTGGGTTAAAGCCTCTGCCTTCGGCTCGGGTCATGATCTCAGGGTCCTGGGATCGAGCCCCACATCGGGCTCTCTGCTTGGCAGGGAGCCTGCTTCCTCCTCTCTCTCTGCCTGCCTCTCTGCCTACCTGTGATCTCTGTCAAATAAATAAATAAATAAATATTAAAAAAAAAAAAGAGAGAAACACAGGTTGCCTAAATTGCTCAGTCAGTTAAGTGTATGACTTGGGCTCAGGCCATGATCTCAGGGTTCTGGGACTGAGGAGATGGCAGCAGAGGGGGTGGGCTTCCCACTCAGCAGGGAGTCTGCTATCCCTCTGCCCCTCCCCCTGCTCATCCCTTTGCCCCTCTCCCCGCTCGCACCCACCCTCTCTTAAAAAAATCTTAAAAATAAAAGAAAAACACTTCCTTAATATGCTAATTATCTTTTAAAATAACAGAAGCATTATGCAAATATTCAAAATACTAAAATATTCCTATTAAAATTTTGAAAACTCTATCACAGCATTATTATTTAAATGCATCTAGTTTCAGGTAAGGCAATGAGGCAGAAATCAGAATAAGATATATGACTACTGAAAAAAAGATTAACATTGTCATTAAAGTAAATATAATTAGAAAACCCAAAGTGATCAGCTAAAAAAAAAAAAAAAACACAACAATAAGAGAGTAGATGAGATAGCTAGATATAAATAAGTTAGCTTTTCCTAAGTACTATTTAGAAGATGTAAAGGGAAAAAATCCCATTCATTATTGTAAGAAAATTACCGAAAAAAATGTGAGATGTGAGACCTAAAGAAACTGATATGCAGAGTATACTTTGTTCTAATAAGAAAATTTATAACCATTTCAATTTTTTTCAAAGAAAATTTTAAAGGGAATGCCATGGTTAAGTGCTCCTGGCTAATCAAAATGCCATGAGAAGCGCTCATTTCAGTAGCACATATACTAAAATTGGAATGACAGAGAGATTAATGGTCCCTGCACAAGGAGGACAAACAAATTCATGAAGTGTTCCATGTTTTTTGTTGTATATTTCAAAGTTGCTAAGAGAATAATCTTGAAAGTTCTCATTACTGGGGCACCTGGGTGGCTCATCTAATTAAGTGTCTTGCTCCTGATCTCAGCTCAGATCTTGATCTCAGGGTGTTCAAACCCCGAGTTGGGATCCATGCTGGCTACAGAGACTACTTAAAAAAAAGAAAAAGTTCTCCTCAAGAAAAAAAATATGTGACTATACGTGATGGATGCTAGTAGACACAGTGACTACTTTACATATATTATTGAATAATCACATTGCACACCTGAAACTATTATAATGTTACCTGTTAATTGTATCTCAATAAAAAAAGTATCATGAGGATTTGGGGGAAGGGGAGTTAATAGAACTTAAAATATTCTGAAGTTTGCATAAAGTATATGTAGGTGGAAAAAGCCAAAGGAATATTGAATCAAATATTAAAAAAGGGTGTGTGTAAAGTCACATCACTAATATTAAAACATATCACAAAGCTACAGTAACTCAAACAGTAAAGTTGTTTCAAGAATATACAAACATAAAACAGCTGAGAAAGAAAATAGTATGCATGTCTATATATCTACACATATTCTAGTAGAGCATATATACAGCTCATATATGATGAAGAGTATCTTTTATTTAAATAAGGACAGAATAAATTATCTGATAAATGACAGTAAGACCGTTAGTAAACTACTTTAGAAAATTTAAGTTAGATCTCTATCTCACATCATTCAGCACAATAAATTCCAGATAATAGGTTTTTTTTAAAGATTTTATTTATTTATTTGACACAGAGAGAGAGACAGGGAAAGAGGGAACACAAAAAGGGGGAGTGTGAGAGGGAAAAGCAGGCCTCCCCGCTGAGCAAGGAGCCTGATGTAAGGCTCAAACCCAGGACCCTCGAATCATGACCTGAGCCGAAGGCAGATGCTTAACCACTGAGCCACCCAAGGTGCCCCTTCAGATAAAAGTTTTAATTATAATAATTTTTCAAAAGGTAAAATAATAAGAACAATAAGTCATCTAATTGGAGGCTAGGAAGACTTCTGTAAGCATAAAAACAAATTTCATAAAGGGAAAATGGAAAGTTGACTACATAAAATTGTAAATCATTTGCATTTGAGAAAATTCCATAGATAATGGAAGGTAAGTGACAAGCTATATAAAAATATTTTCAATATAGGACACCTGAGTGGCTCAGTTGATTAAGCAACTGCCTTCGGCTCAGGTCATGATCCCGGGATCCTAGGTTCAAGTCCCACATCAAGTCCCAGCAGAGCAGAGGGAGCCTGCTTCTCCTTCTCCCACTTCCCCTGCTTGTGTTCCCCCTCTCTCTCTGTCAAAGAGATAAATAAAATCTTTAAAAAAGTATTTTCGGGGCGCCTGGGTGGCTCAGTGGGTTAAGCCGCTGCCTTCGGCTCAGGTCATGATCTCCGGGTCCTGGGATCGAGTCCCGCATCGGGCTCTCTGCTCAGCGGGGAGCCTGCTTCCCTCTCTCTCTCTCTCTGCCTCTCTATCTACTTGTGATCTCTGTCTGTCAAATAAATAAATAAAAATCTTAAAAAAAAAAAATTTAAAAAAAAAAGTATTTTCAATATAAATGACTGAAAAAAAGTTACAACCCTTGCTAAAAAAGCTTTAAAAAAACCGTAAGTGAAAAATATTCTAATAAATGGGCAAAGAATATGACAAGATAACTCCCTAACAAAGATATACAAATGTCAATGTTCAAAAGTACCTGAGGATTCCTCTTTTAAACATTTTCAAAGTCAGCTTATTAGTTAGAGCGGTAATTTTCATTATGTCAAAGATCCATTTCAGATCACATTTCCTGCAGGTAACAATGATAAACTCAGGGCAAAATTATTAAAACAAATACCTAAGGCCCTAGAGAGTGAACCAAAACAGGCAAGATTTGAAAGGGGTACTGATACTCAGAAGAAGGAGCTGGGAAAGTTAACTTTACCTCCTCCTCCCAACTTACAGGTTTAGGGAAGGCATCCCATACAGGACGACACAAAGTCTGTGGAAAAATCCATAGTCTTTAATAGATAAAGAAATAGAGGGCAAAGTTTGGGACAATCATAGCTGCTAGAAAATAAGTGAGGAAATCCTATAAAGGATGGAGTCAGAGAGGAGGTCCCATATTCTGCATACACATAATGATTAAATTTCTGGCTGACTTTTCAATGATGCGTGCACAGATTTAATGTAATATAAATGAATTAATGTAAGTTAAGAAACCAGACAAACCAGATGGATGTTTGACTTGCAGTTTGAGCCCAACCAATTGAACTGCCAGCTAAGATAAAGCATCAACCTTCTCTGGAGGAATAAAACAGAATCCATGGGACATTTACAGCTCCAGGATAAAATCTAAAATTACTCAATATACAAAGAAACAGGAAAATGTGACCTATTCTCAAGAGAAAATACAGTAAATGGAGACCAACTTCGAAACGACACGAATTGCTGTTAATTCAAATTAGAATTGCTGTTAATTAGAATTAACAGCAAGACTGGCAGAGAAGTTATCATAACTGTGCTCAATGAAATAAAGGAAATTGACTGAAATAAATGAAAAGACAGGAAATCTCTGCAGAGAAACAGAAAATATGAAAAAGAACCAAATGGAAAGTCTAGAAATGAAAAATACCACCAATATCTGAAGAAAGAAAGTCACTGGATGGACTTAAAAGAAAATGGAGATGACAAAGACGTGAGTAAATTCAGTCAGAACAATGGAAATAAGCCAATCTGAAGAACAGAGAGAAAAAAAATTAATTAAGCCTTTGAGATTTGGAAGACAATAGTAAAAGGCCTAACGTATGTGAAACTAAATCCCAGAAGCAAAAGGGAGAGCTTGGAACAGGAAAGAAAATTTATTTATTTATTTTATTTAGTTACAATGTCTAAGTTTCCCCAGTTTAGTGAAAGACAATTTATAGATTCAAGAATATAGCAAACCTCAAGCAGGATAAATACAAAGAAAATCATTCTTAGAAGACATTTAATAGTCAAACTACTGAAAATGTTGAAAGCAGCCACAGGATACAGAGAACATTAAAAAAAAAAAAGGTCGGATCTTTTATTTTATTTATTTGACAGAGAGAGACACAGAGAGAGAACGCAAGCAGGATTCCCACTGGGTAGAGAGCTCAACAAGGGACTTGATCCCAGGACCCTGGGATCATGACCTGAGCTGAAGGCAAATGCTTAACCAACTGAGTCACCCAGGTGCCCAAGAAAACAATTTTTCTACCCTCTAAGTTAAAACAGAAACACAGATCTGGGGGTGCCTGGCTGACTCAGCAGAACTTGGGACTACTGATATTGGGGTCATGAATCTGGGCCCCACATTGGGAGTAGTTTACTTTAAAAAAATAATAAATAAAATATAAATCTGTATAAAGCAAAAATCATAACATTTTACAAATGGTGCTGGGAAAACTGGATAACCACATGCTAAAGAATTTAGCTAGATCCCTAACACCAAATACAAAAATTAACTCAGAATGGATCAAAGAGCTAAACTTGTGAACCAAAACTAAAACTCTTAGAATAAAACATAGGGGAAAATCTTCATGACATTGAGGGTGCCTGGGTGGCTCAGTGGGTTAAAGTGTCTGCCTTTGGCTCGGGTCGTGATCCCAGAGTCCTGGGATTGAGCTCCACACTAGGCTCTCTGCTCAGCAGGGAGCCTGCATCCTCCTCTCTCTCTCTCTCTCTGCCTGCCTCTCTGCCTATCAGGATCTCTGTCTGTCAAATAAATAAATAAAAGCTTTAAGAAAAAAAAATCTTCAGGACATTGGATTTGACAACATTTTATTGCATATGACACCAAGAGCACATGCAACAAAAGAAAAAAAAGATAAAATGGCAAATTTTGTTATGTATATTTTACTATATACCAAGAACATTATCACCATGGGCTTTAGTGTTATTCAAAAATTTTTCTAATATTAAATTAGTAGGAATAAAGTTTGCATGTCTTTGAAGCAAAACCAACAAAACAACCCCATAACATTGTCATGTGGGGTTTATAATATATGTAGTATGTTACATACATATGTATGTTATGATATATACTATCTAGCAACCATAATAATAAAATACAGAGCTACTAATAACTAGAACTGTATGGTTACAAGGTTTTTATGTGTTATGGGAAGTGGTACAATAGTAACTCTAATTAGTCTGAAAAGTTAAGGATGTTTGCTATAATCTACAGAGCCAAAACTAAAAAAAACGTAAACAGATATAACTAAAAGCTAATGAGTAAGTTAAAATGGAATTCTTTTTTTTTAAAGATTGTATTATTTGAGAGAGAGAGAGAGAACACGTGCCTGGACAAGCAGGGGGAGGGGCAGATGGAGAAGCAGACTCCCTGCTGAGGAAAGGAGCCCGATGCAGAACTTGATCCCAGGACCCTGGGATCATGACCCAAGCTGTAGGCAGAGGCTTTAACCCACGAGCCACCCAGGCGCCCCCCACCCCCCACCCCACTGATAGATTTTTAAATATTAAACAACCTTCCCTTACTTGAATAAACCTTACTCTTGCCAGTATTTTGGTAAGGAACTTTGTGTCAGTGTTCATGAGAGATACTTATAATTATGCTGTTGTCATATCTTGTCAGGTTTTGGCATTAGAGCTATGCTAACCTCATTAAATGTCTTAAGAGTATAACTTCCTATTCCTCCATTTTCTGAAAGAGTTTACGTAATATTGGTGTTAATTCTTCCTTAAATGTTTGATAGAATTTACTGGTAAAACCTCCTTGGCCTAGAGTTCCTATGGGAAGTTTTTGATAATGAATTCTGTTTATTTAATTTATATAATTATTCATATTTTCTGTTTTATCTTGTATCAGTTTGGGTAAGTTGTAGGTTTCAAGGAATTTGCCCATTTCATCTAAGTTGTCAAACTTGTTGGTATAAAATGGTTCATAATTGTTACTGATTCCTAATTTATTTTTTTAAAGATTTCATTTATTTATTTGACAGAGATCACAAGTAGGCAGAGAGGCAGTCAGAGAGAGGGGGAAGCAGCCTCCCACTTGAGCAGGGAGCCCGATACGGGACTCGATCCCAGGACCCCAGGATCATGACCCAAGCTGAAGGCAGAGGCTTTAGCCCACCAAGCCACCCAGGCACCCCTCAATTCCTAATTTAATTCCATTGTGATCATAGATCATTATTCAGCCCTTGTAAATCTATTGAGGCTTGGTTTATGGAGTAGTACATTTCTGTCTTGAAGAACATACTGTATGTACATGAAAAGAATGTATTGCATAGTTACTACATATAGTGATTTATAAATATCAATTAGATCAAGTGATTTATAAGTATCAATTAGATCAAGGTGATTGATAGTGTACCGATCCTCTGTGTCTTTTTTTTTTTTTTTTTAGATTTTATTTATTTGAGAGAGAGAGCATGCATGCACGTGAACAGAGGGGAGCGGCAGAGGGAGAAGCAGACTCCCCACTGAGCAGGGAGCCCAATGCGGGACTCAATCCCAGGACCCCGAGATCATGGCCTGAGCCAAAGGCAGACCCCTGACTGAGCCACCCAGGCACCCCTTCCTGGATCCTCTCTGTCTTTAATAGTATTTTATCTGGGTGCTCTGTTAGTTTCTGAAAGAGGAGTATTAACATCTCCAAGTATGATCGTAGATTTTTTTCTTTATTTTTATTTTTTTTAAATGTTTAAATTTTTTTTTTTAAGATTTTATTTATTTATTTGACAGAGGGATCACAAGTAGGCAGAGAGGCAGGCAGAGAGAGAGAGAGAGAGAGAAGAGGAAAGCAGGCTCTCCGCTCAGCGGAGAGCCCGATGCGGGACTCAATCCCAGGACCCTGGGATCATGACCTGAGCCGAAGGCAGCGGCTTAACCCACTGAGCCACCGAGGCGCCCCGATTTTTTTTCTTTAATTCTATTAATCTGCTTCCTATATTTTGGTTCTCTATTATTAGCACGTACACAATTATGACAATTTTATCTTCCTGATGACTTGACTGTTTTATCATTGTGAAAAGTCCTTCTTATCTCATATCCTCTATCACTTATCTTTGGTAATACTTTGCTTTGAAATCTGTTTTTTCTGATATTAATATCACCCCTCCAGCCTTCTTATGTTTATTATTTGCATGGTATATCTTTTCCCATCCATGTGCTTTTAACCAGTCCGTGTCTTTACATATAAAATGTGTCTTTTGGCGTACCTGAGTGGCTCAGTCTATTTTTGGCTCAGGTCATGATCCCAGAGTCCTGGGATCAAGCCCCACACTGGGCTCCCTGCCAGGCGGGAAGCCAGCTTGTCCCTCTCCCACTCCCCCTGCTTGTGTTCTCTTAGTTGCTATGTCTCTCTCTGTCAAATGAATAAATTAAATATTTTTAAAAAAGAAATAAAATGTGTCTTTTATTGACAACATATAATTGGTCTTAGTTTTTTTTTTGTTGTTGTTGGTTTTGTTTTTTGTTTTTTAAAAAATATTTTATTTATTTATTTGACAGATAGAGATCACAAGCAGGCAGAGAGGCCGGCAGAGAGAAAGAGAGGAGAAAGCAGGCTCCCTGCTGAGCAGAGAGCCCAATGCAGGGCTCCATCCCAGGACCCCGGGGTCATGGCCTGAGTAGACGCAGAGGCTTTAACCCATTGAGCCACCCAGGTGCCCCTAATTGGTCTTAGTTTTTAATCCATACCAACAATCTCTTCTTTTTAATTGGGGTAATTTAGTTTATTAATATTTGATGTAATTATTCTTATGGTTGAGTTTAGACTTATAGTTTTGTTATTTGTTTTGTTTGCCCTTTCTGACTTTGTTCCTCCATTTTGTACCTTTTATACCTCCTTTCCTGACTTCTTTTAGATTACTTGAATTTTTTTTGGATTCCATTTTAGGGACACCTGGTGGCTCAGTTGGTTAAGCATTGGGTTCTCTGCTCAGTGGGGAGCCTGCTTTCCCCTCTCTCTCTGCCTGCCTCTCTGCCTACTTGTGATCTCTGTCTGTCAAATAAATAAATAAAATCTTAAAATAAAATAAAATATCCATCAGTGAGATGCTGGGTGGCTCAGCTGGTTAAGTGACTTTGGCTTTGGCTTAGGTCATGATCCTGGAACCAAGTCCCATATCTGGCTCCTTGCTCAGCAGGGAGACTGCTTCTCCCTTTGCCTGATGCTCCCCCACCCACGCTTGTGATCTAACAAATAAATAAATAAAATCTTTTAAAGAAATAAGGTTGACTGCTTCTATTAAAAATAAATAAAAATCCATCAGTGACTCTTAAAACTTACTAATGGGAAAACAATCAACCCAATTAAATGGGCAAAAGATCTGAAAATACACCTCACTGAACAAGATATACAGATGGCAAATAAGCACATGAAAAGATGTTCAGTATCATGAGCCATTAAGGAACTGCAAACTGAAACAAAAACAAGATACCACTACATGGCTATGACAATGGTTAAAATCCGAAACTCAGACACCATCAAATGCTAGAAAGGATGTGGAGCAACAGGAACTTTCATTCATTGCAGGTAGGGTGCAAAATGGTATACCTACTCTGGAGGCAGTCTAGCAGTTTCTTACAAAGCTAAACATGGTTTTATCATATGATCTAGCAATTGCCAGATTTTGGTAAAATTAGGTATTTATCCAGAGGTGAAAACATATTCACACAAAATTCCACACACAAAAAGAGCAGCTTTATTTATAATTTGGAG
Source organism: Neogale vison (assembly GCF_020171115.1). Classification (NCBI taxonomy): domain Eukaryota; kingdom Metazoa; phylum Chordata; class Mammalia; order Carnivora; family Mustelidae; genus Neogale; species Neogale vison. The sequence continues at coordinate 25,306,364 of NC_058095.1, read as the reverse complement.
TGGCTTCATCCATAACTTCCAAAACCTGGTTGCAATCAAGATGTCCTTCAACAGGTGAATGGATAAACAAACTGTGGTACATCCATACAATGGAATATTATTCAGGAATATAAAGAAATGACCTGGGGTGCCTGGGTAGCTCAGGTCATGATCTCAGGATCATGGCTTTTCAAAAGAAAAAGCCATAAACAAACACTGAACTCTAGTTAATAACACATAGCATGCTGAAGGATTTAGGGAAAATGTATTGATGACATAGATCAAAAAGAAATTGATGAAAAGGGCACCAGGTTGGTTTGGTCAGTAGAGCATGCAACTCCTGATCTCAGGATTGTGAGTTTGAGTTCCATTTTGGGTCTAGAGATTACTTAAGAAAATTGAAAAAAAAAAAAAAAACCCCACAACAAATTGATGATGGATGTACAGGGAGATGTACAAATACATGATAAAGCAAGTATAATAAAAGGAGAATGACAGACTCTAGATGCTAGGATAAGTGAGTTCACTGTAAAAGTCTTTCAATTTGTGGGCGCCTGGGTGGCTCAGTGGGTTAAAGCCGCTGCCTTCGGCTCAGGTCATGGTCTCAGGGTCCTGGGATCGAGTCCCGCATCAGGCTCTCTGCTCAGCGGGGAGCCTGCTTCCTCCTCTCTCTCTGCCTGCCTCTCTGCCTCCTTGTCAAATAAATAAATAAATAAAAATCTTAAAAAAAAATTCTTTCAATTTGTAGTATAAAAAAAGGTTGGAAATCAGTTATATCACTAAAAAATAAAAAGACTATGTACCTTTGGATGCAGTGGACAGGGTTGTTTGGGTTAAAGAAAATCTCTATTCCTGTTGCCTTCCCTAAATAGTTGCCTCACTAGCTATTAAGGAAAACATGTAAGTGTCAGAATGCTGGTTTTGCCACCTAAAACAAGTCTTCAGCTGCTTCTGCCATAACATTGGGTCTTATATAAACCCCCAAAATTTGAAAGGCCAAAAATGTTCAAAATGCAGAGGCAGTTTCAATACCCTGAGGCAGGACTGGGAATTGAGAGATAAATTTGGCTCTAGCACTGGGTAGAGAGGAGGCAATGGTTAATCTAAGCTAGAAGTGACTGATCACTTAGAGTCTTTGCAGCTCCAACAGTTAGTTCTGTGTCTGGATGTCAGCCCCACATACTGGCTTAAAAACCTCAAGAAACTAGAAGATCTCACCAGTGGGATCAGCCAGAGCAGCTGAAACACATCCCTGTAAACAATAAATGTTTATCTGGGCAGATAACCTGGCAGATAGCCGCGTCCTGATCTTAGGTAACTTGAAACCCCACAACGGGAGGCTGAACACAGAGGGGTCCCTTACCATTGCCACACGGGTAGGGAGGCAGAAATGGAAGGTGGTCCTGGCTCCTACTACAAGAGAGGCAGCAGGAAGCCACTCTGCAAATGCCAGCTTCTTTTCTACTGAGCCATGGCCAGATTCCCTTAAACAAAGAGGGTGGGGACAGAGAAGTCAAGTCAACCAACGCTAAACAATGCCACCGCATAAAGCTGGCTGTTACACCATAGCCCTGAAGGTATGAGGAGCTCTGGCGTATTTGGCTGCTGCCACAGGAACCACACTGACTGAGGGCTTCCCCAGGCCTGGGTGGGAGTCTCATCACTGACTCCGGCCACACACACAGGCTCAGTCGCCACCTTGGTCAGTGGCAAACAGCTGCTGAGAGGGGAGAGGCAGACCCAGGGGTACTGTGATCTGCACAGCTCAACATGCCACTTTCAGACAAGATTCATTAAGAGCCATATGGCTGAAACCCCACAAAGGTACCAGGTGAAAGGGAAAGAGGCGGCTGGAAGAAAGGAATGGAAGTATGTTGACGGGATAGAGATTCCTTTTACTGGTAACGGTCTCTGCAAACAATTTTACTACTAGTTCTGAAAAACCCATTCCCTAACAGAGAGACTAAATCTTGGCCTTGGTTATTCCTCCGATCTATATGCTTCTGTCCACACTCCTCTTGGGAAGGGAGACGACAGGGAAGTGGAACCCACAGTTTGCCTAAAGGGAAGTTCAGCTCTCATTCAGCAGACTATGGCTGAGTTCTCTTCCAGGGAAGAGAAAGGAGTTAGTTTAACAAAGGCTTTTTGCTCTGAAATAGTAGCAAAGCTAAATCCTGCAGAATAATAAGGGTGTGGATCTGGGATGGAACTTAAAGAGGGTAGGACTGCATGTGTGTGTGTGTGTTTTTGTTCATCTGGTTTTTCTGCGGGACAGGGGGAGGGTGCCAAGCCATTCTTTTGACTTCATTCGCACTTATAGCTGCTTTATAATCATTTCCTGAAAACACAGTAGGAAGAGAGTGGTATTTGCTCACCCCACCCTCCATCTAACACTGGCCCAGCAATCCAACTATGTGCTTTAAACTGAGACAAGGCCAGCTTTTTGCCTTTGGCAGCACTGAAGGCCAGACATTACCAGCACTCCTGTGAACAGCTCAAGGCTCCACCCAAATAAGACTGCACACACTGAAATCCAAGAGGAATATCATTCCAGCATAATAATCCAGGAGAGAGAAGAGAGCTGAGGAGGCTGGGTGGGACAGTTGGGACACTTCTAAGTTCTGATACCAGAACACCCAAGTGGTTAGTACTTGGCATTTTGGTAGACTGGTGATAGGTCAATTCCAGTGTGGGAAAACCCAAATTCTGTAATAAATAACTTATCTCTGTACAAGAAGAGGGGTGAGAATAAGGGTAGGGTGTAGACTATAGGGCAATAAGGTGGAGGACCATTTTTAGAGAACTGGGTAGCTGCTGAGCTGAGCTAGTCTAATTCTGAATACACAGGGATGTTCCAGCCTCTTCTAAGGAGAAGCTGATGCAGAGTGATTATGGGCAGGCCAGGATATACAAGCTCCATTTTTGGTCTAAGGTTGACTGGAGGACTCCTCTGCAGGAGAGTCATAACAGAATGCTTAAACAAAACACCACAAACCTTCTGCTCCTGACTGTCCAAGGCCAAAGGCATCTTCTTCCTAGAAAATTGTGTCTGACAGCCTTTTGATTTTAAGACTCCCAATTTTATTTACTGAGTTTTCCTGTTTACTCCAAGAAGATTTACAGAACTCCTAGGGAGTCTTTAGAGAGAAGATAGGGAACGGGGTGTCAGGGAGACTGTTAGGAAGAATAAAGGACCTACCACTTTTGTATTTTATCATTATTTCTTACCTGGCAGGAAAAAGAAATGGAGAGGGTAAGGAGTTTCCTAGTATGACAACCTAAATGTTCACTGTTTGAAAATGGAATTGGATATACAACAATGCCTAAAGGCATTTTTGTTGTTGCCATAAGAACAAAGTGATGAATAAAGTATAGGTGCTTTAATATAATCATCATCTTCATTTAGGGAGGGAATTTCTTTTAAAATATGTACCCCATTTAGGGTATCATCATCTCTGCTATTATGGAAATAGGAAAAGGCAGAAGTTCCATTTTGGCCAGAGGCAGAGTTTGTTTTTCTGCTAATTTTTTGAAAGTAATAGGTTCTCTTTGGTTCCAGAGGAAGGTGGGCATTTCCAAAAGGAAAACAGAAAAGGAGACAGCGATCACCTGGAGGAACCTAAACTATCCTATGTACAGGTCTCTCTAACCATGCTTTCCATATGGTGCAGTTATCGGGAGACCAGTGATGGTTCAGATGCTACAAAGTTTCTTTAGATATTACTGTAGTAGTTCAATGTTTTAGAAAGAATACAAAACTACAGTAATCAAAACAGGGTGGTATTTTTATAGACATACAGACTCGTAGAACGTAATAGAGAACCCAGAAATAAACTTTCACTTACATGATCAATCGATTTTTGACAAAGGTGCCAAGACCATTCAATGGGGAAAGGAGAGCTGTCAACAAATGGTGCTGTAAAGCTGAATATTCCTATGCAAAAAACCGAAGTTGGACCCCTACCTTAATACCATATTAAAAATGAACTCAAAATGGATCAAAGACCTAAATGTAACAGCTAAAACCAAAATATTCTTTTTTTTTTTAAAGATTTTATTTATTTGACAGAGAGAGAGATCACAAGTAGGCAGCGAGGCAGGCAGAGAGAGAGGGAGGAAGCAGGCTCCCTGCTGAGCAGAGAGCCTGATGCAGGTCTTGATCCCAGGATCCTGAGATCATGACCTGAGCCGAAGGCAGAGGCTTAACCCACTGAGCCACCCAGGTGCCCCAAACCAGAATATTCTTAAAAGAAAGTACAGGGGGAAATTTTCATGACCCTCGATTTGGCAATGATTTCTTGGATCTGACACCAAAAGCATAGCCAACAAAATAAAAAACAAATAAAATGGGACTTATCCTCTTCAGGTAAGGGAAACAAAAGCAAAAATAAATTACTGGAACTACACCAAAATAAAAAGCTTTTGCACAGTGAAGAAAACCATCAGCAAAATGAAAAGGCAACCTACTAAATGGCAGAAGATATCTGCAAATGATACATCCAAAAAGGGGTTAATATCCCAAACATATAAAGAATGTACATAACACCAAACAAAAACCCCACCCAAATAATCTGATTAAAAGATGAACAGAGGACCTGAATAGACATTTTCCAAAGAAGAGATACATATAGCAAATAGATGAAAAGATGCTCAATATCACTCATCATCAGGAAAATGCAGATCAAAACCACAATGAGGTATCATGCTACACCTGGCAGAATGGCAAGTATCAAAAACGTAAGAAATAACAAGTGTTGGAGAGGATATGGAGAAAAAGGAACCTTTATGCACTGCTAGTAGGAATGTAAACTGGTGCAGCCACTGTGGAAAACAGTGTGGCAGTTCCTCAAAAAATTAAAAACAGAAATATCATATGATCCAGTAATTCTACTACTGGGCACTTACCCAAAGAAAACAAAACACTAATTTGAAAAGATATATGCACCCCTATGTTTATTTCAGCATTATTTCCAACAGCCAAGGAATGGAAGCAATGTAAGCATCCACTGACAAATGAATGGATAAAGAAGATATGCTACACATACACGATGGAATACTACTCAGCCATTAAAAAGAATGGGATCTTGCCATATGAAACAACGTGGATGGACTGAGGATATTATGCCAAGTGAAATAAGCCAAGACAAAGACAAATACCATATGATTTCACTTACACGTGGAATCTAAAAAAGCAAACAAAAAAATAAATTATAAAAGCAAAAACAGACTCATAAATAAACTGGTGGTTGCCAAAGGGAAGGGGATGGAGGATGGGCCAAAAAAGGGTGAAAGGAAGTGGAAGGTACAGGCTTCTTTCCAGGTATGGAATAAATAAGTCACAGGGATGAAAGGTACAATATGAGGAATGTAGTCAATGATACTGTAATAGGGCTGTATGGTGACAGAGGATAGCTAAACTTGTAATGAGCTCAGCATACAGAGCGGTCAGAGCTGTTGAATCATTATGTTGTATACCTGAAACTAATGTAACATTATGTGTCAACTATACTTCAATAAAAAAATAAAAGAAAAAGATTTTAATTAAAAACATCTGCATATCAAAGGACACTCTCAACAGAGTGAAAAGACAACCCACTGAATGGGAGAAAATATTTGCAAACCATGTGTCTACTAAGGGAGGGATGCCCAAAATATATAAAGAACTCCTACAACTAAACAACAAAACAACAAATAATTTGATTCAAAAACAGGCAAATGACTAGAAAAGACTTTTCTCCAAACAGACAAATGGCATAAGCATGTAAAAAGATGTTCAACATTATTATTAGGGAAAGGCAAACCCAAACACAATGAGATAGCATTTCACACCTATTAAAAATGCCTGTTAGGAAGAAAACCAGAAAATACGGTTTTGGGGAAGACAGAGAAATAAGAATCCCTGTGCATTACTAGTGGAAATGTAAAATGATGCAGCTACTGTGGAAAATAGTTTGGTGGTACACTAAATTTTACATTTAAAAATGGCTAAAATGTGGGGCACCTGGGGGGCTTAGTCATTAAGCATCTGCCTTCAGCTCAAGTCATGATCCTAGGGTCCTGGGATCAAGCCCTGCATCAGGCCCCCTGCTCACCTGGAAGCCTCCTTTCTCCTCTCCCACTCCCCCTGCTTGTGCTCCCTCTCTCCCTGTCTCTGTCAAATAAATAAATAAAATCTTTAAAAAAATTTTTTTAAAAAGGTTAAAATGTTAAATTGCACGTTACGTATATTGTACCACAGTTTAAAAAAAAAAAATGCGGGACGCCTGGGTGGCGCAGTTGGTTAAACGACTGCCTCCGGCTCAGGGCGTGATCCTGGAGTCCCGGGATCGAGTCCCACATCAGGCTCCCAGCTCCATGGGGAGTCTGCTTCTCCCTCTGACCTTCTCCTCGCTCATGCTCTCTCTCACTGTCTCTCTCTCAAATAAATAAAATAAAATCTTAAAAAAAAAAAAATGCTTTAAGTCATCTCCTCAGAATGCACTGGCCACATTTCAAGTGCTCAATAGCCACATGTGACTGGTGGTACCATACTGGACAATGCAGAGTAGAACATTTCCAACACTGCGGAAAGGCCCGTGGGACAGTGCTGCTCTAGAACTACATGGAAGACTTGCTGATCCTATTTAAAGTAGCACTGCTTTATGTGCTGCCTCTAGCTGCTTTATCCTTCCTTCCATACACTCACCTAATAGTCTCTCTAACTACTGTAAACTACCTTAATATTATCAATTTGAAAGTTTACAATATTACTTCACAAGTGCCATTTCCTTTACTATTCAAAACAATTGAGGGGGCTGGTGGTAGTATTCCTTTTTCTTAGGTGTAAAAACTAAGGTCCATACTTTTTGTGTGTGTGTGTGTTTTTTTTTTAAGATTTTAAAAATTTATTTGATGGAGAGAGAGACAGCGAGAGAGGAAACACAAGCAGGGGGACTGGGAGAGGGAGAAGCAGGCTTCCCCACTAAGCAGGGAGCCTGACGCAGGGCTCGATCCCAGGACCCCAGGATCATAACCTGAGCTGAAGGCAGACGCTTAATGACTGAGTTACTTGGGTGCCCCATAAGGTCCATAGTTTTATAAATGGGGTTGGGATGCAAACTCTTGGTTTTGAATTGTGGTTTGTTTTTTTGTTTTTTTTTTAAGATTTTATTTATTTGACAAAGACAGATAGTGAGAGAGGGAACAAAGTAGGACCAGTGGGAGAGGGAGAAGCAGGCTTCCCCACCAAACAAGGAGCCTAACTCGGAGCTCGACCCCAGGACCCCGGGATCATGACCTGAGCCAAATGCAGACGCTTAACTGAATTATTTTCTTTTCACCTCTACATCACACTGCCTCTCCAAGAGATCTGTCATTTTCATCACACAGACATCACCAAAAAGCATCCACTCAGCTGCATATGATAATATCGGAGAGGCTGTACATAGGTGGTCTTCACTCCTTAGGGGTGTCCAACCTAAACATGTATCCCCAAAGGCTTCCTTTTCCAACCTCCCCCATTTTAATCATCAGTAGCTAAAATTTTTTAGTTATTTAACCTCAAAATTTTGCCAAAATATTCAATTCTCTCCTCCTTTAACCCAGTTATTTTTAAACAACCAACCAAGTCAGACTGTAATGTGCCCTCATATCCACGCTTTCCCTTTTGTTACTATGGATCCTATTCTGAACTAGATTGTCTTTAGTATAATCTTAGACAATACACTAAGAAATGGCCTCTTGCTTGTACTTTTCCTCCCCTCCTAAACGTTGCCACCAGATTATCCTTTGTATTTCCAATTCTGTTATGCTATTCCCTTCCCCAACATTTTATTCTTATATAAAAACATTTAAAAAAAAACATTTTTTAAGTATAAAGTATTTTTTAATACTTTCAAAACTGATTTCCAATAAATCCTCACTAAGGTAAGGTTTTCCTTTTAGTGCAGCACACTCATATTTGTATTCCCTTAACACAATGGATGGTATAAAGCATGTAGCTGTCGCTCAAATAATATGCACAGAAAAAATAAATGGCATGCAGGCAAAATAAAAACACTTAAGAAAATGAATGAAAAACAAGATACACTGCCCATGAAAAAAGTTAAGTAAGGTCAAGAATATGTTCTTTTGGGAGATGGGAGAGTAAGTTTAAGAACACACAGCTATTTTAGGAAGGAATTGATAGTTCTACATTAGAGATTTATTAATGGGGGCACCTGGGTGGCTCAGTTGTTGGGAGTCTGCCTTTGGCTCAGGTCATGATCCCGGGGTCCTGGGATTGAGCCCCGCATCTGGCTCCTTACTCAGTGGGAAGACTGCTTCTCCCTCTGCCATTTCCCCCTGCTTATATTTCCTCTCTCACTGACTCTCTCCCTGTCAAATAAATATTTTAAAAAAATTTATTAATGTATATCCCCATTTTTTAGTTTAGGTTTTTTTAATTTGAGAGAGAGAGAGAAGGAGCAAGTGGGGGGGAGCAGAGAGAGAGGGACAAGCAGACTCTGTGTGGAGTGTGGAGACTGATGTGAGGCTCGATCCCACGACCCCCCGAGATCATGAAATGAGCCGAAATTGAGTCACTCAACTGACCAATTCATCCAGGCACCTCCACTCCCCATATTAATAGGTCAAAAAAGGAAGACCATATGATCATCACCAGGTGAAGAAAAAATATTTAATAAAATTTAGCCCCTACTCACCGGAGTCTGCTTTTCCCTTTCCCTCTGCCTCTGCTCATGCTCTATCTCTCAAATAAATAAAATCTTTCTTAAAATTTTTAATTTAATTTTTTTTTAAAGATTTTATTTATCCACTAGAGAGAGAGAGAGTAAGAGAGAGCATGAGAGGGGAGAAGGTCAGAGGGAGAAGCAGACTCCCCGTGGAGGTGAGAGCCTGATGTGGGACTCGATCCTGAGACTCTGGGATCATGACCTGAGCCAAAGGCAGTCACGTAACCAACTGAGCCACCCAGAAACCCCAAATCTTTTTTTTTTTTTTAAGGGAATAGCCTTAAACTGATGAAAGATTATCAGAATCTATGGCAAAGAGCAGATTTAAATGACACGACTTTAGAAGCATTGCTATTAACGGCACCTGGGTGGCTCAGTGGGTTAAAGCCTCTGCCTTTGGCTCAGGTCATGATACTGGGTCCTGGGATCGAGCCCCGCATCGGGCTCTCTGCTTAGTGGGGAGCCTGCTCCCTCCTCTCTCTCTGCCTACCCCTCTTGTCTGCTTGTGATCTCTATCTGTCATATAAATAAATAAAATCTTTAAAAAAAAAGAGTAAAGTTTTCTCTTATTATGGCAACTATGATCAGAACAAATAATAGTAGAATTGGTAGAAGATCAACAGAATAAACAGCACTCACAGTCATACCATTAATAGTCAACTGGAAAATATAAGCTATTCAACTGTTTTCTGTTTTTTTTCTTGTTAAATTTTATTTAGGGGCGCCTGGATGGCTCAGTCCTTAGTGTCAGCCTTCAGCTCAGGTCAAGATCCCAGAGTCCTGGGATTAAGCCCTGCATCTGGCTCCCTGCTCAGTGGGTAGCCTGCTTCTCCCTTCCCACTCCCCCTGCTTGTCTTCCTTCTCTCGTTTTGTCCCTCTCTGTCAAATAAATAAATAAAATCTTAAATTTTTTTTTATTTATTTGAGAGAGAAAGTACATGAGTGTGGCACAGGGACGGGTCTGGAGAGCAAGAATCTCAAGCAGGCTTTGCACTCAGCACAAAGCAGGACATGGAGCTTGATCCCATGACTCTGAGATCATGAACTAGCCAAAATCAAGTTGAATGCTCCACTGACTGAGCCATCCAGGTGCCCCAGCTGTGTAAGTGTTTTTATGGAAAAGATTATAAAATACCCTAAAACAGCATAAAAGAAGACCTGAATTAAATTAGTATATCATGTTCATGGATGGAAAGACTTAATATTGTAAATAAATATGGCAATAAATAAATAAATATTGCAATTCTCCCCAAATTCATCTTTGAATGCAATGCAATTACAAATAAAATCCCTACACTGGTTCTAGTGGATTTGGAAAAGCTGATCTCACCCGGAAAAAGGACTAGAAGAGTCAAGATATTTCTGTAAAACAAGAAAAAGGTCGAGATTTACTCTCCTAGTTTTAAAGATTTATAAACCATAATGGTGGTACTGACTGGACCAATGGATTAATGAATAGAACAGAGAACCATGAAACTGACCCACATATAGGGAAACCTGATTTATAAAAATAAATTCCAGACAGATCAAAGATGTAAATGTATAAAGTAAAATAAAACTTTAAGAAGAAAAAAATGTAGGTATATATTCCTTGTGACCTCAGGGTAGATAAGGCTCTCTTCCCACCCCTTCTCCCCCTGCCCTGTAGAATTGTAATTCTTCTTGTTGACAGTTTAACCTAACAACAAAGTGGTTTTTAAAAAAAAGATCAAATGACAAATCTTATACAGAGATGAAAGTAACCCTTTGCCCTAACAAATTACAAGCCTTGGCCTATTATTAGGGCAATTGATTTTTCTATATAATAAAACTTAAAGCACATTTGCTATTAAATGTATTCCAGTGGACTTATTTAAATTTTTTAAATTTTGGAATATTTCAAACATACACAAAAGTAGAGACTATTATAAGTAAATCTGACTACCACCCAGCCAGCTTCAACACATGACCAGTATTATATGCACATCTAGGAAGAATTTTTTTTTTAAAAAGATTTTATTTATTTGACAAAGAGTGACAGCAAGAGAGGAAACACAAGCAGGGGTAGTGGGAGAGGGAGAAGCAGGCTTCCCGCTGAACAGGAAACCCGACACAGGACTCGATCTCAGGACCCTGGGATCATGACCCGAGCCAAAGGCAGATGCCTTACAACTGAGCCACCCAGGCATCCTAGGAGGAATTTCTTAAATAAGATATAAGGCATGAAGGAACTAATCGATAAATGTCAGAAAAAGAATTTCTATTCAAATGCAAACACTATAAGTGAATTTAGAAGATAAATTACAGATTGGAAGATTTGCAGAGCACATAGCTGACAAAGGATTCATATCCAAACCTTCAAATAAATAAGAAGCAATCAGAAGAAATAAGGAGAGAAAATGGGCAGAGAATATGAACATGGAATTCAAAGAGGAAATTCAAATGGCTAATAATAAATGAAGAAATGTTTAACCCCTTTACTAAGAAAAATGAAAAATAAAACAAGATCATACTTAAAACCCATCAAATTGGCAAAAATAAAAACTTTAGAAACATCTGGTGTAGATGAGAATGTAGAAAAGTAAAAACTCATATACTTTTATAGGTAGTGTAAACTGGTATGATCACCTTGAAAAGCCATTTGGCAATAGCTAGCAGAGGTGATGGTAAACATACCTTACAATGCAGCAATTCTGCTCCTAGATATATTTTCTTAGAAAAAAAATCCTGTATTAGTACAAAGAAAGCACAGTATTGTTGGTAGCGGTAAAAAAAATGTGCATCTGTAAGACAGAGATCAATAAATTGTGGTATATTCATATAATGGACTATTATATATCAATTAAAATTAAAGAAGCAGAACTACGCACATTAACATGGATAAATCTAGAAGCTATAATATATAGTAAGAAAAGCAAAGTAGATGACAATCACAATAGGTCATGTGCATAAAATTGAAACGTGCAAAATAATGTTATTTATGGGGCGCCTGGGTGGCTCAGTGGGTTAAAGCCTCTGCCTTCAGCTCAGGTCATGATCCCAGGGTCCTGGGATCGAGACCCACATCGGGCTCCCTGCTTCTCGGAGGGCCTGCTTCCTCCTCTCTCTCTGCCTGCCTCTCTGCCTACTTGTAATCTCTGTCAAATAAATAAATGAAATCTTAAAAAAAAATATTGTTTATGGATATATTTTGGAGTATATATATGTTTATATAAATATATATAATATACATATGTAATAGATAATTACTATCCTGAATTCATTGTATCTGTGTATCTCTATATAGAGATTATATATGTATATATGTATTATATTATATATTCTATTATGTATATGTATGTATGTTATATATACACACATATATGTATATACATATATATGTATATTATCTATCTATCTATCTATATAAAGATACACAGATACAATGAATTCAGGATAGTAGTTACCTTTAGGGAAGGAGAAAGAAATGGAATCTAAGAGAGATACAGAAGGAGTTTCAACAATATCTGTAATGTATTATTTCTTTTATTCATTTTGTTTTCATTTTTCAAAGATTTTATTTATTCATTCATTTGAGAAAGAGAGCAGGGGGAGGAGCAGAGGGAGAGGGACAAGCAGACTCCATGACAGGGCTCAATCTCATTCAGGTCAGGATCATGACCTGAGTTGAAAACAAGAGTGGGATGCTCAACCGAGCCACCCAGGAGCCCCTGTATTATTTCTTTTGAAAATAAGTGGAATCTACCCAGGTGTTTATTGACTATTATATTTTTCTTTACGTAAGGATTTCCTAAAAAACGAAAAATCCCTTAAACAAGTGCACCGAGATCAGGATAAGTTACCAAGATAGTTCTGTGTTGCAGAAGGGTGGAGATTAGCCTCTGCTTGTGACACCATTCACCACTGGTTCCACTTTAAGGGTGGTAAAACTAAAGCTCCAAGTGGAAGGTGCTATAACAGGTTATCTGATGGATTCTATCCACTTCCACACTCAGTCAAATTGTGCCACTTTATTTCCTTCTCGGTATTTGACATAAGCTAGATTTATTTAGCTTATTTTTGGGTTTTTAAAATATTTATTTATTTATTTGAGAGAGCCAGCACACAAGCGGGGGAAGGGGCAGAGGGAGAGGGAGACAGAATCCCAAGCAGACTCCCCGCTGAACATGGAGTGGGACTCAGGGCTTCATCTCATGACCCCAAGGATCATGACCCAGTTGAAACCAAGAGTCAGACACTCAACCAACTGAGCCACCCAGGAGCCCCTATTTAGCTTATTTCTTTACTTGATTACTCTCCATCTCCCTTTAACTAGAGTGTAAGTTCCATGAGGTAGGAGATAGTATCTGTCTCATTTACTACAGAATTCCTAGTACATGAATACTGCCTGGGAAACAGTGAGTGGTCAATAAATACCTAATGATAAATGAATATTAGGAGTCAAGCCTACCAGAGTAAATTAAGGGAAGATGTCTAACTCTTCAGAGAAGCCCAGGCTACTTCCTGCTGTAAATTCAAGTACTAATCTCTGTGAGGCATCCATGTGGAAGAAACCAGCCACAGCTACAGCTAGAACACTGAATCAGGGGGAATGGAGTGAAGAAAAAATACAAAATTATATTTGGAAACAAAATTTCTATTAACAAGATATAGAAACTTCAAACCTCTGGATTATCTACAGATACCTATTACTCAGCACGATCATTTTATATGAGTTCCAACATGACTTCAGGGATGTGAACCTAAATAAAGCATATCACTTAATCCCCTTTCCCAGGTTCAGGTTTAGGACAAGAACAGAAGAAGAAAGAGAACAGGGAATGGAAAACAAGAAGTCACATCAAATGTATTGCTTTTCACACAGTTTCTGAGTAATCCTGAGGAGGAGAATGCATGCCTATAAGAGGTATCTGGAAAGGCTCCTCCTCTGGGCTGTGGTGAAGGCTACCATTCACCTTTAGGTAATTACGGCACTTCCCGAAGAGGCCCTATAGAGTAACAGTGGTTCAAATGGGCTCTGGGATTAGACTTCTTGGGCTTGAATTCTGACTCTGCCATTTACTACCTGTGCAACCTTGGGCAAGTCAATTAATGGTACCTCAGTTTCTTAAACACAAAATGGAGGCTAATAATGGTACCTACTGAACAGGCTTGTGAGGATTAAATGTTTTCATACATGTAGAGCTCTTAGGATAATACCTAAGACATAGCAAGTCCTCAATAAATGCTTAAATTCTTTGAAAAAAACCTGCTTATTCTGGAGATTTGGATGACTAAATCATGAGCTAATGAAACAGAGACAACACAAAACACTGGGAAAGCAGCAGACCAAAACGTAAAATGCCTGTTGGGGCAGAGACTGCCAGTTACCTCCCAATACCCAGTTTCCTTGTCTTCAGTAAAAGAACTTTGATTTTTACCTGGGCACATTTCTGTCTAATTAGGTGACTATATTTCCTAGCTTCTCTGCACCTAGGGTAGCCACGTGACTGAGACATCAGCAGAAGTTTTTTATGTAAAACCTCAAAGAAATCTTTTTGAAAGTCTGAGGGGGATCCTTTCCATCCTCCTCCTCCATGATGCTGCACACTGATGCCCTAGAGGGCAAGCTGGGATGGGCTACATCCTGGGATATTGGAATAGTGAGCCAGAAGAAGGCTCAGCATCTGCCAACTTGGGAAGCCCTCACACTAGCATTGGACTATTTCTTGACTGTGATGTGAGACAATAAAGTTTTTTTTTTTTTTTAAGATTTTATTTATTTATTTGACAGAGAGAGATCACAAGTAGGCAGAGAGGCAGGCAGAGAGAGAGAGAGGAGGAAGCAGGCTCCCTGCTGAGCAGAGAGCCCGATGCGGGACTCGATCCCAGGACCCTGAGATCATGACCCGAGCCGAAGGCAGCGGCTTAACCCACTGAGCCACCCAGGCGCCCGAGACAATAAAGTTTTATGCGTGCAGGACTTTGTAGCTGGGGTTCATATTCACTTGAACCTAACAATGTATCTGGGTTCTGACCTATTATTATTATACAATTGCAGATACACTAGTCTTTAAATCTTTATTACTTATAAAATGTGAATAATATCTCATAGAGTTGTGGGAATCAAGTGAAATAATTATAAAAGCAGTATGTAAAATGATGACGTAACTGTTATCAATGGAAACAAGAGACTCAGAAAGAAAACACAGGTGTGATAATGACAGGTGGGAAACACAAAGATACAGACTTAGAGAAGGATTAGAAAAAGTCTAGGAGGGGCGCCTGGGTGGCTCAGTGGGTTAAAGCCTCTGCCTTCGGCTCAGGTCATGATCCCAGGGTTCTGGGATCTAGCCCCACATCGGGCTCTCTGCTCAGCAGGGAGCCTGCTTCCTCCTCTCTCTCTCTGCCTGCCTCTCTGCCTACTTGCAATCTTTATCTGTCAAATAAATAAATAAAATATTAAAAAAAAAGAAAAAGTCTAGGAGTAAACATTGTACTTACAGATAGGACTGTTGAAAAGTTCTTACAGAAGGAGAGCTGATCACTTAAGAGAGATAATAAATACCCTGTATCCTAAATCCTATAAAATACATTACTAAATTATCTCCATAGGAATTTCATTATGTCCCATTCTTTGGAGTCTACCATCTCTGATCCTGATTCATGCCTAATTAGACGAATTTTGCCCTTCAAATTCCAGTGTCTCCCTTTCTATATTCTTCCTGTCATTACCCCAATCTTAATAATCAAGCCATACTTCTTGAGTTTACCTCAAAGCAGAGCTGTCTAACAAACCTTCTAGCAATGACAGAAATTTTCTATACCTATTCTTTTTTTTTTTTTAAAGATTTTATTTATTTATTTGACCGAGTTCACAAGTAGGCAGAGAAGCAGGCAGAGAGAGGAGGAAGCAGGCTCCCTGCCGAGCAGACAGCCCGATGCAGCGATGCATCGCAGCGCTTGATCCCAGGACCCTGGGATCATGACCCGAGCCGAAGGCAGAGGCTTCAACCCACTGAGCCACCCCGACGCCCCCTATACCTAATCTTAACAATATGGTAGAACTACTCACATGTCGTTATTAACCACTTGAAATGTGGCCAGTGTGACGGAGACTGAATTGTGAATTTTATTTAATTTTAAGTGACTTATATTTAAATAGACTCACTTAGCTATTGGTTGCTGCTTCTGGACAGTGTAGCCTATAAAGTGAGTTCTAGGAAAGAGGAGGAAATTGGTCATTTCCTCATTCCTATTTAATCTCATTTCTTCACAAATACCTACGTCAAAATGCTTTCTCTTAGCCTATTCTTGATTGCCCTTGGAGAGTACCCATTTCCCTACTTGGGATTTGGGTAATTATTGTCTTCTTTTCAAAGAAATAAGCAGATTTGTTTAAAACACACACACACACCGCTTCTCAGCCTTTTGGCTAAGATCAAGTGCAAAACACACACACACATACACACACACACACAATTCTGAGATAAACATCCTTTGGGCAAAGCTTTATCGAACACACCAGAATGACTGGATTCAGTGAATCCACCAAAAAGTGCACAAAAGATGATTACTTTACTGAAAAGGATAGACTCTTTTTTGGCTTTTTAGTCTAAAGACATCAGAAGTTTGGGCACCTGGTGGCTCAGTCAGTTAAGCATCTGCCTTTGGCTAGATCAAGCCCCACATCAGGCTCCCTGTTCAGTAGGGAGCCTGTTTCTCCCTCCCCCTGCTCATGCTTTCTCTCTCTTACTCTCAAATAAAACCTTAAAAAAAAAGAGACATCAGAAGTTCAATTATCCTTCTTGATAAGTCCTTATATAACGAATATAAGACTACTATGTTCTTCTAATTAAATAAAACAGGTTGAGAAACAGACAAGTTCTGCTCCTAGGAGATCAAACTAAAAGAAATGGCCTGAAGCAATGTTACTGACCAAAAAAGGATTGGTATAGTAAATAAAGCTGTCAAAATAAGCAATCTGTCCAGGTGCCTGGGTAGCTCAATGGGTTAAGCATCTGCTTGGCTTAGGTCATGATCTCAGGGTCCTGGGACTAAGCCCCAAGCTGGGCACTCTGATCTGCTCAGAGGGGAGCCTGCTTCTCCCACTCCCTCTGCTTCTGCCTACCTGGGGGCACCCTGCCCCCCAACTCGTGCTCTTTCTTTTTTTTTTTTTTTTTAAGATTGTTTATTTATTTATTTGACAGAGACAGATCACAAGTAGGCAGAGAGGCAGACAGAGAGAGAGAGGAGGAAGCAGGCTCCCTGCCAAGCAGAGAGCCCGATGCGGGACTCGATCCCAGGACCCTGAGATCATGACCTGAGCCAAAGGTAGCGGCTTAACTCACTGAGCCACCCAGGCGCCCCTCGTGCTCTTTCAAATAAATAAAATCTTAGAAACAAAAAGCAATCTGTCAAGTTGAGGATTTAGTATTTTCGGGATGGGGGATGGGAGGTTGGTTAAAATAATACTGCAGGTAATTTAACTTCTCTTGAAGGACTGACCTCTCAACAATGCTAACTCAGTCTCATGGAGTAAAACTCAACAATTTACTGGCCCACTCCATTTGTCTGGACAAATAGATAATTTCTAAGATTGACATATTTCAGTTCAGGACTGGGAAAATTCTCTTAGGTGTCTACTATTAGTCTGACAGGGAAGACAGAAAAGAAGCTCCAGAAAAGGGTCCCAGAGGTAGTGAAAATACAGACAACTGTTTTTCTAGCTTCAAAAACACCTACTAGAACAAATACCCTGACCCTGATGACCCCTCCAGGCTGCTACTCAGGTGCTCATGTTTTAGATGTGAGCAAAAGTGTAATTCCTTCAAAAACTCCTTGATGTGAATCCAAGAAATGATGTGACAGTACTTGCTGCAGATTTCCCTGGAAGGCATACCACTCTGACCTTTTTCAAATGCAAATTGGCTTACTCATTATAGCTGTCATGTTTCTTGGGGAAAGAAAAGGCAACGCTATGCTCTGATCTGGAAAGTATGGCTGACCCTGACAAAGTGAGAAGGAGGGACAAAGGACACCTGGAGAATGACCCTGTGAGAAAGCTCCATGGGACTGGTTGGGACAGAACTCGATTGGAAATGGAAATCTCTGGCTCTGCAGATTCTTACTTGAGTTGGACCACCACTCTGATTTTTGGCAGCCCCTTTCCCTCCTATGTTGGCTCAGATTATTCACTGATCTTAGTACAGAATCCAAAAGTCCCCCGGACCTCTAAGTCAGCTCTCCCTTGTCTTTAGGGCAGCAGTGCCTATAAACCATGGCATCCAGCTATGCCTCACTGGCTCTTACACAGAAAATATTTATCAAGCCCTCATGAAATCTGCAGCACCAGATTAGACACTTGGGGTGGCTATGGGACAGCAGTTTCAAGGAGCTGACAATTTAAAGTTCAGTGTGTGTCTTAAATGCAGATGCAGGCAGAAAGGGGTGAGAGATGCTCTCAGAAGAACTGTGTCCACACTCAGAAAAATGCCCCTGATCTTTCTAGGAGTTGTTACACCACAACATGAAAATATAGTTATTTAGTAGAGGGTGGAGGGGGGAAAAAAACCCCTGGAATTTCAGAAATGAGAGAAAAAAAGTATGGAGTAAAGGCAGGTAGTATTTAGGATTAATGAAAATGACAGAGTGGAAGCTTTAGACTCTCAAACATAAAGGCCAGGGAAAGGAGGCCTGGAAATTGAAACATGCCTAGATTAAGGAGCCTGTCCCCATCTACAGGAAGTTTATCCCTAACATCTAAATAGTCATGTTTTAAAATCAACAAGTTTGCTGGTTTTCAGCTGCCACTGACCGGAACCCCCAGTGGCTCTGGCCCACAGTGTAGACAGACTGTGCCCAGCCGGACTAGATGAACACATGTAGCCGGAAGTCAGCCAGCCAGCCCGACCCCTCCCAGCTTTGAGAGGAGTTTGAGCAAAATGCTATCCAGCAGCAGGATAGCAGTAGTAGTAGCAGGCAAGACCGTTTAACCCTAGCAGCACAGTGCTATACCAAGGACTCCGAATCTCAATCAGCAGATTCAGAGAGCTGGTGGTCTAGGACCCCAGGGAACTCCAAGAATGAGAACAGAAACCCACCAGCAAGTTCACCTCCTGGTCTTCCACTACAGTTGCACATTCACGTTCACAGTTGCATATTTTAAAAATTTGATATAATTATCTCCTAGAAATTACTGTATGTAGCCTCTTGGGATCTAAAGCAATTAAGTGAAGATAAATTTCTTTCATGGAGCAAACTGTCAAAGGATGAAGCAATTTCATTCCCCATTTGAAGTGGAAGCTTTGGGTCATGCATGGTTTATTTGAAACAATGCCATCACCTAAAGCTGCTGATCTTATCTCTAACTCCGTTCTCCATTTCAAACTGCTGGAGATATGTAGCGTGGCACTGCCTGAAGTTATGACATCTGGCTCACGGCCAGCAACAGAACAAGCCAGCTCCTCTTCTAGGTTTTAAGCGTAAAAGGACAAAAACATTAAAAGAAGAGAACTATATAGGTGAAGTCTGTTAAACCCCGAAGAGGGGAGATGTTCCCAAGGCCTCAGTTTTGACTACAGAGGCACCCTAGTGAAGGGGAAGTGGTTTAAGAGCAAGCAGGAACGCCCCCCCAAAGGTGGGAAGAGTGAAATACATGCCGAGAGGAACCAGATTTTTCTCTTCTGGGAGACACCAAACCAAACCAGAGGTGGGGCCTATTTCATCAAACAGCCTGATAGATGGAAAGCATATTAGGCTGAGAATGAGATGCTCTGGGTTCTAATACCAGCACTTACAAGATTGTGCATGAGACTGGGGGTAAAGTTCTCTTTAACTCTTCTTCTTTTGGAATTGCAGCTGGTATTTATTTTATTATTATTATTTTTTAAATTTATTTATTTGACAGAGAGAGAGAGATCACAAGTAGGCAGAGAGGCAGGCAGAAGGAGGGGGCAAACAGGCTCCCTGCTGAGCAGAGAGCACGATGCAGGGCTCGATCCCAGGACCCCGAGATCATGACCTGAGCCAAAAGCAGAGGCTTAACCCACTGAGCCACCCAGGCACCCCAACTGGTATTTACTTTAAAAATTTTCTTCATAACCATGTTTTGTTTATTTTACAACATACCAGTCAATGTGCTATCTAGGTAATAGTATTCAAAGTTTTTTTTTTTTAAATATTTTATTTATTTATTTGACAGAGATCATACTCTGCCATACACAAGTAGGCAGAGAGGCAGGCAGAGAGAGAGGATGGGGAAGCAGGCTCCCCACTGAGCAGAGAGCCCGATGCGGGGCTCGATCCCAGGATACCGGAATCATGACCCGAGCTGAAGGCAGAGGCTTTAACCTGCTGAGCCACCCAGGTGCCCCAAAGTTGTTTTTTTTTTAAGCCACTAAGACATTCTTCAGGTGAAATCCATGCACATCAGACCATGTCTCAACACTGCTTTCAACAGGAACCTTGAAGATCTAGAATTGGCTTTCAAATGTTAGTGCACTGGAATCACCAGAAGAGCTTGTTAAAAATAACTACTGGGCTCACATCCTTAGAGTTTCTGATTTATGGGTCTGGAAAAGGGCCTAAAACATTACATACCTAACATGTTCTCAGGTGAATCTCATGCTGCTGGTCCTAGTACCTCAATTTGAGAACCAGCGGTATAGAGAATCTGGCCCGGAGAATAACTGAGAATCGGAGTGTCTCATTCAGTAGCCAATAGCCACATGTGGATACTTCTATTTAATTAACATTTCTAAATAAATCTTTAAAAATCTTTAAAAATTTGTTTCTCAGTCACATTTCAAGAATCACATGTGTCTAGTGGTTACCATACAGGATAGTGTAGAAACAGATAATTTCCATTATCACAGGGAGTTTTATATGATAGTGCTGTCAAGAATCTATTTGATTTTGGGGCACGTGGCTGGCTCAGTTGATGGAGCATGCAGTTCTTGATCTCAGGGTCGTGGGTTCAAGTCCTAATTTGGGCATAGAGATTATTTACAAAAAATAACCTTAAAAAAATCTATTTGATTTTGCTGGTGAATATTTAGCTTAGAGAAAAGAAAACTTAAGGAGAATTTCATATACACTAAGACGTGTCAGGTATTAAAAACACAGACTCGGGGCGTCTGGGTGGCTCAGTGGGTTAAAGCCTCTGCCTTCAGCTCAGGTCATGATCCCAGGGTCCTGGGATCGAGCCCCGCATCGGGCTCTCTGCTCCGAGGGGAGCCTGCTTCCTCCTCTCTCTGCCTGCCTCTCTGCTTACTTGTGATTTCTATCAAATAAATAAATAAAATCTTTAAAAAAAAAAAAAACACTCTAAAACAATCTCTCTAAAACCAGTAAGTGGAAATCATAGAAAGGTAGACTATGTTCAGTTTGGGAAATAACTTTTTTTTTCCATTTTTAAGATTTTATTTATTTATTTGTCAGAGCAGGAGCACAAGCACACAAGCAGGGGAGTGGCAGGCAGAGGCTGAGGGAGAAGCAGGCTCCTCGTTGAGCAGGAAGGCCAACGTGGGGCTCAGTCCCAGGACCCTGGGATCACCACCCAAACAGAAGGCAGACCCTTAACCAACTGAGCCACTTAGGCATCCTGGGAAAGAACTTTTTAACAGCGGCTAACTCATGATATATTAAACGGTGGGAAGTACCTGAAGCAGAGGTAATGAGGACAGAAAAGATTACTTCTTAATTAGATAGAAGACTGACCATAATGCTTTCTAATTTCATGACTCTTTTGTAATTAATCCGATCCAATTTGATAATTAGTATCATGCAAACCATCCCTTTTTGAGTCTGGGATAGTTTTCTAAAGCACCTATTTCAGATAGAAAGAACTTCCTTTTTTTTTTTTTTTTAAAGATTTTATTTATGTATTTGACAGATAGAAATCACAAGCAGGCAGAGAGGCAGGCAGAGAGAGAGGAGGAAGCAGGCTCCCTGCTGAGCAAAGAGCCCAATGTGGGGCTCGATCCCAGGACCCTGGGATCATGACCTGAGCCGAAGGCAGAGGTTTTAACCCACTGAGCCACCCAGGCGCCCCTAAGAACTTCCTTTTTAAAGGGTATTTTGGTTGAAAAACTTTCCCAGTTCATATTGTTTAAAAATGACTTTGTAACATCAAAGTACAGCTAACAAAAGAAAAAAATATAGTAGATTTCATCAAAATTAAAAACTTCAGGGGCAATGGGGTGGCTCAGCTGGTTAAACATCTCACTTTGGCTTGGGTCATAATCTCAGGGTCTTGAGATTGAGGTCCTCACAGGGCTCCCAACTCTGGGGAGTGTGCTCCTCCCTCTCCCTCTGCCCCTGCTCATTCTCCTTCTCTTTCAAATAAATAAATAGAATCTTTTTAAAAAATTTAAATTTCAATAAAGTGAAAAAACAATCAGCCCTCACAGAAAGGGAAAAAATATTTGCAAATCATGTAGCTGATAGTGGACTTTATCCAGAATATATAAAGAACTTCTACAACTCAACAAAAAAAAAGGCAGTAATTTTAAAAATGGGCAAACTTTCTGAATACACATTTCCCCACTTTTATAATATCTTTACAAAATCCTTTCACATGTTTGAACATGTAAACTCTTCTATCTTTTTGAGGTCAATAAGGCAATTATAGGTTTCCTAGTTTTACTGAAAAAGACACAGAAACCCAGAGGGGAGGGGAAAAAAAAGAAAAAGAGAAGCCCAGAGAGTCTATATGAATTGTCCAAGTCCACAAAACCAGCCTATAGCAGTCAGGATCAGAGCTCACATCTGACATTTTCTTTTATTCCACCTTACCTTCCTTTGCCTCAAAGGGAAAAAGTTAATGCTCGGGTATCCCAAGGCCAATCCAATGAGAAAGTAGAAATTGTATTTTTAAAATGTTTACAATAATTAAGCACATAACAAAGACACTCAACATCATTAGTCATTAAGGAAATGCACTTCAAAACCACAAAGGGATATCACTTCACACCCATTAAGATGGCTATTATCAAAAAACTAGAAAATAACAAGTGTTGGTGAAGATGTGGAAACACTGGAATTCTTGTGCATTGCTTGTGGGAATGTAAATGGTGCAGCCATGTGGAAAGCAGTATGGCAATTCCTCAAAAAACTAAACTCAGAAATACTATATGATCCAGCACTGCCGCTTCTGTGCACACATCCAAAAGATGTAAAAGAACAGACTTGAATGGATGTCTGTACACTGCCCATGTTCATAGCAGCATTATTCACAACTGCCAAAAGGTGGAAGCGACCCGACTGTCCATCCTATGGCTGAACAGATAAACAAACAAAATGTGGTGTATATAGACAATGGAGTATTATTCAGCCTTAAAAAGGAAGGAAATTTTTGACACGTACCACAACAGCATGAACCTTGAAGATGTATTGCTATGTAAAATAAGCCAGTCACAAAAAGAAAGATATTGAATGATTTCACTTATATGAGGTTTGTTGTCAAATTCAGAGAAAGAAAGTGAAATGATGGTTGCCAGAGGCTGGAAGAGGGAGGAAATGGGGACTTAGTGTTTAATGGGTACAGTTTCAGTTGGGGGAAAATGAAGAAGTCCTAGAGATAGATAGTGGTGATGGTTGCAAAACTAAGTGAATATTTTTTTTTTTTAAGATTTTATTTATTTGACAGAGAGAGATCACAAGTAGGCAGAGAGGCAGGCAGAGAGAGAGGAAGGGAAGCAGGTCCCCTGCTGAGCAGAGAGCCCGATGTGGGACTTGATCCCAGGATCCTGAGATCATGACCTGAGCCGAAGGCAGCGGCTTAACCCACTGAGCCACCCAGGCGCCCTGAGTGAATATATTTAATGCCACAGAACTGCACACTTAAAAATGGAAAATTCTGGGTGTCTGGGTGGCTCAGTGGGTTAAGCCTCTGCCTTCGGTTTAGGTCATGGTCTCAGGGTCCTGGGATCGAGCCACACATTGGACTCTGCTCAGCAGAGAGCCTGCATCTGCCCTCCTGCCCCCACCTGCTGCTCTGCCTACTTGTGATCTCTCTCTCTGTCAAATAAATAAATAAAATCTTTTAAAAATAAAGGGCGGGGGGAGGAAAACCTCCCTTCCTAGCTCCTCACCCTCTTTGAAACATAGCCATTTCCACCTCTGATACATTGACAACACAAGGAAGAACAGATTAAAGCTACTGGTGAACCAACAGCTGCCCTCTGACCCTGGCATGCTTTGGAGCAAAAGACAACCTATGCAGGCCTGTAGTTACTCTTTGACTTCATGGTCTGATTCTCAAGGCCAAAAACTATCTTTGACTCCTTGTGTGAGATTCTGAGTTAAAGGAAGGAACACCAAAGCCTCTCTTTAGTCATCTGCTTATAGGTTGCTCCCCGGCCCAAGGAAACAGAATTAACTCTTAGTCTAGGCTAAAACATACCTTGTATCAAAATGTAAGCCAGTGGCAAAACACTAATTCCAACATTTAAGTTCCATGTCCACAAGACTTCAATGTTCTCACAGGGAGAATCCAGCTCATGTTTTGTAATCCTGAAAGGCAGAACTGCCTGCTCTTTAATGTTCAGTTAAACCTGAGGGCTAGAGGGAATGCAGACTGAATTCTGGGAAGAAGGTGTTCTTGGGGGCCAACTGCATCCATACTCCTGAGCATCAAGGGCCTAGTATCAGTGCACTGGACAGGTGATGTTATGTTTTCTATTGTGTTCATTGTGATCCCCCAAAAGAACACAGCTATGTCCCCACCTAATCAGGAGTAGCTAATCTCCCAGGAGGTTTTGCTCCCCTTGACTCCTGGATGTTATGGAAGGGATCAGACCCATGTCTGATATTCTTTTTTGTTTGTTTTTTAAATATTTTATTTATTTATTTGGCAGAGGGAGATCACAAGTAGGCAGAGCAGCTGGCAGAAAGAGAGGGGGAAGCAGGTTCCCTGTTGAGCAGAAAGCCCAATGTAGGGCTTGATGCCAGGACCCTGAGAACATGACCCGAGCTGAAGGCAGAGGCTCAACCCACTGAGTTACCCAGGCACCTCAGTCTGATATTCTTTATATGCTGTTTCCATACACAGAGGGCAAATCACTGTAGATCTCTACCTATATGAAATGTTAACTTGGAAGTAATAAGACAGGTTTAAAAAAAACAACAACCAAACCCACAAATGAGTATCAGAGTAATTAGAGTATGTGGTAGTTACACCTCATACTAAGGGGATGAAATACTCTTCCCCCAGCTTGCAAACCCAGATCTCACTTGAATGTAGAGGAGGGCTTTTTTTTTTTTTTAATATCCATAACCCAGCTGTGACACTTCCTTCCACCTCTACCTGTACATCTGTTTCCTACAGAGTGCTGCTGCCGCAAGTGAGATGCGTGAGGCTTCTGTAGATGCTAGGGAACAAGATGGAACAAAAATGCTTTACACCTGGCTCCCAAATTACAGGAACGCTGGACTGGGGCCAACATAAGCTGGCACAGCACCAGCTGAAATGGACATCAATTAAGGAACCTGTCATCTTTCAAGACTGCAGGGTCTTTTTTCACTCTGCGATCCGCACTGCTCCACAAACCAGCCTCGGCACCACTGGTAGAGTTTTCCAGATGGGATCATTTCCCTTAGATTCCATACTTGCAGATTTACTGCAGAACTTGTTTTTAACCCCTCCCTTTGTTGTTAAAGCCTGAACTATTATTCCACGTTACAATTTTATCTTTAATTAAATTTATTTGTCCTGGGTAAAGTGAGAAATTTGTACCTACATGAGCAGAAACAGTTTTAAGCCTGCCTAAAAGATGTTTTATTTATAAAAAGGCGTTCAAATAACTGAGATTAGTGAAGGGTCAAAAATTCTTCTCTGGATACATTATTCCTACTGGGGTCAAAAGCCAGAAAGCCTTGACCAGACTACATTATCCTGGAGAAGTGGACAGACCTCTGGGACTAAAGCAGGCCTACTCTGACCATCACATGCAGTGTTAGTGATCCAGGTCACGTGCACAAAGAAACTCTGCTAGCATCTAGTCAGTGGCAAATATTATTTAAGAAAAATACCTTAAGAGTGTCTGCAATTAAAAAAGGACAAGAGTCTGGAAACAAGCCCAGCTGATTAGGAGGATCACAGAAGTGCAGCTCACCATATTTGCCAACACGCTGGGCGTGTTGCTCTTTCTGCTTGCTACTCTCTGATCACTACATGGCTGCCAACAATCCCAAGAAATAGGAACAAAAGTGGCCTTTTCTCTGCCCCAGGGGTTTAGGACAGAGTGGGAGGAGCCTCCACACTTCATCCTCCACCCCCACCCATCACAACATGCAAAGCAATTACACCTGGATCTTTCCAAATAACTTTATTTCCTCAAAGTCTTCCTTAACCCGATGGAACAAGAAGCTGCCACTGAGTAAGACCCAGTATAGGGACCTTCTTATCTACATCCTCTCCCCAGTATAAAAATACAGGTATATTTTCTTAAAAAGTGATAAGATTCCATATACTACCTTTCCTCGTCTTTTGTCTAATGGGGCAGGATCTATTTTCTGCAGTGCACCTAAATGGGTTGCCTTGTGGAAAAAATTCCATGCCACATGAAAGAGTCCCATGATAAATAAATACCTCATCCACATTTAATGCATGTTCTGAGAACTGAATTCCACTGCCTCAGGGGGCTGCCTGTTGCTGCCAATTTGCTTCTCATGGCAGAACCCTGTGTGGCAGAGGCCTGACTAGGCTCTGCCGATGCTTGTTTGGAAAAGAGTCCAGCAAGAGATGAAAGAAGCTCTTCAAAGAGGGTGACTCCTTGAAGGCTATCACTTTAGGGCTTGGGAATGATTACTTATCAAAAACGCCTTCAGACTGGAATATATTCTGTGCAAGAAGCTGGCTTGCCCTGTCGGGTGTTCCACTGGAGTTTGCAGAGCTGGAGAGGCCTCAGTGGCTATGGAGTGATGGCAGAAACTGAAGAACCCAGTTGAAGGTAAGAGCCCCAAATCCACATCATAGGTGGGGACAGGAGAGAGAGAAGGAATTTTAAAAAGCCTCAGACATCTGTCTGCACAATTCAATCTTGGCCCACCCTTCTCCCCCTTCTTTTATTTTAAATAAACAGCTTCAAAAGGGGTGGTCCTCACATTTTTCTGCTGACTAAGGTCTTGATTTCCTTACTTTCCTCTACCAAGAGAGCCTGAAACCTCTAGCTCTCAGCATTTAATCAGTCAAAATCTAGTCTCTGAAGTAAAAGGACAAGCTAGATCAAGAGAAAATATTTGTGACACATATATAATATAGCTGACAAAGGACTTGTATCTAGATTATACAAAGACTTCTCAAAACTTAGTAAGAAAACAAAGAATTTAAAAATAGGCAAAAGATCTGAAGACACTAGTAAAGATACACAAATGGCAAACACATGAAGAGAAGCTCAATATCATTAGTCATTAGAGAAATGCAAATTAAAACTGCAACGAAGTACCTGTTAGAATGACTTTAAAACAACCCCACCACCAAAATGTGGAATCAAGTGCTGGCAAGGATGTGGACAAACTGTAATTCTCATACACTGCTGTGGGAATGCAAAATGGTTATAGCCACTTGGGAGATGTTTGGCAGTTTCTAACAAAATTAAACATATAGTTAGCAAATGACCCATACAGTCATACCTAGATATTTACCCAAGAGAAATGAAAACTTAAGTTCACATAAAAACCTATATATGAATGTTTGTAGTAGTTCTATCCATAATCCCCCAAACTGCAAACAACGCAAATGTTCAACTGGTGAACGGATAAGCAAATCGTGGTCTTTCCTACAATGGAATACTACTGTGCGACAAAAAAGCACGAATTACTGATACAGGCAAACAACATGGATGACTCTCAAATATGTTATGCTATAATGAAGCCTCAAAAAGCTAACTGCTGTGTGGTTTGATTTATATGACATTCTGGAAAAGGCAATGTCATCCTTTTGACAGAAAAAAGATCAGAGGTGACTAGGGGTAGAGAGAAGGGGTTGGCTGCATGAGGGAGTTTTTTTTTGAAGATGGAAATGCTCTGTATCTTAACTGTGGTGATGGTTATATGACTGTATGTTTGGCAGACCTGTATAACAAAGAGTGGATTTTAATGTGTGTTAAAAACAAATCTGGGTCTCTCAGGAATGCAACGAACTAAAGACAACATCGCTGCACTCTGTGTTCGGGGCTATCTGGGAATGTGTATGGCTAGTAATGTGACAGGGCTGACAAAGAGCCTGTTTTCACCCCAAAATTAGAGACAACATTAAAACAGACCCAGATTTCTGTTGGAGTAAGAGGAACTTTATACTTTGTCCCCCAAACTTTTCATTGTTGCAGAGACAATGCAATCTTCTTCATGCAGATAAAAAGATACCAAGCCTCGGCCCGGTTTTCCTTCTCCCCCTTCATTTCCTGTTTCATTTGGGCAGAAATCTCTGTTTCTACAGTGGGCAAAGTATATGCAAGTTTAAAAATCATGAGGGAAAATCCAAGACTTAGGCTAACTGGAGACCTCTTAGTCTAAATGGGTTAATGTGCAGAGAAGCTACTAAAAGTACATCCTGAAACATTTTTTTAAAATAATGAACACCTGCCAAACTCTAATTTAAAGGATTTTCCAAGAAATCTGCCATGCTGTCAGTGAGTGAGGTCAAAAAACAAAGTATACTTGTAACAATAAAATTTCTTTTAATGTCATCATTATCTAATAGTGAAATGATGGGGATGGGCACCTCCGAAGGGGCAATATTTTGAAAGAAAAATTATACCTCTTATAATGTGGTCACAGGTCCATGGGGAGCAAGAAGGTCGAGTGGCTAAAGACGTGTGTTCCATCAGTACCTGGTGTGCTGTGAAAGCAGTCAGCTTAGAAAAGAGAGCATATTCCCACTCTCATTTTAGTAGCTTATCTTTACACCTCTGCTTCACAGCTCACTCCTTCTAGTACTTCTTGGGTGCCTCAAGCTAGAGGAAGGAAATGGTACTTGGAAACTAACTAAACCAGAAACTCTGAGCTCCCACCTTCGAAGAGCCCAAGCATGTATGGATCCGCACACATACAAATGCAGGGAAAGAGCGTTTTCATTTAAATGGAGGAAGCTGCCATGTCTACCTCTATAAGCAAAAATATTAATCATCCACCGTCTGGTTTTAATCCATATGCTCCTGATCCTGCATCTGAATGTATTGTTATCAGGGGAAGGAGCGTTTCTGCTCAATCTTTTTCACCAGCCAAAAACCTGAAAATGTGAAAACCACATTGGTGAAGTGCCTTCTTGGAGACCCAGAAAACTCTGAGCTGCTGCTTTTTTATTGTTTTCTTTCTTTTAAAATGATGAATAAATGTGAATTTCAGAGGGTCTGGAGGGGAAAAATAAGAAACAGCTCAAGTTACAGGTCCCTCATACCTTGGAGTGACACTATCCTCAGGGAAATTAGCACTTTCTCTTCTCTATTTCCCAAAGGGGATCCAGCCACACAATCTGATTGATATCAGCCCATCAGAAACAAGCTTGGGCATCCAGGTGCATCCCTTATGAGCATTTACAAATGAAATGGCAAGCCCAAACAGCAAGCCTTTGCCTCTGCTCTCTGTTCTTCTGGTTTGTGCTTTGCTGGCAGTAAAAGCAGGGACTGATACACCATCTGAATGAGTCCAAGCATGCTTCTCCCACTGTCTGTGCTGGAGACCCTTCCCTCTCCTCAGGTTCACCCTAAAAAAGGGTCTCCAAGCCAGTATGTGGGCTTGAGTGCCTTCAAAGCCATTAGTCACCACTCTTGCAGCCTCACTCCAAACTGCGAACCAGGCCACCCGTGACACAAAAACTCTGGCAAGATTAGAGGATAGCAAGAGCAGAAGAAACCACAATACGCCTGAGACTCCCAGGAGAACAATGACTAGTGCTGGTGGGGAACAGACTGACAGACAGAGCAGACAGACTCTAACCAGGCCTCGCTCTGTTTTCGATGCAACACAAATGTTTTCCATTAAAAGTTCCCTGCCCCACAAACACTCATACATGCCGCTATGAAATCCACATACTTAACTTCTGCTTTTCTGGCACTCTGACCCAACTACCTCTCCTGCTCCTCTGGAACACAGCAAAGCTGAGAGAAAAGAGATTCTAGTATCCCCAGCACAAAGGTAAGGGGAAGAGAATCAGAATCAGATGCATGCTTACTAAGTCCTATCTAACATGGGAATAACTGAGAAAGCTAAAGGGAGGAAGGGAGAAAATGAGGATGTTTCTTTTGCCAAGAGAGAAACAAGTACTATAAAGCTCTGGCTCTCACTGGTTGGCTCCTATGCTTTCAGCTTAAAGTTTGGCTTTACTTTCTAGTAAAGTCTGCAGCTGATCTTCATCAGGAGGTGTCGGTCGCCATTAAAAGCAAAACAGGCAAAAACCTCAGCAAACTCATTGCAAAGTCTGCAAAATTCCAGTACTAAGAAAGCAGAATACAGACTGATCAGTAACCCATGTTTCAAACACTCTGAACTAGCCGAGTATCACAGCTGTGAGAAGAAGCTGAACCAGAAATCTTTACAGCGTCAGCAACCATCCTCCCACTGTCTGTGGGACCCAGCCCAGGCTCATTTCTAATCACAGAGGTAGGGACATGTGGCCGTTAATTAATGTCTTCCCTTTAAAAAAAAAAAAAAAAAAGGAAGAAGAGAAGAAAATTACAAATAAGTAAGAATTCGAAAGAACTGGGGGGGAAAAAAAAGAATGAACATTGAAAAGAAGGGAAAAAGTGAATTTTTAAAATAGCATGTAAGAAATAAAAGGAAATCCCCTATTCAGGCAGCTCTGGAGTTCCCTAATTGCACAAGAGCAAAGGACACCCCCCAATGTGGATGCCTTATTAAGCAATTGCTCAACCTACAGGCATTGTGCAATTCCAGCCCTCCAAAGCTTCTTGCTGCACATGTGCAAACCACGTTTTCCACTGCACTCTAGAATTAGGAACAGTTTCTCATTTTTCTCTTCTTCACTTTAGGGGGGCTATGTGCATGAGGGGAAAAAAATCTACTGCTAGATAAGCATTCACTACAAATGAGGTTTTACATTATTTCATCTGGTTATTTCTGAGTTTACTTGTAGTTAAGAAACATTTGGATTTACTCTTAGGCAGATAAAGGTTCATTTTTCCTGTCACCGACAATAACGATATCACAAAAAATTGTCCACAAAAACACTGAACCTTCAAAAGCTTTTGTTCCAAATGGTTGCTATTCTGAAATATTTGGAGTACTTAAAAGTAGCAGTCCCTGCTTTGCAGCCAAAATTCCAGTGGAAGCCTGGGTAAATCACAGTGTATCTTACTAATCACAAACTTTTCCTTTTTGAGAAATCTAGTTAAAGAATCAACAAGAACAATAATACGTGTATACAAAGATGAGGAAAGCATGACAAGAAAACCCAAAGGTCATGCAGGAAAAGAGGCAAATTTGACTTAAAATTTTAAGTTGTACCCAATAAAAAATATAAAGATTATAATACTAGCTAGAAACCAGGAGACAATATTTGCAACATATAAAATAAAAATACCTATGGTGTTTACGAACTCCTACATATAAATAATATATAACAATATAAAAATAAGCAGGGCCGGGGCACCTGGGTGGCTCAGTGGGTTGGGCCTCTGCCTTCGGCTCAGGTCATGATCTCAGGGTCCTGGGATCAAGCCCCGAGTCAGGTTCGCTGCTCAGTGGAGCCTGCTCCCCAACCTCTCTGCCTGCCTTTCCGCCTACTTGTGATCTATCTCTCCATCAAATAAATAAATAAAATCTTAAAAAAAAAAGATATATGGATAAAAAAGATGTGATAGATATATACAATGCATTATCATCCAGTCACGTATGATGAAATCTTGCCATAGCGAAATGAGTCAGAGAAAGACAAATTACTGCATGATTTTACTTATATGTGGAATCTAAAAAAAAAAATAAAACAAATGAACAACAAAACAAAAACAAACTCACAGATACAGGAAACAAACTGTTGGTTACCAGAGTGATGAGGGGATCGGGGGAAGGTGGGTAAAACAGGTAAAGGGGATTAAGAAGTACAAACTTCCAGTGATTAAATAAATAAGTCACAGTGATTGAAAAGTACAGCATAGGGAATATAGTCAATAATATTGTAATAACTTTGTATGGTGACAGATGAACTACACTTATCATGGGGATTTCATAATGCATAAAAATACCAAATCACTATGATGTACACCCAAAACTAAGAGGACACTGTGTGTCAATTATACCTCAATAAAAAAAGATGGGTAAATTACATCTATAACTATGATTTATACATACTGATTCAGAAACTGCTGCAACATATATATACTAAGCTAAAATAAGAGTAATGTATATACAACATGCATTTTTATTAGAAAGGTTAAATATTCTTTTTTGAAATTTTAACTTATTTGACAGACAGAGATCACAAGTAGACAGAGAGGCAGGCAGAGAGAGAGAGGAGGAAGCAGGCTCCCCGTGGAGCAGAGAGCCCGATGTGGGGCTTGATCCCAGGACCCTGAGATCATGACCTGATCCCAAGGCAGAGGCTTTAACCCACTGAGCCACCCAGGCGCCCCGATTTCAGTATTTCTGATAGCATGGATTACTTCTATAATTTACAAGTGAAGATAGCCTACCTTCTGTTTCTTAGCATGATGGAGTAGGCAGTACTGGACTAGTCCTTTCACCATACACAGTTATAAAATACCTGAGGCAACTGTCTATTGGCAGTGGACAAGAGGCAGTATGAGACTGTGATCCCTAAAACGCCAAACTCCTTGAGAGAGTTCAGATTTGTGGTTACCAGCGGTGGGCGTGGGGAGAGGGCAAACTAGAGGAAGGTGGTCAAAAGGTGCCAACTTCCTGTTGTAAGACAAGTACTAGGGATGCAATATACAACACGATATGACTACAGTTAACACTGTTGTATGATACATCACAAGGATAAATTTTTCTTTGCTTTTTATTGCATCTGTATGAGATGATGAATGCTAACTAACCTCACTGTGGCAATCATTTTAAAATACATGTAAGTCAAACCATCATTTTGTACACCATGTATGTATGCCAAACATATACAATGATGTATGTCAATTATTTCTCAATACAACTGGGGAAAAACACTAGAAATATATTTTTATGATTAGTCTGTTCCCCTTTCATGAGAGAAAAAAAGACTGTGCTATCTGGGAGAAGAGAAATTCATAAAATGAACCCATGATCCCTCAGTCCTCTGCTTGGGGATAATTTTCCAACCATGATACTGAAAGCTGGGTCCCAGGGAAATCCTGGTGGTCCTGATGAGCTGAAGAGGCAGAGGCAGAATTTGAGGTAGCTGAAGGGGATGGAATTAGCAAGCAGGGATATGGACAGGAAGAAGTTTACAGAGGGCATAAAGTACATCTTCAGTGGCTAAGGGAATAAAGGCTAGACTGTACATATGTAGCCAAGATCACCAGAGGCTGACAGTGGAACAGAAAGGGATACTAAAGATCCAGCAGTGGTGCAGGAAAAGCACTGCCTTGGGATGGGGGAGTTGGGAGTTCCAACACTGCAGGAGTGAAGATTTTAACACCTTGTTAACACCCCTTGGCAACCACCTGAGACTCCAGAGACGCCACACCCTAGAGTGAGAGCTAATCTAAATCTGCATTCATACATCTAAAACAAAGTCTACAGGGGAGACAGAGCTTGGAGGTTGACATGTTACTGGGGCTTGGGAAATATCCAAGGTTCCTAGGTAACTGCCCTAATAATACGTAAAAAACAAGTTCAACATGATCAAGAAGTTCAAGATGATCAAGCAGAAATTTAAGTGCCATTAAAAAAAAACCAAACAAGGGCGCCTGGGTGGCTCAGTGGGTTAAGCCGCTGCCTTTGGCTCAGATCATGATCTCAGGGTCCTGGGATCGAGTCCCGCATCAGGCTCTCTGCTCAGCGGGAAGCCTGCTTCCTCTTCTCTCTGTCTGCCTCTCTGCCTACTTGTGATCTCTCTCTGTCAAATAAATAAATAAAATCTTAAAAAAAAAAAAAAAAAAAAAGGTGTTCTCCAGGGGAAGGTAACAAGATCTCTAGCAAATTATCCAGTGTCCACTGACCATAAACAAAAATCACGAGACACAAAAAAATAGGAAAACGCAATCTACATTCAACAGAAATCAAACGCGAGATGGCCCACATGTTGGGACTGGCAGGCAAAAACTTTAAAGGCAGCTATTATAAATATGTCCAAAATATTAGGAAGAAAGATGTTCAAAGAATTAAAGGGAAATATAGCCTTAATGAGAATATCAGCAGAGAAAAGTAAATTATAAAAAAGAATCAAGTATAAATTCTTTTTTACAAGATTTTATTTATTTTAGAGAGATTATTTTAATGATATTATTTATTTTAGAGAGAGATTGAAAGAGCATGTAGAGGAAGGGCCAGAGTGGGTAGGGAGAGGGAAAGAATCTCAAGCAGACTCTGCTGAGCGTGGGCTCAATCCCACAACCCTGAGATCACAATTGGAGCTGGAACCAAGAGTCCAGGGCTCAACTGACTAAGCCACCCAGGCGCACCACAACCCTCACCCACCCCGCCGCCGCCAAGTAGAAATTCTTAAACTGAAAAGCAAAAGAGTGAAATAAAAAAAATTCACTGGATAAACATTATATTGAAAATGGCAAAAAAAAAAAAAAAAAAAGCCCCTGAATATAAAGACAGATTAATAGAAACTAAGTAATCCGGAGGCACTGGGTGGCTCAGTTGGCTGACCATCTGACTCTTGGTTTCAGCTCAGATCGTGATCTCATGGATCCTAGGATGGAGCCCTGCAAGAGTTCCATACCAGGGTGGTGGGGTGGGGTGGGGGATACACACACAAGGGAGTCTGCTTAGGATTCTCTCCCTCTCCTTCTGCCCCTCTCCCCACTCATGTGTTCTCTCTCTCTTCTTCTCTCTAAAATAAATAAATCTTAAAAAAAAAAAAAAAGAAACTAAGTAATCTGAAGACTAGAGAGAAAAACACACTAAAGATCAACAGAACTTCATATACGTGTGGGATTATTTAAAAATGTCTAACATATATATAATTGAAATTCCAGAAAGAGAAAAGAGACTAAGTAGGGTAGAAAAAAAGAATAATCTCTGAAAGATACTCCAAATTTGATGAAAACACCAATCCAAAAGGGTCAGTGAACAGGCAGAATTAATGTAAGAAGAACTACACTTAACGCACATCCCAATCAAACTTCTGAAAACCACAGATAAAAAGATAATATTCAAAGCAGATCCCCCCCCCAAAGAAACATTATACAGAGAGGCATATGAATGCTGATTTCTCCTGAGAAAACAATGGGTGCCAGATAATAAGAGAAACACATTTTGAAGATGCTGAAAGAAAAAAAAACCAAACTTCAATCCAGAATTCTATATCCAGTTTTTTAAAAAATCCTTTAAAATCAAAGATAAAAGGGGGTGTGGAGAAAAAGACATTTTTAGAAAAACAAAAGCTACAGGAATTTGTCACCTGCCACCCACTGTGTCCTTTAGGCTCAAGAGAAATGATTATCATCTGGAAATTTAACTCTAAAGAATGAAAAGCACCAGTAAATAAGTAGATAGATATAAAAGTTTGTATTTTATTTTTGTTTGTAATTTACTTAAAAGATAACAAAGTAGAAATAATAATGGTGGGCGCCTGGGTGGCTCAGTGGGTTAAGCCGCTGCCTTCGGCTCAGGTCATGATCTCAGGGTCCTGGGATCAAGTCCCGCATCGGGCTCTCTGCTCAGCGGGGAGCCTGCTTCCCTCTCTCTCTCTCTGCCTGCCTCTCCATCTACTTGTGATTTCTCTCTGTCAAATAAATAAATAAAATCTTTAAAAAAAAAATAAAGAAATAATAATGGTATGGTAGGGTTTATACCGTATGAAAAGTCAAAGAGAAGATGAAAACACTGGGTGCCTGGGTGGCTCAGTCGGTTAAGCAACTGCCTTTGGCTCAAGTCATAATCCTGGAGTACCAGTATAGAGTCCCGCATCGGGCTCCCAGCTCCATGGGGAGTCTGCTTCTCCTCTCTCATGCTCTCTCTCTCAAATAAAAAAATAAAATCTCAAAAAAAAAAAAAGAAGGAAAATAAATGCACTGAACAAGAGGGAATGGGTGAATGAAATTATACTATTTTGCAATGATTACATTTGTAAACCATGAAGCAGGAAGCACAGGTGTGAAGTGTAAAAAGTTACAATACTGACCTTAAAATATATTCTGAAAAGGTAAGGATGCAAATCATTAGCCCTAGAACAACTAAAAAATTTTAAAGGTATAATTAAGAAGGCAAAAACAAAGATTTCTTAAAACAAAACAAACTAATCACAAAGAAAATTTTAAAAACCCAAATTTCATCAGATTAAAACCATTTGCTTTTCAAGTTTGTCTTAAAAAATTTTTTTTTAAAGATTTTTATTTATTTATTTAACAGGCACAGATCACAGTAGGCAGAGAGGCAGGCAGAGAGAGAGGGGGAAGCAGGCTCTCTGACAAGAAGAGAGCCCAAAGCGGGGCTCGGCTCCATCTCAGGACCCTGGGATCATGACCTGAGCCGAAGGCAGAGACTTAACCCGCTGAGCCACCCAGCGCCCCTTAAAAAAAATTTTAAAAAGCGGGACGCTTGGGTGGCGCAGTTGGTTGGACGACTGCCTCCGGCTCAGGGCGTGATCCTGGAGTCCCGGGATCGAGTCCCACATCAGGCTCCCAGCTCCATGGGGAGTCTGCTTCGCTCTCTGACCTTCTCCTCGCTCATTCTCTCTCTCACTGTCTCTCTCTCTCAAATAAATAAAATAAAAAAATCTTAAAAAAAAAAAAAAAGACTTAAAAAAAAAATTTTAAAAAGCTAGCCATACAGGGTGAGAAAATACTCACAGGACATGTATCTGACAAGGATTTGTTGTCAGAATATATAAAGAACTTTC
The DNA here is from genome assembly GCF_020171115.1 of Neogale vison. NCBI lineage: Eukaryota > Metazoa > Chordata > Mammalia > Carnivora > Mustelidae > Neogale > Neogale vison. The sequence goes on along the minus strand of NC_058095.1, from coordinate 25,269,752 downwards.
ACAACTCTATAAGAAAACATCAATATCCCAAATTTTGAAAAGAGGCTGCGGATTTGGACATTTCACAAATGAGGACCTATAAATTACTAATAAACACAAGAAAAAAATGCTCATCATTAATTACACAAATGCCATTAAAACTAAAATGAGATCACTTCACACTTTACTAGAATGATTAAAATGCTAAAGACTGGAAATACCAAACGTTGGGCAAGGACGTGAAACAACTAGAATTCTCAAGTGTTGCTAGTGGGAATATAACATGGTTTAATCACTTTGGAAAACAGTTTCTATAAAGTTAGCAATATACTTATCATGTAACTGAGCAATTCTACTTCCAGCTATTTATCCCCAGAGAAATAAAAACATATGTCCACAAAAAGACTTGCACATTAATGTTCACAGCATCTTTATTCATAGCAGCCAAAGAATAAAAACCCAAATGTCCAAACTCAAAGTGAATGGATAAACTGACAAATACTATTCATCAGTGAAAGGAATGAACCACTAGAAAAACACAACATGCATCAATCTCACAGATACCATGTTGAGTGAAAGAATACACTGTAGGATTCCACTTACAGGAAATTCTAAAATAGGTAATACTAATCTATAGTAAGAATAATCAGGGGCACTTGGGTGGCTCAGTTGCTTCAGCATCTGTCTTTGGCTCAGGTCATGATCCTGAGGACGAGCCCCACATTGGGCTCCCTGCTCTGCAGGGAGTCTGCTTCTTCCTCTCTCTCTGCATAAACCACCCACCGCCCGCCCTGCTGATGCTCTCTCTAGAATAAATAGATAAAATCTATTTTTTTTAAAAGACTAATAACTTCAACTTTTTTTTTTAATTAAAGATATTTATTTATTTATTTGACAGATCACAAGTAGGCAGAGAGGCAGAGAGGAAGAGAGAGAGAGGAGGAAGCAGGCTCCCTGCCAAGCAGAGAGCCCGATGCGGGGCTCGATCCCAGGACCCTGAGATCATGACCTGAGCTGAAGGCAGAGGCTTTAACCCACTGAGCCACCCAGGCGCCCCTGATAAAATCTTTTTTTTAAAAAATAGATAAAATCATTTTTTAAAAAAGATTTTATTTATTTGTTAGAGAGACAGAGAGAGAGAGCACAAGCAGGGGAACAGCAGGCAGAGGGAGAAGCAGGCTCCTTGCTGAGCAAGGAGCCCGATGCAGGACTCAATCCCAGGACCCTGGGATCATGACCCAAGCCGAAGGCAGACACTTAATTGACTGAGCGAATCAGATGTCCCTAAATAAATAAAATCTTAAAAAAAAAAAAATTAGATTCGTGGCTGCCCAAGATGGGTAGTGAGACTGGGGAGAATAACTGTAAAGAGGCACTTAGGAACATTTTAGGGGAAGGTAACACTCTCTATCTTGATTGGGGTGGTCATTACTCAGGTACATATATAGGTATATATACACCATCAATACATTCAAATGTAAGATTTTATTATATGTAAATTATATGCCAACAAGTTGATTAATAAAAGGAAAGTATTAACTTTAATAAAGACGATTTTCAGATATCTAAAATTATAAAGTAAAAACACAATATTCTCTTACATATATGAAAATTACATTAAAGAAAATAAAGAGTGGGACAGAGGCAGACATTTGTGTCAACAGTTAAATCCTCAATCTAGGTAACATACTTCATCCTCTCACCCACTGCAACTTTATTTATTTGTGAGACAGAGAGAAAGAGAGAGAAGGAGAGGATAAGCGGGGAGACGGTCAGAGGGAGAAGCAGACTCCCTGCTGAGTGGAGAACCTGATGTGGTGGTTGATCTGCGGACTCCAGGATCATGACCTGAGCCAAACACTTAACCGACTGAGCCACCTCAACTTTTTTTTTTTTTTAAATTATGGCTCATATTTATTTAGTCTTGAACCAAAGATGTATGTATATCTGTGGATAGGCAGGCAAACTTCCATCCATCGCTCACCTTCAGGTTTTTATGTATCAGTTACCGCCATTAACCAACTCCAAGAGTGCTTGTTTATCTCTAAGCGATCCTGCCTGCAAAGTCTGGAGCCCAAGGCATTGTCCTGATTTTTTTAGTTCTTATATGTTGCACTGCCACTACTCTTAAGATTTTTTTGCTCTTGGGCACACCTCTAAAATGATGTAGATCACCCTGTGCATAAATTCATCCTCTTAGCGCACTCTCAAGGGTTTCCCAAAAATAAATTAAGTTCTCTCTCCAAAGACTCATATTCTAGACACTCAGGTGTCTTTGGGCAACAGGACATTCATTCTAAGATGTGAAGAACATCCAACCCAGAGAGAAAGCAGCAGATAAATTCAATCTGAGCATCCATTCCCCTCACATGAACTTTTATTTCTTTGTTCATTCTCCAGAACTATTATGCGAGATCAGATAATCTCCCCAAACCAGGTGAAGAATTCCCAAGCTCGGGACACCTGGGTGGCTCAATCAATTGGGATCAAGTCCTGGAAGGGGGGGGGGTGTCCCTGCTCCTCTCTCTGCCTTCTCTGCCTGCCCTCCTCCACTGCTTGTGCTCTCTCTCTCTCTGATAAAATAAAAAAAATAAAATCTTAAAAAAAAAAAAGAATTCCCAAGCTCCTGGTGGAAAGTCAAGCTCCCAGTGAAAATAAAAGAACTGTCAAAGTTAAGAAGAGAACTGGAGATATACTAAGAAATAATTGTTCAACTACTCTACTACTGTATTTATATCCAATGAAGAGTACGTGCTCTCAACTTAGATTGCTTGGATTTGGTTCATTCTTACCTGTGTTCATCCTGGGCAAGTTCTTTCATAAAGTTCAAATTCCCATGGGGCTTCTGTGACATTTAAATGAGATAATGTAAAGCATTAAAACAATACCTAGCACATGATAAACACTCATTAAAAGTCAGATGTTTGGGTGCCTGGGTGGCTCAGTGGGTTAAGCCGCTGCCTTCGGCTCAGGTCATGATCTCAGGGTCCTGGGATCGAGTCCCACATCGGGCTCTCTGCTCAGCGGCGGGCCTGCTTCCCTTCCTCTCTCTCTCTGCCTGCCTCTCTGCCTACTTGTGATCTCTCTCTGTCAAATAAATAAATAAAATCTTTAAAAAAAAAAAAAAAAGTCAGATGTTTTGGGTGCCTGGGTGGCTAAGTGGGTTAGGCCACTGCCTTCGGCTCGGGTCATGATCTCAGGGTCCTAGGATCGAGTTCCGCATCGGCTCTCTGCTCAGCAGGGGGCCTGCTTCCCTTCCTCTCTCCTGTCTGCCTCTCTACCTACTTGTGATCTCTCTCTGTCAAATAAATAAATAAAATCTTTAAAAAAAAAAAAAGATGTTTTGCTCAGAGCCCTCTTAGGAAAAGAGATCCAGACATGTGACTCTTCATATATACTCTGGAAAAACATATCTATAGCATTCTGAATATAACTTTTTGAAGAACTCAGAAACCTGTCTGGCAACCATGAGGGCAAAGTATATGAACTCTTGGGTAATATGTCCTACATTCCAAAGTTAAAGACAAAATGAGGAAGACTATTTATGCCAGAAATCTTTACTATTTTTACCTGGGCCAAAATCTTTGCCAGATGACTACAACCCTGGCAGCCACCGAAAAACAGCTGTTCTCAAACCATCGGCATCACCTGGGAACTTGTTAGAAATGCAATTTTTTCTGTCTCTTCCTCCCAAATAACCCTAAACCACTGGAGGCTGGGCCCAGGAATTGGGTGGTTTAACAAAGCCTCCAGGTGATTCTGAAGAATGCTAAAGTATGAGAATTATTATCCAAGAACAAAAAAAAACACCTAGTCATTGACCTATCCATATGGCTACAACCCTGGCAGCCACCGAAAAACAGCTGTTCTCAAACCATCGGCATCACCTGGGAACTTGTTAGAAATGCAATTTTTTCTGTCTCTTCCTCCCAAATAACCCTAAACCACTGGAGGCTGGGCCCAGGAATTGGGTGGTTTAACAAAGCCTCCAGGTGATTCTGAAGAATGCTAAAGTATGAGAATTATTATCCAAGAACAAAAAAAAACACCTAGTCATTGACCTATCCATAGCATAAGCATAAAGATAATGGAGTTAGTTCAAGGGACACCTGGGTGGCTCAGATGGTTAAGCGGCTGCCTTCAGCTCAGGTCATGATCCCAGCGTCCTAGGATCGAGTCCCACATCGGGCTCCTTGCTTGGCAGGGAGCCTGCTTCTCCCTCTGTCTCTGCCTGCTTCTCTGTCAAGCTGTGCTCACTCGCTTTCTCTCCCTCTATCCCTGACAAATAAATAAATAAAATCTTTAAAAAAAAAAAAAGATAATGGAGTTCAATAGGGCCCACTTGGGGAATTAGGTTTATAAATAAGGCAATAACTGATAAATCTGAAAGTACTGGAGTAAACAGAAGTAGTAAACAGTAATTCTACAAATTTATCAACAATTAGTAAAGAGGTAAAAGAGAGCACAGAGAAGGTGAGGGAGAGCCATAATGAGGTAGGCAGAGAGATGCACACGATACAAATGGTTAGTGCCAAAGGGCCACTGGTGAAATGAATCATCAAACAAAGCAGCCCATCAAGGTGTTTACTGCACTTCAAGTAAGAAGGGGAAAATTTTTTTATAATACTTGCTAGATAGAAACCAGAGGCCTTCTCAAAATACTACATAACTTTTATTAAGTTTATATTCTTATCAAGAATGTCTTCCACTAAACAGGCAAAATAGAAAAGGAAATAGATACAGTTCATAGTTCATTTCTCCCATCCAAGTACTAACCAGGCCCGACCCTGCTTAGTCATAGTTCATTTCTAAATGTCTGGCTGGACATGGTTTTTCTTTAGATATCTAGGGACTGATAGGGAAGAATGAAGAGGAGAAACAGACTCAAAGGGTGAAAACAAACAAAAGATCTTATCTAGCGCAGTGACAAATAACATCCATGCTCTTACTACCTAAACCATAGAATGCTGCATCCCTCCCAAGTTTCTGAAAGTTCTCATCTCATTTAATATAAAAATAAAACATTCTAATACAAAGGCAACTAAAGAAAGTTCAAAAGTGGGGCACCTGAGTGGCTCACTGGGTTTAGGCCTCTGCCTTCAGCTGGGTCGTGATCTCAGGGTCCTGGGGTCAAGCCCCATATCAGGCTCTCTGCTTGGCGGGGAGCCTGCTTCCCTCTCTCTCTCTGCCTGCTGCTCTGCCTACTTGTGATCTCTCTCTCTCCCTGTCAAACGAATAAATAAAATCTTAAAAAAAAAAAAAAAGAAAAACAAAGTTCAAAAGTTATTCATAAACAACCATCACAGGGGCACCTGGGTGCTCAATGAGTTAAGCATCTGACTCCTGATTTTGGCTCAAGTCATGATCTCATGGTTCTTGGATCAAATCCTGAATCAGGCTCCATGCTCAGTGGGGAGTCTGCTTGAAATTCTTTCTCCCTTTCCCTCTGCCCCTCCCCCTACTCATGCACTCACTCTCTCTCTAAATTAAATAAATCTTTAAAATGGGTGCCTGGGTGGCTCAGTGGGTTAAGCTGCTGCCTTCGGCTCAGGTCACGATCTCAGGGTCCTGGGATCGAGTCCCACATCGGGCTCTCTGCTCTGCAGGGAGCCTGCTTCCTCCTCTCTCTCTCTCTACCTGCCTCTCTGCCTACTTGTAATCTCTCTCTGTCAAATAAATAAATAAAATCTTTAAAAAAAAAATTTTTTTTAAAAGCCATCACAAATCATTAAGAAAAAAAATGGATGAGCATTCTAATAGTAAAATGGGCAAAGAACACAGGCAGTTTATAAGAAATGTAATGCCAATAAGCACAGACGTTTTAGTAATCAAATCAACCCTACTGGTAATCAAAAATGAAAAATCAAAACAATGAAATACTGCTTTTTGCCCATCTCTGGAAAAGTTAGGAAAAATTAAACCATAAGGATGCTAGAAAACAAATACTCTTATACTCTGTAGTTTAAATGGCTCTCCCTTTATTTGGAAGGCAATTTGGCACTACCTATCAAAACTCTTAAAAATATACATGTATCTTTGACCGAGTAACTGCAATTCAAAATCAACTAACAAAAGATGAATGTAAAGATTTCTGCCCGAGAGGGCATCATTTAAATAAATGAAAAGTGAGTAACTTCCTAAAATGCCTAATAGTTGAGGACTCTGCAAATATTATGGTACGTCCACACAAATGAATATAAGGCAGCTACTAAAATTCATGTTAGGTGAACATGGAAATACAGGCAGGATATATTTACTGTTAAGTGAACAAAGTAGATTACAAAACAGTATATATGATTTGATTCTATTTCTGTCAAAAAGCAAAAAAATTTCACATGTCTGTCTATCTATCCATCTACCCAACCAGGAAAGAAGTATCACAGAAACTTTTCTTCTCCTTACTCATAAATCTTGATTTTCCTAGTTATTTCTAAAATGAGCATCTATTTCATAATACAAAGAAAGGTTTGGGGTTTTTTTTTCCTTTTCTTTTTCTTTTTTTTTTTTTTTTTAGGATTTTATTTATCCATTTGACAGAGAAAGAGTGAGGGAGCACAAGTAGGGGAAGCAGCAGAGGGAGAGGGAGGAGCAGGCTCCCCATCCTGACCCTGGGATCCTGACCTAAGCTGACTGAAGGCAGACACTTAACTAACTGAGCCACCCAGGCACCCGAGAAAGGCTATTTTTGTAACAAACAAACAAACAAAAAAGCTCCTTAAAAAGCACAGACCTGGGGGCGCCTGGGTGGCTCAGTGGGTTAAGCCACTGCCTTCGGCTCAGGTCATGATCTCAGGGTCCTGGGATCGAGCCCCGCATCGGACTCTCTGCTCAGCAGGGAGCCTGCTTCCTCCTCTCTCTCTGCCTGCCTCTCTGCCTACTTGTGATCTCTCTCTGTCAAATAAATAAATAAAATCTTTAAAAAAAAAAAAAAAAAGCACAGACCTGGGCACCTGGTTGACTCAGCTGGCTGGGCAGCTGCCCTCGGCTCAGGTCATGATCCTGGACTTCTGGGATCGAGTTCCTCGTCTGGCTCCTGGCTCATCTGGGAGTCTGCTTCTCTCACTGACCTCTCCCTCTCAAATAAATAAATAAAATCTTTAAAAAAAAAAAAGCACAGACCTCTGAATTAAATAATTCTACTTCCAATATCCCAAATGAAGTGACCAAACTGGATACACAGAATATATTCCCATGTGCTGGCATCTGCCCACTGTTTACTGTGTTCACTGCCATGGCTGTGGTATCAGAATAGTACCTGATGCACAGCAGTCAATAGCTCTTAAACAGGAAAATGCCATCCATCCGCCATAAATCATAAAGAATTACTACCAGATGGAAAGAGGACAGATGGAAGCAGATCACTAAGAGCCAATTAACAGCTTGCACTCCTAAGAAATCCATTTACATTTTATTTTTTTAAGAAGTCAACTTAAAGGGGCGCCTGGGTGGCTCAGTGGGTTAAAGCCTCTGCCTTCGGCCCAGGTCATGATTCCAGGACCCTGGGATCGAGCCCCACATCGGGCTCTCTGCTCAGTGCAGAGCCTGCTTCTCTCTCTCTCTCTCTCTCTCTCTCTCTCTCTCGCTGCCTGCCTCTCTGCTACTTGTGTTCTCTGTCAAATAAATAAATAAAATCTTTAAAAAAAAAAAAGAAGTCAACTTAAAAAAAAATCTTATTTGGTTACATGTTAGTATGGGGATAAGGAATTGATTTTTGTATACTGACTTTATATGAAGCAACTCTGTTAAACTGACTTACCCTATTAATTTATCCTTGTTTTTTTTTTTAAAGACTTTCTATGTATCACATTTGCCAACAAAGACATCTTTAGCTTGATTTTTCACCCTTCCAAATCTTTTTTTTTTCCAATCATTTTTATTAACATATAATGTATTACCAAAACATCTTTTTTAAAATAAGAGTTTAGGGGCACCTGGGTGGCTCAGTGGGTTAAAGCCTCTGCCTTCAGCTCAGGTCATGATTCCAGGGTCCTGGGATCAAGCCCCACATCGGGCTCTCTGCTCAGCAGGGAGCCTGCTTCCTCCTCTCTCTCTGCCTGCCTCTCTGCCTACTTGTGATCTCTGCCTGTCCAATAAATGAAAATCTTTAAAAAAAATAAAATAAAATAAGAGTTTATCTGAGAGAGAGAGAGCATGCGTGAGCACAAGCCAGAGGAGGGGCAGAGGGAGAGGAACAAGCAGACTCCCCACTGAGCAGGGGGCCCAATGCTGAACTTGATCGCAGAACCCTGGGATCATGACTCGAGATGAAGGCAGTTACCTAACCAAATGAGCCACCCAGGTGCCCCTCCAATCATATTTTTAATACTTTATTTCTTTTTCTTGTCTTACTGTACTGGCTAGGGCCTCCTACATAAACTGAATAGAACTGGTAATTACCATCCCTGTGTTGTTCTATTTCTTGACCTGCTTGGTCAAGTTCCTCATTTTGTGCCAAGTCTTTTTGTTTAATGCATTTCCATACGCATATTTTGTAATTTAAAAGTTTGAAAAAAAAAAAAAACAAAAGAAGAAGAAAGCACCAAGAGAAGTAAAAAATGAAAAGCCTGCAAAATTCTCCAGTTTGGAAGGGTGTATTAGTCACCTATTGGTGCTGTAACAAATTACTACACATTTAATGGCTTAAAACGATACAATTTATTACTTTACAGTTCTAAAGGTCAGAAATTCTAAAATCAAGGTGTTCACAGGGTGTTGTCAGTTTTGTCAGTTAACAAGGTGTTGACAGTGTTCTCAGACCCTTGGTCTTGGGAGTTCTTGGTGCTTCCTTGTCTTTTTTTAGCATCTAGAGGCCACCTGCATTCTTTGGCTCATAGTCCCTCCCCTTATCTTCAAGGCCAGCAGCACACTATCTCCAAATCTCTCTCACTGGGACCTTTAATTTCATCATCACATCTTTTTCTGACTCTTTTTTTTTTTTTAAGATTTTATTTATTTGACAGAGAGAGATCACAAGTAGGCAGAGAGGCAAGCAGAGAGAGAAGGAAGCAGGTTCCCCGCCGAGCAGAGAGCCTGATGTGGGGCTCGATCCCAGAACCCTGAGATCATGACCTGAGTGGAAGGCAGAGGCTTAACCCACTGAGCCACCCAGGCGCCTCTCTTTTTCTGACTCTTGACATTTCTGCCTTCTTATAAGGACCCTTGTGATTACATTAATCACATGTGAGCAATCTAGGATCATCTTCCCATCTCAAGATCCTTACTTAATCACATCTGCAAAGGCACCTTTGCCTTGTAAGGTAACATTCAACAGGTTTCAGGAATTAAGATGTGAACCATTTTCAATGGGCCATTATTCTGTCTACTGAGAAGTGTGAGGGCATAGGGTAGATGCAGAACACCACTTGGAAGCTTTTTTACAGCTCCAAATCAGTAACATTCACAATCAGCATTTCAGGGGTAAACTACCATACTAAATGGGAAGTGGCCAGGGGTGCCTATGTGGCAGATCTGGTTAAGTGTCCAATTCTCGGTTTCAGCTCAGGTCATGATCTCAGGGTTCTAAGATCTCAGGGTTCTAAGCTGTTTCAGATTCTGAGCTCAGTGCAGAGTCTGCTGGGGATTCTCTCTCCCTCTTCCTTGGGCCCTCCTCTTGCTATCTCTTTCTCCCAAAATAAATAAATAAATCTTTTAAAAAAATAGAGTGGCCGGGGAGTAGACTTTCCTCTTGACATGAACACAGCTCCAGTGAGGAGGTCGGAAATTGCCATATCATTTATGTGAAATAGAGTTCAGACATAGGAAACTAGCTCTGGTGTAGTAGCTCCACTATATACAGAGTAGTAAATGTAGAAAATAAATTCATTTAGTAAGATTGGATACCACCTGGCCTCCTCCCCACTCCCTTAGGGTTATGACTTGGTAATACTTATAAAACTTATAATAACCAGCTACAGACTTGACAAGATTTTAAATAGTATTTGTAGACAAAGGAGAAATCCCATGAGAATCTACATAACCTATTTTGAAGCAGATTATCAAACCTGAGGACACCTTTCTTTGTTCAAAGAAATGTAACTGGCCAGAATCAGATTATAGAAATCCAAGTTGGGGCTTATGAAAAGGGTCTGCAACATTAAAAGTGGAGAACATAGCACACAAAAAGATAGAGAAACAAAGCATATTTGCAGGGAGTATGGGGAATGTTAAATGAAGAAGATATTCTTAAAACTGAATTTTTAAAATCATAGACTCTGTGAAGTATGATAAAAGAAAAATGACAAAACAAAGATAGATTAAACAGACTTGGATAAAAGGTGGGCAAAAATATAAAGATTCCAGGATAAAATAGGGAAGTAATATGAGTTAACATATAATATATTAGCAGACTTAAAAACTGAATTAGAGGGGCGCCTGGGTGGCTCAGTCATTGAGCGTCTGCCTTCAGCTCGGGTCATGATCCCAGGGTCTTGGGATCGAGCCCCACATTGGGCTCCCTGCTCGGCAGGAAGCCTGCTTCTCCCTCTTCGCTCCCCCTGCTTGTGTTCCCTCTCTGTCAAATAAATAAAAAAAATCTTAAAAAAAAAAAAAAAGCTGAATTAGAAGGAATAAAAAGTAGAATCAGCATTCTAAAAATCTCAATCAATTCCAGAGAATATAAACTTGCGAAGCTCTCCGACAATGCAGAGGCAAAGCAAAAAGAGATGAAAATGACAGAAAAAGAGATGTAGAAGACAGTGAAGAAAAGAATAGAATAAACAGAACATTAGCAATCAAGGACACGAAAACTTTTCTGGTCCAAAGATAGAAGTGGATCTGCTTATTAAAAAGCTCATTCGGTGTCCATAAAAAATTAAAGTACAAAGCCCAACATCTAAATAAATCCTTGTACAATCTGAAATTCAAGATTATAAAAGGCTGTAAGTTACCCCCTTTGGACCAAAGAAAGAGTCTGACTTCAAAGGAAGGAAAGTCAGACTTTCCTCCATTTTTTCCTAACCATTAATGCAATGGGATAATGCCTATAGTTTTTTTTTTTTTAATTTTATTTATTTGACAGACAGAGATCACAAGCAGGCAGAGAGGAAGGCAGAGAGAGAGGAAGGGAAGCAGGCTCCCCGCCAAGCAGAGAGCCTGACGTGGGGCTCGATCCCAGGACCCTGGGATCATGACCTGAGCCGAAGGCAGAGGCCTTAACCCACTGAGCCACCCAGGAGCCCCAAGATAATGCCTATAGTTTTAAGGGGGAAAAAAAGTTGACTTAAGCTAAGCTGCCATTCATGTGCCAGGGCAAAATAAAAACTATTTCAAAATGCAAGTGTTCAAAAGTAGTCATGAAGAATGTCCTTGACGGATCACTAAATAAAAAGAGCCAAGTAAGGAAAAGAATGCACACCACACTATCATTTTGATCATTTAGGTATATACATGTATAAATATGTTTTAGTCAGTATATAAGCAGTCTAAAAAGGTAAATATCAAATTGTTAGCAGCAGTTATTCCTGGCAGGTGGTTTTTGACTGTATATATTTTTGTGAATTATTTGATTCTTCTGCATAAGTATGTATATTACTACTGAATAGCAGATGAGTCAAAGGACATAATAAAAATGGGAAACCCGGACGCCTGGGTGGCTTAGTCAGTTAAGCATCTGCCTTTGGTTCAGGCCATGGTTTCAGAGTGTCCTGGGATTGAGTCCTGCATTGGGCTCCTTGCTCAGTAGGGAGCCTGCTTCTCTCTTGGCCTGTGGCTCCCCAGCTTGGGCACTCTCTCTCTCTCTGACAAATAAAAATCTTAAAAAAAAAAAAAGAGGGGGAAAGCCATAGAGTAAAAGACCTGATGGTGTGCACTGAAAACACTTAATACAAAATTAATTCTAAATAACTACTGTAAATTTAGAAACAACATGGAACTGTGTGAAAAAGAAAATACATATTTGTAAGCAGCCCTAATTTCCATATCTTAAATACATGAGTCAATAGCTCTGGCTTTTTTTCTATTCTTGATGTTGATACTTTTTTTTTTTTTAATTTTTTTTTTAAAGATTTTATTTATTTGACAGAGAGAGATCACAAGTAGGCAGAGAGGCAGGCAGAGAGAGAGAGAGAAGCAGCAGGCTCCCCGCTGAGCAGAGAGCCCGATGCGGGACTCGATCTCAAGACCTTGAGATCATGACCTGAGCCGAAGGCAGTGGCCTAACCCACTGAGCCACCCAGGCGCCCCTGATGTTGATACTTTGAGAATAGAGGATCAAGTATGTTTTTAAATAAATTAGTCACTGGTAGCACTTGAATATTTTCTAGACCACCAAACAACAAAGGCAATATATTGCCCAAAACTACACACACATACACACACACGTATGTATGCACGTGTACAAGTATATATATGTATATATAATACATATAGTATATCTTGGGGCACCTGGGTGGCTCAGTGGGTTAAAGCCTCTGCCTTCAGCTCAGGTCATGAACCCAGGGTCCTGGAATCCAGTCCCACAGCAGGATCTCTGCTCAGCAGGGAGCCTGCTTCCCTTCCTTTCTCTCTGCCTGCCTCTCTGCCTACTTGTGATCTCTGTCTGTCAAATAAATTTAAAAAACTTAAAAAAATATGTATAGTATATATAAATGTATAAAAGACATAAAACAAGAACAAAGCATATACTGGACAGTCTAATTTTATGAAAAGAAAAGAATAAGTATACACATTTAAGCATGGGGAGGACTGGGAGGACTTAAACTATGCTATTAACACTGATTAACTTTAGGTGGTAGTTTGCAGGTGATTTTTATTTTTTGCGCTTTTCTATATTTTCCATTTAAACATTTTGGGGTAATTATGTATACAACAAACAACACTCCAAAAATGTCATTTAACAAATAAATAAGCAGACAAGCCAGGAGTTCCAAAACTTGGACAATTTAAACCCCACCTTTAACCTCAACAACATATTTAAGTATGACGAAGTTTCCTAGGATCCTACATCCAGAAAGAAAGCAAAAATGACTGTAAGAATGAATGGGATGTGATATGAGACTCAAAACACCAACTTATAATGTGACTTATAATAATTTATTCCCCCAATCAACCCAAAGAATGGCCACAGCATTAGCTTACTGAAAAGTTCTTCACTTAGTTCTTGGTCAGACAATATGGGGAGGAAGACAAATAAAACTACTATGGGGATGATAGAATAAGCACTGCTTACACCTCTGCGTGTATAAATGCATCAGTACCTTTAAATAACTAGAGTTTCAGGAAAGTTCTTTAGATAAAGTAAAGACTATATATCCTATAGAAACACTGTAGATCCTTGGTTAGTATCACCAGTTACATACATAGATTTTGAAGATGACAATTAAGCTTTTTTTTTTTTTTTACACTGACTAAGGCACAACATGAACTGAACATCTTTCTTCTAAAACAGTTTCCTTTTCATCATTTCTCCTATCTGCACATAGGGCTGTTGGGGTTTCAATGAGAAAATGCAAGTAAAGAGTTTGGCGCAGTGCCTGGAAGGCGATTAGTGCCTGCAAGAGCTTAACTTCATTATTATTACATTTCGATTACTTTTTTAATCACTTATGCACATAATGTGGCAGAAAAGACACAGAATTTTGTTTTGCCTCCTTTCAGGATGGCTATATATTACTGTTTTTAACCACAAGTTATTATAGAAAATTTCATACATACACAAAAGTAGAACACTATAATGAAATCAATCCACCCATTATTCAGATGTAAGAATGATCAATATTTGGTCTTTTTTTAATTCATGCTTCTATCCATAAATTATTTTGAACCAAATCCTAGACACCAAATCATTAGAACATGAGGATTTAAAAAAAATTTTTTTTTTTAATTTTTCTTAAGTAAACCTATGCCAAACACTGGGCTCGAACTTATGAACTCGAGATTAACAGTTTCACGCTTGGGGCGCCTGGGTGGCTCAGTTGGTTAAGCGTCCAAGTCTTGATTTTGGCTCAGGTCATGATCTCAGGGTCATGAGTTCCATCCCTGTGCTGATCCCTGCGTCAGTCTCCATGTTCAGTGGGGAGTCTGCCTGAGATTCTCTCTCTCTCCCTCTCCCTCTGCCATTCCCTGCTTCCCTCTCTGGAAGGAAGGAAAGAAAGAATGCATCCATGCTATACAGACGGAGCCAGCCAAGAGTCCCAGAACATGAAGTTTTAAAGTACTACAGAAAAGGAAGGGTTCTAAGCCTACACTTCCTTACTAACTACATGACCTTGGGTAAGTAAATTACTTATCCCTTCTGAATTTAGATGTCCAGCAGCCACACAATGAACCTAAGGTCACTTTCTTTGCCCTGGCTGGCTCTGTTTCAACATCTGTGATGTCTATCTCAGAATGTAACTAGTTCTACTCTGCTTTTACCCTCATCTGATTTTTCTTCTGGATGATTCCAATAGCTACCTGTTTTCTTACCTCTTGCTCATCCCACACCCAGGTTTGTTTGTTTTTTTAACCTTTTTTTTTTTTTAAGCTAAATACTAGTCCTGCAAGATGTTAAATAAAAAAACATCACGGGTAAATCAAGTTTGGGAAAGATTGCAAAGTCTATTCTCACAGTACACTATGTTAAAGCTCCAGTAAGTCTTACAGTATTGGGTTCTGTTTAATGTTGTTAATTTTTTTAATTATTGTTTTTAGAGAGAAAGAAAGAAAGAGAGAGAGAGAGATAGCATAAGTGGGGGGGGGGCAGCCGGAGAGGGGAAGAGGGAGAAGCAGACTCCCCACTGAGCAGGGAGCTCGATGACTTGGGACTCAATCTCAAAATCCTGAGATCATGACCTGAGCTGAAATCAAGAGTTGGATGCCTAGCTGACTGTGGCCCCCCAGGCATCCCTGCTTAACATTACTTTACCATAACTTGTATGATCATGAAAGTCTTTTACTTTCATCTAACAATTAAGAACCTATAAAACTAGAGTTCCACAGAACATGCTTAGGAAATACAATGATACACTAATGCCAAATCAGTGCTCCTTAAGCAATGCCTTCTTTGGAATATTACCAGCTCAACAAAATTTCAAGAGTTCCTCCTTAATTACAGGTTCAAATTAACTTGTGTTGCTTCTCACATTTGTACATGCCACCAACTGCTTCCCAAACTAGGATGTTTGCTTTACAAGTCTAGATCTCTCTTGTTCTGTGTGTAAGACAGTATAATACAGACATGCTCAGTAAATACCTGTTGAATGGGCATCAAGGTGGGACCAAACATGGGACCAATCTGGACAGCACTGAAATTGCACGTGTTGCTGCTACTGACAAGTCCTTGACATATTTTACATTTCTTGGTACCGAACACTAAAAGCTGGAGAAAATACTGATCTCTTTCAGATTTCTAAAAGGCTGAGGTTCCTAAAGATTCCCTCCATAGCTGACCTAAAGATTCTAGGTCAGCTATGCAGATGACGCATACGAGTTTATCAACATATTTTCACTCTTCTCTTGAACTTCAGTCACCTCTTTGAAAAACCACCACCACCATCACAACAGAACAAACAACACAAAGGTACTAATTTACTTGGCAGACTTATCAGGAGAACTTAGAAGTACCTAATCCTGGGACCAATACATGCTAGATATAGAGACGTTATTTTCCTCTGCAATGGAGAATAAAGTAGAATAAAAAGAAAAGGAAAGAAACATGTTATACAGAGTAGCTAGGGAAGACTGTTCTAACAAGGTGACATTTAGAAGGGAGTGAGAGAGCCACATAGCTCTCTGGGAACACAGTGTTCTAGGTTAAGAGGAAAGCAAGTGCAAAGATCCTTAGACATGAGTGCTTGGCTTGTGTGAAGAATAGCAAGGACGCCAATGTGACTAGAGCATATCGGGTAGGAGGTGAGCAGTAGGAGCTGACATCAGAGTTAAGGGTGGGTAGAGGTGGTGTCATATCACTGAGAGCACTGCAGGATGTTGTTAAACCTCTGGCTTTTAGGGTGCCTGGGTTCAGTTCATTGAGCAACTGCCTTCGGCTCAGGTCATGATCCTGGAGTCCCAGGATCGAGTCCCGCAACAGGCTCCCTATTCAACATGGAGTCTGCTTCTCCCTCCGACTCTCCCCCTTCTCATGCCTTCTCTCTCTCAAGTAAATAAAAATCCTTTAAAAAAAAAAAACCAAAAACACCACTACCACCAAAACTGGCTTTTGCTCTAAGTGAGAGAAGCAGCTATCAGAAAGTTTTGAACAAAGAAGTGACATGATCTTATTGATGTTTTAAAAAGATCACTCTGGGGCGCCTGGGTGGCTCAGTGGGTTAAAGCCTCTGCCTTTGGCTCGGGTCATGATCTCAGGGTCCTCGGATCGAGCCCCGCATCAGGCTCTCTGCTCAGCAGGGAGCCTGCTTCCTCCTCTCTCTGCCTGCTTCTCTGCCTACTTGTGATCTCTGTCTGTCAAATGAATAAATAAAATCTTTTTTAAAAATTTAAAAATAAATAAATATATAAATAAAAAGATCATTCCACTTGTGCTGAAAACAGACTGGGGAGTAGGAGGAAGGAGGAACTAGAGAAACCAGTCAGAAGGCATTACAAAGAGCTGATCTAGGGTGGGGTGGTAAGAAAGATTTGTATCTGCATTTATTTTGAAGGTAAAGAATACATGAACAGCTGATAAATTAGATATGGAGGTGTGAGAAAAAGAGAGTAGCCAAGAATAACCCCAAGAATTTTGATATAAGCTACCCAAAGTCAAAGCTATTATTTACCAAGATGGAGAGAAGACAGACAGACCAGATTTATGGGAGAGTATGGATCTGGAGACGTTATGTTTGACATACCTATTTCACAGTCCTTGAGGTGGAGACCTACCTTAGTCTCAAGCTGCCACGAGGTGCAACTGCCCTGGGGCAGCCTGTGAACTACTGCTCCAGGCTGAGGGCATGGGCTGCTGGCTCTGTGTTCTTCTCTGGCCACATCATACACTCGTCATATGCTGCATTGTACCATATGCTGTATCACATACACATATCATACTGACACTACCACTGGGAGGGTTGATGAGGAGTTAGGGGTCAGCAAGTCTGAAGCTGGTTAGGCCTCCTTCCTTGTTCTGCACCAAAAGGCAGCTAAGCCAGTAGATGATTCCCAGAAGTACCCTCCAGAGTCAAACTCACCTTGTGATCACAGAAGAAGAGTACTAAGATCTCCTGGCCCAAGCCATGCTTACCCAGTTTCTCTTCTAACTGACATTCTCCCACAACATATAAACACGGTGTTAGTTATCCTCAGCCTCACATACTACAATTCCCCATTATTATCCCCTTCTGACACTAGAAGAGCAGGATTTCACTCCCAACTTTTCACTGGAAAAGCATAAAATGAGTATTCCTCTTAGGAGAGAGAGAGAGTCTGACATTCCCAAGATATTAGTCATTAAACACATCCAAAGAGGAAGAGGTTTTTTATATGTCAATAGGTTTAACCAAGGGGAATATATGCAAAAATTATGCTATAAGGATCATGTCACTGTTTACAGCAGTACAAAAATTGAGAACAGTCCCTTGGCTCAATAAAGCGAAGACTAGTTAAAGAAATCTTGGCATACAGAAGAATACAAAGTAATAATCAAAACTGATTCCATAGAGGGCGCTCAGTTGGTTAAGCAGCCGACTCAATTGTAGTTCAGGTCAAGACCCTGGGGTCCCAAGATCGAACTCCATGTTGGGCTCCACGCTTGGCACAGAGTCTCCTTGAGATTCTATCTTCCTCTCCCTCTGCCCCACCCACTTGTTCTCCTCTATCTCTCCCTCTAAAATAAATAAACAAATAATAAATATCTTTTTAAAAAATGATTCCATATAAGAATACACTAAAAAAAGATTTGGTGAAAAAAATCAGATTATAGTCTGTATAACAATTCTTAGTTTTGGGCGCCTGGGTGGCTCAGTGGGTTAAGCCGCTGCCTTCGGCTCAGGTCATGATCTCAGGGTCCTGGGATCGAGTCCCGCATCAGGCTCTCTGCTCAGCAGGGAGCCTGCTTCCCTCTCTCTCTCTCTCTGCCTGCCTCTCAGTCTACTTGTGATCTCTGTCTGTCAAATAAACAAATAAAATCTTTTAAAAAAAAAATTCTTAGTTTTATATTTTAAAAAGTGTCATTGGGGAGGGTATGTGCTATGGTGAGTGCTGTGAAGTGTGTAAACCTAGCGATTCACAGGCCTATACCCCTGGGGATAAAAATACATTATATGTTTATTAAATAAATAAATAAATAAGCAAAGATAACTATATAAATAAAAAAAAGTGTGTATGCTAGTAGTTAAATATGATTATGATCAGCAAAAATAACAGAGATGTTACCACTAGGTAAAAGGACTGTGGATAAATATTTCTTTCTTTTTTTTTACTTATCTATAATGAACATATAACTCTTTCCTACAAAGAACAAGTTTAAACATTTTAAATCTTCAATATAGCAATATTTTTTAATCAATATAATCTCTTTCATACATAATCTCTTTTGCAGTTTATGGCTGGGATTTAGTTTTTACTATTTGGTATTTTTTTAAAAAACATCTATCTGGGGTGCCTGGATGGCGCAGTTGGTTAGAAAGCTGGCTCTTGATTTTGGTTCTGGTCATGCTCTCAGAGTCCTGGGATCAAGCCCGGTATTGGGCTCTGTGCTCAGTGGGAGTCTGCTAGAGAATTCTCTCTCCCTCTCCCTCTATCTCTGCCCCTTCCCCACCGCTAGCACATGCTCTCTCTCTCTCTCCCTAAAACATATAAATAAATCTTAAAAAAAAAAAAAAAAAAGCCATGCCCCTATGTCTCTCTCTATGTACTTCATGTAGGCCAAAAGGCTTCCACCCAAGAAGCCATTTGTGGCCTCTTTCCCAAAGGCCTCCCCAGGGGATATGATGATAACAACTCTGCAAAGAGGTCAGACACAGGGTTCCCCAGTTCAGCATAGGAGACTTTATTCCTGGGGTGTGTGGGTGCCCCTTCCCCACCCAAGCAATTGCTACATGGGAATGTGAAGCAGAGCAGCCTGCCCTACCCTCCACACCTGGCCAAAGACCCAACTGTTAAGCAGAGACTAAGAGTTCCAGAGTCCCCACCGGGGCAACAGGCAATGAGCTTTGTTTTCTATAAACAGACCAGAAAAAAGTTCAGGTTAAAACACAGTCCTTAGAGGAAGAAAAATAGAAACCAGGCAGCGGGGAATGCTTCATATTCCTAAAAGCTTTTTTTGTAAGTTAACACATGGTGTCTGCTTCTCTCTAGTCACCTATTTATCACTCCCCTCCTTAGAGAAGGGAAAAAGCCCTGGCTGTTTTCCTAGCGCAGAGTTTTGTGGCTGGGGGAAGGAGGAGAGGGGGGAGGAAGGAGGGTGCTTTAAGCATGATGCAAACCATTTGGAGCTGAGTGAGAGCACTGCCAACACAAGCTGCACTATTTAAACAAGTGAGGAAATGATCGTATATACAACATGCCAGCAAGCACACACACACACACACCAAAGGAAGTTGAGAGGGCTTTTTTTTTTTCAGGACACAGAGCTGGATGTCAGCGGCTAAAAGGTCGATATTTTCCCTTAACACCCTTCTCAATGACTTAATCATGTTCCGTTTGCACAGAAAACTTCCCAAGAATAAAAAAGTCTGGAGAATTAAGAGGAGGGGTGAATGGGGAGGGATGTTTGGCCTGGGGCTGACCTTATCCGAGGTTTTCTCCACGTAGCAGGGGTCCTGAGGGGCAGCTAGCAAGGGGACAAAGCCGGAGAGAAGCCGATCCTCTTCCAGGATAAGAAGGGTGAGGTCATCGTCCGGGTCCTTGTACAGTGGCACCTCAGACTGATTCACCGCAGTCAATATGTTACAGAAATCAGCCAGCATCGACCACACATCCATAGCAACCCTGTGAGAAATAAGGGCAGAAAGAACAGCTCTAAAGAGGGACCAGTTAAAGTATTTTAAGCACTTGTGTGAAAGGAGGTACTGGTGGCAAATGTTGCTTATGGCTGGGAACTTCCAGAAACTCTTACCCAAAAAGCTAGGGTACAAAACTGCATCCATGGCAGCAATCTGGTGGGCGAGTGTCCATCTAGGCAAAGTTGAAATTGATTAAGGGGAGTTTTTAAAATCCTAACCAGAGAGGAAAAGGAATTTAGAGAATCAGTTGCCTAATGCAGGTCCTGTCACCTTTCCAGACAGTGTGCCTGAGACACTTACTCAAACATTCTAGACACCCAGTGCCTGAGGCAGCTCCCAGAATTCCCCCACTCCTGTCCAGCCAAGTATATGCCACAAGATAGCAACAGAGTGCCAATCTCCCCTCCTCCCATGCTGCCAGAGGGGCCAGTCACACCATGAAGAGAGTCACATGGGTTCCCCCCCCCATGCTGCTTTAGAAATCTTCTCCTACATATAAGCAGAAAAACAAACAAATACAAATAGGTGAATGGGATTAAGAGTACATCTGTTCTGATGAGTACCAAGTAAGGTACAGAATTGCTGAAGCACTATACTGTACACCTGAAACTAATATAATACTGTATGTTAATTGTACTGGAATTAAACATCCCCTCCTACCCCACCCACCCAATAAAAAACCTCATTCTTGGCCTGCCAAGATCATCCCAGGACACTAAAGCTTCCCATGCATCTCAGCAGATGAACCAGTCCCAGTGCTGTCTTGGCCAGCCCACTCCCTCTCCTTTCTCTCATTTGTAGAAGGTTGGATACAGGGTGACCAACCACTCTGCCTTGCCTGGGACTATCCCAGTTTTTGTACCTATTGATGCTAAGTTGTACTTCAAAAGGAATGAGTTGCACAGGAGAATTACCAAAAAAAAAAAAAAAAAAAAAAAAAAAAAAGCTTTACAATTAGGGTCAAGCGGTGGAGTGGCAAGAGGCAAAGAGAGCTACGAATGAGCTACATCCTGGAATCTTCCCAGAGGAGTTACTGCGCATGAGCCAAATCTACTAGGGAGGGGTTTCAGCCTTAAGCAATTTGTTTCTCCCGCAGTCTAGGAGCCTTTGGGAGATGGCAAAAAAAAAAAGGGCATTCAAGGGACATGCCACTGAAGGTGATGCTGGGAGAGAAAGTGGAGTCGGAGTGTGGGGACTCCCTGACTGACTCCAGGTGGAAGGAGCCTGCACTGGTTTATTTACTGTAATCACTACACTAGGAAAAGGCAATGAAATGAAACATCTTGTTTTCAAGAGTGTCCTGGGAACCAGGCGGAACACAGCCCCATTAATCACACAACAGCACATAATCAACACACGTGTACTGCAGAAGTAACTTGCTTCACAGGCCTTGCCCAGGAAAAAGAACATGTTTGGGAAGAATCACCGGAGGGACGAGAGTTTTCTAAAGCCTTCTCTCTGCACAGACACCAACAACCAGACTCATTCACAAAGCTCCATCTTTTGGCTCAGCTGAGTTTGGCTGTCAGAAATGTTTAAATATGGAAAAAAATAAACAGTTGCAACACGTTTCTGTGCAGAGATCTGCCTGAGCCCCTTTGTGATGTAATGGGAAACGCGGCATTCAGGCTACCAGCTGTAGAATAAACAGAACTTCGAGGGTTAAAAGGAACTGAACTTTCCACGACCCCATCTGCAGAGAAGAAAATAATAAGAGGAATGATGCACTGCCCCACAGCTCTGATAGTTTATCCTCCGGTCCCGGCTGCAGAGACAAGCACCGGATGTGATAGGGCTGCTCAGGGCCGCCTCCGAGGTTAGCGCTGCCCATGGGAGACGCACAGGGAGGCTCTTCCAGCTCCCCACTTCCTCCCCCAGTGCCCTGCTGGCCACTTGAGCCCACTGCCTGAGTCCAATCCCACAGTGCTGGTGAGCTCTGGCCAACAGACACTGCTCGGCTGCAGAGCAGCAATTTGGAAAATAAACAGGAAAGACGACAGTGAGAAGGAAGAAGGTGAAAAGTCTCCCAGCTGAATTCTTGGCTTAGGGGCCTTGGTTGGTGTTGTGCAGGTCAAGGACCTGATCGCTTCAGGACATAGTGTGGGGTAGGGAGGTGTGGGCAGCAGCATCCCCAGTCAGGGAGAGGCAGCAGAAAATTACCCACGGCTGCCACAGTGGGAGGCCCCACATGCCTCTCTCATCCTCCCACCCCTACCATCTTGGATCCAAGACGAAGAAATATGTGGTACCATGTGGTTCTCATTACCATGCTCCCCTGTCCCCTAAGGCTCAGATAAACCAAAACTGACTCCTCCCAGAGACTGCTGGCCACCACTAGGGACCCCTGCCACAGCTGCCTTTTGCCCATTACCACCCACCTTGGGCCAAAATCTTAAGACTCACTGCAAAAATGAAATGGATGAGAGCTCCTACCCCAGGGTTGGTTTGTAAGATAGCAGCTGGTGCCAAAAGACATAGGAAGTGTCCCGAGTTCCCAAATGAAGAATATAAAGGGGCCTGAGGGCCATGCTAACCAGAACCAAGGGAATACACAAAATGCTTCAGTGAAAGGTCACTTCTACCCTGATCCATTCAGACTGGTCTTGTGACTGAACTCTGATTCCAAGTAGCTGCTTTCTTCTGGTGTCTTAGTGCGACTGCCCAAGATCACTTCATCAATTACCTCCTCTCCCAGTGAGCACCATGGACACAAACACACTAATTAGGAACCCATGCACCATACGGTGACTTTCCACAGAGGGAAGGGAAGAGGAGTGTCAGGAAACTAGTACTAAAAGGAAGAGGTACTTAAACTAGGTGAGGGGCGCCTGGGTGGCTCAGTCGGTTAAGTATCCGACTCTTGGATTTTGGCTCAGATCATGATCTCAGGGTCATGAGATCAAGCCCCACATCGGCTCTGCACTCAGCAGGCAGTCTGCTGGAGATTCTTTCCCTTTGCCCCCCGCCACCCTCGCATGTACTCATGCTCTTTCAAATAAATACATTTACTTAAAACACACACACACACATCAAAAAACCAAAAAACCTCGGTGAGATGCCTGACCTCAAAAGCTAAGGATGAGGTAATTCCTGGTACCTGGGCATCATCACCTCAGCTTACCCCCAACCAGGCCTCTGGGCTAAGAGGTCAGCTCTGTGGGTGAACACAGGGTTTCCTATCTGCATGGAAGGGGAAAAGCTTAGCTTTTTCCTGCTCTAGCTCCTTATCCCCAGGTAGGAGTGCCTCCCAAACTTCAATCCTCAGCAGCCCTTGGGTTCTGAGGGTTCGAAGTTATCCTGGGCCAAGGAGCCCAAAATCAAATTCTGGCAGCTATGAGTTTTTTTTCCAATCTTCTAGAAACATTTGAAAAACCAAAAGGTTTTTCAGACAATCTCAAACAACCTTTGGTTCTAAACAGTGCTATGAGACTGGGCGAGTGACTTTGGCTTATTCTGGTCCAAAGTCGTATTTTGGGGAAGATCCCAGAACCCACAAAATCCCACTACAGTTAGGATGCATTCTTTACCAAGCAGACACAAAGCAGCCAGAGAATATGAAACTGCGTCCAGCGAGTCCGTTTACGGCTCTCAGAATGGTGGCGAGGGAACCTCTCAAGCAGCTGTAATGTGATTAGTAAGCAAGGATCAGCAGTTGCTGGGTGACCCAGTGGCCCAACCCCACAGAAACACCACACACCAGGAAAGCAGACCCCTGGCTGGAGTCTGAACACCAGATCCTAGCTTGGGACAGACCAGCAGTGGCTACTTAGAGGTATGTACTCAGGACTGAGGCTTACTCACTTCCCTACAGACATGCATTCACTCACTCCACCAGGAAAGGAAAAAAATAAGAGTTAATTTACTTTTTATTGCCTCAGAATTCCAAGGTTTAATGTAGCTGTCAGTTTGAGTGCAGTGCAGCTGCTGGCCGATACAATGCAGCCCAGGCCAGCCCAGGTGACTGGGGAAACACATTTCACAGAAATGAACCAACACACACTCTTGGCTGATTGTTTGGGGGATATTGACTTGGGGAATCAGATTAACTCTTCAGGCTGGGGTTATTTCTGCATACACCCCTGGAAAAGCAGCTTCAGTCCAAAGAACTGAGAAGCCCTAGTGTCAGGTAGACTAACAGGCTTCTGTGTTCCTGCACTCTGGAGTTTTCTCACACAAGATGTTATCCCACAAAATGCTCCAAAAGGTTAAGTAAGGTGTGAGACAGGTGAGGCCAATTTATACCACAACGGATCTCCTTTCTAGAACTCAGAAAAAAAGGGAGATCTGCCAGCTTTATAGGGAAGAGGTCAGGTAGGAACTTTTCTAAAGGCTCCATCAGGGGTAGGGCCCAGGGACATAGAGAGTTCAGAGAGTGGAGTGCTAAGGTACAACCAGGTCTCAGGCCATCCTTCTGGCAAGTCTAAGGAGGACTGAGCCCTCACACACCCCTTCATATTTTTACTGGGGGAACAGGCTGACTGGTGATTAATATCAAGTACAATGACCCCATGTTACAAGCCTGCAGGGGCCTGTGGAGGTGGCCATTTCCTGTGTAATACCAGCTTGTTTAAACACTAACATTCAAACTCCACAGCTGCAGAACAAACCCGGAAAGAGGTGAGTGAGAAGAAGCCCTGCATTGTGTTTCAGAGCTATGGAAGATCAGAGTTGTAGTACAGATGGGAAACAAGTTGGGTCTTTCGGTTCCTGGAATGAGGAGTTCTGGAAATACAGCCAAGGTGGCATAGAAACTAGACATGAGGAAGCTGGAAAAGAGAAAGCCCGTGGACTGTACGCACAAAGGGGAAAGACAGAAGGCCACAACAAGAGAAACGCTCTTACGATATGCAGTATGCTCTTTTAAAAACTGGTCTGCCTAAGGACCATTATACCCCAGCCCACAACTCCCAACATGGGGTTCCATGGCCAACATAAGACCATTACAGCCCTGAGGACTTCACACTCAACTGCAGGTGGTGAGTGGCTAACAGGTAGAAAGGACCTGAATGAAACCCTTAGGAAGCCCCTTTGTTAAGCTGAGATGTCATGCCAACTCTGTTTTCAGTGGGCTGAGGATTTGGTCTGGTGACAATGCCAAGCACCTCAACGGGCTCTGGAACGGGGTAGAGATGAGGGTGGTAGGAATCTCTGCAGCTCTCTCAGAGATTGAGGAACTGTAGTGTATTTTCCAGATGCTGCCATGATATAAAGAGGAGACACGGGTGTCAGAGATCACTGTTTTAGGAGTTAAGACATGGGCAGCAAGATACCATCCTCTAAGAATAACAGCTGTTTATTAAATGAATATAAGAACCTAAGAGCTGGTAAAAGATAATCCCTTCTGCCTTTCTGATTTATACAAACAAGTCAACTGGGGCCCTTGGGAAAGTGTCCAACTTAAATTAATTCTGCCCAATAGGGCAAATCGAATTCTGAAGCCCTACCACCCTGCACTACTCCAGGAACATAAACTTCTGCATGTTCTAAGCAGTGCAGCTGGAACCCTTTGGCCAACGAGAGGTCACGGTAACCTCATTCCAGGATGTCTCAAGTACCTCTACTGTGCCTCCCTCAGCCTCCATCTAGGTCAGTACCTTACGTGACTGCAGTTTTCCCAAGCTACGTTGAACATGTATGGCCTCTGTTGCATCACTATGGTGTGTTAAACCCATCAACACTGTGTGTTTGGGAAAGAGCAGCCCCCAGGGGACCTCAACATCTCCACGGCATGAGTGGAGCCCTCGGCGGCCTCCCTGGTGCGGATTCTCACGGTTCCTGCCTCTCTAAATTTTTAGCTGTAACCACTCCAACACGTCTTCTTAGTTTAGCACACACTGGACCCAAATAACCTCAGCCCAGAGTTGGAAAGTACGCTCCCTGGGGTCAGCTGCTGTACCCTGTTAGGGTCAGACTGGAGCCTTAGGCCAACACCCCTTCCTCTCACAAGCCCTGTGAGAGGAGTTGGGAGGGGACAGAGGCTCCTGCCGTGGGAGAGATCACGTGTGCCTCACACTCAGCACTTGGAGGAAGAGGAACCCCCTGGTGCCAGGCTGTAGTGCTGACGCCCCAACCCGGAGCCAGGGAGACTGGGTGGGGAGCCAGGGTAGCAAAGGGGCTTCCCACAGTCACCACCACTTCCTTCAGGGAAGTGCTGATGGACTATTACTTAGTGACCTCCTAAAATGCCCTTTTGGGAAGATGTATTAAGTGTCCTTGAAGGGGTGCCGATTAGACTTGGGATTAGTTCTTATTTTCAGAGCTGCCCCGTGAGGGTGAGTGAACTAGCTGTTTTTTAACTCAAGAATTTCTATCTCGTCTACGGGGTCAACACATGTAGGCTCCCTGAGGAAATCAGCTTACTGCATACTCCCTACATATCCCTAAGTCTCCCTATGTGACAGCACTCAGAGAGCTCCCTACAAGCCTTTTCCAGCATGCTCTGTAGACTATACAAGACAAGCTATGGAAAAGTAGCAAGTCCAGGAATTTCTGGAGTTATTTTCTTCTTCTTCTTCTTCTTCTCTCTTTTTTTTTAACAGTACTCCAATCCAACAGTGTGATAAATGCATCCGAGCTACAATTAGGAAGATATATAGCATCAGAATGCGAAGGTCTGGGCAGCCTGGTGAAACGCGGGCTCTCCAGAGCCCCAGCTATGTTTCCCATTATGTAACCCTGGTCATGGGCAGACAGCCAGACTCCAAATGAAAAAGAGACTCTGGCTTGGCACTGGTTCTATTTTCCTATCCTCATTCGGGGTCAGCGCAGTGTCATACAGCTGCAGAGAAAGCTCTGGGGATTAAACCTGGGAAAGCCTCCAAGACCAGGACCTGGGTTCAAGTACCAGCTGAAAGCAATAAACCAACTGCCACAGCTGGGCTAGGTTTGGATGTTCTCAAAGTCCCCTGACTCTTTCACTTACTGAGAACTAGAGATCAAGATGAGGGAAGATTTGGCTTCAGCAGAGACTATGAAATGAGGTAGGCTGTCCCACTGCCCTAGCCTGCCAAAGGTCCTAGGATGTGAGGGGTCATTATGCTTAGGCTCGTGAAAGCCTGTTGCTCTGCTCCTCTCCATCACCTGACATTCACAGCTTACTTCATGCTCACATGGTTAAGTGGGGAGCAGCTACCTCTCCCTCCTAACAAGAGACCTAGTGTAGAAACCGTGTTCCCCACTCCACCTCCCCCAAACCCCACAAGTAGATGGTCCCTCCAAACACTGTGGTCTGTTTGAAACAAACCAAAGCACTCCACGCTCTTTCACAGCAGCCCAAGGCAACTTTCCACACCCTGCTGTAATCCCCTGTACCAAAATCTCCAGGGATATAAAGCCATCCTATTACAAGTACAAATGGTAAAGTCCATCTACTTACTTGCTGACTCCAACACACATACCTATGAGTGCCCCTGTGTGGAAGGCATAAGAGCCCCTGAAATCCTGCCCTTATCACTGTGCAGTGTTGGTGATGTCCTGTCGTCATCGTCCTATGTGTGCCACACGTGCCTAAGTGGCTACTGCCTAGGAAATGTATATTGGACTGGAAAGAAGAGAAATATGGGCAAAAAAGGAGAGAACCAAGGAGACTAATGCTGAGCTCTGGAATTCCCCTAAGAAAGCTTTGGAATGATTCTCTAACTGTACAGAGAAAGAAGGTAATGAAATAAAAGGGAGGGAATGAAGGGGGATAGATGAATAAGGGTCCAAGCGTGTCAGGGAAACAATTTGGGAATGAGGGTTTCTGGAGGAGAAGCAAACTGAAAGGTAAGCTATCTGATCACCTTACGTTAGGATCAATGATGGATCTGTCTTTGCAGAGAACAAATGCTGGCAAAAAACAGTGAAAACGTCCAAAGGAGAGATATTAAGTAGAAGCCATTTCCTTCCTATTCTCTTGAGAGCATTCCTAAACCCTCCAAAATGGAGATCAGCACAAGGACCTTGGGAGTGTCACAGGGATTACTATTCTGACATCCACAGAACTATCTGGAGTGTGTTATTCCCAGTGGCCTTAAAAGAAAAGGCTCCAGAGTATGAAAGATCAATGAGCATAAGAGGCCACTTTAAAATCCACAGAACCACCATACGCTGCCAATCTCTCAACCATAGTTATTTACTCAGTGAGTGTTAGGCAGCTATATGAGAAAGTCGAAGTGAGGGAGGTAAATTCTCATTCCACTTTTCCAGCACTTGGATCTGACATCTGTGAGGTGGGACTACCCTCAGTGGTGGTCAGACCAAGTTTGCTCTGTCCAACAGAGGCCCCAGCCCTCAAACCACCATGTCTTGTGGTCAGTCCCCAGGACAGCAAAGTTCCTCCTTTATGCTTAAACCTGCATTCCAAAAATGACCAGTTGCTGATCCCGACTGCAGAGAAAGCGCAAAAGGAGACTCCATTCTCTACCACGCTGGCTGCTCTAGCCTAGACTGGATTCATCAGTGGTGCCCACAGCTCTACAGGAACTTGTTTACTAGGCAATCAGATTCGATATACTGCAAAGAGTCTAAAAAGAAAAAGCAAATTTGTTCAAGTGTTCCAACCCCCTCTGCCTGTCTGTAGCCTTGGAGGGAAAGCCTAGCTGGGGACGGCTGTAGCTTGGACCACGTGCCCAGCTGCAGATTGAGCCCTTGCCCAAAGATGGGCAGCAGCTTGCATATGCCGGCAACGGGCCATTTGCTACAGCATCCAAAGAGAAAACAGACTCAGCACCTCAAGCAAATGAGGCCCAGCGCTTCCTGTGTGAGCTTTCCATTTCCTCAGCCAAACAAAAGCCAAAGGGAGTGGGAGAGGGAGGAGGGATAAAGGGAGACGGGTCACAGAAGAGAGTTAACAGGACTGATGGCCGGGATATGGATAAACAGGGGTTGGGTGGACCATATCTAAGGGACCTGTGGTTGTGAGGTGAGGTGACCCAGGGAAAGCCCAAGCTCCAAGGACAGATGGTCTGCTTCCCCACCCCTTGAGAGGAAGGGAGGAACACTCTGTGACCCCTGTGCAGTCTCAGAAGCAGTGGCTTCAGATACTTGGAGAGCTGAGACCTTCCTTGTCAGTTTCTTTCCAAAACTGCAAATTGCCTAGTCGGCATTATAGATTAACAGCCTGAAATGTTTGAGGCTATACATGTTAACTCTTTAGAGAACACTGCCGGGAAACGGCCACCCCTAGCTAGCAGATGAGACCATTCCTTTGTGTGACCCCAGCCGCCTAGCAGATGGCTCAACCCTGGCTCCTAAGGCTTCAGCCTGGGGCGCATTTGGGAACCTAGGAGAGTTCATAGGAGGGTGCTGTGAACATTAGCCACACAGTTACCAAGCTAGGGCTGGGAGGGAAGGGGGAGAGAAAGCACTGGACAGTCTAGGGGAGCTTCTTGGCATGAGGAACAGGGAAGAAGTTTGAGGAAGAAAAGGGTAGAAAGTAGCACACAGTCCACACAGAAAGGTCAAGAAACTACTAGATGGAAATCTCTCCTGCAGCCTTCCCTCTGTAGGTCACCCATTAAGTGGAGAGACTCACATGGGCAGCCCCCAGCCCAGAGAAGTACCATTGCGCAGCAGCCTAGGTCTCCACACTCTGTCCTCCAGTATGTTCCCCTCCCAGAGCAGAACAATGAAGAATGATGATGAAATGCTGGGCATAGATACTCGCGCGCGCGCTCGCTCTCTCTCTCTCTCTCTCTCTCTCTCTCTCTCTCTCGCACACACACACACACCCAGCACAGAGCCTAAAGGAGCTGAGTACACTGCGCGGCAAAACAGAGCACAGGGCGGGGGTGGGGGGTGGGGGGTGCAGAAGGAAGTGGGGGCGGGGCGGGGGAAAAGAAAGGAAAAGGAGAAAGAGAGAGACAGAGCCAGGAAGAAAGAGAAGATGGAGGGAGGGAGAGAGATGGACCATCAACAGAGTTGACCAGAGATGGGCAGCACCAACATGCAAAAACATCAAGAAACAATTGTGCAAATACGAACACACAGTAACACTAACACAAGAAAAGAATGGGACACATAGAGACCAGGGGTCAGCCAACTTTCTGCAAAGGGCTAGACGGTAAACATGTTAAGCTTTGCAGACCGTAACATCTCTATTTTAACTACTCAGCTCCACTGCTGCAGTGCAAAAGCAGCCACAGACAAAGTGTAAACAAATAAGCATGGCTGTGCTCCAATACTCCAATATGACTTCATGGACGCTGAAATTTGACTTTCCTAATAATTTTCACAAGTCATGAAATATTATTCTTTGGATTTTTTTTGAGCTGTTTAAAAATGTAAACCATTCTTAGCTCCTGGGCCACAGTTTGCTGACCCCAATACAGACAGGCACACATGAGAGGCAGATAAATAGAGGCAGGCAGGCAGGTACCCGCCAAGACAGGCAGAGACAGGCAGGCTACAGGTGACTCCAGCAGGGAGACCCAGACGAGGCAGGCAAAGGCAGGTAGATTCAGGGAGACCCACGTTCACAAAAATTCCCCTTCCAACACAATGTTGACTGACACACAGAGACACAGTCACAGACAAACAGGGACATGGACACAGGCAGTCTTAGACACAGATACTCAGGAATATATACACACACTCCCATACATGGAGACATGGACAGGACCAAAGTACACATGGACTAACATGCACCCTGAATCAGAGAGAGACATAAACAGACACACTGGAACAGACTCTTCATGGAGACACATGAATCCCTCAAAGAGACCCCTACACCCAAGGCTAGAAAGAGACACAGACACAGCACACAGAAATATGTGGACACATATACATGGACAGACATGTCCGGGTATACCAGAAGACCCTTAGATACATACAGACCTTCATACTCAGACACAGATAAGACACCCGGACATACACAGACAACCAGAGACAAAGAGGCACACACAGAGATAGAACCCACACACAGATACGGATATAAGGAACAGCTATGCATACTGGGTGCTTGGGTGGCTCAGGCAGTTGAGCATCTGACTCCTTGTTTTGACTCAGGGTCCTAGGATTGAGCTCCAAGTTGGGTTCCCCACTCAGAAGGGAGTCTGCTTGTCTCCTCCCTCTCTGCCCCCCTCCCCCCACTCACACTCTCTCTGTCAAATAAATAAATCTAAAAAAAAAAAAAAGAAAGAAAGAAATAGCCACACATGGTTACACAACTATATAAATATAAAATGCCACTGAATCGTATACTTAAAAATGGTTAAGATGACAAATTCTGTTACATATATATTTTACCACAGTTTACTAAAAAAAGAAAAAGGTCACACAAACATACAAACAGATCTACATAAACACACCCAGGCAGACACACATACTCCCCAGACCAACACACCCCACACCTCAAATGCTGTGACAGATAGCACACGGACACACAGCGACAGGGAGATGGGAAACGAAATGAATGGAAGACAGAGGTGTGCACATTCACACCATTACAACGCATGAGAGGGAGGCCCAAGCAGGGTGTGGAAGGCAGCACAAGAAGCAGCAGGACACAGCCTGAAGGACGTGTGGAGAGAAACTAAAAGGGAGAGTAAAAGACAAGGCCTTGCCTTTACACGGACACATGCCCACACTTGACACACACCCATAGAGGCAGCTGCAGAGACCGTAGACATGAACAGCATGAAGTGAGAGCCAAGAGCAAGGACAAAGATCAAAACAAAGCAAGCTAGAGAGAGAGAGAAGGACAGACTGAGAAGAGGAGGAACAGACAGGACAACAGGGAAAAACAAACTAAAGTATCAGGGGACAAGGAAGGTGTTCAAGGAAGTGAAAAAGCAAAGTTCAAGTGAGGAAGGAAGAGAGGAATAAGCAGGCGGTAGGTGGAAAGAAATAGAGGACCAAGAGGGTAGCCGGGGGAGCACACGTGGGCCAAGGCCAGCAGGGCCAAATGAATGAGCAGGCTGACTCACTGTGAGGGAAGGTCCAGGGACGTGGGTGGAGGATTCCAGGTGTCTGGGTAGCCGAGCATCCAGTCCGACCAGACTTTCACACTGGGGAGCAGTTCCTTCAGGTCCGGGACAAAGGAAGACACCTTGATGTCATCTTGGTCATCCTCATCCTCAGGAGAGGACAACTGAGCTGCAGAGGCAAAGGGTGAGAACTGGGCCTAGGTCTGCTGTGGCCCACGAGGGAGGCCTGGGGCGCTGGGACGGCAGCAAGCTCTTAGGGAAGGGAGACCAAGTCCACAGGAAAGCTGGGCCCAGAAGCGGAGGACAAGTGCCAGCATCACCTAAGAGGATTCTGAAAAGCAGGACAAAGAGAGAACCAGTGCACTGAGTCTGCCCCTGCAGACAGCTGTTTCTGCTCCACCTGTGGCCTGCTGAAGTCGCCACTCCGGCCTCTAGCCCCCCATTTCACTTTCCCTTCAGCACAGCACTGAGATGGCACCAGAGTTCCTGCCAAAACTGCATACCCTGAGTCTGACCATGAGAAAATATCCGAGAAACCCAGACTGGGGGATATTTGACAAAATAAGTGGCCTGTACGCTTCAAAAATGTCAATGTCATGAAAGACACAGAAAGACTTCAGAAAACCATTCAATGCCAGACTGCAGGAAACTAAAGGGACACGGCATCTAGAAATTGCAATGTGTAAACCTGGGGTGGGTCCTGGACCAGAAAATGACTTTTTTCAGGACAGCTGGTACAAACTCAATAAAGTCTGCAGATTTAACAACAGTATTGTATCAGTGTCGGCTTCCTGATTTTGATAACTACACTGTCATGTAAGGGAACATCCTTGTTATTCGGAAATGCTCAGTCAACCATATGGGGGTAAAGGGCTACCACAGCTACAACTTAACAATCAAATAGTTCAGAACAAAAGCATCCATGTGTATATATAAAAAGAGAGAGAACTTAAAGCAACTATGGTAAAATGTTAACAAATGGGGACTCTGGGTAAAGGGTATGTAAGAGTTCTTTGTATAATTCTTTCAACTTTTCTATAAATTTAAAATTGCTTCAAAATAAAAAAAGTTACCTCGACCCTCCCTCCCAAAAAAGGCAGCTCCAGAGTCTGGAGGCATTCACAAAATTGAAGTGGCAGGGGGACAGGAGAGGGGCCTCAATACTCACCAATACTGATCCAGGAGCTGAGAGAAAGGGGCAATCTTCACCCTACCTTACATGGCTCAGCAGGCAGTCCTAGATTTCTAAGGGCAACCTTCATGCATATGGGGACACTGATCAACTCAAGGGTTAAAAACAGCCTGTGCTCTGGTTCAGTGAGTCGTCCAAGGTGGCTGGTCCACAGTGGTTACAACACCCACCAGTACCAGACAAAGAGGGACACAGAAATAGAGCAGGGAAACCAAAACATCAATTATGAACAAAAATGGAAATTGTCTTTATTGGTTTACTAATGTTACAGGAACCTGCAGCAGTTCGTAGGTACAGTGAAAAATCTTAACTTCTAGAGAACAGGGGGAGGGGATAGTTCCCCCAAGGACAGAGGGCTACAGAGGTAAAGGGAAAGCAAAAGGAGGTGGGGCTAGTTAAGTAGGCAGAAGGAAGGAGGGGTTACTTGAGCAAGAGTATCAAGTAGAGGGAGGAGATGCTGAGAAGGCAGGGTGGCATCCTGAGCTGGTCTGCACAGGGCCCAGGCAGGAGGAAGGCCATCAGTCAGGGGGTCCCTCCTCTGCTTACCTTTGGCAGACTCCTTGAGCAAGCAGGTGCAGCGCCGCACCAGGAGAGAAAACATGGCCAAGCCCAACGCTGCGGCTTGCTCCTGGATCACAGAGCGACACTCCTCTGAGAAGCAGTCTGAGGAGAGACAAATGAAACTTCATCAGTGCCCTGGGTGGTCAAGGGCTACTCTTCTCCAGGTTACCAGGTGCACTTCCTTGGTCTTGTCACTGAGCTCCCTTTCCTCATCTAAGACTGGTGGTAGTAGTATTTCCTCTTTCTTTCTTTCTTTTTTTTTTTTTTTTTAAAGATTTTATTTATTTATTTGACAGAGAGATAGATCACAAGTAGGCAGAGAGGCAGGCAGAGAGAGGGGGGAAGCAGGCTCCCTGCTGAGCAGAGAGCCTAATATGGGGCTCAATCCCAGGACCCTGGGATCATGACCTGAGCCGAAAGCAGAGGCTTAACCCACTGAGCCACTCAGGCGCCCCAGTATTTCCTCTTTGAAAGCGTCGCCATAGGCTAAGTAAAATAGTGCACATGAAGCATTTACCACAATGGCTGGTCTATGGGTAAGCACTTGGTAACATTATGACAGGCATCCCCTATGTAAATTCGGCATTGCTTCCCCAGGACCAGGTACCCCAAGGTGGACAGTTTGGGCCAGAGCTACAGACTCTCTGTATTTAGTTGGCTACTAATAATGCGAAGCTATAGTAACAAGTCATATTAATTCACTCAGTTCCTCTCACATAGCACTAGGAGTACAAATATCAATTAAGATCACAAAAAATACAAATTTATCTTCTTGAATCACTAACCTTTGGTTCCATCCTTACCTTCCATCACTCCTCCACTTACAAACAACCTGTTTTCACTGAATGAGTTAATTTTACATGGGAAAATGGGCATATGATAAGCACTTAACCAGTGGTACTTTTTATTTCACAAATTCTTTCCCCCAGGGCTGAAAAAGAAATCTGGCTCCCAATATCATCACCCACTCCCCCTCACTTTCTCAGCCTGGCTGACTTCCTTCTGGCTGTGGGTCAGCGAAAGGAGCCACCTTGGTGGTGGCCAGAGCTATTCTTGGGCAGGAGCTACAACATACACTCTCAAAACGCTGTCTGTAACTACTCCTTGTCAGTGGCTGGCCCGGATGGCCACTTATTCCAGACTTGAGAGAAATGGGTGACAAACAGAAGGCAGCCATCCAATTGCAGCCTCAGAGGCGGAGGAGACACCCAATACGCACAGGAGATGGAATGAGGCACCTGCTCACTTGCTCTGGCATCAGCTAATCTGTTAATTCCCTCTGTAACACAGGAGAATGCTCAGAATCCCCAAGTGTTAAAAGGATAATTAGCCACCACATGTTTGATCTCTGTGCCTGCCTGCATGTTAACCTCAACAGCCAGAGGGAAGCCCTCTTGCCTCTCTCCTCATTGACACTAGTCTGGTCAATGGGGCCTAACTGAAGTCTTTACTCCAGGAGATGCTACACAACCACAGTTATTCCTAACCGCCTTGGCCACAGGAGCAAACATGATTGGAGTATACAGAGCCAGCCCCAAACCACTTTAGAGAGCCCTGGGAGTGAGAAGGAACAGGCTGCTGCTCAGAAGGTCGAACATATGAATAGCATCAGTGTAACAAAGTATTCGTCTGTTGTGGCTTTCCTGCCATCCTTCCAGATGCCCACTGGTCCCAAATGTCACCCTCTAACTTTCCAACTCAACTGCAGCAGGCAGTAAGGAAGTGGTAACAATCCATGTGATTAGAATAGGTCACCACTCTCATTCTTCTGGTAAGGCCCCCTAAACCTCCGCTAGAGAAACCAAGACACCAGCATCCAAGAATCAAGAGGGGAAAGGGTAGAAAGCAGGCAAGGGGAAGATGTGTATGCCATCCTAAGAAAAATGGCAGCTTCTCCCCTCTATCTCTTACTTTGGGCAGGATCACGGTCTGTTCTGCCCCAGCTCAGCCCAGGCCCCTGCCAAACACTGCCAGCAGGCTGCCTCTAATTAGCAACAAGGCCAGCCCAGAATGGGGGCATAAGTCCAGAACAGAGGAAGCTAGAGTAGTATAAGGAGAGGCCACATCCTGGGAGTTGACATTAGTGACCCCTTAACAACTGGGTATCTTAGGCATAAGTTGCCTGCACATAGAAGGCCCTGAAAAGGCACAGAAGGGGGTGTCTTAGCTCGAAGAGACTGGCATTTTGAGAAGCCTAAGACTACAATAAGATACTCTCATTAACCTGGATAAGGATAAGATGGGACAAAGAGAGATTACTTTCACCAAGCCCATTTCTATTTTTATGACAAATGGCAATCATAGGCTAGGCTATTTCTCAGAGGGCAAAGTTGTGACTAGGGCTCAAGGGGGAGAATGAACTGCTTAAAAACAATGATACTTTTGGCCTCTGGGGAGTCAAAGTTGACTTTCTTTCTTTCTAAGATTTTATTTGGGCGTCTGAGTGGCTCAATCGGGTAAGTATCTGTCTTTCAGCTCACGTCTGCCTCAGGCACCAAGTTGGGCTCCCTGCTCAGTGGGGAGCCTGTGTCTCCCCACTGAAGCTCCCCCTGCTTGCACTAAGAAATAAATAAAATCTTTTTAAAAATTAAAATTTTAGGGGCAAGTGGGTAGCTCAGTGAGTTAAGCATCTGCCTTTGGCTCATGTCATGATCCCAGGGTCCTGGGATCGAGTCTTGCATCGGGCTTCTTGCTCCGCAGGGAGCCTGCTTTGCCTCTGCCTACCTCTCTCTCTCTCTCTGACAAATAAGTAAATAAAATATTAAAAAAAATAAAAATTAAGATTTTATTATTTGAGAGAAAGAGAGAGAGAGAAAGAGAGACAAAGAGAGGGAGGGCAGGGAAGGGCAGAGGGAGAGGGAGTCCCAAGTGGACTCCACACTGAGCATGGACCCTGATACAGGGTTTGATCCCATGACCCTGAGATCATGACCTGAGCCCAAACCAAGAGTCAGATGCTTAATCAACCGCACTATGCAGGCCCTCCCCAGGGTGGCTTCTTTTTTAAGACTCCTGAAATAAGGTCTGGGGATCAGGAAGGTAGAAACAACAGTCTCTTTGCCGTAAGTGTGGAAGAGCTCAACTACTTCTCAGAGCAGCAGCTGAAAAGGCAGCTTCATGAATGCTCTAGTGTTAGCCACAGAGCCTCAAATCTTCATTCACCTCTTCACACCTCTCCATAAAGGGCCTGACAGTACTTCCCTGAAATGGTCTGCAGGAGGGACAAACCACTAAGTATTCTGCTCTGATCAAGCATGTGGTGATATCACTGCTATATGGGGTCAGAATGCCTGGGTCTCAGTGAGCCTTCTGACCACGTCACAGAGAATACTCTCTGGAAGGGCTGCCCACCCCGCCAAGGTTCGATGGTACACAAGCATGTACTGAGCACCTACAGTATGCTTCACCCTGTGCTGAGTATTATGGAGAACACAGCTACAAATAAAACAGAGTCCCTACAAACTCAGGACCTTACAATTGGGTGAAAAAAACCTGCTATTTACCCAAGTAACCATCGCAACTCAGACCCAGAGCCTCCAGTGAGAACTATATTAAATGCTATGGCATCTTCGGAGATACTCTTTGCCTTGAGCAGGCTTCTGTAGGCTAGCAGCCATAAGATGCCACTCCTTGGGAGCTATTCATTCTCATACAAGTGAGGAGGAAAACAGCATCCAGATTCCCAGAGTCCACCCACTTTGGGGGTAGAGCTAGGAAACTGGCCCTAGTCTGACAAATGCCCATATATATCCCTAGAGTTGGGCTGGGTCAGACCAACAAATGATGTGGGGTGGGGAAGGAAAAAGCATTGTTTGCCTTGGTATTTGCCTGGGTTCCTCTGGCTTTGTGTCAGGTAGCAGGAGCCTGACATGAGCTGAGGAACTCATTAACACTGTGAAATAGCCTTTCCCCTTCTTTCCAAAAGCAGGCTTGCTCAAGGGTTTAGGGGGACGGTTTTGGCTAAGCAAGTCAGACAGAAATATTTCTTACCAAGAAAGTCACCTGAGGTCTGAACTTGATTCTGCCCTTTCCCACATGTTCTCAGATGGGCAGATGACCAGAGCTCCCACTATTCCTGTGCCCAAATACCTGCACAGGCAGAAATAGTCTTCTCATTCCCACGTAACAGGGAGACTCTCTCATTTTTCTGAGAACATATTCATGGAAAACATAAACCAACTGTCGTCAAAGTTGTATGAAATCAGGAAATGGAGTGGCCGGGAGAAGGCTGCCATGTGGCCGGATGTTATGTATTTCTAATTAGCGCTATACATCTTTCAACAGCAAGTGTCCTTCTGCTGGGAAACACAACACACTGCCCTTGTTATTGTAACTGTCAGAGAAGTGCTTAAACAGATAATCTCCAGGAAAAGTGATAAACAGTCCCCTCTCCCTCCCGTGTGTGTGCGACGGTGCTGCCAAAGCAAAGCTGTGCTTGACGGCTCCAGGATGGCAAAGCATCCTCCTGCAGGAAATGAGAATGAGGCAGAAGGAAGGGGAGAGGGAAGAGGAGGGGGGGCAGGCCCACCTGCCTGGACCCTCTGTGCCCAGCTAAGGGACAGAAGTTCAGATCTTCTGATCAGCTCCTGGGTCAGGGAGAGCACTGGAGGCAACCAGTACTTGTTAAGTATATGTGCTGCCAAAGCACACCAGTACCCGTAAGGATGAGGTTTGGCTGGTCACAGAAAAATCTGGCAGCAAGGAAATAAGCAGAGCTTCCCTGATGCACACGGCCAGCTTCCTGGCAAGGGGATGACAAGAGTGCTGAAGGGGAGACACAGGACAGATGACACAGAGGTCTGGTACCCTGACCGAAGCAGAGGGATTCAGAAGCCACTGGGGTCTACTGGCCATTCCAGGAAAGAGAACCAACTATTTGCTCAGCTGCTTCACTAATAGCTGGAGAAAAATGCAGGCAAGACCACCTTATTCACTGACTCCCTCCCCACCAGCTCCTCCCAAAGACAGGAAATGAATGGTCAGTCACCTCCAAACTAACACCACCTGGAGGTGATTTGTTGGCTCTTATCTTTCAGACATAGGGATGCTTTTCTTATGAGTCAGTCACCAGTCAGACACAGGGCTGGCACAGTTCCTGAGCAGCCCACCAAAACCTCCTTGTCTGCAGGAAGTGGGCAGTGAGAGCATCTTTCAACTGCTGCTGTTTGGGCTACAGAGTTCCCTGTGGCAGTTGCTGACTGAAGGAGGGATGGAAGAGGAGGTCATTGTATAGAAACCAGATAAAAGCCCAGAGCAAAAGCAGAGCTCTCCAGGCCATTGGGGCATCGTTTTATTCCCCGAGAAGTAAAATGAACGAGTGAGGAAAACCAGGCACCAATAGACCAAGCAAATTATTCATGCATAATGGCAGAACACAGGTTGATCCAAGGCTGGCCATGAACAACGCATCCCCAAATGGTACAGTCACAACAAAACCAAGGAACACGGAAGGTAGTGTTTCCTCCCAAGAGCTCCTACAGTCAGGCCTGCTATTCCTTTTTGTAGGATTGTAAAACTGACTTTTTTTGTTGGGCAGATGTGAGGGCAAAGAAAATACCAACCTAACAAAATGACCTCTCCTGGGACATCTGGGTGGCTCAATCGGTTAAGTGGCTGCCTGAGCACCTGGGTTGCTCAGTCAGTTAAGTATCTGCCTTTGGCTTAGGTCATGATCACAGGGTCCTGGGATCAAGTCCCACATCTGGCTCCTTGCTCAGTGGGGAGCCTGCTTCTCCCTCTGTCTCTTCCTGCCTGTGCTTGCGCTCTCTCTCTCTCTCTCTCTCTGACAAATAAATAAATAAATAACTTTCTTTAAAAATGACCTCTCCTATTAGTTACAAAGTTATTTATTCAGCCCAGTGGTGGAGGATATGAAGGAAAATAAGATCCATCCATAGGAAGATAATAATCTAATGAGGAAGACAGGAAGAATACACAGACTCAAATAACTATAATTCAAGGAAGATGGAAGTAAGATGCTTTCTTTCACCAGAGGAAAAGAAAATCATCTCCAGCTAGGGGATAGCCAAGAAGGTTGCACAGAAGAATGAGTGAGCACTTCTGAGCAAGGCTGCAAAAAAAGAACAAAGCTGGAACAGGCAGGACGAAGGAGAGACTGCATGTTGCTAAGGAGGCACGAAGGTCAGGGCACACCAGGCACCCTCCCACATGGCAAGCGAGGGACTCAAGAGTGCCACCGCACGGGGACCACAAAGCACCGGGCCTGCAAGGCCACCGCAAGGAACGCAGACCTAAGTTGGCACGGGGTGAGGAGGGCACCTGCTCGAGGTTTCCAAACGAAGCACAGGTGAGTGTTTTATGATGATTTTATCTAGCCAAAACATTTAGGATACATTAGCGTAGCTGGAATAATATAAAAGGAACAGAGACTTGTTGGGAAGCCAAGAAGGCATGAACTTGTTTGAACTGAGAGAAATTATGTGTAAATGTACTTTGTAAACTTTATAATGCCAAGTAAATGTAGCATCTTTCTTATAGGAGCTAGAAGAGGGAACAGACAGGAGTGTATGGATGTGAGAAATGCTGCCGAAGGAAAATCAAGAACGATAGAAATGATGTGTGGGAGGGAAGGGATTCACTGGAAGGGGCCAAGGACTCTTAATTAATAATCTCGGCAGGTTCCAGAGGATCCTGAGACCTCAAAAAGGATAACACCTACCAAAGGAGGTCCAGGAAAGGAGCCTAAGTTTGGGATTGCAGAACACCTGGAGGGAGGAGGTATGCATCAAGGAGTCCCCAGGCTCCCACCCACTTGGCTCTGAGCCAGACCTGTCTTTCCAGAACAAAGACACTTCAGGGGGTCAGAAATACTTGAGGAAGACCTTGCATAAGGAGGCCTGGGGAAGTCTGAACTGGCTCTCCCTGTGGAAGCCATTAGATATTCAGCACTTCATTTGTTTCCAATTCTTGTATGAGTGCAGCTCCAGGCTGTGGGGTGAGAGGCTCCTCTCTGACGTAATCAGGAAGCAGCTGCAAAATTAAGGAATCCCTCATGACATCATAAAAAGGGTCGATGGTTTACTGGGGAAAGTATAAAAATTAATTACATATTCCCACATGAATCCTTCCCCTAAATCTGTACACACTCCTTCCCACCCCCACATATTCTCTCATCAACAACATCCCAAAGCCACCTCACTGATCAGGGTACAAAAGAGCAAACAAAACCCAGGAAGATGAAGTTCTCTGGTATACCCACTGTCTGCCCCATACATTTGGAACTTAATAAGTGACAGCTTCTCCTGGAATTTTTAGACATATAGCATGCTTCCCCAACAAAACTATAAGCCCCTTGAGGACAAGAGCTATGTCAAGACTTCACATCCTAAAAAAAAAAAAAAAAAGACTTCACATCCTTGAAAATTAGCACCATGACAGGGTTCAGGACATGTGTGCTGTTCACAACAGTAGGTACACTATGCCTCTCACTTGTGAATCCTAACCATAAACAACATGATTCCACTGTGGCCTGAAATAATAACTAAGTTACACTGAGACCTGTGTTTGGCATAAAGACTGTGTGTGTGTGTGTGTGTGTGTGTGTGTGTGTAAAATCTCAAAACTTCACATAAGATTTGCATAAGAGGTATTATTTTCCCTCTCTGACAGTTGAGGAAACAGAGCCAGAGAAGTTAAATGACTTGCCCAAGGTTACAACGCCAGTAAGTGTCAGCACTGGGGTTTGAATTCAAGTCTGTCTGCTCTTGTACCTACACTGTTTGTCACATACCTGATTGTCACATGCCTGTGATTCAAGCTGCAAGCCCCAAATCTTCCTCTCTTTTCTGTGAATATAAAAACCTTAGAATCTCCATGGTTCTGCACAAAAAGCTCTAAGGTAACAACTGTGTGGAATCTAAAATAAAAACAATATACCATTTTAGGGTGCTTGGGTGGCTTGGTCGGTTAAAAGTCTGCCTTTGGCTCAGGTCATAATCCCAGGATCCTGGCATGGAGCCCAATGTTGGGCTCCCTGCTTATCTGGGAGTCTGCTTCTCCTTCACCCTCTGCCCCTCCCGCACCCCCTACCCTCCCGCATATGAGCACACACTCTCTCTCTCAAGAAATAAAATAAAATAAATAAAATAATAAATAATAAAAGCACCATACCACTTATAATAACACCAAAGAAAACAAAATAGTTACATATAAAATATTAGCTATTTTCAATATTCAATCTAACAAAATATGTACAGCATCTCTAAGTTGAAAATTACAAAATACTGATGAAGGAAATCAAAGAAGACCTAAATAACTGGAGAGATTTACCCTGCTTGTACGCTGGAAGACTCAACATTGCAGAGATGTCAATTCTCAACCACATAGATCTATACGTTCAATGCAAATACCATTAAAATCTCAGCCAAGTTACTTGTAGATACAGACAAGCTTATTCTAAAATTTACATGGAAAGGCAAAGGGCCTAGGATGTTTAAAACCACTCTGAAAAAGAACATAGTAGGAGGAAATCGTTCTTCCCCATGTTAATTAAGTCAAAGGAAGGAGAGCCTTTTCAATGAATGGTGCTAGAACAATTAGATATCCACAGGCCAAAAAGTGAATCCTGACCTAAGTCTCACATTTTATGCAAAAATTAAGTGACAATGGATCAAAGACTTAGATGTAAAAACATAGGACCATAAAATTTTTAGAAAAAAAAATGAAGAAAATCCTCAGGACCTAGGACCAAGAGAATATTTGGACTTACTGCCAAAAGCACAATCTACAAAAAGTTAATTTGAGATACTGAACCTCATAAAAATTTAACACTTTTGTTCTGCAAAAAATGGTAAGAGGATGAAAAGGCAAATTACAGACTGGGACAATATATCAAAATAAACTACAAAGGACAGGCATCTAGATGATATAAAAAACTCTCAAAACTCAACGGTGAGAAAACAATCTAATTAGAAAATGGACAAAAGACACAAGCAAACATTTCACCAAAAAAGGATATACAGATGAAATGTAAGCACATGAAAAGAAGCCCAATATCGTGAGTCACCGGGAAAGTAACATCTAAAAGTACAACGAGGTATCACTACATACCTACCAGAATGGCTAAAATATTGAATACTAATGATACCATAAAGCTGGTAAGGATGCAGAGGAACGGGATTACACAACCTGAGCTGACTGGAAGGTAAAAATGGCACAGGCATTCTGGAAAATAGTTTGGCGGTATCTTCTAAACCTAAAAATGTACTTATTTTTTTTTTTTTAAAGATTTTATTTATTTATTTGACAGACAGAGATCACAAGTAGGCAGAGAAGCAGGCAGAGGGAGAGGAGGAAGCAGGCTCCCTGCTGAGCAGAGAGCCCGATGCGGGGCTCGATCCCAGAACCCTGGGATCATGACCTGAGCCGAAGGCAGAGGCTTTAACCCACTGAGCCACCCAGGCGCCCCTAAAAATGTACTTATGATTCAGCAATTATCTTGGGCATTTATCACATGAAATGAAAACTTATGTTTGCACAAAAATCTGTACACAAATGTTCATGGAAGCTTTATTCATAACAGCCTAAACTGGAAACAACCCAAATGTCCTTCAACAGATGAACAGTTAGACAGTGAACATCCACAGCACAGAATACTACTCAGCATAAAAAGAAAAGTGGTATGTACAATAACCTCGATAAACCATCAGGGAATTAAGTGTAGCCAAAAAAGCCAATTTTAAGAGGTTACATACTATATAATCCCATTTATAGAATATTCTTGAAACAAAATGATTACAGAGACAGAGCACAAGGGTTAAGATTTGGGGAGAAAGGGGATGGGGTATTTCTAAAGAGGTAGCCATAGGGAGCTCTGCAGTGTTGGGACAATTCTGCACTTTGACCGTGTGCAGTTACAGGAAGTTACCTGTGTGATAAAATTGTACAGAACCATATATACACATGTGCAACTGGCAAATATGTACCTGTATGAATGCGTAACTGGTGAAATGAGTAAGGTCTGTGGACTGTACCAATGTCAATTTCATGGGATCAATATTGTGCTAAAGTCAAGATACTAACATTAGGGAAGGAGGGATGAAGGGGACACAGGACCTCTCTCTACATTTTTTTACAATGTCCTGTGAATCTATAATTATTTCAAAATATAAAGTTTAAAACAAATAAGAGACCCCCCCCAAAAGATCTAAGATTCCAGAAACATTTTTCTTTTACAAAGAATAGGGCTTCTTAGACATTTGGGGGACATTTTCCCAATCAGCAGATTACTCTGCACAGACGCTGTATGCAGCCCTTCGTTTGCATCTTGTGCTGTCCACCCTAAGCTGCTGGAGGCCACTGTGGCTCTTTATCTGGATTGAGCAAGAAACTGCCAGGGGCAACT
Source organism: Neogale vison (assembly GCF_020171115.1). Classification (NCBI taxonomy): domain Eukaryota; kingdom Metazoa; phylum Chordata; class Mammalia; order Carnivora; family Mustelidae; genus Neogale; species Neogale vison. The sequence goes on along the minus strand of NC_058095.1, from coordinate 25,225,895 downwards.
AAAAGGAAAATAAGAAAAAAGACGGGAAAGTTCACTGAAGACAGAACTTCCATCTACAGAATAAGGAGTAAAGCAAGAGAACTTCATCATCAGATCAGTAAAATCCGTGTCAAGCAGCAGACTGGAGGTGATGAGAAAGTGAAGAAAGATGACAAGAAGAACAAATTGCAGAAGCTAAGTGAGCTGTTTAAACATGTTCTTGCTCTCAAAAAATAAGGAAAGGTATAAATCTCAAATCGGTGGTATGTGTAATCCACCAACAACAAGGACAGTCGGGGGGAAAAAGTTACTTAAAACACGTTGCTTAGTGCTGTTTTCTTCGTAAGTGAAACTGCTTATGCATTTTCAGCGTGCAATGCTTTGGACCATTAATTAGATGGATATTAAGAAGTTTTCTTTTAATTGGCAGTATTAGCCTCAACCCCATGTGAAACTATCTTTGTCAATAAGTCTGTAGACCAAACTTCAAAAACAAAAAAACCTTCATCAAAACAAATAAGCACGCGTGCGCACACATACACACATATACTTGTCTCCAAAAGACAAAAATGAAAAGAGAAGCCACAGAGAAAATTTTCTTCCTGGGAGAAAATATGTGCAAAATACCTATCTGACAAAGGACTCATCTCTAAGAACTCTTTCAACTTAATAAAACAAAAAAATGAGCAAAGAAGATATGTGGATGGCAAATAAGTACGTGCTCAACATGCACTTCTTATAAAATGCTCAACATTACCAATCCTTAGGGAAATCAAAACCACAAATACAACTCCATACCCACTAGGATGGCTGTACCCAAAAAGAGAACAGGTGTTGCTGAGCACATGGAGTATGGGGAACTCTCACATACTGCTTTGGGAATATAAAATGATACAGCCACTTTGAAAAGCAAGTGGGCAGTTTCTTAAAACCAAAGTTAAAACACTCATTTACCGGGCGCCTGGGTGGCTCAGTAGGTTAAGCTGCTGCCTTCGGCTCAGGTCATGATCTCAGGGTCCTGGGATCGAGTCCCGCATCGGGCTCTCTGCTCAGCGGGGAGCCTGCTTCCTCCTCTCTCTCTGCCTGCCTCTCTGCCTACTTGTAATCTCTCTCTGTCAAATAAATAAATAAAATCTTTAGAAAAACAAACAAACAAACAAACACTCATTTACCAAGTGACCTGGCTATACCACTCTGAGGAATTTGTGTAAAAGCAGTGAAAGCATATGTCCACAAAAAGATTTACACTTGAATGTTTGCAGCAGTTTTATTCCAAAATAGCGCAACCTTGAAAATACCCAAACATCCATTAACAAGAGAATGGATAAACAAATTGTGGTATATCCATACAATGGAAGACTACTCAGCAACAAAAAGGAACAAACAACTGAATCATTCAACAACAAGTATAAATCATTACTGTGGAATAAAGAAGACAGGCCAAAAGACAGGGAGAGAGAGAGAAAGAGAGAGAGAGGAAATACTGTCAAATTCTAGAAAATACAAACTTTTATAGTGACAGAAAGCAGATCAGTGGTTGCCTGGGGATTGGGAGGTAAAGTTAGGGAAGAATGGATTACCAAGAGGCACAAGTAAACTTTTCTGAGTGAAGGGTATGTTCACTATCTTGACTGTGTTGATGGTTTCACAAATGTATACATATGTCAAATTCATCAACTGTACAGTCTACATATGTATAGTCTGATGTACATCAATCAGAGCTCAATAAAACAGTTAAAAGATTTTTTTTAATAACAGAATGCCATTAAAAGGCCATTAGTCTGACTCATCATTTAAGATTTTAAGAAATCATAACTTAGAGGCTGATTTGATAAAGCTGGACATGTACTGAGTGCCTAATACACAATTTGACACTCAGGAAAATGTTGCAAACTGGCACCGATATTTGCAGTTTACAGACAAGGAAACTAAGCCTCAGAGAGGGTAAGTTAACTTTCTTCATCAAGGTCACACAGCTGATAAATAGCTGGGAAAAAATTCAAACATGTGATGTGGTTGATTCTAAAGCTTATTATACCATTACAACACAACTGCTACCTTCTGAAAGTGATAAAATGATCTCCTCAAGTGCTAAGTCTTCTCCAATGATAGCCTGACTTACCCTCCTCCTTTATATGAAGCTCTGTGACCAAGAAGTGTCCTGGGGACTCTATCAAAACATCTTGGCAAGACAGACAACAAACCATTTCTACTCTCTACAAGGAAAAATGAAAGCACTCCTAAAGGAGTGCTAAAGGAGTGCTTTCATTTTTTTCCAGAGAATACCCATTTTATAAATGGTACACTATAGATTTCCTGGAAAAGGAAGGGAGGCAGGTAGGCAGGCAAGAAGGGAGGGCAGTGGGGTGGGGGGGCGGAGAAAGAGATAGAGGTAGTGGGGAGTGGAAAGAAAGAGAGAGAAAGGAGGAGGAGGAAGGGTGGGCAGGCAACCAGTCAAAACACACTCTGGCCATTTCCACTTTAGTTGTGTCTCTGGATTGATATTTTTGTCACTCTGAATTTCCTGCCTGATCCAGGGTTATTCAAATACACGTACCCTTTTGGGAAAGAAAAGCTGCTGCAAGCGGAATGGCATGCTGGCACCAGCTAAGTCCCTCAAGGATGGGGCCCGGGAGAAGAGTGTCTGCCATTCCAGCATCTCATCTGGAAGATTTACAAGTAAATCTTGAAGGACAGAGTTTTTACATCTACACTGCTTACCAGAGGTTTTGCAAGGCTTGCTTCTCTCACAATATTTGGGGGAAGCAAAGCAGGAGTGAAAAAGATTAGCAGCTTCTTAATTACATTAGGCAGGTAAGTGTCCCTGTGGAATTCTATTAAGAGAACTGGGGTATCTTGTGTCAGAAATTATTTAGGGTTCTGGAGGAGAAGAGAAGTGAAGTAGGCTTCCTAAAAAGTCATACCCATGAGCCAATCTAGAAGGAAACTTTTGCTGTAGCAGTGAGAAGGAATTAATAACGCCACAACCCTTCTGACGGACTAGATAGGTTTGGCAGCTGATTTAGAAAAACAGCTTGAAACCCATTTTTGTTGGTATGAAGCTTCAGGAGCACTTGGGGACTAATGTAAAAGTTAATGAGAGATAATGCCTGCAGACAACCTGATTCAGAGAAAGCTCCTTTAATTACGGCAGGCAGAAGGCGGGGAAATGCTCAGCTTCCATTTTAACAGATTAACTCAATTTTTTTTGTTTTATGGCTTCCTGAAGCATTTTTAAGAGTATGACAGGGGCACCTGGGTGGCACAGTGGGTTAAGCCTCTGCCTTCGGCTCGGGTCATGATCTCAGGGTCCTGGGATCAAATTCCACATCAGGCTCTCTGCTCAGCAGGGAGCCTGCTTCCCCCCTCTTTCTCTGTGCCTCCCTCTTTGCCTACTTGTGATCTCTGCCTGTCAAAAAAAAAAAAAAAAAAGTATGACAGAGTGTGCAAACAATACCAAAATAAGACAATTCTGAGACAGGTAGGGCACAGAGGTACCCAGGATAGGAAGGATCTCTTGTACTCCTTCTGAGAAGCTTCCAGAACCCAAAGATTCGGGCCATCAAACAAATCTTGAGGACTCAGTACTAAAAATTAAGGCCAATGAGAAGACATAATTCTTGGGTGGATTCCTTGTGAATATCCAAATCTGCACATTCATCACACTCTACTCTAGTAGCTCACTCTAAGAAGTTCCTCAAAGCTTTATAATTCAAGATCAATGCCCAAAATAGATTGAGCAAGCAATGACTTTGTCCAACCTCCTCCCCTATGGATCATATAGTTTTAAAGTAGAAAAGGGGTAAGCAGAATAATAGCTAAATAAAGCAGTTATGCCAAGGAAAGGTAGCGCTTGATGAAGGTGACTAGAAACCCAATGAGGCATCAGCAAGTCCTCTGACTTAGAAGCTCTAGAAACGACATCCTGTTTAGTAACAGCCATTCCAAATCTGTAATCAGTTGGCTAACTGGTTAATTTGTCAACAATATAAACTGAAACCTATAAACATTATTTTCAACTAAATTTAATTATTTTGTTTATATTTATTCTTTTATACCTCATCCCACAAAAGACTTGTGAAAACTTAGGGCAAAATCACCTATAATTAAGTAATGTTAAAGTAGATGTAGAAAATCAGGAGAAAGAAAAAGTAAAATACAAATAAGTCAATCAGGTGCCATGAATAAACTTAAAATTTACCTCTGATTTTCCTGGCAGCCAAAGCAAAAATGGAAACACCAACAGTTGTCATTATTGGGAAAGAATAAATATATCTAAATAATAATAAGAATTAGAATAAATATTTAGAATAAATATATCTATATTATATCTAGATAGAATTAGAACTAGAATTAGAATAAATAATTAAAATAAATATATCTAGATAATAAATAAATAACTATAAATATACAGTTGTCATTATTGGAAAAGAATAAATTTATCAGTTACTCAGGAAAAACAAATCTTTTCTCAGCACTGAGTTCTCAAATCATTTTTTTAACACAGACTCTTTGCAAGGGATACTGTGTGAAAAAAATGAAAAATACTCTTTAAAGGTCTTTACAGCATGCGGCTTTATTACCTACTGTTAAAAGATACCCAAGAAAAATTATCCAGAAGCTATTTGTATGGTGAGACAAAATATGTAAGTGTCACAATCTAACAATGTTTTTCCAAAAACACAGATATAGCAGTATTTTATATACTGACAGATTAGGTATACAGTGCTTTAAGAAAAATTTTTTAGAAGACTTTATTCATTTCATATTTTGTGATGAAATGAATATTTATTTCATATTCATTTCATATTCATAAAGGCAGAGGCTTTAACCCACTGAGCCACCCAGGCCCCCCCTCCGAAGTCTTGTTCTTTTTTTTTTTAAAAGATTTTATTTATTTATTTGACAGACAGAGATCACAAGTAGGCAGAGAGGCAGGCAGAGAGAGAGAGGAGGAAGCAGGCTCCCCGCGGAGCAGAGAGCCTGATGTGGGGCTCCATCCCAAGACCCTGAGATCATGACCCAAGCTGAAGGCAGAGGCTTAACCCACTGAGCCTCCCAGGCGCCCCCCGATGTCTTGTTCTTGATCTGAGAGGAAAAGCTTTCATCCTTTTAGCCTTGAGTGCTAGGCTTGTCATTATAGGGCTTTTATTATGTTGAAGTATGTTGCAGAATTCTATACCTAATTTATTAAGAATTTTATCATGACTAAATATTGAATTTTTTGGATGCTTATTCTTTGTTTTCTTTATTGAGATAATCGTATGATTCTTTTCTTTCATTCTAATAATGTGATGTATCACATTGATTGATTTGCCTATATTGAACCATCCTTGCATCCCAAGAATAAATCCCACTTGACCGTAGTGAATAATCCTCTTAGTACGCTGTTGAATTCAGTGTGCTAGTATTTTATTGAGAATTTTTGCATTTGTATTCATTAGGGATATTGGCCTGTAGTTTTCTTTTCTGGCTTTGGTGTCAGGATAATGCTGGCCTTGTAAAATAGGTTTGGAAGTGTTCCCTTCTCTTTGTTTTTGTTTTATTTTTTAAACTGTTCCAAGGATTGGTGTTAATTTCTGTAAAACATTTGGTAAAATTCACCAGTGAATTGATGTGCTCCTGGACTTACCTTTGCTGGGAGATTTTGATTACTGTTTCAGTGTCCTTGCTAGTAATTAGTCTACTCAGATTTTCTATCTCTTTCTGATTTGGTCTTGGTAAGTTGTATGTTTCTAAGAATTTTTCCATTTCTTCTAGGATGTCCAGTTAGTTAGAAGATAATCTCTTAAAACCCTTTGAATTTCTGTGGTATCAATGTCATGTCTTTTTCATTTATGATTTTTTTGACTTGGGTCCTTTATATTTTTTCTTGGGTTAGGCTGCTATTGGTTTTTCCATTTTGTTTATCTTTTCAGTGAAACAACTCTTAGTTTGGTCAATCTTTTCATTTGTTTTTCTATTCTCTATTTTACTTATTTCTCCTCTAATCTTTAGTAGGCCCTTTTTAAGAAGTAAGGCAGTGCTCTATAAATAAATCTGTTAGGTCTTTTCAACTAGCAGGTCGATTCTGTCCTCCAAACGTAGGAAACCTCACAAGAAAATGAAGTTAAATTGGTGCTTAAAAACCGTTTGGCGGGTGCCTGGGTGGCTCAGTGGGTTAAGCCGCTACCTTCGGCTCAGGTCATGATCTCAGGGTCCTGGGATTAAGTCCCGCATCGGGCTCTCTGCTCAGCAGGGAGCCTGCTTCCTCCTCTCTCTCTCTCTCTGCCTGCCTCTCTGCCTACTTGTGATCTCTGCCTGTCAAATAAATAAATAAAATCTTAAAAAAAAAAAAAAAAACTGTTTGGCAAGGAATGCTAATCCCAGAATTATAAAGCTTTGCTCTCTGTACCAGTGTTCAAATATTAAATTTGGCTTTTAAATCTCTTTGCTTCATAGTTTGTTGTTGAACTTTTTGTTTTAGAAATATCCCCATAATGTACAGAAATTAAATTTTACAGTTAAGACAATTTCCCATTAGTATCTATACATCTATGTTATATACATATATATTCACATATATACACATAAGTATATATGTATATACATATATAATATATAAATATATGTAATTATATGTCTGTATTATAAATTATGATATTATTTATGTTATATATACTTTTTATATATATATATTTTGAATTGTCATTTGGTCCTTTAAAACAAGAATCTCTTTTAGCATATGATAGCATATGTCACTTTCTCACTCATCTAGGGTTTTTCTTTAAGATTTTAGAATACTTCAGTCTTTAGTCATCAACTGCATATAGCACTTGGACTCAGGTTTCTCTTACAATCACAGTCTTTCTGTCACAGACTAAATGTTGGGCAAACAAATGCATTGAACATGAGGAGTCTCTTGCTTAAAGAAACCCTTATGGATCCTTTTGAAGTAAGAATCATCATCTCCTAACTTAATTATCACTTTAACTTAGTTTTAGAGATTTTCTTAGGGGCACCTGGGTGGCTCAGTGGGTTAAAGCTTCTGCCTTCAGCTCAGGTCATGATCCCAGGGTCCTGGGATCGAGTCCCAGTCAGGCTCTCTGCCCAGCGGGAAGCCTGCTTCCTTCCCTCTCTCTGCCTGCCTCTCTGCCTACTTGTGATCTCTGTGTCAAATAAATAAATAAAATCTTAAAAAACAAACAAATAAATAAATAAAAAGAATAAGACAATGGTGCCCCCTCTCACCCTCCAACTCAACTTAGTTAGTCCTACCTAGAACAATTATGCAAGAAAAAGAAATTAAAAGTATCAGAATTGGAAAGGAAGAAGTCAAAGTGTCACTCTTTGGATTAAAGTAAAAGTGTCTCAAAATGGATTAAAGACTCCAAAAAATGGATTAAAGACTTAAATGTAAGCCCTGATACCATGAAACTCCTGGAAGAAAACAGGCTTGGTAATAATTTTTTGGATATGACACCTAAAGCACAGCAACAAAAGCAAAAATAAACAATTACATAAAATTAAAAAGCTTCTGCATTGCAAAAGAAATCATTCACAAAGTGAACAGACAACCCAAGGAATGAAAAAATTTGCATATATCTGATAAGGGATTAATACCCAATACATAGAAAAAATTCATACAGAAATAAATGAGTAAAACTTAGAAAAAAATTAAAAACTCATACCTCCCAACAGCTAAAAAAAAAAAAAAAAATTAATGGACAAAGGCCCTAAATAGTTATTTCTCCAAAGAAGATATATGAAAGGCCAATAGGCACATGAAAAGATGCTCTATATCACTAGTCAGTAGGCAAATGCAAATTAAAACTACAATACACTCAGGGGTGCCTGGGTGGTTCAGTTGCTAATCGTCTACCTTCTTCAGCTCAGGTCATGATCCCAGGATCCTGGGATCAAGCCCCACATCGGGCTCCCTGCTTTGAGGGAAGGCTGCTTCTCCCTCTCCCACTCCCCCTGCTTGTGTTCCTTCCCTCGCTATATCTCTCTCTGTCAAATAAATAAATAAAATCTTAAAAAAAAAAAAAAAAACCACAATGAGGTATTACCTAATGCTTGTCAGAATGGCCAGTATCAAAAAGACCAGATGTAACAAATGCAGATGTGGATATGGAGAAAAGGGAACCCTTATGCTCTGTTGGGTGGGATTATAAATTGGTGCAAACATTGTAGAAATAAGACTCCAAGATCCTCAAAAAATTTGAAGTACAAGGGCACCGGGGTGGCTCAGTGGGTTAAAGCCTCTGACTTCAGCTCATGATCCCAGGGTCCTGGGATTGAGCCCCACATAGGGCTCTCTGCTTGGCAGAGAGGGAGCCCCCCTCTGCCTGCCTCTCTGCCTATTTGTGATCTCTGTCTGTCAAATAAACAAATAAAATCTTTAAAAAAAATTTGAAGTAGAACTACCATATGATCCAGCAATTCCACTTCTGGGAATATTGTATATCCATGGGTAATGAAAATACCAACTCAAAAAGATACCTGGACAGCACCTGGGTGGCTCAGTTGGTTAAGCAACTGCCTTTGGTCAGGTCATGATCCCGGAGTCCTGGGATCGAGCCTCACATCAGGCTCCCTGCTTGGCAGGGAGTCTGCTTCTCCTGCTGACCTCTCTCATGTTCTCTCTCTTTCTCTCTCAAATAAATAAATAAATCTTTAAAAAATTTAAAAAATTTAAAAGACACCTGGATCCCCATGTTCATAGCAGCATTATTTACAATAGTCAAGACATGGAAACAACCTAAGTGTCCATCAATGGATGAAAAAAAAAGTTGCAGTGTTTATGTGTATAAATGGAATATTATTCAGCATAAGAAACTGGAAATAGGAAATCCTACCATTTGCAACATAGAGGAACCCAGAAAGACATTTATGATAAATAGATCAGAGAAAGACAAATACTGTACAATTTCACTTATATGTGGAATCTTAAAAAAAAAAAAAAAAAGAAACAACAACAAAAAACAACAAACTCATAGAGAAAAAGATGAGACTTGCGGTTACCAGAGGTAAGGCGCTGGGGAGCAGGCCGGGGGGATGGAGAAGGTAGTCAGAAGGTGAAAACTTTCAGTTGTAAGATAAATAAGTGCTAGGGGCACCTGGGTGGCTCAGTGGGTTAAAGGCTCTGCCTTCAGCTCGGTCATGATCTCAGGGTCCTGGGATCAGCACCCACATCGGGCTCTCTGCTCAGCAGGGAGTCTGCTTCCTCCCCTCTCTCTCTCTCTCTGCCGGCCTCTCTGCCTACTTGTGATCGCTACCTGTCAAATAAATAAATAAAATCTTTAAAAAAAAAAGATAAATAAGTACTAGGGATGTTATATACAACCTGATGACTATAACTAACACTGCTGTATGATTTATAGGAAAGTTGTTAAGAGAATAAATCTTAATGTCCACATCACAAGGATACATTTATTTTTCTTTTATTCTTTTTCTCTTATGAGAAGAGATGATATGATGTTTGCTGAACCTATCGTGGCGATCATTTCACAATGCCTGTAAATCAGACCATCACGCTGTATGTTTTAAACTAATGCAATGATGTATGTCAATTATTTCTCAATAAAACTAGAAAAAGATTACAAAGGGAGGGACACACCAAAAGACCATGAATGAAGGAAGCCAAGAAATGGCAAACCTACTTCTATGGCCCTAAATAGCCAATTCTCCTACCCTTACTGTCCAAAGCCCACTTCTCTCCTCCCTGTTATTTAAGTCCTTTCTTCAAGTTCTTTCTCCCTCCCAGCCTCCTCCATCTTTTCTCCAGACATTTTTTGTTACCACTCCTCCTCCCTCTCCCTGCAACACCTTGCTCAGCCTTGCTGTGCTCACAGTCCTGTGTTGCCTAGGGACAAGGTAAGAGACAGCATCCTTCACGGGTTTTGTCCCAAATATCAACCTGCCTTCTCAGTCCCACAAGTCCCGAAGATTAGGAACTAAATGGGAAATTCCATTAAAGGGAAATTCTGGAACTAAGAATCAAACTATGCAAACAAGAGAGTCTCCTTCAGAGCCCAGCTGAGATTCCAAAGACCAAAAACCAGCAGAAGGAGAGCACAGAGCAGTTCATCTTCAACCAGTTGTCACTTGGGTGTTCTGAAGAAGGTCAGGGCTAACTTGTAGGTATGGAAACCACTGCACAGTCAGAGCCATGGAACCAACCCCCAAACCATTTCCATTTGTCCTCAGAGTGTGCAGGTGATTCCTAACCCGCCCTGCCCTTCCAGGAGATTTCCACCCAGAGGACACAGGCCCTCAATAAGCATCCTTCTAGTCTTTCCCTGTCACCCCTCCTACCACCAGTGTCTTCCCTGCCATCTCTGTTTCCTCTCACATTGTCACCATATTCTCTCTTCACTCCACTCATCCCTCCTTTAGGCCAAGTCAGGAATCTAGAGAAACACAATTCAGTTGGTTCTCAGGGTCAGAGGACATGCAATCTGTCTCTGAATTAGTTTCCAATAAAGGGATCCTGGAGCCAGTTATGCATTCTGGTGTTTCTTATAAAGCTTTCCAAAAGAATAAAGGTAAGATGCAACTGTCCTCCTTCTCCGCCCCCAAAAAGAAACTGTGCTGCCTGATAAACTACTTCTATCTGCAACATATACCGGGCGCATGGCTCAGAGCTGTCCCAGCGCAGGGTGCACAAAATCCATCAAGCATCCCTCACTAGGCTGGATATACCACTAAGGCAGGATCTACAGTATGGACTCCAATAACTCCCAAGCACTTACCACAGGGCCTAATCATCAGAGATAATCTGTTCTACGTATTATGCCAATAAGTCCTGGATTAATCCATTTCCTTGTTCACACAGTCAGCCTTTACTAAGTGGCTACTATATGCGAGGCCCTATGTTAGGCATTTTGCTTTCAGAGATGACTCAAAGGTGAACTGGACCCCCAAAGAGCTGAATTCTAATAGGATTCACATGTAGTTAACTCTAAATCAAAAGAGAAAAGTGAAAAATATCTTAAGACGTAAAGATAATGTATGAAATGATATGAATGAGGAAATTCACCGCTACATAATTTGGACAGAAAAGCCTGCAAGCCACCTAAATATCCATGAATAGAGAATTAAATTATTATTTTATTAAAGATTTTATTTATTTGACAGAGAGCTCACAAGTAGAGAGGCAGACAGAGAGAGAGGGGGAAGCAGGTTCCCTGATGAGCAGAGACACCCCCCACCCAATGCTGGGCTTGATCCCAGGACCCTAAGATCATGACAAAGGCAGAGGCTAAACCCACTGAGCCACCCAGGCGCCCCCGAGAATTTCTTAAATTATAGGACATACATATAATGGAAGAGAGAACCACTGAAAAGGGTGAGATAAATCTATCAGTAAAGATGTATTACACAAAAATTAAATAATAATTAATTTGCCAGGGAGAGGAGAAAGTAGAATAGCAAGAAATATGCAGAAGAAAGCAGAGGAGAAGAAAATGGCTTTCCTGGTTCCAATCCCTTCTGTAGGCCTGGCTGTATCCTTGTCCTCAAGTTCCTTGCAAGACATTTCTTATTTAAGCTATTCAAGATGGTTCTTGTTTTCTTCTTCTTCTTCTTCTTCTTCTTCTTCTTCTTTTTAAGATTTTATTTATTTATTTGACAGACAGAGATCACAAGTAGGCAGAAAGGCAGGAGGGGGGTGGGAAGCAGGCTTCCTGCTGAGCAGAGAGCCCGATTGGGGCTCAATCCCAGGACCCTGGTATCATGACCTGAGCCGAAGGCAGAGGCTTTAACCCACTGAGCCACCCAGGTGCCCTGGTTCTTGTTATTTTCAAACACTCCTCACATATGGGAGTTGGCATTTGTCAAAATTCAGAGTGTGAATTTAAAATTAAAACTGAAATTAAAATCTGTTCATCTTTTTTTTAAGATTTTATTTATTTATTTGATAGAGGGAGACACAGCGAGAGAGGGAACACAAGCAGGGGGAGTGAGAGAGGGAGATGCAGGCTTCCCGCCAAGCAGGGAGCCCAAAGGTAGAGAGGCTTAACAACTGGGCCACCCAGGAGCCCCTGTGCATTATTTTTCTATGTGAATTATACCTCAACTTAAAAATAGAAACAGTGAGGCAGAGAGAGCCTGAGTATATGGAGGATGTAATATATCTGTATTATATCTGTTAACGATAAGAGAAATATTGTAACATGGAAGGAACTGTTCTGGTGGGGCAGGAGGTGGTTTGGTGCACTGCCCAGGATTGAAACACTCATTCTCCCAACTACCAGGAGTGTTGGCCGCAGATCTCAGCTGATCCCTCTCCCCAGCTTGCTCTCAGCTGAAGAAAAGCAGTTCCCCAATGTAACTCCCCCTTCCCAGGGGTAACTCCTTTCTATTTGCTGGTTGATGGAAGAAGTATAAAAGGATAGAAAGATCCAGCCTCTTTGGTCCAACTGGGACTACTCCAAGGAACTCCATAGAGGACTGGCTAAAGCCTCTGTTAGAGCTGCAGTGAAATTCAACTACTCCCTGTGCCCTACCCTGCTTCTTCCATGCACCCTCAAGGTACTGACCTCGAGAACATTCCCCAACCAGCTTCCAGGGATGCAAATCTCATCTCAAGAGTTTGCTTCCTGGGAAACCTGACTTGCAACATATGACAAGCAGGATGCATAAATTTTTAATAAGCCTAAGAATCCAGGTGATAATGCCCAAGAGGGTAGAAATGTGAGCTAAAGCTCAGGAAGAAGATCTGGGCAGGAAAGACATTTGGGAGCAATCCACTGAGCAGTGACAGGTAAAACCTGAGATTTTACAATATACCAATAGGGAAAAGATGGTATCTTTTGTCAGTGCTGATATTTAGGACACTGGCTGAGAAAGGGAAGACCAAAGAAACAGGTGAAGAGGAAGGGGAGAACAGAAAGAATACAGAAAGCATTTCTGGAAAGTCTGTAGTCAACAAAGGCTAATGCTACCCAAAAACCTAAGAAGAATGAGACATGGAATGGATGCTTAACAAACCCTTGGTTTTGTTTTTTAAAGATTTTATTTATTTGATAGAGCACAACTAGGCAGAGTGCAGGCAGAGGGAGAGGAGAAGTAGGCTCCCCTCTAAGCAGAGAGCCTTACTACTTAAGAGGAGCTGGATCCCAGGAATGTGGGATCACTATCTGAGCCAAAGGCAGACGCCTAACCCAGTAAGTCTCCCAGGTGCCACCTAACAAACCCTTGTTAACTGAACTCAGGTTTTTGGTGGGGTGTCTTGGGCAGCTTCTGTCCTATGGCAGCAGGCATAGAATCTGTCCGAATGACCTGCAACAGACCGTGTTAGGCTGGCAAGCAAAGGAAAGTTGAAATGGTATATAAACCTTAGCCACATAAACCTAAGTGAGCCAACAGAGAGTTGAGCTGCTAGAGCAATTTGGAAGAAACCCCCTTCTGAAAGGCTTCTATCAAGAACATTCCCAGGGTTCTCCTGAATAAACAGCCAGGATCCTTGAGAAGGATAACTGTACTTATGGACCAAATTCAAACCTCAGTCAACCCACAGATGTTTAAATACACAGAACTGATTCTAACTTTTTTGGGAGGGGGGGCACTGGCCTGTGGGTGTAAAAAGGGAGGAGTGACGTCACCATCACTTACAGACACTAGCAACATCATCACTACTTTGAATACAAAAAAACACACTCCTCCTAGCCATGGCATTCTAAAGTAAATAACATACTACACAAACGTTATTTGACTTCCAGTCCTTGGCTCAAGTAATAAAAAGAAAGATTTACCTTCTATGAACAGAAGGAATTTACCTTCTGCTTCAGTGCACAACACAGCCATGCAACATTCATCAGTGACTCACTGACTTTCTCTATTTTTCTCTGGGTGCAGCTGGGGGATCCCCACATCTACGTCTCTTGCCTGGACTCCTCCTGCCCAACCTGCTGTCAAAGGCCATGGCACAAAGCAACGTGGACTCCCCAGGAGCCAGTGTGGCTGCATTTCCTGCAGAGATCTATAAACCTGTCGGAGTCCCAAGTCAGCACCCATTTCAAATCTGATCAGCATCTCTGAAAGTCACAGTTACCATACAGCTGAATAAAATATTTTTTCATAAATTTAACGCCAGCATGTCTGTGTTTGGAAACTTTGAAAATACATGTTGTATGGTTTACTGCACTGGAAAAGGTGCCAACAGACTTTCAAAGGAAGGGAAGTGTATAACTGTTTCCTTTCAAATGCATTTTCCAATGGGATCCATTCAGGGAAAAGGCTGGAACTAACTAAAACATTATTAAAAACTGTTATGGAAAGAGACAGGGAGATGGAAAAAGATAGACTCAAAAAAGTGAAATACATAACCAAGAGTGAGACACAGACATACAAGGAAAAAGAAAGGGGATCTGGGCAGGGAGACAGGTTGGACAGGGAAATGGGGTGAGATAGAGTTTTGTCTGGCAGTTGCTGTTCGTGGTCTCAGACTGTTGCAGATCAATCGATCAGGGGCTGCAGTGCTGCTGGCCCAGTGGCACAAGACAAACCACAGAGTTGGCTTTCAGTGCAGCACTTGCGAACTGCTGACCTTCAGTTTTCAAACCAAAAATATTCTTTGGGAAACAGTAATACCAGGTTGAGCCCAACCAGCCAAGCAAAAACAAGGTCTACTAACCTGAAGTAACACCCTGTTTAGTTACATCAGGCACCAACCCTTCACAGGCATCAACCGGGAAGTCTGCAAACCTGAAGCTACACCCCACCAAAAACTCACTCCAGGTTCTGACTCAACCAACTAGGCAGTGATAATCAGAAATGCTAGAACAAGTGACACGGTGTTTCAAAGTTGGCTTCACCAGGCCCTACTCAAGCAGGAAGGCCAGTCTTCACTCATAGAGCCAGAGATATGGCAATTCTCTCTGAGGTCACATGTGCATGACTCCAGTGGAATCTGCATGCAATGCTCAGGGCAGGGTTTGGCATGAGCTTGCAAGCCATTACATTTCCAGACAAAGTATTAACAGTTTGTAGTGAGTGAGTTATTTTGTTTGTTGTTTTGCTAAATTCATCTAAGGTAGGGCGATGGTAAAGTTTATCTCCCAAACTGGGCTATTTGTGAGACCGAAAAGGTGTGTTATTAATAATTCATAAACAGGGTCTATCTCTGGGCAAACCAGGACTTACCATCACCCTAGCCTAAGCCATAGGAGCTTTTTTCCTCCCTGGGTCAGTATTCGAAAATTTTCGCTCACAAATCTTTGGAAAAAGCCAGGACTGCTCCTGGTTAGTGCCAAAGCACTTTCTTTTTGAGCTCCTCCAATGGAGAGGTAAACAAATCAATTAAGTTAACTGCAAAAACTAACAAGAAAGATTGAGCTGACAATCAGGATTCTGGAGAAGCTAAAAATTCCAGGCAGCAGCTTCAGGGGAAAAGGGAAATGTGCCACAGATGGAGCTGTTGAGGCTGATCCCACCAGACCTCTCAGTGCTGGGTCCCGGTGTCTCAGCCAGCTTCAAACAGCCGAGTGGAGGGCGGGCAGACCCTGGTGCAAGTTTGCTGAGTTCCAGGCCATCATTCTTGAGGGTGTAATAACCATGGGCTGTAGCACACATGTTGAGGGATGAGGGAAAAAAATAAACAGAGAGACAAAAGAATGAGGATGCACTGCCAATTTCAATTGTGCAGCTTTTATTTTTAAATGCTTATCAAGCTGAGAGAGAGCAGAGTTCTTGGAAAACAAGGTTTCCTTTTTTCCAATGCCAGCGTAAAACACCCTCAAGGACGGGCACTGCACAGACTGTAACAACAAGGAACGTGGCTCTGCATCTCCCAGCAGCCAGGCCGCCATGGGTCCCACGCCGCTCTGATTTCGGCTCAGCTGAGAACTCAAAATAACAGGCCCACTGCCTCTGGTAAAAACTGCTCTTTTTAAATTTTTTATTAATCTCTAAACTGGCTGTGTTAGAGTTACAGCCCATTACCTACCAACTCTCTTCACTAATAAAATAAATTTGTAAAAGGCCTAATTACTACTTTTACTGAACTACACTGCCTGGGGATCGAGTATAGGAAGCCAAGGGCTCAACTAGTTGTCAGCTAGGGGATGATGGGAGGGAATGAGGGGAGGACCTGGAGTCACCAGCAGAGGAGAACATGAGGTACACGGACAAGCCGCAGAGCCCATGTCCAAAAAGAAACAAAAGGGCACTAACCTTGTTCCGAACAGCACCGGGAGGATGCATGCCATCATGGGATTTGGGGAGGCCTGTCACAAGTTACACAGGCCTATGCTGCCCACACCCCAGCTCAGTACAAAAAGAGAACTGCAGTCCAACACAGATGGACCCTGGCCGGACTCTCAGCAGAAAGCCTGGAGAGTCTGACCAGTAAGGAAACAAACAACCATCCTTCCCACCTATCCCACTCTACCCTTCCACACCAGTCCAGACTCCAAGGAGGAAAAACAAACAACAACAACAAAATGCAGGCAACTAATTGCACAAGAGCTGTACCATGAAGGCAAGGCGGACAACAACAACTTTTGGGCTGTGCCCTGCACCTCATCCCAGAACACTGATGACAAAGCTGGAGACGTTACTCACACACAGAGCCAGGCAGCCCCTCATCCAGGCTGGTGCTGAGAAGTCTGACTGGAAGCCAGTAGTCAACCCTGACATCCTCTTTTATAATAAGAGGTGTGTATTAAGCAGACTAGTCCAACTTCAGACAAAAAGTAAGGACAAAATGTGACCTTCATTCTTAATTGTCCACGAAGAACCCTCCTAGGCAAATCCCATGCATCTCCTGGACTTTGACAAATAGTATTTCTCCTCTAGAGAACGCTAAAAAAAAAAAAAAAAAATCAACCACTGCCAAAGAATCTCTTTTTAAAAGAATCCTGATAAGAAAACCTGCTCTGGCAGGTGAGTTAAACCTGTAGCAAACAACCCTTTGAGGGATGACCAGAATGGAACATGGTCTTTCACTGAGGCAGAGGGGTCTGCAGTCACTCTCTGTGTGCCACATGTCTCACCCTAAAGAACTGAGGAATGCTCTCAACAGGAAAAACACAGCAGCAAATGCTGTGATACCAAAGCCACAACTCCACAGGCCCCTGGAGCCTCTCAAACTAAGCTGCCAGCTAGGGAGCTAACACTAGCTCTGGATAAAACACAGCTCTGGTAGAGTAATTAATTTTTTTCTTAACTGGGATTACATTAATTTTCAAGGACTAATGGAGTCCAGCTGTAATGGGAAGAGCGGCTGCTGATGCACAAAGGCACTTGTGCATACAACATTATAAACACACACACACACACACACACACACAGACCTATAAAAAGGATCCACTATAACAGGATATTTTTAGTTTCTACAATGCTGCACTAAAAATACAGCCCCGGCTGATACATCATGGCAGAACTATTCTCTCTCTGTCCCTTCAGGAACAGTTTAAAACATTTATTTTTGTTTCCTTTTGTGATGGTCAGAGTAGAGAGAAAATAGCAGCTCATTGATAAGAGGAAACGAGAGAGACATGAAAAATTGAAAACTACCTAAAAACTCATGGAGAGGTTTATTTTATTAGTTCTTAATAAATATCTTGCAGATTTCCTCAGGAAATACACCAGATCACATGTAAAATAGTTTGATACTGATGTCAACTGCATCAACATATGAAGTCTATTAGGGTGAAGCCGCAGCAGGGTGATCAGCGTGCTGAAAAACTCCACAGTACTTGGGGGGGGGGGATCTCACGGCCTTCCAAATTCTTCGAGAGGTAAAAAAGTCAGCCAAGACGCAGAGAGAGAGAAAGAGAAAAAAAAAAGATCCCACATCCTGCTTTCAGCTGCCAGCAATGTGAAGTGCCCAGAGATTAATTCTACGTCTGGCCTGGAAATGTGACTTTAAAGCATGAGGGAGGGGAGTTGGGGGGGGGCGGTGTAGAGAGGAGGAAAGAGGAAAGAGAAGGCCAGGCTAACTGAGGCTGGCGGCAGGCCACCAACCCCCTCCCAAGCCATGTTTCAATGTAGACAGAAGTAAACCCCAATAGACAGCAGCGCCTCAGCCTGCCAGGCCCTTCCACCAGCTGCAGCGCATCTCGCTCTCTCCACTCAGCCCCAAGTGCAGATGTTCCCTACAGCATCACTTCCGTTAGACTTTCTTTTAAAGAAATAGCACACATATGTGGAGGCATTTCTACCACTTCCCAACAGGACTCTCTTTGCCTTTAAGGGCCTCAAAGTAAGGGCAGAACTCTGACAGCAGGTACCACAGTGGCCGAATGAGCTGTTCCAGTCTCCCTTTTGAAGGAACATTAGCGGTTAAAGAACATTAGTTAATTAACAGGAATTTCTTTATAAATTTGGCTTTCTAATGTCTTCAGAGGGAGAATCCCCAAAGTTTGGGGCTAGAAAAAAGGGGGAAAATCTTAGTTTCTCAAAGCAGTCTCCTGTAGCATTACCATCTCAGAGAGTTCTCTGATGGCTTTATCATCATGGAGCTTGCATAAGGCAGTTTAAAAGAATGTAAATATAATTTCTCATATACCTGAACTCATTATATGTAAACTCACATAAGTATAATTTAAATATAATTTCTTATATGTCTAAACTCATTTTTATGATCCCAGACCCTTGGTTAGTTAACCAATCAACCATTATCGATTAAGTACCTAATTTTGAAATCTACCTTGAACACTGTTAGGGATTTGATAAAATAACATACAATCTTTTGTCCTCAAGGAGTACATACTCTAATTGAGAGATCTATGCATTTTATGAAGACAAAATAATTGCATTTTCTAGAATAGCTGAATATTCTCTATTTGACCTATCAAGTTGTTGGTTCCTCTGGAGTGAAAGAAGAGAGTTCAAAGAATTAGCAATGTCAAAAGAAAGGACAGTTGGTAAACCCTCAAAACCAAGTTGCTTTGTTTGAAATTCAAACTTCAAAACAGAAAATCACCTTCCCTTACGGGAACATGAGAAATACTGACAAATCTGTGGCAAACATAGCATAGCAAAAAGGTTTATTCTTTTTTTCTTTTTTTTTTCAAATTTTTACTTAAATTCTTTTTTTTTTTTTAAAGATTTTATTCATTTATTTGACAGAGAGAAATCACAAGTAGATGGAGAGGCAGGCAGAGAGAGGGAGGGAAGCAGGCTCCCCGCTGAGCAGAGAGCCCGATGCGGGACTCGATCCCAGGACCCCGAGACCACGACCTGAGCCGAAGGCAGCGGCCCAACCCACTGAGCCACCCAGGCGCCCCCAAATTTTTACTTAAATTCTAATTAGTTAGCAGAGAGTGCAATATTGGCTTCAGGAGTAGAATTCAGTCGTTCATCATTTACACCCAAAACCCAATCCTCATCATAACCAGTGCCCTCCTTAATACCCATCACCCATCTAGCTCATCCCCCTCCATCTAGCCCCATCTAGCCCCTCCCATATCCCTCCATCAACCCTGTCTGTTCTCCATCATTACGAGTCTCTTATGGTTTGTTCCCATCTCTTTTTCCCCCTCCTGTCTGTTCATTAGTTTTGTTTCTTAAATTCCACATATGAGTGAAATCCTATGGTATATCTTTCTCTGATTAACTTATTTTGCTTAGCATAATATACCTTCCGCAAATGGCAAGATTTCATTCTTTTTGATGGCTGAGTAATATTCCTCTGTGTGTGTGTGTGTGTGTGTGTGTGTGTGTACAGACCACATAAGAAGGCTTAACTCATTTACTACTTCTTAAATGTCTTCTATGCACAAGGGACTAGAAGTAGAAACAGACTGAGAAGTGGTTAAGTAATCTGTATGTTATAGCAAATAACACAATCAGAATTAGAATCTAGTTTTATCTAACTTCAAATATTTTTTGTTATTACAATTTCTAAAAATATATTTCTTACAAAAATATTGTATTTACAGAAACTTGGAAAAACAAAAAAGAAAAAACAAAAGAAAAATTTAAATTCCACCACCCTATAGAATCATAATTAAGTTGTGAAGTACATCCATCAGTCTTTTTAAATAAATGTATATATAATGTTACACAAATGTGATTAATTACAAAGTTCATAACCACAATACCACATGACTTTCAGAGAAAAGAGAGATCACATTTTTAGCAGATGACGACACCCCCAAGATCAATCACCCAGGAAATAGAAATGTCACGACCTAACTCCATACAGCGCAACATACCTATCCCTCTCTCTGAGTTCCTTAAAACTGAAAAAATTTCAAAAATATCTCATGATCCTCTACTCTTCTGTATATCCCTAAGCCTAGGATAGTCAGGTACACTGACTCACTCAGTAGAAATGCTACTCTCCATACACCTTCCATAGAACCGCCAAAGCCAAAACTAACCAACGAAAAGGGCCATCAGAGATATGGGAAACACCTGTATGTAAATGTCTCCGGCTGAGTACGGTCCCATTCACTGGTGGATCAAAGGCCCCTACTGGCACAGCCTTACCCCCTTGGTACTCAGCTCAAAAGATGGTTTACTCCAAGTATTTTATACTCCAAAAGAAAGATGTCCTTCGGAGATGTTACTTCCTCAGTAGTAATAGTCTGTAAGTGCACAGATGATTCATTAGTTAGTGAAAAGTAGGAGAGCCACAAAAAGCAACCGTAGTCTTTCCTCCCTGAAATGGCAGGACAAAACGACTATTCACTGACTTACCCATGCTAACTTTCCAAGCTTAAACTATTCTCAGCTGGCAAGTTTCCACCCAAGATGAGGGGAGGTAAAGTACAAGGTCTGACCCTGACAATGCAGTTCATGACAACTCCAACCTTATCTCACTCAAAGGTAAGTAAATATATACACCAAGCTAATCTGCTAGTTAGGAACTTTTATATCTGATGCAAAAGATCTACTCTCACAGTGGTGCCTAAGAGGCTCAATCGGTTAAGCCTCTGACTCTTGATTTCAGGGTCACAGGTTCGAACCCCCACTCTCACAGTGTTGTTGTCACGTTATTAAGCATAGAGGGTTCCTCACATTTCTTTCCAACTGAATGAAATTACCTAACAAATAGTGCTAGAATTCCCTCCAGCTGATGGAGATTAAAATATATTTGCAGAGCTAGTTAAAAACTTGTCCAGTGGAGTTCCTCAAAAAGTTGAAAATAGAGCTACCCTACGACCCAGCAATCACACTACTGGGTATTTATCCTGAAGACACAAATGTAGTGATCCGAAGGGGCACAGGCACCCTAATGTTTATAGCAGCAATGTCCATAATAGCCAAGATATGGAAAGAACTTAGATGTCCATCAACAGATGGATGGATAAAGATGTGGTGTATATATATATATAATGGAATACCATGCAGCCATCAAAAGAAATGAAATCTTGCCATTTAACAACGTGGATGGAACCAGAGGGTATTATGCTGAACGAACTAAGTCAATCAGAGAAAGATAACTCTGATCTGAGGAATTTGAGAGGCAGGGTAGGGGTTGTGGGGAGTAGGGAAGGAAAAAAATGAAACAAGATGGGATAAGGAGGGAGACAAATCATAATAGACTCTTATTCTCAGGAAACAAGCTGAGGGTTGCTGTGGGGTGGAGGGATAGGAATAGGATGGTTGGGTGATGGACGTTTGGGAGGGTATGTGCTATGGTGAGTGCTGTGAAATGTGTAAGCCTAATGATTCACAGACCTGTACCCCTGGGGCATATAATATATTACATGTTAATAAAAATAATTTAAAAAAAAACTTCCCCAGTGGAAAGACCTTATAAAGGTTAAGAGCAATGGAATAAATTACAAATGATAAAGAATGACATTTCTAACTAAATGAAAATTTAAGGGACGCCTGGGTGGCTCGGTGGGTTAAGGCCTCTGCCTTGGGCTCAGGTCATGATCTCAGCATCCTGGGATGGAGCCCCACGTCATCGGGTTCTCTGCTCGGCAGGGAGCCTGCTTCTCTTCCTCTCTCTCTGCCTGCCTCTCTGCCTGCTTGTGATCTGTCTGTCAAATAAATAAATAAAATCTTTTAAAAATAAACGCCTGGGTGGCTCAGTTGGTTGGACGGCTGCCTTCGGCTCAGGTCATGATCCCGGAGTCCTGGGATCGAGTCCCGCATCGGGCTCCCAGCTCCATGGGGAGTCTGCTTCTCCCTCTGACCTTCTCCTCGCTCATGCTCTCTCTCACTGTCTCTCTATGTCAAATAAATAAATAAACTCTTTTATAAATAAATAAATAAATATTTTAAATTTTTATACAATATAAAAACAATAAACATATTTAAAAACCAAGCACAAATAAGAAAATTGCCAGTGAACACAGAAGGGACTTGCTATATTTACCATCTGTAAAGCTTATATAAACTGATACAAAAGATACTAGGTTGAAATGGGAAAATGAGCAAAGAATAAGGCTACACAGAACTATAAACAGTTTTTAAGAAAAGGGAAGAAAATGTCCATTCTCACCAATAATCAAAGAAATGCATTTATTTATTTGAGAGAGAGCAAGCAACCAGGGAGGAGGTGGGACAGAGGAAGAAGGAGAGAGAGAATCCTTTTTTTTTTTAATTGTGTTACGTTAGTCACCATAAAATACATCATTAGTGTTTGATGCAGTATTCCAAGATTCATTGTTTATGTACAACACCCAGTACTCCATGCAATATGTGCCCTCCTTAATACCCACCACCAGGCTCACCCATCTCCCCCCCACAAAAAAGCCCTCAGTTTGTTTCTCAGAGTCCACAGATTCTCACGGTTCAGGAGAGAGAGAATATTAAGCAGGTTCCATGCCCAGTTCAGAACCCGATGCAGGGCTCAATCTCACAACCCCGAGATCATGAACTGAGCTGATATCAAAGAGTTGGAAGCTACACCAAATGAGCTACCCAAGCACCCCAAAAGATGTGCAATTTAAAACAAGGTATGTTAGAAAACAGTTTAGCAGTTTCTTACAAAACTAAACATTGTCTTACCAAATGATCTAGTAATCTCATTCCTAGGGATTTACCCAAATGAGTCAAAATCTATGTCCACATAAAAGCCTGCATACAGATGTTTATAGCAGCTTTATTCACAATTGCCAAAACTCAGAAGTAACCAAGATGTCCTTCAATAGGTTAAATGATAAACTGTGGTATACCCAGACAACAGCACATCATTCACCGCTAAAAAGAAATGAGCTACCCAGCCATGAAAAGATGCAGAGGAACCTTAAATGTTTATCAGTAAATGAAAGAAACCAATCTGAAAAGGCTACATACTTTATGATTCCAACTATATGACACTCTGGAAAAGGCAAAACTATGGAGACAGTACAAAAATCAGTCATTACCAGAAGTTAGGGAGAGGGAGAGATGAAGAGGTAGATCACAGAGGAGTTTAAGGGCAGTTAAATTCTTCTATACTATACTGTAATGGTGGATACATCTAATTATACATTTGTCAAATCCCAACAGTAACCGTTAATGTAAACTATAGACTGTAGGTTACAATGACATGCCCATATAGGTTCATCAACTAAAACAAATGTACCACTCTGGTTCCCAATGTTGACATGCGGGAGATCATACATGTTTGGGGGCAGGCAATATATGGGAACTCTCTGCTCTTTCCAATCAATTTTGCTATGAACCTAAAACTTCTCTAAAAAAGAAAGTCTATTTAAAAGGAAAAAAAGATGGGTTTTCTTCTATCATTTATCCAACAAATATACTAATGTCTACATTGTGCCAAGGACTATAAAACATTAAAACCATTTTAATGCCAGCAAGAGGTGGTAGCTGGGCATTCTCAAATACTGCCATTAAGAGTGTAAGCTGGCACAACTTCTTAAGAAAGTAATCCAGCATTACGTATCAAAAGCATTAGAAGACTTCAAACCCTTTAACCCAACAACCGAGCTTCTAAATAATATGAAATGCTGACAAAGGTTTTATGTACAAAGATTTAATTACAGCATAATTCATAATACTAGAAAAGTGGGAAAAATGTCTGAAAATAGGGTAAAGATTAAGTGAATGTTTAACATATTCATATGAGAACGTTATTTAGCTATTAAACACAATTATAAAGAATTTTATAACTGAATACCTCTAAGTGAAAATAGTAGAGTCAAACATTTCATATTCAGTGCTTTTCAACTGTGTTAGAAAAGAACTTGAGGGGCACCTGGGTGGTTCAGGGGATTAAGCCTCTACCTTCGGCTCAGGTCATGATCGCAGGGTCCTGGGATGGAGCCCCACATCAGGCTCTCTGCTCAGCAGGGAGCCTGCTTCCTCCTCTCTCTGCCTGCCTCTCTGCCTACTTGTGATCTCTGTCTGTCAAATAAATAAATAAATAAATAAATAAATAACTTGAATTCACACATACACATAGGAATGAATGTCATTACTGGGAAGTTGGTTTACAGGTGGTTTCCAGCTTTTTTTCCTACTTGTTTTGATACTCTCAACAAAACTCAAAATGTTGGGGCACCTGGGTGGCTCAGTGGGTTAAAGCCTCTGCCTTCAGCTCAGGTCATGATCTCAGGGTCCTGGGATCGAGCCCTGCATCGGGCTCTCTGCTCAGCAGGGAGCCTGCTTCCCCTCTGCTCTGCCTGCTGCTCTGTGATCGCTCTCTCTGTCAAATAAATAAATAAATAAAATCTTTTAAAAAAAACAAAAAACAAAATGTTATATCTTTTAAAAATATTATTTAGTTTAAGTAAACAGAACAGAATTGCTCCAGTAAAGTGAGAGTAAAAATATGGTATATGAGTAAGGAAGGAGAAATAAAACTATTATGTGCAGGAAGAAAGAACAGAGAATAAATGATGGAAGATTTAGGGGATGAAAAAGGACAGAACTTATGCAGTTCTCCCAGAAATTTTGCTTTGCAGAGCCCCCAAAGACATTGACTCCAGGATTAGCAGTATATACCAAAACACATTTAATGTATTTTAATGCCATTGTTGTTTGTATTTGGAAATTATATTTTCTACAATGTCACCATACCAAAAAAGGGGGAAAGATCATGAGATTATGAGCGATGACCCCAGATAACAGATGCCCCTGGCCTTATCATTCAATCTTCATTGCCCAGCCTGACTTGTTGAACAGTTATTGAGAACTTACAGCACACTGGACACTATTCTAGAGGCTCATAAAACATCAGTGAATAAAACAGGTCAAGGATCCCTAACTGCAGGAAGTTTACATTCTAACAGAGGAGCAGTAGGAGAAAATGAGTAATCAACATATGCATAAAAAATAAGGTACTGGGGCACCTGGGAGGCTCAGTCAGTTAAGCGACTGCCTTTGGCTCAAGTCAGGATCTCAGGGTCCTAGGATGGAGTCCTGCATCAGGCTCTCCGCTCATCAGGCTCCCCGCTTGGCGGGGGGCCTGCTTCTCCCTCTCCCTCTGCCCTTCCCACTGCTTGTGCTCTCCTGCTCTCTCAATCTGTCAAATAAATAAAAATCTTTAAAAAAAAATTACTTAACATTTAGAATACAAGTTGTCAAAAAAAAGGAAAACTGAGCATGATAGAGGCAATCAAGGAGTTCAGGATGGGAGTGCAGCAGTATTAATAGGATGATCAGGGTAGGCATCATGGCAGTATTATTTCTGTAGACTTATAGGAGATGAGGTATTTGCCATGCAGAGAGCTTGAAGCAGAGCATTCCAAGCAGAGAAAACCGCTAATGCAAAGGTTCAACGGTGGGAGAATCCCTGCTCATCAGAGGACCTGCAAGAAGGCCAGCGTGGCTGAAGCACACTAAGCAAGCCAGGGGGAGAACAGTAGCAGCAAATGAGGTCAGAGAGAGGTGACGTGGGAGGGTGGGGAGGAGGGGGAGTTCTCTCGTAAAGACTATGGCTTTTACTCTGACTGAAATGGGAAGCCAGTGGAGGATTCTAAACAGAGTGACATGATCTGATGTTTTTAAAAGAATCACTGCTGTATAGAGAGCTGTGTGTGTGTGTGTGTTCAGAGGGAGAGACGGGAGGATCAAGAGAGACCACTTAGGAGTTTCAAGTCTTTCTGGATTGTCTTTCTCTTAGAGTTTAAAAAGAAGTTTATGGGGTATGAAGGCCATGTTTGCAAGGACAATTTTCTCTTCCAATGTGGAATCTTGAAGAATGTGTCAACAGCCTGCAATTGTGTCCTTAGCAGGCATCTCAAAATAATGATTACCAAACATTTCTCTCTGCTCATTGCCCTGACATGAGTTCTGGGCATCACCCTTTCTCAGGGGAGAGGTGAAAAGAGGTTAAGCAGAACAAGCAGTGATAACAGGATGATGTCACAGGTGTGCCTCAATGAAGCCCCCAGTGAGTTTGGCTCATAACCACTCTATAGTGATTTACTCTACCCTGCCAACGCCAGCTGGAGAAGGGATGAAGCAAGCTGACACAGCCATAAGCCTGGGGCAGGCATTGTAAGATCCTTCTCCCTCCAGGCCCCTGCCAGCCCCTCCCCTCTTCAACTGCTGATCCTTGCTTTAGAAGCCAAAGTGTGAACAGCACGTGTCTGGATTTCAGAACCTGTCCAGCAGTTGGAAATTCCCTACAGCGTGTCAACTGCTGCATCTGCTGCTGGCACTTGGGGCAAGGGATCACATGGGCATTTTCTGAAATAAGCTTCAAGATGGGAGTCCTATATCTGAAAAGGGGCCTAAAGAAGCCAGAAAACGGCAATTACAGTAAAATAAATTTCTAAATATGTGACAATCTGCCTTCTAAAAAGGAAACGGACACACACAAGCAAAAACAGCTCTAAGAACAGCAGAAGTCAAGAACAAAAGCACAGAGTACCCTGACTAATGGAAAGGATTTTATGGGCCAACAGGGTTCACCAGATATGTAGTGTAATGTGGCTGAAACTAGAGAGCACTCTCTTTTCCAGATCTCTAGCTCACACCCTCTTGGTAATAACTGGTTTCTGCCATTCCAGCTGCAGGCCTCCCTCTCCCCTCCCTTTACCTTTCTTCCCCACCCAGTGAGCTTTCTAAGTAGTCTATACCTTGAACACTTCTTGGAAAATTTTTAAAATGTGGGCCCAGTAATACCACATGCCATAAAACTCGACTGTAGGAGATGGAAAAAGAGTCACTCTTTGAAAAGCAGCCTACACATGCTTTCGCCACCCTGGATACAGGTGCCCCAGTCACATTACTCATGCAGAGCTACACAAACGCTCATGCCTGGTGGTAAAAAGAAAAAAGGAGTCACAGCATTTCCTCTAATAACATGTCAGGCAGACTAGTACCTTGATCTCCTCTCCCAAGGAAACAACTAATTATCCTGGAAAAAGTATTTTAAAAATCTTTTCAGAAAGCATACATGAGGTAGGAAATTAAAAAGGAATCTTCTGGTTAGAGATTGAGTCAAGATGGGAAACTAGAGATTTAAAGTGGGATACAGCCAGACTTTACCCTAAGAATGTGCCACTGGATGAACTTGAGCTTTGGTTTCCAAGACTTCATGGGTACAGCTAACCTAAGAGAGTACCCAAGATCTCTGTCATTAAGCTGGCATCCCACAGAGCTACATCCAAGGTATGAAGGTGAGTCAGAAATAAAGACAGCAATAAAGCCCCTTGAAAAGACACCTGGAAAAGTGACTATGTCAAACCCTGGGGCTGACTAGAAGAGAAAAAATACTGCACTGAAAATATGGATCATGCACAAGCCTTCACAGGCGTGTGCAGCCTGAATTCACATTACCTGAGTGGTCTGTAAAACCTCAAGCAAATATCTGAATTTAGAATGATTACTTTAGATTGCCCATCACCAGACTGTGGACAGAAGAACACCCAAATCCTTTTCCCATATTCATCCCAGATTTCCAAGAATTCACACTAATGAGATTTCATAGAAAATAAGGTTACAGAAAAAAAAATTTAATTGCACAGGAAACAAGGCACAGCAGAAATAAGAGATTAGCAGAAACTCACTTAAAAGGACCCCTTCTATAGAGAGTCTCTAAAATAATCCTGTTTAATATATTTTAAAGAAATAAAAGACGGGGGCACCTGGGTGGCTCAGTGGGTTGGGCCGCTGCCTTCGGCTCAGGTCATGATCTCAGGGAACTGGGATCGAGTCCCGCATCGGGCTCTCTGCTCGGCAGGGAGCCTGCTTCCTCCTCTCTCTCTCTGCCTGCCTCTCTGCCTACTTGTGATCTCTCTCTGTCAAATAAATAAATAAAATCTTTATGAAAAAAAAAAAAAGAAATAAAAGACGGGCACCTGGGTGGCTCAGTGGGTTAAAGCCTCTGCCTTTGGCTCAGGTCATGATCTCAGGGTCCTAGGATGGAGGCCTGCATTGGGCTCTCTGCTCAGCAGGGAGCCTGCTTTCCTCTCTCTCTCTGCCTGCTTCTCTGCCTACTTGTGATCTCTGTCAAATAAATAAATAAAATCTTTAAAAAAAAAAAAGAAAGAAAAGACAACCTCACAAATGTGTTCAGGGCACAAGAAGCTATTAAAAAAAAAGCAGATTTGGAAAAATATATCTGGTAATAAAAATATGTAATTGAAGTAAAAAACTCATTGGGGCATATTTATCATATTAGATATAGCTAAGGAAAGACTCAGTGAACTGAAAGAGTCATCTGCAATACAGAGTGCACACACACACAAAGTCCTAAAAATGAAAGACAGATTTAAGAAACATTAAAGACAGAGTAAGGTCTAAACTTTGACTAAGCAGAGTCACAGAAATAGAGAAAGCATGGCAGATATAATATTTTTTTAAAAAGCTAACAGTTTTCCCAAACTGCTGAAACTAACTCACAGATAGATGAAGCCCAACAAATCCCTAGCAAGAAAAATAAATAATAAACCCAAGCTTAAACCAATCATTAAAACTGTACAACATCAGGAAAACATCCAAAGAAAAGAGATTACTTTTAAAAGAGAAACAATTTGACTGATGCTTGGCTTTTAATCAGCAATGGTGAAAGCCCAGAGACAATGTATTATCTGAAATGGGGGCTTAAGGAAAAATAACTGTTAACCTAGAGTTCTATTATCAGTGAGCATAGGGCTTTCAGGGATAAGGAAAATAAAGCCTTTTCAGACAAAAACTGAAAAAAATATGTCATCAAAAGAACTTCACTAGGGGTGTCTGGGTGGCTCTGTCAGTTGGGACATCTGACTCAGGTAATGATCTCGGAGTCATGGAATTGAGCCCTGCTTTGCACCCAGCATGCACTCTCTTGTCCCTTCCCTCTGTCCCTCCCTGCTCCCCCACCTCATGGGCTCATGTGGGGGCTTGCTCTCTTTCAAATAAACAAACTTCACTATATATGTTCTAAAGAATATACTTCAGGCAAAAGGAAAATGATCCCAAGGTGGAGGGTCTGAAATGCAAAAAAGGAATGAAAAGATAGTAGTAAATATATGGGTGGGTCTAAACAAACATTTATCAACAAAATAAACAACAACAACAACAATTTGTCCTGGACGGTTTGAAAGGAAAAAAAAGAATGAAAATACATGACAATGGTAGCATATAAATTAGACATAGTGAGAAGACAATGGTGGGCATTTAAGTATTCCATAGTCCCTGTATTACCTAGGAGGAGAGTGAAAATACTGAATAACTTGACTTTTGGCAAGGTAAGTACACATGCTTTTAGTTCCTGGGGTAACCACTAATAAAAGAAAGGAGACTAGTAGGGAAAGAGTAGAAAAATAAATCTGAAAGAAAGTAAGAAAGAAGAAAAAAGGAAACAGAACAGATAATGGGAAAACCCTGGGAGAAAATATCTACAAAACATACAGCCTGGGTGGCTCAGTTGGTTAAGCACCTGCCTTCAGCTCAGGTCACGATTCTGGAGTTTGGGGATGGAGTTCTGCGTCAGGATCCCTGCTCAGCAGAGTCTGTTTCTCCCTCTGCTCCTCACCTCTCTCTCTCAAATAAATAGTCTTAAAAAAAAAAAAAAAACAAACCACCAACACATATATTTGACAAAGGGCTTATATCCAGATTGTAGAAGCCTGCTTCTCCCACTCCAGCTCCCCCTGCTTGTGTTCCCTTTCTCGCTGTGTCTCTGTCAAATAAATAAATAAAAACCTTTAAAAACTTTTCATAATAAAGGCAAACAACTTGATTTTTCAAATGGGCAAAAAACTTACACACACAGCAAAGAAGATATACAAATGGCAAATAAGCACATGAAAAGTCACTCCTCATCCTCAGTCACTGAGGGGAAACAGAACAAAATTAAAACCAAAAGGAAATGGTACCGCATACACACCAAAATTCCTAAGTTAAAGAGACTGGCAATACCAAATGTTGGCAAGGATGCAAAGGAACTAGAACTCTTACGCCCTGCTGTAAGGAATGTAAAATGATTCAACTACTTCAGAAAACAGCTGAGCAGTTTCTTATGAAGTTAAATATATACTTACTGTATGACCCAGGACATCTACTCCTGGGTATTTGCCCAAGAGATTAAAATACATGTTTGCAAAAGACTTTCATGAAGAGGTTCATGGCAATTTTATTCATAAGAACCCAAAAGTAGACACAACCAAAATGTGCATCTGCATCAACAGGTAACTAGACAAACAAAACTTAGTATATCCTTACAGTAGGATACTATTCAGTAATACAAAGGAATGAAATACTGATCCATATAAACAACATGAGTAAATCTTAGACACATTAAGCTGAGCAAAAGAAACCAGAAACAAGAGTACACACTATATGATTCATTTACACGAAACTCTAGAAAAGACATATCCAATGTACGGTGACAGAAGTCAGATCAGTGGTTTACCTGAGACCAGGGGTAGGAATGGAGATCAACTGGAATGGGCACAAAGAAAATTTTGTGGATGATGCAACATTCTGTACCTTGACTGTGATGATTAGTTATTCAGGTATATAAACAGGTATATAAATTGGTCAAACTCACTGAAATGCACTCTTAAAAAGGGTTCATTTTATTGTGTATAAATTTACCTTGATAAAACTGAATTTTAAAAAATACTATAGTATGTATAAATCCAAACACTCCAATAATTACAACTGTCAATGGGTTCAATATTCATAACAGCCCCAAAGAGAAAACAACTCTACTGTCTCAAATATCCTTAAAATAAGATGAGGTAAACTGTGATATATGAATAAAATGTAGTATTGTACCAATGAAAATGAATAAACTACAACCACACACATCAACATGGACAGAACTCACAAACATTACAATGAAACAAAATAAGCCAGAGAGAAAAGAATGTAAATAATATGATTAAGCATGATTCCATTTATAGGCAAGCAAAACCAAACTATGTTTTGTTTAAGAGTACATGCATAATTATAGCAACGCTATAAAGAACAGTAAGGGAATGAACTGCATAGGTCAGGATGACAAGTACCTGTAAGGGTGAGGGAGAACTACCAGGGGCACAAAACACAACAGGGAGCTTCTGAGGTGCTAACAACATTCTATTTCTTAACCTAGAGAGGGGTTCCATGTATATTCACTTTTTCATCTTTTCAAATGTTTTATACTCTCATCCTCATTTCTGCATGAATGATGTATCTACCTTCCCCCAGGCCAAAAATAAGAATCACAGTATCCTCTAAGAATGGCATGAGAAAAGCCTCTTCCTTAAAAGCAAAAGCAAGAAAGATAATAGTAAAGATCGTGAAAATAAGAAAAAATGTTCCTAAAAAGTCCTTTAAGAAAGATAGGGAGAGAAAGAGAAAAGGAGACTTTTCCCAAAAGTAACACAAACATTTCCCAAAGTAAGACAAACACGAATGTTTCTTTTCCCAACTGGTCATGAACAATGTTATTTGCTGTAAGAGGATGATATGCATGGAACACCAACAACTTTGATTCTGTCAAACCATAGCCTTCTGCCAGCTTACTACCTTGGCTACACCAGAGGTGCAAGCGGCCTGGGAGAATTCTGACCCCCCCTTAACTCCCTCATCTCTAACACCGTTCCTCTTCAGTCCCAAATCAGAATCAAGGATCACTTTTTACATCAAAAAACAGCAGCTGCTCAGTTTTGGAGAGAAGGGGGAGCAAGATGCTTGCATAATTAACTTTCTCAATTAAGTCCAGAGAAGTTTTTGTGTCTTCTGATACAGAAGGCTGGACACTTAAAATGCGGGTGTAATCTGCTAGCTGTGCAACCTTGCTTAAATTATTAAACCTTTCTGGTATGTTCCTGGTCATCTATAAAATAGGACACAAAATATCTGTCCCACCTATCTCTGATAGCTGATAGGAGAAACCAAATGAAAACACATGCAGCAACTATAAAAATGTCATCGGGCATCATCACAGTGTTGCTTTGCTGTAGTTATTATCGGTCACTACCTCTGAAAGCTACAGTTCTTCCTCAGACCACCGTTTAGTTGAGTACGATACAAAGTACAACTTATGCCCTCTCAGCCCATCCCCAGAACACACCCACTTCCCCTGTGTTTTCAACACACAGTACATATCTGGCCTGAGCCCCTGGTAAGCTACACATGGTAAATTTTCTCCTCAGGAAAAGCTTACAGAGAACTCTAGAAAGGCAGCTGAGAGCCCTACTGCCAACATTCCTGCCAATAATGTCTTCCTTTCAGAGTAAGTCCTTCCTGGAGCAAAAGAAAACCAAACTGGGAAGCTATAAAATGGCAAGAGAGAGGAGATATCCGGCCCATATGAACTCCTGGGCAATGATGGGACACTGCTCTTGATTCAGCACTCCAAACCAAAGCACCAAGGACACCAAACCACACAGCCACCTTGGGGCAAACACAGAAACCATTCCTTCAGCTGACACGGTAAGAGGCTTCATTTTATTGATGTGACTAAATTTTCTCATTTCTTTAGCTTCTCAGTTTACCATTTCTCCTGCCCCAAACTCAAGTAACAGATACATTCTAAAAACAAGGATCCTGGAAATCAGAGTCAGGAAAGATAGGGAGGTCCCCTTGACACACTCGCTTCTTTAACTTTTTCTTCTTTTCCAGGGACTTCTGAGGGAAGAAATCTGTGCTAAGCAACCTGCTGATAGTTACATCTCCCCCAGAGGGATAGAGGGCATAGCTGAAGGATGCATCCTCCTCTGGCCTGCCTTCTAAAGCCTAGACTCTTCTGACCTTTGAATCCATTTCTCACAAAACTTTTTGGCCAACCTGGCTCTTTCTTTGCTAATTTACTCTAAACTGAGTCATTCTGAAAATGAAGGTCAGGAAGTGCTGATTATCTGGAGAAATCTACCCGTGCGTGGATCCTTTAGGAGAAAAGCCCAAGGGCTTCTGCCAGTAGATATAGAGAAGGAGGAATGAGAGGGACAGTTTATACAGCTCAACTCAAGCCTAACCCCTTATGAAAGGTGGATTTCCTGTACAACTGTTCTGACAAGCAGAGGATTAGGCACTCCATACATTTTGCTTTGGTAGAGACTCAGACAGAAGTGAAATGCCACAGAGAAGCAGATTGCTATACTCAAGGTCTGTGAGGTGGTTGTAGCTGGAAAACAAAGAACTCTGGTTGTGATTCAGACTTCTCAACCAGAGTCAACCAGCATACACAACAGCAGTGTGAAGGTGTGAGGTCTCCATCTCAAGCATCCCAGCATCTGGGTTAACCACTACTGGTCCCATGTAGACAGCTGTGATCCTCTAATCCCTCTGGAGACACACATGTGGCACTCCCTCTGCCTCCTGCAATTCAGGGTTACTAACAAACCCTAAGAGCAAGAGTAACTGATAATGGAAGGAATGCCCATCCAGCCCGACCTCAATCCCAGCCCCAAAATGTTCCCTAAAAGCAGGGAGCACAAACGGCACACAAGACAAGTGTCTCTTGGGTGCCCTCTTGCTGCCACCTGGGCTTTTCTTGCAAGGCTAAAATGGAGGCCTAGCCTATGAACTGGTAGAGGAGGAAAAGGAGGAGGAAAAAGAGGGGGCCAGGGCACAGAAAAGGGAAGTTATTCCAGTGGTGGCCAATGAATAACATCCAATGATTTATAGGAAGTATAATCCAATAATACAGTAAAATAAAACAGTGTGTGCCTGAGATGGTTTTGATTCCAGGAATTATAAAACATATTTTTTTAAAAAGAGAGAGAGCAAGAGGGAGAGAGAAAGGGGGGAGCAGGGGAGGCCAGATTGGAGCAAATTGGGCACAGATGGGGGATGCAATGGGTTTCAGTGATGCCCTACCACAAATGTTGCTTCAATTATTCCTCTTCAAGAAACTAGAGTCTATTTCCTTAAATTACAGAATTTTCAAAAAATGAAAATTCTTGGGAGTGTTTATGGTTTAGATCAACAGTTCACCCTCCAACATCATGTCAGCCAATCAGACGGCCACTGAAGTGTTAAATGCTTAGGCACGTGGAGAAGGCCCCATTTCTCCCTTCCAGCTCAGGAATGCTGCAGAGAGATTACCAATTTTGACATCACTCTGGGAACCACCTATCTCACCACCACCCATCAGTCGCCAAAGGACAATTTTGGACACGGGCCAGGTAAGGAACACACTGTTCAATGAACGCTGGCTTGCCTGGAACTGTGGCCTTCTTCATCCATGCATTCAATACAGACTTATTGCTAAGAACCTCTCCAAACATCTCTCAAATTTATCCGTCCCCAACAACTTCAGTGCAAGCCAGGCTCTACAGTTTCACTGAAGTAGAATCTTTACAAAGGGCCCATGAGAGGAGGAGATAGATAGAAGTCTCTCCCATGAACAGTCCTCAATTCATAGGTTTTGAGATCACTGCAGAGATCTGAAAGTTTAGTTGGTTAAATGATGTAGGAGAACTCCATTTATTTCCCCCTGTGTGAAGGAGGAAATCTGTCCCATTCTCTGTCTTCCTGAGCTCCAGGGAAAACTATAATCTGGGAAAAGGGAAATAATGCCTTTTACTCACCACTAGCTGAGGTTTTTTTATTTTACTTTTTTTTACTCCATTTTTACTTGTGAGATGTAGCTTTTAAACAGTTCTACATCTCTCTTTACCACAAGGAAAGCACATTTAAAAATCAAGCTAAAGTGTTAGTATCATTTCTATTCCTGATCGATTGATATTTTGAAAAGAGGAAAGTTATACAAGGGTAGCACTGAACACAAACAAAAAATGAATCAGAGGCATCACCAAACAACATACTTTTTAGTAAGGACGTCCCTGTTGCTCTTCAAATCATACTCCTTAGGTACCACATCTACAAGGAAGGCCCAGGCACAGCCTGAAAGGATCCCAACTGCCTTGGGGGCCACAGATCACCTCTGCTTCAGGCTGGAATGTTCCTTCTCCACAGAGTCCAGGAACTGACATATGCAAACACCCACCCAGAAGGACATGTCCAAGAAAGAATGGAAAGAAAAATGATGGTCCAGATGTTCTGTAACTTGTAGTGACTGCCAAATCACCAAGACCCCAAGCACCTGGGAGGGCCAGGCAGCATCAGGCCCTCGCTTCCCGGTTTCAGCCAGCCAGGGTTCTGTGACTGGGTGGCGACTCTGACAGCAAGCAGAATGGCCTGGAGAGAAGTCTTCAGAAGGGCACCAGCTGACAGGACTTGGGGGCTGAACACTCAGGGCTGATTTATCACTTCCTTACTCATAAAAATGTGATTCAAACTGCTGCTGATTAGTGAAGGATTTAAATCTTTACCCTCTCCCCAACCCCCTTCTCTCTCCACCCCCGGCACAGATGCTGCTACTCAGCCACAACACCCCCTTCTTGCCACTGTCCGTGCAAGCACAGCGCAGGGGCCCAGAGAAGATGACTCATGTGCTGGGAAATGGAAAAGTGCATCTTCCCACCAACCAGCCCCGCTGAGTGCTCTGCTCACCCCTCTCCCAATGGCAGCCCACACAGTGGGGTCTGGACGGCCGCCTCAACTGCACACCGGGTACTTGGCAGCACGTCCGCAGAGCTCTCTGACCTACTTGAGTGTTATATCCTGTGGCCCAGGCTGTTTTTCCCTGAAATATCCTTGGAGCTTCTGACCACCTCAGCTCAGACTCCCCTTGGCCCCAGCTGCCTCCCAGAGGTGAGCATCAGGACAAGGCCAGAAATGAGCAATCTCAAGCCCAGGCTCTGACACGTCCTTCTTGGCGAGCAGGTCTTCATTATAACCAACCATGATGGAGAAGACTCCCAGAAAAAGAACCTTGGCCCCTAATGGGAGAATCACCTATTTTCTTCTTTCTCTGCTCTCACCACCTCACCTTCCTTTTCACCCATATTTTCTTAACCTTTACTTAACAGCAGCTACAAGAAAAGAACTCACTGGTGGCCTATGAAAAGGCCCAGGTATTCCTTTCCATGGAGCCGAGGCTGCTGCCTACAGATGCTTCGCAGGCAAGAGCCACAGGTCCTCTACATTCACACCTTCTGTGACCACAGGTCACTTGAGGCTAGAATGATACCGCAGCAGAGGCTGCAGTTCTGTGACGGGCAACTCACTGAACTCCATGTTGCTGTTAGAGGTAGGCAGGAAAATAAATAGGAGGGCAGCGCAGGAGGCCCCATCTCCCGAGTCGGGTGAGCTTCCCACCTGGTATGAGAACCAGCAGGGTAATTAATGGTGAAGGGATCAATCTCCCTCCCCTTAGGACTTCATGGCCCTCCATGCCAGCACTTCACAAACTTTATTTCCTCCTTCCTGGAAACCACCATTGCCTCTCAAGATGGCATGTTTCCTCAGAGGTGTTCTCAGGAATAATTAGCCAAGCTCAAAAAGGCACCTAAGCCTCTGCATCTCAACTTCTTTTTTTTTTTTTTTTTTAAAGATTTTATTTTATTTATTTGAGAGAGAGAGACAGTGAGAGAGAGAATGAGCGAGGAGAAGGTCAGAGAGCGAAGCAGACTCCCCATGGAGCTGGGAGCCTGATGTGGGACTCGATCCCAGGACTCCAGGATCACGCCCTGAGCCGGAGGCAGTCGTTTAACCAACTGCGCCACCCAGGCATCCCTGCATCTCAACTTCTGCTGGGAATTCTCAGTGCTGTAGGAGGCAGCACAGAGAAGAAAATCAGATATGATTGAAAACCCAGGTGGACGAGCAGAGGACCTTGCAGAGAAAGTCCCAGGTGGACCAAGTTTTCTTTCCTTCTTTTTTTTTTTTTTTTTAAAGATTTTATTTATTTGAGAGAGAGAAAGATAGAAAGCACACAGAGGCAGAGGGAAAAGCAGACTCCCCGCTGAGCAGGGAGCCTGATGTGGGGCTCTGAGCTGAAGGCAGACACCTAACCATCTGGGCCACTCAAGTGCCCCAGGAGCCAAGTTTTCAAGGGAAAGTGTGGCATACACACTCATCAAGGGAGAAACCCACCACCCCCAACACCAGCAAGCTGAGGCATAACCCCCAAGTACAAATGGGAAGGGAAGTAAATCAACTTCAGAGTGAGAAAGCACTAAGAAAAGATGCAACAAGAGAACTAGCAACACTCTGTCCAGAAAGACAAGGTCTGTTTTACAACAGAATCTGCACCGGACAATTTCCACTTCTTGGCATTTCAGATAATAACCTTCCAGCCCTGAGACCAAACACCTCTGTCAATGCTCTGAAACGATTCTTTGGCAACGTGGACCAAATAAACATGCAAAACAATGTCACCCCCATATTTCCATCAAGTCAAACCACATCATCCTTACCAAAGTGGGGTGGAGGGGGAGGGAAGGGATCCTGGTAACATCCTGCAACAGTGACCTGGTCATCAGAACATTTGGAAAATCTTGCCAATCAGCCCCTCCCTCCCCACCCCCCACATCAAAAAACCCCAGTATTCAGAAAAGCATTTCAGAATGCACACCAGTATAATGGCCAAATTCTAGGCCTGGTGATTTTTGTGCTTCCAGCTTGAGTCACCAAAGCTCATCAATTCACTGTTCGTACTCCCTGGCAGGCTCCCACAAGGGATAGCCCATAGGGAACTAGACTTTTCCATAGTGAACAAACAGGGTACATGAGTCCAGAAACAGCTATTCCCAAACCCTGCCAAGCGTATGGTCTCTGCAATGAAACATTTCAGCAATGCCTCTCCCCTGGGAGAGGCTCTGGGTCTGTAGCCTCCAAGAGGCCTTGCTGCTGCCTTTAGCATGGCCAGATGTGCAACAGCATCTCTGGGTTTGCAAATTAAGCTCTATACCCATGATTCCCTCCTTTCATCCCACCCAAGCACTAGAGAGTCATACA
Source organism: Neogale vison (assembly GCF_020171115.1). Taxonomy (NCBI): domain Eukaryota; kingdom Metazoa; phylum Chordata; class Mammalia; order Carnivora; family Mustelidae; genus Neogale; species Neogale vison. The sequence goes on along the minus strand of NC_058095.1, from coordinate 25,187,843 downwards.
GATTTCAGAGAGTAAATTAAAAATCTGAGAGGCAATGATAGGGAAGTGTGTGTATGTATGTGTGTGCATATCAGGGGGAATGTGTGGTAGCATATGAAAGAAGCTAGATTCAGACTTATCTATGTAGCTAAAGACGCTAGTCATTCCTTACCTTTCAGCTGAGAGTTGTGTACAGCAAACATGTTGATGGTCATAAGCTGCAGCATCCGGGTACTTCCAATAGGAGGGGGGCTGTGCTGCAGCAGCACCTGGAACTCCTTGAGGACCTTCTCAGCCACCACAGGGAATGTCTCCATCCTGCAAATAGAGCCAGCTCATTCAGGGAGGCATGTGCCCAAGAGCAGTTGGGGTGCACACGCATGTATGCATGCAAACTCTCACCACCCGCCCTGTGTCTCTCTGAAAGAGACCACTAATGTCTAGGATGTTTTCTTTCTTTCTTTTTTTTTTTTTTTTTTAAAGATTTTATTTATTTATTTGACAGAGAGAAATCACAAGTAGATGGAGAGGCAGGCAGAGAGAGAGAGAGAGGGAGGGAAGCAGGCTCCCTGCTGAGCAGAGAGCCCGATGCGGGACTCGATCCCAGGACCCTGAGATCATGACCTGAGCTGAAGGCAGCGGCTTAACCCACTGAGCCACCCAGGCGCCCCTAGGATGTTTTCTTTCACAAACCTTCCTGGTATTCTAAGGTTATGACCACGTTTAAGAGAAACAACAGATCAGGGATCAGAGATGGAAACAACTCAACCTCTGGATACGTTGCTATGAGTTATGAGGCTTTGGTATGCTGTTTCCTAACCTCTGGCAACCACTGGATTCAAGCTGAAATCAAAGTTTCTCTCTGAAACACTCAATTTTTGTGAACAGTGAACAAATTTCCTTAAAGCTCTACAACTTACATATCCCCCAAACTCTCTGGTATGAAAACTGTGTTCCATAAAAAGAGGTTCATGAGGCGTGCCTGGGCGGCTCAGTGGGTTAAGCCGCTGCCTTCGGCTCAGGTCATGATCTCAGGGTCCTGGGACTGGGCCCCGCATTGGGCTCTCTGCTCAGCAGGAAGCCTGCTTCCCTCTCTCTCTGCCTGCCTCTTCGTCTACTTGTGATCTTTGTCTGTCAAATAAATAAATAAAATCTTTAAAAAAAAAAAAAAAGAAAGAATGAAAGAAAAGAGGTTCATGAATCTAGAGAGTCTTCACTCAAGACTTTGCTTCAGGAAACCAGACATAGTTCTGCTGCTGTCTTTTGGTTACTATCGCACTAATTGCTCCACCTAGGGATCCCAGACTTCCCCTCGAAGAAACCCTAGACCAAGCGCCAACACCCCCCCCCCAAAATGATCTGTTTCAGTCTTTCCTGTGTTGCTGTCCTCCTCCCTCTCACAAGCCTCTGCTCATCAGGGTCTGTATGTTTTCAGGCCAGTGGAAATCTAACGCCCTGGCCAACTGCCACTCCCAATACAGGAAAAGCCTATAATGTAGGGAGGTAGAAATCCAGCCAGTGACCTAGGGCTCCTAAAGAGAGGTCATTCAAACCACTGCTTGCCAAATGTGGCCACTGAATCCCAAACAGTGGTGCATGCCTGGAGCTCCTTTGGCAACATGAACAAACCACAGCTCTAGTCCTCAGAAAATAAAAAGCAAATTCAAACTTGGTGCTAGAGAGAGAAACCAGGCACATGGGCTTTAGAGCCACACCGAACAATTCATGGTCAGCAAAGTATCTTTTATCCATCCTCTACCCCCCTCCTTGTGGTACACTGGGGGGTGGAGGGGGTGGGGTGAGGAACAGCTCCAGGCTGGATTAATAAATAGCTTCTGGAAAGCCACAAGGAAGGGAATCCTTTTCAAAAGATACAAAACAGTTTCAAGTTCTAGAGAAAGGTGCTTCTGGTTTCACCTGAACCTTGGCCCTTTTACCACTGAGTAGTACCATCCTCATATTAGGAAAAAAAACTCCAGAGCTTTCTGGCATTTTAGCAATGTTCATTCCTTGCCCCTGGATGGCAACTCCTATTACTGACCTTCTAGTACCCAGGAGTCATGCCACAGCTATGGGTCAATTACAGTTTATACTCCCAACTCCCTCCTCTGTTGAGCTGTCCTCATTTTCATTGGCATAAAACATGCCATGTATTTGCTTTTTTCCCCAGCGTGCCATTTCAAGTGCCCCCCCTTCCGAAAAACAAGGGGAAAAAAAAGAACCTTATTTTTCCTTCCAAAAGCTTCAGAACCATTAAAACTCTTGGTAGGTTTGGAATGGCAGAGAGTGATATGTTTGGGGCTGGAATGGATCCATTTTTCCCCATGGGCTATAACAAAGGTTTCATTTTAAATCTTGACACTGTGCAGCACTCTTTCTGGTTGGAGGTGGGGAGGGGGACTAGCACTTCTCATTACGAGAATAGCAGTGTTCACTCTGCTTGAAAAGCAGCCACAATGGGCAAGTTTCAGAGCCATGTGTCTCCGTGTTGAAAGGCAGCAGAGAGCCAACACAGAACGACATGACAGAGGTGTCATGTGGGACAGTCCTGCTTCGAAGCTGTGTCTGAGGAAGCCTCTTCCCCGGGATGGGAATTGAAACAGATCAGTTAACTCCCTAGGTCAGACTGAAGTCTCAGATGAGGACCAGGTCAAATGTTCAAACTTTTTTTTTTTTTTTTGAGTTAAAAAAAAAAAAAAGATCCTCCCTTTGCCTTTCAACTAGTTCAACATGACTATAACAAAAGAAAAAATCAAATACTTAAGGATTTAGGTGGTTTTTTTTTTAAGATTTTATTTATTTATTTGACAGACAGAGATCACAAGTAGGCAGAGAGGCAGACAGAGAGAGAGAGGAGGAAGCAGGCTCCCTGCTGAGCAGAGAGCCCGATGTGGGACTCGATCCCAGGACCCTGAGATCATGACCTGAGCCGAAGGCAGCGGCTTAACCCACTGAGCCACCCAGGCGCCCCTTAAGGATTTAGTTTAAAATAACTTCAATTCTAGGGACGCCTGGGTGGCTCAGTTGGTTAAGCAGCTGCCTTCGGCTCAGGTCATGATCCCTGCGTCCTGGGATCGAGTCCCACATCGGGCTCCTTGCTCAGCGGGGAGCCTGCTTCTCCCTCTGCCTGCCATTCTGTCTGCCTGTGCTCACTCACTCTCCCTCTCTCTCTCTGATAAATAAATAAAATAAAAAAAAAAAATAACTTCAATTCTGAGATATGAGGGAAGGTGAATCCACTCAGACTAAAGTAGCTTTGTTAGGTAATAAATGAGGGACATGGAGATGAAAGATCCTTCCTCAAGGTTCAATAATGGGGTTTCTGCTTCTCAGTTTTGTTACTAAAATGCTGATTTGAGCCTCAAACTACCTGTAAGTATTTTTACATCCTTCTCTTGCTCCACCCAATATTATAGAATAAAAACTATACTGAAATGGAGATAAATACAATGCACAGCTTATGTTTAGAGTTTTATAAAATTATTAAAAAAAAAAAACACAACACAGCAATAGCAGTAGCAGCAGAGGAGAGAAAGCATAAAAAGATGGTAATTTGGGGCGCCTGGGTGGCTCAATGGGTTAAAACCTCTGCCTTCGGCTCAGGTCATGATCCCAGGGTGCTGGGATCGAGCCCCGCATCAGGCTCTCTGCTCAGCGGGGAGCCTGCTTCCTCCTCTCTCTCTGCCTGTCTCTCTGCCTCCTTGTGATCTCTGTCTGTCAAATAAATAAATAAAATCTTTAAAAAAAAAAAAAGATGGTAATTTATAACAGCAAAAAATTGGAAAGAGCCTAAAATGCCTAACAATAGCAGATCATTAAGATTGCACATCCATATAACTGAATTCTATTTCTTTTTAATTTTTATTTAAATTCAACTTAACATATAGCATATTATTAGATTCAGAGGTAGAATTTAGTGATTCATCAGTTAGATCACAACACAAAACACCCAGTGCTTGAATTCCATTTTTTAAAAGTTGTATTAGATTTTTAATCATGTGGGGGAAGTTCAATATATATTGAATGAAAACATTTTTAAAATAGTTTAATATCCCTTGTTACGCACATTTGTAAAAAAATTAATGTGTGATATGTATAGATAAAAAGATAAAAATATACACCAAGTATTAAGGGTGGAGAGTTATCTCTGGACAGTGAGAAGATGGGCAATTTTTTACTTCTTCTTTACTGGGTTTTCTTAATATTTTACAATGAGCACTGTATGTAGTAAATAGATTTTTCCCTACAACAAATACGTCTGGCTTTTGTATATAAAACATTTATAATTTTAAAAATAAATCAAGACATAAACATTGCATTTTTCACAATTCAAAGACCAAGATAAATACATCAGTCTTTGAATTCCAAGAGACCTTGAAGCTGTGCAAATAGCGTGACTAAGCAAGCAAGTAAAAACTAAAGCGGTAACTTTAACCAAGGCAATAATGGGAAGCAAAATTATGCTATTTGTCACAAATCAAAAGTCTCTAGTCTGCCGACTTCCCAACCTCTCTCAGTGGAGTCCGGGCGCAGGTCTGATCGGCCTCTCACCAGGAAAGTGTCTGTCAGGAGCCCTACAGGATCCCTGCCTGAATCCTCTTCCTGAGCCTGAGACCTGAGAGGATTCGGTCCCTAGCCTTAAAAACTGCAGAAAATACAATCATTTTCAGGATAAGCGTTTTGCAGACTTAAGTGACTGCTTTCCAAAGTGATCTCTAGAGACACCTTGTCTCATTTGAATGGCAGTTTCAAGAAATCGGTCTTTCAGACAACCCTGGGACCTACACAGAGAGTGACTCAGACAGTGACTAACGGGACAGCACCCAACCTCTCAGATGCTGAGGAACACAGCTGGGCTAGATGACATTCTCTGCAGAAAAGAATCAGGCTTCCTAACTTTTTTCAACTTCTTAATTTTTAGGAAAACTGAACAAGACAGGAGCAATCCAGTAGCAAAACAAAAACAAACAGAACTAAACCATGTGACAGGATAGAGATGAGAGAAAAAAAAAACCATGGTGCTACACAACATAAGGACTAGAATGGACCCTGGACATCATCTATTTAAACTGCTGATAAGGAAACTGAGGCTTTGACTTGTTCCTTCTCGAGCTCTTGTAATTAGTCAGTGGTGAAAACAAAACTTTTTGGCACCTGATTCCACCTAATGTTCTGAACATCTTTTTCCCTGCACACAGAGGAGGGAGACTTGTGTTGCACACAGTAGGCATTCAAGCAGATACAGATGAGATTTGGAACACCTGGCACAGAGAAGACACAGGCCCAGAGAGCAAAAGCAACCCGGGGCTTTTCTCAAAAGGCAGACGGGACAGTGGATGTGTCTTCAGCTGCTCCCCATTACAATCTCCTCACTCTTAATTCATTTTCAACGCCTCCCACATTTCACATCTTCTTGGTAATTAGGCAACAGTCCATGTTGTTGTGTGTGGCTTAAGCTCACTCCTTTTCTAGTCTTACAGACTACTATGCTTCTCCCCCACCCCAATAGAAGTTACTGCTGTTTCTGCCTTCCAGAATAAACATGGGGCTCAATTCTTTTACTTCCAGGAGAGCACAAGAAGAATACTCATCAAGAGGCTGGAGTGCCTAGAATTTACATATATTTTCCTCATGTGAACACAACTGTAACTCATTTCTTATGAAGGTGAAAGTAGACTAGCCTTATTTTTTTGCCAACAATATGTTGTATGCAGGAATGGAAGACATCCTGAAAAATAATCTGGACCACAGCAAATCACCTCTGACAAATAAGATAATCTATTCTTTTTCAAAGACTTCCAGAGAAGAAAATTCCCAAACATCTTCCCTCTGTGAAATTTTCTTACACCTAACCCAAACCTCTTCAGCAGCAACATAAGCCTATTTTTCTCTTACTGTCATCCCAGAGAAATCAAAACTATCTGGTTATGACTCTTTTGTATTTAAACACAGGTTACCCCACAGCTATCTCTAAATAGACTTTTTTTTTTTTTAATCTTAACTTTCTGTGTGTGCTTTTTTTTTAAGATTTTATTTTTAAGCAATCTCTCCACCCAACGTGGGGCTAGAACCCACAACCCTGAGATGAAGAGTCACACGCTCCACCAACTAAGCCAGCCAGGTGCCTCTAACTTTAATTTTGTTGAGATTAAATTTTTCTCTCAGAAATAATTTTCCAGCTTTTTAATCATTATTGTGGTTCTTTTGCAAAGTTCCTCCAAAATATTTGTAACTATGAGGATTTTTTAGAGGGAACAAAATTAAGATTCTACCAAACATTTAGACCTAACAAAAATATATCTTAAATATTCCTACATTCTAGACCAAGATTTAGAACTTCTTTTTTTTTTTTTTTTTTTTTTAAGATTTTATTTATTTATTAGAGAGAGGGGGAGAGAGAGCAAGCACAGGCAGACAGAATGGCAGGCAAAGGCAGAGGGAGAAGCAGGCTCCCTGCCAAGCAAGGAGCCTGATGAGGGACTCAATCCCAGGACGCTGGGATCATGACCTGAGCCGAAGGCAGCTGCTTAACCAACTGAGCCACCCAGGCGTCCCATGATTTAGAACTTCTTTAGCTCTCTACATTTCTAAAAGAACAATGGTCCCAGCCAGGAGCAATTCCGTCCCCCAGGGAACATTTGGCATTGTCTGGTGACATCTGGAATTGTCATGACTGGTGGGGAGAGGCACAGATAGCACTGGCACGTAGTGGGGAGAATCCTGTGATGCTGTTAAACCTACAACGCACAGGACAGCCTCCAACAATAAAGAATTATAAGGCTCAAAATATCAACAGTACAAAGGTTGAGAAATACTGACTCGGAACACCACAGTACATGAAAATTTAACGAACACAGGAAAGGGGCAAAAATGTAGAGAAATACAGAGTGGAAAGGTAGTAAGATAGTAAGAAAGATTTTTAAAACGAGAAAAAGGATAATAAAGAAAAAAGGAGCCATAGTTCCTATTTAAAGTGCAACCTAGTAGTATTTCCTGCTATGATGCGTTATTTCATAAAATGACCTTGATAATAACATTTTGCCCACCTTGTAGCTAGAGCTTTACATGACTCACCAGTGATTGGCCCGGGTCTACTACAACCTACTACAATACTAGATCCTCCTCTCCAGTCTTTTACAATCTGTCCATTTCTTATAATGACTTATTTATTCATACAACAAATATTTACTGAGTACCTACTATATGCTAGGCACTGGGGATACAACAGTGTTGAGCAAAAACTCCTGCCAGGGTAGAGCCTATGGGGAGAGGGGATGGGGGAGGACAGGAACTACTGACACTCCTGATTTCCTTTTCCCAAGTGAATTGCTTTACACTTAGTTCTCCCAATAGAGATGCATCTGTTGGCACCACTCCAAGTTTCCCAAGTGATTTCAAAATCAAGACTATCCTTGTGCCAGCCATCACTATCACTCTTGTCCAGGCTGATGACAAATGAGTACGTAACAAGCACACTTTCTAATTCACCATGATTTTTTTAAACAGTGTTTCTTGAAGCAAGACAAAGCCTTTCTGCTTCTCCCATTAAGGAAAACTTCTAAAGCATTACAGATAAACTCAGAAGGTTACAGCAGAAAGTGAAGGAAACACTGACAATATTGGGGGATCTATAATCCAAGATATAACTCAAAGGGTAGTTCATAATAAAACCTCCAACTCAGAAAATATGAAGACGCAGATGAAGACCCATGAAAGAGCATGCTGCCACTTACTCATCTCCTACACTATGGAGGCATTCAGCACACCTCTAGGTCGGTATAGTTATCAGGCTTTAGGATCACTGGTTTTATACAGTGAGGAAAATCTCTGATCCACGAAAGGAATACTCAAGACATGATCTCTTTCCAGGGATTTAATGGATGAAGTAACAGGGTTTTGCACACACCATCCTCCCTGAGATTTTTATGTAAATCCACGGTGGATGGGGAAACCAAAGAGAAGTCTTAGCATTTACAGAGATCAGCAATATGGTGCAGGAACCTGAGCAGAGAAGAAAGGGGTATGGTTCAGAAGGATGAGAAAATGTGAGAGGAAAGAAAATGTTACTCTTCTCTTTAAAGGGAACATTAATGGACAGCATTCTCCCCAAGGAGAACCCCTGGTAGCTGTACCCAGGGATCGAGTATGACTTCCTTAAGGAGCTCACTAGAGGCTGAGCTGTAAGGCAAAGGAAAGAGAAATCAGTGGGATTAGAGGTGGGGGTTGGATGTTTAATAGGGGGCTTTAATGAAGATAGAGAAAGAAGAGACAGATGGATGCAGAATAATAGTTCCCAAACTTCATGAGCAGAATGAGTGAAGAGAAGGTGGAGGCCTCTAAGAATTCACACCCTGTGCCCTCAGTTACAAACACAGTCTAGTTGCTAACAATATTAAATTCCAAAATGACTTGTAATGTAGGAAAATAAAATAAACATCCTGCACACTTACCCAATCCGGGTAAACAGCTTCCCATGGGCATGGAGAAAACTGAGGATGAACCTTTTGTTCAGCTGCATGGGAAAAAGAGAGAGGAGAAAACAATTAAACTTTCCCCAGTTTCCTGTTACTGAACACAGTCCCTAGTGACACAATAACCTGGCCAGGGTCTAAGGGGTGGGCACTAGGGATGGGAACCAAATGAACATGCCCAAAGTCTCACACAGACCCAGGGCACATGCCCAACAGCTGCCGATCAGCTGAGCCAACATGACAGCAGGCTCGGTGAGTGGATAGCACCCTCTGCTGGCAGTGGCGCCCATGTGCAGGGAATACAGTGTTGATCACTGGCGCTCTCAGATCTAGGAGTCATTCCGCCCCACAAAAATGGAAATGAAACAATGACAAGGATAGGGAAAATACTCTGATTCTGTAAGTCCCTAATCTTATTTATAAGCTATTTTTCTACCTACCCAAGAAAGCAGGGCTCTGTAACCATGGATAGGGTAATTCAACACTAACCCATCAAATTGTACTTCTCCAGGTTTTAAAACAAAAATTCAAGTTCTAGGTCTAAAGCTGAAAATTCCAGTGTCTACAGGGGCCAGGTACAAAATAGGTTACTGGGAACAGTAGCACTTGACGGCTGTTCCAATCCAGTTCTGTTCTTTGTAGGCCCAGGATCATCATCTCTTTCCTTTCATTTTTCCCCCTTTTATTTTTTTTTAAGATTTTATTTATTTATTTGACAGAGAGAGATCACAAGCAGGCAGAGAGGCAGGCAGAGAGAAAGGAGGAAGCAGGCTCCCTGGTGAGCAGAGAGCCCAACACGGGGCTCGGTCCCTGGACCCTGAGATCATGACCTGAGCCGAAAACAGAGGCTTTAACCCACTGAACCACCCAGGTGCCCCTCATTATTCCCCCTTTTAAAGAAAAGCTAAAAGCTAGGTTTTTATATGAAAACCTCTGGCTTTTTAAAATGTTGGCTACTAATGGGAAAAGTTAAGATTTTAGGCAAGCCAAAAACACACATTTGCCAGCCACATCTGGCCCACAAGCTACTAAATTTACAATTTTCAGTTCAAGGCTCCACAAAATCTACTTCTATCAACACCAAGGGGAGAGATGACTGATCAAACCAAGGGTTGGGGGTGGGGGTGGATTCAACTCAAAGAAAATGGAGATAATCTAAAGACCAAACCTTGTTGTCATCTTGCCCGATCTCCTAGAATCAAAATGCGCAGGGCCCAGTAGTCAAACAGAAAGAAGAGTAAAGAATCTTCATCTCAGGAGGGTGCTCAGAGCAAGGAATAGTCCAGCACCTCTGGATCCTTTGCCAGTAAGAAAAACTCTGCTGGTTTATGCTCTTGCAAAAGAGAACACCGATCAAATTACAGGAGTTCCATCTATTTCATATGTAAGCTAGGTGTGGGTAAAGGAGTGTACTCACAACTCACCGTAACTTCAACAACAAACTCTGCATACAAACTTTAGTTTTTATTTTTGCTTAAACAAATTATATTTAATCAGCAATACTAGATCAAGCATTGATTTATATACCTAAAAAGCTCAAGATACTTCATTGATGGTAACCTGTCTCTACAGTGAGGCAAGTCAGGGCCAGGAACGCTGGGTTCCATGAAAAGAACGGAAACTGCTAGAAAACAAAGGAACTGTTGTGAAATAAATTGCCAGTGACCATATTACTGTTAGCGGCAAAACCTGGGCTAGAATGCAAGTCTCCAGATCCACTAGTAGAGGAAGGTGGTGAAAAACATGGACTTTCCTATCAAACCTCTGCAACTTACCTACCGTGGAATCTCAGGCAACTGATCTAACCTCCCTAGGTTTTCGTTCTACACAACGGAGATAATAGTACCTGTATATTAATGGATTGGTGCATGGCATAAGGCAAGTAAAAACATGCTTACATGTTGTAAACACTCGGCTGTTAGCTGAACATTCTCTCCCAATGAATGATAAAGCAAGCAATAAAATGTTAACTGAAGAATCTGAGTAAAGGATATACAGAATTCCTTGGATTATTCTTACAACTTTTCTACAGATATAAAGTTATTTCAAAATAAAAAGGTAAAAATGTAAAAAGTAACAAAAATTTTTTAAAAAGGTAAAAACGTATATATTCTCTCTCTATTCCTATTTTAGCTTAATTATCCCTTTCCCACAGCTATCAATCATGAACTAGTTAACTCGCCCATAACCAGGAGGAATGCTGGTTACATTTATATAACAGGTAGGCACAGAATGATACCAACTCACTTCATTCAAGCCAATTAACATTCCCCAAGCCCTAAGGCAGCTCAGAAATTTAAGCAACTTAAACCAGCAAATGGCAGAGTTAGACCCTGAACTCAGGTCTTGTGGTTCCAAAAAAGTGTTTCTTCTTCTGTACAGCAAGTATCACAGGAAGATAACCGATGAAATTATTCATAAAGGAAGGAATGATGAGGAAATAAGAGTAACTAAAAAGCACTTCAGTTTTACTTTTAAGTTTTCCCATGGGGTAGGAAACTCATACTGTTATGACCTACAATACCTCCTGGATTAAAATTAGCGGTACTCGATCCCAGGACCCCTGGATCATGACCTGAGCCGAAGGCAGCGATTTAGCCCACTGAGCCACCCAGGCGTCCCAGAAGCTTTTTTAATACTGTGGTTCTATCCAGGTGCCTGGGGGGCTCAGCTGGCTGGGTGTCAGACTCTTGATTTCAGCTCAGGTCATGCATGATCTCAGCGTTGTGGGATCGAGTCCTGCATCAGGCTCTGTGCTCAGCGTGGAGTCAGCTGGAGATTCTTTCTTTCCCTCTTCCTCTGTCCCCCTACACCCCATCACCCCACTCAAGCTCTCCCTCTCTTCTCTAAATATATAAATAAATAAAATCTTTTTAAAAATTACTGTGGTGGGGCACCTGGGTGGCTCAGTGGGTTAAAGCATCTGCCTTCGTCTCGGGTCAAGATCCCAGGGTCCTGGGATCGAGCCCTGCATCAGGCTCTCTGCTCATCAGGAAGCCTGCTTCCTCCTCTCTCTCTGCCTGCCTCTCTGCCTACTTGTGATCTCTGTCAAACAAATAAATTTTTAAAAAATCTTTAAAAAAAAAAATACTGTGGTTCTACCTATACTTCCCAAACACCCTTCCCTTAGAATGGTAGATGAAGCCCATAAAACTACCTCAGTTAATACTTGCCATTATCATACTTCAACTGTATTTAGCAGAAAGTAGATTTCAATGCATTTTCAACTAGTGAGAGTGAAGGGAATCTTAGGGAACTTTTTCAAACTGTACACACATTCTCCCTGACGTTGGTTAATGAGAACCACTGTTTTATTTTTAGTCTGAAAGTCTCTGTCACCCTAAATATAGTTTCTCTTTATCGTCAATACTCAAGTCAGAAAAAAGCTAAAAATGCAGATGCATTATAGAGAGAGGTAAGGCATGTTATATTGAAGAAACAGATTTGTTACACATTGATCAAACGGGCCTAAGCAGCACTGTGTGTAATACTCCAGCCTAACTTTTGGAAAAAAAAACTTTGGATACCAAGTCCACAGTACGAAAATTTTAGTCTGAACCTCCTCCCTCTCCAACACATCACCTTGTTTTGGCGACTTTTTAGTTCTTAACAATACACTCAGATGGGCTCTCTGCTCAGCAGGGAGCCTGCTTCCCCCTCTCTCTGTGCCTGCCTCTCTGCCTACTTGTGATCTCTCTCTCATTGTCAAATGAATAAATAAAATCTTTAAAAACAACAACAACAATACACTCAGATGGTCTCACTCAAGTACCGAAGGAAATGTTACCTCTTTGAATGTGAGACTATCTGCCTCCGGATCTTCCTCACATATTCACACACTGTTCACCAAAAACATTTAAAAATGCTTCTTGGGGGGACGCCTGGGTGGCTCAGTTGGTTGGACGACTGCCTTCGGCTCAGGGCGTGATCCTGGAGTCCCGGGATCGAGTCCCACATCAGGCTCCCAGCTCCATGGGGAGTCTGCTTCGCTCTCTGACCTTCTCCTCGCTCATGCTCTCTCTCACTGTCTCTCTCTCTCAAATAAATAAATAAATAAAATCTTTAAAAAAAAAAAAAAATGCTTCTTGGGTATACCCTGATAGGCAACATTAGAATTATTAAGGGGCTCTTGTCTCTTTAGTTCAAGTCCAAAACCAACTCACTATGGACTCCTGAGTCTTTTATAAACCATCTAAAAGCAATGACCCAAAGAGACATTAATGGCAGTGGCCGGATGGGTAGGTCTCTGGACCCTCACAATAAAGTCTGTCCTGCCATTAACTTCAGAATTGTGAGTGAAATGGTTTGGGCTATTCCTCAACTACAAAAGAGAATTTCCACCATGGATACCACCTACCTCAGAGCTGAAAGAATAAAATGAAATAATACAAATTAGAACATTTTGAGGAATAAAGGTTTTATGGAAGCCCTGGTAACTGTCACTCAGAACTGCCTAAATGCTTTGTGAACTATGGAGCAAGGAAGGAAAGAGAAGCTGTTCAGAGGCAGCAATACAATACAGGAGGTAAGAATTCTGAAAATATACCCAATTTTAATTCCTAAACAGTTGCTCTTACTTTTGAATAGCTGTATGGAAAACTGAATTTCTGAGAAGTGAATCATTTTAAAGACAGTAAGAGTACTCAGTACTGAAAGAAATTTCAGGGGCGCCTGGGTGGCTCAGTGGATTAAGCCTCTGCCTTCGGCTCAGGTCATGATCTCAGGGTCCTGGGATCAAGCCTTATACCAGGCTCTCTGCTCAGCGGGGAGCCTGCTTCCCCCCCCACCACCGCCTGCCTCTCTGCCTGCTTGTGATCTCTCTCTGTCAAATAAATAAATAACATATTTAAAAATAAATAAATAAAAGAAATTTCAGTGTGGATTTTTACAGTATTGTGGACAGCATAAATTATCATTCTCTTAATTTATCCATCTGGAGCACCTCTATAGATATGCCAAGTATTTAAAACAAAACAAAAAAACTAAGTAATTTTTTTTAAAGATTCTACTTATTTATTAGAGAGATGGAGAGAGACCACACGTAGGCAGAGCAGCAGGCAGAGGGAGAGGGAGAAGCAGGTTCTCTGCTGAGCAGGGAGCCTGATGCGAGGCTCAATCCCAGGACCCTGGGATCATGACCTGAGCCGAAGGCAGGTGCTTAACCAACTGAGCCTTCCCGATGCCCCAAAACCTTGTAATGTTTTAAAAGGGAGGGCTCTATCCTCTTATATAGGAGCCAACATAGGTGGAAACCCAAATTCCAATGGTACCTGTTAGCAAATGTTCAGGACTTTCAGAGCATGCAATTAAAGCCCATTTGCAATCTCCCTAAAGCACTGAGCTCACAGGGTGCAGGCAAATGTGAGCAGAGGTGATGCTGTCCACTTTCATCCCTGTGCTCCTCCCATCCCAGGCAAAATCAAGAACAAACCGACAAGACAGGGTCCCCACTGCTAAAGAACTTGCAGTCTAAGAACAAAAGACAAATAATATCCCAACTTACCATCTCCCCATTTATGCTCCAAATCCCAAGACAAGGCCTGTTGGCTAGGAAGGTGTCAGGGGGCACTCTATTTCCCTTATGGTTATTATCCCTCGACAAGGGAAGTTTTTGGAGAATGCAAGATCTAAGGAGATTATAAAGAAAGTGAAGAAGGGAGTCCTGGTACACAAATGTGGCAACCGATCAGTAAGTTAGTAATGGAACAATCATTTTAGTAAAGGTAAAAATTATTCATGGTTGGAGGCGCCCAGGTGGCTTAGTCGGTTAGTCTGCCTTTGGCTCAAGTCCTGATCTTGGGGTCCTAGGCTCCAGCCCCGCATCAGGCTCTAGCCACAGCAAGGAGTCAGCTTCTCCCTCTGCCTCTCCCCACCCCTGCTTGTGTATGAGTGCATGTGTGCTCTCTCTCTGTCTCAAATAAATAAATAAATAAATAAATAAATAAATAAATAAAATTATTCATTAGACTTTCAGTATTCCTCCTTCCAGGATACACATAAAGAAAGAAGTACACGGGCGCCTTAGTGGCTCAGTGGGTTAAAGTCTCTGCCTTCACTCAGGTCACAATCTCAGGGTCCTAGGAATGAGCCCCACATCCGGCTCTCTGCTAAGCAGGGAGCTTGCTTCCCCTTCCTCTCTCTCTGCCTGCCTCTCTGTCTACTTGTGATCTCTGTCTGTCAAATAAGTAAATAAAATCTTTTAAAAAAAAAAAAAAAGAAAGAAAGAAAGAAGTATAGGCAAGCCAAGCAGTATGACTCAAATGCCTCATAGGAAGACAGAGCAAATCAAAATCAATCCTTCCATTTCTTACTTGGACCAAACCAAGGTTGAGGTAGAATAGGGACAATGATTACTTCTCACCTTTAGTTTCTCCACCCCTGAACTGTTCTGGGCAAAATGACAGCTCAATTAGTTCTAACTAAGCCCAAGTTCCATGTAGAGAAGTCCTACTTAGAGAGCTGGATCTGAGCCATGTGAACTCAAGTGTAAAACATGCCTCTTAAAACCACCTCTTCCAAGAAATGCACCTCTTGAAACAACGGCTCTCATCCTCACACTGCAGGTTAGTGCTGCCTCAACAACGTTTTATGTTAAAGCCATTTACATGCTATTACTTTCTTATCTCTCTTTAAAGCCAACAGCCCAGAGGGAAATTAGGCTAAATGTCAAATCAGCAGTCAGGTCCAGAAAACCCAGCCAACAAGCAGAGGGACAGTCAGTACCCAGCTGGCTCTCAGGAGGGAAACTAGCACTAGGTCTGAGGAAAAGAAGGAACCCTGCTCTATCTCTTCAATGAGGTGGCGGAGCGGTTTGGTGGCAGCAGTCTTGTGACAGATGCAGAGATGCAGATCTTTGTGAAAACCCTAGTGGCAAAGACCATCACCCTTGAGGCCAAGCCCAGTGACAACACTGAAAATGTGCATGTCAAAAATCCAAGCCAAAATCCAAGACGAGAAGGGCATCACGCATGACCAACAGCATCTCATTTTTGCAGACATACAGTTGGACAATGGCCACACTCTCAGACCACAATATCCAGAGATATTGTGCATACTGTACTTGTTGCTTCACCTTTGAGCTGGCATCACCCAGCCTTCCCTCCACCAGCTGGCCCAGAAACCCAACTGTGACAAGATCATCTGCCGTGAGTGTTCTGCTCACTTGCACCCCCGTGTTGTCATCTGCAGTAAGAAATGTGGCCTCACTGGGCGCCTGGGTGGCTCAGTGGGTTAAGCCGCTGCCTTCGGCTCAGGTCATGATCTCAGGGTCCTGGGATCGAGTCCCGCATCGGGCTCTCTGCTCAGCGGGGAGCCTGCTTCCTCCTCTCTCTCTCTGCCTGCCTCTCTGCCTATTTGTGATCTCTCTCTGTCAAATAAATAAATAAATAAAATCTTTAAAAAAAAAAAAAAAAAAGAAATGTGGCCTCACCAACAACCAGTGCCCCAAGAAGGTCAAATAAGGCTCCTCCTTTGCCCACACAGAGGCCTTCTGCCAGAGCCTCAAGGCCCCAGGGTCTCAAAAAACTTTCCTTTTCATTAAAAAAAAAAAAAAAAAAAAGGAAAAGAAGGAACCCTGAGTGACTATCCTGCATTTATTGCTTGTTGTTTACTGAGCAAAGGGATGAGTACAGAATGATATGAACAGAGACTACTGGTCTTAGAATTAAAGACCTGGGTTCAAATTCTGATTGTGCCATTTATTTACTATATCACTAACAGAAGTCACATCGACTTTCTAAAGCTATTTCTTCAACTATAAAATGAGAAGGGTGAGTGAGATCAATATTGGTAATTCTATAACACTGAGTGTGTATGCATCACAATAAGACCTTCTGTAAAAAAATAGATTCCCCGGTCCTACAGGACCAGAATCTTCAGGGTGGGGGAAGGTGACTGCAAATCAGCATTTTCAAAAGGTCTCCAGGTAATTCTGAAAGGCAATCAGATTTAGGAACCACTGAGCTAGTGCTCGCTTCGGCAGCACATATACTAAAAAAAAAATAGGAACCACTGAGCTAGATCAGGGGTCAGCAAACTACAGCCCAAGGGTCAATAGGTAGCATGCCACCTATTTCTATATGGCCCAGGAGATAAGAATGTTTGTTTTTATTAATATTTTATTTATTTATTTGAGAGAGACAGAGACAGTGAGAGAGAGCACAAGTGGGAAGGAGGAGGAGAAGCAGACTCTCCGCTGAGCAGTGAGCCCAATGCAGGACTTGATCCTAGAACCCTAAGATCATGACCCGAGCCAAAGGTCAAACACTTAACCCACTGAGCCACACAGGCACCCCTGTTTTTTTACATTGCTTTAATGGCTGGAAAAAAACTCAAAAGAATATTTCATGACACAGAAAAATTGTATGGAATGTAAATTCCAGCATCCACAAATAAAATTCTATTGAAATACAGCCACCCTCATTTCTTTACATCTTGTTTGTGGCTACCCCTACAAAGGCAAGGTGAGTAGCCTCAGTAGAATGTGTGCCCCAAAAGCCTAAAATATTTACTCTCTGGCCCTTTACACAAAAAGTTTGCTGACCTCTTGGCTAGATTTATAACACTAGGGTCTGAAAAATTTTTCTACCTGCACAACACTTGATGGCTACCACACACATCTACTGGAAACACCAATGACTCTCACAAGCTGACAGGTAAAGAAGGGTAGGGGTGCCTGGGTGGCTTAGTGGGTTAATCTTCTGCCTTCAGCTCAGGTCATGATCTCAGGGTCCTGGGATCGAGCCCCACACTGGGCTCTCTGCTCAGCAGGGAGCCTGCTTCCCCCTCACTCTCTCCCTGCCTCTCTGCCTACTTGTGATGTCTGTCAAATAAATAAAATCTTAAAAAAAAAAAAAGAAGGGTAATGAGGAGGAAGGGAATCACCTATCCACAGCATTCCTTCCAATTCTAAAAAGCCTACAAAAGTATGATTCTAACTAAAGCTAACTTTTCTTGTCAGCTTTTGAGTAAGCACCATCCTGTTCTATGATAGCACCAAAAAACAAAACAAAACAAACAAACAACAACAAAAAAAAAACCAGCAAATGCTGAAAGAGTGCTGTTCTCAAAGCTTTTGAACTCAAAAGCCCGGAAGGCTACAAAGAAATATAAACGGGGCTCTCCAGGTTTCCACCTTCAATGCCATTATGGGGCTAAGTGACCAAGTAGAAACAGAACATACCCAAAACCAATAAAGTTTTTACTTAGGCCAGAGGGCCCCTGGACACTTCCCAAAACATCCGTAATCGAGGGAAAGTGCCAGATTAAGGTTTATGAATCCATATGCTGTGGTCTGACAATCTGTAACAACCAGCTCAGAAGTGCCACCAGCCTGACATCTCAAGGTATACAGAGAAAGAGAGAAAGTTCAGCCAAAGGGCAGCACTGTTGCTCTGACTGGGCTACTTTCTGAATGACTCTTCCTTCTGACTCATCTCTCACAGCGCCTGGGAACTCTCATGCCCATCCACCTGAAAAGTAGGTGAGCTGGGACACCCTATGTCTGCACTGCACAAAGTGAGAAAGAAGAGGAAATGGCTGAAGCTCCCATGTGGTGATCAGGTGGGTAACCAGAAAAACAGTTCTCCAAAAGCACATACACAAGCTCAAACCCATCCTATAAATGAGTGGGTTGACGGAGTGTGAGGGTGCTGAAGTCGTTTGTTCACTCAGCAAAAACTAACTGTCCACCTTTTACGTACAGGACACTGAGTGAACCAAGAACAAAGGCAGAGATGATCCTTGCTCTACGGGTGATGTCATAATAAAGTACCATAATTAGAGACATACAGGATGCTCTATTCCACTGCAGGGGCATTAGAGGATCTCAGAGGAAGAGATCCTTGAGTTGAAACCTGAAGGCTGAGTAAATAGTTGGATTTGGATCAGGCAGAGGGTATTGCCTATGTGTCACAAGTAAATGAACAGCATGTGTGGTGGTCCCAAAAGTGTTATGTGGTAGACTGGCGTAAGCAGGTGAGTGATTCTCCAAGAGGGAGGCTGGAGAAACAGGCGAGTCAAGTTGTACTCTTTAGTTAAAAAGTTTGATCTTAATCAAACTACTGAGAAATGCTGAACAGGGAAGTGACATGAGCAAACCTCCATTTTTGAAAGGACATTCTAACTACTGTTTAGAAATTAAAGAGTTGTTTTTGGGTACGGGGGGAGTTGGTCAGGGTCAAATGTGTGGAGGCCAGGAGACCAATTAAGAAGCTACTGTATGGGGCTGCTGGGTGGCTCAGTGGGTTAAGCCTCTCCCTTTGGCTCAGGTCATGATCTCGGGGTCCTGGGATCATGCCCCGCATCGGGCTCTCTGCTTGGGAGGAAGCCTGCTTTCCCCTCTCTCTCTGCCTGCCTCTCTGCCTACTTGTGATCTCTCTATGTCAAATAAATAGATAAAATCTTAAAAAAAAAAAAAAAAGAAGCAGCAGCAGCTACTGTAATCACCCAATGGCAATGAAGACAGAGAGGGAAGATACAGTCATTCTACACTCAGACAATCATGATCCCTGTCCCTAATTCCCAGAGGTTCTAGTTCTAAATAAGTCCATCTACAGAGACCAGCAGTGACCCAGAACCAAGTATGAGTCTTTAGAAAAAGTCCCAAACCAAATGAAACAGTGATTTCATTTTTAGAGATACTTTGGATATTCTTATTTCCTTTCAATAATTTTAAACGTCCTACCTAGCATGGTGGTTGGTACTTAGTACATATTCGATAAGTGACTGAAGAACATATAGAACACACAGATTTTATAGTGATTAAATAGAATATCCAGGGGCACCTGGGTGGCTCAGTGGGTTAAGCCGCTGCCTTCGGCTCAGGTCATGATCTCAGGGTCCTGGGATCGAGTCCCGCATCGGGCTCTCTGCTCAGCAGGGAGCCTGCTTCCCTCTCTCTCTCTGCCTGCCTCTCCATCTACTTGTGATTTCTCTCTGTCAAATAAATAAATAAAATCTTTAAAAAAAAAATAGAATATCCAGGTGCTACACACAAAACCCTCAAGAAAAATAGTGCAGTATTAATAGTAATCTGTAGGAAGTAACACACTCATCACTATTTATGAGAATTTAAATCTATTTCTTTTGGAGGATAATTTGACAAAACCCACACAAAGGTATTCAAAGAGAGTTCTATCAGGAATTAAGCACTCTGATCCTGAGTAACAGCAGTTCCCACTGCTACATTCTGGCCCAAGAGACTGGACAAACAGAGACCACAGTTAACATTAAAACAAAAGATAAAATCCAGGGCGTCAGGCTGGCTCAATTGGTGGAGCATATAACTCTCGATCTCAGGGGTCTGAGTTCAAGCACCAAGTTGGATAGGCATAGAAATTACTTAAAAGTAAAACCTTTAGCAGTGCCTGGGTGGCTCAGTAGGTTAAAGCCTCTGCTTTCGGCTCAGGTCATGATCCCAGAGTCCTGGGATTGAGCTCCACATCAGGGTCTCTGGTCAGCGGGGAGCGGGGAGCCTGCTTCCCCCTCTCTGTCTCTGCCTGCCTCTCTGCTATTTGTGATCTCTGTCTGTCAAATAAATAAATGAACTCTTTAAAAATAAATAAATACATGAATAAAACCTTAAAAAAAGGGGAGGAAAAAGCCAAAGTCCTTACTATAAGCTACAAAAGGTCTATCCAATACTCACTCTCTACCCCTGTAGCCTCCTATCCCTTGAATGTGCCAAGCATCCTGCCAGTTTTATGTTCCAGTCCAAGGGTTCCTAAACTTTACAGCACAATGGGATGGTATACAAATCTTTTGAAAACACAGATGCCTGGCCTCCATTCCCAAACACTGATTTAATCTGCAGGGTGTGACACCTGGGGGTGAGACCTGAGCACTGGGATTTTTAAAAGCTCCCCAGGTTTCTGGACACAAGTTTGAGAACCACTACTGCAGTTTACCCTGTTTTGATAGCATTTATCACCAATTTTTACACAAACACATATACACACACCATGACAGCAAGGACCTTGTTATATTTTGTTCACAACAGTGGGCACATAGGAGGTAACCAATAAATACTTGGTGAGCAAATGGCCTTTCTAGTCTAGCCTTCGGCTGCTCCTCCTTTCTCCACCCTTGCTGATATGGCCTATATACTTCAGTAACAAAGAATTACTCATGGTGCCTGAAATTCACCATGTTCCTTCTCCTGCCATGCCTTTCTAAATCTAATAAAGTCCTACTTTTCCTTGCTTTCCCAACCCTCTCTACCCCCAGGCTGAGCCTGATACCATATCCTGCAGGCTTAGAGAATACTTCATATACCTTTCTGATACTGTGTATCATAGTGCGTCCTACATACATACACATCTGTCTTTAGACTAGCTCTGTCCCTAGAACTTTACCCATGGTGACAGAAATGTTCCTTATCTTCACAGACCAATACAGCAGCCACCAGCCACATGTGGTATTTGAAAGGTGGCCAGTGTAACTGAGGAACTAAATTTTTAATTGTATTTCATTTTAATTAATATAAATAGCCAATATGGTTACCACACTGGTCACCACAGCTCTAGACTGTGATGTACTTTAGTTAATGTTTCATTTCTATAACCCAGGACACAGAAATCATCAATAGTGATAGAGTGGTAGATGGAGGGATGGATGGATGGAAGAAAGTTGGCTCTAAATATTATAATACCCATACGTTTACAATTTCCGGCTTGACATACGGTAGGAGCAAAGGACATACTCTGAAGCACAAACAAGGCTCAGCCAATGAGAACAAAGAACTGGAGAACTTATCCAGTATTCTACTCTCTTCTACCCAACTTACAATCTACACAGTGCGGGGGAGTGTGACCTAACACCTTACTGAGTTGTACCTTTTGGAAGTTTGGGGACAGCCCCCACTGAGGACAGGTTGAATTTACCAAGCTGGCTCTGTGCTTTAGGAGATAAAAGTACCCCAGGCTACTCAAACACAATTCAGATAATAAGAATTCAAATTTTTCCACCTGAACAAAACAAGTATGACACACCCAAGCAACTTAATAATAAAAGTCCAAACTTCTAGAGAAACCTGTGTGTAAGGCACTATTCAAAGCACCTTGTCTGTTAACTAATTTAACCTTACAACAATCCTGTGAGTTCAGTAATACTATAATTTCTATATTACAGATGAGAAAATGGAGCAACAGAGAGGTTAAGTGACTTGTCCAAGGTTAACCCAGGAAGCCTGGCTCCAGAGTCTGAGCTCTTAATCTTTCACCTTTAAAGAAGGGAATCTTTTTGGCAGAACCAAGACAGCTACCGAGGATGTTTATAAAGGCCAAAAGCTAAAGCAACCCCAAGCAAAAACCGGCCAATGGTTCCAGTTATCATTCACTGAGAGACCACTAGTTCAAACCAACTGAGAAGTCTTACAGATTAAGAGAAGTAGATACTTCCAGTTCATATCATATCTTGCAAATCAGTGGAAGTATTTAACAAATGTACCCTAGGATAATACCAATAGGAAGATAGAAAAGTGAGTAAGACCTTGCTTTCCATAAGTGAAATAGCAGTAACAGAACCAGTAAAATAAACACTAACATTTTTTCTAAATCCACAAACTGCCTGGTTAATAGCGAAAGCGTTCTTCAAGAGTCAAAGAGTACACCATCATCAAGGACTGTGTATAATCCAGAAAAAAATACCTGAAAACATACCCTCCTGCCTACCCACCTACCACAATACAGGAAAACCCCTGAATCTCTCAGGAAAGGGAGGAGCAAGAACTAATCTAAGAACCCAAAGGAGAACAAAGCTTCAGTTTAAGAAAGATGTGGTCACAAAGAAGGTTTCACAAACCACTGTGCTGTGGGTACCAAAAAGCAAATAATCAGCATACAGAGAGCTCTGGCAACCTCAGGCAAACTTCAGATTTAAGCAGGGCACCAAATAAGGGAAGGATTCTGGTGCATCAACTCCTAGGAAAAGTGTTTCAAGTTAAAAATGGTTATTCAGGTTTGGATGCAAACTTCTGTATCTGTTCTTTATCAACAGAGACACCCCTACCTCACTGGCAGCTGGCAGCAAAAAGAGAAGAAAACTGTAAGAATAAAAATGGGTTACACACAGACAACATGACCTGGTACAGTGTGGCGTTTACCTGGACACCAAAGACAAGACTATAAACACGCCAGCGCAGAACTTCTGGGATTCCACATCCCAGCTGACTCCAAGTGTCTCCAGAAGCTAGTGGGCCATGATGTCACACACTCCCCAGCCCCCCACAGCCAGACATAGCCAGATAGTTCAACATTAAGGCCAAAAACCACAGCACTTTTGGTGAGAGACTCAGTTTTGCTGTGACTGAAGGCAAGGCCTGCTTCCATCTGGTCTTTTGTCAGTCGTGTCTTTTCTGTACTTGTTCCCAGACCCAAAATATCCAGTTCAAAAGACAGGGCAAACACCTTTAAATCTCTCATCTTTGATCCAATTCTCCTTTCTTCTCTCAACAATGAGAAATCAATCTTAGGCATACCAAAGAGTATTAGCAAGGGAAAACATGAACATTAACTTCTTCCTAATTTATTTACAATGCTCTATCCCTGTCACTATAACTATTAAACATATAGGGAAAATTGGACTTCAGAGTTAAAAAGGAAGAACAAAAGTAACATGAGTCAAAACACAATTAAACTCTGCTAGTTCCACATGAATGCTTGTAGTTTGTGACAACTTATCAAACTGTATGGCTTTAATATGTATGCTTTTCTGTACATATATTATTTTTTAATAAAAGGGTTTTTTTTTAATTACCATAATCTTTTCTGCCATTCCACCAAAAGCCTTTATTCCAGAGCCAATAAGCTTTGGGACTCCATCTTAGTGCAGAATGCCAAATGCCAGATCTGTTGATGGGGTAGACTACAGCCCTATTTTACAGATGTAGAAACAAGGAAAGAGATTAAGAAATGTGTCCATGGGGCGCCTGGGTGGCTCAGTGGGTTAAGCCGCTGCCTTCGGCTCAGGTCATGATCTCAGAGTCCTGGGATCGAGTCCCGCATCGGGCTCTCTGCTCAGCAGGGAGCCTGCTTCCCCCTCTCTCTCTCTCTGCCTGCCTCTCTGCCTACTTGTGATTTCTCTCTGTCAAATAAATAAATAAAATCTTTAAAAAAAAAAAAAAAGAAATGTGTCCATGGAAATAAAAAAAACAATTTAGGAATGCATTCCAGAAGATGTAAGTCCTAGTCTCCATCAGCCACAAGGGACAGCTTACTGGAAACACCAAGGGCATCTATTAGTGCCTTATTCAACCTCTTGATATGTGCCACGTTGAAGTATTTTAAAAAGTCATACTGTTTTACAGATCTGTCCAGAAGTCCAAAGGAAAATCTGCCAAAAAAAATTCCTCAGTGAGAATGTCAACTGACTTACACAGTTTGCTTTACAAATTAGGACCCAGTATCTCAGAGATCTGTGGCATAAGTCAGCTCAGAATCTTATTAAGAGTGAAGTTTTAGCATCCTCACCAAGAAACATCCCAGAAAAACATAAATTCACTGAGGGTATCATCCCAGCTCCTCCTTCCCATGTGCTTCAGTAGCTGCAGTCCTACTGTGCGTGTGCAGGGCAAGAAGAGGACTTATTGCCAATGGTTACAACACAAAGCATAACTTACTCCTAAGCCAAACTGCCCTTGGCTCAGAAAGCTTCCCAGAATGATGGAAGGCATGACTTTAGGATGACTCAACTTTTGCTAATGCATAAAATAAAGCAGAGAAGAACTATCTGAAGGATCTACGTCTAAGCTTGGGCCAAATCAAAAGCCCAAAGTATCTACTTTGTGATGAATCTTCAGCTCCAGCTGACTGATTAAACAGCATCAATTTGGACATCTGTACCATGGCCTAAGATATTCTAATTACAGACTCTTGGCTAGGAATCCTAGGAGCAACCACTTGTAGTTTCTAACCACACCGTATTTTTATCTATGTTACTCCTTCTGCCAGAAAAGCTGGCTACTCCCATCTACCTAAAGAACCTCTTTCGGGGCGCCTGGGTGGCTCAGTGGGTTAAGCCGCTGCCTTCGGCTCAGGTCATGATCTCATGTTTCTGGGATCAAGCCCCGCATCGGGCTCTCTGCTTAGCAGAGAGCCTGCTTCCCTCTCTCTCTCTCTGTCTCTCTCTGCCTGCCTCTCTGTCTACTTGTGATATCTCTATCTCTCTCTCTCTGTCAAATAAATAAATAAATAAATCTTTAAAAAAAAAAAAAAAAAAAAGAACCCCTTTCATCCTTCACAAGTAAGGACAGATCACCTTTCTAGGTAGTTTTCCCTATTCATCATGAATCAATTCTTTCTCCTCTGTATTATCCCTATACATACAGTGTACATATTTCTACTACGCCATCTGTAACACTTTACTGCAAGTATTTACTTACATATCCGCTTTTCCCACTAGACTGTATCTTTGAGAGAAAAGATCAATATCTTTCACCTTTTCGTGTGCAGTGCCTAGAACAACGATTAACACATAAATGTACTCATTATATTTACGGAAAGGACCTCAACGGGGACAGGGAAAACCTTGATCCCCTCAGAGAGGAACAGCTGACCTAAGAGGTTTTACAACTGAATAAGCAAGAGAAAAAGAGTAAAATGTCCATAAAAAACTGTTATTTCGGGCATTCCTGGGTGGCTTGGTGGTTTAAAGCCTCTGCCTTTAGCTCAGATCATGATCCCAGGGTCCTGGGATCAAGCCCTGCATCGGGTTCTCTGTTCAGTGGGGAGCCTGCTTCCCAACCCCCCTCTCTCTGCCTGCCTCTCTGCCTACTTGTGATCTCTGTCAAATAAATAAATAAAATCTTAAAAAAAAAAAAAACACTGTTATTTCAGGCAGCATATGAAGGTATATACTATATTGCAGCATAGAATAAATTGAAAACAAGAGGGCGCCTGGGTGGCTCAGTGGGTTAAGCCGCTGCCTTCGGCTCAGGTCATGATCTCAGGGTCCTGGAATCGAGTCCCGCATCGGGCTCTCTGCTCAGCGGGGAGCCTGCTTTCCTCCTCTCTCTCTCTGCCTGCCTGTCTGCCTACTTTTGATCTCTCTCTGTCAAATCAGTAAATAAAATCTTTAAAAAAAAAAATTGAAAACAAGAAAGAGGAACAAAAGAGAAAAATAATCAGAGGTCACTAGTAGTAAGGTCATGACACAAACTACATGTCAGAAAGTCCTTCACATTTATTAAAGGAAGTTACAAGTTTGACACTAACCTCTGGGACAATTAAGACAGAAATACTCTTTTTTTGGTTTTTTTTTTTTAAGATCTTTTTTATTGATTTGACAGAGAGAGATCACAAGTAGGCAGAGAGGCAGGCAGAGAGAGAGGAAGGGAAGCAGTCTCCCCGCTGAGCAGAGAGCCCGATGCGGGGCTCGATCCCAGGACCTGAGCCGAAGGCAGAGGCTTTAACCCAGGTGAGCAACCCAGGTGCCCAAGACAGAAATATTATTAAAAACAAATTCATAAATGTGCATGAAGTTAAATTAAACAAGAAAACCCACAGGGAACGACTATCTCTGATACTAAAAGCAGAAATTTCTCCCATGGGTTTCCAGAAAGAAGATACCACGTGATACAAAATAGCAATGATTCCCTAGACCTCTTTATTATTATTTGTTTAAATACAGGCCAATGATCTTACACCAAAGTACAATTTGGTCAAAGCAATACTACTGGGGACCAATACGTTACCCATGTATACAGTTCTCTGATGGTTCTAGGCATAAATGACATGGAAGAACAACAGTAGGAGATGCATAGTGATTTCCATAACAGATGCTCAATAAAGTTCTTGATCAGTGGACAGATGGAAGACAGACAACTGGAAAAACCACTGAAGCTCTCAAAAATAAAAATGTGTGACAAGGGGCACTTGGGTGGCTCAGTGGGTTAACCCTCTGCCTTCGGCTCAGGTCGTGATCTCAGGGTCCTGGGATGGAGCCCCACATCGGGCTCTCTGCTCAGCAGGGAGCCTGCTTTCTCCTCCTCTCTCCCTGCCTGCCTCTCTGCCTTCTTGTGATCTATCTCTCTCTCAGTGTTAAATAAATAAATTTGAAAAATTAAAAAAAAAATTTTAAATGTGTGGTAAATACATTTTATAAAGACTCAAGCATCAGAAAGAGTCTCCACAGTATTTTAAAGTTTTTCTGGTCTAATGTCTATACTGTAACACTTGGAAAAATAAAACTGAGCAGTAACTCCAATATTAAATATTTATGAGTAAAGTGAAAGGCTTCCAAGGGGGGGGGGAAACCTTGAGTTTCCCCCGAAGCCTAACAAATAGTCTGCCGATTGGGAGAAGATCACCAGCCAAGAAAACAACTTTTTCATATTCTCTAAGTAAGCCCAAACATTATATCCAAGACAGTGAAAACAGAGTAGACAGATGAAATTCTGGAACCTTTATGAGTAGGAAGGGATTACAGAATGATAGGACTGCAGATACATCTCCCCAAGAGTATGGTCAGAAATAAAAAATGATATAGGAAATTGGTGAGAAAGGCAACAGGGGGAAAACGAAAAGGTCAGTGGAATCTCTTGCCCCACACAACAGGCAGTATGTTACTATATAAAGTGAGCTGCTCCCACAGTAACATCAAATCACCACTCTATTCCTTCCTAAAGCAGCTGCAGAGTGACAAGGATCCCGTGTAAAGGTCTCATTCTTCTTTGGGAGGCTCTTCATAGACTAGGAGCTGGACTGACCCTACAGGACGATTTATAGTACACCCTCACATACATTCCAGTTGGCTAGAACTCAGCAGCTGATTGCTCTCTTGTCTAACTTGGTAAGAAGCCAAAGGAGGACTTTTCTCAGTCAACT
The DNA here is from genome assembly GCF_020171115.1 of Neogale vison. Taxonomy (NCBI): domain Eukaryota; kingdom Metazoa; phylum Chordata; class Mammalia; order Carnivora; family Mustelidae; genus Neogale; species Neogale vison. Next base: position 25,160,572 of record NC_058095.1, on the reverse strand, counting down.
CTCCCAGGCTGGAAAATTCTCCAACCCCAGAGTTCTGGCTTAAGTCTGGATATCAGGTTATTCACAAGATGCCAAAACTACGTCCTTATATCAGCTTTGAACAAGTCTCTCAAGTATACCATACAGATTCCCACAGATCTCAGATCATCTGGACATTAAGGTCAAAGATGGCCACTCTTCTTCTCACATAGAGAGGAATATGCTTTACAAAGCACATGCAACATCAAAATAAAGTTTTCGTAAATTAAACATCAATCTCAATAATTCTTTAAGGGGGTACATGAAACATACTCATTAAATGGCCTCCTTAAAACCTTTTTTTCTACCCTACTGAGCACTCTCCATTTTCCATGAGTTACTCACATTCTCTCTCACTATTGTCCTTATGCTACGAAGAGCCAAATCCCAAATCTGTTCTCTGACTGAGAAGAAATGAGAGAAGAAAACTTAACAAGGTGTTTTTGATTCTCATCAAGCTGTTGTATCGGTGATTCTCAACCAGAACAGGAGCACTCCTTCCAGGAAGTGCTTGGAAATGTGTGGGGGCCACTACTGGTATCCAGTGGGCATGCTAAACATCCTGCAGTGACAGTCCCACAAAATGAGGAACTGTGCCCCCAAGAAGGCAGTAATAGCCTTATTAACAATGTCCTAAGTGAAGGACGCCACTGTAGTAACTGCCTTCACCCTTCCCATTCTAGAGCAGAGGTGGGCAAACTCTTTCTGTAAAGGGTCGGACAGTAAATTGCTTAGGCCTTGCGGGCCACATACATCTCTGTCATATGTTCTCCCTTTTAAACAAGTCCTTATGTAAGTATGGTACAAACCACTCCTAGCTTGCAGGTCTTTAGCAGTCTTTTATCTATCCCTGTTCTAGACCATTACCTGACTCATGATAATCTGTTCACACTGAGAGATGCTGATTAAAATAAAATGTGATGAAGTGTGCAATAAACAACTTTAATAATGTTTTTATGTTTTAATTTTAATGAATGTAATAAGAGCTACAGAATTTAGCCTCAGAACCTAAAAACTGGGGTATTACTTACTTCTAATTAATTAAATAATTCTCTCCTGTCCTCTCCTCCTCCCCTGGGCATTTTCGTTTCAGGTTTTCATCCAAATGTTCCTTTTTCAAACACGTTTCTCGAAGAGTACTGGTACTGCCTTTCCCCCTCTTCTCAGGACGTGTTACTTCCTATTCACTATATATGCCACTCAGAAAGTCTCTCTAAAATTACTACTGTTAACATTTTCTAAAATGTCTAAACCAAACCAAAGCCTGGAAATTCTGACTGGTATCTGGGTCCTGACTTTCCGGATGGTAACTAAAGGTCACGTGGGGTGGAAAGTGGCCTGTGGGTAACACAGAATACACACATGCACGCGAACAGGATATGTTGGTAATCCGGTTTCCTGAGACCTGGTGAGTTGTGAGAGTTCTCATCAACACTGTTGGGGAAGATGAAAAACCTTAAGCTCGGAAATACTGGATTTTAACACAGTGTCCATTCTTAGAATTTCAGGCTAGACCAGAAGGCGCAGGTACACCTCTTTCCCCCCACATTTTACTTGTCTAAAAAGGTGAACAACACACACACGCAAAATAAACGAAGTTAGTATCTGACAAGGTCTCTTCACAGTGTGGAAGGTGGTGCTTGCAGCATGGCTTATGTCACGTCTCAAGCCCAGAGAGATGAAGAGTGTGGTTTTGGTGTTTAACCAGCCTCAACTGCACCCTGGCACTCTGTTTCTTCCCCCAGAGAACTTTGCTCTGCTAGAGGAAAGAAACCAACCTCACATCTTGAAACGAAACGGCTAGGATAAAAATAAAGCCCTGAAGTGGTTTGGTGACCGAGGTCATATGGGGCGTTAAGGGTTTGTAGGTAGGGCCCAAGTACTTTGAGAAACTTCCACTCACTGCCAACCACAAAGAGACAAAGAAAGACATCAGCCCGAGAGTCCAGCAACAATCCAGGCAAGCAGCCCCAGTCCTTGCCTGTTAGGGGCTCTTTCTCACAGAACACATTATCAATATCTGAAAAACCCAGTCCTGGTTCTACCTTTGAAGCCATCTCACCGAGTTCTGTTTCTTAAGGCCTAAGAAAAAGAGAGCCAACCTGTAGCCTCTTCCTACAGAAAGAGGCTTTACGAACTCCTGTCATCCTAGGTTTCCAAGTCTCAGGTCACAGAATACTTTCAAATAGCTTTCAGGGTGGAGGAGTATGACATAAGGCACATCCTATAAACTACTTCACAAAAGTAAAGGGCTTTATAAATGACATGATGTTCATGTAATTCACACAGCAACCCTGCAAAACTGTATGGTACGCAGCCTACAGATAGGTTATCTTTACAAGGCCAAGAAATTAAGCTAACTTTCTCTGCTTTGATAATGATGGGGCAATGAAATAATCGAGTTACCACAGATACAAACATTTACCGATTAGCACATAGACTCAACTCTTCCCTCGCTATAAGTCAGATCAATGCTTATGCCATCCAGAAAAAATCAGGCCAAGAGTTTTGAGCTGTACCTAATGGCACTAACTCTGAAAAGTGCCAATCTAAAGGTTTACAATACCACACTGGGACCCAAAACTCACTCCAAGATTCACCTTGCCTAAGAAAGCAGGCCTTCTAAAACCGTGCTCTGAGCTCTAATTGTGCTCCCAGGGCAGGGGGAGTGAGGGAAGGGTGGAGGTATTAGATGTGTACCACCCACACATCACAGCTTTCTTTCCAGCATGGTGGTGGCAGTGGTGGCAGCAGCGGCAAGCAGCGGCAGCTCAGGTGCACAAACGAAGCAAGGAGCACCGAAAAACAAGACAACTGGTCTGAAGAAAATGCCACCTGCAAAACACACTTGAAAAATAAAAAAGCCTGCAAACAAATCTAACAGGTTGAGTATGTGAAAGCTCCGTGCTACAGGCTGCCTGACCTGGGTTTCTCACAGTGAAGCTGTGCTCCTTTGTTGGCCAATGTTTACTTTGGTGGACTCTTGATTAAATGCAAGAAAAAATAAACTTGTGTACTACCCAGCCTCACAGAGCCATGCCTTCAGTCAGAAAAAAAATCATCATTCTCAACTTTTAATAGCGCCCTCTAAGGAGGAAAAAAAAAAAAAAAACACCACCATGGAAACATGGGACACATGAAATTTAGGCAGGGGCAGCATGTCAAGTTTCAGACAGAAACTATGATTTCCAAGCCTAGAGAAACAAGGTTCTCACGCTACCAGAGATTTCAGGTAACAACTAAAAAGCCTGGGGTTAGAGAAAACTACAAAAGATAAGAAAAGTTTCTTTCTTTTTTTTAAATGTTTTCTTACTATTTTTATTTGCATTTTTTTAAGACATTGAGAGAGAGTGAGCAAGAACACAAGCAGGGGAAGAGGCAGAGGGACAGGTAGAAGCAGGCTCCCCACTGAGCATGGAGCCCAAGGCAGGACTCAATCCCAGAACTCTGGGATCATGCCCTGAGCCAAAGGCGGGTGCTTAACTGACTAAGCCACCCAGGTGCCCAAGAAAAACTTCCTTTTTGAAAAACATTTTTTTTTTAAAAAAACATTTTATTTATTTATTCATGAGAGACACATGGGGGCAGGGGGCACAAAGGCAGAGAGAGAAGCTGGCTTCCCGTGGAGCAAGGAGCCAATACAAGACTCTACTCCAGGACCCCAGGATCACGACCTAAGCCGAAGGCAAATGCCTAACCAACTGAGCCACCCAGGTGTGCAAAGAGTTTATTTCCAGTCAGCTGGTTTGGTGGGTGGCATTCAGACTTTTCTAGATCACAGCCTGACGCTTTTCAGTTCACACACTTAGGCAGAGTAACTTCTCATTTTTCACCAAGTTCAGCTGCAACAGGATGTTGAAAAAAGAAGCTGTCCCAGAGCTGTGTGTGTAGGCCTCCATTCCCAGAGGTACTAATTTCATCAGGAAACAGAAGTGATACCTTCAGATTCCTTAAGCTCACTGTTAGACTGCGGACAAAGAGGGAACTGGCCTGGTAGCAGGACATACTGCTAACTAGTTTCTGGATCAGCACCAATGACAATACCACGTGAAGCCAAGCAAAACACTTATGCCCCCTCCCCAAGAAAAAAAAGAAAAAGAAAAACCAAAACAACACTTATGGTCCAATGATTAAGACATTTCCAAACCGTGACCAAAATGAGGACTGACTGGAGGGACTTGCCAATCCTAAACGATCTCTGAGAAACAACTTAAAAGCCTAGATTGCAATAACCCATTTTGGCAGCACTTTGAAAGCACTGATCACAAAATCAAATGCCTACAGAGACAAGGTAGGTGATGAAAGTGAGCAGTATGCAAGTACAGGATGGGGGAGGAGGTGTAAACTGGAGAACACAAGCCTGATTAAAAGGGGGTAGCTGTTACTTGGCTCTGGCAAACTGTTGTCAGATCTTGATTTTTTTCGTAAATTAGCTGGCAACTGATTAAACCTTAAAAACAAAACAAGCAAAAATCTACTATTTGGGGCACCTGAACCATATGATTAGTCTTAGCATCACTATAAGTAAAACAATCAGACACCTACTAATGCAGGACAAAATGAAGCACACAGTACCACCTATGAAGTACTCTTGCCAAAAAGGCTGAACCCGAATCTAAAAAAGCTTCCAGAGCTAACTCTCATTTACAGGAATATAAGGGACAGAAGGAAAGGTTAAATGATACCACAAGGCAAACAAAGACAAATCCAGAATGTGGGAATTCTACAGGACAACTAACCAGCTTAAAAACTTATGACGTGAAGAACGTTTTTAAATGGGAAGGCAGAATTGTTCTTGACTAAAAGAAACTTAGAAGATAAAACAATCCAATGTAACGTGTAGGTCTTCATTTGAACAGACCAACTCTAAGACCTCATTTGTAAAATAATGTGGGAAGTGAAGTTATGGATCAGATACCAAATGACCAAATGATGCCACGGACAGACATGGCAATGGCACTGTGGTATTTAAGAAAAAGTCCATTATTTTTTAAATGGTGTGTATAGAAGTGAAATGTATAGGGCTGGGGTGCCTGGGTGGCTCAGTGTGTTAAAGCCTCTGTCTTCAGCTCAGGTCATAGTCTCAAGGTCCTGGAATTGAGCCCCACATTGGGCTCTGCTCAGCGGGGAGCCTGCTTCCTCCTCTCTCTCTGCCTGCCTCTCTGCCTACTTGTGATCTCTCTCTGTCAAGTAAATAAAATCTTTAAAAAAAAAAAAAGGAAAGAAAGAAAGAAATGTGTATTATCCAATGATGCATTATCCAGGATTTCCTTTAAAATACTTCAACCAGGGTCGCCAGTGTGGCTCAGTGGGTTAGAGCCTCTGCCTGTGGCTTGGGTCATGATCTCAGGGTCCTAGGATCGAGCCCCGCATCAGGTTCTCTGCTCAGCAGGGAGCTTGCTTCCCCTTCTCTCTCTGCCTGCCTCTCTGCCTACTTGTGATCTCTGTCAGATAAATAAATAAAATCTTAAAAAAAAAAATACTTCAACCAAGGGGTGCCTGGGTGGCACAGTGGCTCAGTGGGTTAAGCCTCTGCCTTCAGCTCAGGTCATGATCTCAGGGTCCTGGGATCGAGCCCCGCATCAGGCTCTCTGCTCAGTGGGGAGCCTGCCTCCCTGCCTACTTGTAATCTCTGTCAAATAAATAAATAAAATCTTTAAAAAAGTAAATAAAATACTTCAACCAAATAAAATCTTTAAAAAGGGGGCGGGGCGCCTGGGTGGCTCAGTAGGTTAAAGCCTCTGCCTTCAGCTCAGGTCATGATCCCAGGGTCCTGGGATTGAGCCCCGCATGGGGCTCTCTGCTCAGCGGGGAGATTGCTTCCCCCTCTCTCTGTCTCTGCCTGCCTCTCTGCCTACCTGTGATCTCTGTCAAATAAATAAATAAATAAATAAATATAATTTATATATTATGTCAAATAAATAAATAAAATCTTTAAAAAAATAAAAATAAAATACTTCAACCAAGAGCGCCTGGGTGGATCAGGCAGTCAAGCACCCGACTCTTGGTTTCGGCTCAGGTCCTATCGCATGGGTCATGGGAGCAAGCCCAGTGCCCGGCTGCTCTGTGCTCAGCAGGGAGTCTGCCTAAGGGTTCTCTCTCTCCCTCTCCCTCAGACCGCCCCCCACCCCCCACTGCTCATTCTCTCTCTCTCTCTCTCAAATGGATAAATCTTTAAAAAAATAGGGACGCCTGGGTGGCTCAGTTGGTTGGACGACTGCCTTCGGCTCAGGGCGTGATCCTGGAGTCCCGGGATCGAGTCCAGCATCAGGCTCCCAGCTCCATGGGGAGTCTGCTTCGCTCTCTGACCTTCTCCTCCCTCGTGCTCTCTCTCACTGTCTCTCTCTCTCAAATAAATAAATAAATAATCTTAAAAAAAAAAAATCTTTAAAAAAATAAAAACAAATAAAATACTGCAACCAGGGTAACAGCATAGCTCATTTGGTTAAACATCAGACTCTTTTTTTTTTTTAAAGATTTTGTTTATCCATTTGACAGAGAGAGATAACAAGTAGGCAGAGAGGCAGGCAGTGAGAGAGGGGGAAGCAGGCTCCCTGCTGAGCAGAGAACCCGATGCGGGACTTGATCCCAGGACCCTGAGATCATGACCGGAGCCGAAGGCAGCGGCTTAACCCACTGAGCCACCCAGGTGTCCCTAAACATCAGACTCTTAATCTCAGCTAAGGTCTTGATCTCATGGTTGTGAATTCAAGCCCCACACTGGCCTACTTTAAAATAAATAAATAACAAAATATAAAAATAAAATAAAACACTTCAACCTGGGTGGGGGGGGGGGCAATACATGAGGGAAAGCTAAAACAAAGATGGAAAAATATTGGTAACTATTGAATATGAGTTACAGGTTATATGAAGGTTAATTTTATTATTTTCTCCTATGTGTGTTTGAAATTTGTCATTATTAAATAAAACTCTTCATGTCAAACAAAACAGGTCTTCATTTAAACAGTGGGCTCCCAGTATGTAAATTTATCAAGCATCATTGTTCACTTTGGTTAGAAACAGGAAAAAAGGCAAAAAATAAACTTAACACCTTAAGAGATTATAACAAAAACATAAGTATGTACATAACAACTACTACCACCAATACATGAGAAATTACAATATGCCACTCATCGTTCTTCACGTGCGTTACTTCATTTAGTCTATCAGTATTGCCATCTGACAGATGAAGAAACTGAAGTACATGCTTGAAGCCTCCCTGCTGATAACTGATAAAACTAAAACTTGAACTTAGAACTTCCCAAAGACTAAGCTGTTAAACTCTGCAGTATCCTCCCTCTGATATAGCAAATGCTGGACAAAATTAATAAAATCTATCAAGCTGCCAGACTCTTTAAGAGAGATACAACACGGGGCGCCTGGGTGGCTCAGTGGGTTGAGCCGCTGCCTTCGGCTCAGGTCATGATCTCAAAGTCCTAGGATCGAGTCCCGCATCGGGCTCTCTGCTCAGCAGGGAGCCTGCTTCCTCCTCTCTCTCTGCCTGCCTCTCTGCCTACTTGTGACCTCTCTCTGTCAAAATAAAATAAAATCTTAAAAAAAAAAAAAAAGAAAAAGAGAGATACAACACACCTGCAGGCAAGCACTCATGGAAAGATCTCCCAAATCCAACAGTAAAATGAGGGGTGAAAGAAACAAAAATGAGTAACTGTGTATGATACTAAGCATAAAAGATCAGAGAGAACCATACACCCATACCCACCCACACATACACACACACACAATCTTTTACCTATTCAAAAATAATTCTTTAAATAAAATATTGAAAAAGGCAATCACTCCTCTGCTAGATCTCTCAATCTCTATTCCTACCAACCTAGAAGTCAACCCCAAAAATGCCGCCTAGACACTTTTCCAACTAGAACCCAGTTTTTTAAACAAAGTCATAAAGCTTCCACGCTCAGGGGGCCTCAAATTAATCCCTCATGCCCCAATTTATCACTAGTTCTAGATGCTTCCCCACAAAATGGACCCTTTCGGACTAATCTTTCAAAACAATAATCAGTCCTATTAGATGTCTAATCTTTCTTGAAGTTCTTCTTCCTTGTTCGTGTGGCTTAAGAAGTTTCTCTTTGGGGCGTCTGGGTGGCTCAGAGGGTTAAAGCCTCTGCCTTCAGCTCAGGTCATGATCTCAGGGTCCTGGGATCAAGCTGTGCATTGGGCTCTCTGCTCAGCAGGGAGCCTGCTTCCCTTCCTCTCTCTCCGCCTGCCTCTCTGCCTACTTGTGATCTCTGTCAAATAAATAAATAAAACCTTAAAAAAAAAATAAAAGAAGTTTCTCTTTACACAGGAGAGGAAAGACATTACAGCATCATTCTGTGTACTCGGATAAACAGAAAGATATGGTACCTATGTTGACTTTAGAAATTAGAGTACTACTTTTCCAGCCAAGTTCTGAGTTGATAATTATGCATGGATATTTTTCTTCTGATTCCCCAGGTCAATGGGCATTAGACATTTCCAATACTAAGTGCTGTGACTTATATAAACACGCAGGAAAAACATACCCTAAGATGTCAATAGTAGTTATTGACAGATGGTAAAAACACATTGTTTATCTGCATTTTCATACTTTTTAAGGATGTGTTGGCTTTGTAAATTTTTTAAAAAAGATTTATTTATGGGGCGCCTGGGTGTCTCAGTGGGTTAAGCCTCTGCCTTCAACTCAGGTCATGATCTCAGGGTCCTGGGATTGAGCCCCACATCGGGCTCTCTGATCAGCAGGGAGCCTACTTCCCCCTCTCTCTCTGCCTGCCTTTCTGCCTATTTGTGATCTCTCTGTGCCAAATAAATAAAGTCTAAAAAAAAAAAGATTTATTTACTTTTGTGGGGTCAGGGACCAGAAGGAGAAGGAGGGAAAATCCCGACCAGACCCTATGCTGAGCACAGAGCCCCACACGGGGCTCGATCTCACAACCCTAAGATCAGGACCTGGACTGAAACCAAGAGTCGGAACCTTAACCCCACCTAGGCACCCCAGCTTTGTAAATTTTTAAAGGCAATAAAAATATCAAAATGAAAAGAAAAGGGACGCCTGGGTGGCTCAGTTGGTTAAGCAGCTGCCTTCGGCTCAGGTCATGATCCCAGCGTCCTGGGATCGAGTTCCACATCGGGCTCCTTGCTCGGCAGGGAGCCTGCTTCTCCCTCTGCCTCTGTCTGCCTGTGCTTGCTCTCTCTCCCTCTCTCTGACAAATAAATAAATAAAATCTTTAAAAAAAAAAAAAAGAAAAGATTTGCCCTATTTAATTGAACCCACTGGCAAATTCCTCCAACAACGGGACGCCTGGGTGGTTCAGTTGGTTAAGCAGCTGCCTTCGGCTCAGGTCATGATCCCAGCGTCCTGGGATTGAGTCCCACATCGGGCTCCTTGCTCCGCAGGGAGCCTGCTTCTCCCTCTGCCTCTGCCTGCCGCTTTGCCTGCCTGTGCGCGCTCTCTCTCTCTCTGACAAATAAATAAAATCTTAAAAAAAAAAAAATTCCTCCAACAACAAAGACACAAAGAAACACTAGTATCTTCTGCATATATAAGTTTGGAATGCCTAAAGCACCATCTAAAAGAATAGCCCTCAAATTTTAATCAACAAATTGTGGGGCAAAAAATTCAGCAATTTCCACCCTACCTAATTTAATGAATGAAACGGTACTGCTTTTGTTGAATTAACAATGCAGACACGAGAAGTAAACAATGAGAAAATCCAGAAACAACTGCTTCCAGAATCCCGAAGTACATTATTTGGGCCCAGCCCACTGACCACTACCCATACACACCACAGCACCAAACTAGAAAGTTTCCTGCAGAAGGCTCAGTCTCTCTCCCACTCCAACTTTCTCATAGGATCCCCCAAATTATCATAGATTTAAACACCCTGCAACCTCTCTGCTGTGTCACACCTCCTCTGTCTTTTGCCCATGCTGTTCCTTCTACTTGGAACACTCTCTTCTCACTTGGCCTAGTTAACTTTCAGGAAGCCTTCCAAAGTCATTCTCCTTTTCCTCACTACAACCCATACTTCCACCAGGACTAAACTAAATGTTCTTCTCTGTGCTTCCATGGTACTCAATGCATACCACCCTCACGCCACTTACCACAATATATTTGGTCATTATTTGTGGATTTTGTATTTGTGAATTCAGCTACTTGCTAAAACTCATTAATAACACCAAAATCAAGGGCACCTGGGTGGCTCAGTTGTTAAGCGTCTGCCTTCGGCTCAGGTCATGATCCCAAGGTCCTGGGATCAAGCCCCACATTGGGCTCCCTGCTTGGCGGGAAGCCTGCTTTCCCCTCTCCTGCTCCTCTCTCACTGTGTCTCTGTCAAATAAATAAAAAAAATCTTTAAAAAAAAAAAAGGAGGGGGGCGCCTGGGTGGCTCAGTGGGTTGAGCCGCTGCCTTTGGCTCAGGTCATGATCTCAGGGTCCTGGGATCGAGCCCTGCATCGGGCTCTCTGCTCAGCGGGGAGCCCGCTTCCTCCTCTCTCTCTGCCTGCCTCTCTGCCTGCTTGTGATCTCTGTCAAATAAATAAATAAAATCTTTTAAAAAAAAAACCAACCACCAAAATCAATACCCATGGTGCTTTTGCAGTCATTCATGGACATACCCAAAATGGCAGAAAATTCAAGTTGCCTGATACACATGTTCCCAGCTGAGGTTCAGCAAGATGACTCTCTGACTTCTGTTCCAAGTTCTCGTACTTGAAGCAAGTGCCCTTTTCATGGTCTATTTAGAGCCATGTTTTTCAAGCTTTTTGTTCATGATTTCACTGTTTAAAATGGCCTCCAAGGCTGTGATGTGCCTTACAGAGAAAATGTGTGTCTGTTGAGGCACAAGTTATCGTGGTGTCAGTCATGAGTTCAATATTAATCAATAATATATATTAAATAAAGTGACTATAAACAGAAACCTACATAAAACAAGGTTATGGGGCACCTCGGTGGCTAAGTCGGTTGAGCATCCAATTCTTGATTTTGGCTCAGGTCATGATTTCAGGGTTGTGAGATCAAGCCTTGCTTTGAGCTCCACGATGAGCATAGAACCTGCTTAGAATTTTCTGTGCCTCAGCCCTTGCCTCTTCTCCCCACTCTCTCTCTCTAAAAACCAACCAAACAAACGAAAAAGGTATGTACTGATTACTTGGTGAAATTCTTGTAACCAGAGGCTCACAGAAATCTAAGCCTATATTTCCCTTAGAAGCAATGGCTCAGGGGCGCCTGGGTGACTCAGTTCTGTTAAACATCTGCCTTCGACTCAAGTCTTGATCCCAAGGTTCTGGGATCGAGCCCTGCATTGGGCTCCTTGCTCGGCAGGAAGCCTGCTTCTCCCTCTGCCTCTGCCTGCTGCTCTGCCTACTTACGCCCCCTCTCTCTCCCTGTTAAATAAATAAATAATCTTAAAAAAAAAAAAAAAAAGGAAGAAGCAATGGTTCAGGATTCACTAATTCAGTGTCTTGTGGTGACTTTCTAGGATATAACTACCACAAAAGACAATAACCAACTGTATACCCAAACATTCTGTTTTTGCGGCCATTACTTCTACCAGATCAGAGTTTGGCAAACCAGGCCCACAGGCCAGAGGCAGGCTGCCTGCCACCAGTCTTTATAAATAAAGTTTTACTGGAACCCAGCCATGCTCATTCATTTATGCACTGTCCACGGCTATTTTAGCACCCCAAAAGCTGGGCAAGTAGCTGTAATAGAGACCATATGGCCTGCAAAGCCTCAGATATTGACTACCTGGCCTTTTTCAGAAAAAGCTTCCTGACCCATGCACTAGACTCTAAACTCTTTGAGGTAATAATAATGTCCTATTCATCTTTATAAACCTAGCACAAAGCTGGCACAAAAGGACAGATTAGACTTTAGTCTGGTTAAGCACGGGACCCAGAAGCAACCCTCTACTCTAAAAACTCAAGATAAGGGGGCGCCTGGGTGGCTCAGTGGGTTAAGCCGCTGCCTTCGGCTCAGGTCATGATCTCAGGGTCCTGGGATCGAGTCCCATATCGGGCTCTCTGCTCAGCAGGGAGCCTGCTTCCCTCTCTCTCTCTCTGCCTGCCTCGCTGCCTACTTGTGATATCTTTCTCTCTCTCTCTGTCAAATAAATAAATCTTTAAAAAAAAAAATAAAAATAAAAACTCAAGATAAGGGTGCCTGGGTGGCTAAGTGAGTTAAAAGCCTCTGCCTTCTAGAAGCTCACGTCATGATCCCAGAGTCCTCAGATTGAATCCCGAGTCAGGCTCTCTGCTTGTCAGGGAGTCTGCTTCCTCCTCTCTCTCTCTCTGCCTGCCTCTCTGCCTACTTGTGATCTGTCTTCCCATAAATAAGTAAGTAAATAAAGCCTTAAAAAATAATAAAAATAAAAACTCAAGGGGCGCCTTGGTGGCTCAGTGGGTTAAGGCCTGTGCCTTCCGCTCGGGTCATGATCCCAGGGTCCTGGGATTGAGCCATGCATCGGGCTCCCTGCTCAGCAGGGAGCCTGCTTCCTCCTCTCTCTCTCTCTCTCTCTCTCTCTGCCTGCCTCTCTGCCTTGTGATCTCTGTCTGTCAAATAAATAAATAAAATATTTTAAAAAAAAAAAAAAAAGGGCACCTGGGTGGCTCAGTGGGTTAAGCCGCTGCCTTTGGCTCAGGTCATGATCTCAGGGTCCTGGGATCGAGTCCCGCATCGAGCTCTCTGCTCAGCAGGGAGCCTGCTTCCCTCTCTCTCTCTCTCTGCCTGCCTCTCCATCTACTTGTGATTTCTCTCTGTCAAATAAATAAATAAAATCTTAAAATAAATAAATAAATAAATAAATAAATAACTCAAGATAAACTGCAGTAAATTCTGGGTATAAACAAGTCCTGAAATTTAAAAAAATACGATCAAAAGAAAGAAAATTGGGATGCCTGGGTGGCTCAGTGGGTTGAGCCTCTGCCTTCGGCCCATGATCTCAGGGTCCTGGGATCGAGCCCCGCATCGGGCTCTCTGCTCAGTGGGGAGCTTCCTTACCCACCACCCCTGCCTGCTGCTATGCCTACTTGTGATCTCTCTCTCTCTGTCAAATAAATAAGTAAAACCTAAAAAAAAAAAAGAGAGAGAGAGAGAAAGAAAGAAAAAGAAAAAGAAAATAAATATTGTTATGGTTTAAAAACCACTGGGTGGGTGCAATAAGAGAGATTCAAATAAGGAAAGGCTGAACAATAGGTTATTAGGACCTACTGAGGTATGGTCCAGTCTGAACGCCAAAACACATTGAGAAGGGTGAGGGAGAAGAAAGATTTGTCAAGAGGTTGGCCAAACACACAATGACATTTCATTACCTAAAGACATTTTCCACACATAGCACCAAGCAATAACTACAGTCAGTTTGGGAGAATGCTGGGAAATGGTAAATGAAATCATGCCAACACATGAGAACTCACTAAGGTTTCAGAGACAAACATCTATCAATGGCTTCTATTCTCATGTGTACATTCTTCCCCAGTAGACAGATTCGAGTTACATTCTTTTCAAGATATGAACAGAGAGCAGTTTCATCAGAGACCCTGGCCTCTCAGTGTGAAAACTGCTTCTGATGCTATAATCTCCTTAATTAACTCACTACCTGCAAAAACTCATTTACTAAGCAGCAACCCTTTTCTGATCTCCAATGGGAGCTGCGGTATAGCAGAAGGCACATCCACTAAATAAAGAATGTTTGCAACCTGGTGACATTGAATTTGAGTAGCCTAGCTGTCAGGGGTAGAGTTTAAATATGAATCTCAATTAGTTTAAAAGGATGCCACTTACAGTTGAGGTTGGCAGTCCCTCCCCAGTTAGCGTGTTCAACCCAAACCACATCTCAAGGCTGAAAACCAACAACCCACAAGCTAACCTCCTGTAGCCATTCAGAGAGAGATCCAAAGCCTGTGCCTGGTAGAGAGAAAACAAACTAGTTGGGACTCTACTATCATTAATAACAACCACTGAAGCCAAACTTTCTGCTTCTTATTTATGGATGTGAATTTTAGTAGTTTGTGCTAGAAACTCTCTAGGAATTGCTTTTAGGAATTGCTAAGGAAGCAATTCCTAGTAAGGCTAATCACCCAAAAAAGACAACTAAAATGAACATTTTATGAAAATGAAAATACATAAATTACAAAGATAAGGTAAACAAATGACCTATACCTGTATAACAAAATATCATTCAGTCATACTAAAGAACATACCAAAAAAAGATATTCTTAGGTAGAAATACAGTCAGTTCTGCTATAATCCTTGTTTTGAAAATATCCATTTGTTCCACCGTGATAAATACATGGGGAACAATTTGAGCATAGCACAAATTTTGCATCTCCTTATGCTTGATTTTGTTCATGAGAAACACTGAGTGAGCACAGAAAATTGCACTCAGCTGATCCGAACTATAGAGAAATAGAAAATATACACACTCTCCAGATATCTACCAGCTACCACAGTTCACCACGTGAACTCGTTCTAGGCCACGCCAATCCACATCTGGTCTTACATCCAATTTCAAATAACTCTCCTTCCACCACTTCACAATAACACTAAAGCTGCAATCCTTTTGAAGTCCGCTTCTAGACTTCTTTTCTTTTCCAAAACAGTATTTATACATTTCTTAACCAATGGACATGTATAAAATTGCTTAACTGTCTAATTAGGTTCATATCTTTTTTCTTTTTTTTAATAAGTCACTGAGGATGTTTTTCAGTGTCGTGCCCCCAACCACATCTTGTCCATGAGCTCTGTGGCTTTTCTTCTGTGCGATTTTACACAGCACAGTGATTTTTAGGACTGTGTGTGTTATAACATTATAACAGGACTGTATGTCCAATTCATAAGTTAAAAAAGCAAACTACAGGGGCGCCTGGGTGGCTCAGTGGGTTAAAGCCTCTGCCTTCTGCTCAGGTCATGATTCCAGGGTCATCCCAGAGTCCTGGGAGCCCGCATCGGGCTCTCTGCTCAGCAGGGAGCCTGCTTCCTCCTCTCTCTGCTGCCTCTCTGCTAACTTGTGATCTCTGTCTGTCAAATAAATAAAATCTTGAAAAAAAAAAAAAGCAAACTACAGGGGCACCTGGGGCGATGATGATCAGGCTGAAAATATAAAAACAGCTTCACAAATAGTTTAAAAAGAAACGACCATTTTAGGGGCGCCTGGGTGGCTCAGTGGGTTGAGCCGCTGCCTTGGGCTCGGGTCGTGATCTCGGGATCCTGGGATCGAGTCGTGCATCGGGCTCTCTGCTCGGCGGGGAGCCTGCTTCCTCCTCTCTCTCTGCCTGCCTCTCTGCCTACTTGTGATCTCTCTCTGTCGAATAAATGAATAAAATCTTAAAAAAAAAGAAACGACCATTTTACTCTGTATGTCTTTAATTATTTGAAATTTCTACAAAAAATACATCCATATATTATTAATATGATTGAAAATAAAATAATTAGTAAAAATTGACAGATCTAATGCCAGCCCGTGTGCTGAAAATGCCTTCTCTGAGATGCAAACAAGAATAAAAACACAGACTTAGGGATGCCTGAGTGTCTTAGTTGATTAAGCATCTGCCTTCGGCTCAGGTCATGATCCCAGGGTCCTGGGATGCAGCCCTGCATTGCGCTCCCTGCTCAGCGAGGAGCCTACTTCTCCCTCTGCCCTTCTGCTCCCCTACCCTACTTGTGCTCACTCACTCTCTCCCTCCCTAATAAATAAAATCTTTAAAGAAAAAAAAATAAAAACACAGACTCAGGGACGCCTGGGTGGCGCAGTTGGTTAAACGACTGCCTCTGGCTCAGGGCGTGATCCTGGAGTCCCGGGATCGAGTCCCACATCAGGCTCCCAGCTCCATGGGGAGTCTGCTTCTCCCTCTGACCTTCTCCTCGCTCATGCTCTCTCTCACTGTCTCTCTCTCTCAAATAAATAAAATAAAATCTTAAAAAAAAAAAAAAAAAAAAAAAAACAGACTCATAAACACATTCCTTAAAAATCAATGAAATACCTAATGGAAAAGAGAAATCTATGGGATATTAGTTATAACCTTAACTCTTACGAGGAATACTCCCCAACCTTGAGGGAAAGGTCAAAGAAAGCCACAAAATGCTTTCTCAAATTGTTACTTGCATTTTATTTATTTACTTAAAAGATTTATTTAGGGGCGCCTGGGTGGCTCAGTGGGTTAAGCCGCTGCCTTCGGCTCAGGTCATGATCTCAGGGTCCTGGGATCGAGTCCCGCATCGGGCTCTCTGCTCAGCAGGGAGCCTGCTTCCTCCTCTTTCTCTGCCTGCCTTTCTGCCTACTTGTGATCTTTCTCTCTGTCAAACAAATAAATAAAATCTTTAAAAAAAAAAAAAAGATTTTTTTATTTGAGAGAGAAAGATGTTAGAGCACAGAGGAAGCAGCAGAGGGAAAGAATCAGACTCCCCGCTGATCATGAAGCCTGGTATGGGCCCTGAGATCATGACCTGAGCCAAAACCAAGAGTCCATGCTCAACAGACTGAGACACCCAGGCAACCCTGTTGCTTTCATTTTAGAGACAGACAGTGGAGCTAACACAATAGAACAATTTCTCTCTTACTCAAACAGGCTTCCCATTTGGGGCTGCAATATCCAAACTAGAAGAGGACAGCAGTGAGAAAGTCTACCAGAGCTGCAACTCTTCTGAAGCAGCCCACGCAAACCGTGGCACATGGCAAACTGGAAGTTTCATTTGTAAGTAATGACTACTTTCCAAGTCATGCAGAAAACAGCTAAAGACTAAGAAGGCTAAAGGAAAAGAAGTGGAAGTTTTATTTTTTTAAAGATTTTATTTATTTATTTTAGAGAGAGGGTCAGGAGAGAAGAGCACAGGAAGAGGGACAAGCAGACTCTGTGGTGAGCCAGAGCCTGATGCAGGGCTTGATCCCACAACCCAAGATCATGACCTGAGCCAAAACCAAGAGTTGGGCAATCAACCGAATGAGCCACCTAGGTACCCCAGAGAAATGGCAATTTTAAGGTAAACCCCAAAGAAGTATTCCTAACCCACCAACCTTTGATTCATTCTTGGTTGCAGACAATCATGTCTCCAACTTCAAAAAGAAAAAAAAAAAAAAATCAAAAAGGCCCTCCCTCATCTTCCTCCCACAACACTCAAAAACTGTCCTGACCCACTAATACCTATTCCTCCTTTCCCTCAAATATAAGAAAGAGGGATCTCTCCCCCTCATTCAGGCTAATTCCTGCACTTATGCTCCAGATTTCTCTCCCTTCCAACCCTCTGCAAGGACCTCTCCCTGCCATCAATCTCCTTTCTCTCTTAGATTGTCAATTTACTTATTGTTTTTTTCTCAAGTGACTGAAACAACTCTCATGACTTCAATTCCATCTATAAGAGGCTGCTTCAAAAACCTTCATCTCTAACCCAGGATGCTCTCCCCAGCTTTAGATATGATAGCCTTTAAATCTCTCCTCAACGTCCTATAGAAATTTCAAAATGTCTAAAACTAAACTCTTTTCTCCTAAAACCAATTCTACCTCTATTCCCTATCTCAAGGAATAGACCTGCCTTCACCCAGTTTCCAACCCAGAAATACCTAAGTAGAAGTAGATGTTACTTCTGACTTCCTCTCGTCCTTCAGCTCCCCCTGTCCAATCAAGTCCTTTGGATTCTACCTCATTAATATGCCTCATATTTGTTCCCTTCTCCTCATCTCCAGACCCATTTCCTGGCTCAGGTCCTCTCCACATCATACTCGGATTATTGCAGCACCCCTCCTTCTCTTGTTATTTCTAGTCTTACCCTTCTCCAAATTTTTCACAAAGCAGCCAGAGTTATATTCTAAAATGTGTTATCTGACAAGTTACTTCCTTATTTAAAGCATTCAATAGTTTCCTACTACCTTCAGGATAAAGGTCAAATTATTTATTACATAACCCTTCAAGATGTGGTCCCACCTTGTCCCACCATCCACTCCACTAAGAATTTTATTCTCAAGGCACAATGCAGTTTTCCTACTATGCTCTCTCCGACTAGCTTCACAGAATCCCAACAGAATCTTTAAGTATCATACTGGTGACTCCAAATACAAAGCAGCAAAAAATTCTCCTCCTATACTAAGTAGATCTTCCTTCAGAAAAACGAGTTTTACTAAATTCAGTAGTGCCACATAGTGGTGAGAGAGGAAAGCACATAATAAAGATGAAGTGTATGTAGCTAGAGAGAGGATGGCAGAAAGCCTGACGTGATTTACCTTTCCTGGGATTCATGGGAAATGTCTGTGCAGTGCCTCCCAATTGCATGAACTGGGGCATCCACGTTTACTTAGTCTTGCTCATTATATCACTCTCAGGAACTTACATCACTTGGGCTCAGGCTTCCCAGCCCATTCTCCTGCTCAGAATCCTTCCCAGATTCAGTGCCCTGGGAGGACCGGGGATGTGATGGATGGATCCAGATCTCTAAGCGAGTGGTGTCATCTCCAACATGCCGGAAAGTAGACTTCTTTCCTTTCCGCCACTGGTCAGGGCTCAGTTCCAATTCCTCGTGTTGCTTTTTTTCCATCTGTTCTGCCTGTACGATATACAAATACATAAGCCCAGACTCTCCTGGGATTCAGCTAATAAAAAGAGGCACTCACCTCATCTGAGTTTGTTGCCCAGGGGCTATAAAAAGTAAAGACTTTGCTATGGTCCCTAAGTAGCCAAGTATTATCTGCTTTGTCTCAAAGACATTATTAATTCCATAATCTAGATGCACAACCAAGGGCCCTGGAGAACTCTCCTGAAGATGAGTTTGGTTCTGCATAGGGGCTGACTGACTCCATCAGCACAGCCCAATGGGACCCCCTGAGGACATTATAAGGCATTCCCCGAGGACACAGAAGCACTAAGAGAAACATGTTCTTTTAGGAAGGAATGAGTCTGCCTGCATCCCCACTCACCTTTCGTTTGGTCTCCTCAAACAAGCTCATGAGACTCTCCTTGGCAGTCAGGATAGGGTTGCTGGCAGCTAAACTGCGCATGTAGTAATAGACAGCATCAAGCTTCCTCCTCTGCAAAAAGAGGCCAAAGACATCAAGTCAACCAATCCTTTTCCTGACTCCAGCCTATGTCAGCTGACCTAGAACACCTTACTATCTCTCCCAGGCTGTAAGGAATTCCAATAAGAACATCAGAATGCTATCCATGGGAGGAACCACGGAGATTACGTCAGGAATCTCTCCTGGCACAGGACTCTGTCTTACATGCAGAGGTACTCTAAGAGCCAAGCACTCGCAAGAGGGAAAAAGAATAAAGAGCCTCATCAAATATAAAATCCATTAACATTTTGTTTTTAAAGAAAGAAAATGTTCAACTCACTAGTTGTTAGCTAAAAACATTATAATGACAATGGCAACATCACTGATTTAAGCATAGTGAGACAAGTGACTATCACTTCATAGATTTTACCTCTAAACCTAAGAACATCGCCCCATAGGCATTATTAGTCCCATTTTAAAGATGAGGAAATAGGTGCCCAGGCAGATTGTTGTCCAACAACATAACTTGTCCAACAAGGCCTCCAAGCCAAATCCTGGGTATGCCAGTATATGAACCTATGTCTGTCTGGCTCCTGAGTTCAAGTTTGTACTATACCACACTGACTCTGCAGAGAAAGGGAAATATAAAACTATTATCCAATGAATTCAGCAAATAAGTATTTCAAGTCTGTTTTACAACCAATTAATAAGGAAAAGAAGTAAAAAAAAGGGAGAAGTTCAGAAAGGAGGGGAAAAACACTGAAACAAAGGGGGAAAGAATGTCGAAAAGACATTTTCTCCAACTTCATATACATTTTTCCCTTTTTTTCTCTCTCAAAATGCATTTAGAACACTAACTTCTTTCTCACCCCAGTAACTCATTCTTCAAAACTTGCGTCTTAAAAAAAAACAACAAAAAAAAACCTTGCGGGGCGCCTGGGTGGCTCAGTGGGTTAAAGCCTCTGCTTTCAGCTCAGGTCATGATCTCAGGGTCCTGGGATCGAGACCCACATCGGGTTCTCCACTCAGCTGGGAGCCTGATTCCCCCCCCCTCTCTGCCTGCCTTTCTGCCTACTTGTGATCTGTCTGCCAAATAAGTAAATAAAATATTTTAAAAATAAATAAAATTTTTAAAAAACCTTCACATCTTCTATTCAGCTAGCATGGTTAAAGGTACCACATTCTAAGGTCAACTGCCTGAGTTCAAATTAGGTCCTGCCACTTATTAGGTAGATATTTATCCGAAGATATTTATACACCTATGGCTCCTAAAATGAGTAAGATTCATACTTACTGTATGACTGATATACTGTTACAATCAGTTAAATGGGGGCTATATTTTTGTTTCTTATTTTTTAAGGTTTTATTTTTAAGTAATCTCTACTACACCCAACATGCGGCTCAAACTCACAACCCCAAGATTAACAGTCACATGCTCTACTAACTGAGCCAGACAGGCAACCCTAATGGGGACTATTTTTAATATTATCCCAATCTATACTGATTGCAGCCTATACCACTCACTTGATTTTAGATTGTGTTTTATCCATTCTACAAGGATTTTTTCATATTCTAACATTTCTGAAATCAAAACAGAACTTACAATCAAAATCTACCATTATGTCTATTTATAATTCACATATTCTTTTTTAGTGGTCCAGAAAATAATGGCACATCTAATCAATTACATCACTTCTCATGAAGTCTAATTTGTATCACTGTCTACACACCTTGTGTTCTCAACACATTTTTCAGAACAGAAACCATATCACACATTCATCAATCATAGCACCTAGCAAAGCACCATGCACAGTTTCTCACCAAATTCTTGAAATTCACTGAATGACTGATTAGTGGAGACAGAAAACTGAGATAGTGATGTTAAAAGACAACTAGGATAAAAGGGAAAGAGAAAAAGAGGGACAGAGGAGGGGCGCCTGGGTGGCTCAGTGGGTTGGGCTGCTGCCTTCGGCTCAGGTCATGATCTCAGGGTCCTGGGATCGAGTCCCGCATCGGGCTCTCTGCTCAGCGGGGAGCCTGCTTCCCTCTCTCTCTCTGCCTGCCTCTCCATCTACATGTGATTTCTCTCTGTCAAATAAATAAATAAAATCTTAAAAAAAAAAAAAAAGAGGGACAGAGGAAAAGAGCTTGAAAGGACCACTAATTTAGGTCAAGAGGTCTGTGAAAGAAAAATATACCAGTTTAATCAGAATGGCAAAAAGCCACTGAAGGAATCAATGAAGTTGTAAGACATTATGATCAATGCTCAAAAATCAGTTATATTTCTATATATTAGTAATAAACAATCTTTAAAAGAAATTAAGAAAATAATTCTATTTACAATAGCCTTAAAAAGAATAACATACTTAGGAATAAGTTTAACCAAGGAAGTGTAAAACACTGAAAATTATAAAGCCCGTTTGGAAGAAATTAAAGAAGACCAAAATAAGTCAAAAACATTTGTGTAAATACTCCCCACAGCAACTACACAGTCAATGTAATTCCTATGAAAATCCCAATGACTCTTTTTGCAGAAATGAAAAAGCTGATCTTAAAATCCATACAGAATTACAAGAAACCCCAAAGAGCCAAACTCATCTTGAAAAAGAAGAACAAAGATGGAAAACTCATATATCCTGACTTCAAAATTTACCACAAAGCTATAGTAATTAAAACAATGTGGTGCTGGGATAAGGATAGACACACAGATCCATGCAAAAGAACTGAGAGTTCAGAAACAGACCCAGGCACCAACTGATTTTCAACAAGGATCCCAAGACTATTCAATGGGGAAAGAACAACCTCTTCAACAAATGGCACTAGAAGAACTGAATATCCACATGCAAAAGTTGGACCCTTATTTTACACCATATGCAAAAATAAATGAAAAATGAATCAAAGAACTAAATATAAAAACTATAAAAACTCTTAGAAGAGCGGCACCTGGGTAGCTAAGTCACTTAAATGTCCAATTCTTGGTTTCTGCTCAGGTCATGATCTCATGGGTCATGAGATCGAGCCCTGCATCAGGCTCTGCGCTCAGCGGGGAGTTGTCTTGAAGATTCACTTCCTCTTGAGGCACCTGGGTGGCTTAGTCAATTAGGCGGGTGCCTTTAGCTCAGGTCATGATCCCAGGGTCCTGGGATCAAGCCCTGCATTGGGCTCTCTGCTCGGTGGAGAGTCTGCTTCTCCTTCTCCCTCTGCCTGCCACACTGCCTACTTGTGCTCTCTATCTCTCTGTCAAATAAATAAATATTTTTAAAGATTTTTTTTTAAGATTTTATTTATTTACTTGACAGATAGAGATCACAAGTAAGCAGAGAGGCAGGCAGAGAGAGAGAGAGGAGGAAGCAGGCTCCCTGCTGAGCAGAGAGCCCGACGTGGGGCTCAATCCCAGGACCCTGAGATCATGACCTGAGCCGAAGCCAGAGGCTTTAACCCACTGAGCCACCCAGGTGCCCCTATTCTAAAGTTTATATGGAAAGGCGAAAGATCCAGAATAGCTTACACAATACTGACAAAGAAGAACATGGTCAGAAGACCGAACTATCCAACTTCATGACTTATCATAAAGCTACTGTAAACAAGAAAATGTGGTACTGACAAAGAGACAAACAGATCAGTGGAATGGAATAGAGAGCCCAGAAATATACCCACACAAATACAGCTAGCTGATCTTTGACAAAGGAGGAAAGGCAATTCAATGGAGAAAGGATAATCTTTTCAACAAATGGTGTTGAAACAACTGGACATTCACGTGCAAAACAAGGAATCAATGCCACAGACCTCACATCTTTCACAACAATTAACTCAAAATGGATCACATACCTAAATGTAAAATGTAAAACTATACAACTCCTAGAAGGTAACACAGGAGAAAATCTAGAAAACTGTGGGTTTGGTGAGGAGTTCTTAGATATCACACTAAAAGCAAAATCCACAAAGGAAAAAGTTGGTAAGTTGGATTTCATTAAAACTAAAAACTTCTGTTCTGTGCTAAATAAATGAAAAGATAAGCCACATACAGAGAAAATATTCACAAAATACATATCTAATAAAGGACTGATATTTAAAATATACTCTTAAAACTCAACAATAAAAAAACAACACAATACAATTTAAAAATGGACAAAAGATCAAAACAGACACCTCACCAAAGAAGATAAACAAATGGCAAAAAAGGATATGAAAGGATACTCCAGGTCATACCTCATTAGGGAAATGCAAGTTAAAATGAGATAAGACTACACATCTATTACAAAATAACCAAAATCCAGACTACTGACAACTCTAAATGCTGATGAGGATGCAGAGCAACAGGAACTCTCATCCACAGCCTGTGGGAATGCAAAATGGCACAGGCACTTCTGAAGACAGTTTGGCAATTTCTTTCCTTTTTTTTTTTAATAAAGATTTTATTTATTCATATGACAGAAAGAGATCAGAAGTAGGCATAGAGGCAGGCAGAGAGAGAGAGGGAGAAGCAGGCTCCCTGCCGAGACCGGTGCGGGGCTCAGTCCTAGGACCCTGAGATCATGACCCGAGAGGAAGGCAGAGGCCTAACCCACTGTGCCACCCGGCGCCCCTGGACATTTCTTTCAAAACTACATACACTCTTACCATACAACCTGGCAATTACACTCCTTGGTATTTATCTAAATAAGATGAAAACTTATGTCCAAAGACCTGCATGCAAACGTTTACAGCATTTGTATTCATAACTGCCAAAACTTGTAAACAACCCAGATGTCCTTCAATAGGAAAATGGATAAACAAACTGCAGTACATCCATACAATGAAATATTACTCAACAATAAAAAGAAAAGAGCTGGGCGCCTGGGTGGCTCAGTGGGTTAAGCCGCTGCCTTCGGCTCAGGTCATGATCTCGGGGTCCCGGGATCGAGTCCCGCATCGTGCTCTCTGCTCAGCAGGGAGCCTGCTTCCTCCTCCTTCTCTCTCTACCTGCCTCTCTGCCTACTTGTAATCTCTCTCTGTCAAATAAATAAATAAATAAAATCTTTAAAAAAAAAAAAAAAAAGAAAGAAAAGAGCTGTCAAATCACAAAAATAACCCTAAATGTATATTGCTAAGTGAAACAAGTGAATTTGAAAAGGCTACATACTGTATGGTTCCAAACATGTGACATTCAGGAAAAGGCAAAACTAAAGACAGCAAAAATTAAGATTGCTAGAGGTTCAGAGGAATGAGGAGGGATGGACAGGTTGAACACTGGGTATTTTTAGGACAGTAAAACTACTCTGTATGATACTATAATGATGAATACATGTCATTACAGATTTGTTCAAATCCATAGACTGTAAAATAAAAGTGAACCCTAGTGTAAACTAGGAACTTTAGTTAGTGCTAATGTATTGATACTAGCTCATCAATAATAAACAATGTATGGGGCGCTTGGGTGGCTCAGTCATTAAGTGTCCGCCTTCAGCTCCAGTCATGATCTCAGGGTCCTGGAATCGAGTCCCACATCAGGCTACTCGGTGGGAAGCCTGCTTCTCCTTTCTCCCACTCCCCCAACTTGTGTCCCCTCTCTCGCTGTGTCTCTCTCTGTCAAATAAATAAATAAAATCTTTTTAAAAAAATGCATTATGGGGCACCTGGGTGGCTCAGTGGGTTAAGCCGCTGCCTTTGGCTCAGGTCATGATCTCAGGGTCCTGGGATCGAGTCCTGCATCGGGATCTCTGCTCAGCAGGGAGCCTGCTTCCCTCTCTCTCTCTCTGCCTGCCTCTCCATCTACTTGTGATTTCTCTCTGTCAAATAAATATATAAAATCTTAAAAAAAAAAAATTAAAAAAAAAATGCATTACACTAAAGCAAGATGTTAATGACAGGGAAAATTGATGGGGAGAACAGTTGAGGAAGTACATGGGAAATCTCTGTACTTTCTGCTTAATTTTTCTGCAAACCTGAAACTCATGAAGGAAGGAAGGAAGCAAGCAAGCAAGAAAGGAAGGAAGGAAAGAGAGAGAGCTGGAAGGAGGGGGGATGGGAGGGAAAGAGAAAACACTAAAGGAATAAAAATGCCCCCAAGTGGGGAGGAAAAACCCACAGTGCAGTATCACTTTATACTTACTAGGATGGTCACACTCAAAGAAATGAAAATGTTGGTGAGAACAGGGAGGAACAGGAACCCTTGTACATTGCTGGTGGGAATGTAAAATGGTGCAACCTCTATGAAAAAGTTTGGTGATCCCTTAAAAAGTTAAACATAGTGGGTACCTGGTGGCTCTGTCAGTTAAGCATCCAACTCTTGATTTCAGCTCAGGTCATGATCCCAGGGTCATGAGATCGAGCCCCACATTGGGCTCCATACTCAACAGGGAGTCTGCTTCTCTCCCTCTCTCTCTTTGCTTCTGCTCATCCCCCCACCAGCACGCACACTGTCTCTCTCTAAAATAAATGCATAAGTCTTAAAAAAAAAAAAAAAAAAAAAGCTAAATATGGAATTACCATACAACTCAGCAATTCCACTCATAGATATAGACTCAGGAGAACTGAAGACAGATATTCAAATACCTGTACTTCACAAAGCACTATTCACAATAACTGAAAGGTGAAAACAACCAAAATGTCCAACAACTAATGAATAAATGTATATCCACACAGCGGAATGTGATTTGGCAATAAAAATGAAGTACTGAGACATACAACATCATAAATGAACCTCAAAAACTTTATGCTAGGGCGCCTGGGTGGCTCAGTGGGTTAAGCCGCTGCCTTCGGCTCAGGTCATGATCTCAGGGTCCTGGGATCGAGTTCCGCATCGGGCTCTCTGCTCAGCAGGGAGCCTGCTTCCTCCTCTCTCTCTCTCTGCCTGCCCCTCTGCCTACTTGTGATCTCTCTCTGCCAAATAAATAAATAAAATCTTTAAAAAAAAAAAAAAACTATGCTAAACGCAAGAAGACAAACATAAAAGCTCACATACTGGATGATTCCATTTATATGAAACTTTCAATAGGTATATCCTGAGACAGAAAGTAGACTAGTGGTTGCCAGAGGCTGGGAGGTAGAAGGAATGGAGAGTAAAAGGTATGGGGTTTCCTTCCGGGGTGCTGAAAAAGTCTCGGAATTAGATAACTAGAGTTGATGGTTGCACAATACTGTTAGTTTACTAAAGAGAATAACGAGCGAATGAAGAGGGGCACCTGGGGGTCTCAGTGGGTTAAGTGTCTACCTTTGGCTCAGGTCATGATCTCAGGGTCCTGGGATTCCAGTACCACATCGGGCTCCTTGCTCACTGGGGAGTATGCCTCTCTCTCTACCCCTTCCCACTGTTGGTGATCTCTCTCTCCCTCTTTCTCTCTCTCTCTTTCTCTCTAAAATAAATAAATAAAATCTAAAAAAAGAAGGCGTAAATGAAGATATTCTTGAGATGTAGAAGGAATTGTGTCGGTCAACCACACTGCTAAATCAACAATTTCAATCCATCATGAAGTGTTATGAATTTCTTTAAATCTTTTATTTAAAAGGGAATAAAAATTTTAATTCAGGGCGCCTGGGTGGCTCAGTGGGTTAAAGCCTCTGCCTTCAGCTCAGGTCATGATCTCAGGGTCCTGGGATCGAGTCCCACATTGGGCTCTCTGCTCAGCAGGGAGGCTGCTTCCCCCTCTCTCTGCCTGCCTCTGCGTATTTGTGACCTCTCTCTGTCAAATAAATAAATAAAATCTTTAAAAAAAATTTTAATTCAAACATTGTTTATCTGGGCAATGAAATTTTATAGCACTATGAAAACTCTGCCTGCTAAATGAGCAGATTAGCTGCTTTATACGTCAATCTTTTTTTTTTAATATTTTATTTGTTTATTTGACAGAGATCACAAGTAGGCAGAGAGGCAGGCAGAGAGGGTGGGGGGGGAAGCAGGCTCCCTGCTGAGCAGAGAGCCTAATGTGGGGCTCGATCCCAGGACCCTGGGACCATGACCCAAGCCAAAGGCAGAGCCTTTAACCCACTGAGCCACCCAGGTGCCCCTACTTCAATCTTTAATATCTACCATTGACCTTCCCCCCTTCAATTCAGCTTCCTTATGAGGTGCTGTTATCAGCTCCCAAGGTTCTCTGTTAGAGGCATATTTAGCGGAGTTTGATAATATCTAGGAAGATATTAATTTGGCACTAAGTGCTTCTGCCAAGAAGTCTCCTTAAGTGAAAACTTAAGGGAATAATCTGGGGAAAAGAAGTAAGGATCTCACTGGTTAGGGTCAATTAGGACTTTAAGGAAAAGTGGTTAAGGGAGCCTTATTTTCCTTCTGGAAATGAGTAACCTCATTCAACAGGATAGGGAAGGAAAGCAAGACAAGAATCAGAGCAGAAGCCTTGGTCAAAAACAAAGAGTGGTGTTTGGCTAGAGCATGAGTATTCTTAGAACTTCAGTGCAATGAAACAAGATGAAACACAGGTTCAACCGGAGTAAGGAATCACTGACAACTCACTTCTGAAAGTAACAGGAATGTGAGGATGGCAGGAAAGGGTATTTTTTTAAGTTTAGTTGTTCAGAGAATTCAAGCTCCAGGAGCTGACACTATCAAAGTCCATTCTTTCTAAGACACTGCCTGCAAAATACTTCCCCTGTCCATAGGATTGCTTACCGTATACACTGCCAGCAGAGCCAACTGGTTATAGGGGCGCCCATTCTTGGGAGCAATATGCTGAGCCTTTAGGTACCAACTGGAATAGAAAAACAGTAAAAAATGCTAGCTCCACATCAACGCTTTCCCATTTCATTACCTCATAGCCCTAACTGCTTAAGACATAAGCTGGAGTGTTAGATGTAATGCTGGAGTGGTAAAGCCTGATTACAAAGCCCAATAGGGACACCTGTAGGACCTTCCAGATGAAAGGCGCTCGGTGGCCCATTGCTCTTAATAGGGCTTAGCTTAACGCCACAAGGAAAGAGAAGCAATGAATAAGAGGCAAAAGTACCTGCGTGCTTTCCCGTAGTTTGCTGTGTCATTGGCTTGTTCCCGATACCTAGCGATATCTCCTTGGCAAATCATACATCGCTGGGCACTGATCAAAGCATATTTTACCTTTAGGAAAAATGATCAGTTAGTATTGTACCCAGGAAACTCTAACGTCAACCCCAAAGGACAAGGATACGATCAAAGTGACAGAACAGCATTAATAAGGCACTAGTCAACGGGGCGCCTGCATGGCTCAGTGGGTTAAGCCTCCACCTTCGGTTCAGGTCATGATCTCAGGGTCCTGGGATTGAGCCCTGCATCAGGCTCTCTGCTCAGCGGGGAGCCTGCTTCCCTCTCACTCTCTCTGCCTGCCTCTCTGCCTACTTGTTATCTCTATCTGTCAAATAAATAAATAAATAAAATCTTAAAAAAAAAAAAAAAGGCACTAGTCATCCTCAACAAAGTAAAAAGTTTTCGGTCTAAACTTGCCTAGCGAAAAACAGCCAACGATGTGATGCAAATTTTAATGAGAAAGAAGGCAGAAAAGAGGAGGTCATTCTTATTTCAAGTCCCAGGTAAACAGAAGAAAACATTCTGAAACCTGGAAACCGGGAAACCTAACTCTCTATGTAAGAGTTGTGTGATCTTCTGTGGGTCTTTGGAACTGTTTTTGGGACTCAAGTTTCTTCATCTGAATATAAAAATGCATACTCCATAGGGTAAGTGAAGAGAATAAGTGCTAAATACTTCACAAATTATAAAGTGATATACAAATACTAAAACAACTGTTGATTCTGTTATTTTCCTGCCTCACTATAGTCTCTCTCTCCTCAAACTATTAGTATCACTGCACTGTGTTACTGCACTACATTCACTTTGCAAAACAGTAACAATTACCTAAAACGGTAACACAGTTACCCTTTACCAAACACCTACAAGACTGCCAGTCTCTGAGTAGTTCTCTCTCCCTCTCTATACTTCTGTTTTCTCAATAATGGGCTTGGCATCTGTCCCTCCATGAGAAAACAACAGAGTAGACCCTTAACAATCCCAAGACATGTATCCAAAAAAAAAAAAAAAAAACCTACAGAACATCACCTCATAACGTGCAATTCCACTCCACACAAGAAATTAACACATCACTGAATAAAGAACAAAGCTTCAGGGAGAAGTAGATACTGTCCCTGAGGAAGGCTCATCTACTAGCTAAATAGCCACTGCACATCAACCTCCTAATACATAATAAACATGTGCCTCAGCAAAGTTCTATACTACTACAAGCCATATACCTTCAGAGTCTCGACTATTCCACACATTCTCTGAATGAACACCAAGAACACTTGCAGTTAGCTGATAAAAGAACCAAGAAAACAGATTGTTTCCATCCTACAGCACTCTGCTATCTCAATGGGGGGGGAGTAGGGGAGCCAAATTCCACCAAAGGCTCTCCACTATTCTTCGGATGAAGTCCCAGATGATCTAGCTTCTGGTCACCTCTGCAACACCACTTCCCCCCTCTCTTTCTGCACCTCAGTTAGACTAGACTTTTCTTGGTCTCCCTAACACACCATGCTCTTTCCCACTTCAGGACCTGCACATATACTACTTCCTCTCCATAGAATGTTCTAGCATCTTCCTATACACCTTCACCTGGCTAACAGCTCAGGTCTTCAGCCCCAGCTTAACCATGACTTCCTCAGTCTTCCATGATTCTCTAAACCCCTTTACCTTATACCCCCATCATGACATCCTTTGCAGAAGTCACTGCATCTGCAATTACTAATCCACCATCTGTACTCACCCCTAAGCAAACTCTAAACTCCAAGAGCTGGGGTCATGGCTTTCTTATTTTACAATGAATTATGTGTCCTAGAAAGACACATGGCACGTAGGAGGGTCTTAATAAATACCTGTTGATTAGTAACAGAGTTTGTGCACAGCAACCATCAGGAATAGAAAGTCAAGAGGAAGTCTCTGCTTCATAAATCACATACCTTTCTCTTATGAATCTTTAACCTCTCCCCTTCCCCTGACCCTTTCCTCTCAATGTATAAATATGCTTAAGCCTCTTCCAGGTTAAACACAAACTCCTCTTGACACTATGTCCCTTTTTTTTTTTTTTGACACTATGTACTCTTTTAACTATCTTCCCTCCTTGCCTTCACAACTAAGATTCTTAAAATAATATTCTATATTACTCCCTTCATTGTATGTACTGTCCCACATTTCATTCTCTGCAAACTGTCTTCTATTCTCTCCAACTGAAATTAATTTTGATAAACTCATCCAATCCAATGGACACTTTCAGTAATCTCAGCATTCAAAGATTCTATGGCACCTGACAATTCTACCCACCACTACCTTGAAATTTCATTCCCCCACTCCCAATCTCTGGCTGACAGGAGGGCCTTCTGCTTCAACTATCACTTATACACTGATGACTTCTGAATCTATAGAACCAGCTTAGCTCTTTCCCCTGAGCTTCAAAAAAACCAGGATATTCATCCATTCATTTTCAAGTTCATACATTTACGCACAGCCAAAACTGAACTAACCTCTTCCTCCCAGCCACTCTCCTAGGCTACAAACTGGGAGATGATCTCGACTCCTTATGCCTCCTATCTCACCATTCACACAAATCAGCCAGCAACTCAATTCTATTTCCCTTATATCTTTTCAATTTGTCTCTTTTCCACCTCCACTACCTCTACCTTATTTCAGGCCCACAACGTGACTCTCCTACCTCCACTCTTGCCCAAATTCATTCATTTGCCAGTGACTGGTTCTAAGAAGAAATCTATGCTATCCATTTAGTGAAAATCAAGCCATGGTTCCCCACTGCTTTCAGAATAAAGTCCAAACTCTTCAGTATGGCATACAAAAGTTCTAACTTTGGCATACAAACTCTTCAGTATGGCATACAAAAGATCTAACCCTTTCTACTTCATTAGCTTTACCTCCTACAACAGGCCAACTCCACATTACAAAAACCAGCATACTGAACTTCTTACACTTTCCAACAAGGCCCGATTCTCTCTTCCTGTGCCCTGTACTACCCCTTCTACCCCTCGCCAGGTTTCAAGACTCAACAGTCTCTCAGAAGTCTCCCTTGACTCCACCAGTCTGAATCAGGGTCACTTCATTCTATGCCCCTTCCATGCTGTATATATAACATTACCATAGTACTTAATACATGATAATTGCTGGTTTAACTGGTCTGTACCCCCACTGGATTGTGTCTTTCATTCTGTATCCTCAACACCTAGTGTAGTACCTAGCACATAACACTAGACAAATGCTTACTAAATGGATGATTAAAGATAAAGAAGGGGGCTTACTGTCTTGCGTAATGGCTTGCTGCGAATGGCAAGACCATCCATGTAGTCCTCCAGTTTGAACTTGTAAGTAACCTGCAGCTTCTGAAGCAAACTATCAAAGAAGTCACTACCCTATAAAGACAAAAAATAAGAAAAAGCTGAATCAGACTGTTCTGATCCAATTTACCCACCAGAAACTAGGACAGATAACCTGTCCACAGTTCGGCTAATGTTCAGCCATCCCATGTAAAGAGAGGCATACACAGTATCTAGTGGTCACCAAATAAATTCAAAACAAATTCATAGCATAAGCCCCTCCATGGTTTTAAAAATATGCGTGCATGCATGTGCATGCACACACACCCACACACACCGTACACACTTTCTCTCCCCGCAGCCACCCACCCCTAAACAAGACATTCAGAAAATTTCCAAGCTCAGAACTAACTCCAATTGCCAATAAGTTATGGTCGTAAGGAAGCAACAGGGCAGGTTAGGCCCAAGTCCAAGAAAAGAGCATCAAGTTTTTTGTCAATGTTCTGCTATACATCATCATTATTTCAGGTGATAAAAACCCATCACAGCTACAGAATGCTAAAGCCTTTATCCTGAGGACAAAAAGATGATGGTTTACCTCATCCAAGAGCTCCAAAAGTCTGTTCCGAATCTGCTCAGGGTTCTCAACATTCGGATCCTTGAGAAGCTGCCTGAACTTCTCAATCACCTGATAGAAAGCATTCTTCCACAGGATCTGATCCACATTCTGATTATCAGAGAACTCAATATCTAATAGGATACAGCGCTCATATAGCTGCAGCAGTTCAGCTCTGGAATAAAATACATGCAACTTCTAGCTCCAAATACACCACAAGAAAGGCTAGACCCAAGATCTGAGCTTCTTGCAAATTAAACACCTTCCTTGGCAGGAAATCCAAAATGTCACCAGGTATAGTACTCATGTGACTTTTCATTCTGCACAGCAGAAATGTCATTCTAAAGACGGTTATGTCTAGGAAAGTAGTTTTTCCCCCTATGTCTCTACCTAAATTTAACAGCTGAAATAAGATCTTCACCACAAGTTATATGTTGTTCACTTCTTGGCATTCTGGAAAGTCGTTCCTTTTCCATTTCCAGATTCCATGTTCTCTTAAAAAATTTTTTTCTTAAAGAAAGAGTGGGAAGCATAATCATTTCTAAGACTAGAAATAAAATTTTCTGTTCTTTTTCCAAGCCCCTTCCTTACAAAAATCAGTATGAAAGGGATTTAATACCCAGTGCCTTCCCAAAGAAGTTTCTACGTTCTTCAGCCACAGGAGCCTATACACCTCCAGCTTATCCCCACTTCCCTCTAGCCAGGATGGGACACAGCGTACCTGAGCTGAGCCATCTTCTCCAGGCCCTCAGGACTGATCCGGTCCCTGGAGAGCAGGTTGCTGAGCTGCAGTTCCTGGTTGTCAGCCACCCGGAGAAGCCTATGCAGCTCCTGCTGCTGCATGTTCCTCATGTGCTGTTCCATCTCCTCAGGACTCATGGTGCTGGCAGGGAGAGGGCCACAGACGTACTGTCCTGATGCAGTTGGGTAGCCTGGGTAGTAAGGCCCAGGGTACACACCATTCGTAGGACCCACAGGGTACTGCAGAGGGCTGTAGCCGGCATAAGGATACTGAGAGGCAGGGCCTGGTGTCCGCGGGTAATAATAGGGGTTGTCAGAGTTTTGAAACTTATAGTAAGATGCTTGGGCCTGGCGGGAATCACCCCAAGAGGTAGGGCTGACTTCATCATCAGTATCTAAGAAATGTAGCTGGGGTGTCTGGCTCTTTAGAGCAGGTTTCTGATCAGGATTGTTTGGGTCCCATAATCGTCGAGTGGTGCCTCCTCGGCCCCAACTCCGAGATCCCTTACTACCAGATCCAAATAAAAGGCGAGGTCCCAAAGGTGCAGATTCTGGAGAACCTGCTGAACTGACAGATAGGGCGGTATGGGCAGGCAGAATCAGAATGCCACGTCCACGGCCTCGAAGTTCTTGTTTCAGGTTTTTGGATTCCTGCTTCTCAGAGCCTTTGCCCCCACTGCTTAAGCCTTTGTCAGGCTTTATCCTATCCACATCCTCTCTGGATGATCTCACCATGGGGGAATCTTTGTTCATGGTTTCTGCATCAAAGGTAACACGGAGAGTGCCTCGATTTTCTTTCCCGTTGCTTTTCTGCTCTCCCTCCCCACGACCAGACCAGCTTCTTTCTAAATGTTTCTTCCTTTCCGAGCTCCTCCTGAGTCCATCAGGCTCATCAACTCTGTCCTCATCTAAAGAATCAGTTGAAGACATAGATACTTGCTTCTTCAGTCGTGGCCTCTCCTTGGCCCGATCCTGTCGGCGGCGGCGACATCCAGTATCGATCGGGCCAGCCCCCTCAGCACTGTTGTTGCTGCCCGCAGAGCTGGTGCTACAAGTGCGGTAGCGGTTCCTTCGTTTGTCTGAGCGGGAGTAGCGTTTTGCAGAACCTGGCTTCCCCTGTGCCAGGTCATCAGTCACTTTCTTTATCCCCTCCCCCTTCTCAATCCTCTTTCCTTTTTCTCCCTTTACAGCCCTTACTCTGTCATCATTTAGGCTCTTCTCTGCCTCATCTTTGTCTGGTTTATTCACAACCTCCTCTTTCACATTTCCCCTATACTCATCTTCTTCTACTCTCAGTTGCTCCACCTGGTTGAGGATTTCTTCCTCACCCACCCTGTTAGTCGTTTCTTTGGAAAGAGCCTGCAAACGCCTTCCAGGCTGGTAGATCTGCATGTCAGGTTTCTTTATTCTTTTGATAATTCTTAGACTTCGATCCTCTTGTCCAGAAGTCCTAGGAAAGGACTCCTGTGTCCCAACAGTTTCGGGGTCTACGGGACCATTTTGATGTTGGTTATCCAGTTCCCTGCAGACGTCTTTAATGAGCTGGGTACCATTTCCAACAGCAGAGGAATCTCTATCATTAACAATTTCATCCTTAAATTCATCACTTCCAGAAGGTTCCTTGATTCTAGGTTTGTTCCTCAGTCGGGAAAGACCAGGCTTATAGATTTCCAGGTCTGGGCGCCGGTTATCTCTGCGCTGCCTGGGCTCCTTCATGTTTTCTATGATGTTCGAGAGATGTTGGGAAGAAATAGGTAGAAGGAAAGAAAAAAGGGGAGGGAAGGAAAAAAAAAAAAAAGTCATTCTGCTTAAGTAACAGAAAAGCCAAGCAAGAATAACACATTGAAATGCTAATATTGGCGAACATGGGAGGAAATTTTTGAAGAAGCAGAAATTCTAGTAGGTTTACAGTATTTGTTTACCAACTGGCAAGGCTAAGGACTTCATTATGTTATCACTATCTACACTTGGATTAGTGAAATAGGAAAAACAACAACAACAAAAAATACTCTCCTGTGTTACCCAAGTCATATCCAGGTATCCAAGACCCCAAATACCTTATCATTACCAGAATAAAAGATATCTAACTATTTGGGCATCAGACTGCTCTACTGCTCTCTGCTATGGAGTTCTTGGATCCATTTTAGTTTTTTCTTCTAGTGCTTCTAACTTTTTTCAAGGGTGACAAGGCCCATTTTAACATAGTAGTAGTTGGGGGTAAAGGAGAAAAAGAGGGGTATGTACAACAATCCACAGTTCTGGATGTATCTGGGAGAAAAAATATGCAACTCCAGTCTCTGAACTTGGCCAGGACAATCCTCTTCTTTTAGGACACCAACTGCCCAAACACATACCTCTTGCTGAAGCAAACAGGAAGCAGTTCCTTTCACATTCTTCAACTCCACTCATGCTCATCAACTCTCTAACAGCAACCAACAGTCATTCCAAGGAAATACTGCTCAGACTATCATCATTAGAATACTGCGACTAACTGCTACTATGATGTGGAATATGAGAAGGAAAAAGTTCCATAAAGGAGCTTTCTCTGGAGGATGATGGAAGTATTGTGACATGCTCCCAAAATACCAAGGACTGCAGTATTTAAAAATAAGGGTGCAGGACTTTCGAAACTACTCTTCCAGGCTCCCTAAACCTACTGAATGACAAATAAGCAAGTATCTATTTTTTGTATTTGTTACCTTTGCCTATTAAGGGAAGAGACAACTACAAATAGCCATGAAACTTGTCAATAGGAAACTGACAGGAATTAGTGAAATTAGAGTACTCAAAACAGAATGCTTTATAAAATCCTAGTACTGTTCTATCAACAACAATACAAACAAGCCCATCACAGAAATAAATAATATCCTCCAGCATTTAACTCATAGGTGTAACAAAACAGAAAGCAAAAACACAAAAACCCCTGAAGTTTAAGATACTGCTTCAGTGTTTTCAAAAGCTTAAAAGACTATTTCATCAAGTATGAATAAAAGTAAAGCAGCTTACCTCCAGAATAACTGACCCTCAGGAGCCTTTGTAACTTAGGTGAGAGGTGGGGAGGAGGAAGAGAAAAGCTACTACTATTCAGAGCAGAGGGAGAAAACACCCTGAATAATCCCATTCAAACGACCAATGAAAGTCAATTTCACAGACTTTGGCCACAAGCCTGCAGAAGCACAACTATCATTCTACACAATTCCACCACCCCACAAAGGAGAGATGATATACTAGAATCTTCCTTGGAGCTTTCCTGGGGTAGACGGAGACTTTAATTTGCAAGATGAACAGTCTCTCTGATAAACACTGCTCCCACACATGCCAAGGGCAAACCAGAGTAGAGTGAGCTCTCTACCGGAGGTCCTGGATCCCTCCGGTGGCGCAGCCTTCAGAACCCTGTCTTGGGGAAAAAGTTCGGCAAGGAAGTCTCAAGCTGTTCAATCTTTCTCCTCAATTTCCCCAGTTCCTTCTCCCCAACTCTAAACAGATAACAAGGAAGGCATGAGGACGATTCCTCTGGGAACGACACATCCCAGGGCCTCCCCCAGTCCCCAGCACCTACTCCCTGTCTCATCTCCTGACGAGTGGGAATCCACAAACTGGTCTGAGAAGGTTGGGGCAATGGGGAACAGTCACCTTCGCGGTGAGAAAGGGGGCGGAGGCAGGAACTCGGGTCGGGCTCTCCCGGAGGGCGCCGGGGCTGGCAGAGCTCGATCCTACACTGGCCCTCCGGCTGGTGGGGCGGCTAGGGGACCGCCCCCGACCCCCGCCCCCAATGCTGGGGGAAGGGGCGGGGGCTCAAGAGCGCCTCGGACTGAGCTGGGAGGAGGCAGAGGAGGAGAGGGAGGCGGGGCGGGCAGGCCCAACCCAGGAGCTGGGCGGCGCGACTCACCTCTGCTCCCGGCCTGCGGAGCCAGAGCGGCCAGGATCCCTCGCAGCTCCGACGCGGAGATCCGGACACGCTCCAACCCCTCCGCCATCTTCGCAGCTGCTGCTACAGCTGCAGCCACTCCGCCACCGCCGCGCGCAGCCAGGAAACCACGACGGACGGGCGGCGCGCGCGCTTACCCACCTCCCACCCGTGTCCCCGCCCCCTCCCGCCTTCCTCCCCTAACGACGGTGGCCGCACTGGGAGGAAAAGCTTTGAAAGCAAGTTCCGCGGCTCCAGAGAGCTGGGGAGGCGGGCACTGCGCGTGCGCAAAGGTGTGGTCGGGAAGGTGAGCTGAGGCTGGAGTTGGGAACGCCGCGCCTGTGAGGTGAGAAGAGACCGGTTGGAGCCGGGCCAGGCGTCGCGGGCGTTCGTGGCGGTGGCTACTGTTGCTGCTTTGGTGGCCATCGAGGACACTGGTGCTGGTCTGGGGCTCGGGCTGACGGAGACATCCCACAATCCGGCCTCCTCCAGTCATCTTAGGCCAGGGTCTGCTTCCACAGGCCCGGACTAGCGTCCCAGGCTGTTACTTGAGGACCTTAAAGGTCTTGTACGAGCACCCCACCCTTTTTTTAGATGAGGAAACTGAATCCTAGAGAAGCGTAGCAAATTGCCCAGGGTGACACAGTGGGTAAGTATCAGAGTATAACAGTCTTTTTCTTTAATGGCGGACTACATCCCCAAGACTCCTGACTTCTCCACTCCCTAACCTTTCTTTGAAAAAAAAAAAAAAAAAAGTACAATATGGTTGGCTCTTGCTGACGGAAGGTTATGTGGAAGTAAATCAGGAGGTCAGGAGGTATTGTAAGTTGATTTGGGAAGTTCTGTATCATTGTGGATTCTTGGAAAAATTACTTGACTTCCTTGGATCTGTGATGGTGGTTTTGTTTTTTCCATCTTTGAAATGTAACCGCATCAGAAGACTCGTATTTTAACTCCTGTTCCTGAGCCCATGTTCAGAACCGTGGGGAAACTCCCTCCCCCAAGACTGCTTCTCTCAACCTGTTCCTCTTTACCGATCCCATACAGTCTATTGGACCTGTACACCATCAAATAGTTACCAGTAATTTTCCTTTGAGTGGGTCTAAAACATTTGATCAGTCTCTGACATAACTCATTCAATCCCTATTATGTGACACAGGTTTCACCACCAGAAGGCTTAGCAGATGGAGAAAGTCAATAGATATGTGAAAAGATTCAGTGTTTCAAAAGAAGGAGATTAATTTGAGTGGTCAGAGCAAGTGGCAATATTTAAAACATATGAACAAAATATGGAGAAATATTAAAAACTATAATTCTTTTTTTTTTGAGAGAGAGAGAGCAGGAGTGGGGGAGGGGTAGAGGGAAAAGCAGACTCCCCCTGAGCAGGGAGCCAGATAAGTGACTGGATGGCAGGACCTTGGGATCATGACCTGAGCCAAAGGCAGATGGTCAACCAGCTGATCCACCCAGGCTCCCCAAAACGAACATGTTTTAACACTGAAATTAAGATATTGGATAATTTTTTTTTCAAAAGATGGAAAAATAATCAACAAAATTCTTAGGAAAAACGTGATTGCCAAATTAATGCAATAGTCTCTGTACTGCCAATGAGATATGTCAAAACTTTAACCAGTTCAAGAGAATTTACCAGAACTCAGAGGGTAAAATATAAAACTATGAGAGACAAAAATAGAAGACATGGAGAATGGATCCAGAAAACTAGTAATAAAATACAAGTTCCAGAAGGTGATAAGAGAACTGACTGAGGAGAAACAGGAATCAAAGAAAAAATAGAAGAAAATTTACTAAGTTGATGGGAAAATTTAAATTTAAGACTTAAATTTAGCCTTCAGATCTAAAGGTTCATGAAATAACAAGGTAAAAATAAATGAACAATCATATTTAGGCCTGTATTACAGTGAAAGCTTCTGAGTTTAAAGAATTAAAATGTGGGGCGCCTGGGTGCCTCAGTTGGTTGGGCAGCTGCGTTGTACTTGGGTCATGATCCTGGAGTCCTAGAATCGAGTCCCACGTCTGGCTCCCAGCTCCAGGGGCAGTCTGGTTCTCCATCTGACCTTCTCCACTCTCATGCTTTCTCTCACTGTCTCTCTCTCAAATAAATAAATAAAATCTTAAAAAAAAAAAAAAAGAAAATGTGTTTGACATGAAACAGTCAAGATACATAATTTTAAAAAATGTTTTAAAGCCAGTTGCAGAACAATATATAGAGTATGGTTCTATTTGAGTACAGCAAAAAACCATTTATTGTATATGTAAGTTTCTATATAAATACATCCAAAAAAAGTATGCAAGAAGACATACTAAACATTTTAAAGTGGTTATCTTTGTAGAAGAGAATAGATTTAAGGGTTAGAGAGTGAAGGTTCTTTATTTTTCTGTAATGTTTTAAATTCTTACAGTAGGAATTTGGTCATATATAGGTAATCCGAAAAATAACAAGTTTGGATAGTGGAGAATGGAGGAATTCAAATTTTTAAAAAAGATTTTGTTTATTCATTGGAGAAAGTGAGAACACAAGAGGAAATTGGGGTGGGGGAGGGAAAAGACTCTCCATTGAGCCGGGAGCCTGATGCAGGGCTCCATCCCAGGACCCTGGGATCATAACCCAAGCCCAAGGCAGATGCTCAACCAGCTGACCACCCAGGTGACCTGGGAGGAATTCAGTTTCTAAAAACAAAAATTGTACAGGTCATGTTTGCTGAGCACAGAGTAGTAAAATTAGAAATGAATAATCAAAAATTAAGCAAAACGTAGCTACTTGGAAAAATTTTTTTTAAGCAAGTGGTTTTTTTGTTGTTGTTTTGTTGCTGTTGTTGTTGTTGTTGTTTTTATTTGACAGAGAGAGATCACAAGTAGGCACAGAGCCAGGCAGAGAAAGAGGGGGAAGCAGACTCCCCACTGAGCCGAGAGCCCGATGCAGGGCTCCATCCCAGGACCCTGAGATCATGACCTGAGCCGAAGGCAGAGGTTTAACCCACTGAGCCACCCAGGTGCCCCAACTTGGAAATTTCTTAAACAAAAAATTTTTTAAAGATTTTATTTATTTATTTGAGAGAGAGAACATGAGAGAGGAGAGGATCAGAGGGAGAAGAGGACTTCCTGCTGAGCAGGGAACCCTGTCTGGACTCCATCCCAAGACTCCAGGATCATGACTTGAGCTGAAGGCAGTCGCTCAACCAACTGAGCCACCCAGGTGCCTAAACATAAATAACTCATAGGTCAAAAAAGTAAACAAAGCTAAGACTGTGGATTCTTTAAAAATTAAAACTGGGGCACATGGGTGGCTCAGTCAGTGGAGCATCTACCTTTGGGTTGGGCCATGATCCCAGAGTCCTGGGATCAAGCCCCATATGAGGCTCCCTGCTCAGTGGGGAGTCCTTCTTCTCTCTCTGACCCTCCCCCCTCCCATAGTGTCTCTCTCACTCTCTCTCTCTCTCAAATAAAATCTTAAAAGAATAATAAAATTAATGAAAATATTGCATAGCAAAACCTATGGTATATCTTTTTTTTTTTTTTTTTTTTTTTGACAGAGAAAGAGACAGCAAGAGAGGGAACACAAGCATGGGGAGTGGGAGAGGGAGAAGCAGGCCGCCCACCAAGCAGAGAGCCCGATGCAGGACTCGATCCCAGCACCCTTGGATCATGACCCAAGCCAAAGGCAGATGCTCAACAAACTGAGCCACCCAGGCGCCCATCCTGTAGGTATATCATTAAAGATATACTCAGAGGGATCTCAGGGTCCTGGGATCGAGTCCCGCATCGGGCTCTCTGCTCAGCGGGGAGCCTGCTTCCTCCTCTCTCTCTCTCTGCCTGCCTCTCTGCCTACTTGTGATCTCTCTGTCAAATAAATAAATAAAATCTTTAAAAAAAAAAAAAAAAGATATACTCAGAGGAAAATTAATAGCCTGTGTGCTTTTATTATTAATTGTAAAAGAAAGCGATCCAGTAATAGCACTTCTGGGTATTTACCCCCAAAATACAAAAACAGTAATTCAAAAGGGATACATTTACCTCTGTGTTTATTGCACTAATAATAAATAACTTTAATAGCCAAATTATGGGAGCAGCCCAAGTGTCCATCAACAGATGAATGGATACAGAAGATGTGATAGAGGGGCGCCTGGGTGATTCAGTGGGTTAAGCCTCTGCCTTCGACTCAGGTCATGATCAAGGTCCTGAGATCAAGCCCCGAATCGGGCTCTCTGCTCAGCAGGGAGCCTGCTCCCCCCCACCCGCCGCCTGCCTCTCTGCCTACCTGTGATCTCTGTCTGTCAAATAAATAAATAAAATCTTAAAAAAAAAAAAAAGATGTGATACATATATACAATAGAATATTATTCTGTAAAAAAGAATGAAATTTTGCCATTTGCAATAACATGAATGGAGCTAGAGAGTATAAGCCTAAATGAAGTAAGTCTGTTTGAGAAGACAAATAACACTCATATGGGATTTAAAAAACAAATGAAGGAAAAAGACGAACCAAGAAAAAGACTCTTAACTATAGAGACTGATGGTTACCAGAGGGGAAGTTGGTAGGGGATGAGTGAAATAGGTGAAGGGGATTAAAGAGTACACTTACCCTGATGAGCACTGAGCAATGTATAGAATTGTTGAATCACTATATTGTATGCTTGAAACTAATAGAACACTGTTAACTATACTGGAATTATAATTTAAAAACAATTAAAAAATAAATACAATTTTAAAATTAAAAAAAAAAAACTTAAAAGTTTTTAAAGAATGAAAATTAGGGCGCCTGGGTGGCTCAATGGGTTAAAGCCTCTGCTTTCTGCTCTTTTCATGATCCCAGGGTCCTAGGATCGAGCCCCGCATCGGGCTCTCTGCTCAGCAGGGAGCCTGCTTTCCTTCCTCTCTCTCTGCCTGCCTTTCTGCCTACTTGTGATCTCTGTCAAATAAATTTTTTTTAATGTTTAAAAAAAAAAAATGAAAATTAATAATGGGACATCTGGGTGGCTCAGTCAGTTAAACATCCAACTCTTAAGGGCGCCTGGGTGGCTCAGTGGGTGGGGGCTCTGCCTTCAGCTCAGTTCGTGATCTCGGGGTCCTGGAATCTAGCTCCGCTTCAGGCTCTCTGCTGGGCAGGGAACCTGCTTCCCCCACCCCCCTGCCTGCCTCTCTGCCTACTTGTGATCTCTCTCTCTCACTCTGTCAAATAAATAAATAAAATCTTAAAAAAGAAATCCAACTCTTGGTTTGGGCTAGGGTCGTGATCTCACTATGGTCGGATTGAGCCCCACATCAGGCTCTCTGCTATCAGTGCAGGGTCTGCTTCAGATTCTTTCTCCCTCTCCCTCTGCCCCTTCCCCGACTGCCTACTCTCTTTATAAAATGAATACTTTTTTTTTTTTTTTAGATTTTTTATTTATTTGATAGAGATCACAAGCAGGCAGAGAGAGAGAGAGAAGGAAGCAGGCTCCCGGCTGAGCAGAGAGCCTGATGCGGGGCTCGATCCCAGGACCCTGGGATCATGACCTGAGCCAAAGGCAGCAGCTTAACCCACTGAGCCACCCAGGCGCCCCTATAAAATGAATACTTAAATCTTTTTTAAAAAATGAAAGTTAGGGGCGCCTGGGTGGCTCAGTGGGCTAAAGCCTCTGCCTTCGGCTCAGGTCATGATCCCAGGGTTCTGGGATCGAGCCCTGCATCAGGCTCTCTGCTCAGCGGGGAGCCTGCTTCCTCCTCTCTCTCTGCCTGCCTCTCTGCCTGCTTGTTATCTCTGTCTGTCAAATAAATAAATAAAATCTTTTTTTAAAAATTAAAGTTATGGGACACCTGAGTGGCTCAGTTGGTTGGACGACTGCCTTTGGCTCAAGTCATGATCCTGGAATCTCAGGATCAAGTCCCACATCGGGCTCCCAGCTCCATGGGGAGTCTGCTTCTCCCTTTGACCTTCTCCTCGTTCATGCTCGCTCTCACGGTCTCTCTCTCAAATAAATAAATAAAATCTAAAAAAATAAAATAAAATAAAAAAATAAAAATTAAAGTTATTAAGAATTACTAAACAAGAGAAAATAGAATAAAGACAATAAAAAATTAATAAAAAGAATAGCACTTGATAAAGAGCTCATTTTTTCAGAAATATAATAGATGGTAAAAATAGACACATTTCTGGCAAAGAAAAAAAGGATATCCTCTTAGATGTCTCATAATTCAAACTTATTTTCATGAAATCTCTGATTTTTCCTTGAAATACTTCTCTCTTCACTAGTCTTATCTCAATTAATTATGCCATCATCTAAGTTTAAAACCCAAGAGTTACCCTTAACCTCCACCTCCCTCATTCCCCACATTTAATCCAATATCAGAATATGTGCTTTCTCTTTCTGTAGTGGACAGCTATGGTATTATCTCAACATTCTCATCTTTTCTCTCGAAAACTGCCCCCCACCCCATCCCATTCTTACTCAGAAGTACCTTTTCTTTTTCTTTCATTTTTTTCTTCTTCTCACTTTTGTTTGCTATTTTTCCCTCAGGTACAGAGATTTGTGGCAATCATATCTGGTTCACCCTTTCATCAGCAAATCCTTTCTCGTTTATCTTTTATTCTTTAAGTTATTCATGTTCCTTCCCTCCCTTCTTAGGTAGCCATTCTAATTGTGTTTAATATATGTCATTGGATATATATTTATCTTTGAATAATATATTGTATCATTTTATGTATGTGTTTTAAATGTATGTAATTGATACTGTGTTATAAAAATCATTCTGTTTCTTTTTCATGTTTCTGTAAATACTTGTGACTGTTGCATAGTATTGTCAAATGATCTCACACCCTTGGCCACTGGTCCTGGGCCAAGATGTGCCAATCAGAATCCTTATCCAGAATTTTTGAACTGAAACTAAGGGAAAAAAATCCTTTCCTGTGTGAAAGCCATAAAATGTAAAACAGGAGCTGTCAACAGCCAAATGTCCTGCCATGTGGAACCAGCTGGTCTGCAATGAAAAAGAATGAAGCCAACATGCAAAAAAACAGCAGAGGTGAAAAACAATGAGAAAGTCCTGGAAAAATACCAAGTCTCTGGTTCCAGTTGTTCCTGAGATTTCATATTCCTGCCCTTCCCGTAGTTCAACTCTTCTTGGATTCCATGAACCAGTAAATCTTATTACCTCCATTTTGTGCCTAAGCCAGTTCATATTGGGATTCTATGACTTGCAAACAAAAGGCCTAATTATAATCTCCAAAATGTATCTCTTGTGTGTGTGTGTGTGTGTGATTTTTTTCTTAATTATGGTAAAGTCCATCTAACATGAAATATACCATTGTAACCATTTTTTAAGTATGCAGTTCAGTAGTGTTAAGTG
Organism: Neogale vison; assembly: GCF_020171115.1. NCBI lineage: Eukaryota > Metazoa > Chordata > Mammalia > Carnivora > Mustelidae > Neogale > Neogale vison. Next base: position 25,116,699 of record NC_058095.1, on the reverse strand, counting down.
CATTGACCTTGGTTGTACAGGCAATCTCCAGAACTCCTTTTATCTTGGAAAACTAAAACTAAACAACTTCCCATCCTCCCTGTCCCCAGCTTCTGGCAACCACCATTTTAGTTTCTGTCTATGAATCTGACTACTTCAGGTACCTCACATAAGTGTAATCATACAGTAGTTGTTTCTTTGTGACTGGCTTATTTCATTTAGCCTACTATCTCCAAGATTCAACCATGTGGTCTGTCAGAATTTCCTTCCTTTTTTTTTTTTTTTTTTAAAGATTTTATTTATTTGACAGAAATCACAAGTAGGCAGAGAGGCAGGCAGAGAGAGAGGAGAAAGCAGGCTCCCTGCGGAGCAAAGAGCCCGACGCGGGGCTCGATCCCAGGACCCTGGGATCACGACCCGAGCCGAAGGCAGAGGCTTTAACCCACCGAGCCACCCAGGCGCCCCTTCCTTCCTTTTTAAGCTGAATAACATTCCATTGTATGTATATACCACATTTTGTTTACCCATTCATCTAACTTGGGTTGCTCCCACCTTTTGGCTATTATGAATAATGCTATTAACATGGGTGTACGAATACATCTTTGAAACACTTTTTGAATTCTTTGGGTATATACCCAGAAGTGGAATTGTTGGATCATGAGGAATTCTATGTTTAATTATTTGAGGAACTACCATACTGTTCATAGCTGCTGCACCATTTTATATTTCCACCAACAGCACACAAAAAGTCCAGTGTCTCCACATCCTGGCCAACACTTGCTTGCTTAATAGTAGTCATCCTAATAGGTGTAAGGTGGTATCTCATTGTGGTTTTCATTTGAATTTCCCTAGTGATTAGTGATGTTGAGCATCTTTTCATGTGCTTGTGTCCATTTGTATATCTTCTTCAGAGAAATTCAGAGAATTCAAGTCCTTTGCCCATTTTTAAATGAGATTTGTTTTTCCAAAAAGTATATTGATTATTTTTTTTACCCTCACTTTCACCATCCAAGTACCTGTGAAGGTGCTGATTTTAACTGTCATGTGATGTATGTATACTGAAGAAACGAGACAGAAAATGAACATAATTGATTAAGATGACAGGGTTATAAGCAATTTTCTCCCTTGTTAAATAATTTTTTTAAAGATTTTATGTATTTACGGGCGCCTGGGTGGCTCAGTGGGTTGAGCCTCTGCCTTCGGCTCGGGTCATGATCTCAGGGTCCTGAGATCGAGCCCCGCTTTGGGCTCTCTGCTCAGCAGGGAGCTTGCTCCCCCCGCTTCTCTGCCTGCCTCTCTGCCTACTTGTGATGTCTGCCTGTCAAAAAATAAATAAAATATATTTTTTAAATATTTTATTTATTTATTTGACAGAGACACAGTGAGAGAGGGAACACAAGCTGGGGGAGTGGGGGAGGGAGAAGCAGGCTTCCTGCCAAACAGGGAATCCAACACGGGACTGGATCCCAGACTCCGGGATCATGACCTGAGCCAAAGGCAACTGCTCAACGACTGAGCCACCCAGGTGCCCCAAATAATTTTTTGAATAAAAAATTTTAATAGATTTTGAACCCACTTCATTCAAGCTTCACAAAAATGATGAAAAAGTAGAGACCAGTAACAGTGCTTGGATGGTAAAGGATGGTATGAGTGAGGGGTAAGCCTTAAGCCTTTCCTGTAAAGCTTCACCAGGGGGAAAAAAACTTTTTTTTTTTTAAAGATTTTATTTATGGGGCACCTGGGTGGCTCAGTGGTTAGGCCGCTGCCTTCGGCTCGGGTCGTGATCTCAGGGTCCTGGGATTGATCCCCGCATCGGGCTCTCTGCTCAGCGGGGAGCCTGCTTCCTCCTCTCTCTCTGCCTGCCTCTCTGCCTGCTTGTGATCTCTCTCTGTCAAATAAATAAATAAAATCTTTTAAAAAAAAAAAGATTTTATTTATTTATTTGACAGACAGAGATCACAAGTAGGCAGAGAGTCAAGCAGAGGTGGGGGGAAGCAGGCTCCCCGCTGAGCAGGGAGCCTGATGCAGAACTCGATTCCAGAACCCCGAGATCATGACCCGAACCAAAGTCAGAGGCTTAACCCACTGAGCCACCCAGGTACCCTGGAAAAAAAAATTTACTAAGGGGGCGCCTGGGTGGCTCAGCGGGTTAAGCCTCTGCCTTCGGCTCAGGTCATGATCCCAGGGTGCTGGGATCGAGCCCCACATCGGGCTCTCCTCTCAGCGGGGAGCCTGCTTCCTCCTCTCTCTCTGCCTGCCTCTCTGACTACTTGTGATTTCTGTCTGTCAAATGAATAAATAAAATCTTTAAAAAAAATTTACTAAGAAATGCAGCTTCAAGATATGTTCCCTTCTATTCAGAGATTCTGGAGCCCCAGTACCAGAGACCATTCCATTACTACCACAGACCCCAAGTATATTTTTCTGTGTTGTACATTTTCCTCCCCTACCCCCTTTTTGTTTTTAAGATTTTATTTCTTTGATAGAGATCACAAGTAGGCAGAGAGGGAGACAGAGAGAGAGAGGAGGAAGCAGGGTCCCCACTGAGCAGAGAGCCCGATGTGGGGCTTGATCCCAGGACCCTGAGATCATGACCTGAGCTGAAGGCAGCGGCTTAACCCACTGAGCCACCCAGGGGCCCCTCCACCACCCCCTTTTAAAAATATATTTTTTAGAGCAACTTAAGATTCACAGCAAGAGGGGCACCTGGGTGGCTCAGTGGACTAAAGCCCCGCATCGGGCTCTCTGCTCAGCGGGGAGCCTGCTTCCTCCTCTGTCTGCCTGCCTCTCTGCCTACTTGTGATCTCATCTGTCAAGTAAATAAATAAAATCTTTTTTTTTAAGATTTATTTATTTGACAGAGATCACAAGCAGGCAGAGAGGCAGACAGAGAGAGGAGGAAGCAGGCCCCCCGCTGAGCAGAGAGCCCGATGTGGGGTTCGATCCCAGAACCCTGGGATCATGACCCGAGCCGAAGGCAGAGGCTTTAACCCACTGAGCCACCCAGGCACCCCTAAATAAATAAAATCTTAAAAGAAAAAAAAAAGATTCACATCAAGATTGATGGGTAGTTGAAGAGACTTCCCATATATCTCACACACACACCCCAAAAGCAGAGCCTCCCCCATTATCAACATCCCCCATCAGAATGGGATTGTTACAATTGAACCTGCATTATGTGTCATTAGCAGAGTCCATGTTTTATATTATGGTTCACTCTTGTACATTCTGTGGGTCTGTTAGCCATTTTCAAAATATTTTCATTAAACATTGTTTTGGGCTTTGCTTTGACCCCTTTTTTTATTCCTGGGTTTCAGAACCATGTGTGCTCAGTACTGCATCTCTTTTGCCGATGTTGAAAAAGCTCATGTCAACATTCAAGATTTTATTCACCTCACACCCGTGCTAACAAGTTTCATTTTCAATCAAGTAACAGGGCGCAATCTTTTCTTCAAATGTGAACTCTTCCAGAAAACTGGATCTTTTAAGGTAATAATGCCCTTTGATAATATATCATGTATCTTTTCAAATCCCTTTCCCATACACATTTATTTGATCCTCCTGACCACCCAGTGAGGTAGGTAAACTATTTTTATAGCTGAAGAAAGGGTTGTAGAAGTTTTCCTTTGATAAAGTACTGGTCACTTAGCATTATGCTGTTGATAACCCACTTTTACATAATCTCAAAATTTCTTATAACTGGGGTGATGATGTAATTTACTGTCCAAACTAGGACATGGTTGAGAATGAAAGGGGCACCTTGTGATTAAACTCAGACAATAGACATTAACCTTAATTATTGCAAGGCAACACGGGCAAGAGTGATCACCCTGTATACAACCAAGTTGTGTCAACTTGCTATTCATTGATACCTTATTATGAATGTAAAAGATCTAAATCTAGCTAACCCCTTATTCTAGGAAATATGTCAGAGCCTTTCCTTTGCATAAAGATAGACTTCTGGAGGCACCTGGCTTGCTGTAAGAAAAGCATGCAACTCTTTTTTTTTTTTTTTTAGATTTTATTTATTTATTTGACAGAGAGAGATTACATGTAGGCAGAGAGGCAGGCAGAGAGAGAGAGAGGAGGAAGCAGGCTCCCTGCTGAGCAGAGAGCCCGATGCGGGACTCGATCCCAGAACTCTGGGATCACGACCCGAGCTGAAGGCAGTGGCTTAACCCACTGAGCCACCCAGGCACCCGAAAAGCATGCAACTCTTGATTTTGAGGTTTGAGCCCCACATTGGGTGTAGAGATTACTTACATAGATACTTTAAAAGGTAAAAGACTTCTGTGTTGATTCAGCGTGGTTAATTTCTGTTGAGTTTTAAGATCCTTTCAGGTATAAATCTGAATGTTGCATTTAGCACTATGCCTGATAGGTACTAGTACCTGTTAAGTGGTACTTTTCGGACTACATTTCCTCACCCATTAATGAGAACTTTTTAAAAAAAAATTTATTTGTCAGAGGGAGAGAGAGAGGGAACATAGGTGAGGGAGCTGCAGGCAGAGGGAAAAGCATGCTAGGCTCCCCACTGAGCAAGGAGCCTGATGCAGGGCTAGATCCCAGGACCCTGGGATCATGACTTAGCTGAAGGCAGACGCTTAACTGACTGAGCCACCCAGGCATCCCTAATGAGAACATTTATATTAAACTCTCCATTCTCTTTTGCCCTTTGCTTCTGCCATGGTTTATTTTTTTCATTCATCACACATCACATACTTATTTTAACTAACTATACTAGGCAAACACACACACGGTCTTGTACTATTAGTTACACTTGCAAGACAGACCAGTCAACAAACAGGTTAATGACAAGTAACTTGAGAGAGACAAATAAAATACAATGGAATGAAATGCCTAATTTTGCATGGGAGATCAAAGAAGTTGAACCAATGATGTTTCATCCAAATTTTATAGGATGAGTACTTTTAGCCAGATCAGGGAGTGAAGGAAAAGAACTATATGTAGATGTACCAGCATGCTGGGAGGTACAGGCGTGTGAGCTAACTTGTAGGAGGGAAACGAAGTAATTTAGGATGGCTACAATAGTGACAGAAGCAGTATGTTTTAGAAAGACTGCAACTTGTAAGGAATTTGTATTTACAAAATAGGTAGTCAGTAAAAAGAGAACACTTTTAAAAGGTCACTTTCATAATCTAGTGGAAATATTGAGAATGATCCCTGGGCAGGATTAGTTGAGGTTTGATAACATGCAAGTTGAGAAATGAGGCTTCACCAAGGTAGTGGCAAAAACGCAGGAGATATTTCAGAGGTACAATCAAGATTTTGTGATAGAATGGATGTGCGGTGTTAGGAAGAGAATATTTAGGAAAGTTTCTTGGTGTTTTGAAAAGAAACTTTTAAATCAAATCAAATACATGGTTTCACCATCCCTTTTCCAGATTCGCGGTGCCCTTAATGCAGTCAAAGGCTTGACTCCTGCCACCTCGGAAGAGAAGCCCAAAGCCGTGGTTACTCACAGCAGTGGAAACCATGGCCAGGCTCTCGCCTATGCTGCTAAATTGGAAGGTACTTGACTAACTTCTCAGGGTATGGTGTAGGATCATCCAAGAAGAGTGGAAAAGTATTCTTAATCAGTGAGATTGGTGACTACTGTGGGAAGGTTATTTCCAGGTTCCTATCTCATTATAAGCAAATTGAACATAAGTTTCTATTCTAAATTCTCCTGATTTGTACTAACTAAACATATTTCTTCCTCCCAGGAATTCCTGCTTATATTGTGGTGCCCGAAACAGCTCCCAATTGTAAAAAATTGGCAATACAAGCCTATGGAGCCTCCATAGTGTACAGTGAACAGAGTGATGAGGTAAGGAGAAAACAGTGTTCAGTGTCAGCTTACCAACTTTCACCATCAAATGAAACTTCTTTCTAGCCTACTGGCTGTTTCTTCTGTGTTCCTCTTCACCTTTCAACGCTAACATGCTCAACCCTTTCTCTACCTATGCTCACTCTGATGAGATCATTAATCTCATAGTTTAACATACCTATACTCTGGGGTGCCTGCATGGCTCTTGTCAGTTGGGTGACCAACTCTTGGTTTAGGCTCAGGTCATGGTCTCAGGGTCGTGGGATTGAGCCCTGTGTGGGGCTCTGTACTTGGGAGGGCCTGCTTCTCTCTCTCCCTCTGGCCTTCCCTCTGCTCTGGCTCTCTCTCAAAAAACAAACAAACAAACAAAAACACTTTTAAAAATATCTGGAGAAAAAAAAAGTCTGTATTCTAACTCCAGTCCTGACCTTTGCCCTTAACCCAGACTTGTATCTCCAATGATTCCCTGATGATATTCCCACTTGGAATGTCTTAAAAGGCAACTTAAACTTATCATGTCTAAAACCAAACTCCTGATCTTCCTCCCCACTGCTGTTCCTCTTCGTCTTCTCCTTCTTAGTAAATGGCAACTTTTATCCTTCTAGTTGCTCAAAATAAATGAAGTCACCTTCGAGAATTCTCCCACACCCTACATCCAAATCTTGGTCCTACTTTCAAATCATTTCCATTACCCAGGGACCCTGGCTGGCTCAGCTGGAAGAGTATGCAACTCAATCTCAAGGTTGTGAGTTCAGGCCCCATATTGGATGTAGATAAACTTTAAAAAAATAACAATTTCTGTTATCCAACTACTTCTAACAGGCTTTACCACCAACACCCTGATTCAAATAAACATGTTTTCACCTAGGGACAGTAGTAGCCTAAGTGGTCTCCCTCCTTCCACCCTTGCACTATCCATTTAATATGTTAAAACTTGTTTCGTTAGCTGAAAACCCTCCAATGGTTTCCCATCTTATACACACTGGTAACCAAAATTCTTGCAATCACTTAAGGCCTGGATGAACTGGACCATTTCAGTCTTTCCCACTATTACTGTCCCACCAAACATTTCACACCAACCATACTAACTTAGCCTTTTCTCAGAAAAGCCAAGCACTACTACTTTGTGGCCTTTGCATTTGCTATTATTCTCCCTCTAGAATATTCTGGAGATCTATAGCACTTGTTCAATCCTATTAAAAATATCACATTAACTCAAGACCCTTCCTAAGCATCCCCTATAAAACAGACTATTCTCCATAGCATTTAGACATATTACTTATATGCCACCCCTCTGCATATTAGAACATAACTCCACTGAGCAGAGACTAGTTTGTTCAGTTATATAGCCAGTCCCTAGTAAGTCTGAAAAAAGGATGGCCAATAAAGTGTTAAATGACTAAATCAAACTTGTTTGGAAACTTTATTTATTTTTAAAGATTTTATTTATTTGACAGAGAGAGAGAAGGATCACAAGTAGGCGGGGAGGGGGGGATGCAGGCTCTCTGTTGAGTAGAAAGCCTGATGCGGGGCTCGATCCCAAGACCCTGGGAACATGACCCAAGCCGAAGGCAGAGGCTTTAACCCACTAAGCCACCCAGGCACCCTTGTTGGGAACTTCTAAATACAAATCAAATACATTAATTTAATGTACTCTTTCAGTCCAGAGAAAATGTTACCAGAAGAATTATGGAAGAAACAGAAGGCATCATGGTACATCCCAACCAGGAGCCTGCAGTGATAGCTGGGCAAGGGACAATTGCCATGGAAGTACTAAACCAGGTAAGAGCTGTTAATTCTTGTTTAGCCACCGATAAAGCTAATATTAGGCTGTCTAATTATTTTATACACATATAAAACTGGTTATTAATAGACCTATTTATACTTTATATTCTTTTCACTAAAGGTACCCTTGGTAGATGCACTGGTGGTACCTGTAGGAGGAGGAGGAATGGTTGCTGGAATAGCAATTACAGTTAAGGTAAGAAAATGGCTTCTTAAGGACCCCCTGCTTCAGGCCTAGATAATTTTATTTTACATTGTAGTACACTGTGGATACTTGGCTCAACATTCCCCCAAATTGCTGTTCTTTCCCACCAACCCTTGGCACTTGAAATGGAAGGCTCTTCTCTGCCTCACTACCCTGCCGTTCTTCATCGGTAACAACTTCACAAGGCAAAGCAGTCATGAGTGGAATCCTCACAGTCCTTTCCCTGAATCCCATTTCAACAACCCACTATCCAAGTCAAGGGCTACTCTTTTCCCTAGTTACCAGGAGAACTAGATGTGATTTAAGCAACTAAAGGCTATTAGGCATACAACTTAAAATGCTTGAAGGTCTATTATTACATCAATCAAAGGAAAGGCTCTTGAACAGAAATGAGTTACCTGTATTGCCTACTTCACTACAGGTATGCAAGCAAAATGCTGTGGCTAGTTTTAAGATGTCTAATATTCCTTTTCCTAGGCTCTGAGACCTAGTGTGAAGGTATATGCTGCTGAACCCTTGAATGCAGATGACTGCTACCAGTCCAAGCTGAAAGGGGAACTGACTCCCAATCCCTATCCTCCAGAAACCATAGCAGATGGTGTCAAATCCAGCATTGGCTTAAACACCTGGCCTATTATAAGGGACCTTGTCGATGATGTCTTCACAGTCACAGAGGAAGAAATTAAGGTGAGGCTCTGATAGGAAAGGAAAATACGAAAGAATGGAGCAAATTCTTGGGCAATAGAGTCTTCTACTGTTTTAAGTAGCAACTTACTCCCTGGGGACTTGACTAGATGACTTCATGACATGGGAGGGTGCCCCAGATGTATTAAGAAAACCTGCTCAACAGTAGAAACAGAGTTAGGATGGGAAAAAAGCCCTGTCCTTCATTGGTGAATATATATATATATATATATATATATATATATATATATATATATATATGGGTCAAGAAGAAAAATTTAGACTGGGCATATAACCCCATCTGACCTTTAATTGTAAAGGTCAACCAACTAGGCTCTTTCCCCTTTTCCCGTTTCACTAATTCTTACTCCCTTCCATACCAACAGTATGCAACCCAGCTGGTGTGGGAGAGGATGAAACTGCTTATTGAACCTACAGCTGGTGTTGCAGTGGCCGCTGTCCTGTCTCAGCATTTTCAAACAGTTTCCCCAGAAGTAAAGAACATTTGTATTGTGCTCAGTGGTGGAAATGTAGACCTAACCTCCCTAACTTGGGTGAAGCAGGCTGAAAGACCAGCTCCTTATCAATCTGTTTCTGTTTAGTTTATGCAAAAGAGATGGGATTCAGTATCTCTAGTCACTTGGAAATTTTGTTTCCTGGTTACTCTAACTTCTTATATTCCTCTCTTAAACAACTTTCAAGTTCCTAATGGAGAGTGGATGTTTCAGTAACAGTTGTTTCTTTTTCTTTTTCTTTTTTTTTTAAACTAAGTAGCAAGGGTAAAATATCCATAGTTTACTGAGATACCTTGTCAAGGCCAAGAAAAACCTTTTGCAAAAAGGCAGTAGACCTCTAGGCTAAAGTAGAAAACACAAACTTTGCCTAATTACAGCCTGTAGGTTCCCATTCCTGGAGTGTTCACTAGTAACAATGAGACAGAAACCCAATGAATCCATTACTCCATGTCCATTTCAGGCACTGCTAAAGAAATCTCCTTTTTCATCCACGGTACTGGTTCTGGTACATATGGATCATAAGTCCACTTGGGGAAAACTCGTTTATAGAGGTTCATCAGTACTGTGTCCTGAGATTTTAACTTCCCATCAAAACTGCACTTCATGTGGCCATGAGTACCTAGAAAGGAAACAGCCAAGTTGGTCACATTAAAATAGAAAATTTTAAAGCGGTAGTCTTCTAACCCAACAGTCATTTAGTAGCACTGGGAAAACCTGGGCAAGGCACCAAATCCCACAGTTTCTTACCCAAAGGTTCCTTGATGTGTCCCCTGCGGCCCCACTTTGTTCTCAGTTCCACTGGTTTAAACCATAACACATCCTCTTAGAATGAAACACACAGAAGACCAAGATGAAACATATAACCACAAAATGTAAACTCAACCCTCACTCCACAAAGGCAATCTGATTCCATCCTTCACACCTACCTCTGTTGAAGAACATGTAACGCACTACTGCCATCTTAGTAAAAATTTTGAAAGGATGACCGCTCAAAACAACTCTCTTGATGACCATTCTGTCTGGATCCACTGACAATAGATAGCCTGTGGCAATGAGGCTGTGCATTCCTAATGAGCAAAAGCAGACAGCAGGAGTCTACAAGCCAAAGCCTTCATTTATTGCTCCAGTCCATTTAAAGACCTGAACAAACTCTTAGAGAAATCTTACACTAGGGAACCCCAGAACCTACCCTAAATATAACAGTCTGAGCAGCATCTACCAATTAGCTATGCTTTGTTAGCAAGATAAAACCCTATTTGTCATCCTTGCCTCAGACCACTGTGAGGGTGAGATTGGGATATTTCAAAAACTATCATTACTTTCTTCATACCGAATGGCTCTTAAATCTAAATATAGAAAATAGTTTTAAACCTACAAAGGACCTACAGGCCTGTTCACCTCAGTGAACTTAACTTACCGTTGCTATTCTGTTTGAAAAGCAGCACAGATGCAGGAGGAAACGTGATTGGGCCATACACTGTCACCACCAAGGCCACATCAGCAGTCAGGAATCTCTGAAATTTATGTTTATCCGCTACCATAAAAGGGGTTAAAAAAGAAAAAACCAAAATATTTTGAGAAACTATAGGTAATCCAGAAACCTGTGAAAAGCTGTATCACTGCAACTCTTAAACCTAAGGCAACTTATGTTTCTTTACCCGGCTAGTTCTCACAGTATTTTCCTACCTCAATACAACTGAAAGATACAATTCAGTTGTTCAGAGTGATTTTTCAACTGGATGCGGAATCTTGGAGCTTGGACTGTATTCGGGGTTTGAAAAAGTTCTCCAGGTGATTGATATTTATCACCCCTACCTCATTTGAGAAACAATGCTTTATAGAAAATATCTCCACTAAATCAACAGCTCTTAGTTTTGGGCCAGGATTGGCTAATATTTTCCATAAAGGGCCAGATAATAGTAAATATTTCAGGCTTATGGCCATACAGTTTCTGTTCCAACTACTGTTCAACAGTGCCACTACAGAAAAAATAGCCACAGACAATACTTAAAAAAGAAAAAAAAAGAAAAAGAAGGGTAACCCCCCCCAAAACCCACAACTATGTTCCAACAAAATTTTATTTAACAAAAACAAGAGGTGGGGCAGATTTGGCCTAAGGGCCATACTGTGCTAATCTCTGATGCTGAGACCTACCTAAGTTTCTGCGTTTACCTTCACTGAAACCTTCCCCCCCTTCTTAGTACTGAAGTTATAGGGAAATAAAATATTTTAAGGGAAAGAGAGGTCTATCCCTCATTTAGTTAGCATGGCTAGGAAAAACAAAAATTATCCAGAGCACCCATTAATATTGCCTTCATCATCTTCCTCCAGCCATTGCTGAGAGTTGAATGTGTGTAGGTGATGTTTAGAAGCCCGCAAGTTAGTGCAAAGTATATTCCCACTCCTAATGCGTAGGAGTATAAACATTTTACTCTAAAAGTGCCCCTAGTCACCATTCTTCAACATCTAGTCTCAATATCTCAGATGCCAGCCACATACCCAACTGTGGGCCACCCTCAGCCTTCACCCACACTGCCACAGACCATCAGATGCCAAGGGTTCTACACTTTGACATAGAAAGAGTGATAGAGCCACTGACTCCCATTTAAAACCACTTTGCAACCAATACTCATGGCAGAGAAGCCTCAGCACCACACAGAGGTTGCATCACTGGGATGCTTCAGACAGGTTCAGACATTGTGAATTAAAACATCATTGGCTCCTAGACCAGAGTACTGAAAACATCCCTAACCCAGAAACCTAGAGTTTGAAACTGCATTCTGCGTGCCCCCACTACAAATCGTAGTCCCCCAGAAGACATTAAGATGGACAAGAACCCAGAAGCTTCCCCACTGCCTTACCTGCAGTGTGCTGAGAGAATAAAGGTGAGGCTCGGAAGCGCCTGAACCCACAGTGGAAGATCAGCTCCTCTTTGGCTTTCACAGGTTCAGTGTGGCCAGAGTGCCGGCTCACCACCATATTCAGTACTGACATCTGGGAACCGCATAAGAAAATCAGACCTTCATATCTAAAATAGAGAAGCCTTGAGCGGCTGGGTGGCTCAGGTGGTTAAGCAACTGCCTTCGGCTCAGGTCATGATCCCGGAATCCTGGGATCTAGTCCCGAATCGGGATCCCAACTCCATGGGGAGTCTGCTTCTCCCTCTAACCTTCTCCTCTCTCATGCTCTCTCTCACTCTCTCTCTCTCTCTCAAATAAGTAAGTAAAATCTTTAAAATAGAGCAGCCTTGGGGCGCCTGGGTGGCTCAGTGGGTTAAGCCGCTGCCTTCGGCTCGGGTCATGATCTCAGGGTCCTGGGATCGAGTCCCGTATCGGGCTCTCTGCTCATCGGGGAGCCTGCTTCCCTCTCTCTCTCTCTGCCTGCCTCTCCATCTACTTGTGATTTCTCTCTGTCAAATAAATAGATAAAACCCTATTTGTCATCCTTGCCTCAGATCACTTAATAAATAAATAAACAAATAAATAAATAAAATAGAGCAGCCTTAATTGAAAGAAGGTGAACCAAACTAGCAGGTTCAGATTCCCTTTAATACTTATCTATGGAAAAGTATAGCTGACAAAACGTTGTTCACCTTTTGTATTTACCAGCAACTGGTATTCAAGTCAAATACAAGCTGGTTTTTAGAGCCTTTCTCATATCCTTCCATTTGAGCTAATCTTCCGGTGTCCAACTACAAAAGCTCAACATCTGCCACAAAATCAGATCAAGTCACTCACTCACCACATGCCTTAAAACCACACTCATTCAAGACCCTTCCCTCAACTCTCAGACTGACCAAGGGCCAAAAGCGCTCACATCCACGCCAACACACATGGCTACTGGCCACCAAGATAAAAGAGATCTACGCAATGGCATCACCCCCAGCCAACCAAGCTGCCAACCCTTGGTTAAAATCTGATCTGATGAGCATACTTAGAGAAGTCTCAGAACACAGAGACTGCATCACTGAGATGCTTCAGACAGGTTCAGACATGTTGGGTAACACCATCATTGACTTCTCTATCATATTCTCTTGATTTCTAATCCTAAAGCAGATTTTTCACATCCCAATGAGCAAAATGTCAGTCACATAAAATTTTAGACTGTCATACAATACAAAGCTGGTTGGAAAGTTTCATAACTCCCCATTTCCCACAAGACACTAACTCACCTTCTGTTCATGAGGTAGTAAAGAAAATGCAATCAAGGGTGCTCCTCGCTTAAAGTACTCATACACTGAGACAGGGACTTTAGAGACATGAAGTGTGACATACCAGCCAACCTGCCAGAAGAAAGCAGAAAATAATCATGCAGTTACCCTTAAAGTCTCAATAATGATGAAGCATTTCTCCAAATATGTTAAAAGCCATCTAGTCTACTTTTTTTAAAAAATTATTTATTTATTTATTTGTTTGTTTGACAGACAGATTACAAGTAGGCAGAGAGGCAGGCAGAGAGAGAGAGAGAGAGAGGAGGAAACAGGCTCCCCGCTGAGCAGGGAACCTTATGCGGGGCTCAATCCCAGGACCCTGGGACCATGACCTGAGCCGAAGGCAGAGGCTTTAATCCACTGAGCCACCAAGGTGCCCCCATTTAATCTATTCTTTTTTTTTTTTTTTTTTTAAAGATTTTATTTATTTATTTTACAGAGAGAGCGAGCACAGGCAGACAGAATGGCAGGGAGAGGCAGAGGGAGAAGCAGGGTCCCCGCTGAGCAAGGAGCCCGATGTGGGACTCGATCCCAGGAGGCTGGGATCATGACCCGAGCCAAAGGCAGCTGCTCAACCAACTGAGCCACCCAGGCGTCCCCATTTAATCTATTCTTAAAGTCTATCCTCACCCTTCAAAATTGCCTTTCACAGATGCCTCAACTATCCAGATTAAACTTTTTCACAGTTACCATCTGAAACCTCTTTGTTCTCAATGTTAATCTTACCAGTGACTCAGTGGCTCCTTTAATTCAACTACGGGCAGCACAAATCTAAGGTACTCACGCCAAGAGGAATAAAGGATGGGGCACCCCAGCAAATAAAAGCACATTATAGGAATGGGCAAAGGAAGGCAGATACCTCAGCTCCTTCAACCTCTTTTTCCTCAATTTCTTTAAAAATGCGTTTCCTAGTATTAGAGAAGTTCTGAAACTGAAAGATCCGAGCATAATCTTGAGGAAGGTTTTCCTTAGGATCCCATGGAGATGTCCGGAAGCTCTTGAGGCCTCTGTATTTCTGAAATCTAGATATAGGAGATTTTAAAGAATAGTCAAATTTATACGGTACTACTTACTTTTTCACTCAAGTCACTTCTAAAATAGCTAAGGTTCTAGTTTAAAAACAACAACAACATTGGGGCGCCTGGGTGGCTCAGTGGGTTAAAGCCTCTGCCTTCAGCCCAGGTCATGATCCCAGGGTCCTGGGATCGAGCCCCACATCGGGCTCTCTGCTCGGTGGGGAGCCTGCTGCCCTTCCCCTCTCTCTGCCTGCCTCTGTGCCTACTTGTGATCTCTCTCTCTGTCAAATAAATAAATAAAATCTTTAAAAAAAAAAAAATATATATATATATATATATATATATATAAATAAATAAAATAAAAAAAAATAACAACAACAACACAAAAAACCTTGGGCACCTGGGTGACTCAGTGGGTTAAGCCTCTGCCTTCAGCTCAGGTCATGACCCCAGGGTCCTGGGAACAAGCCCTGCACTGGGCTCTCTGCTCAGCAGGAAGCCTGCTTTCTCCTCTCTCTGCCTGTCTCTCTGCCTACTTGTGCTCTCTGTCAAAGAAATAGAAATCTTTAAAAAAAAAAAAACACAAAAAACCTTTACCACTGTCTCTCAAGATAACCTAATAACCTAAAACCACATTTCATTAAAAAAGATTTTATTTATTTGACACAGAGAGACACAGCAGAGAGGGAACACAAGCAGGGGGAGTGGGAGAGGGAGAAGCAGGCTTCCTGCTGGGCAGGCAACCCAATGCAGGGCTCAATCCCAGGACCCTGAGATCATGATCTGAGCCAAAGGCAGACTCAACCACTGAGCCACCCAGTTGCCCCTAAAATCACAATTCAAAACAGCTTCTTGGGCGCCTGGGTGGCTCAGTGGGTTAAGCCGCTGCCTTCGGCTCAGGTCATGATCTCAGGGTCCTGGGATTGAGTCCCGCACTGGGCTCTCTGCTCAGCAGGGGGCCTGCTTCCCTTCCCCTCTCTCTGCCTGCCTCTGCCTACTGTGATCTCTCTGTCAAATAAATAAATAAAATCTTAAAAAAAAAAAAACAAAAAACTTAACAAGGGTGCCTGGGTGGCACAGTCAGTTAAGGGTCCAACTCTTGGTTTTGGTTTGGGTCAGAATCACAGGGTCCTGGCACTGAGCCCCATGTCAGGCTGTATGTTTAGCATGGAGTTGACTGGGATTCCTTCTTTCCTTCTGGCCTTCCTATCCATATGATCTCTCAAATAAATAAAATCTTAAAAGAGGGGCGCCTGGGTGGCTCGGTGGGTTGAAGTCTCTGCCTTGGGCTCAGGTCCTGATCCCAGGGTCCTGGGATCCAGCTCCGCATTGGGCTCTCTGCTTAGTAGGAAGCCTGCTTCCTCCTCTCTCTCTCTTTGCCTACTTGGGATCTCTATCTGTCAAATAAATAAATAAAATCTTTTAAAAAATTTAAAAAAAAAAATCTTTAAAGAGAACAAAACAAAAAAATAGCTTCTAACAAATATATCAGAACCAAGCCCCAGTTCCTCACTGACAAAGTCATTTCAGTGGCTCCTTTAGGGAGCAGGAGCAGCTCTTTCATCTGGCAAACAAGATCCTTGATAAAAGTCTTACGTTCCAGGGACGCCTGGGTGGCTCAGTTGGTTGGACGACTGCCTTCGGCTCAGGGCGTGATCCTAGAGTCCCGGGATCGAGTCCCACATCAGGCTCCCAGCTCCATGGGGAGTCTGCTTCGCTCTCTGACCTTCTCCTTGCTCATGCTCTCTCTCACTGTCTCTCTCTCTCAAATAAATAAATAAAATCTTAAAAAAAAAAAAAAAAGTCTTACGTTCCTAACACCCACTCTAAACTCTTTGGGTTTAGTCACTCACCTCCAGAACAGACAATGATCAACGCTTTTATGCCTGCCCAAACTCCCCCACATCTGCAGATATTTTATACTTTTAGTCTTAGCTCCTAAAGAGAAGCATTTGCTGATTCACCTTAGTATTTCTCTTTCATTAAGGTACTGTAACATGTTAGTCTGTACTACACAGTCTAGAACTTGATTATATATTACTGTTTCTTGTATGTGCATCTTACTCTCACCCTTCAGGAGCAGGGACAATGTGTTTTTTTCCTTTTGCATCACAATGACATAGTTTTCTGAGCCACATAAATTTCAAATAAAAACATACTGATTTTAGACTTCTTGACTAACCGAATTCTTGCAGCCACATCACGGGGAGTATCTACTTCATCTGGAAACATCTCTTGCAGTCTTTCTTGTTTATATTTCTCCAACATTTTTTCCTCAGCCTCATCATTCACATTCTCATCATATAGATCATCACGCACAGACTCTCCCACAGTCATAGTTTCATATTCCTCCTCCTCTTCCTTTTCACTGCCCTCATCCTGTAGAATAAAAATTACAGTTTCATACCTGTCTCTACATTTCAGGCACTGAACTAGAAATAAAATAATTTTGGGGCACCTGGGTGGCTCAGTCAGTTAAATGTCTGCCTTCAGCTCAGGTTGTGATCCTGGAGGCCCCACACGGAGCTCCTCATTGGGCTCCCTGCTCAGTGTACAGTCTGTTTCTCCCTCTGCCCCTCACCCCACTCATGCTCTAATAATTATATAAAATCTTTTCTTTTTTAAAAAAAGATTTAAGTTATTTATTTGACAGAGAGAGATCTCAAGTAGGCAGAGAAGCAGGTGGAGGGGGAAGCAGGCTCCCTGCTGAGCAGAGAGCCCAATTCAGGGGCTCAATCCCAGGACCTTGAGATCATGACCTGAGCCGAAGGCAGAGGCTTAACTCAGTGAGCCATCCAGGCACCCCAAATATGTAAAAATCTAAAAGAAAGAAAGAAAGAAAGAAAGAAGTAAAATAATTTTTACTAGACACCCAGTCCAAACCAACATCAATTCTAACAGAAATTAAAAAATAAATTCTCATTTCTGGCAGTTACAAGTCATTCCTAGGAACTAATCACACACACATACCTCCCAAGGTCAGGACTGCACTTTGCCTTGCATATGGGACTCTACACAGAAGTGAGTGGCCTGAGGGTCCATTTCTTTACCTGAGATTCCTCTTCAATAAAATCCTCATGTTCCATATCATCAGATTCATCTTCCCCACCACTACCATCCTCATCCAAAATCCATTCAGCTTGGTAACTGGATGTCCCTTTGGGAACTTTCTTTACCAACCTGGGACTTTTCTTCAAGAAGTCTGTAAAAGCCCAAATAAGTTAAGCTAAATTATATGCCTCCTTTCTGCTACTAGGGTATTTTCACCCAAGCAAGATACTAGATATTGCTACCAACACCAGAAATTCCAACAGACTCTATGAATAAAATAGACTACTTCCAAATTTAATTTGGCTGACTCAGAACTAGCAATACTTAAAAAAAAAAAAAAAAAGTAAAAAAGAAAGAGAGAACTAGCAATACTACACAGCTAAATAACTGCAACAAATTAAAGTTGTTTATCTGTTTGCTAAGAAACAATAATACAAGGGTTGCCTGGGTGGCTCAGTCGTTAAGCATCTGCCTTCAGCTCAGGCCATGGTCCTGGGGTCCTGGGATTGAGCCCCCTATCGGGCTCTGCTTGGCAGGAAGCCTGCTTCTCCCTCCCCCCCTCCCCCTGACTGTGTTCCCTCTCTCACTGTCTCTCTCTCTGTGTCAAATACATGAATAAAATCTTAAAAAAAAAAAAAAGAAAGAAAAGAAAAATAGTAATACATGTAATTTTGAAAAACAGAGCAATGCTGTGTCCAATGTTTGCTTGGTGCAAACATACAGCCTTTAGAGCTAAAAAGAGAAAAACGGACCTCCAAATAAATCCTTATCCCACTCTACCCTAACTGTGAGCAGCTAGAGAAAATCCGCAATTCCAAGCAAGATGAATTACAAACAAGTTTGCCAATACCAACCATTTGCCTCACTCAGTTCCTCCTCTGTGGGCCAGGTCTGCTCTCCCTCCATTGGATCTGGGATAACCTCTGTTTGCAAAGACTCTTGTTTATCAGGGTCTGCCTTCATTAGGACCTTAAGGTCTTCCTCCATATCAGCTACCGCATCTGGAGTGCAAATCTAAAAATGAAAATAGTTGACTCCAATCAGACATTACCCAAAAACCTACCAAATCTAACATAGTAACCAGAAAGATCCAAAAATAACATAGTTCTCAAGTAAAAAAATGAAACAGACTGAAAGAGAAAGCCAAAATTTGTCCAATGTTTCAAACATTCAATTTCCTAGCATTTTAGGTCTATTCTCCTTGCTTTTGAGGCCTTTCACAATTTGGTCTCACTCCTATCTATTTATTACATGCCTTACCCCCTTCAAGCTGATTCTTCAGAGTTCAAAGAAACCCTCTGATCTGTCACTGTGCCTAGGTTCATGTTGTTTCTATATTCTTCGATACTGTTTCATCTCTGTTCAACTCACAAATCCCATTCATCCCTCTCAACATCTGGCTCAAGTCTGATTTCTTCTATGAAGCTTGCTAGTCTACTTTCTCAACTTCCACAGCAGGTCTATAGCTTAACCACACTTTTTCAATCCTTATTTCACAGTTGTTTGCCTTTCTTTTCTATCCAATTAAGCGGTCCAAGGAGAAAGACCATATCTTGTATGTCTTGTATAAACTCAAAGCCAAATGCTGTGCAAGGCACCTATAAGTGCTGGATAAATACGTGATATGTTAACATGTTCATAGTTGACAACTGCCTTATTTCATACTAGCAGTCACCTCCAGAGATCAGTATAGTTCTCTGACATTAGTTCACGTCCTACACCAGGTTACACATGAATCTACAATATAAAATCTTTAAGAACATCAGTCTTACCTCCATTGCCATGCTTGGGTCCTTTTGGGATTTGATCACTCTAGGATTTAAAGGGAAAGGGTCCATAGGGGCATCTATCTGTTTCATCTGGAAATCACCCTGTCCAATGATATGCAACAAGCTATTTACATTCAGAGCCTGCCCACGAACATAGCCTGAGATTTTCAAAGTGCCCACCAAGTTATTTTCTTCACTCGGCAAAAAGTCAGCAGCATGAGCAAACAGGTATGCCCGTCTATCTCGAAAGGCAAGATGCCGTTGCTTTTGGTTAGCCAACTGCCGGAGCAGCATATCTGCCTCCTGTTGAGTGTCTAACAGGAGAAGTTTGTCATCAGGAAAACGCTTCTCTACTGTTTTAGTTAGCTTCCTTCTGCCATCTATTTGTTTCCTTGGTGGGAGGCCAGAAACACCCTGGACAGCTAGTGCTGTGAACAAGAGAGAAAGGGCTTTGTTACCTGTTGTTTTACTACATGTAAATCACCCCCCACTAATTCACAAACAGTTCAGTTGTGAGCCCAGAGATCACTGAAAAACCCAACACTCAACTACCCTAAAAAGTTTTTATAGTGAGGGGACGCCTGGGTGGCGCAGTTGGTTGGACGACTGCCTCCGGCTCAGGGCGTGATCCTGGATCCCGGGATCGAGTCCCACATCAGACTCCCAGCTCCATGGGGAGTCTGCTTCGCTCTCTGACCTTCTCCTCGCTCATTCTCTCTCTCACTGTCTCTCTCTCTCAAATAAATAAAATAAAATCTTTAAAAAAAAAAAAAAAAGTTTTTATAGTGAAACAAAAGGCAGTCCAGAAACAAAAAGGGAACTTGATAGATAATTTCTAAGGGATGGACCAAATTTAGGCCATACATGTACAGCCCACCATCAGGCAAATACAACCCACCAGCTATACTATTATATCGGACATAATGCCTGGCAAATTATAGGTGCATAAGAAATGCCAATTCACTTCCCTCCTTTGCCTCTAATACTACCACCTCACTTACCATACGTGGGAAGGCCCTGAGCAAAGAGGCAGGAAAGGCAGTAATCCCCAGTGCTGTCCCAGCCTTCTAGTGGATCAAGGAGGAAAAGGATGGTATCCGCGACTTTGGCCATGTCTAAAACAGTGTGCAGATCTCCTAGACACATAAAACAAAGTTGGTGGGAATCACTGTTTGACACCAACACATTATACTATTAAGAATATTACCACTACTCAAAACAAGAGAAGATACAGGTGTATGCTCTAACCTGGCCTTGCAGATGTGAAAAACCACCGATGTTTCAAGCGGGGGCATAAAAGCATAAAGCTATGGGTGCTTCCCCATTCATTCAAGTGTACTGTTCCGGTGTCCTTATTCTGAAGCAACCGAAAGGCCTCTGGCAGGGAAATCCTGTCATGCAGGGGCACCACCAGTACCTGATGAGGAGGACCATCCTTGCAGCCCAGCTGTCTCTTCTCTGCCAGAACCTAATAGAACCAATCGATGTATTGCCTTTCCCACAGTATGGATGCCCCTTCCTCACCCCAGACTCCCCACTCCCAGCCACCGCATTTTCCTTGTAAAAAAGCACGTTTGCCTGGAGAGTGGGCCGGAACTCGGACCAAGGCAAAGAATGCCTTAGCGTGTGCACAGATCTGCACGCCTGACACGTGATATCCCCCGCGCCCCCTCCAAGGGTCATATTTTTTAGTTCGAGGCATTATCCGCCTAGAACGCTTGTGAAGCCACACCACTCCCCAATCCCTGCTCCTCTCACCGCCTCCTTCTTCTGCTTTCGGAGTTGGCTCGCGCGATGCCTCTGGTCTACTTTGCTGAGCTCTTTCCTCACCTTCTTGCTTAGGGTTTTCAGCGCTAGACGACCTAGAATAAGATCAGTAAGTGAAAGATTTACGCGATCTTAAGAGAAACCAGAGCATAGATGGCTCAGTGGGTTGAGCCGCTGCCTTCGGCTCAGGTCATGATCTCGGGGTCCTGGGATCGACTCCCGCATCGGGCTCTCTGCTCAGCAGGGGGCCTGCTTCCCTCTCTCTCTCTCTCTGCCTGCGTCTCTACTTGTGATCTCTCTCTGTCAAATAAATAAATAAAATCTTAAAAAAAAAAAAAAAAGATCAGTAAGTGATCTTGTACAAGGTACCAGAGGGTCAAAAAAGAGGACCCTCTCCGCCAACCTTAGGGCCTCGGCGCGGGGTCCAGGCCGCACGTAGGAGCTCAGTCTGGACATAAAGCAAAGCAGTTAATATAGACTAAACAGCCCTTCTTCCTCCAACCCTATCTTCTCACCCTTGCCGTCCCGCTGCGCGGATCCCCGACCCCGATGGCGCCCGCCCTTATGAGCTTTATTCTGCTGCTTCAGCGGCCCAGAACGGTGAGCCGCCATGCCGCCACTCACATGTACCCAGTCAGCACTAGTTCCGGGCCGGACCAAGCGCTTCCGGTCCCCTTCTGAGCAGTCATCCCCGTGGCGGGGCGGGGCTCACCATTTCCTCTCGCGAGAGTTTTCCCAACCAGGCTCAGAGTGTCAGACGCTCGCGTTAGTGCAAAACCGCCGAGTTAACTTTTCCCGGACCGCGGTTTGCTGCTGGGGACCTTGAAAAATCGCATGTAGATTCGAAGTTGGGGCTCTAGGTCCTGGAGGGATTTTCTGCTACATGTATTTTCATTTTTTGCGTTATCAAGTTGTATCACTTAGGAAGCTGTTGAAGTTTCTCCATTCGTGCGAAAGAGGGCTAAGACCCTTCTCTCACCTAGATTTTTGCACGTAGCTCCTCAGTTTGCAGAAGCAGCAGCAGCAGGTGTTATAATTTTGAGCCACCCTTTCTTTCTCTTGGGGGACTCAAGGCTACAATGCAAATAGCGTGGCAGGCACTTCTCTCACCTTCACGGTTTCCGTACAAGTTCCCGCTGATCTCAGTTATTCCAATCTGCGTCCCCACCTTTCACACAGCTTCAGGAAGGACGGGACAGAGAGGGAGAGCTGGCCTTGACACTCGAGTCCTCCGGGGGATTTAGAAGAAAGAGGGAGCTCTGGCCTTTCAGCCAGGAGAATAACTCTGGTTTCCCCTAGCCATACTCGAGGCGTGAGGGACCCCGGTCCTCCCCGTCGGGAAGACGAGGGAGTAGAAATCCAGGCGCATCTAGCTGGGTTAAGGCCAGCTCCGATGTGAGCAACTTTCCCGCAGCCATGGGGTCCGGGACACGCCAACCACTCTGCGAAGGGCTGCGCGGAACTGGCTGCAGGCGCTCACAATGCGAGTTCGCACCTTCGGGGCGGGCGCCAGCGCGTTGCCATGACAGCGGCACGCGAGGCACGCGCCCGGGGGCCCGCCACCCCCAGGCGCGCGCGGCCTCCCCCCCCCGCCCCGACCCCCCCCCACTCCTGGTTGCAGAGCGCACCCCCCGCCCCCGGCTGTGGGAAGGGGCCGGGCCAGCCTCCTGACGTCTGTGCGGGGTTTGAAGATGGCTGCGGAGCCCAGCACCGGGCAGTGGCTGCGGCGGCGGCGGCGGGCTCGGAGCGCTGCAGGCGGGGGCTCCGCCTAGCGCGTGGGGCACTGAGCGGAGAGGCGCGGAGGCGACGAGGGCGCGCGGGGGGCTTGGGGGGGCAGCTTGGCGTCGCCTCCCCGCCACCCGCCGCACCATGGGCAGCGCGGAGGACGCAGTCAAAGAGAAACTGCTGTGGAACGTGAAAAAGGAGGTAAAGTCGGGGCAAGGACCCCTTGGGGCTCGCGTCCCTGCCCGCGGGCCCGGGACTGGGGGGCCTCGAGAAGGTTCTCATTTCCCCCTCCCGGGCGCGAGCGCTCACGGCTTGGTGCCCGGCGGGGGCGGGGTCCTGGACTGGCTGCGGCTCCCGCCTTTCTCCCGGATATGGGGACAGCACCCCTCGGTCCGAGGGGCCAGGGCGGCGCTCCGGCGCTTGTTTGCTTCGCGATCCCGCAGTTCCCCGCCCTGTGACGGCAACAGCCCTGGGAGACCAAGGTCGGGGGAGGGGCGGCGGCGATTTCTTGGAGAGGTGGTACTGACCATTCATTGCCGGTGCCGCCTGGAGAGGGGGCGGGGCCCCGCGGAGCCCCCGCAGAACGCTAAACCCGTGGTTTGGGGGCTTAGCTCCGGTTTGCCCAAACCCAATTCAGGGATCCCTCTGGGAAGTGAGTCGCGGCTTCGGGAGGATTCGTCGCACACCCCACTGCTTCTCACTCCACGCCCACCTCCCTACCCAGAGACCACGGTGCGGGGGGGGGGGGGGGGGAGGGCGGGTTGAGAATGGTTTTTATGGCTCAGATTTTATGCCCGCTTGAGGACTCCCCACCCCGACACCAAATGTCAGGAAGAAGGGAGTCCTCCCCTCTACTACTGTCCTTTACGTTGGCGCTGCCCTAAAGCCCATTTCAATTTCATTGTGTTGGTGTGGTGGGGGGGTAGCCATATGAATGACTCACCGAGTATGAGAGCTGGAGAGCTCAAACCTGCAGCGTGAATTAGAATGGATTAGGCCTCTGGAACCATGAACTCCCCACCTACCTTTGTGGCTGTCTTCTACCAGATGTGCAATCTCCATGAGGGCAGGAAACCCATCTGTTTTGTCCTGTTCTGTGTCCAGGACCTGGCACACAGGCCTTCAATGAGTATTTGGTAAATATCTTGGAGACTGCAAGATGGTGGGCATTCATAACCTTAGAATACTCTGAACCTAGCTCTGTGTGATTGAGTAAGTTACCTAACCTTTTTGAGTTTTAATTTCTTCATGTCTGAAAGAAGGATGTGTACTTCATATCTAAAAGTTTACCATATTGGCTCCTTTACCGTTTTCTAGAGTTTCAGGATTAGAGAAGACTGGGTTCTCAAACTTCTGGAAGGCTCTGGATGGTACTCCTGCGTTAACCATGGCCTGTCTACTGTGCCCTAACATTTATTTGTTCCCCTGTCTCTTGTCTGAAGAGGAATAGTTGAAGCCATCACCTTTTCGAGCTCTGTGTGAGAAGCTCCCTCATGACTTTCCTGCGAAGTGGCCAAGAAAGTATTTTAGGCCAGGAGTATTATCAGATCAGCATTCAAACCCCAGCCCTGGTCTCCCTAAGGAAAAGGGAAATCCCAGTTCTCAGGTTATCCTAAGGAAACAAGCAATCTAGTGACAGAGACTCATATGAACAATATAAACAAGAACAAAAAGGTAACCTTGCCCAAACTATGGACATATGTGCTAGGATTGTTGGTGTGATCCAAATTTAGAGTTGATCAGTGATTAGGAAAGATTTCTGAGAAGACCGTGATTCTTTTTTCAATACTTAGAAGGCTCTTTTTTTTTTTTTAAGATTTTATTTATTTATTTGACAGACAGAGATTACAAGTAGGCAGTCAGAGAGAGGAGGAAGCAGGCTCCCTGCTGAGCAGAGAGCCCGATGTGGGGCTCGATCCCAGGACCCTGGGATCATGACCTGAGCTGAAGGCAGAGGCTTTAACCCATTGAGCCACCCAGGCGCCCCTAGAAGGCTCTTTGTACTATTCCAAGAATGATCCCTAAACAAATATGAGAAAAATCCAAAATATGTCACAGCTATGTGTATTACCTGACAAAGTTTAACCTTCTCTCAATTCTTAGTTCCTTTCTGCCTTCAGCAGCTGATTTAGAGGGAAACATATCCTTTCCTCTTCTGTGAGTAGAAACATTGGGGGAAAATTTTAGGCAAGGCTGGTCTATCAACACAAAACCTCTGGTGTAATTCTTGAGTAATCTGTAGGTTCTTCAAACCCCAAAATCTGACCTACCCTCCTGTTTCAGATGCCTGCAGGTTGTTTGAGCTGTGACTTTATGCTCTGTTTAATACAAACGCTCCTTGGGAAGAAATCTAGGAAACTTTTAACGGTTTAGAGTGCAGGATCAATCTGATTTCCCTCTACCTCACCGCTAATCATTAGCAGTTTCCAGTAGAGAGAAGCCTCCAGGTCCTTCCTCCCTCCTCCCCAGGCTTTAGAAGCTTTACCATTCTCCAAACTATACAGTCCTAGGTGAGGGCCTTGGGAATGAAGGCAGCATCGAACACTGCATGCCTTGTCCAAAGAATGGCAAAGACACACACTGCCCAGAGCTTACTTGATCTGTAAGATTTTATACTGGGATTGAGGTAATCCATCCCTCTAATCTCCTGTATTAGTAGCTGTCTCTTGGCAGGTTCCACCAGGACATCAAAAGTGCTTGACTTAAGTGTTGGGAGCAACTAAAATCTCATACATTGCTAATGGGAGTGTAAATTTGTATAACTACTTTGGAGAACTGTTTAGCAAAATCTAGCAAAGTGGAATATAGGTATCAAATGCCTTGTCTAGAAATATAAATCCAAAGAAATGAGCACCTATGTTCAATAACAGACGTATCTGTAATGTTCATGGCAGCGCTGTTCATGGCAGCCCCAAATTTAAAACTACCCACATGTCAGTCAATTGCAGTGTGGTAACACAACAGAGGATGAATGCATACAACATACATACATACAACATGAACACATCTTACAGTCACACCAGAGAGCAGAAGAAACCCAGTCACAAAACACTACACACTGATTTCATCTATAAAAAGTATAAAAAACTTACAAAAGGGCTCTATGATGTAAGAAGTCAGGATAAGCAGATATCCTTGAGAGTAGTGACTGGAAGGAAGTATGACATTGGTGGGTGCTTGGGGGTGCTGGTCACATGTTCTGTTTCTGCATCTGTAAATTGGTTTGACAGGTGTGTTCAGCTTGTGAAAATTCCTCAAGCTATATAATCATGATACATACTTTTTTCTGTAGTTTTACTATCCGTCAATAAAAAGGCTGTATGTGTACATGGTTTTTTTTTTTAAGTGCGTTTTTTTTTTTAAGATTTTTATTTATTTATTTGATAGACAGAGATCACAAGTAGGCAGAGAGGCAGGCAGAGAGAGGGGGAAGGAGGCTCCCCGCCGAGCAAAGAGCCCGATGTGGGGCTCGATCCCAGGACCCTGAGATCATGACCCGAGCTGAAGGCAGAGGCTTAAACCACTGAGCCACCCAGGCGCCCCTAAGGTGTGTTTCTTAAAGAAAGATGTGACTGCTCATCTTAGAAGGTAACTGGAAGCTTTTATATCCAGGTAGGAACCAAAACATCAGGGTTTTATTGTGACAGAGAGAAGGCTGAACTTGCAAGCATATGGAGAATGTCTCTGAGGCCTGGATGAACCTCCCCCTAACCTTGGAGCAGAGGAAGTAAATGAGGGTCAGGTTGCTTATCTACACCCTGTAGTGAGCTAGCTTGTCCCGAAAGGAAAGTATGTCTGCCCAGAAGCCCTTCTCCAGCGAAGTACAGATGAGCAAACATCATCCTGTCCTCCACAGTGGGATACTTCCTCCTGAACTGCACATCTGCACTGATTGCTTGGTGGACTTATGACCTCTCTTCCTGGTTGCCTTTTCAGGAAGACACTTTGCTTCCACACCTCTTCCATCCCTACTTATTCTCCACCCTGCAAGTATCCGAACCCAAACCAGGAGAGCAGGGCCGAGCTATTTACTTGCCCACAGGTCTTGGATTGGAAAAATAAATAAGATGCTGCCCATTTGTCCACAGGTGAAGCAAATCATGGAGGAGGCTGTCACCAGGAAGTTTGTGCATGAGGACAGCAGCCACATCATTGCTCTGTGTGGTGAGTGACTGGGGGCTGATGGGAAGTGGATTGAGAACTGCAGACACTGTTCCAAGCCAAGTAAAGAACAGTCCTCAGGTTTAGTAGTTTTCAGATAGGGCTGCAAGTTAGAATCGAACTCCGAAGCATTTGAGATCTCCCTGGGCCTGGTCCCCGACCTACTGAATCAGGATCTCTAGGGCCCAAGGATCTACATATATCTAGTTCCTTTGATTTTTTTGTGTGCATCAGAGTCACCCAAAGAGCTTGTTAAAACACAGATTCCTGAGTCCCAACCCTGGAATTTCTGATTCTGGTAGGTCTGGGCTGGGCCTGAGAATCTGCATTTCTGACAGAGGGTTCTGATGCTGTTGGTCCACGGACCACACCTTGAAGGCCACTGACCTAGAAAATTCTGGTTTGGGAACCACTGCTCTGGTTTGTTTGTTTGTTTGTTTTTAAGATTTTATTTATTTATTTGGCAGAGGGATCACAATTAGGCAGAGAGAGGGTGGGGAAGCAGGCTCCTTGCTGAGCAGAGACACCCCCTCCCCCATGTTGGCTCGATCCCAGGACCCTGAGATCATGACCTGAGCTGAAGGCAGAGGCTTAACCCACTGAGCCACCCAGGCGCTCCAGCTCTGGTTTATTTTTACTTTAACTTTACAGGAAGGGTTTGTGTTTTGGGGTGCTTTCTGTGCACATCTACATTCTTTTTTTTTTAATGATTATTTATTTATTTATTTATTTGACAGACAGAGATTACAAGTAGGCAGAGAAGCAGGCAGAGAGAGGGGAAGGGAAGCAGGCCCCCCGCTGAGCAGAGAGCCCGATGTGGGACTCGATCCTAGCACCCTGAGATCATGACCTGAGCCGAAGGCAGCGGCTTAACCCACTGAGCCACCCAGGCGCCCGCACATCTACATTCTAACTGACCACACCTGTGTTGCTCTGGCATCCCAGCTCTCCAAGCACTGGATTGGGTGCACAACAACATGAGCTACGATAGGAAGGAAAGCCAGAAGCCCTCCTGCCTCACAAGGGGAAAAGTCCGTAATGAACCATCCCTTGTTGTGAAGACTCCTGCCTTTGCAGGACAAGCCTTTCTACATACACTAGAGTTTTCTTGGATTTCCAGGAATTCAGGCTTCCTTTCAGCTCTCTTTCTTAGGGGACAGCTTGCCATCTCTGTGTTGTTTTCGTTGGCCTCTGAGATTGGTATTTGGGATTTGTGGAAGGGAGGTTGTATATTTCTGAGAGGAAGGAATGGAAGGAGCAAGTAAGGGAAGGAACACTGTTTGACAGTACTGTGGTGAGGCAGATAGAGCTGCCCACCATCAGTCTAGCAACAAATCTGAGGGTCTGCCAGGAGCCAGATCCTGTTCTCCGGATGGGGAAACAACAGTAACGAGGTCGACAGAGTCTCTGCCCCCAAGGGCTTACATTTTGTGGGGAGAGAGACAACCAAATGCACACATAAATGTATCCTGTAATAAAGGTATGAAGAAAAATAAAGCAGAGAGGTGAGGGAGAACAGCTGGGAAGAGATGGCCTGTGAGCAGAGCCTGAGTGATAGACTGAGGAATCACGTGAATCCTGGTGCTCTGCTTAATTATGTCATCTTGGACAAGTTTCTTAACTTCTGTCACTCTTAGCTGACTCCCCTAAAAACAGGATGATGATTCCTATATCAAGGAATTTTTATGGGGGATGAGACGATGCATGTGAGCGTTTCTAGCGTGGTAAGAGCTCAGGAAATGTCTGTCTTTCCTTCTCTTTTTGGATGTTGAGGCTGAAACTGGGTTTGGAGGATTTGAGTTCCCACCATCTTCCCTTTGGGTAAGTGTCCCAGTTCTTCGAGATGACGTTATGATTCCCAGGTTTACGAGGAGCAATCTAATCTCACCTTTTCTCAGACAGAACCTATGTTAGGGGAGAAGCATGGTAGTCTTGCAGTAAGTGGCTTTGAAGAATATTTGAACTCTACTCCTTTCCACCTGTGTTGTGTGCCCCTGACATCAGCCACTTTCTATCATTTTCACCAGAAGGGCTTTGCAGGTGGCCAATTATTCATGACTTAATTCCTTATCCAGACCACATACAACAAATACAGACAACAGAATAAAATAGCGCAAACAGCTTGTGCATGGGCGCCACATGTGGGTGGCCAAGGGGGACTAGGGGAAAGAGAGGCAGGGAGAAGAGGTGTGGGTATCCCACATTCAGGCCAGTTAGGATGAGCAGCAACTGTCAGCTCTCCTCTGATCAGTACAGGGCCCCCAGGAAGCAGCAGAGCTTTCACTTTTGTCTCCTGCCTGGAAGCCCAGGGTTCTAACAGGCAGAGATAGTACCCTCAAAAGGAATGCTTCTACTTTCAGCCAGGTTTAGATGCTGAAACAGAACAGGGGTCTCTGAAATAGACACAAGTCTCCAAGGTTCTACTGGATCTCAGGAGGTGCCTTAGGTCTGCCAGTGTGAACTTAAATGTCCAAAATCAGACAATGGTCCACATAGGGTGCCTGGGTGGCTCAGTAGGTTAAAACCTCTGCCTTCCGCTCAGGTCATGATCCCAGGGTCCTGAGATCGAGCCCTACATCGGGCTCTCTGCTCAGTGGGGAGCCTGCTTCCCCCACTCTTTGCCTGCCTCTCTGCTTAATTGTGACCTCTGTCTGTCAAATAAGTAAATAAAATCTAAAAAAAAAAAAAATGGTCCGCACAAGAAGCTATCCAGGTGTGAGACTGCAGGCAGTGGTGTTGGGGACTGGGGTGAACTGAATATTGCTTGCCCCCATTCAGCTCCTGCAAGAATGCCAGCCCAGGCTTGCCATGGCCTTTGTTTTATTTTAAGAGAAGCAAGAAGCTTGGGTTTTTATATGAAATTTCCTAATTTTTAAAGATTGATGACTAATTCCCATTGTGTATTTGTTTTAAGTAGGCATCATGCCCAGCATGGAGTGCAACACAGGGCTTGAACTCATGATCAAGAGTTGGACACTTGGGTGCCTGGGTGTCTCAGTGGGTTAAGGGCTGTCTTTGGCTCAGGTCATGGTCTCAGGGTCCTGGGATGAGTCCCACATCAGGCTCTCTGCTCAGCAGGGAGCCTGCTTCTCTCTTTCTCTCTTTCTCTCTCTCTCTCTCTCTCTGCCTGTCTCTCCATCTACTTGTGATCTCTCTCTCTCTCTCTGTCAAATAAATAAATAAATAATAAATAAGAGTTGGACACTTAAAGGACTGAGTCACATAGACACCCCTTAGTTCCCATATTTTTTTTTAAAGATTTTATTTATTTATTTAACAGAGAGAGACACAGTGAGAGAGAGAGAACACAAGCAGGGGGAGTGGGAGAGGGAGAAGCAGGCTTCCCACCCAGCAGGGAGCCCGAAGCAGGGCTCGATCCTAGGACCCTGGGAATCATGACTGGAGCCCAAGGCAGACACTTAACAACTGAGCCACCCAAGCGCCCCCTCTGGCTTTTTGAAGACTTGATATGCCAGTCTCCTTCACCGCTGGACAAATGCTCAGAAATGTATTTCTGGTCTGAAGTAGATCCAGTCTTATACTGGCTCCTGCTATTGTCCCAACCACATCCAGAATTCAGCTTTGTTCTGGAAGGAATCAGTGTGTGGAGAGGATACTAAGAGATCCGAACAGAGCAAAGGCTGTGAAGGTTGTGATAACCATGGAGTGGCCACATTCCCTAGAGCCTTGGAGAGCACTGGGGCCCTGGGCCCCTCTGCTCTGTCTGGGCCCCTCTGTTCTTGGCAGAGGAGAGCAGGGCCTGGGCATGATGAGCTGCTCTCAGCTTCCTTAGAGTAGAGATATTTGACCTGGAAACAGAATCTTCCCGGAAAGCCTTGGAAATGGAACTGAAGAATCCCGGAGTTGATCCCTGGCCCTGGGCAAACCTAGGGGGGTTGTGCCAGACCCCTGTTCCTATTACAGGAGGAGGAGAAGTGTGGTTGTTCCCAAACCTGTTTGTGCAGAAGCTGGTCAGGCCCTGTAGGTAGAAACCTTGTGAGGAAGCTTTGCTGGCAAGCTATGGCTAGCAGTGGGGAGGGCTTCTCCCTCCTGCAGGCAGAGGCTGGGTCTTGGGGAGTAAGCCCAGAGCTATCACTGTAGGAAAGGGTTCTCTGATATCACTTTTTTATCTTAAGAAGGCTTGTCAAGTTTGCATTTCATTTCATAATCTGGTCCTTGAAACGTTTAATATAAAGACATACTATTGAATTGAATTAATGCACCTTGATTTCTTTTTTTTTCTTTTTTTAAAGATTTCATTTATTTATTATTTTTTTTTAAAGATTTTATTTATTTAACAGACAGAGATCACAAGTAGGCAGAGAGGCAGGCAGAGAGAGAGGAGGAAGCAGGCTCTTCCTGAGATCATGACCTGAGCCAAAGGCAGAGGCTTTAACCCACTGAGCCACCCAGGTGCCCCAAGATTTCATTTATTTATTTGACAGAGAAAGAGAGATCACAAGGCAGGCAGAGGGAGGGGGGAAGCAGGCTCCCTGCTGAGCAGAGAACCTAATGTGGGGCTCGATCCCAGGACCCTGAGATCGTGACCTGAACCAAAGGCAGAGGCCTAACCCACTGAGCCACCCAGGTCCTTTTGCACCTTGATTTCTCTGTGGTTTCTTAAATCCCCAGGTGTAAGCTGTTGTCTCCTGCCACCTCCTCCCCCCAAGGGCAAGGGGCTTTCAACCTCTTTTAAGTTTTATTTGATAAGTACCCCATGTAGAGCTCAAACGCACAGCCCCAATATCGAGTCTCCTCCTCTTGAGCCAGCCAGGTGCCCCGGGTGCTTTTAGCTTTTGCTTTGGGGCAACTTAAGGTTAGGGTTAAGCACCAAACTGTTCCAGATTTCGCTTTTGAACTCTGCATTTGTAATAGTAATATACATGCTTAAAGAGGACATGTTTACTGTCCCCGACAGGGATCTGAGGGAATTCAGGCATCAACACTTGAGCACCGGAGAAGCTACCATTTCTCTGAACCTGCCCTTCTTCAGGCTCCCGGCTGGGTGTGGCTGCCTCCACAGTATTTCTGTGTGCTCTGTTCTGATTGGCCACCGACTTTGGATTTTAACCTTTGCTGGGTAGAACAGGTTTTTGCTGGACTGGCACAGCAGGTTCTCAGACTCAGCACAGAAGGCATTTGGGGTGAGGGGTGCCCTGGTGGCTCAGTCTTTGGGCATCTGCCTTCAGCTCAGATCGTGATCCCAGGGTCCTGGGATCAAGCCTTCACATTGGGGCTCCCTGCTCAGCAGAGAGCCTCCTTCTCTCCCTCTGCTGCTCCCACTGCTTATGCACAGGCTCACATGCTCTCTCTCCCTCTGTCAAATAAATAAATATGTAAAATGCTTAAAAAAAAAAAAAAAAGGGCCTTGGGGGCAGGGCCTAGGCCCAGCTCAGGCTTGCCACTCTGACCAGAGTCCCAGATCTCCCTGTACAGATCTTAGTGTGAGGATTGCTGCTTCAGGCTGAAGATGAGCCTAATGGGAGACGAGGTGGAGTCTGTGGAGCCTGGAGCGGCACCAGGGCATTATTAACAACCGGCTCCCCGCTCCCCGTTGCTAAGCAGCTTTCATTAGCCTGGAAGGTCGGCAGGCTGTGGTGATCTCCTCTGGGGAATGGTGACTCTAATGAGCTGGGAGAGAAGCAGGTGCTGCGGCGATTGCCTCTCACCTGAGACGCCACAGCCAGAGCTATTCCAGCACACGCTGATATTCAGACTCCAGGCCTTTTTTAGTCTGTGAAAGGGATTCCTTCTCTCTTCTTCCCACCCAGACTGAATGAACAGCTCACTCTCAGGGTATCTGGCTTCTGCCTTCCATCTGCAAAAAATCAAGTAAGAAGGAATGCCTCCTGGGGAAGGGACTCCTCTCCCCTGCCTTGGGATGAGGCTGAGGGCCTGTGGTGCTGGTGGTCTGTAGCCCAGACACAAGGGTGACCATGGACAGTTACTCAGCAGCTCTGAACCCACCCTGGGAGGCTGATGGGAGCACTAACAGAGTGACACAGGTAAAACACACAGCATGGAGCCAGGTATGCATTAGGTGCTCAATAAATGTTGCTCTTATCATCATCACCACCACCACCAGCAGCAACTTTCTACTTTGTTCCTCAAAATGATCCTACAGGGTAGGGGGATGGATGAAATAGGTGAAGGGGATTAAGATCACACTAACCGTGGTGATGAGCACTTACTAATGGAACTATTGAATTGTTAGGGTGTACATCTGAAACTAATGTAACACTGCACATTAATTACATTGGAATTAAAAACAGAAAATGAGGGGCGCCTGGGTGGATCAGTCATTAAGTGTCTGCCTTCTGCTTGGGCTGTGATCCCAGGATCCTGGGATCTAGCCCCACTTCGGGCTCACCGCTTGCAGGGAATCCTGCCTCTTCTCTCCCTCTCCCACTCTTGCTTGTGTTCCCTCTCTCGCTATGTCTCTCTCTGTCAAATAAATAAATTTTTTTTTTTTAAAGGAAACTAGGGGCGCCTGGATGGCTCAGTGGGTTAAAGCCTCTGTCTTTGGCTCAGGTCATGATCTCAGGGTCCTGGGATCGAGCCCCGAGTCAGGCTTTCTGCTCAGCGGGGAACCTGCTTCCTCCTCTCGCTCTGCCTGCCTCTCTGCCTACTTGTGATCTCTGTCGAATAAATAAATAAAATCTTAAAAAAATAAAATAAAAATGAAACTAATCCTTTATCATATATATGGTTTGCAATATTTTTTAAAAAAAAAGAAAAAAAGTTTTACTAATTTTGTAGGTGCACTCAAGTTATTATATACATTTTTTTTTAAGATTTTATTTATTTGAGAGAAAGAATGAGAGAGAGAGAGCATGAGAAGGGGAAAGGTCAGAGGGAGAAGCAGACTCTGCCTAACAGGCAGACCGATACAGGACTCGATCCTGGGATTCCAGGATCATGACCTGAGCCGAAGGCAGTCGCCCAACCAACTGAGCCACCCAGGCACCCCTATTATATACATCTTTTAAAAAGAGTCTTTTACAGATATGTATTGAAATAGTCATAGATAAACATATATGATATCTAAAATTTACTTCAGGATGATCTGGGGATAAGTGAAAAAGCGGTTAGAGATGGTATAGCTGAAAGAAGATGGGTCATGACTTGACCATTGCTTGGATTAGATGATAGGTACATGGTGTTCATTCTGTCATTCTTTTTACTTGGTATATATTTGGAATTTTCCATAATGAAGTTAAAAAAAAAAAAAGGGTCGCCTGGGTGGCTCATTGGTTAAGGGTCTGCCTTTGGCTGGTGATCCCACGGTTCTGGGGTCGAGCCCTGCATTGGGCTCCCTATGCAGGGAACCTGCTTCTCCTTCTCCCACTCCTCCTGCTTGTGTTCCCTCTCTCGCTGTGTCTCTGTCAAATAAATATATAAAATCCTTAAAAAGATTAAAATAAATAAAAGGAGGAGGAAGAGATATAATGAGTAACGACAACTCTCCTGAGAAATTTTTCATAAAGGGGAGCAGCTAAATGGCTCAATACCTGAATGGGGATATAGGACCAAGGGTGGTGGGTTTTGTTTTTTGGTTTTTGGGTTTTTGTTTTGTTTTGTTTTGTTTTGTTTTTGAGTCAGAGAAGCTACAGAATATTTATGTACAAATGGGGAGAACCTAATAGGGAAACATTAAAGATACAGGGAAGGGAAGTGATGTTTGCTGAAACCCAGTATGTTGGTAGACAGAGTACTGTAGAGAACAGCACAGCCAGACCATCTGTAGGGACAGGAGAGAAGGCAGGGGTTGGGCCTGAGGTGTGGGGAAGAAAGGCACCAATGTGAATGATACCTTCAGGGTACTTGAGAAGTAATAAAGGAGACTTTTGTACCTCTGTACATCCTATTGAGATGGGACCTGTTCTCTTCCCTCACTGCAGCTGAAGCTCAGATTTAGCAGTTTGCACAAAGTCAAATAGCTAGTAGGAATACCTATCCCTCTTGCTCCAAAGCCCGTGCTACCCAGGGATGGGTCTGCCCGTGTGGCCTACCTAGGAGAGAGCCTTGAGGTTGGGGCATTGAGTTGCAGTTGGCCCCTGTGGAGACATGGCTGGTTCATGTCACCAGGCAGTGGACTCGTGGTATTCAGGGATACTCTGGGAGACAGTGGATCCCTTACTGAGCTGAGGGAGGCCAGCTCTGGCTTGCTTCCCTGCAAAGCCACTGTGAGTGCTGTACTCGCAGATTCTGCCCTACGTCTCCATCAGGGCAAAGAAGATAGGTATATGTGGTAGGAATTTCATTTTCCTCACCCAGGTTCTGGACTATCAGGGCCGTGCTTTCTCCTCACACTGAAAACCTGAATGGGAGCGTTGCTTTCTTGTCTTAGGGCACTGAACAGGGCCGAGTGCCCCGGAAAGCTGAAGTGGTCAGCGTCACTAGTGCCGGCTGAGAGAAAGTATACTCTAGTTACCATAGAAATGGTCGCTCCAGGTGAAAGTAACTGTTACAAATCAAAGGGTGGAAATAGCCAGCTGGGGAAGTGGGGAGGACAGAGATAGATGATGCCTGCCCTCACCCCTTTGCCCTTCCCACTTCATCTGCTACATTCAAAATACTGATTTCTCCCCTTAACAGTTGGAGGAAGTTCCTACTTAAAAAAAGGCTGCCCATCCCACCCGTTCCTTTATCTCCAGGGAGGCTGCTGTTCTTTTGGCAGTCTGATTCCACCATCCAAGCCATTCTGCTTTTATTTATTTATTTATTTATTTATTTACTTATTTATTTTGCCATTCAGCTTTTAAATATTCTGCTGTAGCGGCACCTGGCTGTCTCAGTGGAGTGTGTGTCTCTTGATCTCGGGGTCATGAGTTTGAGCCCCATGTGCACCACAGAGCTTACTTTAAAAATATTTTTCAGAGGTGCCTGGGTAACTCAATGAGTTAAGCCTCTGCCTTCGGCTCAGGTCATGATCTCAGGGTCCTGGGATCGAGCCCCGCATTGGGTTCTCTGCTTAGCGGGGAGCCTGTTTCCCCCTCTTTCTCTCTGCATGCCTCTCTGCCTACTTGTGGTCTCTCTCTCTCTGTGTCAAATAAAATAAATAAAATCTTTAAATAAATATATAAAATATTTTTTAATGGGCACCTGGGTGGCTCAGTTGGTTAAGTATCTACCTTCAGCTTGGGTCATGATCCCAGGATCCTGGGATCGAGTCCCGTGTCCAGCTCCCTACTCATCAGGGAGTCTGCCCCAACCCCTGCTCATGCTCATGTGCGTGCTCGCTCGCTCTCAAATAAATAAGATATTTTAAAAATTTTACTAATAAAATTTAAAAAATAAAATTCTGCTCTAGTATCCTCAAAAACTCCAGGATCCAAACCAGCCACCTGTGGCTGACTGCTCCACTCAGCACCATCCTTACTTGGGTTCTCTATGGAGACTACAACCAAACGCCCCCATTGCACAGATGGCAGCCAGCAGAGGTGGGGGAGCAGAAATTACTTGCCGCACCTGCTCTTTCCATTACCAGCCTTTCGTGGCTCAGAGCCTTGGGCTTAGCCTTCACGTCAGACTGTGCTAGCTCTGGATGCAGTGTCCTTACATCTCAACCAACTGACCTGGTTCTCTGAAGGACATTCAGTGGATCCCCCAATTACCAGGCCCCTTGGCTGCTAAGCACAGTTTTAAACATAGGTATGTATGTGAGAGCCAGGGTTGTTGCTGAGGTTCCCTGAGCTGATTGAGGATCCTTCTCAACCACTGCTGCCTGTCCTAGGCAGCCATAGTTTTAGGCCATTCTTCTGGCCCCTTGAGCTACCTCAGCTTGTCTTACCTGCTGAATGGTTTTTCTGGTCTGTGGCTAAGCTCAGTAGAGCCCATATGCTCTTGGGAGGGTGGGGAACCAAGCCAGTTGGGAGGGATTACTGAGGGACCTGGTGGAGGACTAGATGCCCATGGACAGACCCAGCCTTTTTGGGTTTTGTGAGTTTTGGTTCACCTCCAGGCTAGAGAAAGTATCTCGCATCATCTCATTATAGAATCACGGGCTCTGGGTTGGAATGGTCACCTGTTTAATTATTATGATTAGTATTCTGATTGGGTAATATGTTACCTGGTTCAAAAATCAAAAGTGTACAAAAAGTGTACAGTGTAAAGTTTACTCCTTTACCTGGCTCCGTTCACCCACTTTTCCTCCACTTACCCATTTGCACATTGGTAACCGCTACCACTTTTTATTTCTTATGCATCCTTCCAGAATTTTTTATCCTAGTAATAGAAATTATATTCTTTGTTTCCCGTACACACACACTTTTTTTAAAAAAGATTTTATTTATTTATTTGACAGAGAGATCACAAGTAGACAGAGAGGCAGGCAGAGAGAGAGGAGGAAGCAGGCTCCCTGCTGAGCAGAGAGCCCGATGCGGGACTCGATCCCAGGACACTGAGATCATGACCTGAGCTGAATGCAGTGGCTTAACCCACTGAGCCACCCAGGCGCCCCCCCACACAATTTTTGTAACAAAAAGGTATGCATCATACTTCTTGCTTTAGGGGACATTTCATTGTTAGTTCCTAGAAAACACCCTCACTCATTTTCAGAGCTGTAGAATAATCCGTTGTATGAATATACCATATTTACTTAACCCGTTCCCGTTGATGGACACAGGATAGTTTCCAGTCTCTTGCTGTTGTAACTAAGTAATCTTGCAGTGATATCTGTAGACTAGATTCTCAGAAGAGGGGTTACCAGGTCCGAGGTTATTTGCGCTACTGAGAGAGAGTGCCACACTGCCTGCAGAGGAGCAGGGAAGGGAAAGTCAGCCCTCCACAGGGCAAGGTCTGAGAAGATTCAGTAACTTCCTGGGTCCCTTCCATCTCTGTATACCAATGTCTCCTCTTCTAAATTGGATTCCTTGGAATGGTTAAATCAGTTTGTAAGGATTTGTGGGAGGGAGTCCTAGAGGAGTCTCTTAGCACTTGTGGTCTTCAGCCCATTTAGCATTGGTTAAGCCCCCCCATAACTTAATAGACATTATTGGAACATCAGAGACTGGTGAGGGAAAGTTCCAGGGCTAGTCATGGCCTGTAATTCCCAGGTTTTCCCTGCGAAGATGATGCCAGACCTTTTGGGAGAGATGTCCACAGCAAGGCTTATGGTTCTTGTTGTTCCCCGAGGCTGCTTGTCAATGGGATGGAATAACAGAGCAGAGAGGGTTCCGTGGGCTCAGCTGGCGCCATGTCTCCAAAGTTCTACCGGAAGACCAACGTGAGGAGAGAGAGGGTTGTGCTTATGGAACCACGTCTGTTTGTGTGTTTTGATTTATTCACCCAAACCTTTCCACTCCAGCCAATGACCAAAAATAGTATTGATTTGTGTTACTTAGTGTATATTTGTCCCATATGACATAAGCTAGATGATGTCAGGGATGTCTCATCCCTCTTCTGGTGGACCCAGAGTGGCTATAGGTAGTACAAGGGCCCAGTGGAACTAGGGGTCTCGAGCCTTCATTTAGAAGGAGAATAGGTTGGGCTGACTTGGTGCTTAAGCCACGATAGGCATCTCCTCCCACAGCCTTCCACCCTGGGGAGGGGTCATGGTGGCAGTGTGGGGCAGAAAGTGGAATAAGGTGCTGGAGTTCTGCTTGGTGCTCTGGGCCTTCAGTCAGGAAAGGCAAAGCATGGGCGTCTGGATGGCTTCTCCTAGGAAAGGGTGTTTGATAGTCTGTGAGAGGCCCTCCCTGGGCAGTGAGGGCAGCAGGAGAATTGGACCTCATTGCTGATGGTTCTGCAACTAAGTTCTGAGTGGTGTTCACTGTACACTGTGGGGCAGGGAGAGTCTTTGTACTTGCATCTCTGAGTTTCGACCCGTGGAACTGTCTGTGGTTCAGCTCAACCCAAAAGTATTAGAGCAGGGATTCTTTTTTTTTTTTAAAGATTTTATTTATTTATTTGACAGAGAGAAATCACAAGTAGGCAGAGAGGCAGAGAGAGAGAGAGAGGAGGAAGCAGGCTCCCTGCTGAGCAGAGAGCCCGATGCGAGACTTGATCCCAGGACCCCGAGATCATGACCTGAGCCGAAGGCAGCGGCTTAACCCACTGAGCCACCCAGGCGCCCCTAGAGCAGGGATTCTAAAGCTTTTGGGGGTCAAGTACCCCTTTTAGAAGCTAAAAATCATGGATACTTTATCTGGAAAAATACTCACATAAACATGCTGGAGCACACCAGTGATTTTGTATGCAATATTTGGGGGTCTTTGGAAGGCACAGAAGCTCACGCACAAACCCTCTTAGGATAGTAGTTCTCAGTTATCATTAGTGTTATTGTTATTACTATTGTGCCTACATGCTGCACGCAGTAATTTTCATTGTATGTGCTGACATCGGTGGAGGGTGGGCAGACAGTCCTGTGGGGATGGGGAAGGACAAGTGCAGTTTGAACAGTCCGTGGCCAAGGAGCACATGGCTGGGTTAAGAATACCTGGCATAGGGACACCTGGGTGGCTCAGTTGGTTAGGCTGCTGCCTTTGGCTGAGGTCATGATCCCAGCGTCCTGGGATCGAGTTCCACATCTGGCTCCTTGCTCGGCAGGGAGCCTGCTTCTCCCTCTGCCTCTGCCTGCCACTCTGTCTGCCTGTGCTCGTTCTCTCTCTCTCTGACAAATAAATAAAATCTTAAAAAAAAAAAAAAGAATACCTGGCATAGAGGGTCATTTATGTTGCTTGGAAGGTAGAGAGTTGTGAGGGATTTCTCCTTACCTAGACATTCCCTGGCACCTTGCCTGCATTCCATAGAAGGAACTTAGGGGATATGCCATGAGTAGGAGGGTACTGGGCATGATGTCTGGGTTTCTCTTGATATTCTCTACTTGCAGTATTTGCCTCTGCTCACCCCGGAGAACCCTAACACCTGTGCCCAGAGGCTTCCTGAGAGTGTGGGTGCAGCCCAGCGGGTGGAAGCACTACTACCTGCAGTCCCGGCGCCCCATCCTCGCTGCATTTGCAGTCTCCTGGGGAAGGTGGGAAGGCTAATGACTCATTATGCCAGCAGTTAGTCACATTACTGAGGCGCGTGATTCCCTCTAGGACTGGTGCCACCTGCTGCCACTCTGGTCACGTTCAGTGCTGCTTCTCTGCCCCTGAAATGGGGAGTGCAACCCCAGG
This sequence comes from Neogale vison, assembly GCF_020171115.1. Taxonomy (NCBI): domain Eukaryota; kingdom Metazoa; phylum Chordata; class Mammalia; order Carnivora; family Mustelidae; genus Neogale; species Neogale vison. Next base: position 25,076,881 of record NC_058095.1, on the reverse strand, counting down.
AAATGGTCACCACTTTCCTATCAGTGCTGCAACCCCAGGATCAAGAGACCGGGTCTCACTCACCTGTGCACAGGGCCACACAGGACCTCCAGGGACCAAGGGGACAGCCATGGAGTAGAGTATGTGGACACTTAAGGAGAGATTCTCCCACATGCCCCATACACACGTGATATGTGTAGGTATATCCATTTGTATACACGTGTGCACACACATGCGTGAATATGCTAGGAGGGAAAGGCTTTGCCTTGTAAAATAAAGTCTTCTGGGACCTGAGCAGAGAAGAGCCCAGTAGGAAGCTCCTAGGAGAGGGAGGGTCATGCCTTATTTCCCCTGGGTTCAACCTACAGGTCGGTCCCCAGGACTCTTTCCAACCTCTTGACTTCAATACAAGAGAGGGTCAGACACAACTCATAGGATAGCAGTGACTGCCTGTCAGTACTGAAAATGAGAACAAAAACCAGATGAGAACCTGGGATCAGTGGTTATTTCCCAAGGCCAGGCTTCATATTCTAAAGCCTTTTTTTTTAAAGATTTTATTTATTTATTTGACAGAGAGAGATCACAAGTAGGCAGAGAGGCAGGCAGAGAGAGAGAGAGGAGGAAGCAGGCTCCCTGCTGAGCAGAGAGCCCGACGCGGGACTCGATCCCAGGACCCCGAGATCATGACCTGAGCCGAAGGCAGCGGCTCAACCCACTGAGCCACCCAGGCGGCCCTAGGCTTCATATTCTAATGACGCTAGGCACAGTCAAGCTGATGGGGCCTTAATTCCCCTCTTCCTGAGAGAACAGCATCTCCACCTACCTCTGGGCAGCCTGTGATTCCCTCTCTCCTCTTCCTGCCAGGGAGAGTCTTGCAAAAACCCAGCCCTTGCAGGTTAACCATGGAACAGGATCTCGCTAAAAGGGTTGAGGACTCAGGCACCCGACAAGGACAGAGTACCTCCTGCGTGCCAGACTCATGCAAGGACTTTACTCAGTTCATCCTGTGTGACGTTTCATGCCAGTCCTAAGAAGTAGCCCCATTCCAGATGTGGAACTCGATCCCAGGACGCTGGGATCATGACCTCAGCCAAAGGCAGCAGCCTAACCAACTGAGCCACCCAGGTGTCCCTATGCCAGGTATTCTTAACCCAGCCATGTGCTCCTTGGCCACGGACTGTTCGAAACAGGCTCAGAGTTTTCCCCCACATTTCCCAGGGGTGGTGAGTGGCCATGTGCTAAGCTCCAGACCCTGTTCTGACTCCCATCTCCGTCATAGCACTGTTGTCAGTCCGTATAGAAAGAACACCTGTGTGACATGAGGGGACCCCTCTTTCTTCCACCTATGGGGCCCCCCAACACACCTGGAAGAAGTGAAAGGGCCTGGGCCAGGGTTTAGGATCCTGGGTGGTGGTTCTGGCTCTGCCACTGCATGACTATGATCAACTCCCTTCCTCTTTCTGGACCTTTCCCTCCTCATAATGGGTGAGCACCCCCCATTCACACTAATATTTTTAGACTCTGCACATGCCTGGGGCAACTCCCCACTCTTTCCCCCCAAGTCCTTCTTTCCTTCCTGCAGGATCCAGATGGGGGTAATAAACTAGCCCCTAAAAACATGAATGAGTAAAGGGAAATCCTGCCAGCATGGGAAATAGAAATCTCTCGCTCTCGGCTGCAGAGCTCATCAATAATTCAGGAGCCATTGTTGGGTGTGATCTCTGCCGCAGCCTCATCGATAGTTCACCTCCTTCACAGAGCTCTGTTCCTTAGCAACCACATCATCCATGCTTTCCAGGAGGGCTGCCAGGCTGTGTGCTCCCTGCAGCCCCTGTCCTGTCGGGACTGTCCATGCTTGACCTTGTGGGCCGGGGAGGAGCCACTGGAACTTGCAGCTTTGGTCCTCACAGTCCTGGGGGAGTGCTGCACACAGGAGGCATGTACATACCAGGCAAGGGACAGGGAGAGGGATGTTATGGCATGTCAGCCTCTGAAGGTCCACCCTGGGCAGGGACGGAGAGACAGGGAGGGGAATTTCGAAAGGAGGTCAGGGCATATGGTCCTGGCCTGCCCCTTTCCCTCATCCCAGCATGGGTCAGGGCCTGCCCATACTCCGTACTGCACTCTCCCTTTCCCCCTTGCACCCAGGCTCAGATGCTGGTTTTCTCTGCGGCTCAGGTGCAGTGGAGGCTTGCCTCCTACATCAGCTAAGACGGCGTGCTGCTGGCTTCCTGCGCAGTGATAAGATGGCCGCCCTGTTCACCAAGGTGGGGAAGACGTGCCCGGTGGCTGGGGAAATTTGCCACAAGGTACAGGAGCTACAGCAACAAGTGGAGAGCAGGTGAGCCCTGGGCTGGCTCCTCCCATCACGCCCCTCTGCTCCTTGCACTTGGCATTTGCTGCTTCCCAGGCTGGATTCCTGGGCTCATTTTTTGCAGGGTCCCTGGGGTGAGAGACCAGTCTCAGGGTGGGGGTTGGCTCCTTTTGGACACAAGCCCCCATGTCAACTCCTCATCTTCGTCACCCCTCTGGGTTCTTGTGGCACCAAACTCTGCTCCTAGTGCTGCCTGTCTGGGGCTTCCCCCCCAGACCTTCCATTTCTGAAGCCCACGATCTCTTTGCAGGAAACCCTCAGCAGGCAACCAGGACGCCCTGCGGAGACAGGGCTCTGCCGGCGGGAAGGCCCCAGCACTCAGCCTGCAGGCTTTAAAGCACATATGGGTGCGCACAGCACTCATCGAGAAAGTGCTGGACAGGGTCATACAGTACCTTGTAGAGAACTGCAGGTGACTGCCCCGTCCCCCCAGGCAGCCCCTCCCTGGGGCCCACTTCCCGAGCAGTCCTTCAGCCCGATCCTTCAGCATGCATGATTGTCCCCAGCAGTGTCTAGGCATGCCCCATCTTCCCCTCTCGTATCCGGAAAGCATAGACCACACTGTGCTCCCCACAGAGCTCAGTCCTTGTGGACTCATTTCTTATTAGTGACTCCCATGAAAGGGTCTTTGTGGGGATGTCCATTCTTGGTCGGCTTGACTGTCCTGGAATGAGCCCCCCGTCTCTCTCTCCCCCTGGCAGCAAGTACTACGAGAAGGAGGCGTTACTATCAGATCCTGTGTTTGGCCCCATCTTGGCCTCTCTTCTAGGTGAGCCTGAGAGCAGAGAAGCCTGTGCTGGGCCGGTGGGGACTGAGGGGCAGGTGCTGAAGGGGCCGCATCCGAGCTAACTGTCCCTGTCTCCACAGTGGGACCCTGCGCCTTGGAGTACACCAAGCTCAAGACGGCTGATCACTACTGGACTGACCCGTCCGCGGATGAGCTGGTCCAGAGGCATCGTATCCGGGGTCCCCCTAATCGCCAGGACTCCCCTGCAAAGCGCCCAGCCCTTGGAGTAGGTATCCCTCTCCCCACTCTTATACTTATCCAGGCTATGCCCATGGCCCTGTAGGAAAGGGCGGCTTGGCCTCCGTGTTCCTTGCAGACATAGGCTGGACCTTAGAAATGCATCAAGGTCATGGCTACCACAGGAGAGGAGAGCCTTTTATCCCTGCTGGCACTCACATAAACGCCAGGAGCACATCAGTGGCTCGTGGCTGGAGGGTGGCCGAGAGCAGACCCGGGACAGAATGGACCCCTGGGTCAGCTAGAGAGGGTCTGTGTGGAAGCCTCGTGTTGTCTGAGGCAGATATCCTGGGGCTGCAGGCTGAGCTGTGCCTTCCTGTTTAGATCCGGAAGCGGCATTCGAGTGGCAGCGCAGCAGAGGACAGGTTGGCTGCCTGTGCTCGTGAGTACGTGGAGTCCTTGCACCAGAATTCAAGGACACGGCTTCTCTACGGCAAGAACAACGTGCTGGTGCAGCCGGTAAGAAAACTGAATGCCCTCTTCTCCCTCTTCAGAAAGGCCCAGGACTGGAACCTTCCAGTAACATGTGTCCCCTTCCTCAGGGGCTTGACTATAGAGAAGTAAGTGGGACCCCCTCTCCCCCGCTCCCCTTTACTTTGCCCTCATATGCCCTGTGTCCAACATCGAGCTGGCAGCAGCCGACTCTGTTAGTTGGCATCTGCACTGCTAACTGAGAAGCAGGCTGTCCAAAGATGGGAATGGCAGCCTGATGGCAGGGTGAACTCCTAGCTTAGGTAAGGTTGGCCCAGGACATACCTGGTATCCAGGAGGCTGACAGAACAGAGAACAGAGCCAGTAGCCCCAGGCCAGCCAGGGAGAGGAGGGACCCACATCTGCATGCAGCTCATGTTCTCCCCTCCCTCCTCCTGGCCTCCATTCCAGGGTCCTGGGACTGTGCTAACTCGGGCTCCCCAGCTCCCGCCTGGAGCTTAGGTCTCAGAGGCCTCTCCTGGGAGTCTTAGCACCTTGTCACCTCTGCCTTCTGCTGTGTTTCCTCCCCACAGAAGGAGGACATGGAGGCCGTCCCTGGCTACCTCTCCCTGCACCAGGCTGCAGAGAGCCTAACTCTGAAGTGGACCCCCAACCAGCTCATGAACGGGACTCTGGGGGACTCCGAGCTGGAGAAAAGGTGGGGGCTCTGGGACTCTAGGCAGGGGGGTGCACAGACTCCGCTTGCTCCAGGAGGCAGGCCTCACTTCTATCCTGATGCCAAGAATTGCAGGAATAGGCTGCCTAAAGAGAGTCCCAAGCTCTCTAAGATCAAGCCAGGCCTGGGCATGAAGAGGTTGGCCTGAGCCAAGCTCAAGGCAGCTGAGACTGCTAGGCTCTGTGCCATGACAGCACAGGCCCAGATGGACATGCCTGGGTGAGGTCACTTCTCGGCCACAGTCCTCCTGTCTTCAGGGTCATTTCACAGGTTTTGGCGGTGGGAAATGAAGAAAGTGGGATGACGGGTCTCGTGACACAGTGACATGGATCTGGTTGCTTTCCAGCGTTTACTGGGACTATGCCCTGGTTGTTCCCTTCAGTCAGATCGTCTGCATCCACTGCCACCAGCAAAGTGAGCCTCCCTTGTCCTGGGCACAGGGTTGAGGACAGAGAGAGACAGCCCCTTCCCGGCCACATGCTGTACAGGGCCCATTGGGTGTCCTGGCCTCCTCCTGTCATGCCCATGCGTCCGGTCGGGAGGCCTGGCTGACTGGGTTGTGGTGGTGACCATGGGGTCTCGGAGGCCCAGCCTCACCCGTGCATGTACACCCCACAGAGAGCGGTGGCACGCTCGTGCTGGTGAGCCAGGATGGCATCCAGAGGCCCCCGCTGCACTTCCCACAGGGAGGCCACCTGCTTTCCTTTCTGTCCTGCCTGGAGAATGGCCTGCTGCCCCGAGGACAGCTAGAGCCCCCGCTCTGGACCCAGCAGGGGAAGGTACCTCAGGGCTCGGGATGTGCACTTCCTTCCTTTCTGCACTGGAGTTCTTAGCGACTCCCTCAGGCAGGACCAGGGATCAGAGGCTGCCCTGCACAGGCCAACCCCCCCCCCCCCCGCCTTCCCTCCACAGGGGAAAGTGTTCCCCAAGCTACGGAAACGCAGCAGCATGCGGACCATGGATGTGGAGGAGATGGGCACCGGGCGGGCCACAGACTACGTGTTCCGCATCATTTACCCCGGCCACAGGCATGAGCACAGTGAGTGTCTCAACCTTCATCCGTGGAGGAAGAGAGAAAGACGCTTAGGGAGGTGGGGGAGTGCCGTGTCACCCAGGAGGGGTGGCAGGCAGGGTCCATTCACCGACCAGGCCTCTCGCCAGACCTTGCCCTGCAGATCAATCCTTTGAGAAGCTGCCTCTCTTCTACCTGGCTGTCTTCCCCCACCTTGTCACCCCAAGATACTTGCCTCAGCCAATACTGTACAGTTTTCTCTTAGCCTTTCCTGCCCTGGCCTGAGGGGGAAAAAAAGTGGTGAGACTAGAAAGGGAAGGTGGAGAACTCCATTCCTCCAGGGCCCACGGCCCGCCTGCCACAAGGCATCCTGTGTGTAGGATCAGTGCTTCCTTTGGGATGGCACAAGTTGTTCCTGATTCCCCCAGAGCCAGAGCCCTCCTTGGACCAGCTACTGGTCAGAGAAGCTTTAGCTGGAGTAGGGGTGCACCTGAAGGGGAAACTTGGAGCTGATCAGGGATCCTTGGTGACTGGGGTCCGAGAGATGGTTTGGCACTCGTGGGTCCTGCCCCACCTGGACACACACCTCTGGGCCCATGGGGCCTGTCTACGTATCTGCCAACATCAGCGTTCCCTTTCTGGTGTCAGTGCTGCTGCTCCCTGTAGATTTCTCTGGGCCAGACTCCGAGTCTTGGGGATAAGCTCAGGGAATTTATGAGCACAGAGCATTTTTTGCCAACTGAGCCACCTGGTCACTAAATTTCCTAACTTGGGCCAATAAGTTGTCAGCAAGTTGTTTCTGCATTAGCAGACAGATGACCCAGACAGCAAACACATAGCCGTAGCCCAGATAGCCCCAACAGGCCTGATGGGCATGAGCCACGGGGGGCCATTGGACCCCCTCCCAGAGTTGCTTAACTAGGAGCCACACCTTATGTCAGAACGTGTTTGCAAACCTGCCATTTAATCTTGGGCTGCTGCTCAGCTGAGATGACCCACGTACCCTCTTTAAGCCTTGGCATCTCCTAGTTCTGGTCACTTTGCTTTAAGGACTGTGTCCCAGAGGGCAAGCCAGGGCACCCAGGAACTGAAACCCAATGGAGTCACTCGGGCTCCTCGTATGCAGCTCTGGGCAAACCTTGACGAAGTTTGGATTTACAGTGTCAGGAGGCGGATTTGGGGTAATCTGCAGATTTGGTTCAGCCTGACCATGACGTGAGCTGGAGATCGATCAGGATCCATCTGCCAGCAGTTGTGCCAGCTCTGGCCAGGGCTGGGAACTCATGAGCTGCCTGCCTGTCCCCACTGGTCCCTGTCTTTCACTCCCCTTGCTCCCCCGTCAGTTCTCCGTCTTCTGTTCTTCCTAGACAGGGCCTCCTTCCACGGAGCTCTGGAGCTGCCACCTTGCCCTCACTCTCTTCCACACTGTCCCCAGTAAATAATTCAGAGAGCTCTCGGTCCCCCAGCCCATTCTCAGCGCCAGGAGGTTCAAGGCGACCCAGACTCTCTGGCCCCCTGCCTGCAAGGAGGGAGTCTGTGCCTCCCGCCAGGACCGGGTGCTCATGCCTCTGCCTCTCTCGCTGTTCTCTTTGAGCAGTCACTATTAACTACCACCACCTAGCGGCCAGCCGCGCGGCCTCGGTGGACGATGATGAGGAAGAGGAGGATAAACTGCACGCGATGCTCTCAATGATCTGCTCGCGGAACCTCACAGCTCCCAATCCGATGAAAGGTTTTTATCCCTCCCCCTGCCCCCGCCCCGTCCCACCCCACCCCGCCCCCTGGCCCACCTGCCACCCTCCGCAGGGGCTCGGGCCGGCAGTGTTGGCCTTATGGGACTGGGGTGGTCCCCCAGCAGGAGGCAGGTCAGGGAGGGTGGAAAGAGATGCTGGCAAGAAGAGGGGATGGTACAAAGAGCAGGGGGCTCAGGGCTCCCCATCGAGTCTGTAAGGGAGAGGGCTTCATGCCCGAGAGGGAGGATAGGAAGATCAGACCATCTGGTTGCCTCTCAGGAACCCGGAATATCTTTCCAAGCACTGTACCTGGGGGTCATGCTGGCAAACCTGAGGCAGTGTCTCTCTCTTTCTCCCTTACTGGCTGGGAAGACTGGCCTCCTGGCCCTGTACCTCTGACTTGTGACTTAACAGAAGCAGGATAGAGGTACAGGCCCCTCCCCAGCAGGGGTGAGGGCTCAACAGCTCACCTGAATGAGTCCCTAGCTCAGGCGAGGGGTTGGAGCCACAGCAGAAGGGGACCCAGGTCTGGGTTTACCCAGCGAGGCTGATGGCTCCAGCAGGTACTGCCTGGTGCTTCAGCATACAATCTAGAAATAAACGTGCCAGAGATCTAAGACAGGTGTTTCCCACCCTCCCAGACCTCAGAGCCACAGATTACAGAGGAGGTCCCTTCATTGTAAACGACCCAGCACAGTGCCCAGAGCTCCTCGGCGTTGGTTCCTCTGTCCACCACCCATCCTTCTTAGCACAGAGATAGGTCGGTAGAGAAGGAGAAACCCACTCTTTACAGAGTGACTTGGCCAGGTAACCTGGGAAGTTGAGGCCAGGATGCTCAAGGGAAAACCGGTTATGAAAGGGTTGGGGCCTGCTTTCTTGGAGTTTAAGGGAACTTGTCCATCCCCACCCATTCCTGTGCCATAGAATTAATTTCTTCTCCCCTTTTCCTGACCCTACAGAGGGTATCTAAGAATATGTGACATGCCCTTTATGCTTCCACAAACTTCTGCCAAACAGCCCAGTTCCTTAGCCCAGACACCAAATCAGCAATGAGCCCCCCACCCCAACCTCCACTCCCTGGGAAACTAAGTCTGTGGCCTAGCACCCACCTAGCACACCCTCAGCACAGCCCTAGCAGCTGCCCCCTATCTGCCACATGCCTGCCCTTGTGCCCTGCCTCCCTTGTAGCCCTCCTGGACAGGTCCCCCGGGTAGGAGTGCAAGGGAGCCTCACGTCTGATATTGTCTGCACACAGCTCGCCATCTGGTTCCTTGCAAACCTGGGCTCAGGGCTGCTTATTTACAGGCTAAGGTATTCAGAGCAGTGTAGAAAGGCTGAGTCAGGAAGGACAAGGATCCTTTTCCTACAGCGTGAGCGGATATCAGGCTGGAGGCTTGCGGGGGCTGGGGGGGAGTCCCACAGAGCCCCTGTCTTGGTAGACTTGGCGCTAGGAAGCCCAACCCTGACCAGTCTTAGGGCTGAGGCTTCCAGGGTCAGAGAAGCCTCCGTGCCTATGGAGCCCAGAGGCCTCAGGCCTCGTCTGGGCTTTCTCTTGGGGGAAATCGGGAACCAGACCAACCCAGTATGCAGGCCCTGGGCCCCCAGTACTTGGGAGGGGAGAGGAGGCAGGAGAGGAGAATTGGCAGGTGGTTGGGGTTGTGATGGGAGCTCCTACCCCTGCCCCAGTCCGTAATGACAACACTGTCGAGTCCGTTCTACTAGCCGTTGCTTTTCAGGCCTGCCACATGCTTGACTTGTGCATGTGAATCAAGGGACGGGTGTCCAGACTCTCCTCCCCTTCCCCCCCACCTCTCCTCCTCCTGCTACCTCCCCACAGAGCAGAGATGCTGTTCACTCTAATTCTGCTCCAGGCCAGGCACCTTTCACTCGGAGTCTTAGGGGCTGTGGGGTTCAACCATCCTGATCGTTTTTGCTTCATACTTTCCTCATGCTCAGAGGAGAGAGTCAGAGTCAAAGCTGGCCCAGCAGACCCCCCAATCCCCCCCTGTGTCCAGCCTGCTGCCCCTCACCCAGTCTCTCCAGAGCTCCAGCTATCTGCACTGGGTTAATTCAGAGATGCAGTGTTCAATGCTGGCTGGTTCAGCTCCTTCCTGGAGAATTAAGGTGAAGAGCATTGACCCAGGAGTCTTGCCTTGGTTGGGCCCTACTTTTGGGGCATGAGCTTGTTTCCCTATGTGCCCACCGTTCATCCTCTGCACCTGTCGCGCCCCCACCCCCACCCCCGCCTGCCCGCCTGTTGCCTGCTGCCTGCCTGGCTGGGCCTGTTCCCACCCTCCCTCTCATGACTGGCCTTTCTCTTGCCTGTTGCAGGAGCCCAGCTCCTGCCCCACCGAACCTGCATTTGTCCCCTCCCTCTTCTTCCCAGTTTTGGGCATGGCTTGCAACTCCTCACTCCCAGAGCCGCAGCCCTTTCCACACTGAGTATGTTCCCTTAATTTGCCTCCTGGTGGAGCTGAAGGGCCAGGTAGCTACAAAAATCCCAGCTGTGGGTCTGAGAAGAGAGCCTCAGGCCAAGACAGGGCATCTCCTGAGGGGATTGGAGGGGGCTTGGCTCCGCCCTCCCCACCAAGGCTCCCTCTGACAAAAATTGGGCCTAGGTCTGCTCCAGACTCCTAGCAGGCCAGGGCCCAGGCTGTGATTCATATGAAAAAGTACTGCTTGAAAAAAGTTTCTTTGTACTTCGACTTACAGCTGTCTTTCCTTCTTCTTCCCTCTTCTGTGCTCTCCTGTTCTCTCCTGGCTTCATCTCCTGGTCCTTACGCTTTCTGCCCTCACTTAGCTTCGTCTTTGTGACTCACAGAGTCCCCTGCAGGCGGTGTTCTGCCCCACTTGGGCCCTAGAAACTCTCAAGGGTCTTGAGTTCTGACTCAGACCAGCTGGGCTGGCTGAAAGGCTCCATCTGCTGGTGGCATAGATGTGTCCAGGGAGCCATCTTCTGAGGCTGCACTGGGCACGTTCTTCTGGGTGGCGGAACTAGGTGCCCAGCCACCGCCCCACAATGGCCTGACAGCTGGGACTTTTGCCCTTCCTGCCAGCTCACCTGTGTGCGTGCAGTCTGGCTGGGCGAGGCCAGAGAACTCAGGGAGAACCTGTGAGTTGGCAGCAAGGGCACCTAGCTGGGTGGGGGAGCACTGCTCCTCCTTAACCTGTGACAGGTTCTAGAACCCTCAGAGGGGTAAGGTCTGGCGACTGGGACGAGTGGCTCAGGGATCCTCAGGAGCTCTGATCAGTGGAGACTCCTGATGTGGAAAGGTTCCAAGGCTTGCCACATTCCTGGCACCTTCCTGCCCAGCTCAGAGTTTGTCCAGGACGACCAGGCTGAATTGTCGAGGGCAAAGCCAGCTGGCAGCGTTTTAAAGAGCTTAGGCTTTTGCTCCTTTTTTTTTTTTTTTTTGCTCCTCCCTCTAGAAAAACAAATGTTTTTTCCATCGCCAATAGCAAGATGGCGAGAACAGACACAAGTATCCACAACTCAGACCAAGTATTTTATCACATGCAGAAAGACTAGGCAGAAGGTGGGAAGCATCAGGCACCCTCTCTCTCCACGATTTCCATCTCCGAGCTCTGGACCAGGCAGGTGCCACCTTGGTGGTTTTCTACCAATGGGTGACTTCATGCTGCAGCTCTGGGCACAGAGGTGGGCATGCTATAAGGTGCTAGTGGGGAGGGAGGCCTGCCAGACCCTGACCATGGCCCCCTTCCTGTCCTCAGATGCTGGCGACATGATCGAAATGCAGGGCTTCGGGCCCAGCCTGCCAACCTGGCACCTGGAGTCCCTGTGCAGCCAGGGCTCCTGTCTCTTCTGCTCCACCCGCAGCTCCCCATATGCCACTCCCAGCCACTGCAGCTGTGTCCCCGACCGGTGAGTGGGCCCTGTGGCTGGGTCTGCCTATGTGCATTCTGCCCTTAGTGGCTGTGTCACTTGTCTGACAGGGTGGCCTCAGGCTGGACAGACCTGGGTTCAATTTCCCTTCTGCTACCTATGTGGCTTTGACATGTTACTGAGTCCCTGTGAGCCTCTACGTCTCTGAGCCTCTGTTTCCTCATCTGTAAAATGGGGAATAATAGAACCTCCTTTCTAAGGTACTTGTGAGGACCAAATGAGGTGTGTGACTCAGTGCCCAGAGCTGTGCCCTACACATAGTAGGTACTCAGCATGCAGGAGCTCTCCTTCCCAATGTGTACAGGGACTCTGCCGTCAGGCTGTGCATCTCAGGGCGCACATCAGATATCTGGGCACTGCCAGGGTATATGGATGGCATTTGTGTGAGGGCCACACGCCAGCCCCTGATGCTTTCACAGGCTGTTCTCTTCTACCTGTTAACTTCATTTTTTGCCTGTGACTCCTCATGACCCTGAGATAGTTCTCTACTTTCACCTGAGGAAACCAAGATTCACTAACATGAAGTGAAGTTAGTTGCTCAAAATCTCTTGGGTGGTTGGGGGCCAGGCTAGGTCCCCAGTAGCTCCATCTAGGGTGACTGACAGACCCAGGGAGGCCACAGATGTGCTACTGGGAAGCTGGTCCTACTCCTCATACCACTCGAGCACCTTACCTGCCCCTAGGCCAGAATGTCCTCTCTCAACCTCCTCCCACCAGAGGGGCCAATCCCCTCCCCTCTGAGCCAGGTTATTTCCACAGGTTGCCCCTCAGGCTGCTGTGTGAGAGCATGAAGAGGCAGATCGTGTCCCGGGCCTTCTATGGCTGTGAGTGTAGGGTGAGGTGGGGCCAAGAGCAGGGAGAGCTGGGGGAGGCACCATTGTCATGGGTCCTGGCTACCTCTGCCCCCCACAGGGCTGGCCTACTGCCGCCACCTGTCCACGGTACGGACCCATCTGTCAGCGCTGGTGCATCACAACATCATCCCTCCCACCCGGCCCCCGGGGGCCTCAGGGGGCCTCACCAAGGATGTGTGGAGCAAATATCAGAAGGACGAAAAGGTGCACACACTGAGGAGCCAGGGCCAGAGGCTGGGTCAAGGGGCTGGGGGTGGGGGGCAGGCAAAAGCAACAATGAGTATGGGGCAGGCTGCCCTGGGAGTAGCTCTTATTGACCAGATGGGCATTCAAGTAAAATGTACTAGAGGTCGGGACTGAGAGCCTTGGGGTGGCCCAGGTCATGGTGGAATCTCAGACAGCTGGGTCTGTGGGCTCCTGTGGGAAGGGGGATGACGGATCCTAGTCTGCTTCCACATTATTCTGAAACCTCGGGCAAATCTCTGTTGCCTGTCCTGGAAGGAAAGGAGGTTGAACTGGATCTCATCCAGCTGTGATCTGGGGCAGGGAGGACATGCCCCCCCCAAAGCAGGGCTGGCCTGGGCTTCAGTGGCGTGACAGAATCACTGTCCCCAGCCCCCCATGGGAGGAATGGAGCAGGGTCACCCCGTGGGGCTGTAGTGACCACGGGGGCTCTACGGTCTTTCCTTCCCGGGTGCCTCAGAACTACAAGGAGCTGGAGCTGCTCCGGCAGGTTTACTATGGGGGCGTGGAGCACGAAATCCGTAAGGACGTCTGGCCCTTTCTGCTTGGCCACTACAAGTTTGGCATGAGCAAGAAAGAGATGGAGCAGGTAAGGGGAGCCTACTTCCATGGGGTAGAGAGATGGGGAGCTGGGCCAAGGGGCCCCAGGGAGGGTCCTCTCAAGCCTTGGCCCCTTCCCAGCTGGAAAGAAATATGGCAGAGGAAGGTGTTAGCAGAGCAGCCCTGCTGTCTTCACCTTTAGGCCCAATCCTGGTCTCCAGCTGTCCTGGGATGCTCCCCCACCTCCGTGGTCGTGGTGTGCTCTCGGACAGGTGGACTCAGCTGTGGCAGCAAGGTACAAGAGGGTGCTGGCCGAGTGGAAGGCCTGCGAGGCGGCGGTGAGGCAGCGCGAGCGGGAGGCCCAGCCAGCCACGCTCACCAAGTTCTCCTCAGGCAGCAGCATCGACAGCCACGTTCAGCGCCTCGTCCACCGAGATTCCACCATCAGCAATGACGTGAGCCTGACGGGACCTGGGGGAGCTGGGGGCAGGGGCCGCTGGCGTTCTATAGGATTAAGGCGGAATCCTGAGCACCAGCCTGAGCTCTAGGAGTCACTGGGAGAATGGCTTAATGTGTCTGTGTGTCATTTTCTTCTGCTGAAAAGCTGGCTGACGGTCCCCCGGCCACCCACTTCTCTGAGTGTCGCAGGAATAAAATGAGTTAGTGCACTGTGTTCTGTTTTAATGGACAAACGGGGAAAGAAGCTTGGGTCAGGATTTAGGGAAGTCCTCCTTCCTTGTAGAGAGATCTTTCAAAGCTAGAAACAGGCAGCCCAGGGTTGGAGACCCAGGTCCATGGCCAGTGAGATGAGCAACTCCTTTTCTCTGGGGCTTGGTGTCCGCCTCTTAGCTCTGCTGTCCTCTGACCGTGGAGGTTTCACCAAGAGCTGTTGATCAGAGACCAGGACAGAGGGCTCCCATCGGCATCTACTGGCAAGACTACCCCCCAACCCCACCATCCACCATGGTGTCCTCTGTTCCCTATAGAACTGACAGTGCAAAGCTAGTTCAGAGCTTACGTAGTTCTCCTGGCCTTACCCTAGCCTTTAGATGAATAGAGAGTTTCACACTACAGCTGCTGGGCCAAACCAGAAACAATAAGAAATTACTATTCTTTGACTAACTTATGCTTTTTCCCTTTAAATTGTCTCTCTAGATAATGTCTAGTCATGTTACTTTACTAAATCCTTGCACTAACGGAGAACTGAAGCTGGAACAAGACTTAAAGAAATATAACCACCAAGAGAATTCTTTGCACTCCTTTCTCTGTGCCTTATTCTTAATCCCCTGTTCATGAGCGTGCGCTCTCTCTCTGCCTTTGGGTTCTGTGCCTTCCTGGGTCTGTACTGGTGCCCCTGCTGCTTTGCCCACGAGCAGCAATAGCTCTCCTTGCTGACACTGACGCGGGGCTCTGTGCTGCCTTTCCTGATTCTAACCCAATGCCTTATGCTTGTTGCCAGAGAGAAAACTCCTTTTAGCGTCCCTTTCCCTACATGTCCAAATAGAAAATCTGTATACATATAGTCTGTATATGTCTCTTTTCTTTTTCATAGGACTTGTCTATAGTGGCAGACTGTTAGAAATCTAGAACAGGTTATCTTTCACTTCTTTAAGCCCCCCTCCTAAGCTTGTGTGAAGCTCCCGTAACTGATTAGACTAGAGAAGATTCCTGTCTTGTTCTGCTAAATGTCCAATTCTGAACATAGGAAGAACCTGTTTTCCTCACACCTCCAGCCTGCTGCCCTCTGGGCTGCCCCAGCAGCCACCCCAAGGCTGGGGGCAGCCTTCATTCGTGTGCAGCTCTCCGGACCTGAGGCCGCCTTGTGACTGAGGTGTTTGGAGATCTACACGTGGCTCACGTTGGCCATCCAGTGTCTGAGCCTCCAGTTCCCCTTCCCTGTGGCCACTACAGGAAGTCCTGGCATGCTTCCCACCTTTTCTCAGGCCCCAGAGAGAGGCCCAGGAGGGGGACTAGATAGGGCTAAATATGGTGTCTTTCCGCTTGCCTGGAGCCTGATCGCTTTCCAGCTGGTTGCCTGGGTCAGAAGGGGAGGCTCGGCAAGCCGGTTGGAGGTGCATTGTGGAGGCCAGGACAAGGCCCGGTTCAGACCCCAGGAAGGAGACTGAGGGAAGGGGCTGGAGTATGGGTATGAGCCCCACCATCTCTTCACCACCACCAGGTATTTCTCTCTGTGGATGACCTGGAGCCCCCACAGCCCCCAGGCACTGAAGATTGCAGACCGGAGCCTGCACAGGAGCTAGGAGCAGGGCCCCTGGGCACCGCCGTGGTGGGACAGCAACAGTCCGTGGAGTTTGACTCTCCGGACTCAGGACTGCCATCCTCTCGCAATTACTCCGTGGCCTCGGGCATCCAGTCGAGCATAGACGAGACGCAGAGCATGGGCTTCGAAGAGGAGGATGGCGGTGGGGAGGAAGACTCCAGCAGGCTGGGCCCAGCAGCCGGTGCTTTCCCGGAGCCCCCAGATGCCAGCCAGCAGAAGGCCTCGCAGGCTAGCGAGCCGGAGGCAGGGGAGGAGCTGGCAGCCGTGTGTGCTGCTGCCTACACTGTATGTGGATGTTCCCCAGGCATTGTTCACAGCCAGCCCCAGAGGCCCTCCTGACCCTGACCCTGAGGCTTGGGGACAGGGGCTGGTGGGTGGCAGGTGGGGGCACCCTGACGGCCACATAGGGGATACTAAGCCCATCCCTCGACATCCCCGGAGGGCTCTGTTCTCAGAGTCCTGGGGTTTCTGCATTCTGCTATCTAGGGGTCCCTGCCAGCCCCCACTCACTCCTGAGGCCCTCCCGCTCTTTCAGATAGAATTACTGGATACTATGGCCTTAAATTTGCACCGCATTGACAAGGATGTGCAGCGCTGTGACCGCAATTACTGGTACTTCACGCCCCCCAACCTGGAGAGGCTCAGAGACGTCATGTGCAGGTGCTACACGGGGGAGGTCAAGGTGGGGAGGGGAAGATGGTTAGGTCTGGCAGGTGCCCTGCTCCTCTCCCTTGCGCTGAATCATAATTGGTGCTCTCTGCCTCTGCTCTCTGCGTTCCCTGCCGTGCTCCCCGCTCCACCCCTTTCTTTGTCTGAGGTCTGTCAATTCACAGCTTCAGCCAGACTCCTCCAGGAAACCTAGCTGATTGCCCCCTAACTGCCCCAGCCAGTTCACCATCTCTTTGCCTGAGCCCCCAAGGGCCTCAAGGACAGAAACCGTGGGCTCTCGACCATGGTCGTCCAAGTGTTTCAAGGTCGTGGAAAGACCGACTTCTGGGTAGCAGGCTGCTCTAGGGACCAGCTCCCCAGGGATCCCCACAGGGTAGAGGACAGCACACCCCCATGGTGACCATACCCCTGGCTTTTCAGCTACGTGTGGGAGCACCTGGACGTGGGCTATGTGCAGGGAATGTGTGACCTGCTTGCACCGCTCCTGGTCGTCTTGGACAACGGTGAGGGACCGAGCTGCGGTGGGGGGCAGGTAGAGCACATTTCCAGTGCTGTTGGGATTGGGCTGATGCCAGCCAGAGAAAGGAAAAGAAGACTGCTAGGTCTGGAAGGGTGGGGGTGTAAGCCAGCCCTGTCCTCTGGGCCACAGGACACCCCCTGTGAAGTGAGGCATGGGGGTCCTCTGCCTTGCCAGCCTCATTCCCATCTCCCCTCAGATCAGCTGGCCTACAGCTGTTTCAGCCACCACATGAAGCGGATGAGCCAGAACTTCCCCAATGGTGGTGCCATGGACACCCACTTTGCCAACATGCGCTCCCTCATCCAGGTGAGGTCAGCAGCTGCCCGTGGGCTGGGTACCAGGCACCACTGGGCTCATCTGTCACCCACAGGGAGGCCAGGGAGCGTTCTCAACATGCCCTTTTCACATAAGCTCAGTATCTTTCATTAGAGAACCATTGTTTCAACATTACAAATTGAGGGGCAATGTCAGCATGTGAATATGGCGCTCCTGAAAGTTGTGGTGAGCGGTGTGGTCGACAGTGAATTGAATACCCAGAAAGTGGTACAGTTCCACAAGGAGCACCTCCCTGAGAGCCGGCTGGGGCAGCAGAGCGCAGCCTCCACCTCAGGAGACTGGAGGGGCTCTCCCCAGGCAGCGCGCTGCTGGTGGCAGGTGGAGGGGCCTGGTGGGTGGGCAATGGTGGCCCCCAGAGAGGCAGTGGCAGCTCAGTCCTACTCCTTTTTCTTTACTTCTGCAAGATCCTGGACTCAGAGCTGTTTGAGTTGATGCACCAGAATGGAGACTATACCCACTTTTACTTCTGTTACCGCTGGTTCTTGCTGGATTTTAAGAGAGGTAAGAGGTGTGGGTGGGATGGTGGGGCTGGGCTCAGGGCGGTGGGAGACCCTCTTCCCCAGAGTCAGTGGCTGCTAGCCCTCCCTGCACTTCAGAACCACCTGGGGAGCTGGTTGGAGATGCCAGCGCCTCGGCCTCACCTGGCCCCAGCCTGAGGAAGCCTGGCTACTTGGACATCCACAGTTTTAAAAGCTCCTTCAGTGATTCCAAAGTGCTGCCAACAGTCACCCTCAGCCAGCGGTTCTGGGGACTGTTTTCCAGCCAAGTCTTCTCAAGCAGCAAGGCCCGTCCAAGTAGAGCTGCTCTGGGTGACAAGTGTCCAAGAAGTCCATCCCTGAGGAGAAGGGCCAGGGCATGACCTTGGCCCTGGAACCCTCCTCTTGGACTAGGTTCTGTGTAGTGGGGAGACTCCCAGGACTTGGGTCCCTAGAGCTCTGTCTCCACCTTTGGCTCCATTTGGGCCCTTGGGGAGCCAGGCTCAGCCTTAGCCTCCGACTGTCCCCAGAGCTGCTCTACGAGGATGTGTTCGCTGTGTGGGAGGTGATCTGGGCAGCCCGGCACATCTCATCAGAGCACTTTGTCCTGTTCATCGCCCTGGCCCTGGTGGAGGCCTACCGCGAGATCGTCCGCGACAACAACATGGACTTCACCGACGTCATCAGGTTCTTCAATGGTAGGAGCTGCCCCAGCCATCCTGGATGCCCCCAGTG
Organism: Neogale vison; assembly: GCF_020171115.1. Taxonomy (NCBI): domain Eukaryota; kingdom Metazoa; phylum Chordata; class Mammalia; order Carnivora; family Mustelidae; genus Neogale; species Neogale vison. The sequence goes on along the minus strand of NC_058095.1, from coordinate 25,059,054 downwards.
GGAGCATGGGGGTCCCCACTCCTGGCCTGGGCAGGGCTGGAAGGGCTCCCGTCCCTGGAAGCAGGTGGAACAGCAGGGTGGGTGGCCACAGGGCTCCTCCCAGACGCCTGTCCCTGTCCCGGCAACTGTACAGCTGTGTGTGTGTCCCCCAGAACGGGCCGAGCATCATGACGCCCAGGAGATCCTGCAGATTGCCCGGGAACTCGTCCACAAGGTGCAGATGCTCATAGAGAACAAGTAATGGCTGCAGCCGGGAAGCGGTGGCCGACTAGAGCCCGGGCTCCAGGCCTAAGCACAGGGCGGGGAGTGGGGCAGCGGCACTGAGACTGCCAGACCCCCAGCCAGCCCTGCCTGCCCACTCGCTTTCCTAATAAAGTGCTTGTGAGCCCGGGATCCGACTCTGGGCAGCGCTAGCCTTGCGGGGTCACAAGTCAGGGGGCTGGATGCCTCGGGCTGGAAGGGAAGGGGACGGGTTGGCCTCAGGGAGTGACTGCCTTGGGGGACATCAACTCTGCTCCCCTCTCAGACACCTGGGAATAGCTCCCTGTCACCTGCAGCCTCAGCCTGGACTGCTCTCACAGCCTCTCCTAGCTCAGCCTGGGGCCCTGTAGAGTTAACAGGGCTGTAGCTGCCTGCCTCCCCACCCTCGCCCAACCCTGCATGGGTCATGTGGGCAAACGGATTCTGTGCTGGATCTCTTCTTCGAGTCCCTTGGCAGGCGATGTGCATGTGCCCACCCCAGCCCCAATGCAGGCTGCCAGCTTGGGCCTGGGTCCCGGGTGCAGGAGTCCAAAGATGTGGGACCTGGGTGGGAGCAGTCCTCCACAGCTGCACTGCCACTACCTCTGGCCACCCGAGGTGACCCCATGTCCTGCCCCGGCCCCACGGGGTGCTTGCGTGCACCTGCACGGTTTCACTTTCACCCCCTAGCTCTTGCTTTATGCATTAGTTGCTTCCCTGACAACAGTGTGACACTTGGGCCAGCTGGATGGTCTAGAATGCAGGGGAAGCACTTCCCTCTTGAGAGGAATTCCAGGGTAACTCTTGAGGGAGGAAATCCTCTCATAGCCTCCTCTCAGGAACAGGCCCTGGAGCTTCAGGGCAGTCCATCGCCAATCTCAGACATGAGTCCCTGGGTCTGGGGGAAGGGGAGGGTGCTTGGATCTCCTGTTTGTCCCTGGTGAGAAGCAAGGCCAGCTCTGCCTGCCCAATGCTTCTCAGGGTGCAGAGAGGCCTAGAGACCCAGGAACCCCCTTGGAGGAGCCTCACTCGCAGGGGTGCTAGGAAGGGCCTGGCTCCTTGGCACACTGCTTGCTCTGCCATCCCCACTTCTCCTCCACCCCTAAACACGTGAGGCTAAGGCTTTGACCTGGGGCCAGGAGGCCACTCTACCACAGGGGCGAGGGCTTGTCCTGCAGTCACTTCGGTCTGGAGACTTCCTGCATCTGAGGAACAGGGAAAGGGCCCCGTGGCCCTCCTGCCTCCAGTACAGTCTCCCCAGCCCATCCCTGTCCTGGGCACTGCCTAGCCCATCTGGGGACCAGCTGCCCCACTGCCTACCCCTGTTGTCTGTGAGTCCTTGGCTGCCACCAGGCATGGTGGCCCATGTGTGCCTGCCTTAGTGACTCAGTGGTTTTGTGAGAAGCAGAGTGTTTATGTTTTTGTTTTTCCTTGGAACTATACTCTTCAGTGTTAACAGACCAATAAACATAGCATTTGGCAATGCCTGAGCCTCTGGGGGCTGCTTGGGGGTTGGCGCTAGACAATGAGTGTCAGCACTCCCTATCCCCCCGGCTGGGCTTCTGGGACCAGAGGGAATTCTACAGCCACAGCGATAGGTCTGCTGGCCCTCTAATCGTGGAAGCCCTGCCCACACAGAGCTGCTAAATGGAAGCACCTGGATTCCCACTCAGGCCCCTGGCAGGCTCCAGCTGGGGAGTTTTTGCCTATCCTTAAGATCCAGTGATAACCCTCAGATGACACTGGGTCAGCATCGCCAGAGGCCGAGGCTTCATCTTTCTCTTCAGTGCCAGACAGTGGGATACTAACACTAACTATAAGCTTTCCCTAAAGTCAAGGGATGCCTCTCTTCCCGTTAGCTACCAGCAGAGGGAGCTAGCATCTCACAAGCGAAGGGGCTGGCCGCGTTGTTGGGCCAAGGAGGGGCACTAGATCTGCCTTTCTGGAGGTTAGCGTTTCCTCAGAGAAGGGGACCCCATGACATTTGTGGCCACCCCGTCCTTCCCTAAGGATAACCCCTCCCAGGAAGAGAAGCTAACTTCATTCCTCTGGCTAGGACTGGGAGTGAAGCTGTAGTCGGGGAGCTGGACGAGGCAGCCTGTCTATAGCTAAGCCGCTTCCTTACCTCCCCACTTCCTCCTGGGACAGCCTGCCAAAGGGCTGGGTTCCCCTTCCTTGGGACAGATGCAGTTGTAAGGACAAGGGTCTTCCAGGCCCATCTTAGGACACGGTTCTCTGAGTCCTGACTTCCAACTTCTTATTCTTTTCCCTTATGGACTCCCCAGATGACCTGGCCTGACTTAGCACCTCAGAAGCACCTCCCTTCTCAGGAAGCCTCTCCCCTTTCCTTGCACTGATCCCCAATCCCCGACCCCCCAGGGGTCCTCCACCTTTCCTATTGGAACTTTCTCCAGTTGGGGATAGCTAGCTGTTTGGCAGGCCCCAAGGCAGAGTGGCACACGCAGGGAAACCCTGCCCAGAGCTGACTCCACAAGCTCCCAGGCTAGCTGTGTGACCACAACACGTCACTTGGCCACCTCTAACCTGTTTCCTTACCTGCCAGAACAGGGCTAGTTCTTGGCTTATGTATTCCACGGTGCTGTGAAGAGATGAGACAAGATAGTGTTTGTAGGAATGGTCTGAGGAAGTATTACAAAAGCGTAAGGAAGACCAGCACTGCAGTTCTCAAGGCTTGCTGAGGACTGAACGTTGGTGTCAGAACTGGAAGGCCATGTCTTCTAAAACCGACCAGCATGGAAGCTGCTGGAGGACCCATTTGAGGGTCGCCGACAGGGTTAGACCCCTGGTGATTCTTGCTGGAGGTCTTTCCTGAGCGGTCGTGGCCTCTTGTAGCAACAGAGGGACCCGGATGCTGCAGCCTGGCGGCTCCGTCTCTGGTTTCAGTGCAGGTTTATTTCAGTTTTATATTTTATTCCAGGCAAGTGCTTATTACATGGATAGTATTCATGTCTCAATACCTAAAGTCTTGGAGCATGAACAGCCACTAGAATACAGTTCAATAGTAAAAATACAATATGTACAAAATTAGGGTTTTTTGTAGTTTTTTTTTTTTTTTTCCCACACAGCAGATGTATCCAAACACATAAAAATCTCTACAGTCTGGGGTCGCTACAGTTTATATTTCAGGAAACGGAGACACAGTGACCGAGTCCTCACTGTAAACAAGGGCCACCTCTTTGGGGGATGGGGATGGAACCCTGGGATGGGGGAGAAGCTGTTCCTGGAGAGCAGGGGTTATAGTGACCCCCCAGTTCCCCTCCAGGCACTCCCTGCCCTTCTTTGGCCCCCAAGGAACCAACCTCCCCCTCTCCCCGAGGTAAAGGCTCCCAGCCAGTGAGCCACTCTTAACGTCAAAAAGTAAAACACGCATGAGAGGTAAAGTGTGTGGTGTGTGTGTGTATATGTGTGTGTGCACGCACGCGTCCCCCAGGCTGGAAGGGCTGGGGAGGGGGAGGGGCAGGCGGTCCCACAGGGTGAGGACAGACGTGGTCCTGACAGCTCTCAGAGGGGAGATGCCCATGGAAGGGCTGGGCGGCGGCTGCCCTCTCGGGCACACAGCATCACAGCATTCACAAACAACAACAAAAACAACAGCAACAACACCCATCGTCACCAATCTGGACATAGTCATTCGGCACTAGATTCGAAGGCCCCCACTGCTAGGGGTGGGGAGGGGCAGGGGCGGTGAGCAGGCGGATGAGGTATCTGTGCAGGCCCCAGAGGCCACTGGGTGACACACTTTCAACTCTGGAATGGCCTCAGGATGCAGGGAGGTGAACAGAGCTTGAAAGGGCAGGCTCCCCAGTGCTTCTCTGACTATTCCCTGGGCACCAGGCCCGTCTAGCTCCCTCTGCTCTTTCAGTTGGTATCACTCAGGGAAAAGCGGAGACTGGTTCCCCAAGAACCAGGGTTGGCAGGAGGTGGCTGCAGGGGCAGGAAGGCAGGGAGCTTGTGGGGTATGAAGCTCCCTATTGGGGGCCTCTAGGATGACCAGAGGCCTTCCCTTTCCCCACCCCAGGCAAGACAAAGGAGACCAGGCCCCTGGGAGGTCTCCAAGACTAGGAAAGAACTGAAAGGGACCTCTGCCAGCCTCCTCAGTATCCTGTAGGTTGCTCCCCCTGCTCGTCAAAGCAAACTTCACACCTACGGACACTGGCTTCCTTTCCCCATGCTGAAAGGCCACCATGTGCGTCCAGGTGGGGAGGCGAGTGTGCACGTGCGTACAACTGTGTGTCTAACACAAGGCCACTTGTAATAAATACCCACATAAAAAGAGAAGCCAAAGCAGTGGGCAGAGGCAAAGGCAGGGAAAGAAGCAGGCCCTGCACAAAAGGCCCCCTCACTACCCACCCCAAGCTCAGCCTTGCCCTAGATCCAGATTAAGGACCTTCCTCAGAGGAAGGCTGTGGCACACTCAAAGAGCCCACTGGAGAAAAGCTGATGTTCAGGGAAAGAGATGATGCCAAAAACAAATTAGCTGGGGCACAAGCAGCAGTCGTCCTCCCTGCTCTACAGGTCCCCCCAGGGCATCAGGGACGCGGGGAGGGGGGGTGATGCTGGGGATTTGGCCCAGGCCTTGGATTTGGACTTCCTAAGACCCAGACTAGAGGCTGCAGGAGGCACTCCAGCATATACCCCTCAGGGGCGCGCACGGCTCTGAGCAGAGGCCAGGGAACTGGGGCAGCAGAAGTGACCGCATCCCAGACCCTCTGCTTTTGGGAAGCTAAGAGCCAGGCCCAGGGCTGGGGACAGAGATCCAGAGCAGCTCTCTCCTCAGTCCAGCCCCAGGCCAGCCGTGGGGTGGGCGTGGGGGCAGGATGCCGAAGCCATTCGTTCCCAACCCCCACCTTCAGCCTACTCTCCTGAGGTCAGGAGCCCAGTGGCAAGGACTGGGGGCGGGGGAGGCTCAGGGAGCTCAGCAACAGCATGGGATGAGTTGCTGGTAGAGACTTCTTTTAACTAGTTTCTGTGGTAACAAATCATTGACTACGACTGGGTTGGAGAGCCCCAGGCTGGGGGGCCCAGCTGTCAGGATGGGACCACAGAGCCGCTGTGTCTTAGGATCTGTCACCTGTACTCAGAGCAGAGCCCCCCCAGGCACCCAGCTCCCTGGGCCAAGTTGCTTCAGTCCTGCTCCCTCCCCCCTTCCCCTCTGAGGGCCTGGGAAGAGAAGGCTGAGGCTCAGGACAGAGGGAGCTCCGCCACCTCATCAGCCAGAGCAGTAGCAGCAGCAGCAGCACAGGAAGGCAGGCAGAGCGGGGGAAGTCGGGAGAACACAACAGCCACATCGCACAGGGTTGCAGGGTACAAGGTGGGGAGGCAGGAACGGCACTGGAGCTGGCACCAGGCCAGAGGGAGTGGCACATTCACCAGAGTGTCTCATCACTTGATTAAGTCCTAGTGCAGTGGGGGTATAACCCCCTGCCCTGTGCCCAGCTCCCTGGGGTGGCCCTCCCTCCCCTGGCTCAGAGTCTCTGCACCCCCTTCCCCTAGGAGGCCTGGGGGTGGGTGGGGGGGGTCGGGCCTGGGCCTGGCTGGAATGTGTGGAGCTGGTGGGTGGGAGAGCGGGGGATGGGCCCCCTCCCTGCCCCCACTGGGGGCCTCTGAGTGGCCTCCTCCTCAAGCCAGCTTGAGCGTGCTGACTGGGAAGGAGGGCATGGTGACCATAGTCACAGGGTTGAGCACTGTCTGGCCCACCAACTGGGGGTGGTGCACCACCTGAGCCCCCACAGCTGGCTTTGCCATGACAGTGGCTGGGGGCCCCAGCCCAGCTGTGCCATTCACTTGCTGGTGTGAGAGGGTGTGGGCAATGTGGCTCACCGCCACAGGCTGGCTCACCGCCACGGGCTGCGGATACAGGGGCAGCTGGGAGCCGAGGTGGGCCACGTGGTTGAGGGTGGCAGGGTGCACGGTGATGTGGCCGATGGGGGGTGTGGCGGGGGCCAGCTGCACAGCAGGGCTGGGGGCCGAGGGGGCGATGTGGGCGATGTGCTTGCCGCCTGGCCCCTGGAGAACGTGGTTCACAGTCTGGATGACTGAGGCGTGGGTGGTGGCCGTGTGGGCGATGACCGTGGAGCCCCCGCCAGCTGCCGCCACTAGATGGGCTGGAGCTGGCACCAGCGTCTGGGCAGGGGCAGCCGCTGGGGGAGGAGGGGCCGGCAGTGGTGTCTTCTGTGGTGGCGGTGGCTGCTGCCCAGGCAGGTGGACGGGAGACAGGGCCACAGGCTGGGGGTGGGGGTGTGGATGGGGAGGCAGAGGTGCAGGGGCAGCACTGGGCGGGGGCTTCGGCAGCTCCGGGTGGGGGCGATGATTCAGTTTAGGTGGGCCCAGGCCAGCCTGGTCCTCCTCCATATCCTCGTCTATGTTGTCCTCACCCTCTGTGGGGGGACATAGGGACAGGGACAGGTTAGAAAGGGTTGGGAAACAAGAGGCCAGAGCAGTAAATGCCCCCAGGGTCTGGGGACAGGGAGCTGGGGGGCAAGGGCCTGGCCAGGGAGGGGCGGGAGGGTGCTCACCAGAGGCCGTGGAGGTGGAGGCCTGGTCGTCCTCGGGCTGGCCAGTCTGCCGGAGCACACGGTCGATCTCCAGCACGTCCATCCACTGGCTCAGCTCATGCTTGAGCTCTGTCAACCGCTGCTGGGTAGCAATCTTCTCCCTCGCCAGCCGCTCCATCTCATGCTCGTATTCCTTCTCCTTCCTCTTCAGAGACTGGAGAACAAGGCAAGGGCCCGAAGCATACCCTGAGCAGGAGCTCTAAGGCCTCCAGTACTGCCAACCGCTCCCCTGGGGCACCCTGCTCTCAAGGTCCCTCAGCCCCCAGTGGTAGGCCTGCAGGGAGGGGGCTGCTGGAGACCACAGCTGCCCCTGCTTCTTGGCCAGGCCCCAGGGTGGGGGGGCCCATGTCCTGTGGACTGCAGGCGCTCTAGCAGGCACCACTGACAGAACGCATGGATGCAGGTCAACTCCCCCACCCCAGGATAAACGCCCTCCCCTCCACCCTCCCCGAAGCCGCCTCCCTCCATCCTGTGGGGGACAGAAGGGGAACAGACTTCTCCGTACTGCTCAAGGCACCACTCATACCATGCTGTTGGTCACGGAGCCACAAGCTACCCTCCTTGGAACTCATTCCCCAAAGAACCCCAAACGATCGTGCCCTTCTCTTCACAGCATCATCCCCTAGTCTCTTCCACTTCAGTGTCCCTGAGCATGCCCCTGAGACTTTGTGGCACACCGATCCCTCCCCCTGCATTTCTTCCCAACCTGCCTCCATTTCCTTCATCCCCGGCAGCTGCTGGCTCTGCCCCCTCCCCCGGCCCGCCATGGGGTACTCCCCATGGTGCCTCCCTGGGCCGTCTCTCAACAACGTAGTTTCACTGCCCGCAACCCTCTGGGCTCCTCCCCAGGCTGCTGACCGACCCCCAAACCCTGGAATGTGCCCCCCTCCTTCCACATCTGTAGCTGAGTTGCACTGACCAATGAACAATGGCTCCACAGCACCTCTCACACTGAGCACTGCCGCCACCTCCACCACAGGGTCTGGGCTGGCCCTGTCCCATGACCTAGAGGTACCCACCTCACTAAGAACACCAGAAGGGAATGCCCTTGGCCACGGGACCCCTAGCTGCTTCAGCCCCTTCAGGCGCACAGGCAGCTGGGGACCCTCACACAGGCCATGCCTCCCCTATCAGAAGGATCCCGTTTCCCCTCACATGAGAGACTTCTCTGCAGTTCCAAAAGGCCAGCCTGTGTCCTTCACCTCAGCTCCCGTCCTCTGTGACCTCCTGACTCTGACGCTTTATTAAATGGACACCTCGAAGTCTCGCAGGCCTCCCCACTGCCAGCTTCTCCTTGGCCCAGGCATGTCAGGAGTGCTGGAGCCACCAAACACGGCCACTCTTGCCCTACAGCATCCTGGAATCTGGGAACCCACGCTGCTCCTGAGCTCCTGGCTTCCAAGTCTTGCTGGCCATGCAGGTGCAGAACCCACCAACCCTGCACACACCAAACTATCCAGCTAGTCTCGGTTTTCCGCTCTGAACCCTCTCACACACACAGACCCTTTCTCACCTCTCTGCCTCTTATCTGCTTGCACTTCAAGCCCACACCTGAGCACTGAATAAGACGATCAGTACTTAATCACAAACTAAAATCATCCCTAAAAACTTCCTGTTTTGTCTTTCCACCTCAATACACACTGTCCATGTCCTATGCTGTGAGTAAAAGCCAAGACTACTCCATAATTAGCTTTTCTCCCTTGACCCTACCAGCAGCCAGGACAGAACTACACATATCTTAGCTCCAGGGAAAGGATCTGTGAGGATGTGAGCCTGTGGATTCCCACCTCTATCCTGTCCCTCTCCTTTATCACAGGAGAATCAGTCACCCATCACACCGAGTTTCCCTTGACTCCATTTACTACGAGCAGAGCAGCCTTCCTGGCTGTTCAGTTGCCCCTCCTGGGTATGGCAAGATCCTCAACTTCACCCACTCCCTCCAGTATCTCCAAACTCTTTGTATTTCTGACCTCACCACTCAAAGATGCCTCCAACCATTACTGCTCCAACACATAACCCAGATAGAACCTTACTCTGTTCTGGCCTGAAACCCGGTAGCTTTACAGTTCTGCCAGCAGTCCTGGGCCACACACAGCCTCCTCTGCATCCTGGCTTTTGAGATTTAACCTGCTTCTCTCCACAGTTCTGCCAGAAAGTCCCTCTCTTACACACACACACACACACACACACACACACACCACCTCCCCCACCCCCGGCTTCTCACCTGGCTCTACCCTGAGAGGCCTGTGCTGGACATGACATCAGATGAGACCATACCAGTGATAGGGCCTGTGGTGAGTCAGCTCTCACTTGAACCTGGCTGCTGGAAGTGGCTGTCCTAAACTTTACACAGGGAGAGCAGATTTCTGGCTCTGGAGGAACTCAGAGGTCAAGACCTCTTTTTCTTTTTTCTTTTTTTTTTTTAAAGGTTTTATTATTTATTTGACAGACAGAGATCACAAGTAGGCAGAGAGGCAGAGAGAGAGAGAGGAGGAAGCAGGCTCCCTGCTGAGCAGAGCCCAATGCGGGACTCGATCCTGGGACCCCGAGATCATGACCTGAGCCGAAGGCAGCGGCTTAGCCCACAGAGCCACCCAGGCACCCCAAGACCTCTTTTTCTTAACCAGCCCAGTTCTCCACAAGCCTAGAGGCCCCTGGAAAGTTTCCCCAGATTCTAGCTTTGTCCACATTGCTTCATTTTAAACACATTTCCTAAGACTGCCTGGATGCATAGTTTGGTACCTGCCTACTCCTCTTCCTGTTTTCCTCCACTTCACAGTGGCTTGCTTCAGATCCCATAAGCACCTCCAAGCCACCCTGAGTTGGCTGGGGTGACAGCCTGCCCACCTCAGCACACACCCAGAGCCTTGAGTCTATACAGCTAATGTGGTCTCTCGACTATTTCACTCCCAGCTAGTGCCCTGCTATCCCAATCTCTCCATGGCAACCCTCGAGACCAGCTTTAACTTCCAAAACTGCATTCTGCTCCCCAGGGCTGGAGAAACTTCGGAGAAGGCATTGGGCCTTCTGCCCTCTGCTTTGCCTAGGTCATCCTGAAACCTTCAGGTCCCAGCTTGAATGCCCCTTCCTCAAGCTACAACTTCCCTCACTCCCTAGAACAGATTCTGTGACCCCTGTCCCTATTACATCCTCATGGCACAGTCCTTTGTTTCTCCTCTGCCACCAACACCAAACACGTGACTAACGTATGAAGACAGAGACCCACACTTTTTTTCTTTGCTCCCTGCTTTACTCTCAGAATCAGACAGAGCTGTCCAAAGCACCTAAATGAATAAACAAATGAGTGAGGTTAGTGAGGTTAAGGATTTAGAAGGCCTTGTCAGTTTTCTATTTCTGCCTCTGATGCCAGCCCCAGTACAAGTATCTCTTACGAACAGCCTGGGTACACCTCGCTGCCTACTCAGCCTAGACCCATGTCTGCTACCTGTCTATATAAAGTGGAATGTGCTATTCCATCCTTCCCGTGTCTTAGTAATTGTGATTAAGTTGGTATTTAGAGCGCGAACATCCCCAAGAGGAAGATACTATTTTTTTCTTATTTAGCAAAATGGCAGTACAGAAGAAACTGATATTCACAGAAAACGTCACAGCATTTGGACAAGGATTTGCTCCTAGATCATGTGACTGTGAATGACTGAAGAACCCGTAATATTCTCAACACCCAAGTTCTATAAAATCATGTCAGAAGTAGTCCTCCTGGGGACCCTCCAATCCCCGCTCCTCGGGCCCCTCCTCCTTCGAGGCCAGACCGGCCGAAATCGAGGCCCCGCCCCTCCCGGAGCACGCGCGCACCCACGCGGACTCGGCTTTGCAGCGTCACTCCGGACCCGCGGCACCCCACCGATCTGCGCGCGGAAGCCCCGCCCCCACCCCTGCCCTGCCAATCCCCGAGCCCGGCTCCACCCCTCTCGGGTGCCGGGAAGCTGCCTGGAGGCGCGCCAGCCACGCCCCCTCGCCTGCAGGGCGGGCGGAAGGGCGCGCTTTCGCAGGAGGCCGGGAGGGAGCCGCCGGCTGGGAGCAGTGGCGTAACAGCGCCTCCGCCCCCCGAACGAGTCAGGCTCCGGTTACCTCAGGGCTGTGACCCCGCAGTCTTGGCCGGGGGTGGGGGGGAGAGTGGGGTGGGGTGGGGTGACGCCTCTGGCTTATAGTTCGGTCGGACCCCAGACCACGGGACCTTTGACGCTGCCCGGCTCCCCATCACCCCCACCCCCAGGTGCCCTAGTGCGCCGGCAGGGGGACCCCAAGCTGCCCCCGCCCCCACCCCGCGCGGGCAGGGAGCTCTAAGTCCCTCCCACTCCCCAACGGCTCGGTTCCGACTCCGTCTCCGCGGCAGCCAAGCGTGGCCACCCGCCCCACCCCCACAGCCTCCTTCCCGGCACGCGGAACCCTCGGCCGGTTTCCAAGGAAACCGAAACACGGGGCCGTCATGGCAACTGTCTTATCTGGCGGGAGCCCCCCCCCTCCGCCCCGTACAACGGAGAGAAACCAGTGCCCAAAGGGGGTTGGGGCACAAGGCCAGGAGGGCCCCCTGAAAAGAAGCTTTTAAAAACCCAAACAGGAGGAGAGCGTAATTTTTTAAAGGTTCGGTGACCCCAGGACTGCTTTGGTCACCCAGACCACCACATTTCCCCAGCCTCCAGGTTTAACCCCCCGAATCCAGTCGTGGCACCTCAACGCTCTCATCGTAATCATTCTGGGGTCAGAGTGGGGGGGGGGGAGAGGGGGCTCAGCGGCGCGCCACTGTCTGCAAGCAGCCACGCCCAGGGGACTCCCCACCCCTCCGCGAGCGACAGACTCTCGGGCCGAGTCCGGGTTCCCGCCCAGGCACTGCGGACGGGGTGGAGGCGCCGGGGCCGCTCCACGCCCTTCTCACCCGCGGGCACACTAACCGCGCCGGACTCTAATGCGGACCCCAGCGCCTGGTCTCAAAACTGAGCTGCGGGGGTGGTGCAGATGGTGGTGGTCCGTGGGGCGGCCCGCAGGGATAGGGGGAGAGGGGAACGCCGCGGCCGCCCTCCCCCGCGCACGCGCACCGGTTCCCCCGCCCCCTCGCGGGCGGGGAGCCCCGCTGACGTCAGCCGAGCCATGTGCTCAGCGCCCGCGTGGAGGCGGGCGGGGGAGCCGGAGAGGGAGCGAGGGCGGGGCGGGGCCGGGCCGCGGCTAGGGGAAGAGGGCGGGCGGGAGTGAGGAGGAAGCTGGCGCCGCGGCCACAGCCCGCCCTCCTCTCGGCGGTGCTTCCCTCCCCCATACCTGGATGTACCGCAGCGCCGTCCGCAGCACACTCAGATTCGACGTCTTCTTGTCGTCCACGTTGGGGATGTTGCGCTTTAGGGTCTCAAAGCATTCCTTCAGATGGGCCCTCCTGGGGAGAGGGAGTGGCGCCGGTTAGCCAGCACCTGGAGGATGGGGGTGGAGAGGAAGGCCCCAGGAGAGCTTGGGGGACCAAGGGTGGGAGCAGTCCCCACAGGGGGCGGGGCGGGCCCAGAGATACACAAGCAAGCACACACACCTGTTCTTCTCCAATTTGTTGTGTACTTCTCTGGTTCCGATCCTGAAACCCAGACAGACAGGAAGGAGGTTCAGGGAGGAGGACCCAATTCGGTGGCCTTCCTGCCCCCTGACCCCACTCCCCAAATGCCACAGGCAGTTTGCTCCCCAGATTCTCCGTACAAAGCTGCCATGGGAGACATTCACCCTGCACGGAGGTGGCTATACCTCCTGGAGGGCACATGTATGCTCATAATTCACAATCCCTTTAACCCTCCATCCTGCTCTTGTCCACCTGTGAGGAGACAAGAGGGTCTCCTGGGGCTCACAGAAATAGCCAATTGGCCCCAGCCCTCACCCAATCCAATCCAATACTCTGTCTAAAGGCCTGGCAATGCCATCGGCCCATCCTTGAGGGTGTCAGAGAACAAAGAAGCCTGACAACAACAGACGCCCATGGCCATTCCCCACTCTCTGGGTGTGGATAGACACAGGCACAGTGAGAACTGTCCAAATACAGCAGGGTACTTCTCAGCTGGGGAGGTACGATAACGCTTTGAAGGATGAGTTTAGGAGGGGGGGCTACTTTCTCCTGCACACACTGCCCAGAATGTGGGCAATTCTCCATCCCACCAGTCCCGACTCAGCTACACCTCACTCACCCCCCAGGCCTCTTCTTTTGTTCGCTGGATTTGACTTCTTCCGCTGGTGCCAACTTCAGAGTCCCAAGAGTGGGTGGGGGTGGCTGCTGGGGGGCCAGCTGGGGCTGAACTCCAGGGTGAGGTGCTATGGTCAGGATGGGTGTGGGGAGGGGCTGCAAAGGCTTGGGACTGCCAGTGGGTGCAAGGGTGGTCTTGGAGTCTGGCAGCAGGGGAGTGGGATTGGGCACCTGTGGCCTAGTGGGCAAGGGAGCAGACTCCTTAATGCTGAGTCCAGGGGTGCTAACCAGGGCTGGCTGGCGAGGTGCCAGAGGCAAAGGCTGGGCTGCTGGAGGCAGTGGTGGGGGCGGGGGCAGGGGCTGAGGAGAGTTGGTCACTACTGGAATAGGAATGACCGTCAGTGGGGTGGGGGTGGCAAGTGGGGGTGGGGGTGCTGGAGGGGGTGCTGGTGGGGACAGAGGTAGGGGTGGTGCTTCAATGCGGGGCTCCTCCACAGGCAGGGCATGGGCCAGCCTGGCAAGGCTGCTGGCCTTCTTCTGCTCCTGCTCCCTCTCCCGCTCCAAGCGAAGCCGCTCCTGCTCCTCTACGCAGAGAGAACACAAGGGGTTTCTCAGTAGGCCAACAGTCCTGGGCTTTGGCTTCTGAAGTCTTCCAACCACAAAGTATCCCCTGACCCTGTCCCAGTCAGTGCTCAGGGACATGCCTGCTCAGCCTGAGCCACCACAAATGCCCATCCACACCCAGCTAGGCATGGGGGCTAAGTGCTGGGGGCATGGCAGTGAACAGTGAAAAGAGGCCTGGTCTCTGCCTTTGGGGAGCCCAAGACCTAGAGGATGAGAGGAAGGACAAGTAACAGAATAATCCAAGACCTAGGGGATGAGAGGAAGGACAAGTAACAGAATAATCCATGCTAGGAGAGGAGAAGGGTGGTAGAAGGACAGAGCAGGAGCTGTCAGATGGGATGCTGGAAGCCTGGCCACCTGAAGGTTAAGGAGTTAGTGGAGCAGGGAAATTCAGGAACAAGAAGGCTGAGGTGCATGGGGTGATAGGTATGGTGGGCAGAGAGAGGCCAGTCAGCGAAAGACCTCACCAGCCACCACAGGAGAATGTAGGAGAGGCCAAGAGAGCACAGCTTTTGGGGAAGGTCTTCAACAGTATTTACCAAGTACCTTCCAGAAGGCAGGCAGCATCTTCATTTCAAGATGAAATAAATGAGCTCAGAGAAGTAAAGTGATTTGTTGAGGGTCACAGAGCAAGTAACAGGTAAACTGGAGCCAGACCCAGCCACCTGGCGGATGCCCATACCTGCTGTGTTAGCACATGCTCACTAGATGTCTGTACACACACATACACACACACACCCGCCCCATCTGAATCCTCATGGAAGTCCATGCCACAGGCAGGGCAGGGACATCACCTTCAGTTCACACATGAGGACATCAGGCCCAGGAGTCCCAGGCCAGGTCCCAGTGTCTGGTTTCCTCAGAGACCACACAAAACCCATCCAGTCCTTCTCTGCCTTTTGTGGTGCTAGAACTCATGGGTCCCAAATCCCTCACTCTGGCCATTCCCACCACCAGCAGCAGAAAGGGAAGAAAGGGAAAGGGAAGAGGCAGGCAGAAAGGAAAAGAAAGCACACCCTCACACCTGTCCCTTCAGCATCTCCATGGCCAGCCCTGCTTCAAGGTGAGGCCTACTCAAGGGGCTGGCTGCCACCAGGGGAAGGGGAGGGCCCTTCCTGATCCACAAGTACCTCCCCACTTCCACCCTGCCCGGGACTGGCTAGGCCCCACCAATCCGGTTCCCTGACTACAGGGCTGGGCAGGGTCTCTGGAGAGCAGCCGTAGCCCCCCAGGCCAGGGTGCAGGCAGGTCAACCAGCCCTTCTGCGGTTGGGGACTGGCCACACTGCAGACTAATTGGGCTGACAGCAGGAGCTGGAAGACCCACCCCAAACATACCACGCCACAAGGGGTGGGGCTGGAGGACCAGGTAAGCTAAGAGCCCCCAGTAGAGGAGGGAATCAAACCCTCCAATGGTCTCTGGGGCTGAGGGCCCTTAGGCCAACCAATAAGGTGGGCACAAGCTAGGCCTGCTCCAAGCTCCTCCCTCCTGCAGGGGAGCAGGGGAGAAGGGGCGGGAGGAGGAAGTAGAGCAAGGTTGTGAGAGGGGAAGCACTCAGCGGTCTCCCAGCAGCACAGGCCTCTTCCGTAGCTCCCCTGCCCTTCAGAAAGGGGAGCTGCCAGGCCTGCTGCAATGAGGGCTCTCCCAGGCCTTTCCAGCTGGCACTGGCTTGTTACAGCCCCAGAGAAAACCAGCTCTCGGCATTCCAGCTTCCCAGAGACCACTAGCAGAGAAGTCTGTGGAGAGTTCCACCTACTAGCTACCTAGTCCATCCCCCATACTGCTCCCCACCTCCTCCCACCCCATCCCCTTCAGCTGAGCTCCAGGGCCCAATACAGCCCACCTTCATTCCTTTGGGCCACGACCCAAATTCCTTCATTGGCTTTGGGACCAGGGTTACACTTTCCCATTAGCAGTGCGACAGAGAGGGCCCCAAGCCCCTAAGACAGGTGCCCTGGTAACCTAGACTGAAAGTAAACCTCATATTCCCCGTATTTTAAAGCAACTCCACAGCTCATCCAGGAGATGGCAACCTCCTTCTCACCTATCCTCTCTCTTCCAGGGTCAGGCAGGTATGCCTCACGGGTGCCAGGAGGGACCCAGGTGAATGGCCAAGTTGTATCACACCTGGATCAGCATGGAAAGTCTTGACTGGTGGTGAAGAGGGGGTGTCCTGGGCCAGATTCAGCCCACCAAAGCTTCCTGCCTCCTCCCCACCCAGCAGCGACCCTCTTCCTATGCCCTGGGGAGGGGGAAACCAAAGGGGGGGAGCAAACTGGCAGTCACTCAGGGACTCCCTCAGGAACAAAACAGATTCAGTCTCTGTGAAATAACGCTGTGCTGCACCCAGGGGTGCACTCCCTCTCCCATTCCCAAACATGCACACGAGGGGGCCCCAGAGAATTCAGCATGACACATCTGGGGTGATTCAGGGGCCAGAGTCAACACTAGGTAGCCTCCACTGTTCAGGGGGAGTTCTCCCCTTCTTCAGGCCAACAGGGAACTTGTGGATACGGCAGCCCCTCACCCCCAACCTGCCATGTGACTAGGTCAGGTAGAAGAGAGTTGGTCCCATTTGAGCCACCTCCATGAATGCTGGAAATGACGACTTCTTCAATGCTGCTGACCACTTCTTCCCTCTCCCACATGCATGTGTGCACACATCCTCCCACACATCCACCCTTGAAATTGAAATGGGGCATGGACAAGAGAATCCCTGTTCAGAGCTGCTCATCAGGTTAGCAGGTCCACACAGGACCTCTTCTCTCCTACCATCCCCACCCCAAGTCAGAGGACAGAACCTCAAGGAGGGGGAAGAAATGAATTTGAGACTTAAGTGCTGTGGCTAGGTCTAGCCATGTGTGCACGTAGGCTTTTGGAGTCCATCTGGCTTTGCACCACCCATTCCCTAAGAACTCCTGGCCCCAACAAGAAGGAACTGTGACCACTCAGTTAAACAGGGCCTCTACTCAGCTCCCTGCCCCCAGATCTCACCACCTGGGGGAGGGGCAGGGCTCTGCAACTTCTTAGGAGGGAACCATTCCCAGGCTCCTTCACAGTGTTGCACACATCATCCCTGTCGTCCTTACTGCCAGCTCTGGACTTAGTATTTTGGAAAGGGTGCGGGAGATGGCAGTGGGGGCGGGTGGGCTTCTCCCCTTCCCCCTAAAACCAATCAGCCTGAGGGCAAACTGAAGGTGAAGTGAATGCTCCCTTGGGGAAAAAGCAGGGTCAATGCTGTTCACCTCTAGCACAGTGCCTGAGAGGACACAATAGGTACCCCTCAAATGCACTGTATTGACAGTGGCAGCAGGTGACTCAAGTCTCTCCAGTTATTGTCCACGCACCCCCCTCCCCTCGCCCACTCGCTGCGTCCGCAAACGGGACATTCTCGGTCACAACCAGTACTGCCCAGGGCCTGACCCTGCTGGGGACCCCGGAGATAAGGAGGAGGGGCACGCGGGCTGAGGTCCCGGCCCATCAACCTCGCAAAATCCAAGCATTTCACTCTCACAGATCTCGAGTGACTCCCGACCTTGAGAGGCCGGTCGACCTACTAGGCCGGGCGGACCCGCCGCTCCCCCGCCCCTGGCCCGCTGCCGCTCCCCCCACCCCACCCCCTCCGCCGCCGCGGAAAAAGCTGCAGGGCGCGCGCGCACACAACACACACTACTACCTCCAGCATGACTCATCATTGAAGCAACAATAGGCAGAGAGAAAGGAAAGGAGGGCGAAGCTCTCTCTTTACCACAACGAACCCGTCAGGAGGAAGGGAGGGGAGGCTGGAAGGGACAGGAGTCCTCGGATATCATACACACACCGATCCAGGGCCGAGGGCCTCGCAATGGTCCGAAAAACGGAGGTCTTTCCCTCCAACCCCTAACCCTGCAACACCATGAAGCTGGGGACCACGACAGGGCGGGTGGGACTGGAAGCATCTGAAATCCTCGTTTCCTAAAGAGGGAACGCCAAAGTTTGCCCCTTCTCCGCCTGGCTCATTCCACAATGTGGCTAGGGGTACTGCCAGGAGATCCTGGTGAGAACGTTTCCCCAAACGTCAATGGGAGTATGTGAGCTCTAAATGTCCTGTCACCCAGCGATTCAGAGGGCTTCCCTCGCCCCAGGATCAAGAACAGGAGGTTGGGGCGAGAACCGGCAGGTGAGCTCGGCGGCTCCTCCTCCCAGTACACAGGATCTCCCTGGGAGGTGCCCGGCGGCCGGAGCCAGGGCCCAACCCCGCGCAAGGCCACTCGCCAGCCCCGCCCTGGCCCCGCCCCCGGCCGAGCGCGAGGCAGCTGGGAGGGGCCGGGCCGCTCAGTCCCCAGCGGGAGTGTCCCCCGTGCACGTGGTCGGAGGCGGGGCCCGTCCACGTCACCACCCGGTGTAACCAACGGGCTTGGAACGCAGGCACACGCAACATTCCAGCCGAGAGCGGGTTTGGAACGCGCAGACACGCCACATTCCACACCGGCTAAAGTGGGGCGCAGCAAGGGGGGCCCGGGGACTGCCCCCAGCGACCTGCGGGCCTTTTCGCTGACACCCAATCCTCCCAGCTCTCACCCAAACCCCTGAAGCGCGACCCAGCCCAGGCTTGGGAGGCGGGGTCAGGCGGGGCTGGCCAGGATCATAAGACACGCGATGTCATTTCATTCTGCAAAGGCCGCCTCCGCCCCAAGCGACGCGTAGATCGGCCGGGAGCGCCCCCCGCACCCTCCCCACAGGGCCAGGGAAGCCGGGGAGCTGCTCGGCGTAGAGTAATTCCCACCCCCCACTCCGTTACACACACGCCCACTCGTGTGCACTATACACTCGCCCGTGTACACGTCCGTTCATCCGCTCTCCTCGAGGCTCGCATCACACATACCCCGTGCACACACGCACGCACACGCGGGTCTGCCACCCCCACGCAACACCATTCGGCACCCCACCCCCCACCGACTCTCACATCTTCAACGCTACCGAGGGCGCCGCTGGCCCACGCGAAAGGAGCCCCCACGAAAGGTGCACACGGGGTGGCAGGCAACTAAGGTGGCGCCCACAGGAGCCGAGTCCCTCTCTGCATGTTAATGAATTCATTAATTAATTTTACTGCCCCCAACACTTCTCCCCGGGCGGCGGCTCTTGTGCGGAACCTTGAGCTGCCCGGCTTCGCGGGCAGCCCAGGAAGGCGTCCTGCCCGCGGTTTCGGAGATCAGGGTCGCTCGTCTCCCCTTCCCCGGTGCCCCAGGGGCCCAGCCCGGCCGCTCACCACGTGCTCTCTGTTGTTGCTGCGCTTGCCATTCCAGGAAGCGGGCCGCCTCCAGTAGCGTCTCTATGCTCATCGCGCCGAGAGCTGCCGGGGGCGCGCCGGGGCCGAGACTGCTGCCCGCGAGCGGGGCACAGGTCAGGCTGGCGGGCAGGCAGGAGGGAGGGATTACCTCCGGGGGGCGACAGGGCTGGGCGGCGCAGCGCACTCCGCAAGGAAGAACGGGAGAGCACGGAGAGAAAAAATTAATGTTTCCCAAAATATTTGCAAAATATAATTTGCAAATTTTAAAAAATTTTGGTGCAAAAAAACAAAAGGCGGCACTGCCTCCCTCCTTCCCCTCCCTCTCTTTTTCCCCCTCTGATGCCTCCCGCCCCGCGGACCCCGGGAGTCCCGCCGACAAGAAAAGGCTTTGCAACAAGATGGCGAGGAGGCACCGACACACACAACAAGGGAAGGAGCCGCGCTGCCCCCGGCCGCCGCCCCCGCTACTACACCGGGGCCGCAGCCAAAGCCCGGACCGGAGCCCCCTCCCGCAGGGCCGCGGCGTCTCAGGAAGGGAGGGGCGGGGTGCTGAGCGGGCTTGCCCCGCCCACTATAGGATGGCGCGCGCACACGTGGCCTGGGTGGGGGTGGGAGAATAACCCACTCCGCTCGCGCCCTGCATTTCCGCTTTCTCTCCTCGCCCCGCCCCTATGGCAAGCCACAAGTTGAGCAAGGGCTGCATGTTGCGGTCATTCACAACGAAGTGTGTCCTGCTGGAATAAAGGAGGGGTGGAAAATTTAAGACTTAAGTTAGCTCAAATAAGGATATTCCAGGTCAGGGAAACCTTAGGATGACTTAGAAGACTGGCCTGACCCCTGGGTCTCCGCTCCCTACCCACACGTGACCTAATTCCTGCAACCACCCCGGCTGTCGCAATTCCCCCGGGATCCGCCCGTGGGCGGAGCTGATGGCAGGAGGCTGCCAGAGACCGGCGGAGGGAGCGGAGTGATAATCCGGTTCCGCGTTTTGCCTCCGTTCCTCCCCCCGCAGTGCGTTCGCATCCTATTAGACGACGTCACCGGGCCACGGGCCAATGGGCAGGCAGGACAACACGGCATGGAGCAGCTCCACATGGACACCCCGCGCCGCCAGCCTTCTGTTTAAAGGGCCAGTGTCTAACACGGTCACATTCTTGGGTGCGGATGGGTCCACTCTAAGAACGGAGGGTGAGACGCCGAGAGGAAAATTCTGCAGTTGTGCCGTGGCCTACCCTTTACTTTTCAACACCCTTCCTTCCAAATCAAGTCTCTCTTTTCTACCCCCAAATTCTTCTTTGTCCACGCCTGTCTAATGTGGATGCCCCACAGGCCACCCTTTGCTACGGGGCCTGGGCGGGGGCAGTTAACACAGGGCGTCCGCGGCCGAGACCAAGGGGGCGGGCCCCAAATCGGGAACAACAACGTGGAGGGCGGAAGCCTGGCCCGGCCAGCCGCTGGGCGGTTGAGGCCGCGGGCGGGGCGGGGCGGGGCGGGGCGGGGCGGGGGGTCGGGACGCTCTGCTTGGTCTCCACCGCGCTCGCCAAGAGGGCGGGACCCCGAGCTGGCGCTCGCTGCCGCCACTTGCGCTAGTGTTTGGGGCTGCCTGCGGTACGATCATAAAGTTAGACCTTTGCAGCATACCCAAGTAGTCTCATTTTGCAGATAAGGAAACTGAGGCCCAGACACGAGAGAGGACTTGTCTGAAGTCACTCGGTATTCCAACTGCTGCATGCCCTGGAGGAAGGAGTATTTATCCTTGACCCCGTCGACGACTCTTCTGAAGGCAGTTCTGAAACAGGGCAGGGCACCCAATTCGAAAAAAATCGTGTAGGAATATCAAACTGCACAGGAAGTTGTCTGTCCACTTAATATACTGTATTCTGGGTCTCCAAAATCTTCACCTGAAACCCTGCTGTTCTGCTTCTTTGGCACAGGCCACACTGGTAGAGTTGGTAGTGACACAAAGGCCGGCTGAAGGCACTTTGGTAGCACCCTAACACATGTACAGCTCTGCGGGCCCAATGCCAGCAGTCTTTTGGCCCCTGCGTCCTAGCCTCAAATTCCTTTTTTGCTACCAGTTCAGAATGGGACAATGCCAGCTGGGTTCAGAATCCTACAGCCTGGGATTTACCATCAAAGCTACAAAGCAAAACTTAATGAGGACAGCTGAGTGGCAGACCACCCTGCCAACCCATCTCTTCCCATCCCATCCCATCCCCACTTGTGCCCTTGGAGGGCTATGTTCCTATTTTGGGGTCTAGCTTAGAGGCACAGAAAGCCGGTACAAATGCATGCCTGCTGGCTTTGCTCCCTTCCATTGAGGGCATAATGCATACCAAGGAAAGAAAATCTGCGCGGATCTTGGAAATCAAGAATCTAGTGAACAGAAGGAAGGGGACTGTTTGCCTGCAGCAGTCTACGGAAGGATCTGATCTTCACACATTTGATGCCCCAGCATCTGAACTGAGCAGAGGCCATTACACACGTCCAGGTGCCACTGGGTTGGCTTATGATGGATCTGGAAAGGAAGGTGGGGGAGAGGGTGGAACAACAGAGCCAAGGTGCCCTGGGATGAATGCCCTTCTCTTGGGAGGGTGAGATCTGTGCTGGTCCTTAAATTGCTTCCTTTAAGATATCTGCCACCTGCTACTAGTGTGGCTGGCCTGGCCCACTGCACAACCAAAGAAAATGAGAAGTTTGAAGGCAATACACAGGTGTGTATGCTGGGGTGGGGCACTAAACAGTGTATATACGTAACAGTGACCTGCAACTGTTGACCAAATTTTTTGTTTGGGGTCAGCACTGTACTATTCCATCCTGGGCCCACGATGCTCAGAGAGCTCCATTCAGCTGTATCTTCTGCCGTCCTCAAGTGGTCATAGCACTCAAATAGTCCTGAAGTCTCTTATAGAGGCCCAAGCCCAATTTTTGACTTCTTGCCGGGTACCAGCTCTTTCCCATTAAGTAGGCACCCCTCTGAAAAGGAGCATTCTGAAGACACCTTTTCCTTCACGGGTGGGTAAGCCTGAGATAAAGGTGGGGTGAACAGAGTCAAATGCCAGTCTCTCCCTTGCCCCCAATACCCCATCTGCTCCAGAGCTTAGTGGAGATGCTTGCTATTTAAAACAAACAGCCTTACTGGCTTCACATGATCATCTGTTTATTTGGGTCATGTGGGGACAGCAGCCAGGGGATGTTAGGCAAAAGCAAGAGTTTATAAGGAGGCTTTTTTTCTGAGCCGTTGTTGCCTACAGGAGCCTGAAAATGGCTAAACAAAATATATCAGCCAGGGTTTCCCCAGCTGGGGAAGGGACACAGTTGGGGTGGGAGATACCTACAAGGGGGGGTATAAAAGGAGAGGGGAGGGGCACCTGGGTGGCTCAGTGGGTTAAGCCTCTGCCTGTGGCTCGGGACATGTTCTCAGGGTCCTGGGATCAAGCACCATGTCAGGCATTCCGCTCAGCGGAGAACCTGCTCCCCCCCCAACCTTGCCTACCTCTCTGCCTATTTGTGATCTCTCTTAATAAAATCTTTAAAAAAAAAAAAAAAAGGGAGAGGGGAATGAATAGGAGAGCCGTTTAACTAAATTTAGCCCCAGCTCCCTGTTCCAAAGGGATGGAACTGGGGTAGAAGCTGGCAACTGTATTCATTCAAAGCAAAGTGAAAAGAAGCCTTCTGATGTTTCAGCATAAAGGTACACTTTGGGAATGATCCAAAGCCCAGCCATCTCCAAAAAGTTGTTCCTAAAGTTCTATTATGGCTTTTAGGTGCTTAGTACCTTTAGAGCAGGGGGACACCTAGGCCACCCATCACTGTGTACTTTCTCATGAAAGGATTTCTATTTTTAGTCTTCCTCCTCAAGTCTGTGCATCCCAATACCCAGTTCATCATCCCAATGCCCAGTTCATCCCTCAATTTTTTAATATGCCAAGCCAGAGATATTCTCTTAATGAGACTGTCTTCCACCCTCCACCCCACCCCACTCCCTCAAACAAAGCACTGCATACATACATACATACAAATGCAACTCCAAGACGTATGAAGATCAGTTTCCTGACCCCCTAAGATGCATACATAATGAGATGGCAGAAAGGAAGTAAAGCCAAAGTACAGGTATTTGCATTAGATCCCAGAAGATGTCCTAACTGTTCAGGACCAACTTCTCAAATTCTGCAAGTGGTTTTAAGGAGCTTTTCACATATCATAATTAAGACAAGACCAAAGGGAGAAAGAAAGCCAGCCAGGACGAAGAAGGGACAGAAAACTAGTAGTAAACCCAGGGTCACAGACAACATTCATTTAACAAATATTTACTGTGTGCCCCACATGTGCTAGGTAGCCTTGTAGCCAAGGCCAGGTGAACTTTGGTAAGCCAGGGTGGGGTAAGAGGTCACAAACAAGACTCCACTCCACAGTAATACCTGGAAAAGGTTAGCTTTGCTCTCTACCACCACCACACTGGACACAGCATAGAGATCCTACAACCACACAAAGACCCATAAGCATGCTGATGTACTCATTTAGTTTAGGTTCCCAGAGCATCGTATTTCCTAAGAACGAATAAGAAGAAATTAAGTGGCCCATACATGATTCGTGACAAGCCCAGTCTGAATGATGAGCAGGTTTGTGAATGGCTCTGATAGAGGTGTATTCCATATGGTATTCATCCAGCCATCAGTGAGGTGGGACCCTCAGAGCCAGCAGTTTCCACCAAAGTCTCCAGCTACCTTCCTCCACTCCCACTGAGTAAAGGACTTCTGAACCTACAAAACAGGTACACAATCAAGTCACTTACTTTCCCCTCTCCCTTGCCTCATATGATCTCACAGCTGAAGAGTTGAGATAATCTAGTCTATCCTCCCAAGAGAAGATGTCTTATCCAACGTCACAAAGCTGCTTAGTGTCAGCTGGGATGAGAAGAATGGCCTGGTTCTCCCTTGACTGCGTTGGATAGCCAAACCTGGGAAGTGGGTCCAGAGTCCTAGAAAAACTCACAGAAATAGTCATTAACTTTGCTTAGTGGTACCCAATAAATAAATTTAGCGGAGGAGTGACAAGGCAAAGGAAAGAAAACTAGACTTGGGATCCAGAGGCCCAGACAATCTCAGAGACTCAGGCCACTGAGGAAATAAGAGCTTCTAACTGGGCCTGGGCAGACAGCCATTCCTCACTGGTGCCTATATCTGGCCCAAAAAGGTGACTGGGGGAAAGGGGTAGATTTTTATCCAGACAACCGCCCTGGGTGTGGACACTGAGTAATAAGGAAAGAAATGCAGTTCCGAAGCAAAAGGGGAGGAGCCATGCACTTTGAGCTTCTCTGAGAAACCAAAGAGGCTAACTAAACACTGTAGCTAGAGATGGGGGCTCTGGAGACTTGGTAGGAAGAAGCTGATCAAAGCAGAAAGGCACGAGGGAAAGGATATGAACTTCAGCTATTCCTCTGGAAAAAAAAAAAAAAAAAAAAAGAGGCTTTATGAGAGAAAATGAATTCAGGTCATTGGCAGTGAGACGGGGCAAGGTTATGAGCAGAGAGGCAAGGTGCAGTTTTGTAATGTGAGTCAGGAGCCAACTGGGTCAAGTGGGGGTGGGGGTGTCCATGACAGGGGAGGACCCCCAGGGCAGAGCAGCTAGACTGTAATGCCCCATGGAAAGGACTGAGGTGGATTGTCCCAGCAATCCAAGCTCACCCAAAAGGCAGGCTGCACAGTCAAGTCTCTAAAACCCAAGAGATCAGCTACCTGTGCTCATAATAACTGATGCCCTCTCAGAATAGTATGTAAGGCCCTGAGCAGTGGCCTGTGAATGACCAGACCGCCTATATCTGAGGCTCAGCTCCACACCTACAACTGGACATCTTTCTAAAGACCCAGAGCCCATTGGGAAGTCTCTACTGGACAGTGCTGGGGACAACCCGGGACACTCCAGGAGTCACATACCAGCCTATGCCTCTCTTGCCACTTCCAGTCTGGGGGATGCTACAGTCCATGACCCTACCCCCCACGCCCCAGCCTGCGGGAGTACCTTTCCCATCACAGATACCTCAGACTGCAGTGCTGGAGCTTACCAGTCATCTCTCTTGAGAGCTACTCTGTGAGGACTAGTAACCATTTGCTAAACACAGTTAGGTTCTTAATTGTCACATCATATACCAACATAAATTCAAATGTTACATGTAAAAAATAATGCCAAAAAGAGTCATAAGAAAATATAAGGAAACATTTTTTTCTGCTGCAAGAGCAGTTAAGAGTTCTGCCTATGAAGGCAAACATAGAAAATATAAAGGCAGATGGTGCGCCTGGATGGCTTGGTTGGTTAAACGTCCAACTCTTGATTTTGGCTCAGGTCATGATCTCAGGGTATTGAGATGGAGCCGTGGGTGAGAGGGGCAGTCGGCTTCTCTCTCCACTCCTCTTCCCTTTTTTTTTAAAAGATTCTATTTATTTATTTGACAGAGATCACAAGTAGGCAGAGAGGCAGGCAGAGAGAGGAGGAGCAGGCTCCCTGCTGAGCAGAGAGCCCAACGAGGGGCTCGATCCCAGGACCCCGAGATCGTGACCTGAGGTGAAGGCAGAGGCTTAACGCACTAAGCCACCCAGGCACCCCCCACCTTCCATTACTCACCCACCCCTCCCTCATGCACTCTCTCTTAAAGAAAAAGGGCGCCTGGGTGGCTCAGTGGGTTAAGCCGCTGCCTTCGGCTCAGGTCATGATCTCAGAGTCCTGGGATCGAGGCCCACATCGGGCTCTCTGCTCAGCAGGGAGCCTGCTTCCTCCTCTCTCTCTGCCTGCCTCTCTGCCTGCTTGTGATCTCGCTCTGTCAAATAAATAAATAAAAAATCTTTAAAAAAAAATAAAAAAAGAAAAAGAAAAAGAAAAAAATATATATATAAAGGCAGACACATGACAGATTTGATTACATAAACCCTCTACAAGCTCCTGGGATGCATGGCTGGCTCAGTCGGTTAAGCAACTGCCTTCAGCTCAGGTCATGATCCCCGAGTCTGGGATCAAGTCCCTCATGGGGCTTCTTGCTCAGCGGGGAGCCTGTCCTCCCTCTCCCTGCCGCGCTCGCTCTATGTCAAATACATAAAATCTTTAAAAAACAAAACAAAACAAAACAAAACACATCTACAGGCTCCTAATTATAAAAACAAAACAAAATCACCATGAATAAAAGGGGAAGGTAAATGACAGAATGGACAGTAATATTGGCAAATGTGCTCTAGCAGTTCAATAACAAAAAGAACACCTGTGTAGAAAAATGAACATAGAATAGAATTTAAATTTTATAAAATATATGTGACATAAATTTAAGTATAAATATATGAAAATGACCTTGCTATAACCATAACAGAACTAAAACACTGGGAATATTCTTGTCTATCAATTGATGAAGGACTTATTTATTTTAAAGGTTTTATTTCTTTGTCTCAGAGAGCTAACGCACAAGCAGGGGGAGCAGGAGAAGGAGAAGCAGGCTCCCCTGCTGAGCAACGAGCCTGATTCAGGGCTCAATCCCAGGAACCAGGGATCATGACGTGAGCCAAAGGCAGACTCTTAACCTACTGAGCCACCCAGGCAACCTTAAGATTTTATTTCTAAGTAACCTCTACACCCAATGTAGAGCTTGAACCTACAAAGCTGAGATCAAGGGTCGCATGCTCTACCAGCCAGCCAGGTACCTCAAAAGAGGATTTTTTAAAAAAAATCAGCCTTGGGGTGCCTGGGTTAACATCTGACTCTTGATTTATGCTCCGGCCATGATCTTATCATGGTTGTGTGCAGATCAAGCTCTGTATCAGACTCAGCGCTTAGCATAGGCTTGCTTGAGATTCTCTCTCCCTCTCCCTTTGCCCCTCCCCTCACTTGTACGTGCTCTCTAAAATAAATAAATACACAAACAAAAACCTTTAAAAAAAAAAGAAAAAGAAAAAGACACCAAAAACTAGCCTTGTAGTGCTAACAAAGGTGTGGTAAAAACTGGCACTTAGGGGCGCCTGGGTGGCTCAATGGGTTAAAGCCTCTGCCTTCCTCTCAGGTCACGATCACAGGGTCTGGGAATCAAACCTCTCATCGGGCTCTCTGCTCAGCAGGGAGCCTGCTTCCCCTCCTCTCTCTCTGCCTACTTGTGGTCTCTGTCCAATAAACAAATAAAATACTAAAAAACAAACAAACAGGCACTTAATGGAAATGTAAACTAGCATAACCTTTTTAGTGACCAAACTGGCAAATATACACAAAGAACCTTTAAGAATGTTCCTCTGCTTCAGTAATTCTTTTTTTTTTTTTTAAAAGATTTATTTATTTATTTGACAGACAGAGATCACAAGTAGGCAGAGAAGCAGGCAGAGAGAGGGGAAGGGAAGCAGGCCCCCCGCTGAGCAGAGAGCCCGGTGTGGGACTCGATCCCAGGACCCTGAGATCATGACCCGAGCCGAAGGCTGCGGCTTAACCCACTGAGCCACCCAGGCGCCCTGCTTCAGTAATTCTTGTGTAAGTTTAGGATCTAAAGCAGTAAGAAAACACAGTACGATTTTCTTTTTAAGTAAACTCTATCCCTAACATGGGGCTTGAACTCACGACCTGGAGATCAAGAGTCACATGCTCTATACTGAGTCAGCCAGGCGCCTCACACACACATAAAAAGATTTTTATACAAAGACACTCACTAAAGCATTACTTATAATAGTAAAAACCAGAAAACTAAAATTTCCAGCAGGGAACAACTGGTTTACTGAAGTAACACAATACTGCATATAAAGAAAACAGGTTATTAGTAAACCAAAATATTAGTGGTGGTTGTCTCTGGGCTGTGTGATTACTGGTAACTTTTTTTTTTTTTTTTTACAAGTTTTCTGACACAGAGATTAGTTTTATAATGAGAAGGTTATCACAATATATTGCTACATGAAAAAGATTATAAAAAGTCATATACAGTATGATCCCATACTTGCTATTTAAAATATATATGCATATAAAAATACTAACAAAATATAAAGTAACTCCATTTGCATAATGGAATTATACATTTTTATTATTTTTTTAAGATTTTATTTATTTATTTATTTATTTGACAGAGAGAGAGAGAGATCACAAGCAGGCAGAGAGGCAGGCAGAGAGAGAGGAGGAAGCAGGCTCCCTGCTGAGCAGAGAGCCCGATGCGGGCCTCGATCCCAGGACCCTGAGATCATGACCTGAGCCGAAGGCAGTGGCTTAACCCACTGAGCCACCCAGGCGCCCTATTCATTATTTTCTAAATTCTTATAATGAGAAATCATTACCTTTGTAACTATGAAACAAGTTAAAGGGGAAGAAAAGTTCTGTGCTTTTCTCAGGAAGGGCCTTATATCTCTTGATACCGACCAATGTGACAAGTTGCTATGAATCTACTTCCCACCCCAGTCCTTCTTCTGAAAGCGCTCCTGCTTCACCTCCCAACATTGGTTTCTTCATCTCCCTCCATGCCACCAAACGTATCTAAATCTCTTTCTGCTACTCAGCTGTGAAGTCCCCCAGAAATGGTTCAGGTGACCCTTCCAGTCCAGGTGAGAGATGAGGAAGAGCACTAAGAAGTGGCAGTTTGGATGGAAATGCTGGGCTGAACTGGGGAGATATTTCTAACATGACAGATTTTGGTCCCTGGTGGTAAAGGAGAGAGAGGAACAGAGATTCCTAATCTGGACCGCTTGATGGATGATGATTAAGAATATGGGAGAGAAGTAGGTTTAGACAGTAAGTTGAGTTTGACATTGCCATGGTCCTGGGGCAGATGTCCAGTAGGTGGTTAGGTATGCGGATGTTGAATGTTCAGGAAAGGTCCATTATTTGGGAACAATGAATCTGTGGGTAAACAGTAGCTGATGTCATGGGAATGGACATGGTTAGCCAGAAGTGTGAGGAGCAAAAAGCAAACAAGGACCCTGGATGGAATCTTTGGGATTCTCTCCTAAGAGGTGAGAAGGACGCTATAAAAAAGGCAGGGAGGCACCTGGGTGGCTCAGTGGTTGAATCCTCTGCCTTCGGCTCAGGTCATGATCTCAGGGTCCTGGGATCGAGTCCCACACATCGGGTTCTCTGCTCAGCGGGGAACCTGCTTCCTCCTCTCTCTCTGCCTGCCTCTCTGCCTACTTGAGATCTCGGCCTGTCAAATAAATAAATAAAATATTAAAAAAAAAAAAAG